>NC_057847.1:11250000-12500000 GCF_910594005.1 Cervus elaphus | reverse complement strand
ACCAGTCTGTTGTTCCATGTCAAGTTTGTGAGATTCGAGACATTGTACAGGAGAAGGGATCAAGACCATCCCCAAGAAAAAGAAATGCAAAAAGGCTAGATGGCTGTCTGAGGAAGCCTTACAAATAACTGTGAAAAGAAGAGAAGTGAAAAGCAAAGGAGAAAAGGAAAAATATACCTATTTGAATGCAGAGTTCCAAAGAATAGCAAGGAGAGATAAGAAAGCCTTCCTCAGTGATCAGTGGAAAGAAATACAGGGAAACAATAGAATGGGAAAGACTAGAGATCTCTTCAGGAAAATTAGAGATACCAAGGAAAGATTTCATGCAAAGATGGGTTCAGCAAAGGACAGAAATGGTATGGACCTAACGGAAGCAGAAGATATTAAGAAGACATTGCAAGAATACACAGAAGAACTATGCAAAAAAGATCTTCATGAACCAGATAATCACAATGGTGTGATCACTCACCTAGAGCCAGACATTCTGGAATGTGAAGTCAAGTGGGCCTTAGAAAGCATCACTACAAACAAAACTGGTGGAGGTGATGGAATGCCAGTTGAGCTATTTCAAATCCTAAAAGATGATGCTGTAAAAGTGTGCACTCAGTATGCCAGTAAATTTGGAAAACTCAGCAGTGGCCACAGGACAGGGAAGGGTCAGCTTTCATTCCAATCTGAAAGAAAGGCAATCCCAAAGAATGCTCAAACTACCACACAGTTGCACTCATCTCACACACTAGCAAAATAATGCTAAAAATTCTCCAAGCCAGGCTTCAACAATGTGTGAACCATGAACTTCCAGATGTTGAAGTTGGTTTTAGAAAAGGCAGAGGAACCTGAGATCAAATTGCCAACATCCATTGGATCATCCAAAAAGCAAGAGAATTTCAGAAAAACATCTATTTCTGCTTTATTGACTATGCCAAAGCCTTTGAGTGTGTGGATCACCACAAACTGTGGAAAATTCTTAAAGAGATGGGAATACTGGACCACATGACCTGCCTTTTAGAAATCTGTATGCAGGTCAGAAAGCAACAGTTTGAACTAGACGTGTAACAACAGATTGGTTCCAAATATGAAAAGGAGTACTTCAAGGCTGCCACCCTTATGGCAGAGAAGAACCAAAGAGGCTCTTGATGAATGTGAAAGAGGAGAGTGAAAAAGTTGGCTTAAACTTAAACAGGAAATTAAAAGATGCTTCCTCCTTGGAAGAAAAGTTATGACCAAAACTAGATAGCATATTAAAAAGCCCAGACATTACTTTGCCAGCAAAGGTCCATCTAGTCAAGGCTATGTTTTTTCCAGTAATCATGTATGGATGTGAGAGTTGGACTCTAAAGAAAGCTGAGCACAGAAGAACTGATGCTTTTGAACTGTGGTGTTGGAGAAGACTCTTGAGAGTCCCTTGGACTGCAAGGAGTTCCAAGCAGTCCATCCTAAAGGAGATTAGTCCTGAATATTCATTGGAAGGACTGATGCTGAAGCTGAAACTCCAATACTTTGGCCACCTGATGTGATGAGGTGACTCATTTGAAAAGACTGTGATGCTGGGAAAGATTGAAGGTGGGAGGGGGAGGGGATAACCTAGGATGAGATGGTTGGATGGCATCACCGACTCAATGGGCATGAGTTTGAGTAAACTCCAAGAGTTGGTGATGGACAGGGAGGCCCAGTGTGTTGCAGTCCATGGTGTTGCAAACTGTTGGACGTGACTGAGTGACTGAACTGTACTGAATCTATGGTGGAGGTAATGAAGATAAAGATGACCTCCTTCCAAAGGTCCCATGCATGCACTGCTACACTCAGTGTCCCCAGCCCTGCAGCAGGCCACCAACCGACCCACGCCTCCGCTGAAGACTCCTGGACACTCACAGGCAAGTCGGTAAGTCTGGGTCAGTCTCTTTTGGGGGTCCCTGCTCCTTTCTCCTGGGTCTTGGTGCACACAAGATTCTATTTGTGCCTTCCAATGTTCTATTTCCCAGTCCCGGCAGCTCTGTTGTAGGGTTAATGGCAGCCTCCTCCAAGAGGGCTTACACCATACCCAGGTCCACTGCACCCAGAGCCCCTGCCTCTGCAGCAGTCCACTGCTGCCCCGTACCTCCACAGGAGACCCTGAAACACAGTTCTGTCTTGGTGTCTGTGGGATGTCTGGGTTCTGGTGTGCACAAGGTTTGTTTGAGCCCTCTGAGCATCTGGTGGGTATGGGGTTTGAGTCTAAAAGTGATTTCACCCCTCCTACTGTCTTGCTGGGGCTTCTTCTTTGTTCTTGGATGTGTGGTAGCTCCTGAGCCCCACGCAGCTGTGGCTCCAGTGCCCACTGTCTTGCTGGGGCTTCTCTGCCCTTGGACGTGGGGTATCTAGTGATTCTTTAAATGTGAAAATGTAATTATCAATTGTTCTAAAACAAAGAGCAAACTCGAACTCTAGTTAAACTAACTGAAAAATGAGAACAGCATAGGGAAACACAACCAACAGCAAGGCTGAAACACAAGGCTGTGGCGGCTCCAAAATGTAGGCTGCACAGGACTTGGCCATTTTCCAGATGGGTGCCCGTTGCTGCCACCATGAGCACCGAGAACATTGCCAATACGTGGCTAGACACTCACTGCCCCACCACCATGCTCTCCACTCTGCCACTGCCATCTCTGGCTGGCTTTACTTCAAATGATCCTCAATTGAAACATATTCACCATAGATTCCTACATTTCAGAGGATCTATTTCATCTGTTGAAAGTTAAATATGATTTTTAACATACTGAGTGAATTACAAATCATTTCTATAGACTATTGTGAATTTTTAAATATTATTGCAGTATTAATACTGTTCAGTGTGTATTTGGGTATATGTGCATGTGTTTATAGTTCTAGGGTTTTTTGTTTTAAATTTTCCTTACTCTCATAATCCCCAGCAAGTTAAAGAACCTAAAGATGATCTGGAGAAAAATGCAACAATGTATAATTACTATTTTATCTTTCAGTAGTGAACACAGTCAAGATAGTTCAAAAAGAAGACAATCAGTAATCGTATAAGTGAAAACTTATACCTCTTAAAAATGATCAACAGAATGGGGGAAGATATGGCTCTTTAAATATGTGAATCATCTTTAAATATGCAAACATGTATGTAACATAAATACATTAATCATGTATAAAGAGCAGTCACATTTGATACACATTTGATGGCTTAAAAAGGAAGCAATGAGATTAATTTTGGAGGTTATTTTGGAGTAATAAGTTATTCATATAAATGAAATATACTTTTGGTGTTTATTTTTTCCAGTAAAGATGAAGAATGTGGATTAATATTTCCTTATGTAAACAAGGAAAAGCATGTCAATTCATAGCTATAGCTGAAAAATCATCTCATAACACAAGGTAGACTGGACTACATAGATAGACAACTGGCAATTTTGTTGTCTACATCACAGTGTCAAGACCTACTGAACTCATTTTACAGGCAGTCATGTGCTGCTAAATGTTTACCAATTAGCTTTCTGGTTGTAATTTCAGCGTTAATGTTGATCTTTTTTTTGTAAGTGAAATAAAGATGTATACCAGAACCTTGGGTGTTTGTCAATGATGTGAATGATTATTTTACTAAATTAGGCTATAGCTTTTGCATGGTGGAAGAATATTCCCTCCTTTTTTATGCTGTTCACATTGAAAAATCCACAAAAACCTCTACCTTTTTAAGTTGAGACTTCATTATTAACATCTGAACCCTTTATATATATGATTGAACAATGCATTCAAATTTGTAATTTCATCAGGGTGTTTCTAGTGAATGTATAGATCTAGTTTAGGCACATATTAAGATATTGATTCAATTTTAACTAATGTTTTGCCAAATAAATTTAAAGAATATAAATGATTATAATTATTTATAGAGATAGTATTTTATAAACTCATTGTTTTTGGTCAGTCACTAAGTCATGTCTGACTCTGTGACCCTGTGGACTGCAGCATGCCAGGCTCCTCTGTCCTCCACTATCTCTTGCAGTTTGCTCAAATTCATGTCTATTGAATGAATTTGTGATGCTATCTAATCATCTAATCCTCTGCACCCCCTTCTCCTTCTACCTTCAACCTTTCCCAACATCAGGTTCTTTTCCAATCAGTCAATTCTTCACATCAAGTGGCCAAAGTGTTGGAACTTCAGCTTCATCATCAGTCCTTCCAATGAATATTCAGGGTTGATTTCCTTTTGGATGGACTGGTTTGAACATCTTGCTTTCCAAAAGACTCTCAAGAATCTTCTCCAGCACCAAAACTTGAAAGCATCAGTTTTTTGGTGCTCAGCCTTCTTTATGGTCCAACTCTCACGTTCATACATGACCACTGGAAAAACCATAGCTTTGACCATACAGACCTTTGTCAACAAAGTGATGTCTCTGATTCTTAATACACTGTCTAGGTCTGTCATAGCTTATACAATTATTTTTCAATAACTAGGTGATGATACTTTGTTAAAATTTATTTTATTAAGTAGTAAGAAAGTAGTATAAAATATGTCACTAAAGTGTGATTCTGGATCTCTTTCTGGTCAGGATCTCTTTGAGATTCTAATAAACACAGAAACATGCATACAATATTTTAAGTTAAATATCTGAGAGTTCAATAATCCCAGGGTTTAAAAATGCACATAAGCACACATATGCACTCAATTTCCATCTGATGCAAACATTTTTTGTTTATTTTTTTGAAAAGCAAAGATAGGCTAAGTTTTTTTCCATCGCCCAAATAGATTCATTCTTGAAATAGAGGAAAAACACCACATTAATAACTAACACAATTTAAAACTTCCTATCTTTTCCCAGCAAATTAAGCCAAAGTATCTAATCAGTCCAATGTGTTTAAATGGAGTGAACTTGATCTAATTATGTGGCTCCTTTCTTCTTAAAGCATGTCTTGGTGGAAGATGTGAATCATTAAAAGTTGTGGTACACCCTGCCAATAGAACCTGGTAATTAAGTTTATACATAAAACACATAAACTCACAAGTTCTATTTTAAACTTCTATTTGATCAGACACCAAAGGTAAGACAAATACTTGAAGTCAAATGATATTTTCAGCATATACACATGCTATGGGAAATTCATTCTTTTAGCACATGTAACATCTTAAATGCTAAAGCAGAGAAAAGTTTTCTTTTAACCTGTAAAAGAAGGCATTCATGTGAAGCAAGAATCATATTAATAGCATTCTCCAAAAGCATAAAATCATTTTTAAAAACCAGGATAATCATGTATAAGAATAATAATACAAATATGTCTTCAATTTCTAGGCTATACTCTAAAATAGTGACAAAAAAAGGGAGAAAGCTACTGCTCTGTATAAATGTCAGGATTTTTAACAACCAATATGTGAATATTTTTCCAATTTGGTAGTAATCATCCATCATGTGAATATTCTTAGGACGTAATGTTCTGAATTCCAAGAGAAAGCCAATGAGACAGATAGTGCCTCTCTTTACTGTCATGGAATTTAAGCTATACTCAATTATACATAATGTATGCTCAGATAATTGGTGTTCATAAAAGCAGTCTTGTAGCTGAAGATTTGGGAAGACTAGAATTCTTTCACAGCAGAGTCAGGGAGAGCTTAGTTGCTGGGCCCTCCTGGGGCTGGGCAAGCATACAAACCAAACTATTATTGGGTCGTGAATGTTGCCATGCCTCTGCTGGCTACCCTGACTGGTATCTGCCAATATCCCGATTTTTGTTGTTGGTTCTGAGAGTTATTCTGTATTAATCAAAAATTTCATTTTGGACTTAATTTAGAAGTGCATTCTGTAGATTAAAACCAAACATTTTTACTAATACACATTTATGGGATGAGAAGCCTATGAAAATTTGTGGCCATCCCATGAAAGATAATGATAAAAATATACCATATCAAAATAAACTGTAATACATATCAAGAACAAAAGATAAATGTAAATAAAGGGGGAAAGATGAGAGAAACCGCCTTATAAAATATCCTTGAACGTAATAGACTAAGCAAGATTATTAACTTTTTACAATAAATACAGAAAAATTTTCCAAAATAACTGAAATACTGTTAGAGATTATTTAAGGACAGAGAAACAAAAGATGGGGACCAGTGTGGGGGGAGAGCCAGCATTAAAAGGATATAATTTCAAGCTTGTGGCATTGCTTTGAGACAGGGAAAAAACTCAAAAATGTGAATAAAGAAAACTTAACCTTACTCTTCCTGGGGAAAAAGTTCAGAAAATTGTTTGGATTTAAAAACAGAAAGACAAGGAAAAGAATACATATCCCTTAATGGGAGGGTTATGATGTAGAGAATAAGGACCAGGGACTTACTCTATACTTAAATGGGAAGACAGGTAAACTGCCAAGGGCTCAGAGAAGGTGTGATATGTTCAAATGAGCCTGTACTAGAATACCTTTCACAGTAGAAATTATGGTAGACTTCCAGGACAGAGGTTCAGTGGATGAGAAGAGTACTGAAAGAATATCTTAGGAAGCAACAGTTCTAGAAGTAATTCTAGAAGAAATGACACTGTCTAGAACAGTACTCAAGGTGACATAGGAAGGGTGCCTGAGGGAAGCTATATGAAGTAGCAGAGGGATATTACAACCAAATGTACATGACAACCAAAAGGGAGATGCACTGAAAATCACTTTATGTCTTCATGTGAGCCGTCAGCAGAATGATACCTTTTTGTCCAATTAGTTGGATGTTATACAAGTAGGAAGAAATTTAATATATGTATGGGGAATCTATCTTCATCATGTGTAGCTGAAGTTGACAACAGGTCACACAATCAAATTTGAAGTACAAACAGACGCTATAGAAAACTAGACACAAGATATAAGTGTGAGGTTGAGTGAATGGCTTCATTATATACCCCATCCTCTGTCCACTACAGTGGACATAGTCTTTCTTCTCATAAAGAAATAAGGAAGAAACAATAATCACAATTGAAATCAAAAGAGTAAGGCTCATTAGGCTGGCCATTGGAAGCATGGCTTCCCTTGTAGCTCAGTCGGTAAAGAATCTGCCTGCAGTGCAGGAAACCTGGGTTCAATCCCTGGCTTGGGAAGATCCCTTGGAGAAAGAAAAGGCAACCCACTCCAGTATTCTTGCCTGGAAAATCTCACGGACAGAGGAGTCTGGTGGGCTGCAGTCCATGGGGTTCCAAAGAGTCAGGCACGACTGAGTGACTAACACTTACTTATTGGAAGCATAAAGACATTATTATTTTATTACTAAAAACTTGAAGTTCAACTTGAAAGCTGAAGAAGGCATTTACTTTTTTTTTCTTTTGATGATACATTTCTGTGAAGTCCCAATATTTTATTTGTCAACTTTAAACTTAATATGTGAAATTCTTGACAGAAGTTCACTGTGCCTCCTGATGAGTATTTTATCTTGATATTTTGTACACAAAGGCAGCCTTGAATATACTCCCAGAAACATCTACTCTTCTCATTGATCGAACTTTTAGCAAAGCTTTAACATAAAGAGAGAAAATTGCATTATATTATACTAAGAAGCCTTCTTAGTAAAACAGATAGGCAGATAATAAGGTAAGGGCATCATCTTCAAAGATTAAAATGAATTGTTAAAAGCAAATGGGCAGTTTTGCATCTGCATTTTTGTGTGTAATTGAAGAGAAACCTACATTTGGGAGTTATAGAAGAAAATATCTAGGAAAATGTCAGAGTAGTGTGAAAAAACCTGAAAGAGAGGTGTTTTATATTGATGTGTCAGTGATGTTCTCTCCTAAAATACTGCAGTAAGTGTGACCTGAAGAATGATTAGGATCAGGCTGAGTAAACAGTGGCCAAAAGAATATTCGAGATAAATAGGACTATATGTGTGAAAGCTTCAGTGAAAAAATTAGCTGGAGGCAAATTGAAAATTTAGAGAGGGTTAGACTGTAACAAGTAAAGAGGGAAAATGGCTTGAGGTGAGTAGTTATGGGTAAGGTCTTTACAAGGATTACGGATTTGAATTGTTAAGGATTTGAATCATACGCTAACTATAAAAAGAAATTATTAAAAGATTTAACACAGAGTTTTTATATGAAATGGTAGAGAGTAAAAATGAAAGCAAGGACACCAGGAAACTGTTTTCTATGGTCCAAGAGAAATGATTACAGCTTAAATTGGGTAGGATAAGAGAAGTAAAAAAAAAAAAAAAACAGGATGGATTAAAGTAAAAGGATTTAATGGGGAATTTCAAGTCAAGAATTCAGGTGAAGGACAAATAATGGAGGCCAGGATTTCTGGACCAAACAAATAAGTGGGGCAGAGGTGGAAAGAGTAAATGTGTATCAGAAATTCAGTATTGAATGTGGACATTTTGAGATGTTATAACACACATGAATGGTAATGTAAGTAAACTGCTGGATATATGAGGATGAAAATGAAAAAAAAAATCTACTGGAGAAATAAATTTAGGAGCAGGTGCATGAAAGACTTTGAAAGCTTATAGGAAAGGGTAAAGGTGAGAAGTAAAAGCAAAGATAAGGATGCCAAGGACTGAGCCTCAGCATCATAGGAGAGTGGCTATGAAAGTTCAGATTGGTAGGAGGAAAACCAGGAGAATGTGCTATCAAACCTCTTTTTATAAACAAATAGAGTGTTTCTAGAATAGATTCTTAGTCCATAAGGAAAATCTCAATAAATGATAACATTTAGCCAAGTTTCTCACTTTTAGAGTATGTTTTTAGTAAACTGACATACTGACTTAATGGACATGAGTTTGAGCAAGTTCCGAGAGATGGTGAAGGACTAGGAAGCCTGGCATGCTCTAATGCTCCATGGAGTTGCAGAGTCGGACACAACTGAGTGGCTGAACAACAACAAACTGATGTACAAATATAAATATCAAAACCTCAAAAACATGATCCATAAAAGAAAAATATGATTAGTTGGACTTTTATTTAAAGTAAAAACTTCTGTTCTATGAAAGACACTGATAAGAGAAGGGGTAAAATACCCCAGGATTGGAGGGGTAGATGCTTGGAAAACACACATTCATGCATTAGAATGCAAAGCAACAGAAAGTCTTATGCATTGCTGGTGGGAATGCAAAATGGTACAGCCACTTCCAGAGGGAGTTTTGTAGTTTCTTACAAAACTAGACATAGTCTTACCATAATGACCAGTAATTGTGCTTCAAGGTATTTACCAAACTGATTTTAAAATTTGTGTTCACAAAGAAATCTCCACATGAATGTTTATGGAGGCTTTATTCACAATTGTCAAAAACAGGAAGCAAAGAATATGACCTTCAATGGGTGAGTGGATAAACAAACTGTGGTATATCCATACAATGGGATGTTAATCAATGCTAAAGATAAATGAGCTGTCAAGTCAGAGAAATATATGGGTGATTCTTAAATGAACACTGCTGAGTAAAAGAGGCTAAGATTACCTTGATACCAAGTTATCAAGTATCCTGAAAAAAGGCAAAACTATGAAGAAAGGTCTTCCCAGGTGGTGCTAGTGGTAAAAAACCTGACTGCCAATACAGGAGGTGTAAGAGATGTGGGTTAGATCCCTGGGTTGGGAAGATCCCATGGGGTAGGGCATGGCAACCCACTCCAGTATTCTTGCCTAAAGAATCCCATGGACAGGGGAGCCTGAAGGGCTACAGTCCATAGGGTCACAAAAAGTCAGACACAGCTGAAGCAACTTAGCATGCATTCACATGGAGACAGTAAAGAACTCAGTGGTTTCAGATGAGGTGGCAAAGGAAGAGAAATTAATAGATCAAGCACAGAATTTTTTTTAGGGCAGTACAACTATTCTGTATGATACTTTAATAGTAAAAACATGATGCTATTTATTTCTCAGAAGTCACATAACATTCTAACACAAAGTCTCTTTATACAAGTTTTTAAAAATCATTTAGGAGGTTGAGGAATCCTAGGATGGAATGTAGAGCATAACAAAAAAATCTAACAATATTAAAAATACATGAAACAATCTCACTGACGGGAGTACTACTGTACTCCACTAAAAGGTACTAAGCAATGTTAAAAATTAATGGATCTTCGAGACTAAAGGTGAAAGAAACTATACATAAGCATTGTATTCTAGTTGATACAGTTGATCTCCATGGGGGTATGAGCTAGCAATCCTGATACCCCTATACACGTATGTTAGGACAGAAAACAAATGCATGGTAGATAATGTAAGGTGGTTTCTCACTTTTAGAGAGAGAGTTTACAGATGAGCAAAGGGAATAGGATAGAATGATCCATGTGGTAATGGATTATAGTTGGAGTCATTAGTACTAACTCATGTTTAGTTTAATATAAAGATGGTTACATATAGAAGGATTTATTAGATTTGTGTATATGCACAAGTATGTACTCTACCATGGTTAGTCGTTCAGTCGTGTCCCACTCTTTAGACCCCATGAACTGTAGTCCACCAGGCTCCTCTGTCCATGGAGATTCCCCAGGCCAGAATCCTGGAGTGGGTTGCCATGCCCTACTCCAGGGGATCTTCCCAACCCAGGGATCGAATCCAGATTTCCTGCACTGCAGGCAGCTTCTTTACCATCTGAGCCAGCATGTATTTCTTTGCTCTGTTAGCTGAGAGGACCTAGAGGCAAGGAATCCTCAGGAGCAATGAACACACCTAGTGCCTGGATCTTGGTTTCTAATGCCATCCTTCGATAAAAGGAATCAGGATAATTGGAGAAATGGCTTACTCTAGGAATAGGGCAGAAAATATAGAGGTGAGCCTCTAACATATTATAGTGTCATAAAATGAGTGCCCCAAAAAGAAGAAATAAGCTACAATGATACCAGGACTACAGAAGCCAGTTGCAAGAGCTGCCAGTCTCCAAAGCTGAAACAATTTGAGCAAGAAAATAAGTGAAGTAGAACTGAATTATAACCCAAGGTAGTAAAGAAATATTTATGAGTCCCTACTGAGGCTGGAACTCCAGTACTCTGGCCACCTCATGCAAAGAGCTGACTCGTTGGAAAAGACCCTGATGCTGGGAGGGATTGGGGGCAGGAGGAGAAGGGGACGACAGAGGATGAGATGACTGGATGGCATCACCGACTCCATGGACATGAGTTTGAGTAAGTTCCGGGAGTTTGTGATGGACAGGGAGGCCTGGCGTGCTGCGATTCATGGGGTCGCAAAGAGTGGGACACGACTGAGCAACTGAACTGAACTGAACTGATATAAATAAATGATTGAATATTTTTTTAAATGGGAGAGAATAGAAATCTCAATGCAAAGAAATTCCAAATAATTTATGTAGCTACTCTTTTCTCAAAGAAATTGAGCACAATTTTTACTTCTTATATGTAGTTTGTATATAGTGACTTATTTCCAAAGTGTACAGTATGCAAAAGGGGAAACAGAATAGCTCTACAGTGAAGAAACTTGACAAACCCCATTTCACCAAGTGATCAAGACAAGTCATGTTGATAGTATGTACATATACTGACATTTGCTATGGTATGATGAAAATGACATTTTACCTGTGGTCTTTCTCTCCAAAATTCACAGTCCCAGTCTGATCATAAGAGAAACGCCAGACAAAAACCAATCTAGGGACATTCTATATATTATCCAACCACTATTCTTCAAAAGTGACAAAACTGTCAAAAAGGAAAGTATGAGACATTGTTATAGCCAAGTGGTGTTTAAAGAAACCTGACAACTAATGTAATATAGCATCTTTGATGGGATTCTGGAACAGAGAAAATACATGTGTTAAAAACTAAGGAATTCTGAAAGAAGTGTGGACTTTAGTTAATTATCATGCATCCATAGCATTAACCAGAAACAAATATATCATATTAACATAAGGTGTTAACAAGCAATCAGAAATAATATAGGGTATACAGTAAATACTGTGATGTGTATTGACATCACTTTTCTGTGAGTCAAAGACTGTTCTAAAATATAAAGTTTACTTGAAAAAATACTTAAAAGAGGAAATTATATAATCTGATGGAAAAAATGTCATCATAATTTGAAAGGAAAAAAATATGCACTTTGGAAAATATATTACAGTTGTATACATAGTATTAAGGTGCATGTGTAAGACTTAAACACAGCCTATAGCTATCTCCTTCTACTACAAATTCTTTCATCTTCCAAATTTATTAAACATACATCCCTTTGAAGTAATGCATCAGCAACTTCTACTTCTTTAATGTGTTATTCCCAAACATAATGTCTTTATAGTTTTCCTTTGCTGCTGGTTCTGCTTGCCTTTTTAATGAAGATCATATTGGCTATTGCTTTTATTTATGCTATTATTTTTCTAAACAATGTGTTTCTCTATTATAGTTGCCAAATAATTGATCAGAAAAATATTCCCATTTCACTAAGAAAATGCCAACATACAATGCATTAACTTTCTTTCATTACTTGCATAAAGTAATTTTTTTCACTTAAAAGCAAAATAAGTTATTGCTTGATTTTAAAAAATAATTCTACAGATCTCACTTACTGCTATTATTGTCTTAACATATACATATGAATGATAGCTCTCTTATTCTTGAAACCATAAGAAAATGCACTTGTTCTGAATTCTTGAATTTAAAATAATGCTATAAACAATGTGAAGACCAAAAGATGGAGCAAGAGAGAAAAGCTGTCTTCATGATTAAATGTTACTATGCATTTTTGGATATATGTTGTTAGAAATCAAATAAACTATAACTTTCCAAAATGAGTACTTGGATAGGGTAAGAATGTCTGACTAGTTGATGACTTTTTGAATTGCAGTGATCATATTTTTTCCTCTTATTTACCATGTAAAGTTCTATACTAGAAGGAAAACATGGTGATTAAGTGACCCAAGTCGAAAGCCAAGCTTTCAACATTTTATTAAGACGATGCAGATTAACGGATTTGGTAAACTGTGAAGTGGCATGTGAAAGGTCATATCTAATTATATTTTAATCCCTCTTGAGAATATGAGTTTGTGATGTGGGGAACAAATTGTTAAAACTGCTAAGGACATTTCAGGTCAAATTTCACAAGACCAGGATTGAAATGCTTAAAGTCTTCAGAAAAGGAACAGACACTCTTCCAAATTGTAGCTTCCACTTATAGACTTTAGGGGCTTTTATGGTGGTTCAGACAGTAAAGAATCTGCCTGCAATGCAGGAGACCAGGGTTCAATCCCTGGCTCAGAAAGACCCTCTGAAGAAGGGAATGGCTACTCACTCCAGTATTCTTGCCTGGAGAATTCCATGGACAGAGGGGCCTGGCAGGCTACCATCCATGGGGTATTTATAGACTTTAAGGGAGTGTCAAACATCTCTTTCTTTGACAAAGCCATCTAGAAAGGATCAGCAGAGCCTTTGTAGTAAACAACTTCTGCCTTAAACTTTTCACTCTACTATCTGAATCCTCTGTTTTTAAAACATTTTCCTTTTCGTTGATAAGATATAATCCCATTAGACTAGATGATCATATCTTCCAGTTTCCCATGTGCATGCTTTCATGGAGGATGATTACTGAAAGTTTCACAGTCAAGCACCATTTGCCCAAAAAACCGTATATAGGCAGTACCAATTTTCCTTAAAGACAGACATAAACTTACATAAAGTGTAGGAATAGGCCTGATGTAAAATGGCACATCATCATTTAAAAATTCTTGAACTTTTTGATTTTAAATAAATCCTACTGAGAATTTTTATTTTCAAATTTCTTATACTAGTTTCAGCTTTTTACAAAGAAAAGTAATAACATTTATAGTATTAAAATAATAGTAATACTTTATATTATAGTCACTTAAAATTCTATAATGTTATCGGAATAAAATTAAAACTTCTTAATGCAACTCATGTTTATTATTTTAGATGTATCTTTTTCTAGCACCTTATTTGCACTCTGTACATGAGCCATTCCAAGTTGCTTGTCATTATGGGAATATGAAATGTTGTCATTCGCTTCTGACCCTGATGATTAGTGATATTGAGCACCTTTTCATGTGCCTGTTGAACATCTGCATTTCCTTTATGGAAAAAGATGTCTATTAAATTCTTCTGCCCATTTTTTAATCAGATTGTTTGGGTTTTTTTGATGTTGAGTTATGAGTTGTTTATATATATGTTGGATGTTAATCCTTTATTCATAGTATCATTTGCAAATATTTTCTCCCATTCAGCAACTTGTCTTTTCATTTTGTGAGTGGTTTCTTTTGCTGTTCAAAATTTTTTTTAAGGTTAATTCGATTCCATTTGCTAATTTTGCTTTTATTTTCTTTGCTTTAGGAGATAGATTAAAAAAAAAATATTGTTGCAATTTATGTCAGAGTGTTCTGATTATATATTCCTCTAGGAATTTTATGGTATCCAGTCTTACATTTAGGTCTTTAATCCATTTTGAGTTTTATAAATAGTGTTAGTACTTTTACCCTTCTGGATTATACACTAGTTAATGGGTTCTTTAAGCCTCCTTTTTCTATGGAAAGTTAATAAAGCCTTAAGCCTCATAGTGTGTTAATTAATCAGACTGGCACTATCCCACTATTTAGCATTCCTTGCTACTGGTGACAGTTTTCATAAATTTGACCCACATAAATATTCAGAATAGGGTTTTTCTTTGCTTTTTTTTTTTTTGCTGAAACCATGTTTTCCCTTTTCCTGCTAAATACAAGGGAAGAAAAGTATCAAGTGAAAGATGAAGAGAACTACTTTTTGTTCCACTCCATTGATACATTTTTAATATTAAACAAGAGCTTCTTTAAAGATGAAGAAGCTAATGATTGTGTCATGATGGATTCATGCCTGTCCTTGTCCCTCTGGCCTTTTAAAGAGTAAAACTTATTTTCCTGATGAGTTAAAATTCAATGATGGCTTCACATGACTGGAAAACAGGTCATGAGAGCAAGATCCCAATCAAGGTTCTGAAATTCATTATGTGAAATGCAAAAAGCATCCCACTCAGAAGTGCAGTGCCAAACATAGATGGCATTGTCCCTAAATTAAACTTCTCTCATGATACTTTCTATGAACTTATAATTATGCAAACTTGCAAGCACATACTTACTCACACATTTCTGGAATATTTAAAAAATCAAGATTTTTTTGAACCTGTTCATGACAGGGAATGATCTCTATTGACAAATAGTCTCTTTTGTATTAATATGACTGGGTCACATTAAAATTTTGGTCAAATTCTCCTTTTATCTACTTGATATAAAACCATATTTTAAAAGATAAGTAAATGATTGTCTTATAAAAGTTAAAATATGATCCAGTTATTACCTTACTTAAAACCATATTCTGTACTCACATTGCTTTTGGTCTAAGTTTCAATAATTTCAAACTAACCAATAAGGCTCTTTCTATCTCTTCCATTCTTTCTATGCCATTTTCCCTTTGCTCTCTGTATCTCAGCTATGCTGATCCTCTTTCCTTCCTCATATGTCAATGTTTCCTCCAGCCTCAGGACTTGAGCCTGACTGTCACTCCCGTGGATTAGTCCACAATCTCAGTTAATTTATACTAAATACATCCCTAGTTTAGGAAAGAATTTCCTGTCCTGGAAGACTAGGGCAAGTACCCAGATTGTCTATTGTCTGAGCCCTTCCCTTCACAGTACATGACAGTATGAAATTGTATCTTTTGTATCATTATTTGACTTGAGACTCTCAGCCATGTTCAGTCAGTTCAGTCACTCAGATGAGTCCAGCTCTTTGTGACCCCATGAACTGCAGCATGCCAGGTCTCCCTGTCCATCACCAACTCCCGGAGTCCACGCAAACCCATGCCCGTTGAGTCTGTGATGCCATCCAACCATCTCATCTTCTGTCATCCTCTTCTCCTCCTGCCCTCAATCTTTCCCAGCATTAGGGTCTTTTCAAATGAGTCAGCTCTTTGCATCAGGTGGCCAAAGTACTGGAGTTTCAGCTTCAACATCAGTCCTTCCAATGAACACCCAGGACTGATCTCCTTTAGGATGGACTGGTTGGATTTCCTTGCAGTCCAGGGGACTCCCAAGAGTCTTCTCCAACAGTGCAGTTCGAAAGCATCAATTCTTCAGTGCTCAGCTTTCTTTATAGTCCAACTCTCACATCCATACATGACCACTGGAAAAACCATCACATTGACTAGAGGGATCTTTGTTGACAAAATGATGTCTCTGCTTTTTAATATGCTAAGTTGGTCATAACGTTCCTTCCAAGGAGTCTTTTAATTTCATGGCTGCAATTACCATCTGCAGTGATTTTGGAGCCCAAAAAAATTAAGTTAGCCACTGTTTCCACTGTTTCCCCGTCTATTTGCCATGAAGTGATGGGACCGGATGCCATGATCTTAGTTTTCTGAATGTTGAGCTTTAAGCCAACTTTTTCACTCTCCTCTTTCACTTTCATCGAGAAGCCCTTTAGTTCTTCTTCACTCTGCCATAGGGGTGATGTCATCTGCATATCTGAGGTTATTGATATTTCTCCTGGCAATCTTGATTCCAGCTTGTGCTTCCTCCAGCCCGGCATTTCTTATGATGTACTCTGCATATAAGTTAAATAAGCAGGGTGACAATATACAGCCTTGACGTACTCCTTTTCCTATTTGGAACCAATCTGTTGTTCCATGTCCAGTTCTAACTGTTGCTTCCTGACCTGCATACAAGTTTCTCAAGAGGCAGGTCAGGTGGTCTGGTATTCCCATCTCTTTCAGCATTTTTCACAGTTTATTGTGTCAGCCATGTTACTCCTTAGGAATCCTGATCACACAGATCTGAGGTGCTTAATATCATACTCCCTGTGTTAGCTCAGGGCCTAGCACCTGGCAAGCCCAGAAATATTTACTGAATGAAGAAATTATCTGATTTTTGGACAGCACTGGAGCAGCTGGATGAAAGGTCATGTTCCATAGGTTCCAAGTTCAGAGCACACTTTTAGCCCATGTCATTATTTTTTGTTAGCCTGGAATTTTTAAACCTTCAGAGAACTATTAAAGTAGTAAGGCTGCTCAAGCTCCATTGTTTCAAAAGCCCAAGAAGAATTATATTCTTATCCTGACAAGTACTGCTCAAAATTATAAAAATACCAACTCTTCTGGAATGTAACATATGATGTTATATCAGTCCTCTAAGCCATGCTCACCAAGGGTTCTGGTTGACTCTTGTATATGTCTGCTTAATACCAAATGGGAAAAGCATCATCCATGAAAAAAACAGTTTAGAAGATAAAGTCCTCTAAGATAAGATCCACTAAAGAGAAATACAATAGAAGTGGTCTGGAGGTTTGGGCAATAAGACAGAGAGGTAAGGACATCAACTCTACAATCTCAATTGGGCCACTCCCAGCTACAAATTTGAACATGTTTCTAAAATGAAATGTGCCTGAATTCCTAAACTGTAAAACAGGGATAATAATATTTACTATATAAGGTGCGACTGACACATTGCCTGGTCAGTGGGAAGGCACTGTCCATGATGAGCGCCAATATGGCTAGTGATACCACCTTAAAGGAGATCAGTCCTGGTGTTCATTGGGAGGACTGATGCTGTAGCTGAAACTCCAGTACTTTGGCCACCTGATGCGAAGAACTGACTCATTTGAAAAGACCCTGATGCTGGGAAAGACTGAAGGCAGGAGGAGAAGAGGACGACAGAGGATGACATGATTGGATGGTATCACCGACTCAGTGGACGTGGGTTTGGGTGGACTGTGGGAGTTGGTGATGGACAGGGAGGCCTGGTGTGTTGTTGTTCATGGGGTCGCAAAGAGTCGGACGCGACTGAGCGACTGAACTGAACTGAACTAGAATTAGGAACTCCAATAGACATGCATAATCAAGAAACTCCTTTTATAAAGATGTCTTAAATGGGATCTGTAAACAGAATTTTTGTATATACATTTGTTTTTGCTCAGTCACTAAGTTGTGTTCGACTCCTTGCAACCCCATGGACTGCAACACGCCAAGTTTCCCCGTCCATCAATCTCCCAGAGTTTGCTCAGGTTCATGTCACTGAATTGGTGATAATATCTAACCATCTCATCCTCTGCCGCTGTCTTCTCCTTTTGCCTTCAGTCTTTCCTAGCACCAGGGTCTTTCCCAATGAGTCAGTTCTTCACATCAGGTGGCCAAAGAATTGGAGCTTCGGCTTCAGCATCAGTCCTTCCAATGAATATTCAGGATGGATTTCCTTTAGGATGGACTGGTTTGGTCTCCTTGCAGTCCAAGTGACTCAAGAGGCTTCTACAGCACCACAATTCAAAATCATCAATTCTACACACAGCCTTCTTTATGGTCCAACTCTCACATCTGTACATGATTTTATAAGTTTAAACTGACCAGATAGCAAATGTTTCAGTGAGGGAATTTTTACTATCTTAATTGACTGAATCTCATGTTTTTAGTAAAAATTATTTGAAACTGTCTAAAATCTCATTTTGACCATATTTTACACTTAAATTATTTCTATCTTATGAATGTCTGACCATAATAAAGTAAATCTAATCTAGTTTGCATATTCCACATACATTTATTATTGAATTACTTTAATTTAGTAATTTTGTAACTGCCATTTTTCTATCTGTTGTCTGAAACATGGCAAAAGTTTTAATCACTGCTAATGGTTACAGAATAGTTCTCAATGTGTATCTCATACTGACCCGGTATAGTATTTTCAAATGGATATATATATATATATATATATAAAACATATAACTTTCAGCTTTATCTACCAGGTGAAAAGGAGTACAGCAATAAATCTTAATTTACTAGAAGACAGTTTTATTAAACCACCATAATAAAAAGAAAAACTAATGCAATGTTTATTCACACTCACATAAGGCACAAACAATTCTCTTATCTCCTTGGACAATGCATACATATATCTGTTTTTTAAAAAAAATGATTTTCATGTCTCACAAACCCATTAATATTTATTTTTACCCTTTGTTCAATTATAAGCTGTAATAAAGACTTTATTTTCAAGTTCTCCATTGTAATACCAGACCTTTAGGACGCACAAGAGATAAACAATGAAGTAAAAATCATACCGTTCTATAGTGCAGACATTAATCATGGGCTTCAGAGTATCTATAAATACTCTGAAAGCTATATCTCAATGGTAGTACATGTTTGCATTTTTTCCTGAAAGTATATCAGAAACTTAAAGGACCCTCTCTCTATCTCTGGTTCTTTGAAGTGAAGGTCTTTTTAGAAGAAGCAATATTCTAGCTGAGGAGACAAATTTTCTGCACTCATGAATCTCACAAATTAGAGGAGACACACACAAAAAATAAGTAAATAAGTGTATAAGTATGTCTCATTTGTAATGGAAAAAGCAGCAGCTACTTTATATTCATATTAAGCATCTATTGAGAATATAAGACACCAGTAAATTATTCTAGATTTTGGTGATAAAGTTGCCAAAAAAAAAAAAGAAACCAATAAAAGCTTTACTTTAATTGCAGCTATATTCTAGAATTTCAGTTCAGTCTCTCAGTCATGTCCAACTCTTTATGACCCCTTGGACTGCAGCACACCAGGCTTCCCTGTTCATCACCAGCTCCTGAAGCTAACTCAAACTTGTGTCCATGATGCCATCCAACCATCTCATCCTCTGTCATCCCCTTCTCCTCCTGCATTCAATCTTGCCCAGCATCCCAGTCTTTTCTACTGAGTCAGTTCTTCACATCAGGAGGCCAAACAATTGGAGTTTCAGCTTCAGCATCAGTCCTTCCAATGAATATTCAGGACTGATTTCCTTTAGGATGGACTGGTTGGATCTCCTTGCAGTCCAAGGGACTCTCGAGTCTTCTCCCACAAGACAGTTCAAAAGCATTCATTCTTCGGTGCTCAGCTTTCTTCATAGTCCAACTCTAACATCCGTACATGACTACTGGAAAAATCATAGCTTTGACTAGACAGACGTTTGTTGGCAAGTAATGTCTCTGTTTTTTAATATGCTGTCTAGGTTGGTCATAACTTTTCTTCCAAAGAGTAAACGTCTTTGAATTTCATGGCTGCAGTCACCACCTGCAGTGATTTGGAGCCCCCCAAAATAGTCTGTCACTGTTTCCACTATTTCCCCATCTATTTGCCATGAAGTGATGGGACCAGATCCCATGATCTTAGTTTTCTGAATGTTAAGCTTTAAGCCAACTTTTTCACTCTCCTCTTTCATCAAGAGGTCTTTAGTTCTTCTTCGCTTTCTGCCATAAAAGTGGTGTCATCTGCATATCTGAGGTTATCGATATTTCTCCCGGCAATCTTGATTCTAGCTTGTGCTTCATCCAGTCCAGCATTTCTCATGATGTACTCTGCATGTAAGTTAAATAAGCAGGGTGACAATATACAGCCTTGACGTACTCCTTTCCTTCTTTGGAACCAGTTTGTTTTTCCATGTCCATTTCTAACTGTTGCTCCCTGACCTGCATGAACTTCCATATTCAAGGTGGATTTAGAAAATGCAGAGGAACCAGAGATCAAATGGCCAACATCTGTTGGATCATTGAAAAATTCTAGAAGTCGTGACAGGCAATAAGCAAGATCAATAATAACAACAACAAAGTCACAAATTAGAAAGTAATAGAAAAATTTTTAAAAAAGAAAGTAATAGTGTTTGAAAAGACAAATAAAACAGAAAGTCAAACTAGAAACTATGGTGGGAGTGGGGGAGGTCACAGCTTTAGACACAGTAGCCAGGGAAAGTCCCACTGAGGTGATGATATTTGAGAAATGAATTGAAGGCAATATTTTGAAGCAAGTTATTGGCTCTCTGAAGGTGAGCATTCCAGGTAGATGAAATACAAACTGAAATATGGAATGCAAAGATGGAAACATACCCAGCTTATTCAAGAAGCAGCACAATTACCTACACAGAAGGAATGGAGTAAGCAAGGGGCAGATTTGTAGAAGATCAGGTCAAAGAGGTAATCAGGTATTATAAGTAACTGTAAGAACTATGCCTCTTATCTATCTGAGATTAGATGGTTTTGGAGAGTTTTGAAGAAAGGAATAATATGGATGGACATGTGTTAAGGAATTTCTGATTTATGAATATACTTTAGGAGAACAGGCATGAAATCGAGGGGACAGGTTAGATAAGCAGGCATTGCCATCCTCAAGATGAGATATGATTATTATTTGGACAAAGTAATTTCAATGGCAGTAATAAATAGTAGATTCTGCAGAGATTATACAGGCAGAGCTGACAAGATATGATGACACATTGGATGTAGCATATAAAAGAAATAAAATGACTATAAGGCTTCTATCCCGAGCTCACTGAAGATAGAGTTGTCATTTACTACTAGGAAGAAGTCTGAGATATAAGCAGATTGGGGGATCATGTCATTCCAGGACATATCAAGTTGGAGATGCCTGTTAAACATCCATATAGGCAGCTTGATAAATGATTCAAGAGCTCAAGGAGAGGTCCTGTCTGGAGCTATAAATCTGGGAATCATGGAAATCATCAGAATATACAGGTATTCACCCCAACAAAGTGGATCAAAAGTAAAAATAGAACAGTTTGAAGGAGTCTGAAGCAGTTCAAACTGTAGAGGTCAAGGAAACAAGAACCAGAGAATGCGGCTGGCAAGCTAGAGGAAAGAGAAGCAAGCATGTAATCCTGAAAGTGAAAAAAATCTGTATTAATTCTGTTACATGCTGCTTAAGTTCAAGTACTAATAATAAGGACTGAGAATTGACCACTAGATTTAAAAAGAACGCGGAGGTCATAATTCACCTTGCAAGATCATTCTCAGAGCCTAGCTGAGGTGAAACTTGATTAAGGTCATAACAATTAACATCCTTTTCAATGATTATTTCTGTGGAAAGGGTAGAAATAAGTCAGGATCTGGCAAGAAGAGTCAAGAAAATGCTGTCTTTGCAGTGGGAGAATTAACAACATCTTAATATGCTTATGGAAATAATCTATGAGATATGGAGAACTGCTGAATAGCTCAAAAGATGACTTATATTTTAACATTTCCACTCTAGCATTTGGGTGGAGAATATATTTTAAGGGGACAGAATTTAACTTGAACTAAGTAGCTTGAATTAAGCTTGAACTTGAACTAAGTAGCTTGAACTTGAATTAAGCAACTTGAACTAAGTAGCAAGCATGGAAGTGATGAGAAGTAATTAGATTCAGAACAGATTTTGAAGCTAAAGGGGGAAAAATGACAAATCAATTAATTTCCTTGATTAAGTGATAGGTGATGAAGTCTAATGAATAGGTGGATAAAGTTAGCTTTAAATGAAAGCATGGGTGTGTGGCCATAAAACAAGGGAACATGGACATGGAGGAGCTAAGTGTACAGATGGGATGGAGCACTATGAAGGTTCTTGTCCTTTTGTTTCTTTTTTCTCAGTAACACAGAAAAATAATTGTAAAATTAGGATGTGGGACATCTAGGAGTGGGTTAAGGAAACAGGAGAATGTGGGAAATTACCATTAGGAGAATAGAAGATAAAATAAAATAAGGAATTTTGTTGGGCACATTTAAGTGTTCATTTGAGGTACACGATTATGAATTTAAAGTCAGACTAGCTGGAGGGTTTTGTTTTCCTTCAGTTGTTTTCATCTACATGAGAATAAACTCAGAATTAGGTTCAGCCAGCTTGTAGCTTAGCCAGACAAGTACAAGCAAGAGAGGGGCAAGAAATTGACAGTGTTCAAGGACATGTTCAACTTCTATTGCTGCTGTAGCAAATCACCACAAATTTAGTGGCTGAAAACAACACAAATGTATAATCTTAGAGTTCTATAGTTCAGAACTCTGACAGGGGTCTCACTGAGTTAAAATCAAGGTGTCAACAGGGCTGCATTCTTTTCTGGAGATTCTCAGGAGTTTACATTTCTTGGCATATTCTAAAGGTGGCCCATATTTCTTACCTCACGGTCCCATTCTTACATCTTCTTATCCAATAATGGTTTTGCATGTCTTCATGCCTTTTTCGCATTATGGTCTCTCTCTGAGACCAGAGGAGGAAAATATTCTCCTCTTTAAGGACTCATGTGATTATGTTGTATAATCTCTTGATTTTAATACTCTTACCTTAATGACATTCACAAACATTCTTTTCCGTGGTTTTCCTTCAAATCAGAGTTCTGATTTTCACAATTTTGCCAGTATTTTCATTGCATTTATGGAGGTCCTCCCTCACTCCAGCATTCAAGAAATCCTTCCCCTAATGCTATTTGGAGAATGGGCTAGAAGGCCTTGTAGATGAAGGAAGTTTCTAATTAGCTGGCTATTGGAAACTTCCCTAATGGCTCAGCGGGTAAAGAATCCACGTGCAAGGCAGGAGGCGCAGAAGACACAGTCTGATCCCTGGTTCAGGAAGATCCCCTGGAGGAAGAAGTGACAACCCACTCCAGTACTCTTGCCTGAAAAAAATCCCAAGGACAGAGGAGCCTGGTGGGCTACAGTCCATGGGGTCACAAAGACTCAGACATGGCTGAGCAGCAGCAGTTCCCTGAGGAAGAATGGGGAGGCTTTGGGCTGGGTAGTTCCACGATCATAAAGGTGAGAACTGAAAGGATTGAGGTGTATTTTTCCTTCTAAATTTTGTATTACTTATTTTCTCTTTCATTCAGTCAAAGATATAAGAGAAAGCAATGAGGTTTTCATGCTTTTCCTTTGCCTGTATCACTGTTTCAGAGGAGAAAAAGTCCTAATTCCCATAAATGTTTCCTCAAAAGCTCTAGCTTTTTAAATTCTTTGTCTGTGAGCAATAGACTCTTTCTTACGTGGACAGCAGGCCTTCACGTAAGTCTATCCAGATGTGTAGTTGAATTTCTTCTTACTTAAGCACAAGCTTTCAGTTGTGTGATTCCCAGGCACTTGTTACAGCTACACCTTTCTCACTTCAGCCCAGGTGTAGACACCCACAAAGTCTGAGGGTACAATTTAGTACCTTCTGTCTAAACCTTAGGGCTTTTTGTCTATATTTCTTTTGTTCTTTATGCCTCCTAAAAATGAAACAAATAGGTTTTCAGTCAGCTTAAGTCAAAGTATTAGTCACAAAAACATTTTTTTTTCTAAATATAGAATGACCAATAAATTTTTTTTAAATTCCAGAAACACATTTTAGTAAACATTTTATTCAAAACATAAGCCAAAGACTAACATATTCTTTTTTCTTCTGTTCCTCTCAGTTGTAATTCACATCTCATAATACACTAATAGAAAAGTAAACATACTTTTCCTCCAAAGAAACCAATACCTATTCATGCATCATGCCATCTATCCCTTTTTCTACTAGATAAAATCAAATGTTGATGACCCCATTCAATCTTTGAGATTGACACTATTTAGAGGGTAGAATTAGTACTAGGAATATTATGTATTTCACTATTGTTGTTGTTCAATCATGTCCAAATCTTTGCAACCTCATGGACTGTAGCACACCAGGATCCTCTTTCCTCCACTGTATCCGGAGTTTGCACAAATTCATGTCCATCGAGTTGGTGATGCCATCTAACCATTTCATCATCTGCCACCCTCTTCTCCTTTTGTCTTCAATCTTTCCCATTATCAGGGTCTTTTCCAATGAGTGCTGGAATTCTCCAGTCCATGGTGTCACAAATAGTGGGACATGACTGAGTGACTGAACAGCAGCCTTCATATCAGGTGGGCAACTTATTGGAGCTTCAGCTTCAGCATCAGTACTTCCAATGAGTATTCAGGTTTTATTTCCTTTAGGGTTAGCTGGCTTGGGCTCCTTGCAGTACAAGGAAGTCTCAAAAGTTTTCTCCAGCACTATAATTTGAATGCATCAAAAGCATCAATTCTTCAGCACTCAGTCTTCTTTATGGTCCAACTTTCACATCCATACATGACTACTGTAAAAACCACAGATTTGACTATATGAACCTTTGTTGGCAAAGTAATACCTCTGCTTTTTAATACTAGTCTTAATACTACTTTTTAATACTGCATTTTAATACTTTTTAATACTAGTCTAGGTTTGTCATGCTTCCCTGGTGGCTCAAATGGTAAAGAATCTGCCTATAATGCAGGAGACCTGGGTTTTATCCCTGGGTCAGGAAGATCCCCTGGAGGAGAAAATGGCAGCTGACTCCAATATTCTTGCCTGGAGAACTGCATGGACAGAGAAGCCCAGCAGGCTACAGTCCATGCGGTCACAAACAGTCAGACATGACTGAGCTACTAACACTTTCAGGTTTGTCATAGCTTTCCTTCCAAGGAGCAAGTGTCATAATTTCATGGCAGCAGTCGCCATCTGCAGTGATTCTGGAGCCTAAGAACATAAAATCTGTCACTGCTTCCACTTTTTCCCCTTCTATTTTCTAGATGCCATGATCTTTGTGTTTTGAATATTGAGTTTTATGCCATCTTTTTCACTCTCCTCTTTCACTCTCATCAAGAGTCTCTTCAGTTCTTCTTCACTTTCTGCCATTAGAGTGGTATCATCTGTATATCTGAGGTTACTGATATTTCTCCCAACAAACTTGATTCCAGCTTGTGGTTCATCCAGCCCAGATTTCGCATGATGTACTCTTCATATAAGTTATATAAGCAGCATGACAACATACAATCTTGTCATACTCCTTTCCCAATTTGGAATCAGTCGGTTGTTCTATGTCCAGTTCTAACTGTTGCTTCTTGACCCTTTACAGATTTCTCAGGAGACAGGTAAGGTGGTCTTGTATTCCCATCTCTTTAAGAATTTTCCACAGTTTCTTGTTATCCACAGTCAAAGGCTTTGGTGTAGTCAATGAAACAGAATTTCTGCTTCACTGGAATTCCATTGCTTTCTCTATGATACAATGAATGTTGGCAATTTGACCTCTGATTCTTTGGCTGTTTCTAAATTCAGCTTTTATATCTGGAAATTCTTGGTTCACATACTGCTGACACCTATCTTGAAAGATTTTGAGCATAACCTTACTAGCATGTGAAATGAGCACAACTGTACAGTAGTTTGAACATTCTTGGCATTGCCTTTCTTTGAAATTGGAATGAAAACTGACCTTTTCCAGTTCTGTGACCACTGCTGAGTTTTCCAAGTTTGTTGACATATTGACTGCAGCACTTTAACAGCATTGTCTTTTAGGATTTTAAATAGCTCAGCTAGAATTCCATCATTTCCACTAGCTTCATTTGTAATGTTTTTGATTATGCTTCTCCTAATTAGGGATGTCTGCATGTTCATGTTCAGTCATGTCCAACTCTTTGCGACCCTTTAGACTGTGACCCACAAGGCTTCTCTGTCCATGGGATTTTTCAGGCAAGAATATTGGAGTGGGTTGTCATTTCCTCTTCCAGGGGATCTTCTCAACCCAGGAATCAAACCCATGTCTACCACGTCTCCTGCATTGCAGGTGGATTCTTTCCCTGCTGAGCCATTGGGAAAACCCCAATTTGGGTTGAGATAGACCAATAAAAGTTTTAGTGAAATTGTGCATTTTTTGAATTTATGTCACAATCTGTTCTAAGTCACACTAAGTAAAATCTATTAATGTAAATTTTCTGTCTACAAATTACTGTAATTAAGCTTAAGATAATTTATACAAAAGTAAATAATTTTCTTCCTTTCTTATTCCTTTCTGATTATTGGATTAATTTTCATGAAAAAGAGGACTTTGTCCTTATATTTAAAGGTTTTCTTCAGACAGCTAGAAGAAATCTCTAAGAAATTATTTGGTATAGTTCAACTTTTAAACCAAATAGCTTTAAATTTAATACCTACCACCAGTATTTATTAATATTTAGTAGTATGCTCATTCATTTTCATAATTTGAATAAAATATTTACATTTGTCTTCTAATTTGGCATCAAGAGGTAAACTTAATACTCACATTTTAAGTTTCCAATAAATACTTTATATATATGAGCTTTTAAACATCAAGAACTTACTGAATTTCTAATACTAAGGCTTAGAACAGTATAATTCCAGAACGATCACTGAGCATGGAAGAGAAAGGTGAGTAGAAAGAGTTCTTGACATATAAGGATTAGGATTCAATCCATGACTATGGTGGTAGAAATCTCTGCCCAAGGAACTATCCCAAAGACTCAAAACACTAAATAAGAAGTCTTTTAATTTATTTGCCTTCTTTATATTTATATTCAGCATGATCATTGTGTCTTCTCCATTACCCATGCCTTTAATTCAGTTCAGAGTTCTTTAGCTGTCATCTTTCAGGAACTCTACTGATTCTCCTGCCCAATACTTTATGATTTGTCACACAACATCATGATGTGGTTTCTAATAGAATTTAGGATATATTTTTGCCATAGAAAGATAGCTTAGAGATAGATGATCCAGGTTCTTCTCTTTTGTAAAAATTCTGAAATCTAGAAAATGTGGATACCTGTTCAAGTTTAGACATTGTGTTGAGGCAGAAGCAGGAATTAACCTAATGTCTTCTTTATAGCAGTTCAGAGTTTATTAGATTCCATGTCATTCAAAAAACTCTTATTCCGATGTCTATTTTTAAATGAACATATCAATCAAAATCAAGCCAAAGAATACCAGGAAAGCACACAATATATATAGTGCAAACTTGAGCCAGTTCCACCATGACAGATTGCATACCACATACATATAGTAAACATAAATGGAATGAGAGCAATGTCAATATAACATACATGTCTGTCATAAAACCTGTGTGCAGCAAATAAGACATTCCTCTAACTATAACACACTGAATAATGACATCAAGAATAATAGCTACCAAGTGCAATGAGCTATTCATGGAAATGAGCCCCCCAAAGAGTAGGGAGAAAATAGATGAAGAAAAAGCTTCCATCTGTGTGACTATGGCAGTCTCAGCTTACCACTTTTTAGTCTACTCATAATAACAAATGATTCTGTAGCTTAATCTATTCTAGAAATTGATGGAGTTTATCATAAACATAATCAGTTCTACAGAAGCTTATCTGAAGGAAAAAAAAAACTCAATGAAAGGAGTTTTATCAAAATGACAGTTTTATTTGTTTCTAGTAAACTCTCAATACCCATTCCTTTTTCCTCACTCTTAGCCTTCTCTGTTAACATACCTGTCACCCTCTTTGACCACACAGTCACCCAGAGGATAACGATCCAGTATTAATTAGGCAAATGGAGTCAGGGATTGGAGAATCTGACAGTTTTTAACCTGTGTACATACAAACACAAAATATGAAGATCAAAATCATTCTAGGATTAAAGAATTTTCTGATCTGAGGCAGATACTTTATTTAAGATTTCTTTGTTGCCTGGATAAAATATACCTTATGACTAGTCAGCTCTCTTTTCTCTCTTTCCATTTTCACTGTGTTCATTCACCTCTTTGCTGGTTTGGCCTCTGAGATGCTCTGATATTGGGAAAGCAGTGATTTGGAGGTGAGAGAATAGTTTGTATTCTGAGGGCTGCAAAGAATGCTCCCATGGTGAGTTAATAGGCACTCTGTCTTGGTTTTTCTAGAGTTAGTAACTCTCTCGGGCTTGTCAATATTCTGAACTTACAAATCTGAAGTACAGCCCACAAAATATATTTATTCCCCTCCATGAATCTTCACATTTAATGTCCCGCCCAACTGAAAAACCACTTTCCTTGTGTCCTTTCAACTCTTTATAAATCCTATCATTAACTGGTTGCAGAATTTTTTAAATAAAGAAGTTGTGAAATAAACATGCAATCTTTTTTTTTTTCATCTTGAAGAAGAACATTTATTTGTTCTAAAACTCTATTAACCACAATCCTGTAACTTTAATCCTAAATCACTAGCATTTATTTTTTTTAATTAATTAATTTATTTATTTTTTCAGTGGGTTTTGTCATACATTGACATGAATCAGCAATAGATTTACACGTATTCCCCATCCCGATCCCCCCTCCCACCTCCCTCTCCACCCGATTCCTCTGGGTCTTCCCAGTGCACCGGAAGTTGTGAAATAAACATGCAATCTTAAAATACGAGAAGAAAGGAGCATTAAAGTAAAGCCAGCTCCACTTGTTTCTCCTGAATGTTCTCAAAAATAAAATTCTCTCCTTTGGCTTCATTCTCCCTCATCAGACTTCTTTATTAATGTATTAAACTTGCCAACTTCTTTGAGAGGCTAAGCTACTAGAAAACAGGAATTCAGTATTAATCTTTTTGGTATCCCTGGAATCTGGCCTATCTGCTGTATAATGGCCACTAAATAAGTTTTTTTTTTTGTTTTGTTTTTTTTTTTTTTTTTAATGAGTGACTGAATTTACTTTCTGACAGAGAGAAACAATTCATTCTTTCCTATATAGCTCATCATGCATACAGGATCTCTGAGTAATCATCAGTAACAAAGAGGAGTGATTGATGCCTATTTAGACAATTTTGTTTAAATACTGAGTTAGTATATTCTTTCTCTTCTGAGTTTGAAAACTCCATTAATAGAAAATATTAAAGATTGAAATAGTATTCAAGGTAATCTGTTACTTACATTCAAGGACACAAATGAAGAAGATAAAGAAAGAGGAAATCCCGAACTATTTCTTATATTTAATTCCTCTGGAATTATGACTCAAAATATGAGAGTCATAGTTGTATGTCTGCCTTGTAGGTTGATCAAGAAACTCTTGAAAGTTTAAACAACTTGCTTTATTATTCATCATTAGGTAATACTGACTGCCCGTATTCCCATTGCTCTTAGACATTAGACACGGTATGATTCTATGTTGATCATTTATTCTAGCATCTGTGTAACTGTATAAGAGGAAAGAGGTCATTGTTCAGTATGATAATTCTGCATTATGACACCACTAAATTGCAGACAAATGAAAAAGAGCAGATGTTTTCCCAATAGATGTTTGTGATATGCAAAAGATCACTTCTCTCGTATACTAGTAGGCCACTGCAAAGATTAGGAAGACAGTAGCTTGGATCAGTGCAAAGCTCCCTTTTAGTCAAAGTGCATCCTTTTCTACGACTCTAATCACTTTTTAAAGGGCTATGTTGAATGGCTGGACATGTGTTATCTATGGTTCTTATGGTTTTTATTGTCTGAACTTTTAAGGACATCCCTTCATTGTATACTACAGGCTTCTTGTCTTTTTGTTTTAAAGTTACCATCATCTCCAAACTGTTGTAAATGCCACATCTCCAGCCTCTTTTTAAATACTAAAGGAACTCTAAATGTTTTAAAAAGTTAAAATTCAGGAAAAAGTTCTGGAGAAAATAATTGCTGGATCATTGTACTCATTTTCAAAGTTGTACTACTTTTATGAGAAAATAACTATTTGGACCTATGCAAATATTAGTCCTATTAGTCAACTTGATTTTTTTTTTTTTCAAGAATTTCCACTCCAGATTTTAAGATCATTGATGGAAATTAAGCGCAAGCTACAATTATTATTTTCTACAATCTCTGGTTTGGGGTCAACCTTTTGACAATCACATCCTTGAGCCTGCCTTCCAAGTTATATTTTAAAATGAAATATAGTGTTTTGGTGAATGTCATCTTTAATAATAATAATGTCTCCAAAGAAGAAATTCAAGATAGTTCATGCTGACATTACTGAAGTTTGTTTGAATTTTAAGGCAAGCTTCCATGTGGCGTCAGTCTCTATAGTATCAGATAGTTATTTCCCCTACTTCTTTGGCTCAGATTTAAAATCCAACATCAAGCCCTCAGCTGGAACAGCTGGTGGAAAAGTACAGTCTGGAATCTTTAGGTTTTGCCAAATCCAAATGCCAGTGTGAGCCCAAGGCCACAGTGCTCTGTTCAGAGACCTACCACCTATCAAACTTTAAAACTCACACCTTAAACTTAATAGTGAGCTCACATAGTGAGGAAAGAAAACAGTAGCTTTAATTCTGATGCAAAGTGGAATAACAGTTCAAAATATTTCTGCTGATTCTGTTCAATTCAGCAATTCTTACTTTGTACAAAATATTATGGTAATTACAGGGGGGACAGGGGTGGCACAAGCAAGGAGCAATGCAAAGTAAAGCACAGTCCCTGACGTCAGGGTGTCTACAGCACAGTGGTTTCTTGAATAGAGAGAGCAATGAAATACTTCTTATCATTTTCATAATTTTATGATTTGGCTGTTTGTTCATTTATTTATTGGAAAAACACTTTCTCCTTTAAACAGAACATTTCTGATGCCAGATGTGTAGGTTTTCCACACATCAAGCAATGCTGTAACGCCTGCTGGTGTCCTACAATGTAATTCAGTTCTGACAGCATCTACCTGGATTTACCATGAAATCCTGCAGGTTAAGGGCTCAGCCCCACAAGACTGTGCCCCCACCCACTTTCCACCTCACTTCAGATGTCAGTTGCAAGTCCAGATTGTTGTCTTTGCTTCTGATGCACTGGCTAAAAATTGGAGGTTCCCATGAACCTTCCTGAGTTTAATTGATTTGGTAAAGGTGCTCAGGGAACACAGGAAAACATTTTATTTATTATATTACCAATTTATTTATTTAAAAAAGGGGGTATAACTCGAGAATTATCAGATGAAAGAGATGCGTAGCACAAAGTGTGTGGGAAACCCACTCTCCCAGCACATCCACGGGTTCCCCAATGCACATGCTCCCTAAATGCAAACTATTAGGGACTTTATGGAGGCTTTGTCGTTAGGTATGATCCACTGGTGGTTTAGTCGCTAAGTCATGTCCAACTCTTGGGATCCCATGGTCTGTAGCCTGACAGGCTCCTCTGTCCATGGGATTTTCCAGGCAAGAATACTGGAGTGGGTTGCCATTTCCTTCTCCAGGGGATCTTCCTGACCCAGGAATCGAACCCAGGTCTCCTGCATTGCAGGCAGATTCTTTACCAACTGAGCTATGAGGGAAGCCTGTTAACTTCATTTTCAGCTCATCTCCCTTCTTTGGAAAATGGCAGGGGAATAGGGGGCAACTAAAACTTCCAAGCACCTAATCATGTCATAGATAGGCTTTCTGGTGACCAGCCTTCAGTGAGAAATCCATCAAGAGTCACCTCATTTAAACAAAAGACATTTCTATCACCCAGAAAATTCCAAAGGATTTAGGAGTTCAATGTCAGAGGCTCTTACCATTTGGAAAATTGCAAAGGTCTTAGAGGCTGTGTGTGTCAGAAACCAGGAAATATATAAGGAATATGTTTCTTATTATTTCACAGTTCATTAAAAGTAGAATATGCTAAACTATCATGGAGATTCAGGAAAGCAGTAAGTGACTGTAACTGATGGTTTGTCTAACAGAAAGCTTTATGAACAAGGTGGCATTTTAAAGAATGGTTGAAGTCAAGAAATCAAGAAAAGGTAAAATATAACAGAATAAGGAGAGTTTAAAAAGTAGAACCATTCATGGTGTGTTAAGGAAACATCCAGGTGTCCAGACTGACTGTAGCACAGCATCAGTGAAGAATACCGAGAGATGAATCAGGAAAAACAGGTGGAAGCCAGATCACTGAGTGCCTTAAAATGCAGTCTAACAGGTTTAAACTGTAGGCAATGGAAGGTACTGGCAGTTTCTGTTTTGTTTGTTTTTAGCAGATGGCTAAAGTTATTAGAGTTCTGCTTAAGAAAGAATAACCTTGTATTCTTGTGCAGGGTGAAATAGACAGGAACAGAAGCAAAACAGGTCATTATTCTGTGCAGAAACAAGCCCTGAATCTAAAAGATGATAGTGAAAACAGAAAGGAGGGAACTAATGGGAGTGAAATTATTGCCCTTTTTGAGATCTTGAAATAAAATTTTCCACATTTACATGTGCAACTATTATCTTGTCACATTTTTACAATGAAAGTCTGTCATTAACATTTTTTCTGCAGTAATTTATCTTACTGTATACTAAAATAGCTTGTTTGCAATGTGAGACTATTTTCTATACAGTCTTTGTGGATGTGAAAGTGGTCTGAAGGTGGGAAAAATATTGAAAATCAAAGAGATATTTGGTAGTCAAATGTATTCATATTCAGAGTTTCACTTTTTTGTCTTTCAAAGGTCTTTTTAAGAATCCATTTGATGTAAAGTAATTAGCCTCCAACTAATAAAAATAAATGAAGGAAAAAAAATAATCAACTTGAGTTTTAAACTAGAAGTTGAAACAATATGATAAAAGTTAGAAGCCATATTCATGTAGGGTAGAAAACCAGTAAAAGAAAAGAAACTCAATAAGTAATGAGAGAGCTAGTTTAAATGATGGGCCAGAGGGCTACAATAAAGTGTTGGGGAAATGAGGTGTGAAGATAAGGCTAGCCATCTCACCGGAGAAGGCAATGGCACCCCACTCCAGTCCTCTTGCCTCGAAAATCCCATGGACAGAGGAGCCAGGTAGGCTGCAGTCCATGAGGTCGCTAAGAGTCGGACACGACTGAGCGACTTCACTTTCACTTTTCATTTTCATGCACTGGAGAAGGAAATGGCAACCCACTCCAGCGTTCTTGGCCGGAGAATCCCAGGACGGGGGAGCCTGGTGGGCTGCCGTCTACGGGGTCGCACAGAATCGGACACGACTGAAGTGACTTAGCAGTAGCAGCCATCTCAAATTATGGTACTCAATAAGGTAGAAAAATGTGTCTTTAATTCATTCATGTATTCACTCCCTCAAGATATATCATGGCTTAGAAAATGTATATGACAAAAAGGAAAAGTGATGTATTTTTAATCAGTTTATTTTTAATGTATTTTTCAGTTCAGCCGCTCAGTCGTCTCCAACTCTTTGCGACCCCAAGGACTGCTGCATGCCAGGCTTCTCTGTCCATCACCAACTCCCAGAGTTTACTCAAACTCATGTCCATTAAGGCGGTAATGCCATCCAACCACCTCATCCTCTGTTGTTCCCTTCTCCTTCTGCCTTCAATCTTTCCCAGCATCAGGGTCTTTTCAAATGAGTCAGTTCTTCACATCAGGTGGCCAAAGTACTGGAGCTAAAGCTTCAGCTTCAGTCCTTCCAATGAATACTCAGGACTGATTTCCTTTAGGATGGACTGATTGGATCTCCTTGAAATCCAAGAGACTCTCAAGAGTCTTCTGCAACACCACAGTTCAAAAGCATCAGTCCTTCAGCTCTCAGCTTTCTTTACAGTCCAACTCTCACATCCATACATGACTACTGGAAAAACCATAGCTTTGACTAGATGGAACTTGGTTGGCAAGGTAATGTATCTGTTTTTTAATATGCTGTCTAGGTTGGTCATAGCTTTTCTTCTAAGGAGCAAGCATCTCTTAATTTCATGGCTGCAGTCACCATCTGCAGGGATTTTGGAACCCCAAAAAATCAAGTCTGTCACTGTTTCCATTGTTTCCCTATTTGCCATGAATCACCAGATGCCATGATCTTAGTTTTCTGAATGTTGAGTTTTAAGCCAACTTTTTCACTCTCCTCTCTCACTTTCATCAAGAGGCTCTTCTACTTCTTTGCTTTCTGCCATAAGAGTGGTGTCATCTGTGTATCCTGAAGTTATTGATATTTCTCCCAGGAATCTTGATTCCAGCTTGTGTTCCACCCAGCCCAGCATTTCTCATGATGTACTCTGCATATAAGTTAAATAAGCAGGGTGACAATATGCAGCCTTGACATACTCCTTTCCCAATTTGGAACCAGTCTTTTGTTCCATGTCCAGTTCTAACTGTTGCTTCCTGACCTGCATACAAATTTCTCAGGAGGCAGGTAAGGTGGTCTGGTATTCCTATCTCTTTCAGAATTTTTCACAGTTGTTGTGATCCAAACAGTCAAAGGCTTTGGTATAAATAAAGCAGAAGTATATGTTTTTTTCTGGAACTCTCTTGCTTTTCTGATGATTCAGCAGATGTTGGTAATTTGATCTCTGGTTCCTTGCCTTTTCTAAATCCAGCTTGAACATCTGGAAGGTCACAGTTCACATACTGTTGAAGCCTGGCTTGGAGAATTTTGAGCATTACTTTGCTAGCATGTGCGATGAGTGCAGTTGTGCAGTAGTTTGAACATTCTTTGACATTGCCTGGTTTTAGGATTGGAATGAAAACTGATCTTTTCCAGTCCTGTGGCCACTGCTGAGTTTTCCAAATTTGCTGACATATTGAGTGCAGCACTTTCACAGCATCATGTTTTAGAATTTGAAATAGCTCAACTGGAATTCCATCACTTCCACTAGCTTTGTTCATAATGATGCTTCCTAAGGCCCACTTGACTCCAGGATATCTGGCTCTAGGTGAGTGATCACACCATCATGGTTATCTGGGTCATTAAGATCTTTTTTGTATAGTTCTTCTGTGTATTCTTGCCATGTCTTCTTAATATCTTCTGCTTCTGTTAGGTCCATATGATTTCTGTCCATAATATAGCCCATCTTTGCATGAAATGTTACCTTGGTATCTCTAATTTTCTTGAAGAGATCTCTAGTCTTTCCCAGTCTATTGTTTTCCTCTATTTCTTTGCACTGGATTTGCACTGGATTGCTGAGGAAAGCTTTCTTATCTCTCCTGGCTATTCTTAGGAACACTGCATTCAAATAGGTATCTCTTTCCTTTTCTTCTTTGTAATGTATTTTTAATCAAATATTAATTATCTAGTATGAAAAATTTTGAAATGTTTTCTTAACATCAAAGTATTTGTAAGGCATAAGAAAACATACTAATATTTGAAATAATCTTGCAAATAAATATTATTTATTTTAATTATCATTTATCTTAATAAATTCATACTATCAATTAAATGTATGAACAAAATGTTCCTTATATGGCACTCCTTAAATTAGCAAAAACTGGGACACCATGTCAATTTCTGATTATTTTAGTTGTATATGTGTTGCTATTTGCATATTGAGTGTACATTTAAAAATCATTTTATGGTGCTCTATCAACATGGGAAAGTATATGATAATATATTATTAAAATGTTAAAGCTAAGCTAAAATTTATGTAATAGAATCTATCCTCTGTATCATCTCTCTCTCTCTCTATATATATATATATGTATATATATATATATACACACACATATATACATACACATATGTATGTATATATTACAAAATATGTTGATTGCTTTTAGAATCTTAGTAGTAGTTTTCTCTGAATGAGGGGCTTAAGAATGACTTTTATTTACTCAATATTTTTCTAACTATAATTTTGCTTGGGAAGGAAAATATATATTTTAAACTTGTCATTTTAAATTAAATAATTTTCTATTGTAAGGCATATCTGAAGATGTAAATTTTTTTAAATAAAATAATGTGGATATCCTTTTAGACCAGTTTAAAATTGTGCTAGAGAATGAATGGAAGTACACAAAACTTATTCTAATTCAGAGTTGTTTCACCATAAGGGGAAAAATATTCATTATATAGAATAAGTATTAATGTAAATGAAATGAGAACTTCAATATAAAATATATGACTGTTATGAAACCCATTGCTATTTAAATAGCATAAGGAAAAGTGAGGCATTCCCAGAATTTTACGAAGACAAAGAATGAAATCCAATAGAATAGCAATCAAGTATAATAAGCCACCTGTGGCGATCACCCACTCTGAGAAGCAGAAAGTAAATACATGAATAAAACACACTAGGTCTGTCCAGATTTACAAGAAAGACTAAAGAAGACGAAAAACCACATCTCCAACTATGTGTGCTAAGTCACTTCAGTCATGTCCGACTCTTTGAGACCCCATGGACTGTAGCCCACCAGGCTCCTCTGTTGATGGGATTCTCCAGGAAAGAACACTGGAGGGGGTTGCCATTTCCTCCTCCAGGGGATCTTCCCAAAAAGTCTCCAGAGGTAATCTAATCCTAAAAATGAATGAGAATGTATCATTGTCCATTATAAAAGTAGATGAAGTTCACCATTGCCATAACAGAATTTACTTTACACAAAATATTTTCCTAATATGATATTCTCTTAAAGACCTTTAGCTGAAATAATAGAGGTGGAAAATAACACTCATACTGGATCTCACCTTTTACAAAATACATTTCAGAGTCTTCCCAGGTGGCGCTAGTGGTAAAAAATCTGTTTGCCAATACAGGAGACATAAGAGATGAGGGTTCTGTCTCTGGGTGGGGAAGAGCCCCTGGAGGAGGAAATGGCAACACACTCCAGTGTTCTTGCCTGGGAAATCCCATGGACCAAGGAGCCTGAAGGGCTACAGTCCATGGGGTCGCAAAGAGACATGACTGAAGCAACTTAGCACGCAACCAAATCTTTTAGTACTTAAAAAAAAAGAAAAACTTTTTCATTTCGGATAATTGTAGATTTACATAAAATTGGCAAAAATAGTACAGAGGATACTGTATACTCTCCACCCAGTGTCTCCCAATGGTAACATTTTGCATATCTTTAGTACTGTGTCACAACCAGAAAATTAATATTGATATAATCCTTTGACCTTATTCAGATTTCATCATTTTTATAGGCTATCATTTGTATGTATGTATCTACTGAGCTCTATCTAACTTTATCACATGTATAGACTTGTATGGCCACCATATAGTCAAGATAAAGAAAAGTTCATTATGAGAATCCCTTCAGCTATGTACTTATTGCCAAGGTGACTTTCTTCCGCCCCTGATCTTGACACCTGTCAACCACTAATCCCTTTTTCATTTCATTTCTATAATTGACATTTCAAACATACTGTATCAATGGAATCACAGCCAGCATATTACTTTTTGAGATTGGCTTTTAATACAGCCTAGTTCCCTTGAGATCCACCTAAGGTATTACAGGGATCAAAAGTTTGTTCTTAGTTGTTGTTGAGTGGTATTCAATAGGATCAGAGAGTTATTCCTTCCACTTTATTGTCCTTCTTCAAAATTGATTTTACATTCTAGTTTGTTTGACTTTATGTATAAACTTTAGAATAATTTTGTCTGTGTATAAAACTAGTTAGAATTTTTTATAAAAATTGCTTTAAACCTATAATAGATCAATTCTGGGAGAATTGACATATTTTCTATGTTGTGTGTTTCACACCATGAATGTGATATATCTCTTCATTTATTAGATCTTTTCACAATTTCTTTCATCAGTATTGTATAAGTTTCAGCATACTATGTTTATTATACTTTATTATATTTATGCCTAAGTATTGTATTTTTATTGGTGTGATTGCGAATGTTCCATACACATGTATTGTTAGCACATAGAAATGGATTGATTTTTGAGTGTTGGTCTTGTATCCTGCAACCTTGCCCAACTCATTTGTGCTGTGCTTAATCGCTTAGTCATGTCTGACTCTTTCCAACCCCATGGACTGTAACCCACCAGGCACCTCTGCCCATGTGGCTTCTCCAGGAAAGAATACTGGAGTGAGTTTCCATGCCCTCCTCCAGGGGATCTTCCCAACTCAGGGACGGAACCCAGGTCTCCTGCATTACAGGCAGATTCTTTACTGTCTGATCTGCCAGCGAAGCCCACTCACTTATTAGTCCTAGGATACTGTTTATTTTTTGTTTCTTTGTTTTTTGTTTTGCTTCATAGATTTCATGGGATTATTGACATAAGCAATAATATCATTTACAATTAGAGACAAATAGATTTCTTCCTTTCTAATCTGTATTCCTTTTACAAGTGTACTTTAGAGACATTGTGTGTTAGGTTCTAGACCACTTTAGTGAAGCAAATATAGCCATAACATGAGATTCTCATTGCATGTAAATTTTTGGTTTCTCACTGCATATAAAAGCTATCTTTATACTACTGACAGAAATAATCAAGAAGCAATTTATAATAGGGGTAGAGAAGAGGTTTACTGGAGGCAAACTGGAGACTTTAACATGGGAAACACAAATTCAAGAAGCACTTGAATTGTGTTCTACTGGATTATAAAATGATGAAGGCTTGTAAAAGTAGAATGCAAAATTACATAAATTGTTTGTCAAGAGTTATAGTTGGAGCTAGCAAGAAGTAAGAATGCTTAGTAAGCAAGGACTGGTTGCAGTCTGAAATGGTTGCATAGTTATAAAGAGAAACCTTGACACCACACGGTTGCAGCTGGCTGCTGCTAGCAGATACTGCTTTGAGGATGGCTGTGGTGTTTTTGAGTTCAATAAAGTTCAGAAAATTCAAGTTCTCAGTGATACATGTCTCAGGAACATGTCTGAAGCTACAGACATGGCCACCCTGAACCACAGTTATTCCTTTTGGTTTAAATGCACTTTTTTTTTAAAGGTAAAAGCAAATATACAATCCATGTTTGACAGCTTGTAAAAACAGGCTGTCCTGATTAGCATAAAGTTCAAGCCAAATCGTGTTTAAGGCAGAATGATTTTGCTATACCTCAATATGTGAAAATTTCTTCCATCAACACTATAGTCTATTGCACTAAGTGTGCAATAGAATTATGTCTAAAAACCAATGTACATATCTTAATTTAAAAAATGCTTTACTGCTAAAAGTGCTGTCATCTGAGCCTTTAGTGAGCCATAATCATTGTTGTTTGGGAAGAATCTCGCCCACTGATCACTGCTTGATCAGTCAGTTGATGGCTACTTACTGATCAAGGTGGCAATTGCTGAAGGTTGGGTGATTGTAGCGATTTCTTAAAATAAGACAACAATGTGCCCTTATATCAGGATAAATGGAAAGTGTTTTCCACTTGGGACTCACCTTTGTGTAGACTGTTCTTCTGTGGGACTATCACTGGCGTCTACTTCAACCTCACATCCACACACACCAGCCAGGGACATGTCAGCCACGGTGGTGTACACCACGGTAACCTCTATGCTGAACTCCTTCACCTACAGCCTGCAGAACTGAGATCTGAAAGGTGCCTTTGGGAAACTTTTCATCAGGAAACACTTTGCTAAAACTTTTTGAACACTCTCTTTAGATTCAATTGATTTTGAAATAACATTTCAACATTAAAGACAGCAATGAAATTTGTCATATCAGTTGACTCTTCCTCTAACTGGAACACTTAGAAGCCATTGTAGGGTTATTAATTGGCTTAATTTTACTATTGTTTTGAAAGTGAAAGTGAAGTAGCTCAGTCGTGTCCGACTCTCTGTGACCCAGTGGACTATAGCCTACCAGGCTCCTCCATCCATGGGATTCCCCAGGCAAGAGTACTGGAGTGGGTTGCCATTTCCTTCTCCAGGGGATCTTCCCAACCCAGGGATTGAACCCGGGTCTCCCACATTGCAGGCAGATGCTTTAACCTCTGAGCCACCAGGGAAGCCCTCTATTGTTTTGTCTCAGAGAATAAGAAGGCCCTCGGAGGGGGCTAGCTGGTCAACAAAGCAGTCAGAACATACACATTTATTAATTAAATTCACCACATTAGATGGGCACCCCAAAACAATTGCAATAGTTACATCAAAGATCACTGATCACAGATCACATAGCAAATATAATAATGAAGAAGATTGAAATATTCGATAATTACCAAAATGTGACACAGAGACACAGAGACATTAGGTAAGCAAATACTGTTGGAAAAATAGCATCAAGTAGACCTGCTTGAAGGTTGCTTGTATGTTTGTTTGCTCAGTCGTGTCTGCCTCATAGACTGACCCCATATGTGACCCCATAGACTGTAGCCCACCAGGCTCCTCTGACCATGGGGATTCTCCAGGCAAGAATACTGGAGTGGGTTGCCATTCCTTTCTCCAGGGGATCTTCCCAACCCAGGGATCGAACCTGTCTTCTGCACTGCAGGCAGATTCTTTACCATCTGAGCCACCAGCGAAGGACCCTGACCTTAAATTTATAAAAACTGCAGTATCTGCAAAGCTCAGTAAAGTGAAGCACAATAAAAATGAGGTATGCCTATATTTCTTTGGCTTGGTTTTGTTACTTTTTAAAGTGTGCTGTTATACATAGATAAGTAAAGATACCAAAAGTTCTGACAATATATATCTGCATAATTTTATTTCATATAAACAATAACTTGAATAAAATGAAGGATGGAAAGAAAGGAGCAGTGTGAACTATCTCTAAACTACCTTATAGTCATTTTAAGTCGATACCAAAAAATAACATTAATAACATTAGTGACACATTTCAGTGAGCAGGTCTTGCTTAACTGCAAGTTTATTGTGGAAAAAAAAAACTTTCTTTTCTCAGTAACAACTAATTTCTTATACACAAATCATAATAAGTGGATTTATATCTAATAGTTGAATCTATTATGGTTTATAATCTTAATCAAGAGGCTCTTATTTTAATCACTTCAAATATGAAAGAATGTTCTCATTATTACGAGAAATTAATTATAGTCAAGAGTTGAGGTCTGCTATGAAATTAAAGCTCTATAAAGTCTTGTTTTGTAAATGTCTAAGTGAAAGAATTAAAGTAATATTATAAAGAGTTTCCTTTTCTCTTTTAGCAATACCTTCAAAAATAAAATTTCATGTAAGTCTACCTTTTTTTACCTTTGCCCAGGGAACTCTTGCTTTGTCAGAAGATTGGAATCAGGGCTTTATCCAGTGCATTTATTATTAATAGGTCCAGGAGAGCATGTTCCAAAGTGTGATACATAAAATATTGACCAAAAGAGAAAATCTAGGACAAAGGTTTTCATTGACTAGTTTAGTTTGCAATAAAGCCTATAAATTCATTTCTGAAATTCTTACCCATTAGCTTATTAAAAGACCTATGAAGTCCTGCAATACTGAATGTATTTACCTTTGTTTAATTCATTGTATTGTTTCTTTGAATTATTCAGCCATTAAACATTACTCCAGAGTAATAAACACACCAGATTTTATACAGCTTCCTAGAATTCATGCTGACACAGGAAATGCTGGCCTCATTCATTCAGTAAGTGCTTAGTTCTTAGAGGTACTGGGGGGATTACTAAAATATGTTTGCTATTTCCTTTCTCTCCTCTCTGTTCCTCTGATATAATGCCACTATCTGGTACCATATAATGGTCTCTAAGTACCTGACTGAATGACTAGTGAACTAATCTGAAAACCAGTAGAGCTGGTATATTACTGAACAAATCTTATCGTATATATGCCTCACAGTTTACATAGCAAGTCAATGCATTTTTTTATGCATAACACAGTATTTGAAAGATGTTTATTTTCTCCCACCATCACCTCCTCTCTCTCCAACACTTGGACTCAATCGAATTATAATTGTAAGCACCTCAGGAATTGTGACAGTCTTAAAAAGCTATTTTTGAAGCTGGCAAATTTTTAAGTTCCCATATGTCCTACCACTTGAATGACTGTTGGTCTATGAAAAATGAAGAGTGTCTATTTAAACAAATGACGTGGATTTCTAGTTGCTTTAGTCAATTTCAAGGTAATACTAAGATTAAATCACCAAGAAAATGTCTTAATTTTAATATTGTTATTCTTATCACAGGATATTAGCAAAGTAGCATCTTAATTTTCAAGCTACAACAGGCTTGTACAGTGAATTAATGTCATATTACTGGGAACCATTGATCGTATTTCTCTAAACATGTTTACCAATGTTTTATTTTAAATTAAACTACCAAAATGAAGAAATTACTTTTTGACTATTTTATTAGTTTCATCTAATCATTCTAATTATTATTCTGCTATTTTGTCAGTCTTCTAAAATCAAATTTTTGTTAATGTAACATTTGCTACAGTTTGTTTTTCTCTGTTTACAGTAATGAAAAACTGTGAGGACAATGTGAAAAGCCAGTGAATACATCTCTTTTCCAAAAGCTCACGCTAAAATCTTCATGTGAAACTAATTTAGTATCTTAGCAATAACTATTAAATCAGTTGAGTTCTCTTTGAATGACAGTGTGTCAAAAATTTTGACTCTCTTTTTTGAAATAGCTCTTATTTACATAAATTTCTTATATCCAGATGCCACTTTTTCTGGTTAGTCTTTTATAACTGGCTAAATCAGCATTTAAAAATTTAAAACATAATATTAAAAGCAGAATGAATTTTCCTTTTATGTTTAATCCTTGATTTTTTTCCCTAAAGTTTATCAAATTTGACTTTCTGCTTATGTTTCACTCAAGAAAGATTTAATAATTTGAAGCATTGAAGAGACATCTTAATGAACTGATAAGTATGAAATATTATTAATATTATGAGGCAAAATGCACTTTCCTTAATCTTATGTTCTTATATAAACAAAACTTCTTTAATTATTTTGCCACATTTCATACTTCATTTTCAGATCAAATAAAATGCCTTCCCTATTAGCCAAGGTAGTGTCTGTGTTTGCATCTTGGAAAATATCTAGGCCTCTTAGTATATACAGACCTAAAGGAGATCATTCCAATAAATATTCAAGAGTAAGCCTTGGTAGGATTTTCAAGAATCAGGTGTTGAAGCCAACTAATTAGAATGGGGATTTTATAAGGATTTGCTCAGGGAGTTAAAACTTATGAAATAAAAGATGATTAGGACTATAGGGAAACTTGCAGGTAGTTCTCTCCTCATTCCAACAAAAAGGCTGTGATATCTGTCTAGTTATTGTACATTCTTCATAGCAAATGTAATTAATTCCAGTTGGGAAGATCCCCTAGAAAAGGAAATGGCAACCCACTCCAGTATTCTTGCCTGGAGAATCCCATGGACAGAGAAGCCTGACAGCCTACAGTCCATGGGGTCGCAAAGAGTCAGATACAACTGAGCAACTGGGCGTGCACAATTTAGTCCATGGCAAAATTATCTAGACATGTTAGTCTAGTTTTCAGCCATCTCACTTGGGTACATAATTCAGACACTCATGATATGCTCAGAAAGTCTTGGGAACTTCAAGTAGAAAACATGTGAACAGCAGATTTGGGCAGTGAAACTATAGGCTGAGGAAGTTCTGGGTATAATTCCTTGACAGATAAGAAGAGGTATCATCAAAGCACATGCAATAACTTAAATTTAATATCTCAGGTGGTTTGATTCTCTTGTTTATAATCAACAGAAACATGTCAAGTTATCTTAAGTGATCAGAAGTTGTTGTAAGAACAAATATTGTGGTGCATGCATATTAGTTTATCTCTTCAGCTCCTTTTCTCTGAAAATACCCAACTTCAACACTGGAGTTACCCCCACAGTCTTTGATTTGTTGAGTAGTTCTGCTTCCCTAGGCATCATAATAGAATATCTGGGGGAAGAAAGCTGGGCTAATCAAATATTTTTTTCTCTGCAAATTTGTAATTTTAAACTCAATGATAGAGAATTTGAATTTGTGGAAGCTGGGTTGCTTATAAATGGCACCATTTTAAGAGAATTTTCATAAAATCTTGCTTTTCCCATGTTGGGTGGCCCAACTATTCGTTGGATTACAATCAGTGATAGGCCCAAATATTTCACAATAAATTCATATTTTTACGTAAGTTATTTTATTTTAACCAAAAAAATCTTAATTTACACATATGAACATCAAAGGACATACAACGCTGAAGAATAAAGCTACAGCATGGACTGAGAAAAGCCAGATATCTGGATAAATCTGGAATCTATGGTAATGCTTATCCTAAAATTTTCACTTCATGGGTCATCACTGAAGATGCTCAACTAAGCATTTTAATTCTTCTTTGTATCATGCTATGTCAGCTTTTCTCAATTTCTACTGCATATGTTTTTTCTCTGCCTAATAATTGTATATGCTGAAACAAGATTTCAGCTTGCTCAGAACATTGACTTGTTACAAGTCTTCATAGCTCTGACTCTTTATCTTATGACTTCTTAGCTTCCAATCTCATTGCTAACAACATTTTTATTTTAATAATTTTAGTTAAATTTCTAAGGAGGAAAATCTTGTCCAGATTGCCGCTGATTGAAAGACAGCCAGTGGAATGGCTATGCTTAAGTTAGCTGATGACCCCATTATTGATTCAATGAAAAGATCTCGGAATTTGTATAGTTCATTCACTTCATCATTCCAAGTCCATCTAGTACAATGGCAAAGAATTACTAAGTTTAGAAGCTTTCACATTAGAACAGAGTCTAACTTAAAGGAAAATTATTCTAATGCTAAAAATAATTTTGTTTCAGAATAGAATGGCAGCATAACTCTATCCTTGACATTGGAGTTACAGTAATATCTGGTATTGTTGCATGTGAAGATTTTAATTTAACCATTAAATATTACACATCACCATGGGGACCTAAGAGTTAACAGTTTTGTAGACAAATGAGCTTTGTTGGTGGTTGACAAAGGCTATTTATCCTGCACTTTCTAAACCTGTTGTCATAAAATAAAGTGTGACTTTTGCTTTGCTAGATACAATATCGACATCATAGACAAAAACAGGGAAGGCCTTATCTTTCATAAGACTTTCTCTTTTTATTTTGGAAAAAAATGCCTCTCCCACCAAAATTTCAGTTATACTAAAAACACTCTTAAAGTACATCTGAGTGTCACTAAAGTAATGTTATTGAAGAAATAATTTGAGTTCACTTAAATATTTTTAAGATTTAAATTATTCAGATTCTTCATTATAGTTTTTTTAAGAGAATCACTTTTTTTCTTTTTCATTTATTTTTATTAGTTGGAGGCTAATTACTTTACAATATTGTAGTGGTTTTTGTCATACATTGACATGAATCAGTCATGGATTTACATGTATTCCCCATCCCAATCCCCCCTCCCATCTCCCTCTCCACCCGATCCCTGTGGGTCTTCCCAGTGCACCAGGCCCGAGCACTTGTCTCATGCATCCAACCTGGGCTGGTGATCTGTTTCACCCTTGATAATATACATGTTTCAATGCTGTTCTCTCGAAACATCCCACGCTCGCCTTCTCCCACAGAGTCCAAAAGTCTGTTCTGTACATTGGTGTCTCTTTATCTGTTTTGCATATAGGGTTATTGTTACCTTCTTTCAAAATTCCATATATATGCATTAGTATCCTGTATTGGTCCTTATCTTTCTGTCTTACTTCACTCTGTATAATGGGCACCAGTTTCATCCATCTCATTAGAACTGATTCAAATGAATTCTTTTTAATGGCTGAGTAATATTCCATGGTGTATATGTACCACAGCTTCCTTACCCATTTGTCTGCTGATGGGCATCTAGGTTGCTTCCATGTTCTGGCTATTATAAACAGTGCTGCAATGAACATTGGGGTACACGTGTCTCTTTCAGATCTGGTTTCCTTGGTGTGTATGCCCAGAAGTGGGATTGCTGGGTCATATGGCAGTTCTATTTCCAGTTTTTTAAGGAATATCCACACTGTTCTCCATAGAGGCTGTACTAGTTTGCATTCCCACCAACAGTGTAAGAGGGTTCCCTTTTCTCCACACCCTCTCCAGCATTTATTGCTTGTAGACTTTTGGATAGCAGCCATCCTGACTGGCATGAAATGGTACCTCGTTGTGGTTTTGATTTGCATTTCTCTGATAATGAGTGATGTCGAGCATCTTTTCATGTGTTTGTTAGCCATCTGTATGTCTTCTCTGGAGAAATGTCTGTTTAGTTCTTTGGCCCATTTTTCGATTGGGTCATTTATTTTTCTGAAATTGAGCTGCAGGAGTTCCTTGTATATTTTTGAGATTAAACCTTTGTCTGTTGCTTTGTTTGCTATTATTTTCTCCCAACTTGAGGGCTGTCTTTCCACCTTGCTTACAGTTTCCTTTGTTGTGCAAAAGCTTTTAAGTTTCATTAGGTCCCATTTGTTTCTTTTTGCTTTTATTTCCAATATTCTGGGAAGTGGGTCATAGAGGATCCTGCTGTGATTTATGTCAAAAAGTGTTTTGCCTATGTTCTCCTCTAGGAGTTTTATAGTTTCTGGTCTTACATTTAGATCTTTAATCCATTTTGAGTTTATTTTTGTGTATGGTGTTAGAAAGTGTTCTAGTTTCATTCTTTTGCAAGTGGTTGACCAATTTTCCCAGCACCACTTGTTAAAGAGGTTGTCTTTTTCCATTGTATATTCTTGCCTCCTTTGTCGAAGATAAGGTGTCCATAGGTTCATGGATTTATCTCTGGGCTTTCTATTCTGTTCCATTGATCTATATTTCTGTCTTTGTGCCAGTACCATCCTGTCTTGATGACTGTGGCTTTGTTGTAGAGCCTGAAGTCAGGCAGGTTGATTCCTCCAGTTCCATTCTTCTTTCTCAAGATTGCTTTGGCTATTCGAGGTTTTTTGTATTTCCATACAAATTGTGAAATTATTTGTTCTAGTTCTGTGAAGAATACCGTTGGTAGCATGATAGGGATTGCATTGACTCTATAGATTGCTTTGGGTAGTATAGTCATTTTTACAATATTGATTCTTCCAATCCATGAACACGGTATGTTTCTCCATCTATTTGTGTCCTCTTTGATTTCTTTCATGAGTGTTTTATAGTTTTCTATGTATAGGTCTTTCGTTTCTTTACATAGATATACTCCTAAATATTTTATTCTTTTTGTTGCAATGCTGAATGGTATTGTTTCCTTAATTTCTCTTTCTGTTTTCTCATTGTTAGTGTATAGGAATGCAAGGGATTTCTGTGTGTTAATTTTATATCCTGCAACTATACTATATTCGTTGATTAACTCTAGTAATTTTCTGGTAGGGTCTTTAGGGTTTTCTATGTAGAGGATCATGTCATCTGCAGAGAGAGTTTCACTTCTTCTTTTCCTATCTGGATTCCTTTTACTTCTTTTTCTGCTCCAGAATAGATCACATCCTGGGCCATAAATCTAGCCTTGGGAAATTCAAAAAAACTGAAATCATTCCAGTCATCTTTTCTGACCACAGTGCAGTAAGATTAGATCTCAATTACAGGAAAAAAATTATTAAAAATTCAAACATATGGAGGCTAAATAACACGCTTCTGAATAACTAACAAATCATAGAAAAAATCAGAAAAGAAATCAAAATATGCATAGAAATGAAGGAAAATGAAAACACAACAACCCAAAACCTATGGGACACTGTAAAAGCAGTGCTAAGGGGAAGGTTCAAAGCATTACAGGCTTACCTCAAGAAACAAGAAAAAAGTCAAATACATAACCTAACTCTACACCTAAAGCAACTAGAAAAGGAAGAAATAAAGAACCCCAGGGTTAGTGGAAGGAAAGAAATCTTAAAAATCAGGGCAGAAATAAATGCAAAAGAAACTAAAGAGACCATAGCAAAAATCAACAAAGCTAAAAGCTGGTTTTTTGAAAAGATAAACAAAATTGACAAACCGTTAGTAAGACTCATTAAGAAACAAAGGGAGAAGAACCAAATTAACAAAATTAGAAATGAAAATGGAGAGATCACAACAGACAACACTGAAATACAAAGGATCATAAGAGACTACTACCAGCAGCTCTATGCCAATAAAATGGACAACTTGGAAGAAATGGACAAATTCCTAGAAACGTATAACTTTCCAAAACTGAACCAGGAAGAAATAGAAGATCTTAACAGACCCATCACAAGCATGGAAATTGAAACTGTAATCAGAAATCTTCCAGCAAACAAAAGCCCAGGACCAGATGGCTTCACAGCTGAATTCTACCAAAAATTTAGAGAAGAGCTAACACCTATCTTACTCAAACTCTTCCAGAAAATTGCAGAAGAAGGTAAACTTCCAAACTCATTCTATGAGGCCACCATCACCCTAATTCCAAAACCAGACAAAGATACCACAAAAAAAGAAAACTACAGGCCAATGTCACTGATGAACATAGATGCAAAAATCCTTAACAAAATTCTAGCAAACAGAAACCAACAACATATTAAAAAAATCATACATCATGACCAAGTGGGCTTTATCCCAGGAATGCAAGGATTCTTTAATATCCGCAAATCTATCAATGTAATACACCACATTAACAAATTGAAAGATAAAAACCATATGACTATCTCAATAGATGCAGAAAAAGCCTTTGACAAAATTCAACATCCATTTATGATAAAAACTCTCCAGAAAGCAGGCATAGAAGGAATATACGTCAGCATGATAAAAGCTATATGTGACAAACCCACAGCAAACATTATCCTCAATGGTGAAAAATTGAAAGCATTTCCCCTAAAATCAGGAAGAAGACAAGGGTGCCCACTCTCACCACTACTATTCAACAGAGTTTTGGAAGTTTTGGCCACAGCAATCAGAGAGAATCACTTTTAACATGTTTCACAATTGATTGAACTAAAACCAGTTAACACCTAATGCAAGGACAAATTACCTTAAGCCTTGTATGTTACACTATGAAAGAAAACTGAGTCCAAATGAAACATAATTTTGTGTGACATGCAGTAATTGTACAGACAGATGAGAAACTACATTTACACCAACTCATATTCATTTCATCATTTCTCATTTTAATTCCAGTGACCCAAATTCTTATTTGATACCCTCCCAAGAGTTATTTCTATCATTCTCCTTTGAAATTTCAAATTCCTATCAATGATGGCACATTGATATTTAATTATTACCTTAGAGACAAAGTTTATTAAAAAAAAAAGTGGTAGTCACATATAAGGAAAAATATAGAGACTGTAGATAATTCTATGTAAAATTCAATGGAGAAAGACAGGAAAACAAATAGGATAGTAACTAAAGATATTAGAGTACCAAAAATACCTGCTATTTTTTTATTTTTTTAATTCATCATCAATTTTTTAAAAATTCAGCATTGTATCAGTTTCCTAGAGCTGCCATAAAAGTACCACAAGACTTTTTTAGGTGACTTAGAGCAACAGACAATTCTGAGAAACCCAAAGGCAAAAAATCCAAAACCAAGGTATTGGTAAAGCCTTGCTCCCTCAAAAGCCTCTAGGGAATATCTCTTCTTGACTCTTCCAGCTTCTGATGGCCTCCAGCGTTGCCTAGCCTGGCCAAGTAGCTTCAGTTTCCATCTTCATGTGACTGTCTTCCTCAGAACACAGAACAGGTCTTGAAGTTTCCAAAAAGAACTACAAGTAGGGCCAGAATAGATTACCCCCGACTCCCAAGCCTTCAACTACAGAAACTTTTGTGTAGACACCGACACACAGCCTGCCATCTGTACCTTTCAAGAGAAGGCAGAATCCTGAGACAGATAATCATTAAGGAGAATTCAAGCAAGGATATGACCTTAAACGTATTCAAACTACTAAAGAAAGGAAAAATGGAGATAAAGAGACGGTTGTTGTTGTTCAGTTGCTAAGTACGGCTCTCTGCTGCTACATGGTCTGTAGCATACCAGGCTCCTCTGTCCTCCGTTATCTCCCAGAGTTTACAATAAATCTAGCTTGGAAGAGACAGATGAAAACAGTCTGAAACAATTTAAGAAACTGGGAAAAGTAGATAGATAGATATTAATAGATAGCTGACAGATAACTAGATAGCTAGATAAGCTAATGTCACAAGGACCTTCTCAAACATAAATAAATTCAGAAACTAAAACACTCATGACCATTTAAGTTAATTAAAAGTTCAAACAATTAACAAATAAAAATAAATTGTATGATTACAAAATTTTTAGAATTTCTGACAAAAACGCTGGCTGTGATAATTGAGTCTCTATTGCAACTAGAAATATTTCATTTTTAAAAACCACCTGAATTATTGGGATATTGGAGTTACTGAGAAGGAGACATAATCAGTATATAGCTGGGTTTTGTGGAGATCTGTATGTGTGTACATTAATATTACTAATGTGGCTAATACCGCTCTCAACTGTCAGAGTGAGCCTACATGTAATACATTGAAAAGTTAATTCTCTTACAAGACAGAGTATAAATGTTAATAATCTGGTAACAGTTGTCCATATTAGCATGGAGAAGGGAATGGCTCCCCACTGCAGTATTCTCACCTGGAAAATTCTATGGACAGAGCAGCCTGGTGGGCTACAACCCATGGGGTAGCATAGAGTCGGGTACAACTAAGCAAATGAGTAAATCCATGTTAGCAAGAGTAAGAATAAATGGGAAGGGAAATGGTGGGACCAAAAAATCTCTAAAATCTCAAAAATAAGAACTACAAAAACAAGATGTAAGTCAAATATTGATGGGAGGAGAAATAGCAGGGAAACCTATGACTTGAATTTGAAGTGTAACTAAATGTTAGAGGGAAAAAAAAAAAAAAAAAAACTGGTGTAGCTATAAAATTCTAAAGGGGAGAAGGAAGACAAAGATGTGGCAAATAGTTCAAACTTCATGTATCTTTTCAGGAAATTACTGGGTTGTACATTTTCAATAAATTGTGGCAAAAAGATATAAGCCCTTTATTTAGAGATACAAAGGAAGCTTAAAAAATAACTGAAATAAAAATGGTTTAAATGTGTTTTTCTCTGCAGTTCAGTACTGAAGTGAATAAAGATGAAAGAGAAGGCCATCACTTTATTATCCCCACTTAATTAGAGTTAATCATTTGCATATATTATCTTGATAATTTTAAAAGACAGTATATCTACTTGCTGCCCACTAATCAAATGCTTGGCAACAAAATTAAAGTGGGGCAAAAAATTTAAGCTTTCCTCTAAGCAATAAGTACATTGTGGTCTTGCTGTAATAAAACTGAGAGGAATTATTCAGTTACTCTTTAAATAACAAATAATCTGATAAAAAGTGAGTTTCTGACCCAACTCCATTAGGAAGGAGACAGAGATTTGAAATTTTGCCCAACCAGGAACTCTACTACACAGATGTATCAAGGGAATGAAGATGGAGAACAGTCCTTAGCATTTTACGATGAGCAGGGCATTGGTAATGCTGAGTGAGAGATTAAGTAAAGTATTGGTATCAGAAGACAGATTGAAAGGAATTAAGGAATGACTAGAAGATAAAAACATTGAGATAATATAGATTATCCCCAGAAAACTAAGGAAGGGACAAATATCCTTGCTTTCTTTCAGATCCTCAAGCATGTAAATAAGCCATTAATTCTTCTCTGCCCTTTATTCCTAACACTTGGGATCACACTGCTCTTCCTCTCAACTTCACTTGTTTTCTTTACTCAGCTTGCATGACTCATTTTAAGTATCACTTCCTGTCACACATCTTCCCAAACTAACCTGGATATGATCGCCTTGCTGTGCATATACAGTACCTTATGCTCCCGCCCATTTTAGAAATAAATCACACTCTCTTTTAATTATGCATTTAATTGTATGTCTCCTGTGGTTTATTCTAATATACTTGGAGGCAAATCCCACGCCCGTTTTGCTCTGTATTGCATTTCCAAAGTATTAACAGTGCCCGGTGCAGTCAATACTTAGTACTGAATGAATTTTTCAAAATGAGTCAATGAATGTTTAAATGCATTGTTGAGAACTGTGGTTTGAGGCTTTCAGAGGTCTGAGGGAGGATGTTTACATTGTTTCAGGGGGAAGAAGGTATTGATGAGAACATTTATTTGTTTCTATTTTTTAGTCAAAGAGAGTCAGCCAAGAGAGAATAGAGATGCAGTTAACAGCTACTTAGTAGAGTAACCTAGATAGCATATTAAAAAGCAGAGACATTACTTTGCCAACAAAGGTCCATCTGATCAAGGCTATGGTTTTTCCAGTGGTCATGTATGGATGTGAGAGTTGGACTGTGAAGAAAGCTGAGCACCGAAAAATTGATGCTTTTGAACTATGGTGTTGGAGAAGACTCGAGAGTCCCTTGGACTGCAAGGAGATCCAACCAGTCCATCCTAAAGGAGATCAGTCCTGGGTGTTCATTGGAAGGACTGATGCTGAAGCTGAAACTCCAATACTTTGGCCATCTCATGGGAAGAGTTGACTCATTGGAAAAGACTCTGATGCTAGGAGGGATTGGGGGCAGGAGGAGAAGGGGACGACAGAGGATGAGATGGCTGGATGGTATCACCGACTCGATGGGCATGAGTTTGAGTAAACTTCGGGAGTTGGTGATGGACAGGGAGGCCTGGCGTGCTGCGATTCATGGAGTCGCAAAGAGTCGGATATGACTGAGCGACTGAACTGAACTGAACTGAACTGAACCCCAGAGAAATGGTCATCAAACTTTAAGTGCATACAAATGACCTCAAAATCATGTTTAAAATACAGAGCTGATTCAGCAGGTTTGAAATGGTACACGTGATTCTATATTTTTAGAATCCTCTCAAGTGATACTGATACTTGGTAATATCACAATCCAAGAGTCTAGGAACCAAATTTTAAGAAACACTGTGCTAGAAAATGTAGCAGATGGCTTCAAAGGAACAGCAATAAGTCAGTTTACCCTAGCAAGGAAAAGATATTCCCATTTTCACAGACAGATATTTAGATGGTTGGAGACAGAGAAACTTGAAGATAATTCAGGTATGATCTAAATCAAATCCCTTACAACTATACAGTGGGAGTGAGAAATAAATTCAAGGGATTAGATTTGATGGAGTGCCTGAAGAACTATGGATGGAGGTTCTTAACATTGTAGGAGGCAATGTTCAATACCATCTCCAAGAAAAAGAAATGCAAAAGGTAAAATGGTTGTCTGAGGAGGCCTGAAAAATAGCTGTGAAACAAAGAGAAGCGAAAAGCAAAGGAGAAAAGGGAAGAAATTCCCATTTGAATGCAGAGTTCCAAAGAATAGCAAGGAGAGATAAGAAAGCCTTCCTCAGCAATCAGTGCAAAGAAATAGAGGAAAACAATAGACTGGGAAAAACTAGAGATCTCTTCAAGAAAATTAGAGATACCAAGGGAACATTTCATGCAAAGATGGGCTATATTATGGACAGAAATGGTATGGACCTTACAGAAGCTGAAGATATTAAGAGGTGGCAATAATACACAGAAGAACTATACAAGAAAGATCTTCATGGCCCAGATAATCATGATAATATGATCACTCACCTAGAGCCAGACATCCTGGAGTCAAGTGGGCCTTAAGAAGCATCACTACAAACAAAGCTAGTGGAGGTGATGGAACTCCAGTTGAGATATTTCAAATCCTAAAAGATGATGCTGTGAAAGTGTGCACTCAGTATGCCAGTAAATTTGGAAAACTCAGCAGTGGCCACAGGACAGGGAAGGGTCAGCTTTCATTCCAATCTGAAAGAAAGGCAATCCCAAAGAATGCTCAAACTACCACACAGTTGCACTCATCTCACACACTAGCAAAGTAATGCTCAAAATTCTCCAAGCTAGGCTTCAACAGTATGCGAACAGTATGTGAACAGTATGTGAACTTCCAGATGTTCAAGCTGGTTTTAGAAAAGGCAGAGGAATGAGAGTTCAAATTGCCAACATCCCCTGGATCATCAAAAAGCAAGAGAGTTCCAGAAAAACATCTACTTTTGCTTTATTGACTATGCCAAAGCCTTTGACTGTGTGGATCACAGCAAACTGTGGAACATTCTTAAGAGATAGGAATACCAGACCACCTGACCTGCCTCTTGAGAAACCTGTGTGCAGGTCAGGAAGCAACAGTTAGAACTGGACGTGGAACAACAGACTGGTTTCAAAGCGAGAAAGGAGTACATCAAGGCTGTATATCGTCACCCTTCTTATTTAACTTATATGTAGAGTACATCATGGGAAACGCTGTGCTCGATGAAACACAAGCTAGAATCAAAACTGCCAGAAGAAATGTCAATAGACCTCAGATATGCAGATGACACCACTCTTATGGCAGTAAGAGAAGAAGAACTAAGAGCCCCTTGTGAAAGTGAAAGAGTAGAGTGAAAAGTTGGCTTAAAACTCCACATTCAGAAAACTAATATTATGGCATCTGGTTCCATCACTTCATGGGAAATAGATGGGGAAACAGTGGAAACAGTGACAGACTTTATTTTGGGGGGCTCCAAAATCACTGCAGATAGTATTGCAACCATGAAGTTCAAAGACGCTTATTCCTTGGAAGGAAAGTTATGACCAACCTAGAGAGCATATTAAAAAGCAGAGACATTAATTGGCCAACAAAGTCCATCTAGTTAAAGCTATGGTTTTTCCAGTATTCATGGATGGATGAGAGTTGGACTCTAAAGAAAGCTGAGTACCAAAGTATTGATGCTTTTGAACTGTGGTGTTGGAGAAACCCTTGAATAGTCCCTTGGACTGCAGGGATATCCAACCAGTCCATCCTAAAGGAAGTCAGTCCTGAATATTTACTGGAAGGACTGATGCTGAGCTGAAACTCCAATACTTTGGCTACCTGATATGAAGAACTGACTCACTTGAAAAGACCTTCATGTTGGGAAAGATTGAAGGTGGGAAGAGAAAGGGACAACAGAGGATGAGATGGTTGGATGATATCACTGCCTCAATGGACATGACTTTGAGTAAACTCTGGGAGTTTGTGATGGGCAGGGAGGCCTGGCAAGCTGCAGTCCATGGTGTTGCAAAGAGTTGGACTAAGTGACTGAACTGAACCGAACTGAGGTGAAGATAGGCCAGTGGCAAGATATATTGCTGGACATGGAATAACTTCTTAACAAAGACAAACTGGACACAGCCAATTTCAAAATGCCTGTCAGATATTCTCGTGAATTTCTTATTTATACTTATCTGGGTCCAGCCTTCATCTCTGCTTACAGAAGATTGTGACATATTTTGGCAACTTTTTAGTGAACACAATTTTCCAGCTATGCAAGTGACTTTTGAGTTAGAGACAATACCTGTTTTGTTCAAATCTTTATCAAGAGTTGCTTATAATTACAGAATATAATGTCAGCAATGGTAGCATTACTTGTACTATCTTAATCAATCAATACAACACAGTATAAGTCTGCTTTTGTGGCTGTTACAATCATCATAATATTATACACTGATGCAGACATTTGGCTATTTCATTTTGCCTTTTATTATAAGTTTCACATAGTGTTTTATAAAATAAAATGCATATAATTGTACTATAACTTTCCTTATATTTCTGTTTTATGTTACATCTCTGTTTCATTTATGTTAGAGTAATTTGATTTTTTAAATTGACCTTTTATGTATAAGTAGGCCATATTATTTAAGAGTTTCATTTCATAATAGTAAAGGGATAGTTAAAAATATTAAACCATGTGCTACACTGTGCTATTTTAAGCTAACTTGTAGAAAATATAATAAATTTCAACTTATTGCTATTAAATAGTTGCTAAATAGAAGTTGTTAAATAGAATTGTGCTATGAGAACTCAACAGAAGTGTGTGCTTTTTAAAATATTTGTTTTCAAATTCATGTATTTTTTAATTGGTAGAAAATTGCTTTACAATTTTGTGTTGATTTCTGCCATACAACAATGCAAATCAGTAAAATTAAATACATATCCCTTCACTCCTGATCCTCCCTCCCTTCCCCCACCCCACCCCTCTAAGTGATCACATCCCTGTGTCATTTAATAACTTCTCACTATCTGCTTTACATATGATAGTGAATATATGTCAGTTCTACTTTCTAAATTCACCTCATCCTCACCTTCCCCTGCTATGTCACAAGTCCCTTCTGAACTAGGTTCATCAGTACCATTTCTCTACATTCCTTATACAGGCATCAATATAATGTCAGGGGAGTGTGTAACTTCCTCAGTTCTGTCTCATCACAACAAAAATTTGAAGCAATGTACCAGCGTTACAGCCCTTGGATGGGCCAGCATTACAGCTCTTGGACAGACCAGTGTCACAGCTCTCGAATGGACCAGTGTTACAGCTCTGTGTTACAGCTCAGCTTTATTCAGAAAACAAAGAAAAATACATCCTTGAGGAGTGAGGGCATGACAACCCAAAAAACACCAAGAGAAGAGAGAGGGAGAGAGAGAGAGACCCCACAGTGCTTTGGCTCCTCTTTTTATATGTTTTTTCTCCTCCCCCTGGGCCTGCCCTATGTAAATTGGGCTAGCCAGGAGTGCTGTTTGTTCTATCCGAGGTCCTCACTCCGGTCCTCAAACCTTCCTTTGTTCTATTTTTCACAGGCATTTCCCTTCCTTGTCTTTTAGCCACCACCATTCTGGACTCCTTTTTTTCCTATTCTAACTTCCTAACAGTGTGATACCTGTTTTTCTCTTTCTGACTTACATCATTCTGCATAAGAGGCTCTAGTTTCATCCACCTCATTACAACTGACTCAGATTCATTCGTTTTTAATGACTGAGAAGATCCCCTAGAGGAGGCATGGCAACCCACTCCAGTATTCTTGCCTGGATAATCCCCATGGACAGAGGAGCCAAGTGAACTAGCCTACGGGGTCGCAAAGAGTTGGACATGACTAATGATTTATTCCTAGTTTTTTAAGGAATTTACATACTGTTTTTCATAATGGCTGAATCAGTTTACATTCCCACCAACAGTGCAAGAGGGCTCCTTTTTCTCCACATCCTCTCCAGCATTTATTGTTTGTATTTCTTGATGATAGTCATTCTGACTGGTGTGAGGTGATACCTCATTGTAGTTTTGATTTGCATTTCTCTAATAATGAGCCATGTTGACCATCTTCTCATGTATTTATTGGCCATCTATATGTCTTCTTTGAAGAAGTTCTCTTTGGATCTTCTAGATCATTTTTGATTGGGTTGTTGGTTTTTCTGATATTGAGTTTTATGAACTTTTTACATGTTTTGGAGATTAACCCTTTGATAGTTGCTGGCTTTGCAATCATCTCCCATTGTGAGGGTTGTCTTTTCATCTTGGTTATAATTTCCTTTGCTGTGCAAAAACTTTTAAGTTTTATTCAGTCCATTTGTTTATTTTTGTTTTTATTTCTATTAGTCTTGGAAGTGGGTGTGAAAACACACACCTCAACTTGCCAAAGTAATCTTGAGAAGGAAAAACATAGTTGGAGAAATCAACCTCCCTGACTTCAAATTACATTACAAAGCTAGAGTCATCAAGACAGAATGATACTGGCATAAAAACAGAAATATAGACCAATGGAACAAGATATGAAGCCCATAGATAAACCCACATACCTAAGGGTACCTTATCTTTGACAAAGAAGCAAGAATATACAATGGAGAAAAGATAGCCTTGTCAATAAGTGGTGCTGGAAACTGGATAGCTACATGTAAAAAATGAAAAACTTTTAGTAAGTGTTAGAATACTTCCTAACATACGTCCTAACCATACACAAAATTAAACTCAAAATGGATTAAAGACTTAAAAGCAAGGCCAGAAACTATAAAAAGGAAAACATTGGCAGTACACTCTTTAACATAAATCAAAGTAAGATTCTCTCTGACCCACCTCAAGATTGATGGAAATAAAAACAAGCATGTGTGCTTTTTAAGTGGACCTAATCACACTGTTTTGTGATGTTTTCCATCAATGCTCATTAGTCAGTCCACAAACATAGTCTTTCAAGAAGATTAGGACAGAAAACAGGAGATGAGAATTACTTTAACTAAGTTCTTAAACTTGTCTAACAAGATGAGGAGGTATGTTATATAGAATAGATGTGTGAAGAATCATACAAAGGGAGCAGTAAATATTTTGTTTCCTGTCAAATCAAAAACTGCATCAAAGTTAAACAGGTAAAGAAGACTTTATTCAAATCTGTTGCAACAGAAGACAGAGACTAGCATGCAGAATGAACTCAACTCCATTTAAATGAGACAGAACAGCTTTTGAAAAGCTGGAGTTGGGGATCAAAAGTCATTTGTATTTGCTAATTGGCCTTACCCAGTGACTTCCTGGGTGGCTCAGTGGTAAAGAATCCACCTGCTAATACAGGAGACACAAGAGACTCTGATTCAATCCCTGGGTTGGGAAGATCCTCTGGAGAAGGCAATGGCAACCCACTCCAATATTCTTGCCTGGTAATTTCCATGGAAGAGGAGCCTGGCAGCCTACAGCCCATGGGGTAGCAAAGAGTTGGACATGACTGGACACAGATACCGACAGAAGAAAAGTAAGCCTACTCAAACTTTCATGTTGGAAAGTTAGGCCCCTACCCTCCCAAAGGGACAGGGAAAGGGGGATGCTACATCCATTGTTTACATTTCAAAGAGATGACAACTAGGTCCTGAAAAAGAACTTTCCTGAGATGTAAAAGAGCCTTTTGATGAAAGAGGAGAATTAAAAAGTTGGCTTAAAGCTCAACATTCAGAAAACTAAAATCATGACATCTGGTCCCATCACTTCATGCGAAATAGATGGGGAAACAGTGACAGACTTTTTTGGGGGGTGGGGGGGCTCCAAAATCACTGCAGATGGTGACTGCAGTCATAAAATTAAACGACACTTGCTCCTTGGAAGAAAAGTTATGACAAACCCAGACAGCTTGTTAAAAACCAGAGACATAATTTTGCCAACAATTGTCCATCTAGTCAAAGCTATGGCTTTCCAGTAGTCATGTATGGGTGTGAGAGTTGGATTATAAAGATAGCTGAGCACCAAATAATTGATGATTTTGAACTGTGGTGTTAGAGAAGACTCTTGAGAGTCCCTTAGACTGCAAGGAGATCCAACCAGTCCATCCTAAATGAAATCAGTCCTGAATATTCATTGGAAGGACTGATGTTGAAGCTGAAACTCCAATACTTTGGCCACCTGATGTGAAGAACTGACTCCTTGGAAAATACCCTGATGCTGGGAAAGATTGAAGGCAGGAGGAGAAGAGGATGACAGAGGACGAGATGGTTGGATGGCATCACCACCTCAATGGACATGAGCATGAGTAAACTCTGAGAGATGATGATGGACAGGGAGGCCTGGCATGCTAGAGTCCATGGGGTCACAAAGAGTCAGACACGGCTGAATGACTGAACTAAACTCAACTGAGGTGTAAAACTTCAAGGGAAGAGAAAGAACTTAAAATTACAGCTCACCAAATAAGATGCTCTAAGAAAAGGGAGATGAGGGCCTAGAGTTAGGAAAAATTCTTCCTAAAGTTCAGTCAAACTGAGGTAAGAATTAACACCATTTGGTCACCTCCAGATTAATCACCCTGAGAATCATAACTTATTCCAGTGATACCATAGTTAGCTCCACCATACTTAAAACTCTTTAGGATGAGGCCATGACTATACTTTGAATTATTGATCCCATTTTCTTGGTCTGATTCCTTTACTTACTAAAATTTTGAGGATAAGACAGGCAATTCCCACATAAATTCTGTCAACTCTGAAGAGAATAATACGGCTGATGATAATGTACACATGAATGATAAGTTCAGATATGTCTGTCAAAAACTGTCATTGCACTAAATATCTTAACACACAGGGTGATCTACACATTGTATTTTTATGTAAAATTGCCCCAGATGCTACAATTTTGTCATGAGTTATCCTGGTAACATTAACAATATATAGTTATTTAAATGACTAAGAAATCACATCAGTTTTCCTTTAAATTTCAGACTCAAAGACACAGCATACACATTTTATTTACTTCTTAAGGCTGATATACGTCTGCTGTATTTCCAAGTAAATTAGTTTTTCATTTATATAATACTCCACTGGTAGAACACTGAGGACTTACTCCAGAAATGTACATTGCATTTTTTTTAAGTACAAGATTTTTTTTTAAAAAAAGCTCTCATTATTATCTCCTTTTGAAAGCTTCTGTTTATGAAAGGCTTGAAATTGAACAAAATATTTTCTTAAGACAATTAGCAAGCATATTTCTAAGGATAGAAATAGTTCTATCCGCATAGACCAGGCTTTATATTACATAGTATATCTCATATTTCTAAATTTTCAAATAAGTTCTATTAGCTTTTCCTAGGAATATTCTGGAATAATAATTTCTAAGCACTGATAAGTATTTGAAAAAGATATTCTTATGTTTTTACTTTCTCTCATTCTTATTGCCTATTTACATCATCTATGCTTCATATTTGTCTTCAAGCCATTTGTTTAGTTTTTATAATAAGGCTCTTGGGAGCTGGCGTATATTTTCTGAGTAGAGGAACAAAATATATATATATGTATATATTCACTTTTTCTCTTCCAAATTCTTATTCCTGGCTTGTCTTATTTAGCCATCTGAGTAGATATAATTCTACAAGTTGCAACTTAGTTTAAAGAAGTCCAATATACAAATTATAAATCATAAATCACATAGGTAAGATGATAAAGTGTGCATGCATGTGCATGCTCCATCATGTCTGACTCTTTGCAACCCCTGAAATGTAGCCTGCCAGGCTCCTTGGATTTTGGGCTCCAAAATCATGGCAGTTGGTGACTGCAGCCATGAAATTAAAAGACACTTACTCCTTGGAAGAAAAGTTATGAACAACCTAGACAGTATATTGAGAAGCAGAAACATTACTTTGCCAGCAAAGGTCCATCTAGCTAAGGCTATGGTTTTTCCAGTAGTCATGTATGGATGTGAGAGTTGGACTATAAAGAAAGCTGAGTGCCAGAGTGGTGTTGGAGAAGACTCGTGAGAGTCCCTTGGACTGCAAGAAGATCCGACCAGTCCATCCTAAGATCAGTACTGAGTGTTCATTGGAAGGACTGATGCTGAAGTTGAAACTCCAATACTTTGGCTACCTGATGCGAAGAGTTGATTCATTGGAAAAGACCCTGATGCTGGAAAAGATTGAAGACAGGAGGAGAAGGGGACAATAGAGGATGAGCTGGTTGGATGTCATCACCGACTCAATGGACATGAGTTTGAGTAAACTCTAGGAGTTGGTGATGGACAGGGAAGCCCGGGGTGCTGCAGTCCATGGGGTCACAAAGAGTCAGACACGACTGAGTGACTAAACTGAACGGAACTGAACTGAGGTTCCTCTGCCAACAGAATTCTCCAGACAAGAATAGTGGAGTGGTTTGCCACTTCCTTCCCAGGGTATTTCCCCATCCAGGAATCGAACACGTGCCTCCTGCATCTCCTGCATTGGCAGGTGGATTCTTTACCACTAAGGCACTTGGGAAGCCCAAATTGCTCTTCTCTTATCTCAGGAATTTGCATTGTTTAACCTTCTTTATTCTCTAACAGTCATTTTATAATTTTGTCTATTTTTATTTTGATTTTTTCTTTTAAGTTTCTCTTTATCTTTTCAGTTCATATGGGAAAGTAGAATGCATAAAATATTTCAGGTCAGAAATGTATCATCCAGTGGGTCACCTTTAATCTTATATTTAACAGCAACCACATGGTTTCCATGTCTGCCTTGATCCAAATGTATTTCCTCCATGAAATTGTCCAAAGAATGTACCTGTAGGATAATAGATGGCCTTTTCATTCACTGTATTTTTCAAATTTTCAATATGCAATTATATTGAGTCAGCTGCTTCATTGTATTTAGATGACAGCAACCTGGGGATAGTAATAGAATCATTAACAATTTTTAAAACTTCCCTTGGTTTGGATTCTCCCATCTTGACAAGAATTTCAACTCCCCGAAGCTCCTCCGTGATAGTTTTTATTTTCTTTAGGATAGTGTCTCTTGTTTGCTCACCAAATTTTGATCTTGGTTACCCCTGCTGTGTCTGTGGTTTTTCACATGCCTGCCCTGTTCTCACCTGGCATCTACTGTCCAAGCTATCAAGACTGGTACAAATGACATCATTTATTTTGGAGGAACAAGACCTGAGGTCTATTCTCTATTCTAAATGTAAGTTGGTCTGAACGGACATTATGCACTGAACATGCAGCTCAACTGTTGCTCTTCTGTTTCAAAAGATACAAGTAGTGCTTTCAATGCCTTATATAAAATATAAATCAACTGACGTTAGAGTTATTCTTTTTCATTCATTGCAGCTTTCTTTCCCTGGAGTCAAGACATAAGTTCATGGATGTGGGGCACAGAGTAAGCTAATAAGAGCCTACAGCTTTACCTCAGATCAGTGTTCTTCTGATACTGCTGATGTCTTTAAGCCAAACTTATACTTCTTTACTCTTTTGTTTTAGGCTGATTTTTTTCCCCTAAAGGTATTTCTTTGTTCTTTAATAGACAGATGTCCTGAAGATTAATCTTCCTAATGCCACATACCCATGCACAGCCTCTTCCACAATAGGTTAGAAAAAGGAACAAGTTCAAGTTTTATTCTGAGCTGTTTTGGGATATGTATTGCATGCTTTAGTGAAAGGACTTCTTATGCTCCATACAGTAGTTATTTATTGCTGATTGGCTGGTTTTGTTTTGTTTTCCACCACAGGTAGACATAACATCAATTAGTGGGGGTGGGAGGGGGGCGGGATTACCTATTTTTGAATCACTGGGAGTTCTCCACCTGAGATTTAATTATGGGCCATCATATTCTACTTTGGCATTTCCAGTTACTCCATTTTACCTTTTAAAGTAGTCCTTTATGAAAAGAAAGAGTATATATTTTAGAATATATATTATGCACTATATATAAGCATAATTTATATTATATATAATATTTTAAAAATTAAAAATATCCCACTGGAAACCAGTTCTGTTGGTTTTCCTTCCCCATCTCTGAACAATGTCCTAGACAGGATCTATAGCTATCCATTCATTTGTCTGGATTATCAATAGAAGACTTGTCAGATTATTAATCAAAGTTTTTGTCTTATATTAAAAATCTTTATCCAAAAGGCCTTCCTTGGAGATACAGCGGGCTTGCTTCCAGACCAGGGCATTAAAGAGAATATTGCAATAAAGTGAATCACATGAGTGTTTATGGTTTCTCAGTGCACATGAGTGTTATATTTATACTATATGTTAGTCTATTAAGTGTGCAATAGCATTATGTTTTTTAAAAGCAATGAATATGCCTTAATTTATAAATACCTTGTTTCTAACAAGTGCTAGTCATCACCTGAGCCTTCAATGAGACATACTGTTTTTGCTGGTGAAGCATCTTGCCTCAGGATTGATGGCCATGACTGATCAGGGTCATGATGGCTGAAGGTTGGGTTGGTTGTGTCAGTTTCTTAAAATGAGACAACAGTGAAGTTTGACACGTTGACTGACTAATCAGACATGTTGAAATAATCCTTTAAGATGATACCACCAATAGATAACAGAAGCTTTTGAAAAGAAAAATGTTCTTCACTGAAGGAGCAGGAGAGGGAAGATGGAAAAAAAAATATTTTCCTGCTTTCATTCTTCAGTGCTCATAAGATGACTTCTTCACTGAAATCGGTCACTGTTGCAGCCCTCTAGTCAGAGAGCTCAGGACAGGAAACACATCCCCCAGAAAGGCTTCTCAGCCATCTCTTTCGCACTGGCATTGTCTTCCCAGAAATGTATAGTCTGCAGCAGTCCATTCACAAGCTAATTGCCTTTGTCCCCAGGTAATAGTCTAGGTGGAAGGGACAGTGACTCACTGGAGATAGATGTGTTGATTCTTCTGTACCTCCCGTACATCCTCAGTGGCATAGCTTCCGCATTGTCCACAGTGATGGGTCCAGTTTCAGAGATCTTTATAATTGGAACAATGTCAAAAGGCATGATTTCTCTATAGACTACCAAGGGAAAAAAAATAGAAAATAAATTTTGTCACAGGGAGAAGGATAAGACACTTGATGACCCTTCAACAGACAGTACAAAGTAAAAACTAGGCAGTCAAAGTTGCATTCAGGCTGAGGATATTTCTAATTCCCTCTGCTCTGTTTCTTGCCTTCTTATTACCTTTTTCTTTTTTTTTTTTTTCTTCTTGAGCCTTCATTTTTAATTCTTAGGTCATATTTACCCAAATCAGACCAGGATACTCATGCATGGCTCACTCAGCTTGGCCCACTGCCACCTCAGTGCTGACTGTGAGAACTGACAAAACTAAGTCTTACTACATAAAACAATCTAATAATCAGCTAAAGACATAAGACAGATCTGCCCCTGCAAATTTGTTTGAATAATCGTTTATTCTGAAAAAGAAATATCAGGCCATTTAGCCCAGCACTACCTTGTTCTTCCTTAAAGTGGAAGAACAAACTGAAAGAATTGCTCTTTCAGTATTTTCATATTCCCATAAAGCAAGTTTTCTCCTCAATTTCCACTTCACTGTCACCCACCCCTTATAGTTTCCTTAGATCCAGCATCACTGTTGCTTTCTCTCATCCCTGGATACTCTGCTTTTAATTATTCAGTACACTTTGCCAATTGGAACTTCACATTTTTCTTCCACAATCTTTTCTATTGCCTTATTTCTCACCAGTTAAGGCAAATATACATATTTTTTCAGTTCCAAGAAGCTGTGCAATGTGAGGAAGGGCTTCTGGAAAGTGGTACAGAAAAGGAGGAAGGGAGAAGTTACTACTGGTTTATCCTTGGAAAACCAGACCGTCAAACGTGAGTCTTTTCAGTGAGGTGCTGAAGTTTTAGTCAGTGTGGTCACTCTTCCAAGCACTCCATCTGTGCTGTCCTTCACCCTCAGAGAGGACAAAACATATACTGTGCTGTCAAAACATATCCTTTGGAATTCTTTGCCATCAGAAGGATGAGTTACGATGTCACTGATATTATGTTTTCTGTCTTGCTTTGTGATCTCGTTGTTGTTATTCAGTTGCTCAGTCATGTCTGACTCTTTTCAACTCCACGAATAGCAGCACACCAGGCTTCACTGTCTCCTAGAGCTTGCTCAAACTTATGTCCATTGAGTCAATGATGCCATCCAACCACCTCAACATCTGTGTCCCCTTTCTCTACCTGCCCTCAATCTTTCCCAGCATCAAGGTTTTTTCCAGTGAGTTGGCTCTTTGCATCAGATAGCCAAAGTATTGGAGCGCCAGCTTTAGCATCAGTACTTAAGGGTTAATTTCCTTTAGGATTGTCTGGTTTGACCTCCTTGTTGTCCAAGGGACTCTCAGGAGTCTTCTCCAGAACCAGAGTTTGAAAACATCAATTCTTTGATGCTTAGCCTTCTTAATGGTCCAACTTTCCATCCATACGTGACTACTGGAAAAACCATTACTTTGACTATACAGACCTCTTAAAAGAATATTAGTGTAGCTTAGGGACACTGGTTGAGACTCTAGCACACAAACTCTTGACCATAGTAGTATCAATAATGTCTTAAGAAAAATGCAGACTTCATAGGTCAAGGAAGATAGTCAGCTAAAGTTAGCAGAAGAGATTAATAAGAGGTACCAAGAATACACAGAAGAACTGTACAAAAAGGGTTGTAATGACTCAGAAAACCATGATGGGTGGTCACTCACCTAGAGCCAGACATCATGAATTGTGAAGTCTAGTGGGCCTTTAGGAAGCATTTCTGCAATAAAGCTAGTGGGGGTGATGGAATTCCAGCTGAACTATTTAAAATCCTAAAAGATGATGCTGTTAAAATGCTGCACTCATTATGCCAGCAAATTTGGAAAACTCAGCAGCGGCCACAGGACTGGAAAATGTCAGTTTTGATTCCAAGTCCCAAAGAAGGACAATGCCAAAGAATGTTCAAACTACGGCACAATTGTGCTCATTTCAAATGCCAATAAGGTTATGCTCAAAATCCTTCAAGCTAGCATCAGCGGTACATGAACTGTGAACTTCCAGATGTACAAGCTGAGTTTGAAAAAGGCAGAGGAACCAGAGATCAAATTGCCAACATCCATTGGATCATAGAGAAAGCAAAGGAATTCCAGAAAAACATCTACTTCTGCTTCATTGACTACACTAAAGCCTTTGACTGTGTGGATCACAACAAACTGTGGAAACTTCTTAGATATAGGAATACCAGACCACCTAACCTGTCTCTGGAGAAACCTGTATGCAGGTCAAGAAGCAAGAGTTAGAACCTTACATGGAACAAAGGGCTAATTCAAAACTGGGAAAAGAGTACGAAAAGGCTGTATATTGTCACCCTGTTTATTTAACATATACAGAATACATTATGTGAAATACTGGGCTGGATGAAGCACATGCTGGAATCAAAATTGCTGGGAGAAACACCAACAACTTCAGATATGCAGATGGTACCACTCTAATGGCAGAGAGTGAAGAGGTACTAAAAAGCCTCTTGATAAGAAAGAGCAGAGTGAAAAAGCTGGCTTGAAACTCAGTATTCAAAAATTAAGATCAAGGCATCCAGTCCTTTTAGGTGAGTAGTAGGGAAAAAAGTGGAAGCACTGAAAGATTTTATTTTCTTGGGCTCCAAAATCACTGTGGATGGAGATTGCAGCCTTGAAATTAAAGGACACTTGTCCTTTGGAAAGTTATGGCAAAACTAGACAGAATATTAAAAGCAGAGATGTCTTTTGCCAACAAAAAAACATCACTTTTCTGTACGGTCAAAGCTATGGTTTTTCCAGTAGTCATGTATGGATATGAGCATTGGACCATAAAGAAGTCTGAGAACTGAAAAATTGATGCTTTTGAATTTTAGTCCTAGAGAAGATGCTTGAGAGTCTCTTGAACTGCAAGGATATCAAACCAGTCAATCCTGAAGGAAATCAACCCTGAATATTCATTGGAAGGATTGATGCTGAATCTTCAATACTTTGGCCACCTGATGTGAAGAGCTGACTCGCTGGGAAATATTGAGAGTAGGAGAAGAAGGGGGCAACAGAGGATGAGATGGTTAGATAGCATCACCAATTCAATGGGCATGAATTTGAGCAAATTTGGGGAGACAGTGAAAGACAGGGAGGCCTGGTGTGCTACAGTCCATGGGGTTTCAAAGAGCTGGACACGACTCAGCGAGTGATCAACAGCAACATGGAGCAGTGTATTCTGTCTTACAAGTCATCTATAATTTTTTTTTATCTGGGAGCTTGGATTATTTAGTGATAAATTATATGTAAAACAATGGTTGGAAATAAGAAAAATAAGAAAGAAAATTGTTCTCCTTGAATTTAACACTGAAAACCCAGCCCAAATTACACACTAACTCATATGTGAGCATGATTTTTAAACTTCTGAACTATAGATCATAGAATATTTTTAATATGCTTACTCTTAGAAAAGAAATAAAATAAGGTTATAGAAGTCAAGAAACTATTTATGAGTTTTTCTAGTAAGAGAGCAAATTTTTGCCCCAGAAAATATGTGCTTATATTTTTAACTCTTTAATAAACTCTTTAGGTTATTTTGCTTAATTTTTTATCAGAATTAAGAACTTATTATTTCATTTTATCCATGTTTTATTTTAAGATATTAATTTGATACCTTTAAGATAGTCAGTTAAATTATAGAAATAGAGTTCAATTTATTTCAGTTTTTGTTTTCCTAACTTGCCATATCCATTTGTCTATTATTTTTTTCAGAAGTTGGTGGTTTTTCTTATAAAAGACCATAAGTCTCTCATTATTTTTTCCAGTAAATATCTATTTTTCCTTAAATCCTACAATCTGTTGTTTTGGTTTTGTCTAATCTTCTAAAATATATTATAATGAAAACTGCTAATCTCTTTCTCCAAAAGCTAAAAATTAATCAGTTAACAGATTTTACTCTGTTAGGAACTCAGAGCATATTAGTCCTCCATTTCTGGATTGAAGAGTGGCATGCAATAAATTCACTTTATAAAATCATGACTTTATAGAAAATGTGATACAGTCCCATATTTCCAGGTAATTATGGAAGCCTCTGGCCTAGCCAAAGTACTAACAGGCTCCACCAGGACTCATTCTGGGGAAATAAAGGAGGCAAGGACTACACAACTCCTTCACAGCCAGCTTCTCTCTGCAGTTTTGAATGGCACCAACCCATGCTTGTGCTACAGATGTTAGAGAGCAGAGGGTGAGCATTTTTATCTGCAGAGATCCCAGAGAGTGCCTCTGGACTCAGCCCTGTGGAGTTCAGAACAAAGCTAAAAAACCAGCTCGAGGGAAGACACTCCCTGTCAGCAACCAGGAAATAAATGGAAAGAATTGTTATCTTGTGAAAACTGTCATGAAGTTAAAAAAATTTTTTTTAAAGCAGAAGAGTGGGAGAAAAAGAGTAAGGCAAATACAAGCCAGTATCCTGTGCCCTCTGAAAACAATATGGCTCTATTTGCCCCAGCCTGAACGCACTCACCACTTGTCCTTGAATTAGACTTTAAAAGGTGGATATCATCTAGAAAACATCCTTCCACTGTAAAGGAAAAATTAAAGAGAAACTTGGAGTAATTTATCAGCATCAATTTCCCAGATAGTTGGAGGCAAGAAGAGACAATTCAGTTTCTAACTCTAAATCTAGACCCTTTCCACTCTATTAGATTCTTAAAAATGGGGAAATTGAGGCTAATTTTTCTCTAGACTGAATTCCTATCTTTACAAAAAATTGATCCTTCACCTGCTATCAAGTTAAGATCCTTGATATGTTGATCAAGAGCTAATAGCTGACCTTATATTGACCTCTTTCCTCTCTTTTTGAACAGCACATACTTCACCCCCATTATACCATCTCTGTGTTTCTCTGTGACTTCATCTTAAAATCCTCTTTTATGTCCTTACAGTACTTTCTTGCTGTACCTTAAACATTCTGATCATGCTCACTTCTCAGAGTTTTGCATGTACTCTTCTCTAAGTGGGTAATACTTTTGTTCCAGGTACTTGCATGGCTCAATCCCTTACTACCTTTAAGTTTCTGAACAAACATCACCTTATCAGTGAGGACTGTCTTACCGAAGATATGTGAAGTAAGCCCACCCCAACCTTAAGACTCTCTACTTCTCTTCTGTTCCTTCTTTTTCTTCATAACTCTTATCATGTTACATGCTATGTTTTCCATATTTATTTGTTTAATTGTCCTATCCACAAGAAGTATATCTTTTTGTTATAAGAAGAAATTTAACTTCTTTTTGTTAACCTTGTAAACAAGATTTGTGTTTGTTTTGTGAAATACTATGTGCTCAGAACCTAGAACAGTGCTTGATATTGTACATGCTCAATTAATGTTTGTGGAATGAATGAATTAATACTTAGACCTCTTCCCCAGATTTCCCTTTCTCCAATTTCCTTCACCACTTGATCACCACTGCTTTTCATTTAAGACTGTTAGGCCTCCCAGATATAAAGAGATAGGAAAAATAAAAACCTGAGATTAGCTAAATCAGTAAGAAGAAATTACACCAACAAAAAGACAACAAAGCAATAGGTCTTTATTGAACATGTGTACATTGAGGGAAGTAAATCATAAATACCAATGGTGGTGATGAGCCATCCTCTCTTTACCTTGCGCTCAGTGGTATATAATGCTAGATATTTTCTCAGAATTCCCACAACAAATTAAATAAACATCTGTCTTACCAGTTTTTACACCGTACCTTATATGTTTGTAAATGTTGATCTCTCTAACCTGATTATGAGATCTCAAGTCAGACGGGTGCTACATTCTTTCTCCCTCAGGACAGTGACTTATACACAAGAGATGCTAGAAAGTGCTTACTTACTTGACTTGACTCTTACAGTGAAAGTAGGATAAGAAGAACTCCATGAAGCTTTGTATCTCCAGAATCCCAATGCTTCGGAGCAATGGTTGCATATGGGAGGAAGTCAATAAGTTTGGAATGAAGGGGGAAAAAAAAAATAAGGCAACAGATTTGGGGAAAAAAAAAAAACTTCAGAGTAAAGGGAAGATTGGAAAAGTGATTCACGCCAAAATGTGATGGGGGAGAAAATCAAAGCCAAAGGCAGAGACAGAGACGTTCATTAAGAAAGAGACTAAAAACTTAGAACTACTCTATCTCTTCCTTTAATTTTTGTATGTACTCATAACACTTCTAACAGTCAACTGCTTACCATTAACAGTCATCCAGTTTGCACTTACCTATGCCTCACCGACCATCCTGTTCATGATTCTAATTGTCTACCTGTTCTCTGAACACAGGGCAGACAAGGCGGGAACTAAGAGGCTTGAAGGAAACTCGAGGAGCTCTGAAACTGCAAACACATATATTCTTTCCTGGCTGAGGCAGCAACCACAACATAACCATAACATAGCCATGACATTAGTGCAGTTCAGTTCACTCACTCAGTCATGTCCGATTCTTTGCGACTCTATAGACTGGAGCATGCCAGGCTTCCCTATCGCCAACTCCTGGAGCTTGTTCAAACTCTTGTCCATCGAGTTGGTGATGTTATCCAACCAATTCATCCTCTATTGTTGCCTTCTCCTCCTGCCTTCAATCTTTCCCGGCATCAGGGTCTTTCCCAATGAGTCAGTTCTTCGTATCAGGTAGCCAAAGTATTGGAGCTTCAGCTTCAGCATCAGTCCTTCCAATGAATATCTAGGACTGATTTCCTTTAGGATTGACTGGTTTGATCTCCTGGCAGTCCAAGGGACTCTTAAGAGTCTTCTCCAACACCAGTTCAAAACCATCAATCCTTCAGTGTTCAGCTTGTTTTATGGTCCAACTCTCACATCCATACATGACTACTAGAAAAACCATAGCTTTGACTACATGGACCTTTGTCAGCAAAGTAATGCCTCCACTTTTCAATAGGCTGTCTAGGTTGGTCATAGCTTTTCTTCCAAGGAGCAAGTGTCTTTTAATTTAATGACTGCAGTCACCATCTGCAGTGATTTTGGAGCCCAAGAAAATAAAGTCTCACTGTTTCCATTGTTGCCTCATCTACTTGCCATGAAGTGATGGAACCAGAGGCCATGATCTTCACTTTTAGAATGTCGAGTTTTAAGTCAAAAATTTCACTCTTCTCTTTCACTTATATCAAGAGGCTCTTTAGTTCTTTGCTTTCTGACATAAGGGATAAAGGTGGTGTCATCTGCATACCTGAGGTTATTGATATTTCTCCTGCAATATTGGTTCCAGCTTGTGCTTCCTGCAGCCTGGCATTTCTCATGATGTACTCTGCATATAGGTGAAATAAATAGGGTCACAATGTATAGCCTTGTCGTACTCCTTTCCCAATTTGGAACAGTCTGTGTTCCATGTCCATTTCTAACTGTTGCTTCTTGACTTGCATACAGATTTAAGGTGGTCTGTTATTTCTACATCTTTAAGAAGTTTCCACAGTTTGTTGTGATCCACATAGTCAAAGGCTTTAGTGTAGTCAATGAAGCAGAAGTAGATGTTTTTCTAGAATTCTCTTGCTATTTCAATGATCCAGTGGATGTTGGCAATTTGATCTCTGGTTTCTCTGCCTTTTCTAAATTCAGCTTGAATATCTGGAAGTTCTCAGTTCATGTACTGTTGAAGTCTTGCTTGCAGAATTTTGAGCATTACATTGCTAACATCTGAGATGAGTGCAATTGTGCTGTAGTTTGAACATTCTTTGGCATTGACTTTCTTTGGGATTGGAATGAAAACTGACCTTTTTCAGTCATATGGCTACTTCTGAGTTTTCCAAATTTGCTGGCAGATTGAGAGCAGCACTTTCACAGCATCATCTTTTAGGAATTGAAATAGCTCAGTTGGAATTCCATTGCCTCTACTAGCTTTGTTCATAGTGATGCTTCCTAAGGCCCACTTGACTTCACATTCCAGGATGTCTGGCTCTAGGTGAGTGATCACACCATCATGATTATCTGGGTCATTAAGATCTTTTTTTGTATAGTTCTGTGTATTCTTGCCACCTCTTTTTAGTATCTTCTGCTTCTGTTATGTCCCTACCATTTCTGTCCTTTATTGAGCCCATCTTTGCATGAAATGTTCCCTTGGTATCTCTAATTTTCTTGAACAGATCTCTAGTCTTTCTCACTCTATTGTTTTCCTCTATTTCTTTGCATTGACCTCTTAGGAAGTCTTTCTTATCTCTCCTTGTTACTCTTTGGAACTCTGTATTAGAAGGGTATATCTTTCCTTTTTCTCCTTTGCTTTTTGCTTCTCTTCTTTTCTCAGCTATTTGTAAGGCCTCCTCAGACAGCAATGACATAGCCATACACAACCTCATATAACATAACCATAAGGCCACTCCAGTGTAGCCCCAGTGCAGCAGCAGCCAAGGCTTTCATGGTGAAGCTCATACAGGCATACCACACAAAGTAGCCCGAGACAAAACAAGTACCTCATGATGCGCATGTGCAGTCCTTAAGTGGTCTTAACTGTTACACAAGCATGCAAAGTCATTGTTTACAGAACATGGGGAGAGAGGGAGTGAGAGCATGGGCCGAGAGGGACTGACTGGCGCCATCCTGTTAATTTCCCCACACCTACCACACGACTATATCCAAAAGGCCTCACTCTTGCTTTACTTGTGGAGAAAACATGCCATGAGCCAAAAACATACTCCAAACCTTATTGCAATTATTTAACCTCCCTAAACACCCTCACTGAGACCTTAGTTCACAAATGGTTCCAAAGGGTTCTCCTTCTCTACATGATTGTTAATATTTCAAGCAGCAATATTTACACACACTTGCTTCAAATATTGACTTGAAAAGAGCTCTTCATAAATTTTTTAGCCAAACAATTTTAATTTACTGAACACATCATAATAACTAATTATTATCAAGTTTTCTATTAACAGAAGTGTCAAGAGCCAAGGATCTGCTGTTTAGAAACTTAACAAATATTTATAGAGTGACCCTTGGATATCTGTCAGTCTATTAGGTGCTTGTTAACTACTGTAAAAGAAGATATGTATATACAGGCACTGAAATAGCTGCTTATCCTGAGAAGCCAAATCCCACAAACCCAGCTAAATTAACTCTACTCAGACTGATTTGATCGGAGAATCACAAGGAATCAGAGGCATTTACCACTACTAGCAAAGCTAATACCTAAACTACTTTTAGATTGAATCAAGGACAGCAGTAAGATATTAAAAAAAAAAAAAAAGTATCAAAGTGGATAATTCTGTATCATTCCTTTTGGTGCTTCTAAAGGAATATAGACTAAGTTTATTTGAGCTGTTGTGTATTAACTGTATGTTGTATGATTAATTATAAAATAGCATGACACAGTAAGAAATCAATGGCAAATTCAAAATCATTTAACAAGTGCACAAACAACTTGATATTAGAAATATTTTTTTTGAAATGACATCTATCAGTATATTATATCAATATATTCAGATTCCCCTGCACCCCTTCCAAAAGTAGTGTGTAGCTATGAAATCTTCTGTGAGCTGAAATGGTATATAGTGAAGAAGCAATTACCTTTGAATACATCTTGCTAATGGATGCACAAAGTAAATTGAAATAGAGCACAGATGCTTACAGACACAACTCAAGACTCTGGTCCCTTGACTCTGAGATACTGAGTGTAATTCCCAGGGAAGGAGCTTGGCACTACCATTCTAGGGGCTGCTGCAACAACCCCTCCAAAGCAAACACTGAAAACTATATTTACTTTTAGATTATTGTTTCCTGGAAAAGTGAAAATCCTCTTTGAGTTTCTTTCAGTTAGTAAAAACAGATACTACTGTAGGTCTTTCATAAATGTGAAGTGGAGTAAACCTAACTTTAAGAAGTGAGAGATACCTGTATAGCAAAAGCTAGTTACTATTATTTCCTTATAGAATAAAAATTTCAAAAGGCACAGCACAATTAAGATGAAATCTCTGCACACAGACATTTACAGTTAAAAAATAGGTTCATATGGTGCAGTTAAGTTTGAAAAAAAACTTAAGCTTTGGGAAATTGACATCTCTTTGATAAATTCACAGGGAAAAGAGAGGTATTTTGAGGCAACAAGGACAATAGAATTATAATGAAAAAACTGCTAGAATACAGTAAACAAAACTTTCCAGAAATACCTTCATTATGTAAGGCTTTTTTTTAATGACACTTAACTCTCTTGTTTAGAAGACTATTCTGTAAAATATGTGTCATGTATTAATATCCCCAAGTCTTGCATTTATAGTAAAACTCCTTAGTTATGCAATTGTTCATATAAAACATACCTCTTTTGATTATAGTTGTCTATAGTCTTCCTTAGTTATGAGTTTATAATATATTCTTTTCACTCAGTAAACTAATTTTAAGCCATAAGCCTTTTTTCCCTATGACCTTTCAGTTTCATAAATGTAGTAAAGAAATAAAGCAAGTTTCTTAAGCAATTTGAAGACACACGGTATTTTGTATAGAAGGAAGACTATTCATTTACAAACTCCATTGAAGGAAAACACCCTCATGTACTGAGAGAGTATCTCTCCTGGACATACAGGGAAAAGACCCAGAGAAGGAAGATAAACTCTGTCCAAGAATGGTGACAGTTGTATGAAAAGCTTATTTTACCCCTTTTGTTATTTCAGACAAGTCTGTCTTGGAACGAATATTGTATGTTCCATGCAGAAATTTGAGGACAAAGCCTCAAGTCCTCTGTGGTGGCTAATTCTTCTCCCTAAGAATTAAGAAGTCCTTTCTCTTGCCCAAGATTTTCATTCCCTTAAGATTATATACATCATGAATTTGCCCACCTACTAAGGCTACTGCTGTTTCAGCACTAGGAAAAGGTTCTAGAAATCCATTCCACTGCACAATTGACAAAGGATTTCTTTGGATTTTTTAATACAATCTCTCCATCAATTTCTTTTTAAAAAACTGTGTGCTAACCTTTTAATTACCTTGTTGAAATGATGGTGTTATATACTGTTTCAAAACCAGGTGTTTTCTCCATGCCTTTAATCCTTCTTCCCCACTGATAATCTTTTCTTCAATACATATATTTGAAAGTTTTTCCTTCTTTTTCTCTGACTTACCCAAGTCCTGTCTTTCCTGAAAGCCTTTTCTACTCTACCCTCTGGAAACCACATTCCACGTTTACTAAGCTCTCCTGTGAATTCAAAATCCTTTCTTCATCACTATTCTTTGGCCTCACTGACATATAAATCTTTTCTTGGTTTGATCTTTACACTGGTCCTTCCCAGGAGAAGCTATACTTACCTTTCCATGTTCCACAAGCCATTTGGCAATATGTATCACTACTCCTTTCCATAATGCTACCATTAACTTACATCCTTAGCAGGCTCCTAGACTCACTGGAAACTTTTCACTTGAGTAACAAAATGTATCTAAAGCCTATTCCTGAATTATCCTATAGTCTTGACTGTTCCAACACCTTACTTCCATTAAACTGGGCTTCTATTAAACCACCAACCTTTGCAGCTACAATTTCTATCTTATTCATGTTTCTTGCCCAGAAACACTTGACTTCATCTTCATTCATCTTTAATAACTTGCTGGTAGCATTCTTGTTCTCTGAACATGCCAAGCTTATTCTCACTTCTCTATCTCTCTATAAGCTACCTCCCTCCTCTGGAATATATATGTCAGTCAGGATGATTTGAGCTGTGAGTAACAGGAAGTAATAAAACTGTCTTAAACAATAGAACATATATTGGTTCACATAAGCGGGAGTTGGGCTTCCCTGGTAGGTTAGTGGTAAAGTATCTGCCTGTTGATGCAAGAGACACAGGAAAGACTCAACCCCTGAGTCGGGAAGATGCTCTGGAGTAGGAAATGGCAACCCACTCCAGTATTCTTACCTGGGAACTCCCATGGACATAGGAGCCTTTTGGGCTACAAAAGATCTGTGGGCTACAAAATGGGGTTGCAAAGGAGTCAGACACGACTTAGCATTTAAACAACAGTAACAACAAAGTAGAAGTTAGAGGAGGTCAAGCTTTAGGCCTGGTTGATCCACAGCTCAACATTATAATCAAGTTCTTGAATTCCTTCCACCTTTTTATTTAATCACTCATCACACTGGTTCCATTCTAAATCTAGCCCTTATGTTCCAAGGACACCTTCCAGTTGGAATCAGGATGAGATGATTTCTCTGACATCCAAAATTGGATTGTCATCATGATACAGGAGAACTATAAACTTCCCTTTCCAGAAATCCTCATAAAGCCCTCTTTTCATCTCATTCCATAGTAGAGTCATATAACCATCCTTAAGTCAACAACTGTGGCAAGGGAAACAGGATTACTTTGGCCAGCAGTAATTAAGATCCAACCCTGGAGCTAGAAATAGCATTTGGGAAGGTGGATAGATAAATAGATAGATAGATATAGATATATGTATAGATATAGACAGACCTATCTACCTATGCTAAAGCAATGTCTCTATATTGCTATTTACCCGTGATTCAAGAATTGAGTTTTTAAAAAATCTATAGAAAAGGATGATCCTATAATCCTTAAAAAGTGATTGCACTCCTCTTTTTTTGTTTGAAAAATATGTTCTCCAAATGAATGCTTGTATGGGGTTCATATTTCAAAGATATCAAAGCTGACCTTCTTTTGTTGCAAAGGATAGAGGTTAACAATGGTTCCTCAGCACCCAGGAAGCTTCTTAAGTTTAACTTGAAAACTCTGGAGAAACCCTCTTGCTCCATAGGGTAGCTTGAAAACCAATGTCTTAGACATTTTGTTGAATGATGTTCAATGATGTCAGCCAGATTACTAAGAACAGCTAATTATTAACTAATATAAGAATGATATCTGAGGTTGATTTATTCTTTATTATTTATTTATTATTCTTTATTATTTAATATTATTTATTATTCTTTATTTTATATATATATATATATACATATATATATATATATATATATATATATGGACTGCCTATAGACAGAACAAAGACTTTCCATGAATCATAAGATTTACTCCATCTACATCAAAATTGTGTTGTTGTTCAGTTGCTCAGTTGTGTCCAGCTCTTTGCAACCACATGGACTGCAGCATGCCAGGCTTCTCTGTCCTTCACTGTCTCCCAGAGTTTGCTCAAACTCATGTCCATTGAATCAGTGATGCCATCCAACCACCTCATCCTCTGTCATCCCACTCTCCTCCTGCCTTCAATCTTTCCCAACATCAGGGTTTTTTCCAATGAGTTGGCTCTTCACATCAGGTGGCCAAAGTATTGGAGCTTCAGCAACAGTCCTTCCAATGAACATTCAGGGTTGATTTCCTTTAGGACTGACTGATTTGGTCTCTTTGCTGTCCAAGGGACTCTCAAGAGTCTTCTCCAGCACCACAGTTCAAAAGCATCAATTCTTTGGTGCTCAGCCTTCTTTATGGTCCAACTCTCACATCCATATATGACCACTGGAAAAACCATAGCTTTAACTAGATGGACCTTTGTCAGCAAACTGATGTCTCTGCTTTGTAATATGCTGCTTAAGTTTGTCATAGGTTCTTTTCCAAAGAGCAACTGTCTTCAGTTTCATGGCTGCAGTCACCATCTGCAGTGATTTTGGAGCCCAAGAAAATAAAAGTCTGCCACTGTTTCCATTGTTTCCCCATCTATTTGCCATGAAGTGATGGGAAGGGATGCCATGATCTTAGTTTTCTAATCTAATCTGGAGTTAATTTGCTTATCTGTAGGAAATGGTTGGACCAAAAGAAATTCTTCACTGGACCACATTTAGAATCATTGTCTAGGCCTCATTAAACCATGTTGAGGGCCAGCCTTTTTTTATACATGACAAAATAGAACTTGAAAAACTCATTAACATTTTGAATTATTTACATAATGAGTCCTTGATATTTTGATTCAAAGTTTAAAGACCAAACCTGTAGCCAGGCACCTGCATTTCTCTGTCCCTTGCATTTCTACCATTCCCTCTTATTGTTGAGATATAAGTAAAAGAGATAATAAAATGGCACATATTTTTAGTAATCAGTCCAGACTTCCTACAAGGACATTGCTTTTCTAGAAGAATAGTCAGAGATCAGTCATGGAGAGTTCATAAAGTGTATTAAGCTCAGATATCTGAATTGGTTAGTTGAAAGCTAGCAAGTCTTGATAACTGCCTGTCAAGCTCTTATCAGGAACAACCACTGTGATACAAGAATGAAGCAAACAGAAGAGTTATATGCTTGAAAATTCCTGGTTTCCACATCTTAGGCTTCAAAAGCCGTGTAGAACTTCTGCTCTGTTCAAGTTACCTCAGTGTCTCCATATGGAAATGAAACCAGGATTACATTCCCAAGGACCAAATACTCATATTGGTTGTTACTGTAGTTGATCATTTGTTTATTTTTCTTTTCATTTGTTTATTTATAATAAAAATGTCAGGAAAAGGCACATGTGCCACATTTGTCAACTTTCTGCTCATAGCAGGCATAATTATTAGTCAGAACTTGCCTCTCCTGATACAACTTATTTGCCACTCCCAATTTATTACACTAAAAATCAATTTAAAAATGAGATGCTTTTTGGAAGATATAATGCCTAATGCGAACAAAAAATATAACCCTACAAACCAAATAAAATGAAAGAAGATGGGCATCTATAAAGAAATCAGCTCTTCCAACAGAAGAAATCTTACATAAGGAAAGAGGATGAGACAAGTATAAAGGTTCTTACACACATGAAAACATTACTTCCTCTTAAAAACTAAGGTTTAAACTGTAAGTATACAAAATAAAATTAAATTTGAAGAAAAATGAGGAAAACTTAAGAATGACTATCAAAAATTCAAATAAGACAGAATAAGAAAAAAATGGTTGAAAATAAATAAGGTAACTGATGAAGTAACAAAGTTTTGGCAATCTAACAGATTGTAAAGAGAATAGAAACACAGTTTCATTGCTAAAGAACGATAGGAAAAACTGATAGGCCATAAATTCATAATGTACTAATGACCTGTGCATTGCACAATAAAAGATCTCTAGTGTGTTGAAAGCCTCCATCGAGTCTTGTGTTTATTCACCTTATGACTCTAGGGAGCACTGCTCTCATGATGAATTGTGTGCATAGCAACCCCTAAAATGAATGGGGCATAACCTGCTCATTTGCCCATGACTGCCCTGCCCTCCATGATATTTTCAAATCCCCCCCACCCCTTCCTTAATATCCTGACTCCGGGTGCCATCTCCTCAGTCACTCTCAGCAGACAAGTTTACCATCTATTACACATATAAAACAACAAATGGAACTACGTCAAAATTCTGCCTTCAACCCTCCAGTTATTTTTGTATCTGTTTTCATCCTTTTCTGCTGTTCTGCAGATGGAATGGCTGTCTTATTTCTTATCTAGAGACAATTATTCCACTAGCAATTATACCTTTTTCTCAGTGTCTTCAAATTGTATGCACTTATGATTTATTCTATAATAATTTATTTTTTTCAAAATGTGCCTGTCTTAAAAGAGCCCCCCTCCGCCTTCAGTCCCTCTTATCCCTCCAGCTTCTGTTTCACTCTCTATTTTCTCATGACAAATTTTCTCAAAATAGTTTTCTACTTCTGCACCCAGTAAATACCCTTTAATCTGCTGTAACTAGGTCACTAGACAATGCGATGTTACTAAACACAGAGTCCACTTTTCTTGTCTGAGTCAGGAGATTGTAAGTGACTTTGTCTAACTGTCAGTATCCTAAAAAGGAAGAACTGACCTCCTCTTTTCTCTTTCCTTTGAGCTGGAATGCATTCAGGATGACACAGGCTAGAGCAGCCACCATGGGTCCAAGAGTTATAACTATGTCCTGAAATGCACAGAGTAAACTGGCCAGCCCCGTATTACCTTCCTCTCCACTGCTGAAAAAGAAGATATAAACTTCTATCTTGTTCTATCTATCTTGTTCTATCCATTGTATATGAAATTACTTTTGTCAGAATACTTAGACTAAACCCTGACCAGTAGATTGGTGTTGATAGCACTCAAATCTATTTCTCCATGTCAAGCTCCAAATTCCTATATACAACAACTTACTTGACATGCCTCATAGACATCACAAAATAATAAACCCAAAAATTAACCTTTGATTTTTATCTTCAAACTTGATTTTTCTTTTGCTTCCCAGGCTTTGATACTCACACCATCATCCACTCAACTTTGGAGTCACAGTGGTCCCCTCTGCATTCCTCACATTCTCACTCTCATCCATCCCCAGTCCCTTCCTGTTGACTAGCAAGCTGTCTCTCTTTTTTCACTGCCACCTGCATAGTTCATCCTCTCTTACCTGGACTTTTCCAACAACCTGAGCAGGATCTACGAGGGCCTGCATAATACAGTGATCTGTGCTTCTGAGTCATTTACTAGGATACTCTGTCCATGTTTCTCCATGCCAGCTTCATGGGATTCTCTCATTCCTCATACCATTTGGATGGTTTATCCTCTCAAGTCTTTACCTGCACTTCCTTCTGCCTGGAACACTCTTCTCTTTGCCTTTGCCTGCATAAGTGTTACTCTCCTTCAGGACTTAGTGTATTACTTCCAAAGAAAAACACTTCCTGAACTGCCAGACTAAGATTGGTTACCTGTTATATAGGCCTATGGCCAAATGAAAATCTTGTTTTAAACAAAACACTTATCGTCATCTAATTCTATTTACTTGAGGTAATCACTTACTCACTTTCCTAACTACAAAGGCAGAAACATGTCTGTTCTAATTTCTGTAAGACAGCACTGGGGATCAGGCACAATTCCTTGTACAAATGAAGGTATTCTGTGAAAACTTTGACTTCTAATTTTGAAAACAATGAATAGTAGATGGCAAAATTAGAAAAAAAAATTAACTTAGGTCTTTTGCAACTATGTTAACTAGGGCTTAATTTAAGAGACTTTATTTAACTGATATTCTGAATTATAGTCACTCACCAGCTTATTTAGTAAATTGAAATGTGCTGGTTTATACGTTTGAAGAAATAATTCGACAAACTACTTTTTAATTACTCTACTACTAATGAAAAAGCTTATGAGGACTTTATTATCAAATAGGTAATAGATAATTAATGAATAAATAGGAATGAAAAACTCCAGTAGAGAAAGAACACAGTAAAGAGAAATCTAAGTAAGACTAGTGTTTGGTCTTTCAATGACCTGGTAGTTTTTCTGCCATCACTCATTTAGGTAAAGCAAGTATGCAAGTGTGACTTTTATTCCATAGACTTCTACAGTCCAGCTTTTGCAAATGAGATAATAGATGCTGCTTTGTTTTTATTGTTTATCTCGTGCATTTAAAAATAATAAAAAGCTGGATATCTGGTCTTGATACCAAGCTTAGAAATATAAAATAGCTGTTAGGTGACTCAGATATTCAACAGCCTCCACCCTACAATTTTTAGTACCTTTGTGTCATCCTAACCATCCATCAATGCAAAAAAAAAAAAAAAAAAAATCGCATTATACTCTTGTTGCGTCTCTGTTTTTCCTTACCTAATTGCTTTGTGCTGAATAGCTAATACATTTTCTTAATTGAGAAGAATCCTTTTCACCTTTTGTATCAAGGAAATACTTGCCTAATATTTTACAGAAATCTTTCAAACAGATGCTCCAGACTATGACTCCCAACAGTTAGGTTTGTGTGTGTGTATTGTATGTGTTCATGCTTGTACATGCAAGCTTAGTCACTCGGTCATGTCTGACTGTTTGCAACCCCATTGACTGTATTCCACCAGGCTCCTCTGTCCATGGGATTCTCCAAGCAAGACTACTGGAGTGGGTTGCCATTTCCTTCTCCAGGGGATCTTCCTGACCCAAGAATTGAACCTGGGTCTTCTGTGTCTCCTGCATTGGCAGGCAGAGTCTTTATCACCAAGCCAGCTGGGAAGCTCATATGTGTGTATTAGAATATACTTAGATTGATTAACTTAAGCAACAGTTTCAAAATTAATAAAAGTCACATTAAGATCTGAAATTTCATAAGAAATTTTCCTTTTAAAAGAAGATGGCTCTCAAATAGCAACCAAGGATTTAAATTATTTATCTTCTAACAAGTGAACGTCTAAGGATCCCAAAATAAAAGTTATAATTGTTCCAGTTGGTCATTATCTAAATATCCTAGTTTTGTTTTTTTTTTTTTTTAATTGAAAAGAAAGCCCGTATCTTCAGTGACAGAAACACAAAACAACTAGATAGAACAAATCATGACTTCTCATCACCTTGGGATTCAGATAACAGAGAGAATAGACTCAAGGGCTTGTTGAAAAACTACACACAGAGAGAAAAGCTCATCAGCAAAAAGGTAGGATTATCCTGTTGTTTAACTATACTGTTAAATAGATTGAACAATGACATGGGGGTGATGCAGCAAAGAATTCCTTAAAAAGTAACAGTTAACTGAGTTTGAAGACTAAAGCTTCTTTCTTAGTTTACTACTAATGCAGGTTTCATCCTGAGAGGTATAGAGAAAAGAAAACAAAGAAAATCCAGGCATTTGACCTTTGGAACATTGTCTTCACTTCAGGAACCTATTACCTCCATACTCTTACTACTTCTTTGGCTTTGCAATTCCAAATTTGTTAGATTTGTTTGGATAGTCTAACATTAAATAGTATATTAGATAAACTCACAGGAAGCAAAGCTTCCTTAAAAGGCAGCACTCCCCGCCTCCCGCCCCCAAAGCAAAACAACACAAAACAAGGAAGCTATGCTTGAGAGTCAAAGTGACTTCAGAGAAGAAAACAGTGAAAGAAAGGCAATCAGCAGACTGGCATTACTCTCCCTTGAGGGTCACTCGGGAGCCTAGTAGACCTGAGAAGACAGCACTCTCCTTCCAATCCAACCCTACAAATGGGGGGAAAAAAAGTCCTACATACAGGTAATGATCCAAGATAATTCTAAATGTCATGAACAGATTAAGTGTGTGAAATTCAAACTCATTTAGGAAAATGGCTGCATTTTTCTTCCCATCCATGTATCTTCTTAACTGACATGCCAACAAATGTAAATTACATAAGCTTCATACCCACAGCTTTCCTTAAGCACTCTGGATGGAGTGATGTTAAGAAAATTTTTCAGATTAATTAGACTCTTGTCTGGGTGCATCCAAAGGGTAGAAAAAGGAAAATGAATTAACTCTTTTAGAAAGCTGTAAGAAGTCTGTTGGTGGAAATGCTCACAAATGTTCTCTATGCTATATAGTGCAGCTCAATAAGACAGGAAAGAGTGGATGTAAAAATCTTCACAAACGTAAACTACTATACAAATTCTAAATGAAAGTATTGCTCTTCTGTTTGTAAACATCATCCAACCCCAAGCAACATGCAAAATAATTAAGGATAGAAAATTTGCCATTTTTTAAAATCTAAATGAGTATTTCACCCAGTGCCACCTCCTGTATCAGAACTTCTCAGGAATGATGGCTTTAGTGATTTCAATATGATTTAAGTTTAGAACCTACAGTATTCATGATAGTACCATTGCTAATTCATATTCATTATTTCTTTGTGACTAATTTAGTAAGTGGGTTTTTATTCTATATAATCTATTCTAAAGGAATAAGTTGTAGAGATGAATAATTCAAGGTGAAATGTTCCTCTATCCATAGTAGTTGTCAATTTCTTTCTACCCTAGGTACATTAAAACTTTTTTAAGCTTTATTTTTTTTATTTTATTTTTTGGGACCACCCACATGGCTTGCTAGATTTCAGTTCCCCAACCAAGGACTGAACCTGGACCACGGTAATGAGAGCCTGGAATCCTAACATCTAGGCCACCAGGGAACTCCCTTAAGGTTCATCTTAAATTTTACTGTTTATAGTGAGCACTAGTCAATTTTGACTGACCAGTATGTAAATTCCTTTTGCTGTATTTAGAAAATGTCCTACCTTACAGGTCTTGATGGAAAGTGGAGCCTACTATTGAACCTAAAGTTCTAGAAACTTGCTTTTGCAGCCTTCCTAACAACTCAGTCAATCAGATGCATAGGAAACAAGAGCTAGAGTTTCAAACCTATCCTGGAGAGATTTCTTTAAAGAGGAGCACCACCAACGTATAATCCGCATGGGCACCTGTAGCAACAATGGCAAATGTGGTGTCACTATTCTATGCCAGCAGCTCCTGAGGTAAAGGCAAGGACAAGTGTTCAGTGGTGATTTCCTCAGAGTCCTCCATGCCCTATTCTGTGGTAATTTTAACTGTGACCCTAGTTATATGGTTTCCACAGTCACTCTTCCTTTTTTTCCAAGAAGTTCTATTTATAGTCATTGTTCATGCTTCTAGCAACTCAATATCATTTTAACAAATTCCTAAGTCAATCTGGTTGATTGCTATTGCAGATAAACTATTGATACATAGGCAGATATATATATATATATATAACTATATATGTATACATATATGAAATCCCATGGACAGAGGAACTTTGCAGGCTACAGTCCAGGGGGCCACAAAAATAGGACACAACTGAGCAGCTAAATTTAAACTATAATATAGTATTATATATGTGTATATATATGTACATTACTATATATAATATGCCATGCTGCTGCTGCTGCTAAGTCACTTCAGTCGTGTCCGACTCTGTGCGACCCCATAGACGGCAGCCCACCAGGCTCCCCCGTCCCTGAGATTCTCCAGGCAAGAACACTGGAGTGGGTTGCCATTTCCTTTTCCAATGCATGCAAGTGAAGAGTGAAAGTGAAGTCGCTCAGTCGTGTCCGACTCTTTGCAACCCCGTGGACTACAGCCTACCAGGCTCCTCTGTCCATGGGATTTTTCCAGGCAAGAGTACTGGAGTGGGTTGCCATTGCCTTCTCCATAATATGCCATACATAATACTATAAACCTACAAATATATTATATATATATATAACATATGCAACTAAACCATATTTATACAACTAAACATTTTTTCCAAATTTCAGAACAATAAGATAAGGATCTATTTAGGAGCAGAGCATATGGAAAAGAAGAAACAATTTAAAGAAAATGTGTAATGGCATAAAAATAACAAATAAGCAGTGATTAGTTTCTTCATTAGTAATTAGTTAGCTAGAGAATAATGTGGAAAGATTATAGCCACTTTTGTTTACAGAATACTACGTGCCAAATGCTATGCAAACCACTAACTTTTCACCTAATCCTCAAAACAAGCTATGAAGTAGGCACTGCTATTGTGGATGCAGATGAGAAATCAGAAGCTTATGGAGCTCAGGTAATTGCTTTTATGACACAACAAATATAAAGATTCTATATGAATCTGGGTTTATCTGGTTCCGAAAACAAGATCTAAACCATCATAACACTACCATTATGTTGTTTTTGTTTAGTTGCCAAGTCATGTCTGATTCTGCAACCCCATGGACTGCAGCATACCAAGCCTCCCTGTCCCTCACCATCTCTCAGAATTTGCTCAAGTTCATGTCCATTGAATCAGTGATACCATCCAACCATCCTATCCTCTGTCATCATCTTCTGCCTCCAATCCTCCTCCACTGAAGGAGAAAATGTCAAAGCACTCCAGTATTTTTATCGTGAGAACCCTATGAACTGTATAAAAAGACCATTATGTTGTACTTACAATTAACTTATTTGTTAGACACCCATATTGTATATAGAAGGATCATTTTGACACTCATCAACAGTAATTATAAATATAAATACAATATTGGAAATGACAGATTTAATGTAAATTTTGCTTTAGGGCTCTGAGTTTAAGTTATGTTCTTGCAAAAATCCTTTCCAGTTCTCCAGTCAATCATTTTGATTTGTTCATTACTGACTCTTTATAAATAGTATTAAAAAACAATAAGTTGTAAGTTTTCATTGAATAGATTTACAATGCAATAAAAAAAAGCAATCAAATAAATTATTTTTATGCTTTTAAGCTTAATGAATATGTTTGCTTTATGGAAATGTATGAATTCACAGCCCATCAAAGTTAGAAGATTTAAATGTGGTTTATTTTTCTCCTGTCCATATGGAATTTATTTTATCATAAAGTAGCTCCATGTCCTGGCTCAGTAGAGTGAAATAATAGAGAATTATCACCTGTGGTTTCTGACACCACTCAATCTGACCCCAGGAAGTCATCAGAAATGTCATACCTAACACAAGGCCAGTCATAGAACTGTAGGTTTTGCCTCCTTTTTCCCTATGCTCCATAACCATTTTGTCAACTCTTTCATATCTGTAAAATCAGCCAACTAAAATAAACAGAAATATCCTGATTAATACTATTAATGATTTTGGCTAGTAGCATCCAGAGAACAGAGTTAGGCCTCCTCAGAAAATCACAGCAAGAAATGCATGAAGAAAGCCCTTCACTCATAAGAGAACACACAAATATTCAAGGAATTCTTTCCAATTAATCTTAATTTCTGTAAGAATTTTAAACTCATTATGTTGGAGAGAGGCTGTAGGAATGCAATGGGACATGGGCCTCAGAAGGCTGAAACAATGACTGAGGGTGAAAGATCAGGTTCCCTGCAGAGACTGCTTGGAAAGGGTTCAGAGCCAGCTAACCCCAGGGGGCAAAGGGACAATAGTCACTGACCCCTGGCATTTATATTTGGCATTCCTAGCACATACAGATATGATAAATAGGCATGGAAGTGAAAAAATCCTATTATAGAAGAGAAAGAGGAATATTATCCACTACAAATTATGATAGGTTTCTTAAATTATTATTTTAAAACACTTTCTGAATGAGGTTTGTCACAGAATCCTAGTTTTCTTCATTTATCTGCTTAGTAGTACTTAATATTTGGATGTGGAAAATAATTACCTTTATACTGACTCTTGTCTTGAATGGTAAGGCTTCAGGCTCAGTCACATGAATAACAAAAAAAGAGGTTTTATTTTTTCTTCTTTATAATCAAATCTTATTTAATTTTGCAAATTAATCCTTAACCTTATTCAACAGATGTGGGTCTTAATGACATAGGTTGTTTAAAAAATCAAATTCATCTTTAAAGGACAATGTTTTGTCACTACTAAGGATATCTGATAAAAAGTAGCCTAGCTTGAAAAGATTAATTCACAGCAACACTAAAAAACAGTATTTGGGTCCACAGTTTTTGGATCAGCTGTGTTTGATGACTATTTCCTATGCTGAAATGATTGGAGCTGAAAACTCAGGCATCTAGAAATTATGCTAAATGATGTTCAAAAGAAATGTACCATGAAGACAAAAATAAACAGAATGACCATTAATATTCCTAACTTCAAGGAAAATCAGTGCTTATCTATCATACTGTAATGATGTTTACATCACCAGGGAGTTTTTCAAATAAACCTTAGAATGAGAGGAGTCCTCTAGGAGAGAACTTTATTTTCAGTGTTCTTGGGAATCTGTCATCTCCACTTGGTAAATGTCACACTCATTGTTTAGTTGTTACAAATTAATTTGGCTACTTGTCATTTCAGATTGTTTCTTTTTATTACCTACAGTTGAAGCATTTAGTGTTGAATTTTCTGGTTAAATAATCATTCCTATGAAATTTGTATTCTAAATCTCAAGACTTTGTGTTCTAAAATATATGTGGTTGTGTAAATGTAAGTGTGTGTGAGAGACAGAGGGACAGAGAAAGTGATGCATATTTGATGTGATAAATATAAGCCTCTGGAAAAAATGCTCTAATGCATAAAATTTATCAGTATCCAAATTTTATTTATTTTTATTATGCCTTTCTGAATCTATAATACTTTTCTTAAAATCTATTAAATACTTTTTTCAGAGAATGTTACTTTTCTTTCTTTCAGAAATAACATCATTCTAAGCATGGCTTTCCTGTGCTTCTCTTTGTTTAGACTTGAGTCTTGGGTGGGGGTTCCTTCTATTGTGTGTGAATTTCTAAGAGTAGAGGATAACATTTTTGCATAGTTGGGATTTTTTTTCATATTGGGTTGAGTTAATCTTCAATTGGTGATACATAATTTTTATTTTTGTCCTCCAGGACAAGTGATGCTCAAATTTTCTGCCATTTTTCACATGAAATGACTGCACCTCCTCTTCATTCTAATGATTTCTCAAGACATTCCAGTTTAGACCTCACTTAAGGGGTTGTGCCAGTAAATGAATCTAGTTGTCTAAGTAGAGTGGATTAATGCTGTGACATGCTGTGCTTAGACACTCAGTCATGCCAAACTCTTTGCAACCCCATGGACTGTAGCTGGCCAGGCTCCTCTGCCCATGGGATTCTCCAGGCAAGAATACTGGAGTGGGTTGCCATGCCCTCCTCCAGGGAGAGTGGGATAATGGCACTCTGTTTGGAAGAACACCTAGCCCTTTTCACACATTACCAGGAACAGACATAAGATGCAACAATTGCTACCTCATCACTGCATCCGTAAAACTAGTCAACATGGTCAATTAATTCTAATGATGAAACATTTCTTACTCATTTCCTCATTTTTTCTGCCCACGTGTGCTATTACTGTAGCTAGGCCTCCAACACCACCCACCTGGGCTGTCTCAACAGTTACCTCAGTATGTCTCAACCACAACAACCACAACCTTCCCCGCCCAGCTTCCATCATCACCATGGCTGTCAGAAAACCTCCCTAACACACAAGTCTGATAGCACTGCTGACTGCCATAGATCAAACATTTGCCATGTGCTTTATCCTCATTTTTTCAACTTCTCCAAACCACATTTCATGGCAGAAATTGTTAATCCATTCTACAGCTGATGATAGCAAGGTTTGGAAAGGATGGCTCCATTTCCCAAGATTGCACATCCACTGTGTGGAGAAGCTAGAATTTGAATGGATCTGCCAGCTCCCATATACCATAGTAATTGCCCTACGTCAGGACCCAAAAATCCATAGAAGGTGCACTACTTTTCAGCCTCATAAACTGTAACTTACCTCCCCACAGAGTAAAAGTCAGCAATTATGGTTTCCTGAGCTTGCTATTCTCTCTCTCATGCCTTTGTGACTTCTATATCCTTTCCTCATTCTTGTCTAAATATAACAACACTGAAGACAATAACGGTTAAAATGGCCTAGTAGTTTCCTAGAGCTAATGTGACAAAGTGCCACAAACTGGGCTACATAAAAGAAATTTATTTTCCTTCTGTTCTAGAAACAAGTCAAAACTCAGTGTGAGAGGGCCATGCTTCCTCTCTGCCAGCTTTTGGTGCTTGCAAGCAATACTTGGCATTCTTAATGTTGCATCTGTATAACTCTATCCTTTCTTCTGTCATCACATGGGTATCTTCTTTCTGCATGTCTGTGATTTTACATGTTCCCCCCATCTGTCTGTCTCAATGTGCATCTAGCTCAGTGTCTCTCTTTTTCTTGTAAAGATATCAGCCATCTAGAGCACGGGTCCACCCTACTCCAGTATAATCTTACCTTAAGTCACATCCTAATTTTATCTGCCAAGACTCTTAATTTCTAAATAAGTTCACATCCACAGATAAAAGGGTTAGGACTTCAACATATGAGGGAAACAGCTTAACTTATAACAAATCATGACAGTAAATAATAAAAAAACAATAATAAATTATTGTTGCCATCGGGACTGACAAATCCACATTCACCATCCACATTCAACTATTAAAATTCAGTTGAAGTATTTCTTACCCTGAGCAACTTTCCTGATACCTCTCTTCATCTCACATTTCAGGCCATGATAGACGTCCCCTTCCTTATGCAGCTCTACATACCTATTCACATTTCTATTACAGTATTGAGATATGTTAAAATTGTCTAAATGCAAATGTCTTTCCCTGCGAATGTGAAATCAGAGTTCTGTCTTATTCAGTTTCTTAACGTTAGACATTGCGTCATGACTAACACATAGTAGATATGCACTAGACAGCTGCTAAATTAAATTAGTTATCTACCACATTGCCACATTAATAAATACCATAGTGCTGGTGTTGTTCAGTCACTCAGTCATATCTGACATTTTGCGACCCCATGGACTTCAGTGTGCCAGACTTCCCTGTCCTTCACTATCTCCCAATTTGCTCAAACTCATGTCCATTGAGTCAGTGATGCCATCCAGCCATCTTATCCTCTGTTGCCCTCTTCTCCTCCTGCCCTCAATCTTCCCCAGCATCAGGGTCTTTTCCAATGAGTCAGTCATTTGCATCAGGTGGCCAAAGGATTGGAGCTTCAGCTTCAGCATCAGTCCTTCCAATGAATATTCAGGACGGATTTCTTTTAGGATGGACTGGTTTGATCTCCTTGCTGGGACTCCAAGGGACTCTCAAGAGTCTTCTCCAGCATCACAGTTCGAAAGCATCAATTCTTCAGTGTTCAGCATTCCTTATGGTCCATCTTTCACATCTGTACATGACTACTGGAAAAACACATAGCTTTATTTTGTTAGCACCATAGTGTTAACAACAGCAACACCAACAAAAATAGTGCTAACAGGGTAGAATTTATTGAGTAGTCAGTATGTAGCTCATAATTTTCTAAGCATCAATAGCTGTGAATGGTCAGAGATTTCTTTTTCTTACTTGCAAACTAACAAGTTAAGCACAGTTTCAGAAAAGAATAGACTTCAGGATCACAGGCAAGGGACTTTATTATTCATGGCAGAGCAGGCAACATGAGCTTCAAGTTTGCATCTGTTCTTCTTACCTCTCTGCACCCACAGCAGCTCTATGTAGGTTGACTCATGGGAATGCTGCCCACACAACGGGTTTATGTCTTAGCTGAGGAATCCAGAGTTTAAAAATCTTTAAACAATACCATTCACCATTGCAACAAAAAGAATAAAATACTTAGGAGTATATCTGCCTAAAGAAACAAAAGACCTATATATAGAAAACTATAAAACACTGATGAAAGAAATCAAAGAGGACACAAACAGATGGAGAAATATACCGTGTTCATGGATTGGAAGAATCAATATTGTGAAAATGAGTATACTATCCAAAGTGATCTATAGATTCAATGCAATCCCTATCAAGCTACCAACGGTATTCTTCACAGAACTAGAACAAATAATTTCACAATTTGTACGGAAATACAAAAAACCCCGAATAGCCAAAGTAATCTTGAGAAAGAAGAATGGAACTGGAGGAATCAACCTGTCTGACTTCAGGCTCTACTACAAAGCCACAGTCATCAAGACAGTATGGTACTGGCACAAAGACAGAAATATAGATCATTGGAACAAAATAGAAAGCCCAGAGATAAATACATGTACCTATGGACACCTTATTTTTGACAAAGGAGGCAAGAATATACAATGGAGAAAAGACAACCTCTTTAACAAGTGGTGCTGGGAAAACTGGTCAACCACTTGTAAAAGAATGAAACTAGAACACTTTCTAACACCATACACAAAAATAAACTCAAAATGGATTAAAGATCTAAATGTAAGACCAGAAACTATAAAACTCCTAGAGGAGAACATAGGCAAAGACTCTCTGACATAAATCACAGCAGGATCCTCTATGACCCACCTCCCAGAATATTGGAAATAAAAGCAAAAATAAACAAATGGGACCTAATTAAACTTAAAAGCTTTTGCACAACAAAGGAAACTATAAGCAAGGTGAAAAGACAGCCTTCAGAATGGGAGAAAATAATAGCAAATGAAGAAACAGACAAAGGATTAATCTCGAAAATATACAAGCAACCCTGAAGCTCAATTTCAGAAAAATAAATGACCTAATCAAAAAATGGCCCAAAGATCTAAACAGACATTTCTCCAAAGAAGACATACAGATGGCTAACAAACACATGAAAAGATGCTCGACATCACTCATTATCAGAGAAATGCAAATCAAAACCTCAATGAGGTACCATTATATGCCAGTCAGGATGGCTACTATCCAAAAGTCTACAAGCAATAAATGCTGGAGAGGGTGTGGAGAAAAGGGAACCCTCTTACACTGTTGGTGGGAATGCAAACTAGTACATCCGCTATGGAAAACAGTGTGGAGATTCCTTAAAAAACTGGAAATAGAACTGCCATATGAACCAGCAATCCCACTCCTGGGCATACACACCAAGCAAACCAGATCTGAAAGAGACACATGTACCCCAATGTTCATCGCAGGACTGTTTATAATAGCCAGGACATGGAAGCAACCTAGATGCCCGTCAGCAGACGAATGGATAAGGAAGCTGTGGTACATATACACTACGGAATATTACTCAGCCATTAAAAAGAATTCATTTGAATCAGTTCTAATGAGATGGATGAAACTGGAGCCCATTATACAGAGTGAAGTAAGCCAGAAAGTTAAAGACCAATACAGTATACTAACACATATATATGGAATTTAAAAAGATGGTAACAATAACCCTATATGCAACAATAACCCTATATGCAACAGAAAAAGAGACACAGATGTACAGAACAGACTTTTAGACTCTATGGGAGAAGGCGAGGGTGGGATGTTCTGAGAGAATAGCATTGAAACAAGTATACTATCAAGCGTGAAACAGATCACCAGCCCAGGCTGGATTCATGAGACAAGTGCTCAGGGCTGGTGTGCTGGGAAGACCCAGAGGGATGGGATGGAGAGGGAGGTGTGAGGGGGGATCACGATGGGGAACACATGTAACTCCATGACTGATTCATGTCAATGTATGGCAAAAACCATTACAATTTTGTAAAGTAATTAGCCTCCAAGGAATAAAAATAAATGGAAAGAAAAAAAAATCTTTAATCTTTTAAGGACAATTGCTAGCAAACCTGCCAAATTTTGTCCTAGAGGAATATAATTTCTTTAAAAGATAATAATCCTGGCCTCGGCCCTGATGGGAGACATTACCTCTGTCTGTCAAAGCTCTTTCTCCTACGAACATCCTTGAAAAGATAGTCCAGGACAAAACTTAATATAAGGCATGCAGAAAGGCCATGGAAAATTATCTTCCAATAATAAGTGTTTTATCTCCATTAGTTCACCTATTCTTCAACCTGATTGTACCTCCTTTTTTAGATATGCAAACTAATGCTATTGCTTTGTAATAGTTAGGAAGTGGAATGACACTTAGTGATTGGATGAGTTTCCTTTGCCTGCTGCTTGTTTTTAGGTTTTCAGAAAAATTTTATATCACACCATTTTGATTTAATAAGTGTTTGCTATGTGCCAGAAACCATTCATGTGATTGTATCTTCTTTAAAACAGCTCTAGGAACTTCCCTGGCAGTCCAGTGGTTAAGAGTCCACACTTCCATTGCAGGGGGCTTGGGTTCAATCCCTGGTCAGGGGAAACTAAGATCCTGAATGCTGTACCTTGCAGTCAAATGTATATAAACAATTCTAACATATAAGAATTATAGAAATAAAAACCCTGCTTTCCTCATTGAGATGGTGTATTGTTGTTTTTTGGTTGCTCAGTCATGTCCAACTCCTTGCAACCCCATGGACTGCAGCACACCAGGCTTCCCTGTCCTTCGCTGTCTCCCTACATGTCATGGCTCTTAATTTCATTGAGTTAGACAAGCTTATCCACCTTTACGATGTCTTACACCATCTCATCTGAATGGTGCATCTCATCTGATAACCCCCTGATTGCTGTTTTGATTCCCTTAAATTCTTGGCTCTTCACACTGCCCTATAGATCCCAGCATAAAAATGGTTCTCCAGAAATCTGATTATATAATCCCTCATTTAACCCTCTCATACCCTTTGGGCATTTCCAGAAAGGCAGATATAGCACACATAGGCTGAGTGTTGAAATATTTTCCCCAGCCCCCATGCCCCTTAGAGAACAGCCTCTAATATAGTGATTCTCAAACTGCTGGTACAGCCTTGGTGTGGTTTAGGATAAATCCTTTGTGTCAGAAACAGCATCTTAATGAAATAGACCAAAACAGAGTAGAATAAATTAGAATAGAAAATGTTAGATTACATCTCATCTTAGAAAGGTAAATAAAGTGTGTGTGTGTGTGTGTGTGTGCACGCGCGCACACACACGCGTGCGCATGCATGCACCCACTAGGTCCCCGTGTAAACTGTCAAAGATTCAAAAGCCACTCCTTCCATAAAATTCCACACACAGAAATCCACATACTGGTAAAGCCTCTTCACCATAGAATCTAAATGTCTGAACTAAATGTTAAAAAAAAAAAAAACCTCTACCCTCTTTTAAAATTTTTTTTAGGCAAAGGTAGGCAACTTGCCTTCAAATTATCACCAACTATATTACCCTATCAAAAAAGCAAGAGAGTTCCAGAAAAGCATCTGCTTTATTGACTGTATGAATGCCTTTGACTGTGTGGATCACAACAAACTGTGGAAAATTCTTAAAGAGATGGGGATACCAGACCACCTTACCTGCCTCCTGAGAAATCTGTATGCAGGTCAGGAAGCAACAGTTAGAAATGGACATGGAACAACAGACTGGTTCCAAGTTGGGAAAGGAGTACATCAAGGCTGCCTATTGTCACCCTACTTATTTAACTTATATGCAGAATACATCATGAGAAATGCTGGGCTGGATGAAGCACAAGCTGGAATCAAGATTGATGGGAGAAATATCAATAACCTCAGATATGCAAAAGACACCACCCTCATTGCAGAAAGCAAAGAAGAACTAAAGTGTCTCTTGATGAAAGTGAAAGAGGAGAGTGAAAAAGTTGGCTTGAAACCCAACACTCAGAAAACTAAGATCATGGCATCCAGTCCATCATTTCATGGCAAATAGTTGGGGAAACAGTGGAAACAGTGACAGACTTTATTTTGGGGCACTCCAAAGTCACTGCAAAGTCATGGTGACTGCAGCCATGAAATTAAAAGATGATTACTCCTTGAAAGAAAAGTTATGACCAACCTAGACAGCATATTAAAAAGCAGAGACATTGCTTTGCCAACAAAGGTCCGTCTAGTCAAAGCTATGGTTTTTCCGGTGGTCAAGTATGGATGTGAGAGTTGGACCATAAAGAAGGCTGAGCACCAAAGAATTGATGCTTTTGAAATGTGGTGCTGGAGAAGACTCTTGAGAGTCCCTTGGACTGCAAGGAGATCTAACCAGTCCATCCGAAAGGAAATCAACTCTGAATATTCATTTGAAGTACTAATGCTAAAGCTGAAACTCCAGTACTTTGGCCACCTGATGCGAAGAAGTGACTCATTTGAAAAGACTGTGATGCTGGGAAAGATTGAAGGTGGTAGGAGAAGGAGACAACAGAGGATGAGATTTTTGGATGGCATCACTGACTCAATGGACGTGAGTTTGAGTAAACTCCAGGAGTTGGTGATGGACAGGGTGGCCTGGCATGCTGCAGTCCATGGAGTCACAAAAAGTCGGACATGACTGAGTGGCAGAACTGAACTGAACTGATATTATCCTAGGGCTTCCCTGGTCACTTAGTGGTAAAGAATCCGCCTGCCAATGCAGGAGACATGGGTTCAAACCTTGGGACAGGAACATTCCCTGAAGAAGGAAATGACAACCCACTCCAGTGTTCTTGCCTAGAGAATCCCACTGAAAGAGAAGCCTGGTGGGCTACAGCCCTTGTGGTGACAAGAAGAGTCAGATACGACTTAGTGACAAAAGCAGCAACAATATTGCCACAACCTATGTTTTTTTTTCCCAATATTGTTGCCAAGTGGAGAATATTCCAGTAGATAGGAAGTAAACTTCATAGCTTTTGCAATCAAGGAGCTACAACATTAAAGAGCTTCTTTTCAGGGTCTAGTACAAGTAATTTGGCTCAAGCATTATGGCAGTCTTATTTAGTATAAGAATTAATGTTAATCTTAATAAACCTACCTTCTTTTTAGTAGACATAAACACCTAAAAATTTTATGATAATAAAAAGTTTCTTTCCTAGAATAACCATTTCTCTTTAGATTGTTCACACACTGTCCACTTCTTAACTAATTGCCTTGTAATTCCTTCACATGCTGGGACTCATCCTTCAAGAAAATGTCCTTACTTTTCATCAGCAATCAATTAAGAATCATTAGTTAGTCTATCACTTATCTGATTTATTGAATGCTAATGTTCCCTTTGATGGACTATTAATATTGTCTGAATGTACCGGAGAGTTAGATTTTATTAATTTAAATGGAAAGAAAGAGAAACTTATGGAATTGAAGCTTATGGAATTGACTTTCAAAGTCGTAGGCTTTTACCCTGTGTCAAAGGCAGTTCATTAGGAAACATATCTCCATTTGTAGCCTTAATTTCACTCTTCGATGTAACCTAATTTATCACAGGTACTGGGGAGTAGAACAGGCACATTTTAGTAGAACATGCACATCTACCTACCACACTAGGCATACAGGTAAACTATTATGTGTAGGACACTAGAGAAATGCACATAGATAAAAAGAGCCATAGAGATAGAAAAGGATGATGGATGATGAGGTAGACATAGGGACAGATATAGATGTAACTGGCATGAGCCCATTCACTAACCTCAGGCACAAGTAAAATCACAGTCTCACTAAAAGTTTCAGTCTCCTAAGTGCCAGAATTAACAAGATGTTCCAAAACTCTCTTTCATTTTACCTCTCAGTTTGCCAAGCAGTATTCAACAGCTCAGTTTGAAACCGTTTGAAGCTCAATTTGAAAGGCATATTCTTTCTTTCAAATCCTGCTGGTAAAAGATTAAAAAATTAAATCAGGCAGGAGTTGTCTCTGTTTCAGTTGCTGCCAGAACAGTGCAAAGAAGGTATGGACTAAATAAAAATATATCTAAATTAGAACTTTATCCATTAATGAAATTTGAAAGTGAAAGTTGCTCAGTCATGTCCGACTCTTTGTGACCCCATGGACTATACAATCCATGGAATTCTCCAGGCCAGAATACTGGAGTAGGAAGCCTTTCCCTTCTCTAGGATCTTCTCAACCCAGGGATCAAACCCAGATCTCCCACATTGCAGGCTGATTCTTTACCAGCTGAGCCACAAGGGCAGCCCAATGATATTTAAAGAGTAATTAAAACTCCCTCAAAACAAACAAAAATATCAGGTCTAGTTCCAGGCAAATCATCTCCCAATCTGCAAGTGACTATTTAAGAGTGGGAAAAAAGAAAAAGAAGTGATAGTCCCTTAGCTCATTTTACGAGAGGACAATAACCTTGACACCAAAACTTCACTAGGAAAACACAAAATGTCAGTTCCATTTATAAGCATAGCTTAAAAAATAATTTAAATAAAATAATCAAAATCAAGAAATGTTAAAAATAAGTGATCAATTTTTTTTTTAATCTCCAGGATGCAAGAAGAGATGAGATCTAGATAATATATCTGTTTGAGTCAGAATAAAATTTTAATAAAATTCAGAAAATGTGTTTCTTTTCTAAAAGAAACAAGTTTTAAAAATCCCATGCAAAAAGGGGATAGAATGAGACATTTTGGGCCCAATGAAGAGACTTTAAAAGAAGCTACACCAAATGGTACATTTAATGGAGAAATTTTACTTTAATTCCCTTCAAGTGAAGAACAAGAAAGGAATGTTCACTGTAACAACCACTTTTTGAAATTACATGAGGGACAAGGGGGGAAAAATATTAGGATTTGGTATGGTGAAAAAAGATTAATTTTCTACAAACTTCTAAAAAATTTATCATTATTAAAAATTTTATAATGTTTATTTTTTAAGAGCAGTTTAAAATTCACTATCGTCTAGTTTTACAGGTCTTCTAAAGAGTTACATGGCCTGTGCCAGAAGAAAAATTGATCTTTATGGTTCTTCTGGTGCTAGCCATGTAACTCCTTAGAAGAGAGCATTTCTTTCTCAATCTTGCAAGGGGCCACAGTAACCCACCACTCGTCTTGTACCTGCAGACATCTTTGGTACAATGTCGGTAAATCACTCCCTTTAAAGACAGATATCAGTGCAGAACAGACTGGTCAGATGACCTGGGGAGATCCTGGACCACACCAAATTGAAATTCTCAGCTTAAATATTTACAATTTATGTTACTAACTATATTAATTGTATTTCACCAAAATCATATACATACTGGCTTTCCCCTTTACCTCTTCAGAACATTTCTCAAAACTCTCTGAGAGACTGCCTTCCCCATTACAATCCTCAATTTGGCTCAAATAAAAGTTTCGATTTCATTCTTAGATTGACTATTGATTAATTTTTTTGTTGACATTGGTAACCTTCTTAATGAGGTTTTCTCAGCCAATCCTAGCTACAGACCCACACACTTCACATTGTATCACTGTATCATTTTCCCCTGCTTTATTTTGACTTTCCTTAGTGCTTACCTAGTGTTTTATTCATTTATTATTCATTTGCTTACTAAAACCACTATTTTATGGGTTTGTATATATTTATTAATAATAGAGGTGATATACACAAGAATAATAAATATCAAATTCTGGATAACTTCACTAACTAAAGAAGGAAATGGGATCAGAAAGGAATACACAGGAGATTCAAATATATCTTAAGGTTAAAAAGAAATAATCTGAAGCAACTCTGGAACAATATTAATATTTTTCAAAATTATGAAATGGATACTCAAATGTTTCTTGTATTATTTTATAAATATTTTCCAGGGAGGAAAATCCATCTCCCCCCAACCCTATCATCTCATTCATGTTTTACACGTGGGCTCCTAAGGTTGAGGGGCTTCCCCAGTGATTCAGTAGTAAAGAATCCGCTTGCCAATGTAGGAGGTGTGTGTTCAATCCCTGGGTTGGGAAGATCCCCTGGAGAAAGCAATGGCGACCCATCCAGTATTCTTGCCTGGGAAATCTCACGGACAGAGCAACCTGGCGGGTTACAGCACATGGGGTCACAAGAGTGGGATATGACAGCAACTAAACCACCTAAGATTGTGATTCATCACACTGTGAACTCTGCTCTCCTTGCCACTGTTCCTAGATCAGAATTTACATCCAGTCTTGGCCACATGCAGTGCTGGACCAGCTCTCCTCACCCTCCATTATTCTTGACACTGAGTCCTACTATAGCCATCATGGTGAGTTTCCTTAGGTAACATCTAGTGTTCTTTGGCTTCATAGGATCTAAGTAAAGGCCAGCTTCACCCACGAATATAGTGCAACTCTGTCATGAAAGGCAACAGTTTCTATACCCTCCCTGTGTACTGCAAAGCTTGTCAGGAGGTGTGCAAATTTTTTTTCGTATCCTTCTTAGAATGCTTCCTACTAAGACTATTAAAGAGACATCTTCATATGGAAACAATAACAATAGCAACAACAAAGCTTTCACCACCCTAAATTTGTATCATAAAGATAAGTCACTTCAATGATTCTGAACAAATGCAGTCTACTCCAAAATGACCCAATGTTTACCCAAAACCAGGAAGTTACTGACTACTTAAATAGTGCATTGATTGCTCAGAGTGACTAATTGGATTCCTATCAATATGCTTCATCCATATTTAAATGCTCTTCTAAGAACCTGAGTGTGGATATGATGATATTCTCTCTACTTTTCAAGTCATCTGCAATTTAAAAGAGGAGATTTTTACTTTTTTTTTTTTTAAGGCATTTTAACAAGAATTTAAAACTTTAAGTGAATTCTGCTTCCACAGCTCAATTTCAGGCATCAGTGAGCAGGGGGAGATTTGCCCCCTCATTCTCTTTTTCTTTAAGGTTTTGTCTTTGCTTGCATCTAAATTTAAAGACATTGTTTTACCAACATAATTCATTTCACAATTAATTTAAATTCCTTCACCTCCACATATTCATTTATACCTAAATAATAATTATTTTCATATAGAAAATAGGTATCTAACATTTGACTGTTGTAATAATTTAAGGAGCTATTAATCTTTTTATACAATACTGTTCAAAATGCAAAACAGTAATGGCTTAATACACACTTACATAATTTCATAGAAAACTACCCCTTTCTTCCCTGCCTTTCTGGGTTGAGGAAGGATGTCAAGATGTAAAATAACTTTTAGGTATTGCATTTACTGTTACGATCATGGATGGCATCATGAGATATAATTTACCCTAACATTTTAAAAGCAAATATTTTAGATGTGGTTTACTTCATAAGTCCATATAATTAAGTCTACAATAACTAGTCCTACAAGAAGATAAGTGTGCACATTTATTTTTGAGAAGGCAAAGGGAGCCTCTTCTTTTGAAGATGAATATAAATCATGTGCTCTCTCCAGTATAGTGTCTTTCCACAAATACTTCAAATTCCATTGTGACAGTGACACACTTTATTTTACTGATGAAAGCAGTGAAGCAGATAAATTGTTTCCATCCTTGTTTTTAAGATCTTAAGAATCATACACAGAAAGTTTTTGGCAGGAGTCAAAACTTTGTTATTCTCTGAACAAACTCCTTGAGAGTTTCTTGAATAATTCTGATACAGGTTCTGCCACATGCCTGTCATGATAAGATGTGTTTGGCAGATGATATCAAGATACATTCTAAGTGCATAGATGTTCACATGAGAAATGGTTGTATATAAGAATCATACAGTTTTATTACAGGAACACCAGTGTTCAACCCTACATGCAACTGTGGTTTAATAATGTTGACCTTTAATTCATTCCATAAACTGCTTTCAAATGCCAGCTGAATGTGAAGCACTAATTAGATGTTGAGGAAACAAAAGACTAATAAAAATATTTTCTTGACTGAACGAATCTCAGTTTCATGAAGGAGCAAACATAAACAACTTAAAAAGTAGAATATCATACATAATAGTGGATAAAGTTGTTATTTTTCCATAATACTTTGATGATGGAGTGTATTATTGTGCATAAGTACTCACTGTCTTTCCAGTTAGGAAGGGGAAATCATAATTCCGCTATCTGATGGATGGTATGTGAGGCCTTAAGACTTGATTGGCCTGTGGAATGTGAGGTTAAGTGATACATACCACACAGTGGGAGAACTCTTAAAAGCCAGTGCACAGTTTATCAAGTTCTCTTTCTTCCTATCCATATGACTGTCACTGTTTCTGCTAGAAGTTGTGATATCATCCTGGATCCTGAAGTAAAAACTACTTAAGAGTCAAAGCTGACCAAGAATGAACATGTAATGTAGGGAGGAATAAATCTTTGTTAATAAGTCACTTCCCTGCTGATTCAGATGGTAAAGAATCTGCCTGCAATGCAGGAGACCCCTAGAGAAGGGAATGGCTACCCAGCCCAGTATTCTTGCCTAGAGAATTTCATGGACAGAGGAGCCTGGTGGTCTATGGTCCATGGAGTCACAAAGACTAACAGTTTCACAGTAGTAGTAGTATTATAGTCGCTCAGTCATGTCTGACACTTGCAACCCCATAGACTGGAGCCCACCAGGCTCCTCCATCCATGGGATTCTCCAGGAAAGAATACTGGAGTGGGTTGCCATTTCCTTCTCCAGGGCATCTTCCTGACCTGTTCGTCCTTTATTGGACCGGAACCTGGTGGTCCCGAATCGACAATGAGAGAGTGAAAGAAGGAAAGAGGCTAATATTCCCTGGGTTATGCAGCCAGCTTTCACGCTCCAGGGAATCAGCCAGAAATAGAGAGAGAGAGAGGAAGGAAGGAAAGAAGGAAGGAAGGAAGGGAGGGAGGGAGGGAGGAAGGAAGGAAGGAAGACATGGGGACCAAAGCTCTGATGGAGCAAAGGTGTTTTAATCAACATGGTATGGGCATATATACTGTCTTACAAGTTAGTTATTCTCAGCAAAGGTAAAGATTAAAATTCCAGAAGGAAGGAAGGAAGGAAGAAAGACACGGGGACCAAAGTTTGATGGAGCAAAGGTGTTTTAATCAACATGGTGTGGGCATATATACTGTTTTACAAGGTAGTTATTCTCAGCAAAGATAAAGATTAAAATTCCAGACTTAAAAAACACAAGGCGATCCCTATTAAAGAGAGAAGAGGGTACTAATCACCATAATCAGAAACTAACAAAGGAAATGCCTGGATTCCTCAGCCCCGGGAAAGGCATGCTTCTCCTCTTAATTCCTGAATATTCAGGAATTAATAAGGGCCAAAGGTTTCCTGACAGATCCAAAACAGCACACAGGAAGCCTCCTGTTAAATGCTTCTTGACACTGACCCAGGTTGCCCGCATTGCAGGCAGATTCTTTACCAACTGAGTTATGAGGGAAGCACACTTTCACAGTAAGTGACTAAAACTTGGAGAATCCTCCTTACTGCATCATAGCCTATCCTATCTTAGAGGTACACTGCGTGTTTCAAGGAAATGCTCTAACAAGCCCAGGTGAAGTAAAATGAAAAATTCTGAAGTCATAGATGGAACCATAGATGGTTCCACAGCTTCACTAAGAGGACTACACTACTCCACTTGAGACTCAAGGAATTCATTTACTGTTAGAAAAATGGGCCAATACTATTGAAATTGGAAGTGGGAAGAAGAGGGCATAGGAGATAGGAAAAAAAACAAGTAAAAACAATATTAGGCAAAACACTACCTAACTGTGAGATAACTGTGGGAGCAGGTGCTGGACAGGGTGACTAGACTTATCAGAAATTATCATAACTCAGTGCAAGAACTTTGTTTTACTGCTGTTAACTAATGTATATGACTATGCCAGTGAGGACTAGGCTATTTACATACAGTTACTCTGTAACAGACTCTTTCTACTATAGAATGAGATACAAAATTGATGTAGAAGAAAGAAAAAAAAAATGAGAACGAGATGATAAACCTTCAATGTCCCATTATCTCCACTTGCCCACACAATTATCACATACCTGCCCACTGACTGATTACTGTGATTTGTCTTAGAAAACTGCCTCATTGAAATTGATGAATTGGTTTGTATCCCCATTTAGGGCTCAAGGAAGGTAAAAAAAATAATCAAATAGATGATATTATGTAATCATGAATTTAAATAGAATGACTCTGGGGTGATGCCTGGGCACATTTTTAGGCTCTCCAAATGATGATAGACTACAGTCAGAATTTAGAGCTATTGCAATAGAGAAGTAGAAACCTACTTCTAGAAGATACAGATAGACAGATAGGTAGATAGACACAATGTAACCCTTTAGAGATAGTAACATATATTTACTAATTTTTATCCTTTTAGGAACCCTAGTGATGGAAATTTTAGGATGGAAAGTGGAAGATCAAAGATGATGATCAGTAGTGTAGTCTGCAAATAGTACGGAACAGTGAGCAGTAAAATACCACAGAGAGCATTTGCTCAATCATTCCACAAAACAGATGTGAGCCACTTTAGAGTTCCAGTCTTGGAGAAGAGGAAAACATTTAAATTCATAGAGGTGGCCTCTTCCTTTTCCTAAAGAGCAAACGGACAAAGTTCAGAACTGACAAAATATTTATGTCAAACTATATTTTATTCTTCCATATATTTCATCACTTAACATGTGAATCTCAGGGAAGAGTGTGGATAATTTGATGATGGAATTTACCTGATTAAACCAAGAAAAATTTGTTTCAGAATCGTCACTTAATTCCTTACATTGTCTTTCAAGGACACTATTTATTTAATCTTTGATATATTTCAAAGGAGTTGACTTTAATCATATCTGAAAATTTTCACGTGCACCCCAATGTTCATCGCAGCACTGTTTATAATAGCCAGGACATGGAAGCAACCTAGATGCCCATCAGCAGACAAATGGGTAAGGAAGCTGTGGTACATATACACCATGGAATATTACTCAGCCATTAAAAAGAATTCATTTGAACCAGTCCTAATGAGATGGATGAAGCTGGAGCCCATTATACAGAGTGAAGTAAGCCAGAAAGATAAAGAACATTACAGCATACTAACACATATATATGGAATTTAGAAAGGTGATAACGATAACCCTATATGCAAAACAGAAAAAGAGACACAGAAATACAGAACAGACTTTTGAACTTTGTGGGAGAATGTGAGGGTGGGATATTTCAAAAGAACAGCATGTATATTATCTATGGTGAAACAGATCACCAGCCCAGGTGGGATGCATGAGACAAGTGCTCCAGCCTGGTGCACTGGGAAGACCCAGAGGAATCGGGTGGAGAGGGAGGTGGGAGGGGGGATCGGAATTGGGAATACATGTAAATCCAAGGCTGATTCATATCAATGTATGACAAAACCCACTGGAAAAAAAAATAATAATAATAATAAAAAAAAAGACACAAATAATTTGTAGAATGAGGATGAGAAGCAGGAAATCACAAAGATGAACAGTATTATTTGGATATTTTCTGATACAGACAGCTATTGGTTACTCAGAGTAACTAGATATTCTTTCAGAATATCTGAAAAAGCTGAGTAGAGAATGGGAAGGTGTTAGGGAATCAACTAGGTGATATTTCTCAATTTGAAGTCAGTAATTTAGAGTTTATGCTTTAACTTCCCTTCTCCTATCCCCTTTAAGGTTTGCTAATCAAGGATAATTAGTCAGATTATAGCTCCTTACTGGGGAGATAAATGAACAGAAGAAGGACACAGCTGCAAAACTGGGATGAACAGTATTTCTCAAAATTCGTGTGCACAAATCACTGAAGGGTTTTATTAAAAGCAAATTCGGAGTCAGCAGGTCTGGAGTTAGGCCTGAGATTCAGCGTTTCTGACAAACTCCTTTCTGACACCTATGCAGTCAGTCTCGGCATCACATTTTTAGGTAACCAGATTGATGCTGATATGGTTCTATTCTGATGCTGTTTTATCTGCAACTTATTAATTAATTAACTATGCATTATAGCTTTTCTGGCACTAGGATAGTAATTTCTTTATAGGTGATAATACAATGAAAATAATACAAATCTCTTTATTTAGTTTACTTTATCTACAATTTCAGTTAAATGGAGTAAAAGTTGGAAAAATGAAATGGAGAAAAATATATTTTCTCAAATAACCACCTAAGGGAAATTAGGAAGCAGAAAACAATAAAATGAGCATCCCTTTATCAAATGATAGCTTGTCCTTTATTAGGTCACATAACATTTTCATTTAAAATACCTAGAATAATTTATGTAATAAGTCAGTTTGACTCTAGCTAGCTAGTTGGCTTGAGACTACATGACTAAAATTTCATGTCTCTATCTCTGTGAATGAATTGGATAAAATTATTTTTATCACTTCAGTATTCTGAACTTGTATAAGAATTTTTATACCTTTTATTTAGCATTAATACAAATACTGGTCAGTAGGTCAGATACAACTTTAACCTCAAATCCTAAATCCTAAATCATGAAAAGCAAAGGAGTATAGAAATCTGATATCTCTACTTTGCTTTAGTTTGAGAAATAAAGCAAAACTTTACCTCCTAGGGTTGTTTTAAAGACCAGATAGCTTATGTAAGACATTTAAAGCCATGTCTGTGAATTAGCAAGTCATTTATTAAATTAAAAAATCATCAAAAATAAAAATGTAAATGAAATGGCAGTGGAATCTGAACTGTAACTCTTTCCCAGGTAGCACAGTGGTAAAAAATCTACCTGGCAATGCAAGAGATGCAGACCTCATCCCTGAGTCTGGAAGATCCACTGGAGGATGTCATGGCAACCCATTCCAGTATTCTTGCCAGAGAATCCCATGGACAGAGGAGCCTGGTGAGCTCTAGTCCATAAGATCACAAACAGCAAATGAATGACTGAGCACTAAGGACTGAACTATAACACTAACAAAAATAAGGATAGCAGTTTCTAACTATAATCATTAAAGATACTCTGCAAGTTTCAGCTCTCACAAAAGCTTCAAAGTAACAACTCCAAATTTCAATGTCATTTGTAATTTAAGCGTGACAACTATAATGGGTAAACAATAACTGTCAAGTTTTCAAGTTGTTGCCGTTGTTGTTGTTTTTACCAATAGTCAAAGTCAACTATAATAATCTCCTAAAAGAAAAGAGATATTCTTATCAGAAGCACGAATTTTAAACTTTTTAATAGAATATTTTTTCTTGAATAATATGGAACTGTTAAAAAAATTCAACTGAATAAATCTGAAGATTTAATTAGCTTTATAATGGGGGACCATCTGGCTCAGAGGGTAAAGCGGCTGCTTGCAATGCGGGAGGCGTGGGTTCGACCTCTGGGTCGGGAAGATCCCCTGGAGAAGGAAATGGTAACCCACTCCAGTATTTTTGCCTGGAAAATCCCATGGATGGAGGAATCTGGTAGGCTGCAGTTCATGGGGTCACTAAGAGTCAGACATGACAGCAAAAGAGAAGACTCTACACATGGACATCACCAGATGGTCAATACTGAAATCAGATTGATTATATTCTTTGCAGCCAAAGATGGAGAAGCTCTGTATAGTCAGCAAAAATAAGACTGGGAGCTCACTGTGGCTCAGATCATGAACTCCCTATTGCCAAATTCAGACTTAAATTGAATAAAGTGGGGAAAACCACTAGACCATTCAGGTATGACCTAAATCAAATCCTTATAACTATACAGTGGAAGTGAGAAATAGATTTAAGGGACTAGATCCGACAGACAGAGTGCCTGATGAACTATGGGCGGAGGTTCATGACATTGCACAGGAGACAGGGATCAAGACCATCCCCATAGAAAGGAAGTGCAAAAAGATAAAATGGTTGTCTAAGGAGGCCTTACAAATAGTTGTGAAAAGAAGAGAAGCAAAAAGCAAAGGAGAAAAGGAAATATATCCGTTTGAATTCAGAGTTCCAAAGAATAGCAAGGAGAGATAAGAAAGCCTTCCTCAGCGATCAATGCAAAGAGATAGAGGAAAACAACAGAATGGGAAAGACTACAGATCTCTTCAAGAGAATGAGAGATAGCAAGGGAACGTTTCATGCAAAGAGGGGCAAAATAAAGGACAGAAATGGAAGGGACCTAACAGAAGCAGAAGATATTAAGAAGAGGTGGCAAGAATATACAGAAGGACTGTACAAAAAAGATCTTAACGACCCAGATAATCACAATGGTGTGATCACTCATCTAGAGCCAGACATCCTGGAATGTGAAGACAGGTGGGTCTTAGAAAGCATCACCACAAACAAAGCTAGTGGAGGTGATGGAATTCCAGTTGAGATATTTCAAATCCTGAAAGATGATGCTGTGAAAGTGCTGCACTCAATATACCAGCAAATTTGGAAAACTCAGCAGTGGCCACAGGACTGGAAAAGGTCAGTTTTCATTGCAATCCCAAAGAATGCTCAAACTACCCCACAATTGCACTCATCTCACATGCTAGTAAAGTAATACTCAGAATTGTCCAAGCCAGGCTTCAGCAATACGTGAACCGTGAATTTCCAGATGTTCAAGCTGGCTTCAGAAAAGGCAGAGGAACCAGAGATCAAATTGCCAACATCTGATGTATCATCAAAAAAGCAAGAGAGCTCCAGAAAAACATCTATTTCTGCTTTATTGACCATGCCAAATCCTTTGACTGTGTAGATCACAATAAACTGTGGAAAATTCTGAAAGAGATGGGAATACCAGACCACCTGACCTGCCTCTTGAGAAACCTATATGCAGGTCAGGAAGCAACAGTTAGAACTGGACATGGAAAAACAGACTGGTTCCAAATAGGAAAAGGAGTACTTCAAGGCTGTATATTGTCATTCCGCTTATTTAACTTATATGCAGAGTACATCATGAGAAATGCTGGACTGGAAGAAGCACAAGCTGGAATCAAGATTGCTGGGAGAAATATCAATAACCTCAGATATGCAGATGACACCACCCTTATGGCAGAAAGTGAAGAGGAACTTAGAAGCCTCTTGATGAAAGTGAAAGAGGAGAGTGAAAAAGTTGGCTTAAAGCTCAACATTCAGAAAACTAAGATCATGGCATATTGTCCCATCACTTCATGGGAAATAGATGGGGAAACAGTGGAAACAGTGTCAGACTTTATTTTGGGGGGCTCCAAAATTACTGCAGATGGTGATTGCAGCCATGAAATTAAAAGACGCTTGGGGAGGGGAAGAAAAAATAAATAAATAAATAAAAGACGCTTACTCCTTGGAAGGAAAGTTATGACCAACCTAGATAGTATATTAAAAAGCAGAGACCTTACTTTGCCAACAAAGGTCCGTCTGGTCAAGGCTATGGTTTTTCCAGTAGTCATGTATGGATGTGAGAGTGGGACTGTGAAGAAAGGCTGAGTGCCAAAAAATTGCTGCTTTTGAACTGTGGTGTTAGAGAAGACTCTTGAGAGTCCCTTGGACTTCAAGAAGATCCAACCAGTCCATTCTAAAGGAGATCAGCCCTGGGTGTTCATTGGAAGGACTGATGCTGAAGCTGAAACTCCAATACTTTGGCCACCTCATGAGAAGAGTTGACTCATTGGAAAAGACCCTGATGCTGGGAGGGATTGGAGGCAGGAGGAGGAGGGGATGACAGAGAATGAGATGGCTGGATGGCATCACTGACTTGATGGACATGAGTTTGAGTAAACTCCGGGAGCTGGTGATGGACAGGGAGGCCTGGCGTGCTGTGGTTCATGGGGTCACAAAGAGTCAGACACGACTGAGCAACCGAACTGAACTGAGTGCAGAATTGAAGTCAAAGGGGATAAAGAAATGAGTAGTTTTAGACAAGAGAGATTAATCATAAACTCAATAAGGGAATTTGGTTTAAGGAGACTCCTTTTCAGTTTCAGGTGTACAACATAGAAAATATTTTTTTTTATAGATTGTATGTATATGTTTGTGTTTAAATTGTGGGTCTTTAAACATACAAAGTGGGCTTCCCAGGTGGCACTGGTTGTGGAGAATCTGCCTATCAATGAAGGAGGTGCAAGAGATGGGGGGGGGGGGGGTTTATCCTTGGGTGGGAAGGACCCCTGGAGGAGGGCACAACAACCCACTCCAGTATTCTTGCCTGGAGAATCCCATGGACAGGGGAGCCTGAAAGGCTACAGTCCATAGGGTCCCAAAGAGTCAGACAGACTGGAGTGACTTAGCATGCATGGACAGCATGCACATAAATTTCCATTCCAATCCTGTTTCCCAAGGAGCCCAACCTATGACAGTATTCTGACAACAATAGCCAAGACACAGTGACAAGATCAAACGGAACCACTCACCTGAAGGGGTCCAGCAGTCTGTACAAAAAAGCAACAAACATTTCATATAGTCTTTATTAAAATAGAACCTTGGAGGAAGACTATTTAAGGATGCACATGTATGGAAATGATGTATAACCTTGCACAGAAATCTCTGCAGATAAGTTAAAGTATGGGCACTATTGAAAAAAAGCTAAGATAGCCCAAATACAATGCAAAAGCAATATCACACAGAAAATGTAAGTTAAGATAAGAGACTTAAAGAATGAATAGAAGAAACGCATGTAACATTTGAAGAATAGTACCAGAGAAGGAAAAAAATAGAATACGTGGAGAAGAGACAATGATTAAACAAACAGTAAAATAAACTTTGGGGCTTCACAGGTTGCACTAGTGGTAAAGAATCCACCTGCCAATTCAAGAGATGCAGGAGAAACAAATTTGATCCCTGGGTCAGGAAGATCCCCTGGAGAAGAGAATGGCAACTCACTCCAGTATTCTTGCCTGGAAAATCCTATGGACAGAGGAGCCTGGAGGGCTACAGTCCATGGGATCACAGAGTCAGACATGACTGAACACACACACACACACACACACACACACACACACACACACACAAAACTTTCTCTAAGCCACATAAAGCTTGCTCATTAAAATTCCTCATCAAATTCCAGGTAGTGTTGATGAGAAAAGATTTTATAAAAAGGCATAATCTGGCAAAAAATTGTTGAACTCCGAAAATTATGAAATAATTCTACAAGTTTCTAAATAGAAAGAACTAGTCTTTGACAATTAAAAAGAATCACCTCTGTCCAACCTCTTATCAGAGAAATGGATTAAGGCTCAGATTACTGAGAAAAAAAAAGATGATAACCTGAAAATTCTTTAATCAGACCAGATATTGTTTCCTGGCAGAGAAAAAGATGTTTGTGGACAGCCAAGGATTCAGAGTTTATCATCTACAGTAATCATTTGAGAATACATGCGTGTGTGGTCAGCCGCCTCAGTCATGTCCGACTCAGCGACCACATGCACACTAGCCCTCCAGTCTCCTCTGTCTATGGGTATTCTCCAGGCAAGAATACTGGAGTGGGTTGCCATTCCCTCCTCTGGGGTCATTTGAGAATAATAGTTAAGAAATTCATTATAATTAAGGAGCAGGTTTATCAGAGTTGAGAATTCAAGATAGGGAAAATAAAGAGAAAACACAGGTTAGTAATAATCCTGGCGATGTATAGAGAGAAGTACAGATATAGATATCACAAAGGAAAATGATTAAGAATGTGGAATACAATTCCTGATTCAAGAAAAAAAAATCTTAAAATAAAATATATATATATATTCCAGGAGTCATTATACAACTTGTGAGAAACTAAAATATTTAACTGCCTTAGTAAAACCTAGGTGTAGAATTAGGATCAGAACGGGAAAAGGCAAAATAGTTCTGAATGTCCCAACACAATAGGGCTATGTGATAGAAAGGAAAGTTATATGCACATAAAAATAATTCAAGCACAGAAGACACTTGACTAGGTGATTCTTCATAATCTATACTTGCTATAAAAAGGTATGATTAGTGTCAAAGTTTGACAGAATATAAATGGCAACATTTGCAAATATTTAAAATAATGATCACCAAATTCCATAAGAAAGAGAATAGAAGAGACTCTAGAATCTAAAAAAATCCAAGAGAACTCCAAAAGAAAATAGATTATAAATAGCTGCAGTTTTTTCCTTCAGCTGCAAAACTTATCTCTCTCCACTTAAATTAAAATGTATTTCATCTTGAATTTCAACTCTCATTGATAAATTTTACTAAATAATTAAGAAAACAAATGGATTGAACGATTGAGTAGATGAATAATAAAATACACATACTGAATTCCCAATTATAAATGTCACAGAAAAGAAGCAACTCTGTAATAAGAAATTTACTCTTAGAATCTCTGTTTTAAGGTACTTATTTTTCAGAATTTCTTTTGTACTTTCTCTTTGCTAGTGTTCTCTACATGAATTGAGTTCAGATTCCTTTGCAATCATTAATCAACCAGTAAAAAAGAAAATGTGCCATATACTCATATGAAAGCATTTTTCCAAGTTCTTTTTTTTATTGTGCCTTGTATGTAAATGGGAAGCTGTGTGTGTTTATGTGCAAAATCCCTGGTTTAGCTTATAAAAAATGTTTTAGTAGTCTTACCTATTCTGGTTGTTTTTTTTCATTTCTCTTCCAAACTACAGATAAAACAATATGTAAGAAAAACAGTTGCTTTTTTTTTCATTGAAACTTTTTAGCCAAAACCACAACTGAAGGAAAGTATTTGCAACATAATCATCCAAAATTAGAATCTAGAATATTTAAACTTCTGTACAAGAATGGGAACGATAACAAATAATATTATACTACTAATACACAATAAAAAGCCTCTTGATGAAAGTAAAGGAGGAGAGTGAAAAAGTTGGCTTAAAGCTCAACATTCAGAAAACTAAGATCATGGCATCTGGTCCCACCACTTCATGGGAAATAGATGGGGAAACAGTGCAAACCATGTCAGACTTTATTTTGAGGGGCTCCAAAATCACTGCAGATGGTGATTGCAGCCATGAAATTAAAAGACACTTACTCCTTGCAAAGAAAGCTATGACCAACCTGAATAGCATATTAAAAAGCAGAGACATTACTTTGCCAACAAAGGTCCGTCTAGTCAAGGCTATGGTTTTTCCAGTGGTCATGTATGGATTTGAGAGTTGGATGGTGAAGAAAGCCGAGCACCAAAAATGGATGCTTTTGAACTGTGGTGTTGGAGAAGACTCTTGAGAGTCCCTTGGACTGCAAGGAGATCCAACCAGTCCATCGTAAAGGAGATCAGTCTTGGGTGTTCATTGGAAGGACTGATGTTGAAGCTGAAACTCCAATACTTTGGCCACCTCATGAGAAGAGTTGACTCCCTGGAAAAGACCCTGATGCTGGGAGGGATTGGGGGCAGGAGGAGAAGGGGGCGACAGAGGATGAGATGGTTGGATGGCATCACTGACTCTATGGACATGAGTTTGAGTAAACTCCGGGAGCTGGTGATGGACAGGGAGGCCTGGCATGCTGCGATTCATGGGGTCACAAAGAGTCAGACACGACTGAGCTACTGAACTGAACTGAATACACAATAATGTACAATTAAAATGAAAGAACAAACAAGTTGTAGACATAACACAGACAAATATCTTGACGTGTTGAATAAAAAATCAGGTTCTTAAAGTTAAGTCATACTTGGTATAATATATGTAAATTTAATATCATAACAAATGGTAGTGTAAATATCAGTTTAGTTCAGTCGCTCAGTCGTATCTGACTCTTTGCGACCCCATGAACCTCAGCACACCAGGCCTCCTTGTCCATCACCAACTCCAGGAATCCACCCAAACCCATGTCCATCAAGTCAGTGATGCCATCCAACCATCTCATCCTCTGTCGTCCCCTTCTTCTCCTGCATCAGGGTCTTTTCCAATGAGTCAGCTCTTCACAGCAGGTGGCCAAAGTATTGGAGTTTCAGCTTCAGCATCAGTCCTTCCAATGAACACCTAGGACTGATCTCCTTTACGATGGACTGGTTGGATCTCCTTGCAGTCCAAGGGACTCTCAAGAGTCTTCTCCAACACCACAGGTCAAAAGCATAAATTTTTTGGCACTCAGCTGTCTTTATAGTCCAACTCTCACATGCATACATGACCACTGGAAAAACAAAAACAAAAATAATAAAGCACAGCTTGTAAGACTTCCGTGGTCGTCCAGTGGTTTAATTCTCCAAGCTTCCAAAGCAGGGACTTGTGGTCAATCACTGGTCAGGGAACTAAGATCTCACATGTCATGAGATACAGCCAACCTCCCCCAACTCCTCAAAACTCAGCTTGCATTGCTATTATTAGACCTGTCACAAACAAGTATAAAATATATGGACAATATAACACAGAACTGTTTTTTGGGGAGCTCTTTCATTTTCTGCACTTATACTTAAGTGTGAAGTTTGTTAATTTATTCCTTCTCTCATCTTTGTTTCATTAAACAAAGTATTTAGTGAGCATCACCTTGTTGGTAAATTATTGTAGGGGCTGAGGATATAGTTGTCAATAAAATTAAGTTGGTGATTTTCAAGTGGCAATCTTCCTAAGGTGTTTCAAAATAATTGTTGTTTAGTCACTATGTAAGGCCCAGCTCTTTTGCAACCCCAGGGACAGGGCCCGGCCAGCCTCCTCTGTCCATGGAATTCTCCAGGCAAGAATACTGGAGTGGGTTGCCATTCCCTTCCCCACGTGATCTTCCCTGTTGCAGGGTTTGTCTCCTGCCCTGGCAGGCATTCTCTAGCAGTTGAGCCACCGGGGAAGGCCTGTTTTAAAATAATAAAATGATACAATTCTCTGGCAGCAAACTTAATGAGATCAAATTATCAGTAGCTATCTACTTGTTACAGACTGTTTGTGGCTCCTTCCACCTTCATAGGCCTTACACTCCATTGTAATAGTATTTGAAGATGGAGTCTTTGGGAAGTAATTAGGGTCCAGTTAGATATGAGGACAATAATACCTTATAAGAAGAAGAAATAAAATGACTCTTTCTCTTTCTTTCTGTTCTTTCTGCCTGCAAGGCTGTGTGAGGGGATTGCAAGAAGGCAGTAGTGTGCAAGCCCAGAAAAGAGCTCTCACCAAGAACCAATGTGATTTTTGGTCTTGGACTTCCCAGCCTCCAGAACTGTATGAGAAATCAATTTCAGCTTTTTTCACTACTGGTTTATAGTATTTTGTTATGGCAGCCAAACAGACTAATACACTATCCATTTAGTGAAGTTTAGCAAAAAAGATTTATATTTTATTAAGATTTCAAATTCAACATCACCTTTCGTATTTGGAGTAGATATCTAGAATTTTTCATTTTTATCTAAGAAATTCTCTTTTAATATAATATATTTCAGTAGATGATAGAAAAACTGTTTCACTGAAAGTACAAGTTAAATTATCACACTTATTGGCCTAGGAGAGAGTTCCAGTTTACTTAACAGGACTCCAACATTTTGATATCATGACCCCCATACAACAATATTCTTGTTCCATCAATAGAACGACCCTTGGTTCATCCCCTTTCATAGGTAAATGAGGCCTCAAAGCCAGAATTAGCCATGCTAATTTATAGCTGCTGGAGTAAACAAGAGATAATCAAGAATTTGTCAAGAAAGTTGATTTTTATTCATTGTCTTTGCTTGCTTGTGTGATATTGGGTTGAATTTTGTTTTGTTTTGTTTTCTGCTATAATTTGGCGTTTTTATTAGTACTGCTAGCCATGCAACTAGCATCAGTTGGGTTTTAAACAAAGTCAGAGTTTGCAGCTTTGTATATTATCTCTTTGATATTTGTTTATGACATGGTTATTGTGTTTTTCCCCACTGTATACACACTTTATTTTTTTGGTCCCCATGTGTCAATTTCAAAAGAGAATTCATGTAGTAGCTCAGAAGAGATAAGATATTTGACAAGATGTGCGTCCTGTTTTAATGTCCTACTGATATAAAGAAAATTTTTGATGTGGGAATGCTTTAAAGTGCCTCTAAATTTTAGGATTTCATTATATACAGTCTTATGAGGGAAAAACCAAAGCAATAAAAAAAAGTCCCTCATGACATAGCTGTCTAGTTGAGAAAATACTTTTGGAGTAGTTATGCCCAATGCATCGCTGTGCTCAATTTGTTTTTCTTCCTTTCTGGTATTTCTATGTATTCAATACATATTTTATTTCAATTTACTTTCAACATGTTAGGTACTGGTGAATAAAAAATGAATCAGATAAAATTACAACCCTCAATAAGCATACAAAAATGAGGATGACTAGATATTAAGAAACAATACAGTATAGCATTATATGAACAAAAATTTTATATAAAAGACCAAGCAGTGGTGCAGAATAAAATAACGAAATTTGCATGCAGGAGGTGAGGAGAGGGAGATCTATACTAACACTGAAGCCTCCGCAGAAAAAATAAGTAAGATCTTTGTGCCAGACCTTTACCAGAAATAGTATAAATATGTGAAGTACCCAAAGAACATAATATGCCTGGGCAATGAAAGTAATTTTCTATTGGTGGAGCAAAATGGAGGAAAGAATGATAAGGTAGGAAAAAATTCAAGGAAGAGGGTTCTTCAACTTCTGTAGTGTTATTTTTGCCTTTTCCCATCAAGATTCTTTTCTATTTCAAGCAATAAAACACATAAGCTTAATATGAAAGGGAACGTTATTTTTTTCATGTAACAGAAACATTCAGAGAGAGCATTGGAGAAAGATTCTGGATACTCCATTCAGGTGATTTAGTAATGTTAATATTTAGCAATCAAAAAATTGCTGGAGGTTTATAGTGATGCACTAAGGGATTTAAGAGGATTGATTGCCTTCTCCCTATGGTTTCCTGTGACCACGTTGGACCTGGAGACAATAAGGATACCATTGCTTCAACAAAAACACAGTCACTAGTGAGGAAATCAGGGATCCACTGAAGTGCTCATTTCACAATGTGGGGTTAATTTATTTCTCAAGAAAATTTTGGATGGCATTACCAGAAGGACAGCTTGTTAGGCAGGCAAAAAACACAAGCTAACTGCTTGATGTGTATAGGAGGCTATAAATGCCTTAAGGAAAGGGAAAATGTCCAGAAACTTCTTAACCTTCCATGTCACTCAGAAGAAAGCTGAGTTACAATGAGTAAGTCATATGACTTTATTAAGACCAACCAACTAGCTTCTTCCTTTCCTACAGCATTTTTTTCCTGAATCTCAAAGGACTTATTTTCTATATTACACATTTTATTGCTGATATTTGGAGCCTATAAATTTGCTATAACAATTGAATGTGCAAAAGTGTTGTCATTAATTAAGTTATAATCACTTAGAAGATAAGCTTTGCTTTCTATCTTTTCCACTGCCAGCTAACTTCTACTAAAAAGTCATTAATTTATTCAATTATTCTCTTACTTATCAAATACTGATAGAATACATATCATGCATCAGACAATGTGTTAATTACTACAGATGCAAAGATAAATATGACACTACCCCTTACTATAGATTTCAGATTAACTGTTTTACACCGTCGCTTACCACAAGTTCATCCTAAAGGAAGAGGCAGATTACAAATTACTGCAATCAAAGAAATACTACGGTTAGTATATGGAAAAAGTAGAGAATGAAATAAATGTTATTCTACAGTGGATGAGGAAGTTCTCAGGGGAGCCTCACAAATGAGATAATTGCTTAGACTAAATCATATAACATAAACTGGATTTTACTTAAGACAGGAGGGAAAACACTTCGCTTCAGTATTTATCTATGTCTCTTGCTTGCTTTCTCTATTGTGGGTTAGTTGATGAAATTTGTTTTAGGTCTTCATATTTTTCTCAAATTTTGGAAGATTCTATTATTGGTATAAGGTGATAGCTTGGAATTATTTTCTTTCAGCTTTATTAAAATATTATTCCATGATATGCTGATTCAGATTTCCATCAGCATATGGAATTTTTGTTAAGAAGTCATTTGTAAGTTTTTCTGTTGCTTTTTTAGAGATAATGCAGTGTTCCCCCTTTAACTACTTTTAAGATTTGTCTTTGTATGTGGTTTTCATCGGTGTTGATATAATTGTCCAAACATGTTTTGTTTGTATTTATCCTGAATGAGCTCAGAAAGCTTCTCAGATCAGTTTTGGAAACATGTCAGTCATTATTGATTGCTTCAAATATTGTGTTCTCTCTCCTTTTCTAAAGTCACAGCTAGCAAGAAGTAAAGATTTGGTCACCATCAAGAAAACATAACTTTGATAGCTATGTTTTTAATCTCTGTGCTATAATAACAATTAGCTAAAATACAAGATGAGCTTCTCTATTTTGACTTTTGCTAAAAAAAAATAATAACCTACTGCATATAAACAAAGAAACCAAATGCAGTTTGGAAACTATGAACTACTGTTCAGAAGGATCATGGAAATATGGGATCTAGAATATGGACCCTCACCACTATGAGCTTTGGTTTCATTATCAATAAGGGGTAGGAAATGTCTTAGCTCAAATTAAGCTGGAAAAGTAGAATTGAGAGCTCAATGATAGAGACATTATAGTATATTAAGTGAAAAAGTGAAATAATAAAGGAAGAAATTTAAAAAAATAAAATATATTGAAAGAACAAGAACCATGAACAGAAAACAACAGATTCAAGAAAAACAATTCTAGAAATAAAGAATACTAAAATTGCAATTTAAAGCTAGGGATATAGTTAAACATCAAGCTTAGATACAGAGAGACAAGAAATGATCAATATAATGATGTAGAATGCTGCATATATAAGAGAATGTTTAAATGGAGTAAGTTTAATATATGAATTTAAAAGAAGTTTCTGAAAAAGGAACAAAAGATAAAGCAGCATGAGAAGCTGTTTTTCATACAACTGGCAGGCTTATTATAAATCAGATAAGACTAATTTTTAAAGTAGAATAATAAGAAAGAGAGGATAAAAGAGGTATAGAAGAAGAAGAAAACAGAAGAGAAAAGAAGAAAGAAAAAGAGGAGTTTTCCTTGAGACCCACTCAAGGAAATAAAAACTCACTTTAAGTCTGTAGTAATTAAAAGAGTGTGGTATCGATGCATGAACAGGAAAACAATGGGACAGAATAAAGTACATGGGAAGAGATCCACATATATGACATTAGTATAAGAATGATGTGAAATTATAAACCAGTGAAGAGGTAGACATATTATTCACATGAATAAAAATGCAATTAGATCCTCATCTAATTCCAGACCATGCACAAAAGTTCAGCCAAGTTAAGTTGACGTATAGAATTTTAGGGCATTTCAAACTGAACTTACATATTTTTTAATTGATAAATAATATACTGTCATTTTTTGCTCTATAAGCATTATTTTAATTTAGTCTGGATAATTTTAATTCATTTTCCTTAGAAATATATTTTTCTATACATGCTTACTTTTCTTTTTCTTATGAACTAATTCTTTATTAAAAATGCACTTTCTAAAATTACTGAGCTTTAACTATTGAGTAACATTTCATCCACAATTCAATATTTTAAACATCAACTAAGGGTAAGGTACATACATTGATTATGATTACAAAACCCTTAAACTTTTTCAGTAATTCATTGGTTAATACTTTTGCTTCCAAAATTTCCTCTATTCTTTTTACCATCATTCTAAAACTACATTTTATAAATATATTCTTTAAACATACCATTACATCTTCATATAAACATCTGTATTTCTTTCTCCCTCTCCCTCTCAAAAAATATTCTTCATGGTCTTCTGCTGAGCTTCTGTGCTATTTTCAAATGTCATGTCTTTTGTGAACTGTTTGTTTTATGGCTGTGAACACACTCCCCTAAAACTTAGTAGCCTAAAGCAACCATCACTTGATTATTAAAATATTATAGGTGAGATATGTGAACAGGGCACAGTGGGTTTGGGCGACCTCAGCTCCGCATGATGTCTGCTTGGCAGGACACGGTTTGCCAGTCCAGGGTGTGATGAAAATGTGGGACTTTGTTTATAAACTAGTAAGGATTTCGAGTTGGTGACAGCAGAGCTGTAAGAAAAGCACAGGGCCTTTGGAGGCACGGGGCCTTCCAAGTGACTGCTGAGGTGGCGCGCTACCCCACAGCGCGCCCTGCTGCGGAAGCGGGGCATCCAACATGGCCTCCGCACTCGCCTGCCCGCGGATTAAGGGGGACAGTTGGAAAGACACTCACTCATGTAGGGCCATGTGTTTGGGGCCAGTTCTCACTGTTGGCTGGGTTTCTTGGTTCTCCTCTATGTAGTCTGAGGACTTTTCTCTCTCCACATGGCTTTGCCACATAGGCTGTTACTTTGGATTAGGCTTCTCACAGCCTGGAAGCTGGATTCCAAGAGAAAGAAAGTGAACGCGGCCTGTTTTAGACTGAGAAGTCTACTGCATTCTATGGGGTGAAGCTAGTCACAAGGCCAGCAAAGATTCAACGAGGCCGTAAATAAGCTTTATCCCTTGATGAGACACCAGCAAAGATTCAACAAGGCCATAAATAAGCTTTATCTCTTGATGTGAGAAACAAAATGTGATGTGAAAGAGAAGGAGAGGTGGGGACTATCAGGCTAAGTGCATAAAGTTAGAGATGAGAGGTACTGTAAAAACAGGAAGACAGAAAGCTTGGTGTTTGAACCCAGGATTGTTTCACTACAAAGTTCACACTCTTTCTAGTGGTCTAAACTTTATCCCAAGGATTAGGCTGGATTTTATTCTCAGACTATATCAAAATAAAAGGGTTGGACTTTCCTGGTAGATAATAATCCACCTGCCAGTGCAGAAGATATGGGTTCACATCCCTGATCCAGGAAGATTCCACATGCTGCAGAGCACCAAGCTGGTGAGCCACAGCTACTGAAGGCCCTATGCCTAGAGCCTATATTCCGCAGGAGAATTCACCACAATGAGAAGCCCACACACCACAGGGAAGAATGGCCCCCACTGGCTGCAGTAGGAGAAAGCCTGCATGCAGTAACAAAGATCGAGCACAACCAAAACTAAATAAATAGTCTTATAACTACAGGCATTTTTCCTTGTTGTTTGTTTTTGTTTTTTAGAATCGTGGCATACAAGCTACACACACCAAGCTTAGTTATCATTCAATAAACCGAAGGTTTAATTGTAATTATAAAAATTTATCCATAACTTATTAAGAAAGACACGGCATTTTTTCACTAATTTCTGAACTAAAAGTGAGAAAAGTATATTGTTTTCATACTATATTAAATGATTTCTATAAAACTCAAATAATATAGTATTTCTAATTATTTTTATCCTGTTGAATAATATAACTTAGAAAATCATAGCTAAATTAAAAAGAAGGAAAATTGTATAAAAATTTAAGAAATGCAGATAATTTTTAAAAATTAATTTTTATTTCCATTACTGACACTAACCACTCACTATTAATATTCTACACATATTCTTCATTAATTTTTTTATTCTTCATTAATTTTTTATCACTGTTGAACACAGTATATTAATTTAAAAAGCTTAGAAATACCTCTATTATTTTATTCATCAGTACCTTCTCCCTACCTTATATTACAATTTTTCTCTATCATTACATTTGTTTGCAATCTCTTCTTACCACTGTTATATGAAAGATTTGGCCAGATGTTACTTTCTTCAATAAAGATATTACAAAGAAAGAAATTATTTTCCTGTACTAGAACTAGAGTAAATTATGGTTTTAGAGTCAAATTATTTGGTAGTAGATAGGGTAAAGAATATGAAACAAAGAAACAGCATTCTCTGAGGCAGAAGAAGAAAACTGAAAGAAATATACTATCTTATGTTTTTAAAATAATCCTACCAGATTTTCTTACACTGTTGTTTCTCAAATAATAGCAATACGATAACTTTCTTGTAAAGAGGAAAAAGGAAGGACTTAGCTATAATTTAAATATGAGTTTAAAGTAATTAGCTTGCTCATTTAAATTTTTGAAAATAAAATATTAGTTGAAATTAAATCTATGATATAGCCTTCTTGCCTTCAATAATTGTTTCCTTCATATTTTAGAATGTGCAGTTAAGTAGAATTCACTGAGTTGTTTCTAAGTGAGCATGAGAACCTTTTAAAACAGAGCTCCTAACACGGTATGCCATTGTCTCTAATCTTTTTAAAGTATTTTCCAGGTGGCTCAGTGGTAAAGAATCTACCTACAAATGCACAAGATGTAGGAGACTCGGGTTCAATCCCTGGGTTGGGAAGATCCCATGGAGAAAGATATGGCATCCCACTCCAGTACTCTTCCCAGAGAATCCCATGAACAGAGGAGCCTGACGGGCTACAGTCCATGGTTGCAAAGTTGGACAAGATCGAGCACACAGGTATTTTCCACCACTACTCTTAATATGAATATAGGCTATCTTTCAGTAAAGCTCCGTGAAAATAATACCTTACAGAGCAATTCTATTTATAAAAGAGAGAGTATTCAGATTTTCCTGTGTAATATCAGTAAGATATGCTATGTGTCCCTAAAACATATCCTGTATGTTTTCCAGGGGGAATCATGCTGTGTCATAATAACCATTGTATTAAAAGTTCATTATGTAGCTATATCCTGAAGCAACTGTGAATGAGACATATCATTACATAAAAATTACTTCTCAATTTTGATATCTAGGCCTTATATTCCAGATAGCAGATTTCTTGAGTTTTTGTATTGTGTAAAATTTGTACACATATGAATCCGTGTGACAGAAAATTGTTGAATGTCCTTTTCTCTTCTGAAAACTTATTTTTCCATTGCTAAAATGTAATAGGCAACATTATAATGGTTTTAACTTCCCAACACATTCTTGCTGGCTTTGAAAAATTATTTGTGAATAACCAAAAAAAAAAAAAATCACAATTATTTCTAGATGATCTTTAAGAAGTTTGCATAACAGAATATTGAGTAGGATTTTCCTGTCATCCTGTTGTGCCATAGCTTTAAACTGGAGGTATAAAATGTAGTGTACATTCTAAAATGATTCTCCTACAGCTGGTCCAGTCCTGGTTAACTCTGAAGCAAAGCAAGCCCCTGTTAACAATCCAGATAGGAAGAGACTATCTGGAAGGGGACTGGGACCCAGGAAAGCAGAATTGTAGTCCTCAGCCTCCTGGGGAGTGCACTGTTAACAGAGAAATGTTCTTTCCATTTCACTGGGAGGGTGGGGCACTCTTTCTTCTGTTAAGTGGGACTACCTCCCACAGGCACAGTTACTCTGAACTGTGGGAAGTTGGCAGGTACTCTAGAGCTTCAAGGCTATTCATGAGGCTTCAGGACTATCTGCTGTTCCCAGAGTCATCCAAATTAAGCCCTTGTTTGTTTGTTTGGAGTAGGAAAGGTGATACATTATCACTTTTCACTACTTGGGTTCCTAGCATCAGTTTTACCAATTACTTTTTTGGGGGGACTGCACCATGCATCTTTTGGTGTGACCGTGGATCACTGTGGATCAAGCCTGGGTCCTGACAGTGAAGACACCAAGTCCTAACTACTGGTTGTTGTTCGGTTGCTAAGTCCTGTGCAGCTCTTCATGATCTAATGGGCTGCAGCACCTCAGGCTTCCCTGTCCTTCACTATCCCTGAGAGTTTGCTCAAACTCATGTCCATTGAGTCCATGATGCCAGCCAACCATCTCATCCTCTGAATGAGGATCAACTACTGAACTGCCAGGGAATTCCCAGCAATTGCTTTTAATATGTAAAACCTAGCTTTACAAATTCCAAGTGAAACTTTTCTCTCTCAATAAAGACTGTCACTTGAAAATCAAAGGCATTTTTGCTTTCAAGGTACTGTTTGCAAGATGAGCTTTAAAGAGTCAGAATGTACGCACCTGTATATATTAATGCAAAACAGAGAACAGAAGAAGTAATGCGACCAGAGGAATGGGTACAAGCAACCATGTAAAAACAGTATCTTATTTAATGCCCTAAAGTGTTATCCTGGGCTGGTACGACTGATTCATAGAGCTGCAGAACGTAACCAAGACGGATGTCCAATTGTTTTGACTTCAACTCGTGTATTTTTTTTTCTTTTTCTTTGTTACTACATCACTTCACTTTCACATGATCTCAAATGATTTATTTTAGACTTGTCAAGACCAATTCTATAATGATGCTTATTACTCATATTTACAACTTGAATTATTACATTAGTTTAACATTTAAATATTTGTATCAAGAAAATAAAAATATTACTACCATATTAACAAAAGTCAGTTATTAAAATTGAAAACTAAAGAAGTAGTCCACTCAGTCCAGTTGAAAGTCTGGAAACTCTCAGTAAACAAAATAAAATAAATGGAAAAGTTGGCTCCTCTCACAAATGAAACTAACAATATGTACCAGAAATAGTTAATATTCATAAAGTACTTTTGACCAGGACCAGGCTAATAGAAACTAATTTTATAACTAATACAAAATAAAATATTTTGAAAAAGAACACAAAATTTGTAAAAGTTGCATTAAGACTTTTATTCTCAAGTGAATATTTAAACATTGTTTTACTTTAAATATTTACAATAAAAATGAAATTATTTTGCTATGTTATTTGAAATAATAAGTTATAATACTCTTGGCTTACTAAAATTGTAGTCTGTTTTTGCTTTTAAATATTATTTGAAGTAGATAATGAGACAAAATTTTTTCAATCATTCAAGTGAAAATTCAAGCATTATACCAGCAGACACACACAAATCCCCCAGATTCCCACATGATATACTTTGCTTAAAGAAGAATTTTTAAATTTTAGTATCATAAAAACACTGTATACTTTGCCTAAAGGCATCTAAGTGACTTCTGATGTTTGGGCATTACTAAATGCTTTTTCTAAATATCTGTTTGTAGATTTTCATATTCATTTTAATGTCAAATTGGATTTCATGATACTGAGTGGGCAACCGAAGTTTTTAAGCTTATAAACTATACTTATTTTTATATTTTATTTCATTCTTTTATATTTAATTCGTGTGTTCCTTCTGTTTGCAATAACTGTAAAATCTATTTTAAAATGATAAAAAAGCCTTCAGTATGCTAATCTATGCCTCCCCAAATTTAATGAATTCCAAACTCAAGAAACTCATATTGGTTAAAACCCTTTTATCATTAATGAGAGTTATATTCAAATAAAGTTCAATTTAAATAAAGATAACTCTTTCTTGCTCCTTACAAAGTATTAGTTAAAATGTGTTAAGTATCTTCAGTTTAACCAACCAGATTTACTAACCATCCTCTTTATACTGCTCTGTTCCCTGGAAGAATGCCCCACTGGGACTGCATCTGGTTGCCCCATTGCCATGACGGGAATGGGAATGTGGGAGGACAGCGATGTCAGCACGGGGATGCCCCTGCTCCCTTCCTGACTAGTCGCACTTGGCTGTGCCCCTACCTGAAAGTCACAACTTCTCACATAGTTGTCCTTTCTGGGTTCTAGTAACCACTGCTTCCTCTTCCTCTTGCCCCTGTAGGTCTAGGTGTGGCAATTGCTTCCTAAAGTATTACTCTATAAGGGTAACTCTATTTCTTAAATCTTGCCCACACCTTTAAAAATAGTCTTTTAATTAAACTCTTCTCAAATAACAGTTTGAATGATCTACTTATTCCCTTCCAGGATTCTGACTAACACATACAAGTTCTTATAGAGCTTTCTGAAATATCTGTATGGGTTAATGCTCTTGGTACTCATGAAATATTAAAAGTTTTTATACATAAACTCAAAGGTCAGCTTGTTGCTAGTGCATCATAGTAGCATGTAATCTAAATTGCCAATAACTATGCAGTTCTCTTTTAATATCTCATCAGCCCCTATTGTATTATCTAGAGTCTATGCTTTTCAGTAATAACTAGAGTGTTGCTTTACTCTTTACCTTCCCTCATGAACTTCTTAATCTTACCCTTTTCTGAAATTCCTTCAACATTGGCTTCACTCCCATTGCTTTGTTTTCCAACAGCTGAAATTAAATGTTAACTTAAAGTAACTAAACAAGTGGTGTTTCCTACACAAATATAACTCTAAGAATGTAGATTTAATAGATTCATAGAGGTTCCTACATCACTCTAATTTTCTACATACTATTAAAAGTTATGAAAATATACATTGCAGGCTGTAAAGGAACTAGACAAAAGCAGTGGCTGCGAGATCTATATTTTCCATTATTATATGTTTATTATTATTTTTATTATATTATATTTTATTATATATAATATATAAATATATTATATTTATTTATTTATATTAAATAAATTTTTATAAATTATATTTATTTATATTAAATATAAACAAATATACATAAATATATAATATATAATTATTTTATTATATTATATGTTTATTATTATTATATTTATTATTATGTTGTTGTTGTTTACTGTTCTCAGGATTCAAGAGAATTTGAAACCCAAATAATGCAGAATTTAGGGTACTCAAAAATGCTAAAGTCATGACCCCAAACTTATTGAGCTATAAGACCCCTTAACTGGTACCTTCTCTCGATAAAATAATCACCTCACTCTAAAGTTTATATTAATATTTATCACTCAGATACCACAAAATATTAAATTTGATTAAAAAAAGAAACCCAAGTCCCTTAATTGATCTCCCTACTTAAAATTTTACCTTACCTAAATGGTCACTGGAGTGCATTTTCTAAAACAAAATAGTATAAGACTCTGAGTAGCTCTCACCACAACGATTTACAAGGTAAATTTAGGACTGTCACTGGATACTTACTAACCCACTAATCTTTTTGAACTTCCTTGTGTTTATCTTTCAATTTCAAGTTTCTTGGCCTACAATCATGCCAGTCTCTGTCAAGTAAACCTTTCTCCATCTTGCCTGCCTGCTATATACCCAATCACCTTTCAAAACTCAGCTCACATTGTGACAACATACCTGATTTTTAAATTATTAGCACACCCTGCTCCCAATAGTTAAGGAATGTATTTCTATTTTAGTGCCTAACTTGCATTTATTTATTACATGAGTTTCCCTCTATTAAACTGCGAGTTCCTTACGTACAAAGACTGTGCTTATTTATTGTCATTTCTCCTGCACCAGCTCAGTGACTGGCATTAGGGGTACTCAGTTCTGAATGCTGCATGAATGATGATGCAACTCCTGGAGCAGGCCTGTCCTCCATTATTCCTGCTCCCTAGCAGTACGCTTACTGCAGTTCTTTGAACAGATAGTATTTTAAGATTCGAACCAAACTCAGTCAAATGGTAATATTAGATGAGGTGGAAGAAACACACTTCCTTACAAAGAAAGTATAAAAGAATTCTTACAAGAGAATCTCAATTAATAATTACAAAAAATGTGAAAAAAAGAAAAATCACTCTTAGAGCACTACAGTAGTAATTGCTACAGGCAAGATTCATCAATGTGTGTTAAAATGATTGGCCAGAAATGTAAGGAGAAATAGGATATTTACTTCATATCCACGTTATTGTTGTTCAGTCCCTAAGTCGTGTCTAACTCTTTGCAAGTGACCCCATGGACTGCAGCACTCCGGACCTCCCTGTCTGTCACTATCTCCCAGAGTTTGCCCAAGTTCATGTCCATGGAGTCAGTGATGCCACCCAACCATCTCACCTTCTGTCTTCTCCTTCTCTTTCCTTCAGTCTTTCTCAGCATCAGGGTCTTTTCCAATGAGCTGGTTGTTTGCATCAGGTGGCCAAAGTATTGGAGCTTCAGATTTAGCATCGGTCCTTGTTATGCCCAATGTCCGAATCCCCGAGCGGGAAGAGAGAAGGCCTCCAAGACAATGCAACTCGCATGAAGGGAAGTTTATTACTGACTCGAGTCAGGACTCTCCGCCCGCAACCAACGCAGTGGGTGTAGGTCAGAGAGCCCCGAGCCCAAGCTGTTACACAAATTTATAGGGTGAGAAGCAGATTGGTTACACGTTTGCAAAGCAATTTCATTGGTCAATACTTTGGCGCGCGCGGGACTTTCCTGGGGGTTTCCGCCCCGTTCCTAATTTCCTAATTGGCAAACATCGGTGAAAGCTAATTGGTCCTAATTGGCAAACAGTGGTCATTGTTAAGCGAAAGCTACCTGATAGTAGGAAGGCCCACTCCTAATCTAAGTTGCGTTACTTCTGCTCGTCTCACAGTCTTTCCAATGAATATTCAGGGTTGACTTCCTTTAGGATTGACTGGTTGGATCTCCTTGCAGTCCAAGAGACTCTCAAGAGCCTTCACCAGCACCACAATTAGAAAACATAAATTCTTTTCTGCTTAAAGTATCTCCTCTCAAATATTCACCAATTACAAAGATAAAAAGAGTAACTTTACAGTGGAGAAATCTGGTGGACACTACCTTAACCACATTTACATCACCAGTGTGAGTTCATGTCGATATCATGCACCTTCTTGATGATAACAAAGATGACATTTTATTTCTGTGGTATCTTCCCAATTACTCATGACCCCAGTCTAACTATGAGAAAACAGCAGACAAACTTGATTTGAGGGACAATCTACAAAATATTCAGCTATTACTCTTCAAAATAATCAAGGTCATGAAAGACACAGAAAGAGCAAGGAACTATTAGAGATTAGGGGAGACTAGGAGATACAAATGCTGTGTAGGATCTGGGACAGAAAAGGCACATTGCTAGAAAAACTGACAATATCTGAATAAATGCAATTGATTACTTAAAAGATTAAAATATATATACAACTGGAACTTGATACCTTTTGACCACCAGTTTAAGCTTCCAGTTACAAAATAAATAAGTACTGGGAAAACAATGTATGGTATTATTTACTGTAGTTAATAATACTGTATATACCAAAGTTGCTACAAGAGCAGGTCTTAAAGAGTTCTTATCACAAGGAAAAATTGTAACTGTGTTAGAGATGAATGTTAACAAGATTTACTGTTGTGATCATTTAAAAATATATACATATAGCTGATTGACTTCATTGTACAACAGAAACTAACAAAATATTATAAAGCAATTATATTACAATAAAACATAAATTCAGAAAGTTCTAATGAAAAAGAATATATATCTGTATAAAATCATTATGTTGTACATCTAGAACTAATTGATGTATAACATATCTAAAAATATGTTTAACTTTGTAAATAAATTTCTATTTTAATTGAGGTATACTTGAGTACAGTATTAATGTTTCAGATGTACAACACAGTGATTCACAATTATTAAAGATTGTATTCCATTTACAGTCATTGTAAAATATTGGATATATTCCCTGAGTTGTACAATGTATCCTTATAGTTTTTCTTTCTTTTTTTTTTTGGTACAGTTCTGTGTACAAGAGGTGTGCCACCTCTTCTTAATATCTTATGCTTCTGTTAGGTCCATACCATTTCTGTCCTTTGTGAGGACATCCTTGCATGAAATTTTCCCTTGGTATCTCTAATTTTCTTGAAGACATCTCTAGTCTTTCCCATTCTATTCTTTTCCTCTATTTCTTTGCACTGTTCACTGAGGAAGGCTTTCTTATCTCCCCTTGCTATTCTTTGGAACTCTGCATTCAAATGGGTATATCTTTCCTTTTCTCCTTTGCTTTTCACTTCTCTTCTTTTCACAGCTATTTGTAAGGCCTCCTCAGATAGCCATTTTGCTCTTTTGCATTTCTTTTTCTTGGGGATGATCATGATCCCTGTCTCCTGTACAGTGTCACAAACCTCTATCCATAGTTCATCAGGCATTCTGTTTATCAGATCTGGTCCCTTAAATCTATTTCTCACTTCCACTGTATAATTGTAAGGGATTTGATTTAGGTCATACCTGAATGGTCTAGTGGTTTTCCCTACTTTCTTCAATTTAAGTCTGAATTTGTCAATAAGGAGTTCATAATCTGAACCACAGTCAGTGCCCGGTCTTGTTTTTGCTGACTGTATAGAGCTTCTCCATCTTTGGCTGCAAAGAATATAATCAAACTGATTTTGGTGTTGGCCATCTGGTGATGTCCATGTGTAGAGTCTTCTCTTGTGTTGTTGGAAGAGGGTGTTTGCTATGACCAGTGTGTTCACTTGGCAAAACTCTATTAGCTTTTGCCCAGCTTCATTCTGTACTCCAAGGACAAATTTGCCTGTTACTCCAGGTATCTCTTGACTTTCTGCTTTTGCATTCCAGTCCCCTATAATGAAAAGGACATCTTTTTTGAGTGTTATATCTAGAAGATCTTTAAGGTCTTCATAGAACCGTTCAACTTCAGCTTCCTCAGCATTACTGATCAGGGCATGGACTTGGATTACAGTGATATTGAATGATTTGCCTTGGAAATGAAAAGAGATCATTCTGTCATTTTTGAGATTGCATCCAAGTACTGCATTTCAGACTCTTTTGTTGACTATGATGGCTACTCCATTTCTTCTAAGGGATTCTTGCACACAGTAGTAGATATAATGGTGATCTGAGTTAAATTCCGCCATTCCAGTCCATTTTAGTTTGCTGATTCCTAAAATGTCGACGTTCACGCTTGCCATCTCCTGTTTGACCACTTCCAGTTTGCCTTGATTAATGGACCTAACATTCTAGGTTCCTATGCAATATTGCTCTTTACAGCATCGAACATTGCTTCCATCACCATTCACATTCACAACTGGGTGTTGTTTTTGCTTTGGCTCCGCCTCTTCATCTTTCTGGAGTTATTTCTCTACTGATCTCCAGTAGTATATTGGGCACCTACTGACCTGGAGAGTTCATCTTTCATGGGGTCGCAAAGAGTCGGACATGACTGAATGACTGAACTGAACTGAACTGAAGCCCATGGTACAGTGCACAGAATTTTCAATAAAAACAATTCATTTCCTTAAGTATTTTATTATATTCTTAACATTTATAATGTATAGATTTTCACACAGAACATTGTATTTATAGTGGTGTTCATCCTAAAGTCTTTAGCAGTTTATTTTGTGGAAAATAGATGATCCTTACCTACACTCTCAGTATATGTGAAATATCTATGTGATTTTGAAATTGCTTCTGGAGAGCTTCATTTTTGAAAGTGAAGAATGGGCTCACACAATTACACCCGCTGAAAACCATCCAATTTCCACTGAATTGATAGCACTTTATCTGTGTGTGTTCTCAGGTTGCCAGGCTAGAGAGATTGTTGACATGGAACCAACATGACAAATCTGTGTTCTAGCAATTCATACCATAGACTGCCTTTTGCAGAAGAACCATGGCTAGTATTATTTTAGCCCTGTAATGAAAAACAGACTCTGTGTTTTGTTGTTAGATTGTAATAGGAGCCAATGCACCCTTTGCATTTTAAAGCATGATGACATTTCCGCAAATCACATTATGTCAAGATCAAGCATATAGGTGCCCTCACTTGCTTTACATTTTTGCCAGGCCCTACTCATCCAGTCTGGGTAAATTCTGATATAAAACTTTGAAAGGCATTTAAGAAATTAGCATTCTTGTGGAAGAACACAAATCATATTTCAAATAAAAGGTTTTCTTGTGCCCAAAATCACTTTTAGACAATCTAGAATGTATTATTTGTTTCCTACCTTATTAAAAGAAAAATAACCTAATTCTATTTGCAATAAGATTTGTTTGTTCTATTTCTTGTATTTTAAGTATGTGAGTCTTCAAGCGGACAAAATATCTTCTGAATTCTGCAGCTTTTCATGAAAATAAAACTACTTTAGCAAACTTTCCAAGCCTGCAAATGCTGAGGCAGGAGAGCATATCTCGAGAGACCAGCCCTGGTCATTAGGCCAAGCCTTTCCATAAAGCAGCTACAAGTTTTTCTCTTTTGATCATGACTGGCTTCCTCAAAAGGCACTCACTGCAGTCTCGGGTGCACGTGAGCTGGAACTAGAAGTGGAAACCTGACCTGGATCAAGATCTTTGTTTCCCCCACTTTCTACTGTAAAGTCAGGCTGCGACATTCCAAGTGTTGTTTGCGTTCTGTAGTTATTGTAGAATAAAGGCCTTTTCATCCTTAGCAGAAAACAAGGAGCTCAACAAGTGGCAGTTTTATGGGCTAATGGGCTGGAAGGTAAAGATATGATATGAATGGGTGCAGAAGTCCACTCTTTTTAAGATGGAAATGCACCTTCTGTTTCAGGATCAGAAGAAAAAATTGAATAATGAAGTGATTCAGGTAAGCTGATATATAAGTTTAACACAATTCTAACAGAAGAGTTTAATGATCAAAGGTAGGAAAGAAGAAGATATGATAAGGAAACTTAACAGAATTATTCCAAAGTTCATTTGGAAAAATACACGGGAGAATAATGATGAAACTTTTGAAGAGGAGTTAAGGGGAACTTACTCAACACATATTTTAAACAATTATAGGCTGAGGCAATTAATAATGTTTTATTGCAGGAATACACTGAAAGATAAATGGCAAAGGACTGCTGCTAGCCCATATGGTAGTTTTATGCAAATTAGAAAAACACCGAGAACCCTTCCAAGGAAGCTCTGCAGGTGTTTAGCTATGAGCTGAGGATGTCTTTATAAGTTAGAAAAGATTCCCCTTTCTACAGACTAATGAATGAGCTCCACTGACATGGCTGGAAAGGAACCCTAGTTGAATTTCAGTCTGTATAACACCTTTTTTGGTGGGAGTTGGAAGGAGGCTTATTGCATTCTCTTTACTCTTTTATCACACCTGGAAGTTCATAAACAGACCCTATTTTATATCAAAATTAATATATGGTAAGGATTACTTCTAAGATCACTGGGAAAATAATGGATCATTCAACAAATGGTATGTTCCTATGATGCATGTGAAGACTTTTCAAATGGAAATCCGAATATTTGCTGTAAGTAGAATTCAGTTCAGTTCAGTTCAGTCACTCAGTCGTGTCCGACTCTTTGTGACCCCATGAATCACAGCATGCCAGGCCTCCCTGTCCATCACCAACTCCCGGAGTTTACTCAAACTCATGCCCATCAAGTCGGTGATGCCATCCAGCCATCTCATCCTCAGTCGTCCCCTTCTCCTCTTGCCCCCAACCCCTCCCAGCATCAGGGTCTTTTCCAATGAGTCAACTCTTCTCATGAGATAGCCAAAGTATTGGAGTTTCAGCTTCAGCATCAGTCCGTCCAATGAACACCCAGGACTGATCTCCTTTAGGATGGACTGGTTGGATCTCCTTGCAGTCCAAGGGACGCTCGAGTCTTCTCCAATACCACAGTTCAAAAGCATCAATTCTTCGGCACTCAGCTTTCTTCATAGTCCAACTCTCACATCCATACATGACTACTGGAAAAACTATAGCCATGACCACACAGACCTTTGTTGGCAAAGTAATGTCTCTGCTTTTTTAATATGCTGCCTAGGTTGGTCATAACTTTCCTTCCAAGGAGTAAGCGTCTTTTTATTTCATGGCTGCAGTCACCATCCACAGTGATTTTGGAGCCCAGAAAAATAAAGTCTGACACTGCTTCCACTGTCTCCCCATCTATTTTCCATGAGGTGATAGGACCAGATGCCATGATCTTAGTTTTCTGAATGATAAGCTTTAAGCCAACTTTTTCACTCTCCTTTTTCACTTTCATTAAGAGCCTTTTCAGTTCCTCTTCACTCCCTGCCATAAGGGTGGTGTCATCTGCATATCTGAGGTTATTGATATATCTCCCAGTAATCTTGATTCCAGCTTGTGCTTCTCCCAGCCCAGCATTTCTCATGATGTACTCTGCATATAAGTTAAATAAGCAGGGTGACAATATACAGCCTTGACATACTCCTTTTCCTATTTGGAACCAGTCTGTTGTTCCATGTCCAGTTCTAACTGTTGCTTCCTGACCTGCATACAGGTTTCTCAAGAGGCAGGTCAGGTGGTCTGGTATGCCCATCTCTTTCAGAATTTTCCACAGTTTATTGTGATCCACACAGTTAAAGGCTTTGGCATAGTCAATAAAGCAGAAATAGATGTTTTTCGGGAACTCTCTTGCTTTTTCAATAGGCACATTCTAATGGTGATGACTTGCCAGAGCCTCTGCAACCCGTCTTCTTGCTACCCTGCATCTTCAGCTCCTGGAGCATGCTATAGATCTGATTTTAAATCTTTTTCTATTTCATTTTGCTGCTGCTGCTAAGTCTCTTCAGTCGTTTCCGACTCTGTGCGACCCCATAGATGGCAGCCCACCAGGCTTCTCCGTCCCTGGGATTCTCCAGGCAAGAATATTGGAGTGGATTGCCATTTCATTTTAGTGTTTTTAAAAACTTGGTTCTGACATCTTTGAGATTTTTGTACTTCTAAGACATTTCATAAAGCACTTTGTATCAAAAGTCAGGTTATAAAAATTAGGGAGCAATAGCATGTTTAGAGATCTTAAACATTGGGAGGAAATATAAAGATGAGTAATATTTAACTCTGTATGTAATGATTAGAAAAAGACAGTTATGGGGATTCATACATCCTCATTCATTCATCCATGATAGATATACTTTATGGTTATAATTTTTTCTCTTTTTGGTAACTTCCAAGTCTCATGGAAAGGGAGCATAGAACTCTAAAGAGAAGATTAAGAAATGCCTCCAAGAAAATATTTTAGTGGCTAATTCAAGAGGAGGCTGGTGTAGTAGATAATCCCTACTCAGAAGGAAGATATCTATGAGAACCTGGGAATTATATAAAAGTCCAATTATGTAAAAAAAGTCCAGGCTACTTTCAACATTGAGTAAGGTAAGAAATGGTTTAGAAGAACTTCTCTTTAAAGATATCAGAGGCAAATGAATAAGAAATAAGTACATGCTATGAAATTTTCCTTTAATTTAAATGATGGAGCTTATGTTTGAGTTCTGTAGCCTTATTTATTCTTATGACCTACTCTTTCAAGTGGAGCCAGAATATTGAATACTAAACTAGTGTTTCTCAAAGTGAGGGCCATAGATCCCAGTGATTTGTTGGTATGTCCTTGGAGCCTAGAGTTCTGTATTTAATTTTAAAATACGGTGTTAAAAGAACATACCTATATATTTATAATTATATAAGCATGGATTTGGTTATCTGGTCAACCTCATTATTCCTAAGTATCAATGCTGTGGGCTATCATTTGATTTATTCTTAGAATCATTTTAATATTAATTGATCACCTATATGTCACCATTTATTTTTTAGTGGTTGTTTGAAAATTAATTGTTTAAAGGTTATTTACAGAAAAAGCAACCAGCATTGTCCTATGATTAATGTTTTAAATACAATTATTTTACTGCTTGATTGTTGTGATATAAAGTGGAAAACATAGCTGAAAGAGGACTCTGCCTACTAAGAGCCTGGTTTCTGGTCCTAGCTTTAGCACCTCCTAACAATGAGATTTGGGGAAAATCAATTAAGATTCTTGGACTTCAGTTGCTTGTATTTAAAGTAAAGGGAGTTTGACTGCAGCTGGGTAATCCATAAACTTAGTGTTTTTTTTTTTTTTTAAATTGTGATGCTGTATCTTTTCTAACAGAAAAAAACATTAGGTAGAAGAAAATTGATTTAGTTAACAAGTTAACAATTTAGTTAAATTTCCAGTACCATCTTCTAGTTATAGTCAAATCTAGTGGGACACAAGAACCAAATATTCATTGAGTACCTTCTCTGTGCCTGACACTAGTCTAATTCCTGTAAATGTGACTGTGACTCTGTGAGTTCTATTATATAATTCCTTTTGGCAGCCGTGATTGCTACCGGTGTCCTAGGGCACAGAATGAGTTAAGCATGGAATCTGGAAAGGAATATGACTAGTTTGATTCTAAGCCCTGGATTCCACTGTAATATATATATAACAAATATACTGTATTGTATATTTGTTAGTCCTGCAAAAAGTGCTTTTCGTTTCCCCTTTCTCCGTCTGTTTTCACGTTCAAATTAAAAAAAAAAAAAATAGGAAACTAAATTCTTAGCAGCATCCCCCATAACTTTGGTAAATGTCCTCTCATCCTCAAATAATCGCTTAAACGTGTTAGTGAAAATGGTTTGTTGTGTTTTCCCTCGAACCCCATATAGAAGTCTTGAATTTTGGAGGTTAATATCTGAATGGAGAAAACGAGCATGATCTGGTGGTGGAGGCAGTTTTCTTTTCTTTTTCTGTTTTTTTTTTAAGGCATAAAGAAGTGCAGAGATTCAGTCTTTTTAAAACCTGAGAAAAAAAAAATGGAAAAAAAGTGCAGAGTTGCGGTCAGAGTCACAGCAACGACTGTGTCAATGCTTTCCTGATAAACGCTGCAATGGTCTACTCGTATATGTGCTTTTTTGACACTTTTTTTTAACCCCGCTCTCTCCTTGTTAAGCAGCAAAAGTGTTTTAAAATTGTATTCGGAAACACAGAGAGATAAGGGAAGGCTAATAGTCGCGATCCGGTTCTTGAGGGAGGAGGTTCAAAAGGAAACGCGGCGGGGGGACGAGGAGGGGGGTGGGTGGAACTGGGTTTTGGCTTCTGTGCCAACTAAGACCCGGGCTGGGTAAGGCCTAGCCTTCTCCACATTCCTCTGCCCCTTGGGTCCTTCGTGCAGATGCCACAGCACCCACTGGGCCCATAGGAGACGAGCATCAGAGACTGAACAAAGTCAGCGAGCTGGAACACAGGCGTCCCGTTTGGAAGTGTCCAAGGAGACCGCCCCAAGTGCGCGTCTGGGAGACTTTCCTTCTGGCCGAGAGGGGGAGCCCCGCGTTCCCAGCCGGAGCGACCCGGAGTCCCGAGCCTCGAGCCCCAGCCGCCAGCCCGCGCCAGTAACGGCTTCAGCCGATTAGAAAGAGGAGGGAGGGGGCCGCGAGCTCGTCGAGGGAGGGGACGGGAGCCGGAGGGTCCCGAGGCCAGCTCGCCGTTGACGTAGAGAAACTTTCCCTCTCGGCCACGGAGACGGCGCCCCGGCTGTGCCGGAGCGGAGATCGCCCGGCCCCGAGGACGCCGCGGCTCTCCACGCCCCTGCCCGGAGCCTGACCCGACTGCATCCGTCAGGAAGGTACGGAGAGACCGCGGTTTCACCGGAGGGCTTCCCGGGGAGCCGCGCGTCCCGCCAGGTAGCCTCCAGTCTCTTTGAAACTGGCATCCCGAGAGGCGGCGGGCGGTGGTCAGCCGCGGCCGGGTGGCGGGGAAGGAAGGGGTAGCGCGGCGCTGCGTGCCGCCGCGGGGCAGGTTGCAAAAATTAGGGCGGCGGAAAGCTCAGGGCGTCGTTCAGCAAGAAGGGCGGCTGAGACCTGTTGACGACTGCCGTGGCAGTGCTGCCGGGATGGTGACGGAGAGCCTCCGAGGTCGGGGACGCCGCGGTCTCCCGACTCCTGGAGCCCTTTGTGGTAACTTTGGTCCCGGGGGGCCGGGGCCGGTGGGCAGGAGCTGGCGGGACGCCGGCGGATCCGAACGGCGGAGAGTGTGCTGACCGGACGGGGCTGAGCAGGCAAGTCATCGCCGGGTCACCGCGAGGCGACCCAGGAGCGAAACTTCTTCCAGCGTAACCTCCCTTTTGTTGGCTCCAGCGGAGTGTGTGGGTATGGGGGCGGGGAGGCGCGAAGCTGCGAGGCCGGGCCGCCGCTTCTTTAAAGCCCAGGGCTGGGAGGGCCCAAACTCAGGGGCGGCGCCCACAAGGTTACCCTTTGACTGGGTGGGTCAAGTAGTTCCTTCAGGCAGGCTCTACCTTAGAGCGGCGCGCGGCGCTGCGGGTTGTTGAGACCCTGGGTTCTCGGTTCCCGCGCCGAGCTGGCTCGCCGGGGTTCACCACCTCGGGGGCTGGCTCCCTGCACGCATCGGGACCCAGCACCATCCGTTCTTCCCCGTGGCTCCCGGGGCCGCAGCTCAGCGTTCCCTGTGTGCGGGAGGGAACTCTGGGCAGGCTGGGTTTCTTGGAATGTGTTTACGATGTTGAATGGAACTTGAACAGGAAGCTGGAAGCCGCAGCTGGAACTAGCCTGCCAGGGTAGAGTAAGAGAGAGGTAGCTGGCGTTGGGCTTGGCGGGTGCACTTAGTACCTGGGGCAAACGCCGAGTAAGTGCGGGGTGCCAGTCACGGTATCTCTTCCTGTGTCCTCAGTTTTTCCCAATTGCTCCAGCTTTCCTTTCACTGGCAATCAAATTTACATGCACTGTTTCAGTCTGCAAGTTTGACAAAGAGTAATGCAATTAGGAAGGATTTAATACATTTATTTTGGGACCTGCTTTTTTTTTTTTTTTAATCTTGCATCAGCACTTGAGAATAAAAGTTTCTGGAGAGTGTCCTGTTGTGACTCCCCTTGTTAATTTCTGGGACTACAAGGAGACCCTGATAGGGATGATTTTGTCTTTGATTTCAAATGGGTGATAAGTTGCTAACAGGAGGGCAGTAATGAGATAGACTGAATGTGAGGAGGTAGGAAACTCAGACACGGAGTTGGACATTTTTCAGATTTGCAAATCGCCCCCTTTTCTGCCATTCTTTCCCTCCTTCCACCGTATAAACAAGTAGCCTTGCTAGAAAACCCAGTTGGGAGAGTGCAGTCGCTGGCGACTGCAAGCCTTGCTGGAAACAGCACCCAGGCTAAGGTACTGGCCCGCTGGATAACTAAAAGGTCTGCTTGAGCTGTCCAGGAGTGTTTTCCAAGTTTTCACGACTGACAAGGAAAGAAGAGAGGAAGCTGGCAGGCAGCCAAACTAGACTGAGCTCAGTAGCCAGGCATAAAAGGGACTGGGGAAGTTGCAGGGGATAATTGGAAAGGAGCTGTTGGTTGTACTTGAGTTTAAACAAGGGGTTTCTTTTGCAGTGAGAACTTTTAGGTGACTAAGATCAGTCTTCCTGGCCAAAAAATAAAATAAACTAAGCATAGAGTGCAGTGGGATGTGACAGAGGAGAGTGAAAGAAGTGCTCTAGGAGGAAAGTCTGACCATTGTCCCTCTCAGTGGTGCGGTGGAATAGCTGGGGACCTGATGCTTTTTGTGCTGATCATACTTGGGGGATACCCACATTTTGTTGCTATTTCTCTCCCCAGCTTGGACTAGGCTTGCTGCAACTTCAAGCCCTTGACCTTGACGTTCTTTGTTTTCATAGCCAGTAAGAACTGAAGACTTGGGTTTTGAGCAGATGTTTTCCACCTAAATCAAATAATCAATTAGGTATTCTCAAATAGCACAGAATTAGGCCATGAAATTGCAGTGGAAAATGGGTCTAAATGTCTTCCTTGTGTTTGTCAAAAGTGATCTCAATAATAGATCTTGCTCTTTCACCTGAAGGAGTAGAAGTTGGTGTGATCTCAGTATTTCACACATTGGCCCAATAGGTAAGGCCCTGCTGCTGCCAAGTTTCAGACTAGCTTGGGAACTGGATTCTTATCTGTAATTAGGACCTTTCTTTTTTGTATTAAAATTGTTCATGTTTTCTCTACTTTTTTTTTTTTTTTTCAGGAAGGTAGGTCTACTGTTGTGGTTTTGGGGGGGCTGAACAGTAAAAAATGCTGATATGGTTTGTATTTCCACTGGGTTGGTGAGTTTGAGACTGTGGATATCAGCCTACTCTCTGAGATTGACTTTATGAATCACCCTTGGCAAAGTGTTTTCCCTGTCTATGATTTCAGTTTTTCCACTTGCAAAGTAAAGAAATTTCCTTTACATAGTTAGAAGCTTATAGTGAGCATTAAAGAGATGAAATTATGTTAATAGACATTTAAGCATAAAGGTCATAGGGCTTCTGTCTTGGTTGATTCAGCTGAGGTATATAGGGATAAATTGAAAAATTTATATCTAAATTGCATATGTAATAGTGACATATCTGTGTTTAATTTATAAAAATGGCTAGTTTGCATTTTAATCATAGTTGTAGTTTAATCATAAATTTTATTTTTAAAGAATACTGGCTGAAATTTCCTTATGGCAAAAGCTGAGTCATTCTCTCAAACAGAAAAGAACAATCAGCAAATTCATTTACTTTTTATTTTGGTTTATATTTTTACTCAAGGACCAGTTATTTTTTTAAGACCAGCTCAATTTTGCTTTTATGAGAAATTACCAAACATATTTGCAGAATTTGGCTCCCTTCTCGGAAATAACACTTGAGAGACTGAGATACATTTATGATGTATAAACTAACTTACTTTTCCCAATAGCCACAATAGTTTCCTTAAGAGGGTAGATTTAGGAGCCATTCATTAACTGATTCAACCAATATTTGTTGTGTACTTTTTATGTCTGAGGAAACATCAGGCTTGAATTCAAATCCCAGCCCTGAACTTCTCAGCACTGTGATTTGTGAAGGTTATTTTACTTGAACATTTTACCAACATATAATGTATTATCTATATTGCTGTCCATAATGTATGGACTTTTAAACTATTGATACATGTATAATAATTATGAGATATTTAATTTTTAGTTTGATTTATTAATTAGTAAAGTAAACCTTCTATTTTTATAGTTGATGTATTCTTAGATGTGTAAAAACTATTTTCCAGGTGAACAGGTCCTTGTATTAGAGAAATAAAACAGAATACATTGGGTAAAGTAAAGGATAAGATCTATCGGTAAAATGCTTAATCATAACTTTTATTTTTAGACTTAGTGCTCTGCAGTGCTCCTTGCTTCACTCATGTCTGACTCTTTCCGACCCTATGGACTGTAGCCTGCCAGGCTCCTCTGTCCATGGGATTTTTTCCACAGCAAGAATACTGGAGTAGATTGCCATGCCCTCCTCTAGAGGATCTTCCCAACCCAGGGATAGAACATGTGTGTCCTGCATTGCAGGTGGATTCTTTACTGTCCAGCCACTGAGGAAACCTAATCATTAAAAGTGAATCTGTAAAAAGTGGGAGTATAAGGGAAATTTTAGTTGAATTTATGATCATATTAACACAGCAGATACTTTTCTTGAATAATCACAGAATGAGTGACTGTTCAAGGATGTGATAGGGTAATTTTAATGTAAAATATCCAGTTTTGCTTTTGATTTTAAAGTCTTAAAAATCTTATTCACCATTGCTGAATATTAGATAATTTAAAATTTAAATTCTACTTAGCACAGTACTTTGTGGTTCATTCTGAAAAACTGAAATTTGTTTTCTATAACCTCTGAAGAACAAAAAAAGTTATTTTATTCAAATATAATAAGGAATTCAAAAGTCGTTACAGGACCTGATTGCTGTGAGCCCTGGTCTCTAAACGCATTAGAGGCTGGTGAATCTAATAGTATTTGTCTTAATGGATTTAAAGTTCAGGAAACTTAAGCTTATTCCTATGGGAGCTGAAACATATTCAAATTGAAAGAGGAAAAATAGTATAAACTTTGAGCAGAGAAATTGCTTTGCTTCCAGTGAGGATATGAAATTGAAATCAACCCTTTATTTTTTAAAGATAATGGCTCTAAGTCATTATTCCAGAGTTAGGCTTAGAAAACAGTTCTTATACTCTTTTTAGGTTCTGTGATTTGCTAGTTTTGTGTTTGTTTTATTTTAAGAAAATGTTTCCAACCACTCTAATGATACATATAGTGCATGATTGTATTTCTCAGAAGATAGTTCGTTGACTCAAATATTGTGCAGGAGAATAAGTGCAAATTTTCTGTTTACTGTTAAAATGGTATAGTCATGGTAAATTTGGAATAAGTTTCATCATTCAATATTGTATACTTAAGGCTAGTTTTGAAAAGAATCCTCTAATTTTCTCTCTTAATATGAATGAATGAATTAATTTATGGAACAATTGTGATTGCAAATATTAATATAAATTTTTAAAAGAGTTTCATATAACATTGTATATATTTTCAGAGTGTACCTATGAGATAATATCTAGGTAGTAATAGCTATAGTCTAGTATAGTCTTTATTTCATGTTTGTTTCCTTCTATTAGCCTTATATAAATATACCTACATATAACCCTCATCACATGCCTTCTGAAGAGGAGATTCAGATTATACACTAGAAACCTCCAAGACTTGGATATCCCTCCTCCATATATATGCTTATATGGATATGTATATATGTGTACATAGAATTATAGACCATATGTGTTCTTTGATGTTTCTCTATTTGTGCTAGGTATAATTTTTCATATGAGAAAATGACTTCAACTAATTGATATTTCTAAATTAATTTTATCCATTAATTTAAAATCTTTTCCAGATAAATCTGAATAAAGATACTTGATTTTTTGCCCCAAATTTTAAAGGGGTTTTCAGGCTTTTATTTATACCCGTAAAGGTTAAGAAAATTGGTGGGAAAGATCTGGTATCCTCATTCTTGGTTAATGGTTCTGGTGGTGACATAATCATCGAAGTATTTTCTACTTTTCTTTAGAATACAGGCAAACGTCCAGTTAAACACTGTCAGAAGGTAAATCCACTTCTTGAAAGATGACTACTACTGCTAAATTTATAAGGTTCTGTGAAGTGAGAATTGTGTGTAAATGTAGTGTTTTCCTTGTATTGTATAGCTTTTTCTTTTGATTATCCAATGTTATAGTTGACCTGTTCCCTGAAACTTCAACCACAAGTCCTCCAAGAATTTCAGGGAACTTAAACTTTGACAGATCTATTAACCAAGAGCAGATTGAATGATTTGGGTTTGGTCTTTAATCCATTCTCTTGTAAAAGTGATGATAGCCATTTAAATTACCAAAACACAGCTAGCTGAGAGGTTTGGTAGAAGAAAATACGGAGCACAAGTAACCTACAAAAGGAATCATTCAGGACTGGGTATATAGCCTTTTAAAATAGTTATGTAATGTTTCATCAAATGCTAACTAAGCTCTACTTCTCACTTTGTATTTGAATGAAGCAATAGTGTGTTTAGACAGCATTTTAGCTGAAAAGCAGACAGAACCATCTGTGCTGTGGTAGCAGATCTCCAATTCAGGGAATTAAAAGTTGATATATCAATATAGTGAAAATGAGTATACCACCCAAAGCAATCTATAGATTCAATGCAATCCCTATCAAGCTACCAATGGTATTTTTCAGAGAATTAGAACAAGTAATTTCACAATTTGTATGGAGTTACAAAAAACCTTGAATAGCCAAAGCAATCTCGAGAAAGAAGAATGGAGCTGGAGGAGTCAACCTGCCTGACTTCAGGCTATACTACAAAACAAAAGTCATCAAGACAGTATGGTACTGGCACAAAGACAGAACCATAGATCAATGGAACAGAATAGAAAGCCCAGAGATAAATCCACACACCTATGGACGCTTTGTCTTAGACAAAGGAGGCAAGAATATACAATTGAGAAAAGATAATCTCTTTAACAAGTGGTGCTGGGAAAACTGGCCAACCACTTGTGAAAGAATGAAACTAGAACACTTTCTAACACCATACACAAAAATAAACTCAAAATGGATTAAAGATCTAAATGTAAGACCAGAAACCATAAAACTCCTAGAGGAAAACATAGGCAAAACAAAACACTCTCTGACAAATCATAGCAGGATCCTCTATGACCCACCTCCCAGAATATTGGAAATAAAAGCAAAAATTAACAAATGGGACCTAATGAAACCTAAAAGCTTTTGCACAACAAAGGAAACTATAAGCAAGGTGAAAAGGCAGCCTTCAGAATGGGAGAAAATAATAGCAAATGAAGCAACACACAAATAATTAATCTCAAAAATATACAAGCAGCTTCTGCAGCTCAAGTCCAAAAAAATAAACGATCCAATCAAAAAATGGGCCAAAGAACTAAACAGACATTTCTCCAAAGAAGACATACAGATGGCTAACAAACACATGAAAAAATGCTCAACATCGCTCATTATCAGAGAAATGCAAATCAAAACCACCATGAGGTACCATCTCACATGAGTCAGAATAGCTGCTATCAAAAAGTCTATGAACAAATGCTGGAGAGGGTGCGGAGAAAAAGGAACCCTCTTACACTGTTGGTGGGAATGCAAACTAGTACAGCCACTATGGAGAACAGTGTGGAGATTCCTTAAAAATCTGGAAATAGAACTGCCATACGACCCAGCAATCCCACTGCTGGGCATACACACCAAGGAAACCAGAATTGAAAGAGACACGTGTACCCCAATGTTCATTGCAGCACTTTTTATAATAGCCAGGAAGCAACCTAGATGTCCATAGGCAGATGGATGGATAAGAAAGCTGTGGTACATATACACAATGGAATATTACTCAGCTATTAAAAAGAATGCATTTGAATCAGTTCTAATGAGGTGGATGAAACTGGAACCTATTATACAGAGTGAAATAAGTCAGAAAGAAAAACACCAATACAATATATTAATGCATATATATGGAATTTAGAAAGATGGTAACAATGACCCTATATGTGAGACAGCAAAAGAGACACAGATGTAAAGAACAGACTGTTGGACTTTGTGGGAGAAGGCGAGGGTGGGCTGATTTGAGAGAATAGCATTGAGACATGTATATTATCATATGTGAAATAGATCCCCAGTCCAGGTTCGATGCATGAGACAGGGTGCTCAGGGCTGGTGCACTGGGGATGACCCTGAGGGATGGGATGGGAGGGGGGTTCAGGATGGGGGACACATGTGCACGCATGGCTGATTAATGTGAATGTATGGCAAAAACCACCATAATATTGTAAAGTAATTAGCCTCCAGTTAAAAAAAAAAAAGTTGATATAAGAGAATGAACTTGATTTTAGCCTCTTGGTTTCTCCTATAGCTATTTACAGCCATCAAGAGTGCCAGTAAAATTTTAGCAGCAAATAGGTTAATTTACCCAGATCTCCATTTGGGTGAGTTAAAACACAGCTTAGTAAGTCTGATAGGAGTCTTATTTAAGAAGACAGAGTACTTTGTAAAGTGTTTTTAAAGTCACTGTGCATGGTATTCTCAAAATCTATTTAATTTTTGTCTGCCTTTGAAGAACTCCAAAAAAAAAAAAAAAAAAATACAAAATTTTGTCTGATGTAGAACTTTCCTACTACTTCCTTGAGGATGTCATTATTATAATTGTAGAAATGTCCTTAAGTGTTGATCATCACTGGTAGTACACATAAATGCAGAGAAATTTGGCTTATTGTAAAGAACAATTGTTATAAGTGAGTTAATTTCAAAGCAGTTTATCTATGCTGCATATAGTAATTGAGTAAGAAGGTACTTATGCAGTGTAGTTTAGCAAAACACAATTTGAGAGAATTGTTAAGAGTAACATTTGAGTAAATGAATTGTATTCGAAATTACCTAAATGCCATCTGAAATGGCAAAAGTCTACTGAAATTTCAGATCTATAAAGTCACAATGCTTTATAATAAGAGTAGGTATTGTTTTGAAATTCTGTGAACTATTATTTCTGTTTTAATACGTCATTGTGACTCTGAATATCTAGGAGAAAGACTTTAAAATTCTTAATGGCAAAAAATTAAGATTTATTATATTGCAAACATTGTCTTTAATTTGTTTTAAAAGAAGAACTACTACTAAATTTATAAGATCTGAATTATCATAGACTTAATTGCTTAAATTAGGTTGATAGGACATTTTGATTAACTTGGAAAAATGAAATTTCCTCAAGTTGTGCAGATGAGGCCTTGAAAAACAATGTTATAATAAATCTTTATTTTTTGGGTTCCAAAATCACTGCAGATGGTGACTGCAGCCATCAAATTAAAAGACACTTGCTCCTTGGAAGAAAAGCTATGACCAATCTAAACAGCATATTAAAAAGCAGAGACATTACTTTGCCTACAAAGGTCCATACAGTCAAAGCTATGTTTTTCCAGTGGTCATGTATGGATGTGAGAGTTGGATCATAAAGAAGGCTAAACACTGAAGAATTGATCCTTTGGAGAAGACTCTTGAGAGTCCCTTGGACTGCAAAGAGATCAAACCAGTCAATCCTAAAAGATATAAATTCTGAATATTTTTTGGAAGGACTGATGCTGAAGCTGAAGCTCCAGTACTTTTCACCTGACATGAAGAGCCAACTCATTAGAAAAGACCCTGATGCTGGAAAAGATTGAAGGCAGGAGGAGAAGGGGATGACAGAGCATGAGATGGTTGGATGGTATCACTGACTCAATGGACATGAGTTTGAGCAAGCTCTGGGAGATGGTGAAGGATAGGGAAGCCTGGCATGCTGCAATCCATGGGGTCACAAAGAGTCAGACGTGACTGAGTGACTGAAACAGAAATCTTTAGGATTTCATTATTCAATGAGATACTGACTTTCTCCTAAATCTTCATAGAAATTTGCAATCTTTGCCCACTCCCTTCTTGTTTTGAAAAATGTAGCTAGGTTTAAGCTATGAGTTGACCAATAAAAGTATTTTCATATGATCTTGTTGAATTTAATGTGTTGATCGCTAATTTTTCTTGGCAGTTATGTTCTTTTAGTAGTAGGTGATAGAGACCTATATCCAATTAAATAGACTTAAATAGAACTTGCTATTTCCATATAATTCTGTGTTACAGTGGAGAGAATGTTGAAGAAGTAGGGAGTGGAGATTATCCATCAGCATGAGGTAAAGCAGTGTCTGTAAAGAAAGTATGGAGGTGATTCCTGGGCAAAGGATGAGGATGAGTTAGCGAGCAATGAATAAGGACAATTCAAGACAGTAAAGACGAGGAGGCCTAGAACCATGTGAATGGATTAACAGAGCAAACAGTCTCAGAACTTTGGAGATGTTTCTCCTTTTGTCTTCATGTTGATGACCATAATTGTTAGTAATTGCCTATGGGAGTTTAAGAACTTTGGATTAATTATCTTAAAAACACCCTGCTATCTTTTTTTATTTTGCCAGGTCTAACTAACATGTGATTGGAGTCATAAAAAGTTGAGTGTGTGCTCCATTTCACACTCTGGGGTCAGGGGTGGGGGGGTGGTACATGGACTTGGATATAAAACAATAACGTTATTACTCTAATGAATATCTCACTGAGATTTAGGATACTGAAGGCAGGGAATTGCACACACAAACAGTCTTAGTGAAAGTCGCTTAGTCGTGTCTGACTCTTTGCAGCCCCATGGACTATACAGTTCATGGAATTCTCCAGGCCAGAATACTGGAGTGGGTAGCTTTTCCCTTCTCCAGGGGATCTTCCCAACCCAGTGTTCAAACCCAGGTCACTCACATAGTAGGCAGATTCTTTACCTGCTGAACCACAAGGGAAGCCCACAAACAATCTTAGCTACCTGTAAATTTCTAGAAGTTGCACATATTTATTGTGTCTCATTACTCTGCACATTTTTGAAATATTTTTGTGTTTATGACTAGCTTAAAATTATAATAATAGTTACACCTGCTTCTAGGTATTATTTTTATATATGGATATATCTACAGATGTGTAGCTATATGTCAAACTGCTTTTAATATAATTTAATTACTATACCATAATAAATATGTTCTTTTACATAATTTATATGTTATTTTGTACTTTTAAATAGAGTTTTTGAAAAGGGGTCCATAGACTTTATTAGATTGCTAAATGGATTCATGGCATAATAACGGTTCAGAACCTCTAGAAACCTATACTGCTTTCTAAAGAACTGCCAGTGGGTTTAGTTGTTGCTTAATGAGAATAAAAGAAATTGAAGTTACTTAACTCAGTCTTGGGGTTCCCAGGTGGTGCTATTGGTAAAGAACTTGCTTGCCAATACAGGAGACATAAGAGATGTGCATTTGTTCCCTGGATTGGGAAGATTCCCTGGGGGAGGGCATGGCAACCCACTCCAGTATTCTTGCCAGGAGAATCCCATGGACAGAAGACCCTGGTGGGCTACAGTCCATGGGGTTGCAAAGAGTTGGACATGACTGAAGTGACTTAGCACTCATGCATGCAACTCAGTTTTATCTGATAGTGTGTAGATGTACAGAGGTGTCCTAAATTGTTTTTGAAAGTTACTATCTGAAAAATAATGCATATTTTGTAGGTAATTTGCTTTATTCAAGAAGCATGTGTGCAGTTTTTGGTTATCTTACTTAGTGACACAGTTCAAAGAAGCATTTCATTTTATTTTAGAATATGTATATTAAAAAACAGATTTAGTTTTTTCACATTATAGCATTAACTACTTTTGGAAGGATTTGGCTGGGAATTTTGTCTTGTATGGGTTTATTTTTCATACATAAATATGTTGTCTCCTCAGGTTCATCTTAAATTGCAGGAGAGAGTAAATATGTTTTGCAAGAGAGAATAGATATGTGAGACAGATTTTTCTATCTCCTGTTTAGTAAGAAATAACCAGGCCAGTATTGTTGATTTCCTGTGAAAACTAAGGAAAAAATAATTTGTGTACATATGGAAACTTGATTTTTTCTATGCATCACTGAGTTACTTAAAGTTGTATATTTGGTTATATGATGTGCATTTGTCATGACCATTATTGATGAGAAATTTAATGCATACCAAGAATTTTGGAAAATAAGAATACATAATACATGAAAATATAGCAAATTATGGTGTTATGAAGGAGATATATGATTAAACATCAATGATGTAATTTATTTCTGTATGTTCCCTTTCTTTTTGTTTGGCTTGACAATTCTTTTTAAAATTAGTTTCTTGTTTTACTAATGTTTGATTTAATTGAAACTGTTGACTCAATTTTATTTTTTGGAATATATGACAAAAGAAATTTCTTTAACATTATTAATTTGACATAATACTGTGTAGGGCTTTATGTTTATAAATTAGTCTAATTTTTGTTGATCTGGACCACCTTGACATTCCAAGGGATGGGTGCAAGGTAATAATTCTGTACTTGAAAGTTGACAGTAGCTTCAAGATCACAATGAATGAAAAGTGTCTTTGTTTTTTTCTTATTTGTGGCTTCACTTTGTCTGTCTAATGACAAGCATCAACCTCATTGGCACTTATTTGTATACCTTCCCTGTTGGACCTCCTTTTTCTCTCTGAATGACACCGAATAACTTAAGCCAGGTGTGACTTTCTATGTATGCATGCTCAGTCATGTCCAACTCTTTGCAACTTCGTGGTTTGCAAAGCCCACCAGGCTCCTCTGTCTGTGGAATTTTCCAGACAAGAATACTGGAGTGAGTTGCCGTTTCCTCCTCCAGCGGATCTTTCTGACCTAAGGATCGAATCCCTGTCTCTTGCATTTCCTGCATTGGTAGGCAGATTGTTTACCACTAGTGCCTCCTGGGAAGTCCTACCTGAAGTTACTTCTTTCCATTTCGTGTACGTCGATTTGTAAAAAGTGTATTTCACTTTTAAGAGTCACATCACAGTCCTTGTTATTTGTTGTTTATTCAAGTGATTTCTTTATTCCTCTTTGTTCATAGAACTCTGGTGATATTCAGATGTCCACTACACCCCACACAACTCAGGGTGATCTCGGATGGCCTCAGCCTGCAGTGGCTGGAAGCAGGGTTTTGCTTCCCGGCCAGAGATTGATGTTGAGTTGTGGCAGTGAAAGCACTGAATCCTAGCCAGTAGACTACTGGTCATTGACAAGGCCCTGGCCCTTCAGCTTTGCAGAAAAGAATTCTCACAAAGATGGAAACTAGTGAAACAAGTAAAAGTGCTTATTAGGAGAAAAAAGAATACAGTATATGTGGATAGATACATGGGCGGATTCAGGGAGAGAACCATGCCCTTGTGATAGTTTAAATCACTTACGTGGGGCATTGCTTCTGGGTTTCCTTTGGTCAATCATTTTGGCTTCCCTGGTTTTGAGCCCATACTTGGTACATATCAGAACCCCTCCTGTGTGCGTGCTTATCTCTCTCTCTCTCTTTTTTTTTTCCCCCCATTTATTTTTATTAGTTGGAGGCTAATTACTTTACAATTGTAGTGGTTTTTGCCATACATTGACATGAATCAGCCATGGATTTACATGTGTTCCCCATCCTGATCCCCCCTCCCACTTCCCTCCCCATCCCATCCCTCTGGGTCTACCCAGTGCACCAGCCCTGAGCTTATCTCTTAGCTGGATGGATTCCACTGTAAAGACCTATGGGTACCTAGACATCACTTACCTTTTGACCTCCAAGAAACTTTTCAGTTGGGAAGGTCTCCTTGACTTAGACAATGAGGAATATGTGGTCTCTTTTATCTGTGCAGGACACAGCCTCTCCTATCTTCATTTTGGAGTATTGGTCCTTATGGAATAAACTCCAGCTGCTTGGCCTGGGGACCATCTATCTCCTGCTTCCAGGGGAAAGCAGTTCATTTCTAATAAAAGTGAAATTTGGATTAGGCTGACCTAATAGTTACAGTGTTTATATTCCCCTTGTCAGTGATTGGTTGTGGAGAAGGCACTTGTTCCTTGTCCCAGACAGAATCAATTGTATGAAATAACAGAACTGGAGGTGGGTGAAGGAGACATTGGATGAGATGGCACGTCTCAGCTCCTGATATTTGTCCTGTTCTGGAATAGATGCTTGAGATTGCAATGGGAGATCATCTTTTGTCCATGAGGAGATCTAGCTTGAGGACAAAATAAATGAATCCATGATGAAAGAATAAATGTAAAGAACCTGGATACTTGATGGCATTGTTGGGTGCCTGAACCAAGCTACTGTATTTCTGGATTTACTGTAGTGTAAGAGAAGGAATTTATTTTTCAAACCAATTTAAACTAGACCTTTCAGTTTCTTTTCTTTTTTTTTTTTTTTTGAGGCTTGCAAGGAGCCTTTATTTATCTAGCACAAACTTTCAGTTTCTTAAATGAGAAAATATCTTAATTAGAATAGTTATTAAGTGGTATCTTCATTTGAAATGAACATTTTAGAAAAAACAATGTATATAACTAAAGAAAATTTGTAGACTACTTGGGTTTTGTAAACTTTGGATGTGATTAGTGCTGTTACTCTATACAAATATTTTATTACTCACTTCACCAAATTCTGTTATGTTTTTAATACAGTAACTGTATTAATCATCTTAGCTAAAGTTATTCTGGGATGAATGTATTCTACATATAAATCAGAATCATTATTCAATAAATGGCTTGAAATAAAAATTCAAAATCTAATCCATAAGATCACACTACTGTTTATTTGGTTGTTTGGTGTCTTAATTGCATTGGAAACATTCAGTGTACCTTAGGAAACATTGAAGGAATCTCAGTGCCTTGTTTGAGTAGTTTCAAGCTTGGAGTTTTGATAAATCTAACATAATTTAAATATAAAAGATAAAGCCAATGGGAATGAAATTAAGAAAATTGTGTAGTGCAGATCCATTCACAGAGGTAAAAAGCATTGCAGACATATAATCCTCTTTTTTGTCAGAGCTAGTGTTATAAAGCTTTGGTTCACTGGAACCATAAGCAATTTACTTTCTGCCACCCTGTTCTTGAGTTAGATTTTTTTGGTGATTTAAATTTACCATCTGCACATTGGTTTTTTTGTAATTAGTTGTGTCAAAGTATGGAGATATAGCTGGGTCTTTGTCTTCTTGCTCTGCAGATGATAGGAATTACCCAGAGAATTGACAAAAGCAGGAGTGAGATATATTTTAGAGTATTATTGCTGTCCTTATGAAAAATGGTTAACCAGTAGCTTAACAGGAGGAGGTGGAGGCAAGCAAAACCAGGAATAATCTAAAAGGCTCAGAATAGGAAAGTGTTACAGTGGGCAGATTTGTTGGAAATGAGGGAGTGTGAGAAACAGAAAGCTAAAGATTGTGTTGGTAGTGGAGACGAACAAGAGCAGTGGGGAAACTGAAGGAGGAAATATTATAGATGTTGAAAAGCCGCAGTAAAGCAGAGTGGCGGATGATTCATTGGCCAAGAAAGAGCAAGGCTATTGTATTAGAGCTGTGTTAGTGTGGATGTTCAAAGTGTGGAGATTGGGTGGGAGGGAAATGGACAACCAGTAATTTGAATACTAAAGGAAATTGAGAGACCTTAGAAGAAGTTACCTTTGGAGACATCCAAAGTTAAAAGACCTCCTAATTACTGTGATTGAGATGTGCATATTAGTTTTTTTTGCATAAAAATGCAGGAAACATACTTGAAATACTTCCTCTATGAAATCATGACTTTCTTTCAAAATTGGGCAAGAGAAGAGAATACAAAAAGCTTCAATTCTCAGAGGATTATTGTTCTTTTAGGAGTTGTCCAGGGATTGGCCTGGGATATCCCTTTGCCCAGAATCGGCGTGCCCTCTGGTGACCTTTTCCTGATTTAAAAGGGAGCCACATTCTTGTGAATTTTTGAATGTGACTAGATACTTGTTAGTTGGGGCTTACCTGGTGGCTGAAGTGGTAAAGCGTCTGCCCTCAATGTGGGAGACCGGGTTGGATCCCTGGGTCAGGAAGATCCCCTGGAGAAGGAAATGATAACCCACTGCAGTACTGTTGCCTGAAAAATTCCATGGATGGAGGAGCCTGGTGGGCTACAGTCCATGGAGTTGCAGAGTTGGACATGACTGAATGACTTCACTTTCACTTTCACTTTATGGAAACTATTATAAAGGGACTCTGCTTCTCTACTTTGGGAATTTTAGTAGAAAATATAAATTGGCTCACAGCAGATATAAAATGAGGAAGGGGGTAAGTATTCAGATAATTCAAATTCCAGCTCTCACTAGTGCTAAAATAATAAAATACAGTGAAAATAGTTGTGTCCCCCCTCCCCCTCCCCATCATTGTCCCTCTCTATTAGGATCTTCATGGCATGTGAATTCTTCTCAGCCTGTTTTCTTATACCTGTGAACCCACATCAAAGATGATTTTTTGAATGAGAGACATAACAAGCATATGACAGGGTGCAGGACACACTACCTCAAAATATATAGCACCTTAGCATATTGAATATTTCAACCTGAAGGAATTTGAGAAATGACATGTGAAGGAAGGACTTTCTGACCTGCTCCTGAGCCAGGTCATAAAATCCTGTGAGAGGTGCCCTGTCTGTTCTAGGAAGAAAGGAACATCCTTAGCTCTGAAAACAAAGGGACAGAGAGAGGAATCTGAATATTCCTGGCTTACTATGCCTAGCTCATTCTCTTTATTCTATCATATCTTTCCAAGATCTGTAACTTTTCTTCAAACCTAGCACAAGGAATGTTCAGGTTTAATCATTCTTTGGATCTTCATTTCTTTATCAAGGCTACCATGTCACTCAAAACTTAAATATATTGGTGTGCTATTCTCTTGTTCATCTGTCTCTTCTTACACTGAGTCTCAGTTGAGGGTAGAGCAAAAAAATATTTTTCCTTTCCTACAAATAAGCACTTACAGAGTGATCACTATGTCCTAGGCATTATGCTATTTCTTTTATGATGTGTAAATGATTAAGAAACTTGTTTAAGTTTCCAGAGCTGGCAAACAGTGGACTAGGGAGGATAGTAGGGTGGGAAATAGTACATCTTAAGCACCCTACGAGTTGCGGAAATGTGCAGTAGAGTGGTGAGAGTTCCACTGATGGATAAGGGCAGCTTTGGTAGTTGTTACTGGTGAGAGTTCGATGCCTTTGGATAACTTGATTACCTAGATTCCTGGCTGATGCTTTTGTTGTTCAGTAGCTAAGTCCTGTCTGACTGTTTTCTGACCCAAGGACTGTAGCATACCAGGTTTCCCTGTCCTTCACTATTTCCCAGTGTTTGCTCAAACTCATTTCCATTGTTAGTGATGCCATCCAACCATCTCATCCTCTGTCACTGCTTCTCCTCTTGCCTTCAATCTTTCACAGCATCAGGGTCTTTTCCAATGAGTCAGCTCTTCCCATCAGGTAGCCAAAGTGTTGAAGCTTCAGCATCCGCATCAGTCCTTGCAAAGAATATTAAAGGCTGATTTCCTTTAGGATTGACTGGTTTGACCCCCTTGCTGTCCAAGGGACTCTCAGGAGTCTTCTCTAGCACCACAATTTGAAAGCATTCATTCTTCACCGCTCAGCCTTCCTTGTGGTCCAACTCGCTCATCCATACATGACTGCTGGAAAAAACCTAGCTTTGACATATATGTCAGCAAAGTGATGTCCCTGCTTTTTAATACATTGTCTAGATTTGTCATAGCTTTTCTTCCAAGGAGCAAGCATTTTTTAATTCCATGGCTGCAGTCACCATCCACAGTGATTTTGGACCCAAGAAAATAAAATCTGCCACTGTTTCCATTTTTCCCTGCATCTATTTGCCATGAAGTGATGGGCCCGGATGTCATGATCTTAGTCTTTTGAATGTTGAGTTTTAAGCCAGCTTTTTCACTCTCTTCTTTCACCCTCATCAAGGAGCTCTTTAGTTCCTCTTTGATTTCTGCCATTAGGGTAGTATCATCTGCATATCTGAGATTATTGCTATTTCTCCCAGCAATCTTGATTCCAGCTTGTGATTCATCCAGCCCAGCATTTCATTATGATGTACTCTGCAGAGAAGTTAAATAAGAAGGATGACAATATACAGCCTTGGCATACTCCTTTCCCAATGTGGAACCAGTCCATTGTTCCATGTCCAGTTCTAACTGTTGCTTCTTGACCTGGATACAGGTTTCTTAGGAGATAGGAAGGTGGTCTGGTATTTCCCTCTCTTTAGGAATTCCCCATCTGTTTAAAGAATTTTCCAGTTTGTTGTGATTCACATTCAAAGACTTTAGGATGGTAAATGAAGCAGAAGTAGATGTTTTTCTGGAATTCTCTTGCTTTTTCAATGATCAGCAGATGGTGGCAAGTTGATCTCTGGTTCCTCTGCCTTTTCTAAATCCAGCTTGTACATGTGGAAATTCTCAGTTCATGTGCTGTTGAAGCTTAGGGTGAAGGAGTTTGTGCATTACTTTGCTAGCGTGTGAAATGAGTGCTGTTGTGCAGTAGTTTGAGCATTCTTGGGCATTGCCCCTTTTGGGGATTGAAATGAGAACTGATACTGACGCTTAACTCCTCCTAGATATACATGCAAAAGAGAAAAAGAAATCCAAACACAACACCAAAGATAGTTATCAAACCCCATTAGCTTACAGCAGTGCGTAATTTGAACTGAGATACATATATTCTCCTTTTAAAATTAAAAGACTATATATATAAATAAATGAAATATGGTGGAAGAAAATTTATAGTACAAAATATTAATATGAAACAAGAAATCCTTAATCTTAAAATTATGTAGAAGAAAACTATTTTCAACTTTTTAGTGTATATATCTCAACACTTTTTTCCTTAAATTTACAGTTGATAGATACTGTTGAAACAAGTTTAAGAATACTGAAGAAAATATAAAAAAAAATGAGTCTCATTGGCTGATTTGACATTTCCTTAATTTTAAAAATAGAATTGGCTAGGGGTTTGTGATTAAAATACACACACTACTATATATAAAATAGATAGAACAGACAGCTATACTTAATATCATGTAGTAACCTATAATGGAAAAGAATGTATATATATATATGAAAAATATAAAATATATAAAAAGAATCAGTTCAATTCAGTTGCTCAGTTGTGTCTGAATCTTTGCAATCCTATAGACTGCAGCACACCAGGCTTCCCTGTCCATCACCAACTCCTGGAGCTTGCTCAAACTCATGTCCATCCAGTCTGTGATGCCATCCAACCATCTCACCCTCTGTTATCCCCTTCTCCTCCTGCCTTCAATCTTTCCCAGCATCAGGGTCTTTTCCCATGAGTCAGTCCTTTGCATCAGGTGGTCAAAGTATTGGAGTTTCAGCTTCAGCATCAATCCTTCCAATGAATATTCAGAATTGATTTCCTTTAGGATGGACTGGCTTGATCTCCTTGCAGTCCAAGGGACTCTCAAGAGGCTTCTCCAACACCACAGTTCAAAAGCATTAATTCTTTGGGACTCAGCTTTCTTTATAGTCTAACTCTTACATCCATACATTACCACTGGAAAAACCATAGGTTTGACTAGATGGACCTTTGTTGGCAAAGTATTATCTCTGCTTTTTAATATGCTGTCTAGGTTGGTCACAGCTTTTCTTTCAAGGAGCTAGTGTCTTTTCATTTCATGACTGCAGTCACCATGTGCAGTGATTTTGGAGCCCAAGAAAATCAAGTCTGTCACTGTTTCTGTTGTTTCCCCATCTATTTGCCATGAAGTGATGGGACCAGATGCCATGATCTTTGTTTTTTGAATGTTGAGTTTTAAGCCAGCATTTATATATTCAATATATATATATAAATTGAATCACTTTGCTGTACCCCTGAAGCTAGCACAGCATTGCAAATCAACTATATTTCAGTAAAAATTAAAAAACAAAACAACTGGGATCATGGGCTACATATCAGTTTGTAATTGGACTTTTTTTCAAGTGATGTGCTGTATAGCCCTCAGGAACTGGTTTATGTGTGTGTACTTGTATCAGGGCAGGAAGAACTTGAAGGGTCTTAGCCATATCATTTCATGATTTTAAATTTGTGCTACTTTTAAGGATAAACGTAACACACTGTGGATTGATAATGTATAAACAGAAAATAAGTCATCAAAGATAAATCGTTGGCAGTGGTTTCTGTGAGAATCATAACCTTTTTCTCCAGTAGACAGGTGCCTGAAGGAAGGACCAGGACATTATAAACAGAGAGGCACAATTGTCAGACTTTATTCCTTTGCTTTATCTTACACCCTGAGACTTGTTCATTTTTAACTCAGTAGCTGTGTTCATGATTACTAGAGACCGAAAATCTGGATCACGTAGGTCATTATTTTTGGATGAATACATTAGCACTCACATGTGCCTGGACTCGACTTACTTTGGTTACAAGAGGGGACTGTATCTTTGAGTCTCTTCATGATGTCTTATAAGGCTTAAAGTAACTTGGACCTCAAGGAGGAATCTATTTTTTAGGTCTGGTATTTAAAGTACATCATTTCTATAAAGGGCTAAAGCAAGCATTGTATTTTGTAAATTTGCATGTGAAAACTACTATCACGAAAAGTCTTTTAGGAACTAATTTTCAGTATTAAAATTACAGACTAACAAAAATCAGCTATTGGTAATGTTTTTTTCTCCCTAACATTTTTAAAAGAAGTTTTCCCTGGTTAAACTTTGGAAAACAAAGAAATATACAAAGAAAAAAGAAAGGAAAAAATGCACTGGGGCTTTTATTTATGGACCCCCTGTACATCTTATGTACTGAACCTCTGCAAAAAAAAGATGAAGTGAAAAATAGTCTGTCGGATATTATGGTGGCTCCAGATGAGTTATTGAAGATTTACTGAGATACAGATAAACTTGGTCCCTCACCTGATGTTCCCATGCTGTGTAGTCTTGCTTCTGGCTTCATCATTTACTAGCTTTGGGATCTTGGGGAGTTGATTTAGCATTTCTGGAATTTTTTTTCCTGAATGTAAAATGAACATAATGACATGAACCTTGTACATATCACTGAGAGGTATATAACAATCTTCAGTGGCACCAGTAGATTTTCCTGTAATTTTCTCCTAGGTGTGACTTAAAGAAAAATGCTCAGTCTAAGAGTTGTGAGTTTAGGTTTTATCCAAGGATCTTACAGAGGACTATAGCTCTGGAGACAGCCTCTAAGTAGCTGTGAGAAAACCGCTGCAAAGTATAGAGAAGAAGCCAGTGTATATATATAATTTTTGACTAGAGAGTACATGCTGTCAAACATACATCTTGGTAAAAGATTATTGCTAGTCACAAAGAGCAGATGACTCTAGTTAATACTTTTAGTGATTTTCCGTGTATGAAAAGATGCCAGAATCTGGGTTTATTAAAATTCTTCTTGCAGTAAACATCTAACTATCAATGGAGACTGTTTTTCCAAAGCATAGGGTGCCTCGTCCCATTTTTCATGCTGAATGCCCCTGCAGCGACTGCCATGGCTAATCTTAATCCTTGCAGAACCAGATGGTCGCCAACATTCTGTTTCTCCTTTGGCCCTAAGATGTTTAGCGCTTGCACTGGCTGTGTTGGGCTTCTAGTGCAGGCAACATCAGATATCCTTATTCTTCTTATCAGATCACCAAGAGGCGTCTGTGGGTCAACGCAGGGTTAAATTTCCTATTGTTACATTGCTATTTCGAAATCCATTCTTTTCACAGTTTGAGCCCAATGGCATTTTTCTTTATCAGTCTGTATTTTGGGAGATGTAACATCATGAATGGTCTCTGTGTTAGGATGAAATAAAGTTGTGTTAAATTCAGATTCCAACCCTGTATAAGAAGCCACTTCTGACAATAAATCAAGATTGATTGTTTGATAGTGATGTTCTATTACTGAACCTGTTTGGAGAAAGGCTGAATAGCTGTGGGTAAGAGCTGATATAGGAGAGTATCCTGTAGCTTGTCTATAGCTTGACACGTTAGGTGAGATTTCTAAGGTCCAACTGTGATAATAATTGAAATTTAAATGGAGTGATCAATCTCCTGAAAAATAAGAGAGAGTAATAATTCTGTGCTAAATGGATTAAAGCTACTGGGATTCCTGCATTTAATCATGTAAGACCTTCATGCATTCAAAACACTTCCAAACTCGATTCTTATATATCAGCTACCATGCTAGAATCCTTCAAAGTATCCTAGTGTCTGGAAGCGTGGACTCACAAGCTTAAATCTGCCTGCTGCAAGTGTAATTTCTTTGAAGTTTCAAGTTCATTTGAATCTAAACTTCTACTCTACAAATCTGTTTGTTTTTTTTCCCTTGTTTGTTATTTTAAATACAGCAGTGTGTACATGTCAGTCTCAAACTCCCTAATTACCCCTCCCCCTTCTAGGTAACCATAAGTTTGTTTTTTAAGTCTGTGAGTCTTTCTCTGTTTTGTAAATAAGTTCATTTGTATCATTTTTTAAAGATTCCACATAGAAACTCTTTCTCTGATTTACTTCACTCAGTATGACACTCTCTCAGTCCATCCATGTTGCTGCAAATGGCATTATTTCATTCTTTTTAATGGCTGAGTAATATTCCATTTTGTATATGTACCACAACTTTATCCATCCCTCTGTCGATGAACATTTAGGTTGCTTCCATGTCTTGGCCAGTGTAAGCAGTGCTGCAGTGAACGTTGGGATGCACATATCATCTTGGACCATGGTTTTCTCCAGATACATGCCCAGGATTGAAACTGCAGGATCATATGGTAGCTCTATTTTTATTTTTTTGAGGAACCTCCATACTGTACTCCACAGTGACTGTACCAATTTACATTCCCACCAACAGTGTAGGGAAGGCACCCCTCCTTTTTTGGAGGGGTGCCTTCTTTCCACTCCCCTCCAACATGCATTGTTTCTATAAACTTGGTTTTAAATTAAAACTGATGTATTTTAATTACTCTATAGTGAGGCAATACCAGTCCTTCAGAATTATGGAGTGTTAATCTTGTGCTTCACTAATCCCTTGCCTTGATGTTACGTTTCGCCAATAGTGTACATGCCTCATAGAGTTCTATGGCTGTGAGCTGTGGTGAGTCCTTCAAGGTTTTTATAGTAGAAGAGCAAGGGAAAGGGAGGGAAGAAACTTGATAAAATTTGTATGGGTGAAGCCTTATGGCTTTGGGCAGGATGAAATGAAGAGATGTGAGAACAACAGTCTGGAACTAAGTTAGGAAATGTTAAAATAGTCCAAGTGAGAGATGGTAAGGCCCTGAATGTAGGAACTATCAGTAATATTGGAAGAGAATGAATCAGAGTGATGCTTAATTTATAGAATTGCTGGCCGGTTAGACATGAGCATTTTAGGAAGAAGGAATAAAGAGACTTAGTGCACACTTAGATTTCTTGAGTAGATTGTGGTACTATTCATCAAAACAAGGGAATACAGAGTGAAAAACATGATTGGAGGGAAGGACTAAAAATTCTACTTCGAAGTTTTGAATTTGAGGTGTTTGGGGACCATTACAGATAGATGCCCTATAGCAAGCGAGATACATCATTTGCAAATAAGGGAGAAATCCTGGGATGGAGATACAGATGTGAAAGTTATCAATGCTGAGGGATTATTAGTGCCATGAAATCAGACTCTTGAGAACACTGATAGTTAAGGGGAATCAGAAATTGAAAAACCAGCAAGAGAGACTGAGAGGAACGCAAGCAAGAACCCAAAGTCTTATTCCACAGGAGAGTCTTACCCACCTGGGAGGAAGATAATAGAGATCTAAACTAGAATCATCTCACAGAGGAAAGGGCTGTTGTGTATTGTTAAAGGTAAAGGCCAAGTTGCACCTAACAAAAGGCGAGTATTTCTGGAACTGGCCAGTTTAGTTGGTCATGGCTTTGTGTTCATTTCAGGGTTATGGCTTTCTATGTTCACACAACTCCACTCCAGAAACAGAATACAAATTTCACAGATTTGGCAAAATGAACCTCCGTCCTTGGTCAAAATATGAAGTCATCTAAGACTCCCTGGGCTTGTGCCCCGTCCTGTTTGACTCTTGGCAGCCCCGTGGACTGTAGCCGCCAGGCTTCTCAGTCCATGGGATTTTCCCCAGTTACCCAAATGCTATCTCTGCAACTCATTTTCACAAAGCTATTCTTAAAGGTAACCAATACTGTACTGAGGAATCTTCTGCTCCTGTTTGTGACTCCACGCTGGCCATTGCTGATTCCCACACCATTTTGAATTTGACCAATCACTGAAGCAGAGATACCTAGAAGTAAACATGAGTGGATATAACCAATTTTGCCAAAGTGGATTTCCCTAGAGTAGAGAAAACGATTTACCTCTATATTAATATTATATTAATGCTAATTAGAAAAGCCTTTTATTATTTTATGATAAACATTATGAACCTGCATCTATGTACTGAACATAGTTGTATTATCACACATACTTTTAATATTCAATTAAATTGGATTTTTATAAAATACTTATACTGGAGAAATTGAGAATTGATACAGAGCATTGAAGTAGACTTTAAACCCTACTCTTATGCAAAACTTCTTAGACAACCCCTTCAGTATAATTCAAAAACAGCATACCTAGATTTGTTATTCTCTTTACATCATAGATTTTTCTTTAAAAAAAAAAACAGGACTTAAGAAGATACCTAAGGTTTTAATTTTTCTTCTCCATTTAAAAAATGTTTCATACAAAGGAAAATAAAGAGATAAGATGCATATTAAATAATCTTTGTAAATTAACTTGGTGTAAGACACTGGTCTTGGATATAGTACAGAAATGGATTCTTTTTAACACTTTATCTAGGGTCATTTTTAGTGCATTTTTAGTTGTGGACTGTTGAATTTTCTACCAGCTTCTTGGTAGTAACTGGGTAGTCTTAATCAGGTTACTAAGTCTCCATGAATTTAGAGGGGTGGATGAGAAATAATAATGTATTTAAGTGTGAAACTTAGACTTGTATTTTTTGCTCACTGCAGTGGAAGCTCTACAAGAGTAGGAATTTTAATGTATTTGCTTATTTCTTGGGACCAGAACCTAAAAGTGTGCCCGGCACAGTGGGTATTCAAGTATTTGATGAGTGAATGCAGAAATAAGGACTTCAAGATCTAGTTTCCTTAAGATTAAATGTGCCCCATTCAACATACATGTACTAAGATATGTCTTGATAAGAGCTGTTTTTCAGTTGCTAAGTCGTGTCCGACTCTTTGCCACCCCATGGACTGTAGCCCACCAGGCTCCTCTGTCCATGGGAATCTATAGGCAAGAATACTGAAGTGGGTTGCCATTTCCTTCTCCTGAGCTGTTTGAAAGATGCAAGTGTTGGCTGATGAAGGACACTCCCGTACGTTAACCCTTAGCCTATCCATTACGTGATGGTTATTGCTTGTTAGAGTCAGTTTTCATCTCAGGGTATTAACAGAAATAATTCAGACTCTGCACCATGAACCACACTGGCCCGCAGAATCTTGTCTTGGCCATCTCACTACCTCATCATACTCCATGTGAAGGAGTGGCAAGATTTATCATGGTCCACTTTTTATATAATTATTTAAGATTGCTTGCATGCTAAGTTGCTTCAGTTGTGTCCAACTCTTTGTGACCCTGTGGACTGTGTAGCCCACAGGCTCCTCTGTCCATAGGATTCTCCAGGCAAGAACACTGGAATGGGTTGCCACTTCCTTCTCCAGGGGATCTTCCCAACCCAGGGATCGAACTTGAGTCTCTTATGTCTCCTGCATTGGCAGGTGGGTTCTTTACCACCAGTACCATCTGGGGAAGCCCCAAAGTATATAGTAGCCCGTGATTTTAACCTATTTGAGGACTTCAGTGCTAAAAACATCTTTCTTCTCAGACTGAATTGGAATAGTCTGAGGTTGAATGAAATAGAAATTGCATTGTTATAAAATATACTGAATTCAAAACATGGTTGAGACTGTCCAGTCAACTGGTATTTCAGTGGTTAATTGGGGGAACAATTTCTAAGAAGTAGTGATAACTGAAGAGAAATATATTTAGCATAATGTAATAGTCACTCGACTTGCATGTGTTTATTATAATAACACATGGATTTGTTTTGATGTCTTTTATTACATTTTTAAAAATTTATTTCAAGTTTATTTCTCCATTACCATGGTACAGCCTGTCAAAATGTTTGTGTTGAAAAATGTCACTCACTAACAAAGTGTGAAAAATAAGGAGTAAACATGTTTTTGATTTATTAGCTGATGCCATGTTAAAGGATAAATCTCCTTGAAAAGTTAAGGATACTGATTTTATTTATAATATATACTCAATCATATAAATGTGTGACTATATGTTTTTATAAAGACATGTTTACATTTTAAAATATGCTTTTAAATAATATAGGTAGATTTATACTATTCTTTTTTGTATTATAATATATGTGTCTATACGTTGCAAAGAGGATAATAATAGTTGGAACAGGAAATGTTTTCTGAGAATGAAATTACAGTTCTGTAAAGAGACTGATTTTATGATCACAGCATTTTCATTTCCAGTTTTTCACTGTTCATTTCTTACACATTGGCAAGCTAATCTTTAGCATCAGCCAAAATTTCACTTGGTGATTTATTATAAATTACCCTAATTGATGAGTGAGAAAACTTTATGATACCCTAATTTTAGTTGGATGAAATAACTGATTTTCATCTGATTCATCTTTTGGTCCCTTAAAATATGTTAATAAATGAGGAAAATCAAGCATAAAATAGCAAAGTGCAGTTATTCCTGCTCAGGATTAAAGCAGAATGGAGAGAATTCAAAATATTTCTATAACTGTTCATCAGCTATTGCTGTATAGACTACTTCAGTGAATATGAGTATCCCTCATAAAAGTTGTAAAACATTTATGGAATCCATTTAAGAGATGGTATAAATTTTTTATACTATTAGGAGAGTTTCTAAGTTCTTAAAAAAAGTCTTAAACGCTCTATAATGCTGTCAGCTGATTAATTTTCAGACAGGAATCTGACAATTCACTGAAATTTGAAAATCTGAAATTTCACTTTGAAAGTATCAGTAAATTCCCAGTAGCAACAATGGCATACTGATGGTATTCAATGGTTCTTTTCTTTCAATAAAGTTCATGTATGGAAATTTAGCTCAGTATATCATTTAATTTATGAGTGATGTTTGTTTTCTAGAAAGTTTTTAAACCTACGAAATTAATTCTCTGAGGTTTATTTAACTAGCAAATTCCTTTCTGGGAGTGTGATTAAAGCTGTTGCAACCATTTTTCAATAATATGTATCTCATATAAAGCAAGATATTTTTTATTAAGTGTTTATAGCAGAGTATTTGCATTTTGCTTTTTGGGGAAACACATTAAAAAAGTTATTACACCTGAATACATTCTCATTATAAAAGATTCTACTCTAGTATTTTCTTGGCATAGCATCTCTGAGGAAAGGGAAATATATCCATGAGAGAGTAAAATAATTATATACAAGCCAGTTCATTAATCAAAGAACCATAGCTTAAAAAGATATATCTTCTTTTTTTCTTTTAAGAAAAGAAGTTTGTTAATTTTGCCCACACTCTTTCTCTATGTTTGCAGTCATTAATGGTTTAGCCTCATATTGCATTTCTCATAATAACCACGTGGTCAAATGCTTGTTAGATATGTTAGAATGTTCTTTAGTTGATTCTGATCTTTTCTTTTTTTATCTTATTCTCTCATTTGACCTCATGTGTTTTCCTATCTTCCTCTGTTATTAATCCTAACATTTTGGAGCATGTTTGATGGTGATGCATTTAGAAAAGATTTTCTCAACCTTGGCAATATTGACATGTCAGGCCAGATGATTCTTAGTTGTTAGGTCAGGGAAGGGGCTTTTCTGGGTATTGTAGGCTGTTAACCTCTACCCATTGTTTACCCACACTATGAGAATCAAAAGTATCTTTAGATGCTGCTGAATGTCCCCTGGGGGCCTAAAGTACCCCCAGTTGATGTATTTGTCTCTGGGGGTGCACAATCAACCATGGTTCAATAGCATTTCTAAACTTTTATTTTTATGACATTTATTTTGCAGGGATAGATAACTATCCTTAATCTGGCCCATAATATGTTTTGAAGTATCATTAAAATTGTATAAATATAGCACTGTTAAAACTTCACTCCATATCTGTGTAATTGACTTTAACTCACATAGAAGTAGATAGATGTTTACTGTATATTTACATTAAAATTTTATATGTATATAAAAATATTTGCTGAGGAAAAGACCTCTGCATCATAAAAGAAATGTCCTCATTTATCTATATAGATGAAATCTGAAACCTGAATTCAAACTTTCTTATCTAATTCTTCAGCACTTGAATTCTAGAATTTTTAAAAAACATATGCTTTTGGGCCATTGCTGTGTAACATATAAACATGTATTGTGAGAAGGCCTTAAATCATACCAAACAAACTACTTTCCAGAATAGATCAGGCATCATAAAGTCCCAATATACATGGTTTTTTTCATACATAGCCACTCAACATTTATCTTCAAATATGTAAATCTGTATATATTCAGTGTAAATGGAAATAACATAAACTAAAATTTTAAGATTTTATCTAAAATTTTCAAAACTCAGTGATAATATTTTAATAATAAAAATCCTATCCTATATACTATCTAAGAAATGTTTTCAGACATATTTATCTTTGAAAGTTTACCTCTGAAATATTTTGGCACTCCCCCATAAATGGGCCAAGAACAAAAAGAAAAAATGACCTTCACAATGAAAGTTAGACTATTTCAAGCAGTGTTTCCTGTATTTTTAGACTTTATGTTCTTATTTCCGCCCTTAGTATATATTCTTATTTAATTTCCTGTTGATTTTAAAGGAAATTTGTACTGTAGGCTATTTTAAAAGAATTACTTTAAACTCTCTCCTATATTTAAATCACTTTCTTTACAGAAGCAGCACTCAACATTTTTGAAATCAAGATTTGAGTGTTTTCAAAATCCAAGTATTGTATTAATTTTAATGTATCAAATTATTATTTTCAATACACCCATCTTTAAATCTGTACTTTTGCATTCTGTTTTTATAATTTCTGTGTACATTTACCTAATCCAACTTAAAATATTTGAAAATGGCAAATTTAATAGAAGGACGGACTTTTTTCTTTGTTTTCAAGGTAATATAAAACACATTCTAGACATCAGTATTATATTTAACACTAATATAAGTTCTGACTAAAGTAATAGACTTTCACAAACTTGAGACCAAGTAAGAATTATTAAAAATAATATTCTAATGAAAATATCAATGCCACTAAGTTTAATGGATATTAAAACCTGCGTTCACAGTGTCATGCTATTTAAGTCTTTATTGTGTCACTGGCAATATCTGAGTATCACTTGCATAACATTAATATTTTTATTCAAATATCAGTCTTAAAGATGTTTAAAAGGAAAATATATAATGGTCCATATTTTTTTTCCAGTACATATTAAAATAAATAATAGAATGAGAAAAGCTACAGAAAAGGTTACACAGGAATCACTTGAAGTCATCTATTATGTCACCTGCAACATTTTGGGAAACATAATTTGAGGGAGATAATCTGTGCTTTGTAAAACTTAGCCTTTGATTTGCAGAGGCTTGAGGTTATGGAAGCAGGAATTTTCCAGAACATGACCAAAAATTCTTCTGCTGTGTTATTTTAAAATTTACACACAGTGATTTCTGTAAAATACTGATTATTATAGAATATAACTGAGTCTAATGCATTTATGTCTTAAAACTCCTTTTTGGGGAGAGGGGAGGCGGTTGGCCTTCGTCATCAGGTGGGGTTGTAAACAAAGTAACAGTATGGCTTTTTTATTTTGTTCTGTTCTCGTGACATTAAGTTTAGTATCACCTTAAAGGAGAGAACTGAAGCTTGTTTCAAGTTGTTTAGTTCTATATTTCAAGAAGAATGACATTAAGGACAGTTTATAGTGAGTATAATATTCTTGGTAGTTTATTATATTTCAAATTTGTAGCTGGTCTTTTAACAGACATTTCTTTAGCTGTTTCTCAGTCTTTCACAACACTGCAATTCTTCCCTACATTTGTTATTTCAGCTGTGTCATGGAGGTTTATTTTGGAAATGTATATTGACTAAAGTTTCTTATGCCACCCTCACTTAGCTCTGTGTAGTAAAGGTCACATTTAATTAGAATACAGGCCTTTATGGCTAAGAGGTACATTAGAACCAGCCAATTTCCATTCCCACTGCTTCACTGACCTGAATTTGGCCTTACCGCTTTCCTTGTAACTTGGAATTCTGTCTTAACTTTTCTCTCAGCTGTTGGTATTTTCTCACTCTAGTTCATTGCTGCTCTGAATTTGTTTCACCCTGGTCAAAAGTCTTCAGCATCTCGTCTTTGTGAAAACCTCTCTATCTCTGCCTTCTGTCCCCACCACTATCTGCCCTAGTCTTCTTATGTTCCCATCACTCTTGATCTACACAAACTATAGTCATCGAGTCCTTCAGAGATTATACCTGTGCTTTTGCTGTCCTCTCTTCTCATTCACTTACTTTTCTTGAATACCAAAGTATATAAATTCATTTGTTTGTTAATATCTACACTACTTTCCAGGCTCACCTTACGTTTTACGTTTTACCCCTCACCTTAGACTCCTTGGGTTCTCTTTTAACCCCCCACAAACACGATGTACTATGTCTCTTCTCCCTGAATCATTATTATATTTCTTTTTCTTATTAAAAAATAATACTGTGATTGCAATCTCAGTGTAGAGAGAAGGCATGGGTTTTTTGGTCTACTCTGTTCCCGGGATAACTGCTGTCATCAGAGCTTGTGTTACATTGTGTATAGATCGTCCCTGACTTACAATGATTCTTATAATTTATTTGACTTTACGATAAAGCAGTACACATTCAGTAGGAACTTTACTTTGAATTTTGATCTTTTACCAGGCTAGTAATCTGCTGTCGGAGACTCTCTGACACCGAGCAGTGGTGGTGAGCTACAGTTCCCAGTCAGCAGTGTGATCAGGATGCTAAAGGAGGGAAACACTTACAGCTCTTCTGTAGCCATAAAACCATTCTGGTTTTTACTTTCAGTACAGTATTCAGTAAACTACCTGAGATATTTAATAATTTTTTATAATATGGGCTTTGTGTTAGATGGTTTGCCCAAATATTGGCTAACGTAAATGTTTTGAACATGTGTAAGGTATGCTAGGCTAAGCTACAATGGTAGGTGAAAAGTGAAAGTGAAAGTCGTTCAGTCCTGTCCGACTCTTTGTGACCCCTTGGACTTCTCCAGGCCAGAATACTGGAGTGGGTAGCCTTTCCCTTCTCCAGGGGATCTTCCCAACCCAGGGATTGACCTCAGGTCTCCCGCATTGCAGGTGGATTCTTTACCAGCTGAGCCACAAGGAAGCCCAAGAATATTGGAGTGGGTAGCCTACCCCTTCTCCAGCGGATCTTCCTGCCCAAGGAATCAAACCGAGGTCTCCTGCATTGCAGGCAGATTCTTTACCAACTGAACTATCAGGGAAGCTCATTCAATGTTAGGTAGTCACATGTATTATTTGCATTTTCAATTTGGGATATTTTCAATTTAGAATGAGTTTATTAGGGCATAAGCACATCATCGGTTGAAGAAGACCTATATTCTGTTACGTTCTAGGGACTCTGTTTTTGCACACGAAGTTGCAGCTGGCAATGAATGTTTTAGAAGGCTGAAAAACTCCTTATTTATGAAGGAATGTTATTTTAATATTTATTCAAACAATATCCTGAAGAATCTCAATGTTTTTGCCACCCACAGGGAAATAATTTACTTTCCAATAAAGTGCACAGTTAAGGCATTTGTGAGCAGGAATTGAATGAAAATATACCACTGAGGAGATAGCTGAAAGTTTTACATGTACATATAGGTGTGTGTGTCTGTGTGTGTACAAAATTGGGGAAAGAGGTTTCTTTTACCATCAATGCTTCCTAATGTTTTAAGTCTGTTATGTACCCATTAAATGTATTCAGTCTGCATTTTAGAGCCATCTGTGGTCACTTATTATCCTAATGCCAGTTTCCAATTTTTAAGGGGGAAATTGCAATGGCGTGGAATCTGGAGATTATTGGACAGCCCAATCTCTCACTCTTCCATGATTTATTTACCTTCTGTATAGCAAGTTACCAGCAGGAAAAAAGCTCACATATTTGCAATTAGGAAGAATATAAAATAATTTATTAATTTGATAACAATCTATTAGCTGAGTTATATGTTTAAGCTCCTGAGCATAATAATCTGCTTTTACACTTTCTTGTATCTTTACCAAAAACTTGTTATATATACCTTAGCAATGTTTCAACAAAGAAGTAATTTGTCTTATACTTAGGCTAAAGTGCTAATGACAAAAATGGGAAAGGGGATTAATTATAAGACGTACTAAATTTAAAGTCTGGACCCTTATGCCGCCCATGCACAGCAATGTCTGTGATTACTCTGCGCACTTTTTTTGTATTTACTCAGGACTAAATGAGTAAATGACTAAGTGTCAGCACTATTTAATTCAACAAATTAAATTTGTTGAAGAGTCTCTGATGCCTCTGAATCATTTTCCAGGGGACATCCTGAAACTAGACCTGTAACAATAATTCCTTAGTGAACATAGAAAATGTTCTTTCTTCAAGAAGAGTAATATTCAAAGGGGTCTTCTAAATAATACATGAGGATATTTTCTTACTCCTTAGATTCCTGTTTAACTAGAATTTAAGACTAAATATAGGAACTTAGAATCCTTTAAATTTATACCTCTGCTTAATTATTTAACGAATTAAAAAATTGATTTCCTTTAAAAGCGTCTTCCCATTTCTAATCTACTGAAGTCAATGGCAAGTATACTGGTGCTAAACCAAGCTATAGCACACTAAAACATATATATGTATTTCCAAAACTCAGCATAGTAATATATCTCTCTGTATACCTTTAATGTAGATTATATAGAATCATGTTGGTATTCTCTAATTTGTGAGAACCTGGGCGTTTGCCAGAAATATATGAGGTCATGATTATAGTTGGAGGCTCCTTAGAGAATGCAGTATATTTCCTGATTATATGTTACACTGACAGCTTTGAATACAATGGAGATAGTAGAAGGAAAACAAAAGATTTAAGTATGGGTATTGTTACTTCCCAGGTGGTACAGGGGTAAAGAATTGGCCTGCCAATGCTGGAGAGCAAGAGATAGGGATTTGATCCCTGGGTCTGGAAGATCCCCTGAAGTAGGAAATGACTACCCACTCCAGTATTCTTGCCTGGAAAATTTCATGGACAGAGGAGCCTGGCGGGCCACAGTCTGCAGGGTTGCAGAGTCCGGCAGAACTGAGCACGCACACACATTGCTACTTCACGCCTTGTTCAATCTCATGTTGTCTCTGGCCAAATAGACTTTCAGAGATTCATATTTATATGTAGGAGAATCATGTGTGAAATAAAAACCCCATAGTTTTCTGTACTGAACCAGTATTCCTAATTAACTGTAACTTTTCTAAGTTTTGAATGCCCCTTACAAAATGATGATAATATTATTAATCTTTTTTTAATTTAAGAGGAATATATAAATATATTGACATTTTATTTTATTGTATTTTATGTTGAAATTTTTGTTAGCTTTCTTTTTATAATTCTTTATTTGGAAATAATTTCAAACGTAGAATAAATTTGCAAGGATAGTTGAAAGGGTACCCTCTATCTACTGTAACTTATTGTTAATATTTCATTTGGGTCATCATTCATGTTCTCTCTCTCAATGAGTGTGTGTGAGTATGTTTGTGTGTATATAATATGTTCACATGTTATATACATGTGTGGGTATATACATGGTTTCATAAACCGTTTGAGGGTGATGTTTTAAAAAGCTTTTTTCTGGTAAGCTTTCTTATCTCCTTTGTTTTTGAATATTTATGTTCATGATGTAAATAAGACATTTAGGTCTGATTTAGGTGATGATAAACAGAGCCTTCTGGTAAATTTGGTTTTCCACTATTAGCCGTTTTTATCTTGGTTACAACTTTTTATGCTCAATTTATATGACCACTATGAATATTTGTTGAGCAATGGAGCCAGTATACACCCTTTCTTCTATTCACCTTTGAGGTGTTTTGACTAATGATTCCAAGCAGGGGATGAAGGAAAGAGTGGTACATGGGAGCGTGGTGTTAACTCTCCATAGGGTGATGTTGAATGTTTGGGATAAAACCACTAGTTAACCTTGTCTCTTAGCACATAGGTATTACTTTCATGTTAAAGATGGATTTTAGTCTGAAAATTACATATTGAGCATGAATGTTTCTCAACTCTCACTCTTCACAGATCCTTGATTTTCAAATGTTTTGCTACTTATTTTGTTTTGCTACTTATTTCATTATTATTTTTTTATGTACTGCTCCAAGAAACAGATGAATGTGATACCTGTATATGTTCTAGAATCTTAAAGTACAGTTTTAGAAGGACTATCTTATTACTCTCTTTACCGTTTCTTGCTATACTTGAGTAGACTTTTAATACATGCTGACTGATTTAAATGAAGATGTGCCCCATACAGCTGCTCTGCTTCATTTTTTGTTAGCTTACTCCTCAAATCTGTGTTATCAGTAAGGCGGTGTCCTAGATTACCTGATGAGATGCTTGAAGTTTTTTGTTTTACATGTTCGATCTATAGTTAATACTTCAGAATATATAAAAGCTATATAAACTTTGAGTTTAATAATATTTTAGTAACAGATATTTTATAATTTCATACATCTACTATTGACTGACAAAGATAGACAGCATAGTAAAAAGCAGAGACATCACTTTACTGACAAAGGTCCGCATAGTCAAAGCTATGGTTTTTCCAGTAGTCATGTATGGATGTGAGAGTTGGGACCATAAAGAAGGCTGAACACCAAAGAATCAATGCTTTGGAACTGAAAAAGACTCTCGAGAGTCCCTTGGACTGAAAGGAGATCAAACCAGTTACTCCTAATGGAAATCAACTCTGAATACTCATTGGAAAGGCTGATGCTGAAGCTAAAGCTCCAATACTTTGGCCACCTGATGCAAAGAGCTGCCTCATTGGAAAAGACCCTGATGCTGGGAAAGATTGAGGGCAGGAGAAGGGTGCAGCAGAGGATGAGATGGTTGGATGGCATCACCGACTCAATGAACATGAGTCATTGGACTTGAGTCTCCTTGAGAAAACTCAGGGAGATAGCGAAGGACAGGGAAGCCTGGCATGCTGCAGTTCATGGGACATGAGTTGGCCACTGAAAAACAACAACTATTGAGTACTCAATGCTTTACCTATATTATCTTCAGTTTTTAATGAAATCTTAAACAAAATTATTGAAATTATCTTTGTTTTAGAGATGAGAAAAAAGAAGCTTAGATGGTTAAAATACTTTGCCTTTTAGATAATAGTACATCCCTTGTGGGTTACTGTGAGAATCAAGACACTGTATGTCTGAAGTAGCTCACACAGAGCCTGGCACATAGAAGTCCTTCAATAAGTAAATGTTTTAATACTCTTGTTGGTTGATGTTATTACTCTTATCAGTGCCAACATATCAGTCAGTGGCATAGCTAAGGTTCTGCCTTATCTGAATCTACAGTGTATGTTGACTATATTTGATATCTTTTGAAATACAAATAGAGTGAACACTTGATACAGTTTTATTTCTTTCCCTTATGCAGCAGTGTTCTCTATTACTGCAACGAAGCCAGCTGTTAATGACCTTATGGAATAAATTTTCATTATTGGCTTTAACTTGCAAAGCAATCTTTTAATGGTCAAGGCTGACACCGTATTTCTTGCTGATGATACTGTTCCTAGAACCTCTGCAACAGATGGTGGCCGTTGTGTAGAATCAGCACAACTCTCCTGAGCTGTGCTGCCAGCTCAGCATAATTCTCTGGATAAACAGTTTGCCTATATAAGGCATCAGTCTGCAGTGGAGAGATTTATCTGTAAAAGCAGAGGGGAAAATAAGAGGATTCTTACTAAAATGGGTTGAGGGCGCTAGCTGAACTCTGTTCTCTGTGTGGTATTCTGTGTCAGATTTTAAAAGCATATGGTCAGAGACCTATTTCACCGTAGTTCCAGTTAGCAAATAGCCTGGTGTCAGATTCCACATAAACCACAAGTTTACAGTTTGCATTGAGACCATTTTTATCCGAGGGCGCTGTGTTTTACAAGTGCTCATGTGAAGGCAAGATGCCTGGCGTATAGAACATGCAACTGATGAATGCCTTAGGGAGTAATGACAGGGAGATGAGATTTCAGTGCCAACAAAGGACTCTTTGTTTCCCAGAAATTTTCATCATTTTGGACAGGATTATTTGAATCTGGTAATGGATGGACAAGGCCTGCTCTTGCTCTTCTGCTTGTGCCTATAAATTAGGAATCGTTTCTATGTGATATGTGGTAAGTATTTTTTTGGGAGAAAAGAGAAGCATGTGTGCTTTTTTGACATGCTTTGTGTATTTTTCTGGGACTGGTCAGATGACAAAACTTGCAGTGATTGGATTGAACTGCAGAGGTGATTTACTGTGAAATTAATGGACCTTAGCCTTCAGGGCTCTTTATTTTCCCAGGTTCTTACGAAGACCTTGGACCTTAATCACATGATCTTATGTAAAATTTGCAGTTAAGATGTTTTATACACAGTCAGGTAAGACTGATTTTTTTGCACACGTACTGCCCTCTGTCATAGTTCCCCCAGTGCAAAGTGTGTTGGAGTGGCTGTGGTCAATTCTGGAATCGGGCTGATGGGATGCTGAGTTGGAGATATATTTATTTTGGGCTTAGTGGGATATATCAGTGTGAGACTTTTGAAATTGTCATTTTTGGAGGTCAAAGATGATTGAACACTGGCAATGTCATATGGTTATAGGCGGTTGGAAGTTGCTTCAGTGTATAATTAAGTTATTTCTACTGCCCTGGTAAAGAACTGTTTTCCAGGAATCTTCCTGATGCTCGCTGAGCTATACACCCTATGTGACAAGTACACAGGAAGAGGGCGTTTTGTGATACGCACGTGTCCTTGGGCACCTGGCACAGAAAACATGTGGGTGAAGGAGGAACAATGATAAAACTTTGATCGACTCTGATAGAGGAAACTTTGCATTATTTTTCTAGTTTTCCCATAGAAAACAACACAAAATCCTTAAAAAATGATAGGGCACCCCTTGAAGTCTATAAGACAAAGCAAAACAAAACACTGAAAAAAGAAAATATACAGAAACATGTCTAGTAATTCTTTGAAAACGTATGCAATTTTTCTGGATTTTGTAATTTTTGTGGCAACACAAATTATTTGTGGCATTTTGAAGCTTATTTACTTAAAGGGTTTCCCAGCCTTCATTGTATAAGCGTCAAAGTTCACAGTACTTGGATCTGCACCTAAATTGGAAGCATATGGAATGGGGTTCCGATAGCAAACAGATTTTTTTCCAGGAACCCAGAAATCCTTTCCTGAGAATATTTTTATATAACTTCTTAAATTGGAGCTCAAGCATAGTGACATAACTGATTTCCTTTCAGAGGAAAAAAGGTGTGTAATAGGATGAAAATAGATTCTAAGAGTGATACTAAAGTCTATAAGGTGATGTTTCTAGGGTTGGGATTAGAGTAAATTTTAAAACCCATAGCAACTCAAAATCTATTTCTGTTCATCTCTATCTTTTCTTAACCTTGTTTATTACCATCTTCCCTTTCAAGAAAGTAAAGACAGATAAGGATCATTAGTGAATGAGATTTTTTAGTTAATGAAACTGGGTGTGTATGAAAGACCTTCACTCAGGCTGTCTTCTAGTGTTTTTCCACTCTGTTTCCTAATGATATGTTAGCCTGACAGCTTTTTTTTTTTTTTCTTTTTCTTCAAAGATGGCCTGGGAGGTACTGCTAGAATCAGCAAATAAATTATTTGTTAATAAATTCTCCATGAACATAAATTCTTCAGTGTTCACAAGTAAAACAGCCGTTTGCTCTTCTGTCCCATTGTTCTGTCTTCTCAATTTTACCAACTTTGGGGAATCTGGGAATTCCCCAAATCTGGGGAGTCTGTAACCAAAGAAGCAGTACTCTTCTTATCGCTGCATACAACTCCCCAAATGTCACGAATAATTTAGAAAACTAAAGATCACAGATCAACTCATCATCAATTACCTGTAAAGCATCTAGGTTGAGGGGGGATCCTCAGCATAGTGCCCACCTATGATCCCCACCTCCTTTCTTTTGTATTTCCCTATCTTGGTGAATATGACAACCAACCTTAAGTTCTGTAAGGCAGAGTGTGAGGCATGCAAGACACCTCATGACTGATTTGCCATATTATGCTCATGTAAGCATCCTTAGCCTCTCCAATGGTGACCTCTATGGCTCCTGACTCTTTCTGACACACTGTCAAAGGAGTTCTTTTTAAGGAAACATTGCTTATATAGCATATTTAAAAGCCTTATACAAAGGACAGTCACCATTGCATCATATATATTCATTGAACAGGTAATGATTGAGTGCTAGGGAGAACTGGCGTGACGTGGTGGGCTGGACATCTTCAGATGTCTCTTCCAGGTCCCTTCTCTACCTGTGTCAATTATGTTCTCTTCCCTGAGAGACAAATCAATATAAACCATATTGATAGCCTCCTGGGAAGAGATATGAGGGAGAGAGAAGTGTGAGCTCTCATTATTTATTCTCTTAGCACTTTTTCTGCAGGTGGCCTTAACTTGACTGCTGTTCCTCTCCAATTATCAGTGTTTCTCTCAAAGCTGACCTCTCTGTTGGACTCCTTCTGGGCTTGTCCCTTCAGGGGACCAATATTACTGCCCTTCAGGTTCTTCATTATCGCTTTTGGTTTTCTTACATCCTTCCACCTCTTGTAATGAGTCCTTGATTAAACTCTCCAGGGGCTTCTCTGGTGACTTAGATGGTAAAGAATCTGCCTGCAGTGCAGGAGACCCAAGATTGATTCCTGGGTGGATCAATGGAGAATGGAATGACTACTCACTCCAATATTCTTGCCCAGAGGATTCTATGGACAGAGAAGCCTGGTGGCCAACAGTCCATGGGTTACAGAGAGTCAGAGAGTCAGACACGACTGAGTGACTAACACTTTCACTTTTCAAACTCTTTATCAATTATCTTAATTTAGTCTGGTACTCATCTCCTTCTAGACTTGACTGATATAGATGTTAATCTAGGAATACCTCTGTAATGCTTTGAGGTTATCAGTGATATATGAAGTAGGTGAGGAAAAATAAATTCATGCAGGGAAAGTACTTTCCGTATGGACAAACTCTTTTGCAGGAAAATTAGAAGGACAGCAAGGTGGACTGGGTGGCTGGAATGAAGTAGGCAAATTGGAGAGAAGTAAGAAATTAAATCAGAGTGGTAGCAGAATGAGGTGGGAAGACCACCAAATGCCTTATAGGGTACATTTTCATCAGGAGAGTGAAGTCATCGGAGCTGGTGACTGGTTTATCATGTGTCACTTGGACTACTATTTGGAGAATAGACTGTGGACAAAGGTAGAAGCAGGGAGGCCAGTTAGAAGGCTGTTGAGAAAGACGATGGTAATTGCAGCAGCAAAAGTAGTGATAAATGGTGGGATTTTGGATATATTTTGGAAAATGGGGAAAAGATTTGCTGATGGTTAAAGAAGGAGTCCAGATGACAAATTTGGCACTTAGATGGATGGACCTGTTATTTCTGATATGGAGCTGACTACTGGAGGAAGAGTCATTCTCCAGCAGTCATATGGATAGCCTTCATATCCATATGAAGTGGATATATTGAGTGAGAGTGGTTCACAGGAAATGTGTCTAGGATAGCAATACAAATTCAGGAGTCATCAACACAGACGATATTTAAGCTGAAATTCCCTAGGCTGCTGATGCTCAAACTTCTGATTTACATACTTATAAATATAATGTTCATTGTAAATTATGGTGGTTGGGTAAGCAAACTCTAAGAACAATGTTATTAGAATTAGACTATATGGCTTCCCCAGTGGCTCAGAGATAAAGAATCTACCTACAATGCCAGGAGTCCTGGAGACACTAGTTCAATCCCTGGATCAGGAAGATCTCCTGGTGTAAGAAGTGGTAACCCATTCCTGTATTCTTGCCTGGAAAATCCCATAGACAGAGGAACCTGGCGGGCTACAATCCATGGGGTGGCAAAAGAGCTGGACATGACTTAGAGACTAAACAACATGACTTAGAGACTAAACAACTTAGAGAACTTGCATATTCTATAATTAACATGCATACAACATAAGCACCTAAAAATGAGGATATCTATTAAAATACTGACATGTACGTGCAAACTCAGACATTTAAGTGTGTCTAACACAAAGACTATGTTTGAAAATATTTATTTGCTTTTTTGGAAGGCATTTTTATTTAAATGTCAGAAAGTGAGAGTAATCACTGATTTTTCTGCCAAACAAGGAAAGTGATTATAACTCCAAGAAGAACATAAGGAGCATTATTGCAGCTGTCTTTGAAATGTCAGTCAACTTTTAAAATGTAATTATTGTAAGCCATTTGTTTACAAAATGGCATCTCTATTTGTATACAGTTTCAAATACTTGACCCTTTTTTGATTCATCTCTAACTTTTTAGGATTTTGAATAAAAGGCCATTTGCAGTGGTAAAGAAATCTTTACCACCTAAAGCACTAGACTAGGAGTGAGATGTGTCAGTGTAAAGGGTAATTATTTTGCCACCAACTAGCTATGTGAATGTGTAATAAAACATCTTTAGGCTTCAGATTCCTTGTTTGAAAGTTAAAAGATTAATCTAGATTACTGGTATTTCCATAGTTCCACAGACTATCCCCTGGCTCAGCCCCCAGACTGGTCAGGATGGGCCAACTATGCCAGAAATGCCTGGGTCTCTCACTCTTTCAACCAGAGCCTTTACATTTGATTTGCTCTGTGTTAGAGAAGGAAATGGCAACCCACTCCAGTATTCTTGCCTGGAGAATCCTAGGGACAGAGGAGCCTGGTGGGCTGCCATCTATGGGGTCACACAGAGTCAGACACGACTGATGCGACTTACCAGCAGCAGCAGAGCTTACCAAGGAAGACATTTTCAATGTATTCATCACCAGTTTATAGTCTTAGAAATCCAGTTAATTGCTAATCTTTACTAGGAAAAGAATTCTTTTAACTAATTATGCATAAAGCTTTGTCAGCTGTGAGAACTGCCTTCCCTCTAAACCACTGCCCCCAAAACGTACCCGGTCAGTTCCATAACTCTTCCCAGGTAACTATTCTTTTTTGCTTCTGAGGTATACTTAAGCCTTTAACATTCTTTAATTATAGAGTCTTAGTAAAGTCTTAAAGTTGAAAAAGACCTTAGAAATGATCTCTTTCAACCTCTTTCCTGATTCAGATTGACTACCACATCTTTGAGACTAGTTATTCAAAATCTATTTGCAGAGTACCAGGGGCTCATCAACTGAGATGGCAACCCATTCTGTTTACAACAGCTCGTCGTATGCTTTCTTATGTGCAGCCAAAATAAATACCATTGAAACCTTCACTTTTCTGTCATTTACCAGAGGGATTTGAAAACCCTATCTGTGGCTAGTGGCTCTCAAAGTTTACTGTATACAGAATCACTTACAGGGTTATGATGAATATTTTAGGACTCTCTATTCAGATTGTTTAAATTAATCAAGAGATGCAGTCCAGCAATCCAAATTTTCAGTAAACATTTCCTTTGATTATAATTATAGATCATTACTATAACTCATCACAGAAGACTGTGAATTGTAAAATTCATTTATAAAATAGTTTGTATGATTCCATTTTTGTATATAATAGCATCTGCTTGTATTAAAAAGACCAATTTAAAAGGATGTCTCCTAAATGTTATCAGTGGTTGATTATTTCTGTATGTTGACATTATGGACAGCTTTATTTCTGCAATGATTATATATTGCTTCTATCATTAAAAATGATGTTTTAATTAGTGTTTTATCACCATCAGAACTTATCATAAGGGCTTCCCTGGTGGCTTAGCTGGTGAAAGAATACGCCTGCAATGCAGGAGACCTGGGTTCGATCCCTGGATTGGGAAGATCCCCTGGAGAAGAACGACTACTCACTCCAGTGTTTTGGCCTGGAAAATTCCATGGACTGTATAGTCCATGGGGTCACAAAGAGTCAAACAGGACTGAGTGACTTTCACTTCACTTCACTTATCATAAAAATGATTTTACAGAACTTGGAGACTGGCAAGGATAAAAGAAATCTATCTAATATGGCAGTATTATTGCTGCTGAGTCCTTTCAGGGCACATTAGAGTCAGGGTCCCTGGGGAAAAAAAAACAAACCTGACTCTTTTGATCTGCTCTAAAGGGAGTGTTACTGAGCAAGGCTGTGTGTGCCTGCGGCACAGAAAGTCAAACTCTGACAGCAGATATTTGTGGCAAAGTCAGGATTTATTTGCAGGGTGCCAAGCAGGGAGAATGGGCAACTTAATGCTCAAAAGACCCAAACTCCTTGATGTTTTTCAGGCAAGGGTTTTTAAACTTGGTGTTAGCGGAAAGGGTCATAGGATGTGTGATCAGCTCCCGAACTTTGTTCTGATTGGTTGGTGGTGAGATAACAGGGTAAAGGTTCTGGAATCTTAACCTTCTGGTTCAAAATAGTCTGAGATCTACGTGCTTGTGGTCAGCATGTAGTCACCATCTTCCACCTGAGTGGAGATCTTAGTTTCTACAGAAAAACTCAAAGATATTCATCAGATTGCTCTCTATATCCCTTCAGGAGGAACAAGGAGGCCTGTGACTTGTCCTCGTCATTAACTGCTCAGGTCTGCTCTTTGGAATTCAGGGAAGCCTAGAAGACTAATGTCTTTTTCTCTGCAAACAAGGAACAGGGCTTATCGAGGGGCCTTTCATAGCTTCTGCTTGGTTTCAATCCCCCTTTACTTTACTCCTCGGCCTGAGGGGAACAGAAGTGGGACAAGAAAGGGAATAAAGTTTTGGATAGAGAGTAATCATAAACTCAGTAACAGAACTCAGATTTAGGGGACTCCATTTCAGGAGAATGAGGGTCAGCATTGACAGTCATCTCATCACTCAGCCCAAGGCCAGTTTATTACCATCTGCTTGTTCTTTCAACAAATATTTATGGGGATTTTCTTGGTGGTCCAGTGGCCAAGACTTGAAGCTCACAATGCAGGGGGACCTGGGTTTGATCCCTGGTCAGGGAACTAGATCCCACATGCTGCAACTGAGATCCCAGTGCAGCCAAATAAATAAGTGAATAAATAAATTTAAAAAATTATGTTCATAGGATATATGCCACTCAGTCAGACTATAGAGGAACACTTGTGTACCAAATTCCTACCACATCAGAGGAAGCAAAAGTGGCACAGAAAACAGAGGAGTTGTTTTTCCTTGGGAAGCCCTGAGGTAGTTTCCCTGTAGAGTGGCTGAATAAAGTAAACCTTGCAAAGTGAGAAGCAGTCTTATCTAAGCTGATGAAATGAGGCTGGAGATTTTTCCTTGAGAAGGAAATATACAAAGCGCATGGAAGTGTAACACAAATACAAAGCCCATGGAAATGTAACCTCATGTGTTATAAATGGGGAACTGTAAATAATTTGATATGGCTAGAGGGCTGGGTGCCCTTGAGAAAACTGCAAGAGGCAGTTTGAACAGGTAAGCAAGAGCCATTCTTGGAGCATCTTATATGCCATTTTAAAGAATTTGGGAGTTTAGGTGAGTAACTTGATCAGCTTTATAATGTGGCAGATAGATTGGAGAGCAGGGGTGGGGGCATTGGCTGGAGAGGACAAGACTATGCTGGTACTAAGAGAAAGTCCTAGAGGCAGAAGTTATTAAAGGGCTGGCTGGAATTAACACCATCTGACTGGTTGGTTGGGGGTGGGGGGCGTCTAACTAACCATAGAGGAAGGAGCCTGGTGTGACTCAGTTTCTCCTAGGTTTTGGGGTGGATTAGATTTGAGTACCGTTTTTGCATGGCAGAAGATAGGTTATTAGTCACACAAGTTGTTTTCGATTTAGATGGTCACTCCTCTACCATGGTATGGAGTGAGAAAAAAATTACATGGCTTATATAGAAGAAAGTGAAATTTGGGACATTGTTTTTCATGTGCCTATCCCTACATTTAATTTCAGCATTTCTTTTTTTTTTAAATTTTATTTATTTATTTATTTTTATTAGTTGGAGGCTAATTACTTCACAACATTCAGTGGGTTTTGTCATACATTGATATGAATCAGCCATAGATTTACACGTATTCCCCATCCTGATCCCCCCTCCCAATTTCAGCATTTCTGTGTCTCAAAAGCTTGTTGTGACCTAGGAAATTTTCGTTGTATATATTTAATAACTTTCCACTTAGGTAACCATCTTACTCTATATGAATCTAGAGATAACTGAGAGAGCCATACCTTTTAGAAAAATCAGAAAGTCACATCAAGAATGAACAATTTGCAATGGAGGGGGATGTCAGAAAGCAAAGTTAAGTTTTGTGAAATTTGTTGGCTATGCAGTGATGGCAGATAATTTTAGTATCTAGTCAGATATTGTACTTAAATGAGTAGAATCCATCCATATTTACCAGATAAGGATATGCATATGACCTCTGTGGGTCATTCTGCTGCTGAAAATTTCATTTAGATAATTTTACATAAAGGGTAAGACTCTAAGACTAAATGAGCTTAAGTGGTTTTTCTGTGTGTCAATGGTAGCTACTAATGCAATGCATCTAGTCTGTTGATTTGCACAAGTAATCTTCTTGTACCTAGACTAAGAAACAGAAACTGCAGACAGATGCCCTGTATCTCTAAAACAAATTTATTGTACATTTCCATTGTACATTTACTTTTATGAAAAAAAATTAAGGTACAGAAATGGAACTAAAATATAGTTTATTGACTTTCTTCTACTACAATTTAATGAGTATCCTTCCATATTTATATGTGTTTCATTGATTGAAAAAAAAATGTACCACCTAAAAGTTGAGAATTATATTTTATTCAGGGGGACTTGCTGAGAACTTCAGCCTGGGAGGCAGCCTCTCAGATAGCTCTGAGGAACTGCTCTGAAGAAGTGAGGGAGGAGCTAGGTTATACAGAAGGTCAAACAAGCAATTAAAAAACCAGGGAGTCGAACATCAAAAGATTACTGCTAATTAAAGAAAACCAGACATGCCAAGTCAATAAATTTAGTGCTTTTCTTTAAATATGTATGGGAAGATGCAAGAGTCTGGGCCCAAAGAAGTCATTTTCTTTATATGCACCTTAACTATCTGGGGCCCGTATCCTATTTTTCTCCATCTGAGCCCTGTTGGGATACACAGTTGGGGCCGCTGCAGTGGGTGATGGCCGAAACAGCCTTTGTTTACTGTTATGACCAGTGGCGTTCTTTTTGTCCACAGTTTTTATAAATGCTTCCTCACTATTTATTTTACTGTTTATTAAGTGTATTATTCAAATGATATGAGATAATAGAGATAAAAGAGGCATGGAAAATATGTGATTTGGTCTTGGATGGTCAAACGTATTCTGGCTGTTCAGGCAGGTGACGATATTTTGGGCCAAAATGCTTACCTGTTACTAAAAAAAATTAGTAGTTGGTTTAGGTGAAGGCACGATTAAGCGAATAATAATTATGTATGGCATCTCTTAACCTTTTAACTTTTTTAATCATTCCAAGCACCTAGTAGCCTTAGTTTAGCTTGCTAAAAACAGTTGATTGAGGAACATTAAAAAAAAGAAAAGAAAAGATAGCCCTTTTCTTTCAGTGTCTGGTTAAAGTAGAACTACCTCTGTATTCCTTGGAGAGGAGAGAAGGGGCTTTATGTTAGATGAAGATCTGTGGAAGACTTGCATTGCTTTTTTATCCCCCCAAACAACAGCTAACATCCCTCTGGCTTGAATTTTAATGACTGCATATAACTCTCTTTGAATGTTATTGGGAGCTCTGCCCTCAAGCCTATGAACAGTGGTTTGAAACCAGAAGGTTCTCTGAGACCTTTCCTCAAGACCAGCTGCAATTCTGAAGTGACCGCTCATTGTTCTGGAAAAAGCAGCTTATTTAACCCATTTAGCCACCCTGTGGACTGTCCCTATACAAAGCTGTTTCTGTCCCGCATGGGCAGGGACTCCAGGCCCAGCTGTGGGCCGGCTGAATTAATCAAACGGTACTTAGCCCACATTCCCTAAAGACTAGCAGATTGCTATGTAGACTCCGTTCTAACAGCGTGACCTTCTGGCCTTTGACATGACAGCGGAGATCAGAGACCTGTTTGAGAGGACTGCTTAGGAAGAATGTTCTCAAAGGTTTATTGGTGAGAAATGTGAATCTACATGTCCTGTGCCTTGTCTGAATTTGTAATCAACATTTTCAAGCACCTGGAATTTAATAATCACTGAATGTGGTGCTGACTTTTGTTTTGCTTAGTCTCAATAATACTTTACCAGATACTTGTGTTATTTCTGGTCTACAGAGACAGAAACAGCCTGCAAGGATATAGGTGTCTGACAGTTTCGGAAGACTAGTGGGTTTTATCTCTGGCTGCATATTGGGCTTACCTGAAAAGCTTTTTTAAAATATATGTCCCTAGGTTTAGGGCAGATAAGTTAGAATAGAATCCCTGGAGGTGCCATTTTAAAAATAAACAAAACACCTTCCCAGATGATTCTAATTTGCAGCAAGAGTTGTGAACCTTTGTCCTAATTTTCCTGACACTCATCCTTTACCAAGGTTTCCCAGGCAGCACTAGTGGTAAAGAATCTGCCTGCCAATTCAGGGGACGCTGGAGACATGGGTTCCGATCCCTGGGTTGGGAAGATTCTCCTAGAGGAGGAAATGATAATCCACTCCAGGATTCTTGCCTGGAGAATCCCATGGACAGAGGAGCCAGGCAGGCTACAGTCCACGGGGTCACAAGGAGTTGGACATGACTAAGCGACTGAGCATGAGTAGGAGCATCCCTTATCAAATTCTGATCCTGCATCAGCCACACATGCTTGAGTTAGAAACTTGTTAGAAACCCAGACTCTCAGGACTCCCCAACCTGATGTATCAGAATCTTAATTTTTAAAAAATCCCTAGGGAACTTCCTATTTGTATCATCTTTGAAACTTTCCTATAAATCTAACATTCTTCTAAAATTAAAAGTGTTTATTAGGAAAAAAGAAAATCATGTTTGGGATACAAAGATCAAAACCTTCCCTCCAGTAGCTCAGTCCAGCAAGAGAGAAGCTTATTAAAAGGCAGTTTGCTAAGAGCTATAATGGAAGTAATGTAGAAAGTGCTGTCACTTTATGGAAGGAAATGAAAAATGCTCTGTGGAGGAATTAAAGAGAAAATCGCCTGGCTCATCTGGTGAGGTGTGGGTGAAGAGGTTTCTCCCCACTACCTTCAGCATTGGGTTGGTGTTTTTGGAGGAGCTATGGCTTTGATAGCTGGAACACAAGGCCTCTCGCCACTGTGTCATGCGCCCCACCATGCCCTCTGCCTCAGCGGCAGTGAGCATCCCTGCTGTTGCCACATTTCTGAGGGTGAGTTCTATGGAAGGAAGGCTACCAGCTTTCTTTGCCTTCATATCCCCTGCCCTGGGGCACTGGATCCCAGGCCGCCTCCTCTGGCTCAGGCAGAGCACCAGCCACCTCATAAGCACCTTTTCAGCCAGGGTCCCAAGGGTGTTGTTTCATTTACCCAGGTTGCATAATGAAGATGATGCAGAGGAGAGCCACAGCTGACTCTGGTAATCTTGTTGCAAGAGTTAGAAAACATCCTTTGTGAGATCAAGCCCTGAACCTTCGGAGTGGGAGTACTAACTCGAAGACCCTAGACTACCAGGGAACTAACCCTGGGGAGTATCAAATAGTGAGAACTCACACAAAGAAAATCTCTTGAATGCAAGAGGCATCACCCAACCACCAGTAGCACCCTGTGCAGGATGCCTCATGTAAACAAAAACAAAGCAAAAATACAAACCAAATCATCAGCATACAGGATTACCACTTCATCCAACCTTCATCAGAGGAAAAACAAACAAACAGACATTCAACACAAATCTCACAAATCTTACACAAACCACTGGACCAACCTTAGAAAGGCAGAAACCAAAAGGAAGAAAAAATTCAACCTTGAAACCTGGGAAAAGGAGACCTCAAAAACAATAAGTTTACAAAAAAAAAAATAATGAAAATGCAGAGAAATACTATGCAAATGAAGGAACAAACTAGAAACACAGAAGTCCAAATAAATGAAGAGGAAATAGGAAAACTACCTGAAAAGTAATTCAGAATAATGATAGTAAAGATGATAAAAAACCTTGAAAACAAAGTGGAGAAAATGCAAGAATCAATTAACAAAGACCTATAAGAATTAAAGAATAAACATACAGAGACAAACAACACATTTACTGAAATTAAAAATACTCTAGAAGGAATAAATAGCAGAATATCTGAAGTAGAAGAATGAATCAGTGAGCTGGAAGATAAAATGGAAATAACTTCTGAAAAGCAGAATAAAGTAAAAAGAATGAAAAGAACTGAGGATAGTCTCAGAGACCTCTGGGGGAATATCAAATGTACCAACATTCGAATATAGGGGTCCCAAAAGAAAAAGAAAAGGTATGAGAACAGTGAAGTGAATATAGTTGAAAATTTCTTCAACATGGAAAAGGAAATAGTCAATCAAGTCCAAGAGGCACAAAGAGTCCCATACAGGATAAACCCAAGGAGAAACATGCAAAAGCACATACTCATCAAACTAACAAAGACTAAACACAAAGAAAGAATATTAAAAGCAGCAAGGGAAAAGCAACAAGTAACATACAAGGGAAACTCCATATGCTTAATAGCTGATGTCTCAGCAGAAACTCTGCCGGCCAGAAGGGAGTGGCAGGATATATTTGAAGTACTGAAAGGGAAAAATTTATAACCAAGATTATTGTACCCGGCAAAGATTTCATTCAAAATTGATGGAGAAATAAAAAGCTTTTCAGACAAGCGAAAGTTAAGAGAATTCAGTACCACCAAACCAGCTTTACAACAAATTTTAAAGGGACTTATGTAGTCCAGAAATAGAAGAAAAAAGATGTACAAAATCAACCCCAAACAATTAAGAAAATGGCAATAGGAAGATGTAGATCAATAATTACATTAAATGTAAATGGATTAAATACTCCAACCAAAAGACAGACTGGCTGAATTGATACAAAAACAAGACCCAAATATATACTGTCTATACGAAACCCACTTCAGACCTAAAGGCACACATAGACTGAAAGTGAGAGGATGGAAAAATATATTCCATGCTAATGGGAAGCAAAAAATCATGCTGGAGTAGCTATCCTCATACAAACAAAATAGACCTTAAAATAAAGAAGATTACAAGAGATAAGGAAGGACACTATATAAAGATCAAGGGATTAATCCAAGAGGGAGACATAACAATTTTAAATATCTATGCACCCAACATAGGAACACCTCAATACATAAGACAAACACTAACAGACATAAAAGGAGAAATTGACAGTAACACAATAGTAGGCAACTTTAATTCCCCACTCACACCAATGGACAGATCATCAAAACAGAAAATTAATAAGGAAATACAAGTCTTAAATTATACATTAGATGAGATGGATCTCATTGACATCTTCAGGACATCCCATCCAAATGCCGAAGAAAACACATTCTTCTCAAATGCACATGGAACATTCTCCAGGATAGACAACATCTTGGGTCACAAATCAAACCCCAGTCAATTTAAGAAAATTGAAATCGCATCAAGCATCTTCTCTGACCACAAAGCTGTGAGACTAGGTATCTATTACAAGAATAAAGTTGTAAGGAACACAAACACATGGAGATTAAACAACACATTTCTTAAATAACCAGGTTACTGAAGAAATCAAAAGGGAAATCAAAACATTTCTAGAAAAAAATGATAATGAAAACAACTCAAAACCTATGGGATGCAGCAAAAGCAGTTCTAAGAGGGAAGTTTATAGCAACACAGCCCTCCCTCAAGAAACAAGAAAAATATCAAATAGACAACCTAAATTTACACCTAAAACAACTGGGGAAAAAAAAGTCTCAAAATTAGTAGAAGGCAAGAAATCATAAAGATCCAAGCAGAAATAAATGAAAAAGAAATGAAAGAAATGATAGTAAAGATTAATAAAACTAAAATCTGGTTCTTTGAGAAAATAAAATTGACAAACATTTAGCCAGACTCATCAAGAAAAAACGACAGAAGAATCAAATCAACAAAATTAGAAATGAAAAAGGAGAGGTTATAACAGACAATGCAGAAATACAAAGGATTATAACACACTATTATGAACATCTATATGGCAATAAAATGGATAACCTGGAAGAAATGGACAGATTTTTAGAAAAGTTCAATCTTTCAAGACTGAACCAGGAAGAAGTAGAAATTATGAACAACACAGTTGCAAGCACTAAAATTGAAGCTGTAGTCAAAAATCTTCCCCCAAAAGCAAAAGCCCAGGATCAGATGACATCACAGGAGAATTCTATCAAACATTTAGAGAAGAGCTAATGCCTATCTTTCTAAAACTCTTTAAAAAAATTGCAGGGGAAGAAACACTTCCAAACTCATTCTATGAGGCCACCATTACCCTGATACCAAAACCAGACAAAGACAACACAAAAAAAGAAGACTACAGGCCAATATCACTGATGAACATAGATGCAAAAATCCTCAACAAAATTTTAGCAAACAGAATTCAGCAACACATCAAAAAGCTAATACACCATGACCAAGTTGTGTTTATTCCAGGAATGCAAGGATTCTTCAATATATGCAAATCAATCAATGTGATACACCATATTGAAAGATAAAACTGAAAGATAAAAGCCATATGATCATCTCAATAGATGCAGAAAAAGCCTTTGACAAAATTCAACATCCATTTAGGATTAAAATTCTTCAAAAAATGGGTATAGAAGGAATCTACCTCAACATAGTAAAGGCCATATATGATGAGCCTACAGCAAACGTTATTCTCAATGGTGAAAAACTGAAAGCATTCCCCCTATGATCAGGAACGCGATAAGGGTGTCCACTTTCCCCGCTATTATTCAACATAGTTTAGAAGTCCTAGCTACAGCAATCAGAAGAAAAAGAAATAAAAGGGATCCAGATTGGAAAAGAAGTAAAGCTCTCACTGTTTGCAGATGACATGAACCTCTACTCAGAAAACCCTAAAGATAGTATCAGAAAATTACTAGAGCTATTCAGTGAATTTAGCAAAGTTGCAGGATACAAGATCAATACACAGAAATCACTTGCATTTCTATATTTTTCTATGAAAAATCAGAAAAAAGAAATTAAGGAATCAATCCCATTCACCATTGCAACAAAAAGAATTAAATAGGAATAAACTTACCTAAGGAGTCAAGAGAACTGTACAGAGAAAATTATAAGACACTAATGAAAGAAATCAAAGACAACATAAACAGATGGAGAGATATTCCATGTTCCTGGGTAGGAAGAATCAATATTGTTTAAATGACTATACTACCAAACTCAATCTACAGATTTAATGTGATCCCTATCAAATTACCAATGGCATTTTTCACAGAACTCGAACAAAAATTTTCACAATTCGTATGAAAACACAAAAGACCCTGAATAGCCAAAGCAGCCTTGAGAAAGAATGGACCTGGAGGAATCAACCTTCCTGACTTCTGATTATACTACAAAGCTTCAGTCGTCAAGACAGTATGCTACTAGCACAAAAACAGAAATATAGACCAATAGAACAAGATAGAAAAAGCCCATAAATAAACTCATGCACCTATGGGTACCTTATTTTTGACAAAGGAGGCAAGAATATACAATGGGGCAAACACAGCCTCTTCAATAAATGGTGCTGGGAAAACTGGACAGCTACGTGTAAAAGAGTGAAATCAGAACACTAACACCATACACAAAGATAAACTCAAAATGGATTAAAGACCTAAATGTAAGAACAGAAACAATAAACCTCTCAGAGGAAAACATAGGCAGAACATTTGATGACAGAAAGTCAAACCAGATCCTCTATTACCCACCTCCTAGAGTAATGGAAATAAAAACAAAAGTAAACAAGTGGGACCTGATTAAACTTAAAAGCTTTTGCACAGCAAAGGAAACAGCAAGGTGAGAAGACAACCCTCAGAATGGGAGAGAATCATAGCAAATGAAACTGACAAAGGATTAACTTCCAAAATATACAAGCAGCTCATACAACTCAATGCCAGAAAAAAAAACAACCCAATAAAAAAGTGGGAAAAAGACCTAAGCAGACATTTCTCCAAAGACATAGAGATGGCTAACAAACACATGAAAAGATGCTCAACATTGCTCATTATTAGAAAAATGCAAATCAAAACTACAATGAGATATCACCTCACATAGGTCAGAATGGCCATCATCAAAAAGTCTACAAACAATAAATGCTGGAGAGGGTGTGGAGAAAAGGGAACACTCTTGCACTGTTGGTGGGAATGTAAATTGATACAGCCACCATGGAAGACAGTATGGCGATTCCTTAAAAGATTAGGAATAAAACCACCATATGACCCAGCAATCCCACTACTAAGCATATACCCTGAGGAAATAAAAATGGAAAAAGACACATGTATCCCATTGTTCACTCCAGCACTGTTTACAATAGCTAGAACATGGAAGCAACCTAGGTGTCCATAGACAGATGAATGGATAAAGAAGTTGTGGTACATACACACAATGGAATATTACTCAGCCACAAAAGGGAACACATTTGTGTCAGTTCTAATGAGGTGGATGAAAACCTAGAACCTAAAGATAAATATTGTTTTCTAACACATATATATGGAATCTAGAAGAATGGTAGTGAAGAACTTATTTACAGGTTAGCAACAGAGAAACAGACATAGAGAATAGATTTATGGACACTGGGAGAGGGAAGGAGAGGATGAGATGTATGGAAAGAGTAACATGGAAACTTACCATATGTAAAATAGATAGCCAATGGGAATTTGCTGTATGGCTCAGGAAACTCAAAGAGGGGCTCTGTATCAACCTAGAGGGGTGGGATGGGGAGGGAGATGGGAGGGAGGTTCAGAAGGGAGGGGATGTATGTATACCTATCACTGATTCATGTTGAGGTTCCACAGTAAACAGCAAAATTCTGTAAAGCAATTATCCTTTAATAAATAAAGAAAGAAAAGAAGAAAGAAAATTGCCCAAGAAAGGTGACTTGAAGACATTTTGGGCACAGAGAAAAACACAAAAGGACAATTCCTTTAAGAAAATTCCCGAATATGAAAGGAGTTTTAGAAAGAAACATAAAATTGGGCTTTGATGAAAATATAATGTTGAAAACACTGGTATATATTTTTAAAAAATATAAAAAAGATGATGCCACACCCCAAACTGAAGATTAGTGCCAGACTAGAGATAATCTAATAATTAAAGGAAGACTTTCTCTTTTTTGAGGAAAGCAAAGCAATTAAGGACAGTTAACCATTTGTAGCTAAATTAGGGCTCCTGAAGAGGACTGGGGACAGAATTTTTTGGAAGTTCTCTCTTTTGGAAATTCTTGGGACCCTACTCTCTGGCATTTGTTGGTTTCTTTGAGGTGCTGTGCTTAGCTTCTCAGGGCCTTTGAGGCTGCTTGTTTTCTCTGCTGGGCAGGCTGACTTCTTTTTTTTTTTTTTTTCTTTAATTTTTATTGGCATATGGTTGCTTTACAATGTTATGTTATTTTCTGCTGTACCGCAAAGTGAATCAGCCATATGTATACGTACATTCCCCCGTTTTTTTGGATTTCCTTCCCATTTGTGACTCTTTATACTCCCCATGGCTAAGTCCTCCTCTTCCTTCAGCTGGCATTCTGCCCAGAACTACTTCCTCCAATTCACACTCCAGGTTGGGTACCATTCTTCTGGGTTCTTATAACATCCTGTATATGTCACATTATTGTCAATTTCCTTTTTGTCTGTTTATCTCATGGAAACAGTAAGTACCTTGAAGGCAGGGGTTTTCCAGTGGCTTCTGTGTCTCCAGAACTTCTCAAAGTTCTTGACTCAAGAAATTCTTAGAAATAAAATGAAAAATGAAAGCAATAGCCTGTCTTTGCCCATAGCTGACGGTGTCAAGATGGTCTTGGAGATGGCAATAATGGATTACGAGGCCCTCACATTGATAGCTGGGGAGAAATTTAGAGACTTCAATCTGTATATAACAAATGGCTGGCATATAGCAGATTCCCAATAAATTTTAGGTGAGGGAAAGAATGAACATTCTTATTTAATATACAAAGGCTCTGGCATAGATTATGTTAAGGATGTCTCTCCTAGCATATTGTTAGGTGAATATAAACTCAGACATGGATCTTTACTCATAAAGTAGCAATCATTTATGACTTAATTCTTAAAATTTTTTTTATGAAAGTATAGTTGATTTACAAAGTTGATTTACAATGTTGTGTTAGTTTCTGGTGTATAGCAAAGTGAATCAGCTGTGTGTGTGTGTGTGTGTGTGTGTGTGTGTGTATTCTCATTTTCTTTTTCATTATGATTTGTTATAAGACACTGAATCTAGTTCCCTGTGCTACGTGTTCCCTGAGACCTGCCTTTGAGTGTTTGAGTGTCTCCTGCAGAGGTGTGGGTCAGCAGGGGCAGGGGCTCTACGTGCAGCAGACCTGGGTATGGCATAAGCCCTCTTAGAGGAGGTCACCATTAACCCCGCCATAGAGCTGCCAGAACTTACACAGGACTGGGGAAACAGACTCTTGGAGGGACAAACAAAACCTTGTGTGTGCCAGGACCCAGGAGAAAGGAGCAGCGACCCCACAGGAGACTGACCCACTTGCCTGTGAGTTGCCAGGAGTCTCTGGTGGAGATGTGGGTTGGTGGTGGCCTGCTACAGGGTTGGGAGCACAGAACCTTTTGGAGGAGATCACTGTTACCTTCATTACCTCCACCATAGTTTGGCCTTAGGTCAAACAAAAGGGAGGGAAACCAGTCCCTCCCCCAAAAGGGAGGGAAACTGGAAAGACCCAGTTTCCCCCTCAGTCAGTCTCTCCCATCAAGAAGCTTCCATAAACCTCTTATCCTTATCCTTATCCATTAGAGGGCAGACAGACTGAAAACCACAGTCACGGAAAACTAATCAAACTGATCACATGGGCCATAGCCTTGTCTAACTCAATGAAACTATGAGCCATGCCATGTAGGGCCACCCAAGATGGATGGGTCATGGTAGAGAGTTCTGACAAATGTTGGTCCACTGGAGAAGGGAATGGCAAACTGCTTCAGTATTCTTGCCTTGAGAACCCCATGAACACTATGAAAAGGCAAAAAGGACACTGAAAGATGAACTCCCCAGGTTGGTAGGTGCCCAATATGCTGCTGGAGAACAATAGAGAAATAACTCCAGAAAGAATGAAGAAAGAGAGCCAAAGCAAAAACAACACCCAGTTGTGGATGTGAATGGTGCCATATAGAAGTAAAGTCTGATGCTATAAAGGAGGAACCTGGAATGTTAGGTCCATGAATCAAGGTAAATTGGAAGTGGTCAAACAGGAGATGGCAAGAGTGACCATCGACATTTTAGGAATCAGTGAACTAAAATGGACTGGAATGGGTGAATTTAACTCTGATAACCATTATATTTACTACTGTGTGAAAGAATCCCTTGGAATAAATGGAGTAGCCTTCAGAGTCAACAAGAGCCTGAAATGCAGTACACGGATGCTGTCTCAACAACGATAGAATGACCTCTATTCGTTTCCAAGCCAAATCATTCAGTATCATAGTAATCCAAGTCTATGCCCCGACCAGTAATGCTGAAGCTGAAGTTGAATGGTTCTATGAAGACCTTCTAGAACTAACACCCCAAAAAGATGCCCTTTTCATTATAGGGGACTGGAATGCAAAAGTAGGAAGTCAAGAAATTTGCCTGGAGTAACAGGCAAATTTGGCCTTGGAGTACAAAATGAAGCAGGGCAAAGGCTAGTTTTGCCAGGAGAACGCACTGGTCATAGCAAACACCCTCTTCCAACAACACAAGAGAAGGCTCTACACATGGACATCACCAGATGGTCAACACCGAAATCAGATTGATTATATTCTTTGCAGCCAAAGATGGAGAAGCTCTATACAGTCAGCAAAAACAAGACTGGGAGCTGACTGTGGCTCAGATCATGAACTCCTTATTGCCAAGTACAGACTTAAATTGAAGAGAGTAGGGTAAATCCTTAGACTGTTCATGTATGACCTAATCAAATCCCTTACGATTATATAGTGGAAGTGACAGATTTAAGGGATTAGATCTGATAGACAGAGTGCCTGAAGAACTATGGACAGAGGTTTGTGACATTGTACAGGAGGCAGTGATCAAAACCTTGCCCAAGAAAAAGAAATGTAAAGAGGCAAAATGGTTGTCTGAGGAGGGCTTACACATAGCTGAGTAAAAATGAGAGGTGAAAGGCAAAGGAGAAAAGGAAAGATATACTCATTTGACTGTAGAGTTTCAAAGAATAGCAAAGACAGATAAGAAAGCCTTCCTTGGTGATCAATGCCAAGAAATATAGGAAAGAATAGAATGGGAAAGACTAGAGATCTCTTCAAGAAAATTAGAGATACCAAGGGAACATTTCATGCAAAGATGGGTTTGATAACGGACAGAAATGGTATGGACCTAACTGAAGCAGAAGATATTAAGAAGTGGTGGCAAAATACACAGAAGAACTATACAAAAAAGATCTTCATGATCCAGATAATCAAAATGGTGTGATCACTCACCTAGAGCCAGACATCGGAATATGAAGTCAAGTGGGCCTTAGGAAGCATCACTATGAACAAAGCTAGTGGAGGTGACAGAATTCCACTTGAGCTACTTCAAATCCTAAAAGGTGATGTTATGAAAGAGCTGCACTAAATGTGCCAGCAAATTTGGAAAACTCAGCAGTGGCCACAGGACTGGAAAAAGTCCCAGTCCCAAAGAAAGGCAATGCCAAAGAATGTTCAAAAAATCACAAAATTGCACTCATCACACATGCTAGCAAATTAGCTTAAAATTCTCGAAGCCAGGTCAACAGTACATGAACCGTGAACTTCCAGATGTTCAAGCTCAATTTATAAAAGGCAGAGGAACCAGAGATCAAATTGCCAACATCTGTTGAATCATAGAAAAAGCAAGGGAGTTCCAGAAAAATATCTATTTCTGCTTTATTGTCTACACCTTTTACTGTGTGGATCATAACAAACTGTGGAAAATTCTTCAAGAGATGGGAATACCAGACTACCTTACCTGCCTCCTGAGAAATCGGTATGCATGTTAAGAAGCAACAGTTAGAACTGGACATGGAACAATAGACTGATTCCAAGTCAGGAAAGAAGTATGTCAAGGCTGTATATTGTCACCCTGATTATTTAACTTTTATGCAGAGTACATCATGAGAAATGCTGGGCTGGATGAAGCACAAGCTGCAATCAAGGTTGCCGGGAGAAATATCAAAACCTCAGATATGCAGATGACACCACCCTTATGGCAGGAAACGAAGATGAACTAAAGAGTCTCTTGATGAAAGTGAAAGAGGAGAGTGAAAATGTTGGCTTAAAACTCAACATTCAGAAAACTAAGATCATGGCATCCGGTCCCATCACTTTACGGCAAATAGATAGGGAAACAATGGAAACAATGACAGACTTTTTTATTTTTTAGCTCCAAAATCACTGTAGATGGTGACTGCAGCCATGAAATTCAAAGACGCTTGCTCCGTGGAAGAAAAGTTATGACAACCTAGACAGCATATTAAAAAGCAGAGATGTTACTTTGCCCACAAAGGACTGTCTAGTCAAAGCTATAGTTTTTCCAGCAGTCGTGTATGGATGTGAGATTTGGACTATAAAGAAAGCTGAGCTCTGAAGAATTGATGCTTTTGAACTGTGGTGTTGGAGAAGTCTCTTGAGAGTCCCTTGGACCACAAGGAAATCAAAGCAGTTAATCCTGTCCTGAATATTCATTGGAAGGACTAATGCTGAAGCTGAAACTCCAATACTTCGCATCCAAACACCTGATGCAAAGAACTGACTCAGTGGAAAAGACCATGATTTTGGGCAAGACTGAAGTCAGAAGAAGGGGATGACAGAGGATGAGATGGTTATATGGCATCATGGACATGAGTTTGAGTAAGCTCCAGGAGTTGGTGATAGACAGAGAACTCTGGTGTTCTGCAGTCCATGGGATCGCAAAGAGTCAGACACGACTGAGGAATTGAACTGAACTGAAGAGGATACTGAATATAGATCCCTGTGCTTACAGTATATCTTTGTTGTTTATCTATTGTGTATATGGTAGAAAAATGAGGAATGTTTCATGAGTTTTCATGGCATCCTTGCATAGGTACCATGATAATCTTCTTTATATTATTCCAATTTTAGTGTATGTACTGCCGAGGTTAGCAATTGCCTCCAGTTAATCTCCTGTACATGTTAGGTATTGGAAATGATATATATGTATAATGTACAATATGGTCACATTTAATTCTCTGAAAACCCTGTAAGGCTTATGTTAGGTTTGGGGACATAGATTTGAACTCAGAGGTGTATGATTGTAGAGCTCATGCTTTTTTCCTAATCAGTGTTCTTTCTGCTCTTCTCTGCTGCCTGCATTTCTTTAGGAAGCAGCAGAAGCTCCTTGCGTCTTTCTCTTCCCAGAAATTGCATGGTTTGGAATCTAGGACTTGCACTTTGATTATTAATTTGTTGTGTGACCATAGACAAAAGAAGTAGATGCTGTTCCTCAGTCTCCACATTATTAGATGGCCCTGTTTTACTATAGCAGGGGTCCATTTATTATGCAACCAATATTTAAAAGACAAACGGATACTGGACACTGTTTTAGGTGCTGAAGATTAAAAAGAACAGGAAAGGTCAGACAACACCCATAGAACTACAGAGCTTATATTATGGTGATTATGGCAATTGAGGCTGAAAATAAACAAGTAAAACAAAATCAAATAGTGATTAGTGCCAGAAAGCAAATAGAACAGGGTGACAAGAATGGATGGAGTAGATATGGGTGAAGATATCCATGGATGTGGTGGTTGGGCTGTCTCCTTCAGGAAGTGACATTTAAGTGGAGACCTGTGAGTAAAGCAGACGTCAGCCATGAATACATTTGGAGGCTCAGATTTCTGGGCAGCGAAACACTCAAGGGAGAAATTCTAACACCAGAAGAGCCCTTCTTGTTGGAGGACCACTGAGTCCAGTGTGGCTGGTGGGAAGAGAGTAGGAAGAGATGAGACAGAGGTTGACAGGTCCAGCTTATGGAGTCACAGTCAGTGGTATAGACCGTTTCTCAAATTCTAGCTTGCAGATACTCCACAGATATTCACGATAATGGTCTCACGTCTTTGATACCTTTGACATCTTAGATACTTCTTCCGACGTCTTTGCCACTTTTCACGTCTTTGGGAAAATCTTTCCTGAGGAATCATTTCCCAGAATAGAAGCCAGGATCTTGCTATCTCAGCCTCTTGTGCATCAAGGACTTTTATGACCCAGGCTCTGTTGATCAGAGGTGCAGAGCTAAGTCTTCCAATCAGAAATTAATGACAAGAAACAGGCACCATGGATCTCATTCTGGCATTGATAGTGGCTGATACATTCCATCTACAGGGCCTGCCATACAGAGTTTCTAATACAGTATCTGGTGCATAGGTGTTAGCAAAAAGGACTTTAGTGAGAATGCCTGGTGATGGTGGGGTGCTAAGTACACAGGGCAAGTCTGATGCTCTTATTTCAGTACTGTTTCTGACTGCAGAGCTTAGTTCTTTGGTCATTGTGGAGTTTTTGTGAGTCTCTAATCACCTTCCATACATATCTTTTTACTTAAGTTTACTAGAGTGCATTTCGGTTTGCAATTCAGAGCCCTGTGCCAATGACCCCAACTTGAAAATAAGAATCAGAGAAATTTACTATCTATATCTGAGAAGAATAAGATCTAGAGATTCATTTCAGCTTTAAGTTCTTGGGTGAATTAGTGGCCAAATGTTACCTGGAGATGTGAACACTGCTTATTTCAAAACCCCATTTCTCATATTTTTATTTGTAAAACTAGTATTTGTAAATGTATTCCAGTAATGAAAGCCTACTTTATTCTTTGCAGACATTAATGGGAAGACAGACTAATTATTCGGGTTTTTTTTTCTGGAAACTTCTTTATTGATCTCCCTTAACTTAAAGAGCAGGATGTGGTTGAAAGATGCTACTTTCCCATTAGACTTAATGGGAAAAGCTCTCTCCAAGCTCCCAGATACATCATTGATGAGGTATACATTATCTTGGACAACTCACTAAGATCCTCCCTTCCCCCTTATAGGTAAAGGTAAATAATTAATTATTAATGACAATCTTAAACGTATATGCATTTTAAGAAAAATTTTTGGTGTCTGTTTAATTGTCATTATTTCAGTAATACATGTAACTAGTCTTTTATGAGGTCTCCTGTGTTGCATCTGAGAAAGGGCTTCTGAAATTCAAGTGGTTCTTAATAGCTGTGCAGAAGAAAGGTGAAAATATGTTTATAATTATCACACCCCCATCTGTTCTGTAATTGTGCCAGGCTATTCTCAGAAGGGTTGTTGTAGTTTCTTCTCTAAAATGGATTTCCGTTTTTCTGCCACTCTGGCTGTCTCTCCACTCTGTGTTGAAGTTCTGAGTCTTTACTAACTCGTATTTTGTTTCTTAGGATGCATTCTTTTATTTGTACCTAAATTTGTTTTCTTTTTCATTGACATGTCAATTGGATGCAGTGCTTGTCACAATGATTGTACTAGGGAATAAAATCACATCTCCAACATCTCAGTAGGTGAAAATGATTGTTTTTCCTTGGAAATATTTCACATATTGTTTACCTTAATGGGAAATGCTCTTTGCTACAAATAAGAGGCAAAGACGTACCCAGTTTTCTTGTTTAAAGGCCTTATCTCCCATGACACCAGTATACATATTTAAGAGTACTTACTTTATCAATTGAAAAGCATATTTTTGATTCAGTGTCTTTATGGGACATTTAATCACTAGGCTTATACATATTTAGTTAGGTTTTGCCTTTGCCGGTGAATTTTTAGAAACTTCTTGCCTTGTTTATGCTTTGCTGGTAAATTTTTGGTGAATACGTTTACGGTCACTTGAATGTTATTATCTAGGGATATTCTCTTTATGGATTTAGAGACACAATACCTAGGATGGAAAATTTTCATTCTGGAATATATTTTCTGGTTGTCACTATTCCTCCTTTTGTCTTAATACATACATGGTACACATTTTAAATTATGCATTACAGCTGGAGATGTGTGCTTGTTGTCTCATCAGGAAGATTTTGAGAAGTTGAAAGGAAATCTTTTAAACAGACATTGCTAGGTGATGGGAATATGATGGTTTATTATTTTATTATGTTACTTTATATATGTTTGATTTTTTTCTTTTAATAAAACAATAAAAAGAAGACGTTATTATTAGAGTAGTATAACCCTATGACTTAGGCAATTCACCAGGCTTCTCTGAGCTTCAGTATCCTAAACAAAGAAAATCCATAAAGAAATAAATGCTCCATTTATAGGATTAGGATTTTGTTATGGAATGAATGCTCTAGTGTTCCAGTGTGGATTGTATTCTGAAATACTATTCACATGTTGAGTATTAATTATAGAAGGATTTTGTGCAAGTGTCACTTAACACTGATTAACCTAAAAAGAGCTGGACAGAGATTTGTATAATTATGTTTTGTATTAGAATAACGTATGGTCATAGAAGCTGGAAGAGGGCACAGGTTGCCTTTAGAAGGTGGTCATTTAGGAACTGGTGGAACACAGCTAAGCATAACTTGGGGTGAGAAACTTTATTTTTTGTATTTGTGCAATAAATAATGATCCTAGTTAAAAATAGATGACTATTTTTAATTGGGAGATTTCTTAATATTATCTTTCTTAAATTAATATCAGTTTCATGGTTGAGGGTCTTTAAAATTAGAGCATCTGTCACTGGAGGAAGGTGAACTGGCTAGCTTCACAGGGAGTCTCACGAGAATTTATATCTGCTCTAAAGGATTGATTTTGAAATGATCTGTTATGAACATTTATCCAATTAATAACAGACAATATTTATTCAAAGTTTACTGTATGCTTGAAAATGTGCATAATTCTCAACATAAATTATTATATTTTTCTCATTGCCACATAAGAAAAAATGCTGTTATCTTTTGTTATACAGATGAGGTAGGTCATTATGGCTCAGAGGTTAACCTATCTTGCCCAAGTTCATATAAACACAAAAATGATAGAATTAAGACTAGAACTTGCATTCTAACTATAGAATATATGGTCTTTACTTTAGCATATTGATTCTTCATAACAGTTATTTTAGCCTAGGCTTTTTCCTAAACGTTTTTTGTTTTTTTCTGCCTCTTTTTGTGTGCTTCTTTATTCAACCATATAAGCAAGTATGCATCAGTATTTTACTATAATGCTCCAGAAAGTCTGTTTTTGAAGTGGAGAGAATTCAAATGAAAATGCATAAATGCATATAGGTAATGATATTGTATTAATTTCCCTAGGACTACCATAACAAATGGGGCTTCCCCAATGGCTCAGCGGATAAAGAATCCGCCTGCAATGCAGGAGACACAGGAGACATGGGTTCATCCCTGGGTCAGGAAGGTCCTGAGAGGAGGAAACAGGAAACTAGGCTACAGTCGAAAGGGTCGCAAGGAGCTGGACAGGACTGAACGACTGGGAATGCACTCTCTGTTAACTCTGTCAGTCACTCAGTCATGGCTGACTCTGAGGCCCCATGGACTGTGGTCCACCAGGTTCGTTTGTCTGTGGAATTCTTTGGACAAGAATACTGGACGGGTTAGCCACTCCCTTCACCAGGGAATCTTCCTGACCTAAGGACTGAACTAGGGTTTCCTGTATTGCAGTGGATTCTTTACCATCTGAGCTGCCAGGGAAGCCCAGATTAGTAGACTACACTTATTAGAGCCGTTTTGGAGGTGGTAGTGATTAAGTCGCTAAGTTGTGTCCTACTCTTGCGACCCTATGGACTATAGCCAGGCTCCTCTGCCCATGGGACTCCCAGGCAGGAACACTGGAGTGGGTTGCCATTTCCTTCTCCAGGGAATATTCCCCACCCAGGGATCAAGACCAAATCTCCTGCATTACAGGTGGAATCTTTACCAAGAGAGCCACTAAGGAAGCCTGATCAACTAGCAACACCTGGGAAGCCCCTAAGCATGCACACAACCATAACAAATATCACAAACTTGGTGGCTTAAAACAAAAGAAATATATTTTCTCACATTTCTGGAGACCAAAGAAGCCCAAAATCAATGTGTTGGCCAGGTTGATTCCTTCTGGACCTCTCAGAGAAAATCAATTAATGGCTTTCCCCTAGCTTTTGGTGATAGCTGGCAGCCTTAGCATTCTTTGGCTTGTAGTTTCATAACTCCAGCCTTGGCCTCTGTCTTTGTGTGGCATTTTCTTTGTTTTTCTGTGTCTCAAATTTCCCTCTCTTTTATACAGACCCTGGTCTTTGGCTGTAGTTCAGTTCAGTTCAGTCGCTCAGTCGTGTCCAACTCTTTGCAAGCCCATGAACCGCAGCACTCCAGGCCTCCCTGTCCATCACCAACTCCAGGAATCCACCCAAACCCATGTCCACTGAGTCAGTGATGCCATCCAACCATCTCATCCTCTATTATCCCCTTCTCCTCCTGCCCTCAATCTTTCCCAGCATCAGGGTCTTTTCTAATGAGTCAACTCTTCGCATGAGGTGGCCAAAGTATTGGAGTTTCAGCTTCAGCATCAGTCATTCCAATGAACACCCAGGGCTGATCTCCTTTAGGATGGACTGGTTGGATCTCCTTGCAGTCCAAGGGACTCTCAAGAGTCTTCTCCAACACCACAGTTCAAAAGCATCAATTCTTCAGTGGTCAGCTTTCTTTATAGTCCAACTCTCACATCCATACATGACCACTGGAAAAACCATAGCCTTGACTAGATGGACCTTTGTTGAGAAAGTAATGTCTTTCCTTTTTAATAGGCTGTCTAAGTTGGTCCTAACTTTCCTTCCAAGGAGTCAGCTGCTTAATTTCAAGGCTGCATTCACCATCTGCAGTGATTTTGGAGCCCAGAAAAATGAAGTCAGCCACTGTTTCCACTGTTTCCCCATCTATTTGCCATGAAGTGATGGGACCAGATGCCATGATCTTAGTTTTCTGAATGTTAAGCCTTAAGCCAACTTTTTCACTTGCTCTAAGTTCTTCATTTTCTTCCGTAAGGGTGGTATCATCTACATAACTGAGGTTATTAATATTTCTCCCGGCAATCTTGATTCCAGCTTGTGCTTCTTCCAGCCCAGCATTTCTCATGATGTACTCTGCATATAAGTTAAATAAGCAAGGTGACAATATATAGCCTTGACGTACTCCTTTTCCTGTTTGGAACCAGTCTGTTGTTCCATGTCCAGTTCTAACTTTTGCTTCCTGACCTGCATACAGGTTTCTGAAGAGGTAGGTCAGGTGGTCTGGTATCCCCATCTCTTTCAGAATTTTCCACAATTTATTGTGATCCACACGGTCAAAGGCTTTGGCATAGTCAATAAAGCAGAAATAGATGTTTTTCTGGAACTCTCTTGCTTTTTCGATGATCCAGCGGATGTTGGCAGTTTGATCTCTGGTTCCTTTGCCTTTTCTAAATCCAGCTTCTACATCTGAAAGTTCACATTCATGCACTGTTGAAGCCTGGCTTGGAGAATACTGAGCATTACTTTACTAGCATGTGAGATGAGTGCGGTTGTTTGGTAGTTTGAGCATTCTTTGGGGTTGCCTTTCTTTGGGATTGTAATGAAAACTGACCCTTTCCAGGCCTGTGGCCACTGCTGAGTTTTCCAAATTTGCTGACATATTGAGTGCAGCACTTTCACAGCATCATCTTTCAGGATTTGAAATAGCTCAACTGGAATTCCATCACCTCCACTAGCTTTGTTTGTAGTGATGCTTCCTAAGGCCCACTTAACTTCACATTCCAGGATGTCTGGCTCTAGGTGAGTGATCACACCATTGTGATTATCTGGGTCATGAAGATCTTTTTTGTACAGTTCTTCTGTGTATTCTTGCCACCTCTTCTTGATATCTTCTGCTTCTGTTAGGTCCCTACCATTTCTGTCCTTTATCAAATCCATCTTTGTATGAAATGTTACCTTGGTATCTCTAATTGGCTGTAGAGCCCACCCCAAATCTAAAATGATCTCATCTTAGATTTTTAACTGAGTTAATTACCATCTTCCAGTGAATGTCACTCTATTTGGTCCGACTCTTTGTGATGCTATGGACCTGCCAGGCACCTCTGCCTATGGAATTCTCCAGGCCAGAATACTGGAGTGGGGAGCCGTTCCCTTCTCCAGGGGATCTTCCCAATACAGGGATCAAACCCAGGTCTCCTGTGTTGTGGGTGATTCTTTACCATCTGAGCCAGCAGGAAAACCCGAGTACTGGAGTTGGTAACCTATCCCTTCTCCAGGGGATCTTACCAACCCAGGAATTGAACTGGGGTCTCCTGAATTGCAGGTAGATTCTTTACCATCTGCCAAGACCCTATTAACAAATAAATTTACATTCACAGGTTCCAAAGGTTAGAATTTGGACATATCTTTTGGGGGGCCACTATTTGACCTGCTGCTTATTTTGAATGTTTGTTTTAAAGAAGTAGGTAAAACAGCACAATGAAAACTTTGGTTTCAGACCATCTCAATTCTTGGATTGCTAAGCTTTAAGTGTATTTTAACATAAGGATGCTATTTTATGTACATTATCTCGATGCCAGAGATATTCCCCAAACATTTTAGACTTAAATTTTGTTTCCTTTCTGCTGTTTCACTAGTAAAACAAATATGCAAATTGTCATTTTCAGTTATTTCCTGAAAGTTTGATATTTGAAATTGTTTTTAAGGGACTTTAAGTGGTAAAAATATGTATTTCAATGAGGGCTCTTGTTTTTTATCTTGAAGTACTTATTAACATGACACAGAATGCTAGAACTAGATCTAGTGAAGAGATATTGAATTAAAAAAATTGAACTGACAAAGATGTAATAACATTTGATGATCAACCAAAATTTGGGTCATGTAAAAGAGAAAAGCTCAACTAAGCATCAAGAAATCTGGATTACATTCTCAGCATTTTACAAGCTCTCTACCTCTGCAGAGTGGAACAGAAAGACAAATGCACAGACCAACCAACCAAAAAAAAAAAAAAAAACCTTTTAAAGAACAAAAGGAATGTGGAGATAATCACAGCAGGCAGATTGCTAAGAGCTTTGGAGAGGATGATTCATGAAGAAATGTGGAAATCAAAATTTGAGCAAAGTTCTGGAGATAAAAAAGGTGAAAACCAAAGATGATAGGTGATTCATATATATTAGCCCAGTCAGTGTGTATTTTTGATGCAAACTTAGAAATTTTTGATTTGTTCTTAATCTGTTTAGTGCCATATTAGGGAGGAGATGCTAAGTGAACAATGACCAGGTATATTGCTGACAAAGTATTAGTAACAGATGGTTAAAGTAGCATAATTATTAAAAAAAATGCATGTTTACTTAAACTATCTTATTTTAATATAAAGCTTATACAAATTTATTTATTTGCCAAACTATTCAAGTAAGTTAAGGTCTTTCCTTTGAGTGTGAGGCGGCTGATTGTGGAGTTCTACAGAGATTTTCTTATGTGTAAAGAATATCCATGACAGATCATCGCAATGATCACTTCATCAAATGGGAGAGACAACTTATCGAAATCTGCATACCTTCAAGTTCCTTCTAAAATGCAATAGTTTCATCTGAATCTTGCCTACAGCTGATGTGACATGAGGGTGAATACCTGACTAAAATTGTGGCATTTTCTGCTATACAATGATGTGAATCAGCTATATGTATACATATATCCCTTCCCTCTTGAACGTCCCTTCCACCCTTCCCCAACCTCCATCTCACCCATCTAGGAGCTCATAGATCCCTTAGCTGAACTCCCTGTGCTACAGAGCAGGTTCCCACCAGCTGTCTGTTTTATTCGTGGTAGTGTATATATATCAACCCCAATCTCCCAGTTCATCCCACTCCCACTTCCCCCACCCCATGTCTACATGTCTGTTCTCTATGTCTGTGTCTCTATTCCTGTCCTGCAAATAGGTTCATCTATACCATTTTTCTAGGTTCCATATATACATATATACATACATTAGCTAAGCTAAACTGATGCTCAGTCGTGTCTGACTCTTTGCAACCCCATGGACTATACAGTCCATAGAATTCTCCAGGCCAGAATACTGGAGTGGGTAGCCATTCCCTTCTCTAGGGGATCTTCCCAACCCAGGGACTGAACCAAGGTCTCCTGCATTGCAGGCAGATTCTTTACCATTTGAGCCACTTAGGGAAGCCCAATATATACATTACTGTGTATTTGTTTTCTCTTTCTGACTTAGTTCACTCTGTATAGCAGAAATGAACACGACATTGTAAAGCAACTATACCCCGATTTGAAAAAAGAGAAGGAAGAATGAGGAGTAGATGCTTGTTAGGCAGCCAACAATTTCCATCACAGTGAGCACGCAGCAGGATTGGTGGGAAGAGAACTCCAGTACACATGGAGTGAAGTCTAGTGGCTGTAAGTGTCAACTGAGCCAAGGGCAGCAGTCAGCGTGGTTTACACTTTAGTGGAGAGTTTCAGTGAGTCTGGTGGGTGGTGAACTAGTTAAGTGAAACTCTTGTTTTGAGAACCTCTACTTGTCTAACTGAGCTTTAAAAGTACTACAAAGGCTCACACAAAATTCAGGGGGAGAGGATTTGCAGAACAAATTAGATTTGAGTTAACTTCCAAGGACAAGATAGTAGAAGGATTCTTGATAACGTGAGTGTTTGTTTTCTGGGGTTGAGAAACTATCAGTTCCTCGCATTTGTATCACAGGCTGTGAGATAAGGGAAGAGAAGTTTACAGCATAGATTTCAGGTCCAGAGAGAGCATTTCTGTGAGGACTGGGTCACCCCGTGGTGTAGCTGTGTTGTTCTTGGGTGGTCTTTTCCTGGGTGGCCATTGTCCTCTCACTTGAACGTGGTAAGTAAGACACAAATGTAAATATGACAGTCTTGGATAGTTTAATGCTGTGCTTATTGCATGATAGCACCTGTATACGTATACACACATAGACACATTTAGCTTAATATCAGTTGATTTGAACAGTTATGTTTTTGCAAAATAAAGTTAGATACTTTAAAAAAGTATGACTTTGTTATTATAAAAACAACTAGGATCTTATTTTCATTAATAATTTTGCCAAAATTCTGAGCTTTTTAAAAAACCTCAGATTATGTACTTTAGAGGCTCTGCCAAAAATATCCTTTTTGCTTACTAAGTGTGGTTTTGAAAACTTTTATTTTTGTGTTCCTGACCTGTTCGGAGTGCTAGCTGTGAGGCAGATGTACCTCCCCCCCACCCCCATTCAGTTATGCAAGACTGTTTTCCTAAATCATTAGCATCACACCACTCTTCTAAGTGGTTTGCACTATCTGCCAGTTGCCCCTGCTGTCAAAACAGAACGCTCTGAAGTGGTTTTCAAGATCCTTTTTTCAATTTGCCCATTTTTTTTTTTTTAATTTTTTAAAATTTTCAAATCCCTCTAAGAAGCTTCACTCTACCTCAACTAACTTGTTTGATGCCATGGAGACAGTGAGAGAGAACTTATCTCAGGGGACAAGAACCAGGGTAGAATGGTGAAGAATCATGGAATTGCTGTGGTTTCAAAAGTATGTGGGAAGTAAGATAATGCAAATATTGTGTGTAGACCACTCTTTCAAAAGGTTAACAATGAATGGAAAGAGATAGAAATTTTATTTAAGATGAAAGAAATGTGACTGTACTGTAAAGAAGCCAGTGAAAGAAGGCAGACATTATAGAAGAGGTGAGGAGCTTGATATATAGTGGTCCTGGTCACTCTTCCTGAAACAGAATTTCCCCTCAGTTTTTCATACCCTTGTTAATAGCAATAACTTGAATATATTGAATGTGTCACTCTGTCAGATGTTAGAGGAAAAGAACTATGAGGTTCTTATTCCTGCTTTTTGGAATTTACAGTCTAAAGCCATAGCGTATGGTGTAAGATTAGGTATCATTTCTGCTTTGAGGGTGTTCTTTATTAGGGTTTTAATGCGGCTTTTTTTTTTTTTTTTTTGAGAGTCATGATTTAATATACTAGCTATCTGAATCACATGGAGAGGAACTTCTTTTTAACCTTGGCATCAAGAACAGAAATAACCCCTGTTTTATAGGCTCTAGTCCTAGTAATGGTTTATCAGGCTTCCATTGTTTGAGATGATAATGATGTTTAAGACGGGTTGATCTGATATCCAGCTAAATTCATGTAATGATCAATTGTGTTATAATAGGATGGCTGGCTTGAGCCCAGAAAGAACTTTCAAAGGCAATGCAGAAATCTCCAGGTTAATGAGACTTCCCGATGAGTCAATTAATGCCTCCAAATGTTTATCACAGTAGTCATTTAGTGGCTGCTGCTAGTCTCAAGTGTACACAAAATTCTAATGAAGACTAATAACAGAGTCTTAAAAAAAAAGAAAACAGGAACAAATGAGAAAAGGCTTGTAGGTATTTTTGGAAGTAGCCTTTATAATCTATAGTGCGTATTTGATAAATCACAGTATTAAAGAGTGTTTTCCATTTGTGGGGTGCCTTATTGTTTATAGTTTATAAAACTCTGTAATCAGCATTATTGCTTTTCACTACACAGGTGAGCCACAGGTAGAGGAGGTATTACTATTATATTAGTATTATCTGGATTAGGAAATTGAGGCTCATCAATATTAGTAATAAAAGCTTGCTATGTAATAAAAGGGCTTGCTATGTACCAGGCATGCGGTGTGGAAATTTACAGGTAGTTTTATCTTTAACACTATCCTGTGCTATAAAGATTATTACTTGGATTTTGTGGTTGATAAAATTGAGAAGTGGTTAAGTAACTTACCCCAGGTAAGGGAGTCATGACTTGAACCAAGGTGGACTGACCCCAGGACAGTTGGAGCCTTTGAGTAATGCACTGCTTCTTTAAGCTCTTTCCACATGAGTTTTCTTTCTTCTCTGTGGCTCTTATAACCTCCAATTATAGCAAACTGTCAGAAACAATTCATGACATAATACAGTTCTCTAAATACACTCAAAAAAGTCAGTGGACTAAATATATTCAAACTTTCAATTGGCACACATGTTATTTTACTGTTCACTTAGTGACTGGTTCTTCTCTTAGGGTTTTTGTTTGTTTTTCATACTGGAGAATTAAAAGAGATACTATCTAATGAAGTGAATATTGGAACTTATCAACTGGAGTCAGTATATATTTTTCTTTTGGAAATATTCTATATGTAATAGATACCAAAGGAAATAAAAATTACTATAGAAGTGATTTATCATGAAATGTTTGAGAAACACATGATAAATTTATACAGCACTTGACAAGCTCATTCTTAAAGATACTTATCTCAATGAAACTTTTAATTGGTATATATCAATATTATATAACTATTTCTCTGATATTATTTTCAAATATATCTGAGAAAAATGCTAAACATATTGTTGTGTGCTAATCTGCTTTTAATAGTTAATGGGTCATCTCTATCGTGGGGGCTTCCTTGGTGGCTCAGTGGTAAAGAGTCCTGCAATGCAGGAGACACTGGAATCACAGGTTTGACCCCTGGGTTGGGAAGATCTCTTGGAGGATGGCATAGCAACTCACTCCAGTGTTCTTGACTAGAGAGTCCCATGGACAGAGGAGCCTGGCGGACTACAATCCATAGGGTTGCAAAGATTCGGACACTACTGAAGTGACTGAACATGCATGTACGCATCCCCATCACGCCAGGAAGTTATCTGGTCGATGTGTAACTATTGACTGGGACATTAGCTCATGCACTGCTTTGGCTAACTAACAGCCTCCACTGAGACATGAAGTGCATTCAGCTGTTGCTGGAGTATGCTGTGAATCTTGCCTCATGGTTTGAATGTAGTATCAGGCTGATATTACTCAATGGTTAATGCAGGTAAACATCCATTTGTATGAACACCAGCTCTTACTCTTTAGAGGTGGGAAAGTTTTAGATGAAAGTTTAGCCTTAAACTGGTTTTCCAGTCATATCTGAAATAAGCAAGGAGAACATCATCAGAATACTTAAAAGTGAAAATGAGGAGATATATATGTATATATTTAATTTTATTTTGGAAATAAATTATGATGTCACAGTTCAGTTCAGTTCAGTTGCTCAGTCGTGTCCGACTCTTTGCGACCCCATGAACCGCATGCAGCATGCCAGGCCTCCCTGTCCATCACCAGCTCCTGGAGTCCACCCAAACCCATGTCCACCCAAACCCATGTCCATCGAGTCGGTGATGCCATCCAGCCATCTCATCCTCTGTCATCCCCCTCCTCCTGCCTTCAATCTTTCCCAGCATCAGGGTCTTTTAAAATGAGTCAGTTCTTCGCATCAGGTGGCCTAAGTATTGGAGTTTCAGCTTTAGCATTAGTCCTTCAAATGAATATTCAGAGTTGATTTCCTTTCGGATGGACTGGTTAGATCTCCTTGCAGTCCAAGGGACTCTCAAGAGTCTTCTCCAACACCACAATTCAAAAGCTTCAATTCTTCGGCTCTCAGCTTTCTTTATAGTCCAACTCTCACACCCATACATGACCCCTGGAAAAACCATAGCCTTGACTAGACGGACCTTTGTGGACAAAGTAATGCCTCTGCTTTTTAAATGCTGTCACAAGAGATCCAAAACTAGTGAGAATTTCCACGTATCTAACACCCAGCTTTCCCTCTGGTAACATCTTGTTAACTATAATATGCCATCTTAATTTAATAAAAAATTGAAAGCAATAGTGGCCTATCAGCCAGTTTTTAAAATATTGAAATTTAGTACCTTTTTCTCAATAGTAGATGAAAATTACTGAAACTTTCTGATACACAAAAAATCCATCTCATAAAAAAAAGCTTGTTTATTTTTAATTTAAATGGACTTTTAAAATCATTTATTTATTTCTTTTTTTGATGGTACTGAGTGTTGCCTTGTGCCGGCTTTCTCTAGTTGCTGTGAGCAGGGGCGTCTCTTCCTTGCAGTGTGGGTACTTTTTGCTGCTGTGGCTTCTCTTGTTGAGGAACACAGGCTCTAGGTGTGTGGGCTTCAGTAGTTGTGGCACATGGGCTTAGTTTGTTCCATGTGGAATCTTCCAAGACCAGGGATCAATCCCATGTCCCCAGCATTGGCAGGTGGATTCCCATCCACAGTGCCACCAGGGAAGCCCTTGTTTATGTTTTATCTTAAAAAAAATAATGCAGAAGGCAAAGTTTTGTTGTTGTTGTTGTTGTTTTAACTTTCACTTTTCAAGGAAACAAAGTCTCTACAAGTGCATCATTCTAATGTGCCACCATCTGTTTATACTTTTCCTCTGACAGATATTTAGGTTGCTTCTGTTTTTTATTTTAAATAACATTGCTGAGAACTTTTGTGCATAATTGTGTGTGTGTGTGTGTGTGTGTGTGTGTGTGTGTATGTGTATATATATATATATATCTATATATATAGATATATATGTTTTCAATTCTCTTGGGTATATACCTCAGAGTAGCATTACTAGATTATATGGTAACTCTGTGTTTAATATTTTCAGGACCTGCCAAACTGTTTCCCAAAGTGGCCATACTATTATATAATCTCACCAGCCAAGTTTGAAGTTTCCAATTTCACCTGATTGTTGCCAGGAATTCTTAATGTCTATCTTGTTGATTTTAGCCACATTAGAGGACACGAGTGGTATCTCTTTGTAGCTTTAATTTCCATTTCTCTGATGATTAATAATATTGAACATCTTTTCAAGTGTTTAGTGGTCATCTTTTTATCTTCTTTGGAGAAGTGTCAGTTCAGATGCTTTGCTCAGTTTTTCATTGGGCTTCTTTTTATTGTTGAGCTATTCTCTTATCAGAGGTATGATTTGCAAATACTTTTTGCCATTCTGTGGGTTGTCTTCACTTTCTTGATGTTGGCCTTTTATATGGTATGATGTAGGGGTCCAGTTTCATTCTTTTACCAGTTGTACTTGCACCATTTATTGAAAAAAAAAAAACAAAAAACTATTCATTTCTTTTTTTATCTGGATTGGCAACCTTGCAGAAAAGCAATTTACTAGAAATGAAGGGTTTATTTTTGAACCCAAAATATTGGGTTCATATTTTGATCTATATGTCTGCCTTGTTTCAGTACCACACTATTTTAATTACTAGAGCTTTGTAGTAAATTTTAAAGTTGGGGAACCCAAGTTGCACAGCTTTCTTTTCTCTTTCAAGATTGTTTTGGCTATTCTGGGTTCTTTGTACATCTATAAGAACTTTGGCATCAGCTTATCAATTTAGCAAAAAAAAAAAAAAGAAAGACAGCTGGAATTTTGAGAGGGATTACATTAAAACTACAGATTATTTTGGAGAAATTGTCGTTTTTGACTATATTAAATCTTTACTGAACTTGTTTTTTAGTTCTGAAAAGTTTTTGGTTGTTTCTGCTGGATTTTCTATATATAGTATTTTATTTTCTGTGAATAGAGTTATGGTTCTTCTTTTCTATATTATTCTGCTCAGTCCACTGTGTCAAAATACTATACAGCTTAAACAACAGACATTTATTCTTCACAGTTTTAGAGGCAGGGAAATACAAGATCAATTCAATGTATGCAGAGGGCTCTCTTCCTAACTTACATATGGCTGCCTTCTTACTGGAGCTTCACATGGTGGAGAGAGATCTGATCTCTTCTGATAATGATGCTAGTCTCTTTATGGGATCACCACCCTCCTGACTTTTTCTAAAACCTAATTACCTCGCACCTTCTAATATTATCATATTGTGGGGTTAGGGCTGCAACATGTGAATTTTGTGGGTGATGGAGATGGACACAAACATTCTGTCCATAACACTTTTAAATCTGGATGCTTTTTATTTCTTTTTCTTAACTAATTTTGAAAATTTCCTTTTTATAACACATACAATAAAATTTAAGTGTAACAGGTTTTAAAAAAGGCAGTTATATTCAGTTGGGCATCTCTTTTGATCCACATTTTCAGTACAATGATGGAGGAACTTGGAAAGCAGATTGTCTTCATTTTGCCGATACAGTTGTCAGCAAAAATTTATTGACTGCAACATTATTTCCAGGAATGTAGTAGGCATTGTGGAAGTTATGGAAACAAAATGAGGTCTGTCCACAAACTTAATTTTATAGAGAAGCCAAGTTTCAACATGCTTGAAATATCTCCAAAGAAAGTGCAATACCAAGTACAAACTCAATAGATTGTAGGAAAACTAAACTGTTCTTGCACACCGAGGTATTAATAAATAACAAAAATGTGGAAGTGGCAGAACATAATCTCATCCTTTTAAAGAATAGATGGAATTTGGCAATGAAGGTGAATAAACCAGAAATTATTCTGTATAGAAACTGGCATGAGTAACATAAGAGTTTAGGGACTTTTTTAAAGTTTATTGAAATCTAAAACAAGAAATAAATCATACAGAGGAATAAATATAGTTTGAGGAAGACTGAAAGAAAAAGACTAATAATATATAGTTTGTAGTAAGATGGATATAAAGAGGATAATTTTAAGAAAAATTGGAAAGAAGAGTGATAAGAGAACTTCAGGGGAACAAAAAATAACTCTTGGTGAAAGATTGATCATGGAAGAATAAAAGGGAAGTAATGGTGAAAATTACTAATATTGCCAAGGCTAAAATAAGAGAAGAGGGCCTATGACCTGCTTCAAGTCCCAAAGCTATGAATGCCAGAGCTTGGACTTAAGCTTTCTGATCCCAACCGTGCTGCATTTCAGGAGTAACCATGGAGGAATGTGGACTTTATTACATTCCCTAAATCTCCTCAAGCATGCTATTAATCCCACCCATGTTTCTCAATAAAGTGTTTTAAATTATATATATATACTGAAGTGTACTTTATAATACAATAAAGGACAGAAATGGTATGGACCTAACAGAAGCAGAAGATATTAAGAAGAAGTAGAAAGAATACACAGAAGAACTATATACAAAGATTTAATGACCCAGATAACCATGATGGGGTGATCACTCACCTACAGCCAGACCTCCTGGAATGAGAAGTCAAGTGGGCCTTAGGAAGCATCACTACGAACAAAGCTAATGGAGGTGACAGAAATCCAGTTGAGCTATTTCAAATCCTAAAAGATGATGCTGTGAAAGTGCTGCACTCAATATGCCGGCAAATTTGGAAAACTCAGAAGTGGCCACAGAACTGGAAAAGGTCATTTTTCATTCCAGTCCTTAAAAAAGCAATGCCAAAGAATGCTTAAACTACCACACAATTGCTCTCATCTCACATGCTAGCAAAGGCAGTGCTGAAAATTCTCCAAGACAGGCTTCAGCAGTATGTGAACTGTGAAATTCCAGATGTTCATGGTGGATTTAGGAAAGGCAGAGGAACCAGAGATGAAATTGCCAACATCTGTTGGATCATAGAAAAAACAAGAGTTCCAGTAAAACATCTATTCTGCTTTATTGACTATGCCAAAGCCTTGGACTGTGTGGATCACAATAAACTGGAAAATTCTTCAAAAGATGGGAATATCAGACCACCTGACCTGTCTCCTGAGAAATTGGTATGCAGGTCAGGAAGCAACAGTTAGAACTGGACATGGAACAACAGACTGGTTCCAAATAGGGAAAGGAGTACATCAATGTACATCAATGTGGCAAATCAATATTGCCACCGGTCTACTTAACTTATATGCAGAGCACATCACGTGGAATGCCAGGTTGGTTGAAGCACAAGGTGGAATCAAGATTGCCGGGAGAAGTATCAATAACCTCAGATATACAGATGACATCACCCTTATGGCGGAAAGCAAAGAAGAACTAAAGAGATTCTTGATGAAAGTGAAAGAGGAGAGTGAAAATGTTGGCTTAAAACTCAACATTCAGCAAACTAAGATCATGGCATCCGGTCCCATCACTTCATGGCAAATAGATGGGGAAGCAGTGGAAACAGTGTCAGACTTCATTTTGGGGGGCTCCAAAATCACTGCAGATGGTGACTGCAGCCATGAAATTAAAAGACACTTGCTCCTTGGAAGAAAAGCCATGACCAACCTCAATAGCACGTTAAAAAGCAGAGATATTACTTTGCCGACAAAGGTCCATCTAGTCAAAGCTATGGTTTTTCCAGTGGTCATGTATGGATGTGAGTTAGACTATAAAGAAAGCTGAGCGCCAAAGAATTGATGCTTTTGAACTGTGGTGTTGGAGAAGATCTTGAGAGTCCCTTGGACAGCAAGGAGATCAAGCCAGTCAATCCTAAAGGAAATCAGTCCTGAATATTCATTGGGAGGACTGATGCTGAAGCTGATACTCCAGTACTTTGGCCACCTGATATGAAGAACTGACTCCTTGGAAAAGATCCTGTTGCTGGGCAAGATTGAAGGCAGGAAGAGAAGGGCACAACAGAGGATGAGATGGCTGGATGGCATCACCGACTCGATGGGCATGAGTTTGAGTAAGCTCTGGGAATTGGTGACGGACAGGGAAGCCTGGCATTATGCAGCCCATGGGGTCGCAGAGTCAGACACGACTGAGTTACTGAACTGAACTGAACTTTATAATAGAGGAGTCAGATCGCTTCATAAATTCTAGAGGTTGTAGCAGAAGGTGCTCATGAAAAGTAGGAAAAAAGAAAAAAATCAAGCGTTTATACGAAAAATTTACATGAATGTGTTGTAATCCATAATATGCAACTTGCGTTTTCATTAGCATCATGTGGCCCTGTCATGCCAATTTGGACTCCCATGGCTAATCATACTGAAGGAGCAGAGTGTAACTGATATATCGTACTCCATTTCTATCAGTTAACGTGAGAACTCCTTTACTTACTTCATGTATTCATTTCTTCATTCAGTAATTATTCATGTAGTGTTTAGTACATCCTAAACCCTATGAAGAGAAATTAAGACTTTGGGAAAATAAAAAGGCAGCTTGCTCGGGCCAGTTGTCCTGGTATCCTGTCTAGCTATCACTCTGCTCACTTTCAAAAGTGTCCCAATTTGGGGTGGCAAGTTATATGGTTACCCATGGAATACATCCAAATTCGTATTTCAGTAAAATTTCAGTTTGAAGGCATATCCCCTAACTTCAGCATCACTGTTGAAGAACTGAAGTGGAAAATGGTTAAGTGTGTAAATGACCATGGCTGAGGTTTTTCCAGTAGTCCTGTATGGATATGAGAAATGAACCATAAACAAGGCTGAGAGCCAAAGAATTGGTGCTTTTGAACTGTGGTGCTGGAGAAGACTCTTGAGAGTCCCTTGGACTGCAAGGGGTTGAAACCAGTTAATCCTAAAGGAAATAAATTCTGATTATTCATTGGAAGGACTGATGATGAAGCTGAAGCTCCAGTACTTTGGCCACCTGATGTGAAGAGCTGACTCATTGGAAAAGACCTTGATGCTGGGAAAGATTGAGGGCAAAAGAAGGGGCCAGCAGAGGATGAGATGGTTAGGTAGCATCACCGACTCCATGGACATGAATCTGAGCAAATTCCAGGAGATAGTGAAGAACAGGGAAGCATGGCGTGCTATAATCCTAGGGTCACAAAGAGTTGGACACAACTTAGTGACTGAGCAAGAAAAAGTATATGAATGACACAATTCTATATTAATTAAAGATTTAACTCCAAGAAAACAATTCAAACTAGAAGTGAAGAGGTTTGGTAATTCAAAAAACAGGATAATACTGATTTTACACTTATGGCATGGTATATTTCTACTTTTAAAAAAAACAATTAAAATCTTTTTTCCCTCTTTTCAGTTGATTGCTAAGGTTTTAGCAGAAACGTGAGATGAGTTACTTTTGTATGCAAAGGCTTATGATAAGCTATTAACCTGGCAGAATTCATGAGTTGATAAATAAGTAAGATTCAGCTTTCAGTTAGCATTCTTTGTTTACAAGGTAGAAAATCCTTTACTAGGCTTTTTACATGATTTGTTTTAGGAAAAGACTTGGTAGAAATAGGAAAAACTATGACTAGTAATAGGAAATACTGAACAAAAAAATGAAAGGTAACATTCACCAAGCACTCACTATATTCCATGCACAATTTTAAATGCTTTACTTGTACTAATTCATTTATCCACACGAGCCATTATTTTAATCCCAGAAATGAAGAAAATTAGATACAGAATAGTTAAATTGCAGGGGACTCAATTGTCACTTAAACCAGACTTTTTGGATCCATAGGCTACAGTTTTAAATATCGCCTGACACTTCTCATGTGTTCTTAGGTACCCACTTACACTTAATAATCATGATTTGTTTTTGTTGTTGTTTAGTCTCTAATTCATGTCCAACTCTTTTGCAACTCCACGGACTGTAGCTTGCCAGGCTCTTCTGTCATTAGGATTTCCCAGGCAAGAATACTGGAGTGGGTTGCCATTTCTTTCTCCAGGGGAATCTTCCCAAACCAAGGATCAAATCCATATCTCCTGCATTTGCAGGAAGATTCTTTACCACTGAGCCACCAGGGAAGCCCCAATAATCATGACACTCTCATACATTTTTAGAATATTTTGTGATTAACTGAGTCCTTGTCTGCATAGTCTTATATTTTTTTCTTTCTCTCACCCTCCCCCAGTCTCACTCACACATGCAGACACATGCACACACACATACACATTACATGTATATGGATAGATCTTGTGAAGCAGAACACATTAAGATGCTTCATTTTAGGTATGGGTATGTTTCTGTGGCTTGTTCTAAGTTTTTCAGTTAAGAAGCAGTGAAACAGATGTTGGCTCAAGCTTAGATCTTTGTAGTCTACGAACTTGCCATTCTACAATGTAGGGATCACAGGAGCAACATGCTGAAATCTTTTGTCACATTGGACCCTGGGAAGAATCCTTCCTGACAACATAAAAACAAAAACCAGCATGTTCATCCACCTTTTATTCTTGGATATTTTCCCATTCTATAGTAACTCTGTAAACTATTATGCTGCTACAATGAACCCATCAAAATTAGGCTGGTACCTCACTCTCATTTCCCACGTGTGAAATAGCAGTCATGTTAGGACTTACCTTGTGTGCTTCTAGTCAGAAACAGAATAACACATTTGTAGAGCACACGAAACAGTGTCTGTCACTCTGTTGTTATCTCCTGTTATGAATAAGGACTGAGTTTTAAAAAATGTGGGCAGGTTGTGAGGAATCCTCATTACTGGAAATAACTTCCAATGCACAGGTGCCTCTGATGTCCAGAAAACCACGTATTATTTCTGTGCTAATTACAGAGAGATTTTGTCAATGACAAACAGGTGTTTGAGGAGAGACCTCTATGCAGTGAATAGTTTGATAAAACACAAAATGTATTTTAAGAAGTTCATTTCCTCCATGAGTTCATACTCTCCCATCTATTAGAAATACATTATTCTTATCAGGAACTGAAGAGGACTGGGGGCTGGCAATGGAGGACTGATATTTATGGGCATATAGAGTTTCATTTGTGCGAGACGATAAGTGTCCTAGAGCTGGATTCACAGCACTGTGAATGTTCTTACTACTGAAGTGTACACTTGACAATGGTCGCGATGGTAAATTCTTTGTTATGTATATTTTATTGAAGTTAAAGACTTAAAATATACATATTTTACTCTTTTTTACTCTTCCATATTTCATTCCAGCACAAAATTGTAGAAGTTAAAAAAGATACACAGGAATAAACATCACATGAATCAGAAAGTTATTCAAATAACAAAACTATGTCTGCAATAAAGGAGACTTGACAGGTAGTTCTTCCCACACCTCCCACCCCGAAAGACTGAATAGAAAACTGATGTAAAAGGCTGATGAGCAGAAGTAAGATAGGCAAGTACTTCATCAGAGAAAATAAAAGAGTACCAACAGAACACAGGTTAAAAATTCACTAGTGAAAAACCCATTCTGTAAACCTGAGAAATTGCCAGCATTGGATTGAAAGATCTTTTATTTATTCGGGTAAGAACTATTGTTTCTTTTCATCCCCCTTTCTTTTCATTTCCCTTCACTCCCTCCCTCCATTTCTTTCTTGTCAAAATATCCAGTCAAACTTGATTTTCCAAGGATGCTTTATGCTTTGTTTTGTTTGGTTCTATCAAGCTAGTCAGCTAAGACTAGCTTTTGCTTGTTGTGCCACAAAAAAGTAAGAGCAACTCTTGACTATGGGCACAAATCTCTGTAAAGCATCAGCAGGCCATTTTCACAGCAGGGCAAGTAAGCAAATTAAGGTGTTCTCTAAGGAATTCTTGTCTGTGACTCTTGTGTTTTGATATAGTATTGCTATCACTGTACTTGAAAATGTATTTGCATGTATTTGCTTATCTATGTCAAGTTAGAAACTACGAGAAATATTTTTGAAGTCTTTTAACCCATTTTACTAATGTGTGTGTGTGTGTGTTTATTTAAACCATTTACAAATTTATTTCAGCTTGGGCACTGAAGAAACAATAAATGCTAAATGGAATTCTTAACATATTGGGGTCATAGACCCTTTTGAGAGTGTATTCAGAATACCTATGAACACATCTAATATTACATGCAGTTTTAGGTCATCTGGGAAGTTTTTGGAACATGTTCATATAGCTGTGAACTACTTGGACACCATTAAACCTCCTAGACTAAGAGAAAAGAGAAAATAGAAGGAAGACCTTGTCAGAGATTCAGATGGATAACTTTCTAGACCAAGAAAAAGCAATTAATTGCTTTAAGTGATGACGTTTTTAAAAATTTACCTTTAGAATCCATTTTAATACTGTGTGGTTTTAGCACATAGTTATACAACATTTAGAAAAGTAAAATTATTTATATATATATATATATAATTGATGAATCATGGTCTCTTTAGCTTTGTACATTTATTACATTAAATTATATTCATGTATATAAACATGAAAGACTTTATTTTCTTGGGCCCCAAAATCACCGCAGATGGTGACTACAACCATGAAATTAAAAGATGCTTGCTCCTTGGAAGAAAAGCTATGACCAAACTAGACAGCATATTAAAAAGCAGAGACGTTACTTTGCTGACAAAGGTCCGTCTAGTCAAAGCTATGGTTTTTCCAGTAGACAAGTATGGATGTGAGAGTTGGACTCTAAAGAAAGCTGCGCACCGAAGAATTGATGCTTTTGAACTGTGGTGTTGGAGAAGACTCTTGAGAGTCTCTTGGGCTGCAAGGAGATCCAACCAGTCCATCCTAAAGGAGATCAGTCCTGGGTGTTCATTGGTAGGACCAATGCTGAAGCTGAAACTCCAATACTTTGGCCACCTGATGTGAAGAACTTACTCCTTGGAAAAGACCTGATGCTGGGCAAGATTGAAGGCAGGAGGAGAAGGGGGCGTAGAGGATGAGATGCTTGGATGGCATCAGCAACTTGATGGATGAGTTTGAGTAAGCTCTGGGAATTGGTGATGGACAGGGAAGGCTGGCATTCTGCAGTCCATGGGGTCGCAAAGAGTCGGACACGACTGAGTATAAACATGATGTAAACATGCATCCTTGATACCCTGTATGATTTGAATAAAATTTTCACTTTTTAATCTTGTTTAGGTCATGAGAAGTATAGTTCTGAATATGGAGAAAACCTTTTCATTTCATCAAAATTCAGAACCTTCTTTATAACCTTATATCTTGATAAAACTTATTCATCAGGATCCTTCTGTTGGTAAACAGGTGGTGAGGTCTACCCAATAAGACCAGCCAAGAAGATTAACTAACGTGATAGGTCTTAGATGAAAAATATACATTTGATCACTGTGTATACTGGGATATACTGGAGGAGGCAGTTGGATGGTAGATCACACTTCTGGGTCTTGTTTTAGGTGGGCTAAGGCTATACAGTACCAAACAAAAAGGCAAACCAGCTTGGCACCAAGAAGTATTGCATTCTGTATATTTTTAACTTTTGTGAGATGTGGCTTAGGAGAACTATTTCTTGATAATATCATGTAAATTGAGGTGCAAAAGGAAAGAAAAGCAAATAGAAATATTTGAGGGAAAATAGAAATTGAAAGAAAGGTTCTACATTAATAATGTAGGTTAAATAGATCTTCGAGAACATATTGAATAGTTTCTTGCTACCATAGTTCTAAAAGGGTTGCTTCCTACAAAAGGAAGATGACAAATAAAATCAGGAGTTAATACATGGAGTTGAAACCTAAACCACTACATTTGCCTGATTGCTTAATAATTTTCTACAAAATACTAAGTTTAAGGTTAATAAATATTTGTTAATATTTTTGAGGTGATTGGAAAAAGGATAGAAATGGTATGTTTATTTTTAAGAATAATCATAGGATCTTAAAAACAAAGGTGTGGGAGAAATGCAATAAAATCACAGACTAAAAGGATGTATACATATATGCTTGTTTTTGTGACATTTTGTTATTTCCTTAAAAATTATGATAGAAATAAAAACCATTTTTAAGAGACTGCGGATGGTGACTGCAGCCAAGAAATTAAAAGACGCTTGATCCTTGGAAGAAAAGCTATGACAAACCTATACAGCATATTAAAAAGCAGAGAGCTATCACTTTGTTGAAAAAGCTTCATATTGCCAAAGTATTGGTTTTTCCAGTAGTCATGTACAGATGTGACAGATGGACCATAAAGGCTGAGTGCTTTTGAATTGTGGTTCTGGAGAAGACTCTTGAGAGTCCCTTGGGCAGCAAGGAGATCAAACCAGTCAATCCTAAAGGAAATCAATCCTGAATACTCATTGGAAGGACTGATGCTGAAGCTGAAGCTCCAGTACTTTGGCTACCTGATAGCAAAGAGCCGACTAATTGAAAAACACCTTGATGCTGGGAAAGATTGAGGGCAGGAGGATAAGGGGGCAGTAGAGGATGAGATGGTTGGATGACAAAAGTTTGAGCAAACTCCAGGAGATAGTGGAGGACAGAGGAACCTGGTATGCTGTAGTTCATGAGGTTGCAGAGTCGGACGTGACTTAGCGACTGAACAACAATAATATTAGAATTTGCACATTATAAAATTTAAGACTACTTACTTCTTGCACAGTGTTTTACATGAAGAAAAGTAAAGAAATAAGATGGTTTCTAATATCAATTGTGTTTGAGACCATTCTTTACAACATTTATTGTTTGATTAAAAGCTTGAACTTTGGACATTTTTTTTAATCTGTTAGGTTTTATTTATTTTTAAATATGAGATACAATTGACATAAAACAGCCTATTAATTTCAATTGTACAACATAACTGTTTGACATCTGGATGTATAGTGAAATGATCACCACAGTAAGTCTAGTTAATACTCATCACCATACACAGTTACAGGTTATTTTTTCTTGAGATGAGAATTTTTATGATCTACTCTGTCTGCAACTTTCAAATATGCAATACAGTTTTATTAACTACAGTTGTCATGCTGTACATCTCTGTGACTTATTTATTTTGTCACTAAGTTTATAACTTTTGATCCCCTTCATTCATTCATTTTGCCTACCACCCACCTTCTGCTATAGGAAACCACCAATCTGTTCTCTGTATCTACAACCTTGTTTTTGCCTTTTTAATATTCCATATGTAAGTGAAATCATTTGGTATTTGTTTTTCCAAGCCCAAGTTATTTCACTTAGCATAATGCCCTCAAGGTGTCACTATGTTGTCTCAACTGGCCAGATTTCATTCTCTTTTATGGCTGAATTACATGTCTCACATTTTCCTTATCCATTCTTCTGTTGATAGATACTTATGTTGTTTCCGTATTTTGGCTTTTGTATATAATGCTGTAATGAATATGACAGTGCAGTTATCTTTCTGAGTTACTGTTTTTGTTTTCTTCAAATAAATACTCAGAAGTAGAATTGCTGAATCATATAGAGTTCTGTTAATTTCTTGAGGACCCTGAATACAGTTTTCCACAGTGGCTGCACCATTTATATTCCCATCAATATAATCCCACATCCTTGCCACCATTTGTTTTTCTTTTTTTTTTTTTTTTGCTAATAGCCATTCTAACAAGTGTGAGATGATATCTCATTGTGATTTTGATTTGCATTTCCCTGATGATTACTGATGCTTGAGCATCTTTTGGACATCCATTTCTAATCAGAAAACATTGAGTGATTAGTACATTTAAAAAATAAGCAGTCTAGTATCTCAGCTATATAGTGGATGCATGTGTGCTAAATCGCTTCAGACATGCCCGACTCTTTGTGACTCTGTGAACCATAGCTCACCAGGCTCCTCTGTCCATGGGATTCTCCAGGCAAGAATACTGGAGTACATTGCCACACCCTTCTCCAGGGGATCTTCCTGACCCGGGGATGGAACCCGTATCTCTTATGTCTCCTGCATTGGCAGGCAGGTTCTTTAACAGTAGCACCACCTGGGAAGCCCTATGGATAATGGATTCAATTATATTCTTATGGCTTTTAGGTCTTTTTATTTTGAGAAGAGATAAAAAATTCCTTTTGATTTCTTTAAATGCCAACATAGTTATAAGATATTTACAAAGATATGTTGGAAGGCTTATCAAAGATAATTTTTATAGATAAATTTAATATTTTAAATTGAACTTGGATGCCAAAGAAATATATAAAAATTTCAAGTATGTATTTCAAGGTACCTACAAACTGATATGCTGCCACCCTGTTTTCACTTCTTATATATTTTTAACATTAATTTACTCTTTCAACAGGTTTGTTTTGAATTATGATTCCATGCCAGGCATTGTACCAAATGTTGGAAAAATAATAATGAGTAAAGCAGATGTAGTTAGTCACTGATAATTAATTAGGCTTCAGACTGATACAAGCTATGGAGGAGAAATAAATGGTACTATGATTATGTTTAACAGCCCCTGAAATGAGAGTGTAAACACTGACATAAGCTCCTACCTACTAACTCAAATAATCTATCGATCTAAACCAATTTTTTTTAGAATGCTTTTCACCTCTAGTGGGTTAATAAATACATTTGTTATTATGCTTGCCTCATGATTCTACAACCTGCAAAATCAAAACCTTTAATAGGGTTGTGATTATATTGTTTTGAATAAAAGTGGTGGTGAATAAAAGTGGCTTATTAGTTATGGATATGAGCTATATGAATTAAAAAATGATGCCCATTTAGTATTTAATTTAATTTTCCTGAAGAGAGATGACAAGCCTAGAATAATTGATCGTTCTTTTTCCATATAATGTTTTTTTCACATGACATAAATGATACTGTTAGATTTGTATTTGCAAGTGATGCAACCAAGAATGAATTAATTTCCAAAATATACTAATAGTTCAATACAACTCAATGTCAATAAAACAAACAATCCAATAAAAAAAATAGGCAGAAGATCTAAATAGACATTTCCCCAAAGAGGACATACAAATGGCCAACAGACACATGAAAAGATGCTTAACATCTATACTTAGTAGAGAAAATAAGTAGTTTTTTTCCTCTACTCATTAGAGAAAAATACAAATCAAAACTACAATGAGATATCACGTTACTCTAGGCAGAATGACCATCATCAAAGAGTCTATAGACAATAAATGTTGGAGAGGGTGTGAGGAAAAAGGAACTCCCCTACATTGTTGGTGAGAATGTATCAATAAATTGGTGCAGCCACTATGGACAATAGTATATGGATTCCTTAAAAAATTAAAAGTAGAGTTACCGTATGATCCTGCAATCCCACTCCTGGGCATACATCTGGAGAAAAGTGTAATTTGAAAAGACACATGCACCGCCAAGTTTACTGCAGCACTGTTTACAATAGCCCAGACATGGCAGTAACCCAGGTGTTCATCGACAGGTGAATGGATAAAGTGGTATATACCTGATTACAGGGTGATTTTCCCAGGGCAAGTCTCATCCATTGAACTGAAGGTGTATGGATTCCTATGATTTCCCCAAACGTGGGAAACTTGAACACATAGCTTGTGGCAGCTGGGGATAGCATTTGCACTCCCCGCTGAAAAAAAAAATCTGGTCTGTATGTATATGATTCTTCAGTCAGACACTACATCATGTCTGACTCTTTGTGACCCATGAACTGCTGCACACGAAGCTTCCCTGTCCTTCACTATCTCCCGGGTTTGCTCAGACTTATGTCCATTGAGTTGATGATGCCATCCAACCATCTCACCATCTTTCACCCCCTTCTCCTCCTACCCTCAATCTTTCCCAGCATCAGGGTCTTTTCCAATGAGTTGGCTCTTCGCATCAGGTGGCCAAAGTATTGGAGCTTCAGCTTCAGCATCAGTCCTTCCAATGAATATTCAGGGTTGAATTCCTTTAGGACTGACTTTGTGTGCTAAGTTGCTTCAGTTGTGTCCGACTCTTTGTGACCCTATAGACTGTAGCCTACCAGGTTCCTCTGTCCATGGGGATTCTCTGGGCAAGAATACTAGAGTAGGTTGCTATGCCCTCTTCCAGGGGATCTTCTCATCTCAGGGATCAAACCCAAGTCTCTTATGTCTCCTGTATTGGCAGGCGGGTTCTTTACCACTAGCACCACCTGGATTGACTAGTTTGATGTACATATGCAATAGAATATTACAGCCATAGAAAAGAAGAAAAAATGCCATGTGCAGCAACTTGGATGGACCTAGAGATTATCATACTAAGTGAAGTAAGCCAAACAAAGACAGGAATCGGATTATATTGCTTTAATGTGGAATCTAAAAAAGAAAGTGAAGGACAGAGGAGATTGGTGTGCTGCAGTCAATGGAGTCACAAAGCATTGGACATAGCAACTGAAGAACAATAACAACTAAAAAGATACAAATGAACTTATTTACAAAAGAGCAAGAGACTCACAGACCTAGAAAACACAGTTACAGTTACCAAAGGGGAAAGGGGGGAGGGTACATTAGAAGTTTGAAATTAACATGTACACACTGCTATATGTAAAATAGATAACCAACAAGGACCTACTCTATAGCATAGGAAACTATACCGAGTATTTTGTAATAAACTATAAGAGAACAGAATATTTAAAAAAAAGTGCGTGTAACTAAATCAGTTTGCTGTTGACCTGAAATTAGCGAAACATTGTAAATCAAATATGCTTTAATAAAAAGAAAAAAGCGAACTCAATTTGTTACTTATATACATTTGTAAGCATTAGGGATTGTGCAGGTTATATATCAGAGTCATTATCACAGAAAGGAAAGACTAGCTAAGTAAATAGAATAGGAAAAAGGTTCTGGGCTAGCTAAATGTAGTGGCTGTCAGTGTTTATTTTGTGATTGTTCCATGTTTCACGGCCATGGTTGCTTTAAAAAAGTCTTGATTATCAAGATTTGTTGACATTTTGTAACTCGATGTGAACTCTTCGATGTTGGAGAATTTTGTTTCCCCCGTGGAAATAAGCTCCACCACCTCTTGATCTCCAATTCTCTTTGACATCCAGTAGTTAGTGCCCCGCTGGTTTACTCTGATGATTTTACCTAGTTCATTCTCAGATTCTCTAGTTACAAACGGTGTCACTCATGATTAAAAATGTATTCTGACCAAAACAGGCTTCACTTCCACTCTGAACTGCTAATAATTTTTAAAAAGAAAGATCTTCAAATCGCAACCCCAGAAGTCTATATGTATTCAGCGTAGCTTTTAAAGAATTCTGATTGAGCACTATAAACAACTCTGCATTTTCTTTTAACACTGATCTTTCACGCAATGAAAATTTCCTCTACTAGAAACATCCCAAGGTTTTCATCACCATTTCTGGCACCAAATATTGGATGTGTCAAATTGTGGAAAGCCCTTTGGCAGTAAGAACTGCTTCCACCTGTGAAACCTTTACTCTCATTTAACAGGCAGATTGATTTAATTATTAATGTTGACTGAGCCAGTGGTGAGCCATTCGAGTTTTGGTTGGGTCAGGCGGTACACTGTGTGATCCCTCTGCTCTTGTCTGGGGAGATGCTGGAGGAAGAGATGAAGTAGAAGCTGTTTGGCTGCTGTTTTTGGAAGGATTGGAGGCTATGACCTGCTTACTTTGTTGCAGGGCAATAAGACACAAATTGCCTTCTAGAAATTTTATTGCGGAAGTTGATAGTTAATATTTTTGGCAAGTTATACAAACTGAAAAGTAAGTAGCTCAAATCACAGTCTTGGTTTTAATATATCCAGAATTACCACACAACTGAAGGCTATTATTATTCAGTGAAGTCTTGGACAGAGCTCCTCTTTTATGGTGACATAAACTTGAAAACTTAGTTATTTTCCCCAACAAATTAGCAATTTGAAGCTCTTTGCCTTTCTAAACTGTTGTTGTTTTGTGTAATATCGAGCAGATGATGTAGATATCTTGGCCATTAGATATTAAATGCTAAATATTGTATGCAGCATTCAAAATATGGTCTGTCCTGTAAAGGTGTTTTTTCAAACTTTTAAAATAATGTCATGTATTTAGCTGGTGGTGTTGGGTCTTAGTTGTGGCACATGGCATCTTAGCTGTGGTGTGTGGGCCTTATCTCCAGCTGTCGCGGCTCAAAGGGTCAGTAGTTTTGGTACATGGGTTTAGATGGCCTGCGGCATGTGGGATTTTTTTTCCCCCTGATCAGGGATCAAACCCATGTCCCCTGCACTGGAAGGTGGATTTTTAACCAATGCATGGTCAGGGAGAGATCCCTGTAAATGTATCTGATAGGAAGTAGGTTCTTTGTTTATTTCAATTACTCCTTCATTTATTCACTTACTATGTCCCAGACACCTTTCTCTGTAGTCATTTTCAAGAAACACATGTGTAAGCCTTATTTCATACTATTTAAGTTAGAAATTCATAGAGCCCAGGCATTTGTACATCTTAAAACCTTTTAGGGTTTCTGATTTACAAGTAGATTTGAAAAGCATGTGTTTAAGGAGTAGAGAGAAAAGCTAAGAGGTCTCTTTCTCATTTTAGTGAAGAAAGCAGACAGTGAACAAATTTAGGCTACTGAAGCACTAGAAAGGAAAATAAGCCAGGGTAAGAGAGGAGGGAGTGGAATATTATAGAGCAGTGGTCCAACTAGAAATGTATTTTGGATGTGGTGACCTTTGAATAGAAGGTTGAATGATGGGAAGGTGCGTGAGCTACGTGAAGGTCTAAGGAAAAGGTAATGCAAAGACCCTAAGACAGGAAAGACCCTGCTTGTTTGAAGGAGAGAAAAAAGACTACTGTGGATGCATTGGAGGAGGAAGAAAAGGGGGGAGGAAGGAAGGGAGGGAGGGGAAGAGAGAGCAAAAACGTGGGACAGCTTATGTAGGCCTGTAGTGGGGTCAGAAGCCACCAATGACTAGACCTTATGTGCATTTTGAAAAGATTGTTATGACTTTATCAATATCCTCACAGAAAAAATATGGAGAATATTTTTGGACATTGTGCATTTGATGTTTGTTGTGATTTGTCAGGTGTTCACACCTGAAGCAAATCTAGGTTGTTCTTTTTTGTAGATTAACTGCATGAGAAAAAAAATATTGGGGCAAACTGACACACGCAGGAAGCTTTCGGTAATCTGGCTTAGAAAACAACTAGGTGTTCACCGTGTCTGATGTATATGCTAATGATTATCCCATTTTAATGGGGAGGAGGCATGTTTCTTTTAAGAAAATATACATGTCATTTATATTCAATAATTTTTCTCTTAATTCAAAGGGACTTTGAACAAAACCTAGTTTCCTTCATGATTACCTGTCTTTTCAAATTTAATTCTCTTTCCTTCTTAATGGCAAAATGTTCTCTATGAATGCTGATATCGATTGTCAGCTCAATTTTTAAAAATAAAAATTATTTAATGGCTTCTTTGTGAATTTGATTTTATAAGCTTATGACTACTTGCATGTCAGAGTCTTGTGCATTGTAATCAAGAGTTTAGTTGTAATAAATGTCATATTTTCTGGAAATAAAATTATTAATCATGAAACTAACTCTATCTTCTCATTTTTCTGAGAGCACTATGAATAAAACTCTGAAGATACTCTAAGGAAAAGTGTTTTCTTGGTGAAGTAAAATAAGGAATCATATTATGATATACTTTTGGAACCTCAAAGTACATAAAAGTATTTTAAAAACATGAGAAATAACACAGTAAAAACGTTGTTTAAATTTATTTATCCAAATGTTTTCCAAACATATTTGACTATGGAAACCTTCTGACTGAGGGTTTGTGTGTGTGTGTGTGTGTGTGTGTGTAAAACACCTGCGTTTTATAGAATTAGTGTTTCTCAGAATTCATTTTGAGAAGCATTGTTCTACATGTGTAAGTGACTTATTTCTGCAGGTGGTATAATTGATGATGTCTTACCTACACAAGTTTATAAACAAAACAAAATACTGGATGCTTGTGAGTCTTTTTGACATTGAACAGATGTCAATTTTATTTCCTTATTAGTCCTTGAGGGACTTATAAATAAGTCTGTTCTTGTTCTTCTAAAGTCTTAAATTTATATCCATCAATACCTCCAGGCCTTTCACAGAAAGAGAACCTACATACAATCATATGCCAAGGCATTAAGTGACTGTGTTTCTTTCGCAAGCCTCTGAACATTGAGGAGTGTGGATTCTTTTCATTTCTTTCTCGATTATCTGATTTAGAAGGCTGCTAGGTAATACTGGCCAAAAGAGTAGAACATTCTTTGATTCCTTTGATGTGCACAGTGGCTTATTCTATCAAATATGTGACAGTTGAAGCATCTGGAGAATTATCATCACTTACTTCCAACCAGTTAAAGGAAAAGAGTAGAAACAGAAAAAAAAACTGATGTGTAACAGGAGGTGGGTTCTGTCTAGTTAAAAAAAAGAAGCACATTTATTTTAAAGACAGGTGGAAGATATAGCTGTCTAAGTGATTGATTTCCACTCTTGATTTCCTAAAAATGATAGAAATACTAAATTTTGAAAAATTATCTCCTTTCCAATTCTTAATATCTTTTCTATTAACATAATTGCCTGTTTTTTTTTTCTCTTAGAAAATATTATTTTTGTCACTTGTACTTGTGAGGATTCAGAATTATAGCATCTATTTGACTTTGATACTTTTAAAAGTTTATTTTTACACATTTGAACAATTACAGTGTCTCCATATGTGACATTTTTAGTCTATAGAAGGTATTTGTTGTACTTGTGGATTCATAGATGTTTTGCAATATCTTTGTGGTCATTCAAGGAATTGAATCCATTGGACAGAAATTATTGAAAGCAGTGGATGCTCATCAAGTCGTGGTTGATGAGAGTGGGGTTTAGCAATGTTAACAGGGACCAAATTATGGAGGAATATAAATTTTTCCCTGCAGACTCCAAGGATGCACTAAAGGATAGTTAATAGGGGATGGGGGGAATCAAGATATGCATTTCCGAGCTATTGCTGCCAGGAGATAGGGCAAGATCTGGGGAAAATATATAGGTAAGGGAATTTTGTCCAATGTTCAAGGCATAGTGTTACTAGGAAAGTGCAGACAGAATGGAGAGGATGCAATAGATTCTAGAGCTCTTTTGAAAATAAAATGGACATGATGTGGTGATGGGATATAGGGAGTTGAGCAAAGAGAAGAAATCTGATGTAACTTGACGAGCTGGCAACATTTTCCTAGGTGAAAAATTTGGAAGCAGAGCAGCTTTGGCAGTCACGAAGATAAGGGTTGACTTAGACCTGCCTAGTTTGTGACACCTTTGGGAGCTGATTAGTGGCAGTGGTCTTGCTAGGTATACTTATGCTTGTGTAATATTGGCTGGTGTGGACTGTGTTATATTAAACATACCAAATCTAACATTGCAGTCTTTTAAAAGGCATGTTAAAAATCTTCAATCTATAGGCAGTAGGCTTAATGCATGCTATGGTTACTTTATCATCTGTCTTATTTAGAACTAGCCTTCTGCCCTGTGTGTTTCTCAGAGGAATCATTTGCTATATAGTTAAACAAATCTGTATTGTCTCCTATTGTATCATCCTGCTGATGGTGTTCAAGTGATTGAAAGCTCTTCTGCAATGCAGGGCTTGCAAATTCCAGAGAAAGTCCTCTTGGCATGTGGGGGTTCACATGGAGGGGAAGTTACATGGAGGAGAAGTGCCCACTGAAAACACTTTCAGATTCCCAGGATTACCTGGGTAGTTTATTGGTGCAGAGATGTCTGTGAGAGAATTCACAGTGGAAAGTAAAGATTTTACATCCTAAGCAGCATGTTCAGAATACCAGGTTCATGAAACTTCAGCGTGTTCAAATGAAACCCAACTAATTTGGAGCAGTCTGTCTCTAGGAAGAGAGCTCACAGGTTTTTATATATTGCAGTAACAAACAGACAACGATTTTACCTTTGCATGTAGTTAGATTTTAGTTTATATATGCAGATAAATAGAACATAAATTATTTGAGGACTGGTTATTTGTTCATCACCATATCACTACTGTCTGGACATATCCCCAACTCTCAATAAATATTGCTTAAATAAATGAATTTTGGTTAAGATTTTCCTCTTAGTGTTTGTGTGAATGGACTGGGCAGGGCAGAGGAGAGGGCAGGGGCTGGGGAAGTTGCCAGAACCACGGGGTACACAGTGCCGTTCCGGTGAGTGCACAGAACCCTGGGGTCCAAGGTTACCCCGGATACCTCCAGGCACCTTTGAGAAAATGGATCACCTCCAGGAGTTCAGGATGAAGCAACAGGGAGCATTACCTTGTGGGCCGGCGCAGCCGTGGAGAATCAGATGGTGTTTAATGCATGTGTTCCTGGGCTGTCACAGGTGTTTGTGTGTTATTTTGCTTTTCTTTTGAAGTCTGGGTGAGCCCATGTCATAAAATAAAATTTATTTGTCACGTTCCAGTTCTAGAGGTGGACAGAAGGACAGCATTATCCCAGGAACCCAGATCAGGTACCAAGTTTGTAACAGTTACATATTGAAGCCTAGAGAAGAGATACACGATGAGGAATGTGGGCATCTGGGTCCTCACCAGAGTGGGCAGCTTTGGGAGGCGGGAGATTGTGAGTCAGAGCGATCGACATGACCTTTGTCAGTAGGATGAGTGACCGACATCGATGCATGAGAAACGGAAAGCCTGTTTGCTCTCTTGGCTTCTGTACTTCGGCTCTAGGCTGGGGCGCAGGAACCCGACGTGAAGCCTGGGTGAGGATGTGGAGATGCGTCAAGGCGTGCTGCAACCATTTGTCCTCAGCCTCCGTTCTCCTCCCCTCGCTGCCTCCTTGTATTTCTCCTTTACATTCTTTCTATACACTGTCCTCTCTTCTTCTCCCTTTTGACCCTCTCTTTTCATTTTTCTCATATTCCTTCCTTCTTCCCAGCTGGAAGATATGATTTTTAAGTATAGTAAAAGTTCTGCATCTAGTTTTTATAATATAGGAAAATAAAATCGAACACGTAAATAAAGATAAATCTAGGAAAAAAGTCTGGACTATCTTGGTGTTGGAAAATCCCTAAAATTGAAAATAATGTATTATATTTGTTGCTATATTGATACAGTCTATGAATACATTTCATTTAGCCTTGATTTAAAAAAATGTTTCACACATAACAAGCACAGAAGACATAGCTAAACTCTTTGCTTTATTATTGTAATAAAGAATAAAAAATCATAGCAAAGATTTGTTTGTTTGTTTTTGCTTTGAATTAGCTGTAGGAGAACAGATGTCTACAAAATATAGGCATATTTTCTTTTTGGAGACTACACTGTTTCCTATAACTTGAGCTATGTCAATTTGTGTGAATCTTTTTCCTTTTCATTCAGTTCAGTTCAGGCGCTCAGTCATGTATGACTCTTTGCGACCCCATGGACCACAGCACGCCAGGCCTCCCTGTCCATCACCAATTCCAGGAGTCTACTCAAACTCATCTCCATTGAGTCGGTGATGCCATCCAACCATCTCATCTGCTGTTGTCACCTTCTCCTCCTGCCCTCAATCTTTCCCAGCATCAGGGTCTTTTCAAATGAGTCAGCTCTTCACATCAAGCGGCCAAAGTACTGGCGTTTCAGCATCAGTCCTTCCAATGAACACCCAGGACTGATCTCCTTTAGGATGGACTGGTTGGATCTCCTTGCTGTCCAAGGGACTCTCAAGGAAGAGTCTTCTCCAACACCACAGTTCAAGAGCATCAATTCTTTGGTGCTCAGCTTTCTTTATGGTCCAGCTCTCGCATCCATATATGACCACTGGAAAAACCATAGCCTTGACTAGACGGACCTTTTTTGGCAAAATAATGTCTATGCTTTTTAATATGCTGTCTAGGTTGGTCATAACGTTCCTTCCAAGGAGTAAGTGTCTTTTAATTTCATGGCTGCAGTCACCATCTGCAGCGATTTTGGAGCCCCAAAAAATGAAGTCTGACACTGTTTCCACTGTCTCCCCATCTATTTGCCATGAGGTGATGGGACCAGATGCCATGATCTTAGTTTTCTGATGAGTTTCAAGCCTACTTTTTCACTCTCCTCTTTCACCTTCATCAAGAGGCTCTTTAGTTCTTCCTCACTTTCTCCCATAAGGGTGGTGTCATCTGCATATCTTAGGTATTTGATATTTCTCCCGGCAATCTTGATTCCAGCTTGTGCTTCTTCCAGCCCAGCATTTCTCATGATGTACTCAGCATATAAGTTAAATAAGCAGGGTGACAATATACAGCCTTGACATACTCCTTTTCCTGTTTGAAACCAGTCTGTTGTTCCATGTCCAGTTCTAACTGTTGCTTCCTGACCTGCATGTAGGTTTCTCAAGAGGCAGGTCAGGTGGTATGGTATTCCCATCTCTTGAAGAATATTTTCCAGATTATTGTGATCCACACAGTCAAAAGCTTTGCATAGTCAATAAAGCAGAAATAGATGTTTTTCTGGAACTCTCTTGCTTTTTCGATGATCCATTGGATGTTGGCAATTTGATCTCTGGTTCCTCTGCCTTTTCTAAAACCAGCTGGAACATCTGGAAGTTCATAGTTCACGTATTGCAGAAGCCTGGCTTGGAGAATTTTGAGCATTACTTTACTAGTGTGTGAGATGAGTGCAATTGTGCGGTAGTTTGAGCATTCTTTGGCATTGCCTTTCTTTGGAATTGGCATGAAAACTGATCTTTTCCAGTCCTGTGGCCACTGTTGAGTTTTCCAAATTTGCTGGCATATTGACTGCAGCATTTTCACAGCATCATCTTTCAGGATTTGAAATAGCTCAACTGGAATTCCATCACCTCCACTAGCTTTGTTTGTAGTGATGCTTCGTGATTATCTGAAGTCGTGATGATCTTTTTTGTACCGTTCTTCTGTATATTCTTGCCACCTCTTTTTAATATCTTCTGCTTCTGTTAGGTCCCTACCATTTCTGTCCTTTATTTTGCCCCTCTTTGCATGAAATGTTCCCTTGCTATCTCTCATTCTATTGAAGAGATCTGTAGTCTTTCCCCTTCTATTATTTTCCTCTATTTATTTGCAGTGATCACTGAGAAAGGCTTTTTTATCTCTCCTTGCTATTCTTTGGAACTCTGCATTCAAATGGGTATATCTTTTCTTTTCTCATTTGCTTTTCACTTCTCTTCTTTTCACAGCTATTTGTAAGGCCTTTTCAGACAGCCGTTTTGCTTTTTTGCCTTTCTTTTTCTTGGGGATGGTCTTGATCCCTGTCTCCTGTACAATGTCAGAAACCTCCATCCATAGTTCCTCAGGCAGTCTATCTATGAGATCTAGTTCATTAAATCTATTTCTTACCTCCACTGTATAATTGTAAGGGATTTGATTTAGGTCATACTTGAATGGTCTAGTGGTTTTCCCTACTTTCTTCCATTTGAGTCTGAATTTGGCAATAAAGTGTTCATGATCTGAGCCACAGTCAGCTCCCGGTCTTGTTTTTGCTGACTGTATAGTGCTTCTCCATCTTTGGCTGCAGAGAATATAATCAAACTGATTTTGGTGTTGGCCATCTGGTGATGTCCATGTGTAGAGTCTTCTCTTGTGTTCTTGAAAGAGGGTGTTTGCTTTGACCAGTGCATTCTCTTGGCAAAACTCTATTAGCCTTTGTCCTGCTTCATTTTGTACTCCAAGGTCAAATTTGCCTGTTATTCCAGGTGTTTCTTGACTTCCTACTTTAGCATTCCAGTCCCCTATAATGAAAAGGACATCTTTTTTGGGTGTTAGTTCTAAAAAGTCTTGTAGGTCTTCATAGAACTGTTCAGCTTCTTCAGCATTACTGTTTTGAGAATGTATTAATTTTATACAGAAAAATATCATTTTTACAATGTTATATATGGTGAAGTTTTGTTCATTTGTAATTTTAAGATTCATTCCTTAAGTGACTCTGGAGCCCAGCCACAAGAATTAGGTTCTTTTGATGCAAGGAGGAAGGGGACGACAGAGGATGAGATGGTTGGATGGCATCACCAACTCACTGGACATGGGTTTGGGTAAACTCCGGGAGTTGGTGATGGACAGGGAGCCCTAGTGTGCTGCGGTTCATGGGGTCTCAAAGAGTCAGACACAACTGAGCAACTCAACTGAACTGAACTGATGCAAGGAAAAGGCTCACTCGGCGTCCTCAGTAAGGTTATATTTAGAAATGAAGAAGACAGAAGTCCCAGTCATGTGTCCAGCCATTAAGGGGAGCAAGGGAAAATGCCTGAGATTCAGAAATGCAGACCAACCAGTACAGCTCTGAGCCGATTCCCTCTCCGCCCCTAGTGACAGAGTTGATTCTCTGCTGCAGGAATGAAGTCTGCTTTTCTTGCCACTACCAACCTCCTCTCTTTTTATGTTTCTCTCCTTTCTTCTGAATCAGTTTCTGATCACTCACAGTCATTTTTCATGAGTTCTATTGCCTCATAACATCTATTAAGCATCTTCTCCCTGTGTGTTATTTTCTGCTCCAAACAGTCCGATCATCTTCCTGTCAGAGCTCAGAGTCTAGAGCATGTTCTCGGTCCAGGTAACCCACTGTTGCTTCGTTTACGTGGAGCTTTGACACCGGGTCCCCACTTACACCTTAGAAGACAGTCTTGGCTCAAGTGCTCACTCCAGTCTCCTCAAAGGCTCAGAGTTATGCCACGTGCTTCCTGGTAGGTCACACTTCTGGTGGGAGGATGCGTGCCCGACCCATAGATGGAACTTGAAGGCATGTCAGGCATTTGGGGAAAAACAGATGGCTAGTTTGCATATAGTAAGAAATTCCTTTGGCACAAGGAGTACAGTGGTTGGGAACCCAAAATGCTAGCCCAGTGTGTCGCTCACAGTTGACCCCCCGTGTATTTTGGCCTTGATGAAATAATCAATGATAAATGAGAAATAATTTTTCCTCACAAGTTTTAGAGGCCTTTCTCAACTCTCATTGCATATTTTATTTATCACCCCCCTCATTTAATTCACATATTTTTTTTTTCCAGCTTAATTTTCATTTACTGCTTTATGGGTTATTTTAGCCCATAGGTAGGGCTTGAAATATATAAACAGCTTCTAAAGGCAGTTAAACTTATTTGATAATGGTGCCATCTATGAGTAGGTAATGCTCTTTCTGGTTTAAAAAGTGATAAAGATTGCATTCCAGAGAGTTGTCTCTATCTTGGATAAATTAATTATCTGCAAAGTCCCTGAGCAGATAACTCAAAGACTATACAGGTAGCGCTGGCAAAAAGCAGAGTCAGAGTTTTTTAAATGTGAGACAAGTTTATCTTTAAATGTATGTGTTGCTTCTATTTAGCTGTGTGTGTGTGTGTGTGTGTGATTTTATTATTGTTGCTATTTTCTAATTTGTTTGATTTTGGGCAAGGTGGAACTTGATGACTTATTGATAAGATTTTTCTTTTAGCACTCTTTTTTTTTTTTTTTTTTGACATTTCTTGCCCAAATCTTTCCCATGTATCTATTGAGGATTTACTATATACCAAGCACAAAGAAAGTGATGCAGTTTTTATCTAATTCAGATATACAGTAAGCCCATGATTGCTGTACTTACAATTCAGCTGGCAAGATGTAAGTAGGTTGAAAAGTATGGTATCCTTGATTAGGGAGCAATTTTCATTGTGTATAAGCACCTAATATATTCTTTCAGGCTTCACACTGTGTCTGTTTTCTTCTGTAGAAAGTTTTCTTGGTAGGTTCTAATAGACAAAAATAAATTTCATCATCATTTCATTTGATAATGAGCAATTCATAGCTTAGAATAATTTTTTCAGAAAAAGATGCTTTAGAGACAATGGATAAGAGATTTTCTCTTCTAGTATTATCAATAAAAATTTAGAGTTCACCAAAAATATGTGAAATAAAATAATAATTAGTATATAGGATTTTAGCTTGCAAACTATATGTGTTATCCTCTAGTCATGAAAAGAAAATAGTCAAAATTTCTGAGTTAACAGTCTTGATTCTGATGCTTCTAATGTATCTCTCATTATTGACTGTATTGATTTCCTTTCTGCCAAATAAGGAAACATAGTCCTACATATGGGGCAGGGTTGTTTTGAAAATAAAATGTTGTTATACCATTGAAAATATTTTGAAAGGTTAGAAGAACCTAAAATGTTTCTTATCATCAGTGACTAACCTAGTCTAAATAGATTACTGTTTAGAAATTAAGAATTAAGTTGGACCCAAGCTCCTAATAAGATGACATCTATTTTAGCTTTTATAATAGCAGGTTATAATATGCCCACGTGTCTGATTCCTCTACTAGATTCAAAGCACTATTTCTTCACCTGTATTCCCAGTGCCACCGAGTGCTGAGGAAGTTTTCAATAAATGTTCATTGGATAAATAAAACTGGTGAGGAGATGAGGAAAGAACATCTTTTTTTTTTTTTTTGCTGAAATTAACTTTAATAAATATTTTAACACATTTTCATCAGTATATTTAACGCATTTCCATCTCAACCTTATTGATACAGAACATTACTCTTATTGTTAGTGAGATATTTCACATTTTTTCACATTGCATCCTTAAAATCCCTTGTGTATCTTTTGTTCATCCTTATATAACATCACATTCTGATTACTGCGGGCTTCCCAGTAAGCTCAGTGACAAAGAATCTGCCTGTGGTACAGGAGACACAGTTTTGATCTGTGGGTCAGGAAGATCCTCTGGAGAAGTAAATGGCAACCCACTCCAGTATTCTTGCCTTGAGAATCCCACGGACAGAGGAGCCTGGTGGGCTACAGTTCATATGGTCTCAGAGTTGGACACGACTAAAGCGACTTAGCAGTCTGATTACCGTAAACTTTTCAGTCATCTTTTGGAGAGAGGTAAATCTATTAAACAGGTAGCTGGTCACTGTTTCCCTTTTGCCTCAGTCTAGGAGATGGGAAGGCTTTTGTTTCTTTCATTTCGCCATTTTTGTTGTTGAGTAGTTTCAGTAAAACGTTGAGAGGATGTGGTCTTGGTAATATCATCTTTGTCAGCTGTTTTCAATGACTTCTTCATTGCCTAAAAGAATGCACTGATATGATTTGATCTTAAATGTCTTCATGCATACCAAAGAGACGAAGACTGGTTTGCCCAGTTTTACCTGGTCATAAGACACTCGGATACTTTGGCCACCTGATGTGAAGAGCCAATTCATTGGAAAAGAACCTGATGCTGGGAAAGACTGAAGGCAGGAGGAGGAGATGACAGAGGATGAGATGGATGGCATCACTGACTCAATGGACATGAGTTTGAGCAAACTCCAGGAGGTGTTGAAGGACAGGGAAGCCTGGCGTGCTGTAGTCCATGGGGTCACAAAGAGTCGGATACAACTGAGCAACTGAACAACAACAACGAAGTGCTCCAGAGGAGTGATCTGCCGTGGCTAATGCTAGTACTTTCCCCGTAATAATACATTAGGAGCATTAAAAAACTGATCTTTAATTTTTTACTTCTTTTAAATACAGCTTGCAGATTAGACATAGCTATTATTACGTGATTTTCTATTTTCTATGGCTCAGTGTTGAATTCTACTGACATGTCTTTGCAGAAGTTTCCATGCATGTGTGGACTCTGACATCACTTGTTAGAAAAGGGAAATTTGGTTGCAAATGTTACCTTTACAGCATATCATAAATGCTCCTGAATGCATCTTGTTTTGGCTTAGTAACACGATCTTCTGTTTGTATGGTGCTTTACAGTTTTGAAAGTGCTCTCACACATAACTTCTTTGAAAATACTCCAGAGGAGAGGGAGAATAGGTGTTCCAGGCATTTTCTTGCAACTGCTCTGTAAGTTACTTTGACCTAATGTGAAAGTGAAAGTGTTAGTTGCTCAGTCCTGTCTGACTCTTTGTGACCCCATGGACTGTAGCCCACAGGCTCCTCTGTCCAAGCAATTCTCCAGGCAAGAATATTGGAATGAGTAGCTGTTCCCTTCTCCAGGGGATCTTCCCGACCTAGGGATCAAACCCCGTCTCCTGCATTGCAGGCAGATTCTTAAGTTACCTACAGAATATGTAATTGTCAAGTAAAATTAGATTTGACCTAATTATGTTGACATTTCCACACCTTTTACTATTCTGATAAATCTGTGAACCAAGAAAACGCTTGCTATTTCTATGCTAAATCATATCATTGGGTTTTGGGACTTTGTGTCTTGGGAAATTAGGCTCAGATGAGATGATTGCAGTCTCCTTTGCTCACAGGAAACTGTCTTCATTTATCACAGAGTAACCAAATAATAACTGAAAGAGATTTTTTTGATTTTTTGTCAAGGTAGATATGTCTCTCTTCTGGTGAGGAAAACATGTAACAGAGAAGGCTGAAGAGAAAGATGTTTATAGTTTGGATAAATGTAATGCTCGCTTATTGTGTTTTATATATTTATTTTATAGGGGTCAGGGGAAGGACTTCTTCAAATGCATATTTATAATCTATGACTTATTTCTTTGGTAATTATAGTTTGTTGAATTCTGTTTGAGATGGGGCTAAGGCTTAAAGAGAGACGGTAAGTGGAGAGAAAATTCTAGAGAAGAATCAGGTAACTGGGGAGTTTGCTCAAACTCATGAATATTTAGATAGTTTAATATATTTTAACCCATTTAACAAAAAGGAAAATGGCCATAAGATTTTCTTTAAAAAACTTTTTTTCTTAACAAATAGTGAAGAAAAGTGAACTTTAGTAACTGAAACTTTTATGTCTTCACAGCTGATATTTGGGAGAAATTTTTGGTGCCTTATGATATTTTGTACACCCAGTCTTAAAACTGAAATTGTGAAATTTCATTTCACAGTGACCCAGGTATCTTATATATCCTTAGGTGTTTTATAAAAATAAAGTTTATTTTTCCAGTTCTACAAACACCAGTAGTTCAAGTCTCTCTTTTTTTTTTAAACAGGTCATTCAGATACCACCTAGTAGATATCAAATCCTTATCAGACAGTGAAAAAAATCTCTGAAAGTTCCAGGTGGTCAAAGCAGGTAATTGCTTTAGGAACTTCTATGACCACTTAGTAAGGCACTGAAGATTTACTTAGCTAGTATCTTTCTGAAGAGCATCAAAGAAATAAGGAAGGACCTTTTTCGAGTGTGATCAGGTTGGAATAATTCTCTTTAGCTGCCAATCAGTTTTTTATTTGCTTTCATGTAAGCCATAATATTAATTCATCAGGAAGAGATATTATTCATCTTGTATAATTTTTTAATTAGTAAAGCTCCACATTTCTTATTGCACATCAGATTTATTAAATTGTTCATATCTATCCTGAATCAATTATTTAAACCAATCAGATTATACTTGACTTCAAGTAAAGATGTGATTAATGCAATACTCCAATCTAAATTTAATGAAAGACTATATTATATGATTTCCTAAGAAAACCAAACATTTTATAGCATATAAGTCTTGCCATGCTAATTCTGAAAAAATCTATTGAAGGCACATTATGTCCCTTTTCAGCTTCAACAACAGATGCCTTCAGAACACCAGGAGAGTTGCTGAATAACAATTTTGTAGAAAATTTTTATTGTTTTTAATACATCAATTATTTTATACTGTTAGCTCAGTTTTGGGAAGGTCACATGCAAATTTAATAAAATATTTTTACACATTAGTAAATAGCATATTTGAGAGTGATAATTTGGTTGTACTTGACAGAAAACCCATTAAAACTCAGTTGAGCTTAACAAAGTATATATGCTGCTAGGCTATCATAATTGAATGTTCTATAACTATGTTTCAGACATGGCTGAATCTAGGCACTCTGGTAGTTTGTTTTCCATTTAGTTGGATACATTTTAAGGCAGTGTCACCTTAGATAGGGCACAGTCACCAGGCTTTCAGTCCCCCAGTTAGTCAACTCAAGTGACCACAGATTGCTTCTTTATAGTTTTAGAAAAGGGTTGATTTGATTTTCTTTGTTGTCGCTTAGTCCAATTTTCCGTTTCTGAACAAGAATGGTTATGAGTAGGGTTGTGGTGCATTCATCGGCCAGTCCTGGACCTAGAGTAACCCCAGGCAAACGTAACTACCAGTAAGTAGGAAAGAAGTGTAGGTCTGCAAGGGAAACCCAGGGCACTATCATGAGTCTGGGCCTTGTTTTCCCTTTGTTTTTGTTTTGGTCAGAGGTGGTGATGACGGCAGCAAAGTGTGTATATACTAATTAAATGAAGACTGTACCATTATAGTGAACCACATTAAATTAAATGTGTACCATTATATATAAGTCCCATTCAGCAAAAGAGCAGGAGTTTAAAATGGTATACTAATATTTGGTAGCAGAACAACATAAAGAATAAAAAAACCTTGATACTGAAAATGTTTGATTGCTGAAGAAAGGCCTGGGTACATAACCAGTCATCTTACAAAATACTTGTGATCATAGCATTTCTGAGACTTTCTCACTTGCAAAATAATTATTTGGTTAATAGTACATACATTGTACATTTATTTTTGTGCTGAATTTTATTGCTGTAGAAGGTATTGCAGATTTTATTGAATAGTGTTTGTATAATTTAATTTGATTATATCCAACGGTGGTAATATTGCAATCAATTTACAGTAGAGGCAAGGATTAGTAAAACCCTTCTCCCCACCCTCTGCTTTAACTGTGGGAAATTGGAACACTGTATCACAGCTCACTGAAATTTGTCTTTAAATACGTTACTCATTTCATGGATATTAGCATCAATAAAAGTAAACTCCACAGGACTGGAAAAATTAAACTAATGACTTTTTACATAATCCAAGTAAATGAATGCTTTCTGGTCCAATTTTTCATTAAGGACTCAACCACAGTTTCTTGATTCCCTTCATTTGAATAGCCTCTATTGTGGGACTATTTATAAAAATGCTTAATAAGAGCATTTATTGAATAGGTGTTCTATTTCCATACACAATGAAATATATTTATACACTGTTACAGTTTTGGGTAGTAATATGAGGTCTTTTAAAAATTAACAGTGTCCCCTATCATAGGTGTTTTATAAATGTTTCTTTAATTACCTGAATATGTTTTTTAATGTATTAAAATACGATAGTAAAAAATAATGACTCATAATTTTCATCTTCTGAGATGAAGGAAGGAAGGAAAGAAGAATGGAAAGAAAGAAGGCAGGAAAGAGGGAAGAAGGAATGAAAGAAGGAGAGAAAATACCTAAAAATGAGGAATAGTTGGGAAAAATTCTGTTTCTAAATGGTGCTAAAATTCATATTTGCAGTGTTTTAGAAATAGTCCTGGTGTAGGAGAGTAAATAAAGTGACTAGTTTAAAATTAAGTCTAATTAAATCTATAAACTATACTAGATGTATAAAATTGTGACATTAAATAAGTAAAGCTTATTGATATTTTTAATAATGACTTAGTTGCTTTAATACCTTTGTGTCAGTTCATAGCAAAGGTCTTAATGTAAGGATTAGTGACTTACATGATTTTGGTTGTAAAACATGTAATTTACATTATGGGAAACTTTAAAATAAAAACAACCCTTCCTAATTCTGTGGAGGAATTGAATATAGTTATCTGAGAGAGGAGAAGTGAAGGCAGAAAAAATAAAAAGTTCAAAGGTCCTGAGACTTATTTGCATCAACATCTCAAAAAAACCTCATGACTCAGGGAACTCAGACCAGAGCTCTGTAACAACCTAGAGAGGTGGGGTGGGGAGGCAGATGGGAGGGAGTTTCAAGAGAGAGGGGGCAGATTCATGTTGATGTTTGGCAGAAATCATCAATACTGTAAAACAATTATTCTTCAATTAAAAAAATAATTAAATTTAAAATTAACAAAAAAGTAAAAATAAAAAGCACAACCAAAAGGAAAATAAAATTATAAATTAAGTATTTGGTAAATTAAACATAAAAGTTGTACTTCACTTGTAGTTAAAGAAGTACATGTTTCAGAAAAAGACAACTGTTTGAAACTCAGATTGTCAAAAGATGAGAAAAAAGATCATTGCTGGAAAGGGTGGTTTGAAATTAACATTATCATTTGCTGTTAATGGAAGTCTGTTTTGGTGTATCTTTCTAGAAAGCAACTTGGTGGTATATTAGAAAATACTCCAAAGATCAAATACTTTTTCACCTAGTAACTTAACTTCCAAGAAACCATTATAAAGGTATAACTTAAGATGAGCACAAATATTTATGTATGAAGATATATGTATTATAGCTCTACTTATATTATGAAATGTAGAACTTTTAAACAATTCATCATAAGTAATGATAAGTGTCTTGAATTAAAGTGTCTTGAATTACCAGGTCCTTTTTATTTTAATGTGCTGGGCACTATCTGTGGTTTATCTCACTTATTTCTTTCTACATTTCATAATGTATGCATGCTCAGTCACTCAGTATGAATTTCACTTTGCCATACATCATTCATTAATGCAAGTAAATTTTCAGTCTGTGGCCAGTTATCACTACTTTGAATCCATCTTAGTGCCTATACTGTGTTTTAAATAAGAGTATCTAAATATTTGAGAGGTCAGAGTTTGTGAAGAATTAATGTTAAAAAGAACAAAGACTTTAATCTATTTATACTGAAAAGTATAATAACCAAAAGTTTCATAGAAAGTGTCTTGTGTTTACCACTAATTGCAGCAGGAGTGAATGAAACTTCTAATTAGGAAAATTTCCTGTTGGTGACAGCTTCAAACTTCTGCTAAAAGTTCCGTGTCAAATGTAGAGGAAAGAACTAGATTTAATTTGTTTTCAAATTGGTAAGTTAAAATTGATATTCTGAAATAATTTGTCCTGTCTGAAATCTTATATCACTTTTTTCTTTATCATTCTGAGAACTGAATGTAGATAACTTGAAGTACACATGGAACAATAAGGAATGATGTCAATTCTTGGTCCAGACTGGCATCTCTGAGAATAGGAAAGGGCAGGATCAGTGTTGTCTTGGTCTAGCTTTCTTCCTACATAAATTAAATCCCAAGAATCATTCCCCTTTTATATCTTACAAATATGAATGCCCTGAATCTATTTCTATTTTTGCATTGCCATTTAGCAAATATGCATAGGTTTCTAAGAAATAGTTTGCTATCCTCGTCGTCTTTTACCTTGCATCACTTCCCTGTTTTATCATATTCATATCACCGTTAGGATAAAACCCAAATTTTGACATGTCATTCAGGAGGCTTCTTGATATAGTTTTACCTTACTGTAAAAATTTCTCATAAATAGTTTCATAAGTATTTTATTTCAAAATCACTAGTCACTAGCATTCCTTAAAGGTGGCATGTTTTTTCTTGTTTATGTACCTTTGCTTACGATGTTCCCTCTGCCAACTAATTTCTTCATTGGACAACTTCTAAACTAATGGTTCACAGATTCCCTTTTTTTAAGGAGGAATTTCCTGAACTTTCTCTTTGTTTCTCTGATACCTCATTTTGCCATTAACATAGTCTTTATTGCTTGACAGACTCAAAGAAGGGTATAGACTTATTTTCCTCTCCCTAATGATTAATACAGGACTTCCCTGGTGGATCAGTGGTAAAGAATCTGCCTTCAATGCAGGAGACGTGGGTTCGATCCCTGGGTTGGGAATATCCCCTGGAGAAGAAAATGGCATCCCCATCTTGTATTGTTGCCTGGGAAAACCCATGGACTGAGGAGCCTGGAGGGCTATAGTCCATGGAGCTGCAGAAGAGTTGGACCTGACCTAGTGACTATGCAACAGCAGCAACTAATACAACTGGGCTTTAAGTAGGTGTTCAACAAATATTTGTTTGTGCTGTTATTCAGCCTCTCAGTCATGTCTGACTCTCTGGGACCCCACGGGCTGCAGCACAGCAGGCTTCCTTGTCCTTCACCATCTCCCGGAGCTTGCTCAAACTAATGTCCATTGAGTTGGTGATGCCATTCAACCATTTTGTCTTCTGCCGTCTCCTTCTCCTCCTGCCTTCAAATCTTTCCCAGCATCAGGGTCTTTTCCAATGAGTCAGATCTTTTCATCAGGTAGCCAAAGTATTGGATATTCAGCATCAACCCTACCAATGAATATTCAGGGTTGATTTCCTTTAGGATTAACTGGTTTGATCTCCTTATTGTCCAAGGGACTCTCAAGAGTCTTCTCCAGAATCAAGATTCAAAGGCATTGATTCTTCAGTGTTCAGCCTTCCTTATGGTCAAACTCTCACATCCATACATGACATGACTACTGGAAAAACCACAGCTTTGACTATCCAGACCTTTGTTGGCAAAGTAATGTCTCTGCTTTTTAATGCTCTGGCTAGTTTTGTCACACTTTCTCTTCAAAGGAGCAAGTGTCTTTTAATTTTATGGTTGCAGTAATTGTCCACAGTGATTTCAGAGCCCCCCAAAATAAAGTCTGTCACTATTTCCATTGTTTTCCCATCTATTTGCCATGAAGTGATGGGACCAAATGCCATGACTTTTGGTTTTTAAATGTTGAGTTTTAAGCCAGCTTTTTCATTCTATTTCGTCTTCATCAAGAGGCTCTTTTTAGTTCCTCTTCACTTTCTGCCATAAGGGTGGTGTCATCTGCATATCTGAGGTTATTGATATTTCTCCTGGCAATCTTGATACCAGCTTGTGTGTGTGTGTGTGAAATGTCACACACACACACACACACATGTAAGTAAATAGCTTATATACTTGGCATATAAGTTAAATAAGCAGGGTAATAATATACAGCCTTGATGTACACCTTTTCAATTTTGAACCAGTCCATTCCACATCCGGTTCTAACTGTTGCTTCTTGAGATGCATACCGGTTTCTCAGGAGACAGGTCAGGTGGTCTGGTATTTCCATCTTTTTAAGAATTTTCCTCAGTTTATTGAGATCCACACAGTCAAAGGGTTTAGCATAGTCAATGAATCAGAAGTAGATGTTTTTCTGGAATGCTCTTGCTTTCTCTATGATCCAATGAATGTTGGCAATTTGTTCTCTGGTTCCTCTGCCTTTTCTAAATCCAGCTTGTGTATCTGGAAGTGTTCAGTTCAAGTACTGCTGACACTTAGTTTGAAGGATTTTGAGCATAACCTTATTAGCATGGGGCTTCCCTGGCGGCTCAGCTGGTAAATAATCCGCCTGCAATGTGGGAAACATGGGTTCGATCCCTGGTTTGGGAAGATACCCTGGAGAAGGGAACGGCTACCCACTCCAGTGTTCTGGCCTGGAGAATTCCATGGACTGTATAGTCCAAGAGATTGCAAACAGTCAGACATAACTGAGCGACTTTCACTCACTCACTTACTAACAGGGGAAATGAGTGCAATTATGTGTTTGAACATTCTTTGGCATTGCCATCTTTGGGATTGGAATGAAAACTCACATTTTCCAGTCCTGTGGCTACTGCTGAGTTTTTCAAATTTGCTGGCATATTGAATGCAGCATTTTAACAGCTTCATCTTTTACGATTTGAAATATCTCAGCTGGAATTCTATCTCCTTCACTAGCTTTGTTGGTAGTGATGCTTTCTAAGGCCCACTTGGCTTCGCACTCCAGGATATTAGTCTCTAGGTGAGTGATCACACTATCATGGTTAATCTGGATCATGAAGATCTTTTTTGTATAGTTCTGTGTATTCTTCCTATGTCTTCTTTATATCTTCTGCTTCTGTTAGGTCCATACCATTTCTGTCCTTTATTGAACACGTCTTTGCATGAAATGTTCCCTTGGCATCTCTAATTTTCTTGAAGAGATCTCTAGTCTTTCCTATTCTGTTGTTTTCCTGTATTTCTTGGCCTTGTTCACTTAGGAAGGCTTTCTTATCTCTCCTTGCTGTTCTTTGGAACTCTGCATTCAGATGGATATATCTTTCCATTTCGCCTTTGCCTTTTGCTTGTCTTCTTTTCTCAGCTATTTGTAAGGCCTCTTCAGACAACCATTTTGCCTTTTTCCATTTATTTTTCTTGGGGATGGTTTTGATCACTGCCTTCTGTACAATGATATTAACCTCTGCCCATAGTTCTTCAGTCACGCTGTCTATGAGATATAGTCTCTTGAATCTATTTGTCATGAAACATTTGTCATTGAATTTTTTTTAATGAACTAAGTTAATTTTCCAACTTTACTTTCCCTAGAGCATAGGAGTATATTAGGGCTATATGAATGTTGCTGCCTCAGTGAGAAGACTAGAATGCATAGGAAATGATTGTCCCAAGTCACTTATGACAATCATCTTATACTTTTGGCCTAGAACATTAGGGTAAAAAACATTGAGAAGACAACCGCTAAGACAGTTGGACGAAGATGCTAAGACATGCTAAGTCATTTGAACTTTGTCCAGAGGTGATATGGTTATATTACCTGTTAGAGAAATCATAGTTGAGTACTGATGACCTGGTAAGGAAGTAAACTTGAAGAAGTAACAAAATGGAATGATCAGTATTGAGTATAATTGGATTCTTTTCTTAATTTAACTGCATGTAGCTGGTAAGGGAAATAAAAGGGATTAGTAATGCATGGTTTCTATCTTGAGCAATTAGAATGAGAATTGTAGTATTTACTTAATTAAAGTCTCAGGACAAAGGGAAAAAAAAGATAAGTGTGAACCAAGAATCCGATTTTGCGTATTTTGAATTTAGATGCCTATAATAGAAATAAGAAATGAATATTCAGGAAAACTTTTTTTGCAACATTTTGGAAATTAGTTTGTAATATTGCTAAATTCTTGGAGCTAGTTATAAAAAGAAAAATAAGTAGTAAAATGATTTTGAAAAAGTTTTAAGATCGTGATAACGGTGGTCTCTCTTTCATGGTGGTCTTTATTTCGTTTGATGACAAGAATATCTTTTAGCCTGGCTTGTTTGTTTAGAGTGGTTTTGATGTGTATGGAATATTTAAAGATACAAATGTTGCATCAACCAATTGAGGCTTCTAGTCATATTGCAATGTTTATAATGGTTTTCTTAAACTAACACTATTGGAAAGAATGAACATTTGGGAAAAAAATTGGTTGGCTTCATTTAATTTTTGTACCTCTTCAGATTTCATAATTTGTAATAAATGGTGGCAACATAGTATAAGGTTGAGAGTAATATATTTGTACTAAAATTTTAAGAATCATTTTAGGAATCATTCAATTGGAAATTGATTTTATATTTTAAAATAGAATGTGTTAAAAAAGACAGCTCATAAGCATATCTCAGTTTTTGCAAGAATATTTAAGATGCTCTTTATATAAACAAATCTAATCATATCAGACAGTGGAATAATAGATCCACTTCAGAGTATGTGTCATTTTCCTGCAAGAAGAAAGAAGTAGGCACAAGTTCATTCTTGCTTTTTGATGTGGGTATTTTTATGCTCTTCTTTATTCTGTCACATTACATAAAATATTCTAGGTTGAAAGTATTTTCCACAGTAAGAGTGGATTTCAGTCAGTCTGAGATAGAAATAAAAGCTGTGGGGATATGCTGAATTAACCATTTTAAGGAAAATATTTACTTTGCTCCAAAGTTGGAATGTGATTTTTAATAGTTTTTTTTTTCTTTTTAAACAAAATTACTTATGTTATCTTGGCTGATTTCTTTATTTCATACCATTAGACTAACATTCACATAAAATATATAGGGAAATAGCCATTATGCTAAAAAATAGTTTTGTCTCCTTTTTCTTCTCCTTCTCTAAGACAGACAAAAGAGAAAAAAAAAAAAAAATGACCTGTTTAATCACTTTGGAAATCGTGACATAATTTCATGGTTACCATTTAGCTGTGCCATGCTTGAAATTTCCTGTTCAGGTTGAACAGATCTATTTCCAAAGCCTTAAAATATATCCTGCCCATATTTTAATTCAGATTTTACAATTGTTGCCTTCTCTGCCAGATGCTGTTGATGATCTGACTATACCCTGCTGCCTTAGTATCTTCCAGATAAGCTTTTTCACTTGAATTATTGCCCCAGAGTTTGCCTCTGGTGCCTCATAAACTCAGATGCCTTTTTTCTTTATCTCTAAACTTATGTTAGAAAATGAAAAAGAATATGGTGAACAAATAGATAAACAGGCTTCTAAAGAAAATTTTAGCTAAGTTAGAATCGTTTCACAATATTCAGATGGCTCAGATACAAAGAGGCAGAAATAAAGTATTTGAGAGCCGCCTTTAGTGTATAATTTGAAAAAGTCAACAACATAGGTCTGGCTTTACCAGTGGTCTGTACTGGGTTGTGGAGGGAGGCTGAACAAGAGAGTTAGATGTGTTTTTGCGCTTGTGCTCCCCCTCCTCCTCAAAAAAGAGCACTGTTTTTGCTGTTTTGCCAGGAAGAAATACTATACTATAAATTTTTTTTTTTTCTGCTATTTGAATTTATGTCAGAGGTCCATTTGAAATGATGGAATTAAGGGAAGGCATAATTTATGCTGTTGCATCTGGAAGGACTTTTCCTTTTTGTCTGTTGGAATAAAAATGTAAAAATCTTAACGAGCTGTTATGTCTGTTCTAGTTATAGCATGAGAATCAATGGAAGGATAAGCTCCCCAAATGCTTCTCCGTAGCAGTCGAAGTGAAATGAAAGTTAAAATAGATTAGTGCTTCCTACAATTTTCTTTCACCTTCTTAATCAGGGACAGAGTATGCACTTGGTTAGTCTCATTAGCTAATAAGTGGAGGCGACAGCTGGGCCAAATTGTCATACAGCCTGAGGGAGAGAGGGGGTATACTGTCAACCAACCATCACTGTTTTAATTGTAACATATCCATGAGTTAAAACATTTAACTCATTATCTAGCAGGCTTACTCTTTGCCCTTTTTAGCAATCTGTTGCTCTGCTTTTCCAAAAAAAATTACATGCTTTACCATGGTTTTCCTATTATTGGGTAACTTTCTTGAACTTTCACAAGAAATGTAATTAGAATTTTAGAACAAGCATTATAATATCTAAATTATAATACACATAAAGGTAATTATTGATTACCTCTATTGAGTCCAATTTTAATTTTATTTTTAGTTATATGTGATCCCGTCTGGTATACACAATAGAAGAGAAACCGAAGGAGAATTTGGATGGCAGCTGAATAATTGAAAGTCTAGTGTCTGCGTATTCTTTCAACTATATTTGAACGTACCTACCCAGGTAAGAATAAGTGATTGCTCATTTCTATACTTAACACAGTTTTGAAAAATGATTTGAACTATAAAAGATGTCTTTATTTTGTACAGATTATTTTAAAAGATAGTCTTATTGAGCAAAATGGTAAAATACATAAAAACAAAATAAAATTGAAATCATGAATGTATGTTCTCTAAAGGTAACTTCTTTTATTATTTTGTTCTATATCACTTGTTTTTTGTTTTGTTGATTTTTCTCTTTAAACAGTGTTGGACTTATTAGTAAATGTATTTTTTGTTGAATTTCTTTATTGTTTTTGTAACAGGTCTATTTTGTTCTATTTGAGAATATGAATTAATGTTCATATTTTCCATGTATCTGTTAAATATAAACATACATGGTTTAAAATGTTTTTGGATTGGGCTTATTATTCAGAGACTATCTTTATAGATAAGTTGATGTAAATAGTGCTCATTTTGCATAAGTAGAGTTACTAAAATTAGCATCACTGGTTCAAAGGCTATAATATTTTAAAAGCTTTTTATTCATATTGCTGAAATTACCTCCAGAAGGTGATAATGAGTTGTAGTTTTCATTAGTCATTTTTAAAAATATTTGTTGACCCACTGATTTAGAGTTTTCCATTCAAACAGTTTCCCTAACAAACCTAGTTTGTATTGAATTAAAAATGCAAAAAACTAAGTTAAGATTCTAAATTTTGGTTGTGAGCTGTAGCATCCTCTACTTACATGTATTCAGCTAGTTTGTCTCTTACACAACTAAGCCTAGAAAGAAAGTGAATATTATATGTGCACAATCCTTTCACACTGTCTAAAAGTGCATTATTTATAGATGACAGTGAAGTATACATTCATTTGATTAATATCTGCTGAAAACATTATTTCACTCAGCTCAAGCACTGTGATTATTTGATTATTGATTGTATGATGGTGGTGATAATGGATATTAGGGGCAGGAAAACATAGAAATAGTTGCTAGTTGCTTCCTTCTTATAATTTTCAATAAAACATGATGAAATAAAAAACATATTTCAGTACTTTAGGCACAGATAGGATGTATTAAGTGCCAAGAAAGAAGTAAAAGGCAAGGGTGATTGCTGACAATGATACTTTCAGCTTGGGAACCGAACCCTTCACAATTGAGAGACCAGTTGAGTTGCGCTTTTTATTGGAGGTAGGATTTGACAGGTGAACATTTAAATAGAGGGTCAGTTGGTGCATAGATATGGAGCTGAGAAAGCCTGGGGGTATTCAGAAAATTGGAAAAGAGAGTAGATATAGCAAAGTGATGAGAAATATGTTTTGTGACTTGGATTCCTGCACTTTGGCATTTATATTTCATCATTATATGAGGGACAGTTACGGGGGAATAAGATGGTCTGTGCTTTATTCTAAGAAGATTAATCTGGAAGTGATATGTCTGTTAGACTAATGGAGAGCAAATCCAAAGGGAGGGAGAATAATTTGTAGGCTTTTCTTGTTTTATTTTCATCAACATCTGTTTAAACACTTGTTATTTGCCAGGCACTATGGTAGGGACTGTAGGAAAAAAAGATGAAGATGTAATCCTCACTTTTGAGGCACTTATAGTTACACATGCATGGTTAAAAAAAAAAAAAGGAATACATCATGACAGAGTAACAACTGAATCATACTCAAGATAAGACTGATTGGTAACTAGTTACAGTGAGATGTAGAATGCCAGGTTATCAACTAATACTGTTTTTCCAAAGACATCAAGTCTTATTAAGGTTATATATAGAAGCAGTGTTTCTAGACTTTGCAAGAATTCAAACAAGAATCGGTGAAACTTCACCTGTGGTGAAAATAATGTAAATGAAAAATAAGGCAGTGGTAGATGTGGTGGAAGGTTAGGGAGAGGGCTTTTTATCTTAAGAAAGAGGGGCAGGTTGGCATTAACAGATATGAGGGGGGAACAGCAAAACTGGGATTTTCATGTGGGTAAAATAATAGGTTTGGTGTTGCCTTGCTCTCACGTTTTTTGCTAAGGCACTCAGCATTTTAAAATTTCATTGCAATTCCTTATGTAATTAATTGAGGATTCATTTATTCACTATGAAAAGTGATGTGAGTTTCTTTAAAATTACAAGTATGATAAGAGTAAAAATAAGTTATACCAAATAAAACATAAGTAAAGACCTGATTTGATTCATAGTCATTGTGTGTATATATATATATATATATACATATTTACTATATATATAACTTAGTGTTTCTAGCAGTCTCAAAAGTGGATGTGTGTTCATGCCCTAAGGGCTTGAGTAAATTTGTTATAGAAGTCTTAGTGTAATGGACAGGAAAATTATCCTTACCACTTCGAGGTGCCTTAAATTTTGTATTGTTGAAAGGAAAGGGAACTTTGCTAATACGGAGTTATAAATAGATAAGTTTGTAGAAGTTAAGAATTCAACTTCGCCAGGAAGTCTTTTCTGATTTTTGGATCTAAGACCAGATCTTGTGCCACTGATGAACCTTAACACCGCTTATTAAACATTCCTCAGTTGCATCATGCATTGTGGTTTTGTCTATCATTTCCTGAGACTAAGATTCTTGAGAATTGAGTCATCATTTCATTTATCATTCCAGATATAAATTCACTCTAAATAAAGCTCACCAAAATGTTGGTTTTATAGATACTCTGTAAATGTTTCTTAGATGCAAAATTGAATCCATTTCCATGATTTGTCTTCATCATTCCTGCCCTAGCTTGGATATTTTTGTGAGCGCCATGTTAGTTTTCTATCACTATGATAAATCACTTTAAAACTTAGCAGCTTAAAACAGTGCTTATGTATTATCTCATGGTTTTCTGTGGACTACAAATCTGGGCACAGCTTAGCTGGTGCTTCTGGCTCTAGGTCCTCTGCAGCAACAGTCATTTCAGAGCTCAGCTGGGGCTGAAGCGTCCACTCCATACTCAGCCATGGAAGGCCTCTCTCAATAGGGTTGCTTCCATGAAATTAAAGCTAGCTTTCTCTGGGGCAAGCAATCCAAGAGAGAGAGCAAAAGTGAGCATCCGTGATGGAAACTGTGTTCCTCTATAACCAAATCTAGGAAGTGTCATCCCATTTGTGGTAGTTTAATGATCACCTCTAAAAAGATAGCTCAAGTCCTAACCTGTGTTACTTGTGAATGAGACAGTATTTGGAAACAGAATAAAGGCTTATAAAGATAAATGGAATTAAAAAAAGGATCTTGAGTGGGAACATCCTGGATTAACTAGATGGGCTTTAAATCTAATAACATGTATCCTTATGAGGTATCCATAGAGCAGAAAGAAGATTCTGTGAAGTCAGAGGCAAGGACTGTGTTATGCCCGATGTCCGAATCCCTGAGCGGGAAGAGAGAAGGCCTCCAAGACAATGCAACTCGCAGGAAGGGAAGTTTATTACTGACTCGAGCCAGGACTCTCTGCCGCAACCAACGCAGTGGTGCGGGTCAGAGAGCCCCGAGCCCAAGCTGTTACACAAATTTATAGGGTGAGAAGCGGATTGGTTACACGTTTGCAAAGCAATTTCATTGGTCAGTACTTTGGCGCGTGCGGGACTTTCCTGGGGGTTTCCGCCCCGTTCCTAATTGGCAACCAGCGGTCAGTATTAAGTGAAAGCTAATTGGTCCTAATTGGCTAATTGGTTGTATCCAGGTGGCCTGATAATCTTACCAAGTAGGAAGGCCTACTCCTAATCTAAGCTGCGTTACTTCTGCTCGCCTCACAGCAGGCGATGCAACCACAGGTCAAGGGTTGCCTGGCACTACTAGCAGCTGAAGAGGCAAGGATAAAATCTCCCTTAGACCCTTCAGAAGAAGTGTAGTCTTTCTGACACCTCAATTTCCAGCTCTTGTCCTTCAAAACTATGAATGAATGAATTTTTGTAGTTTTCAGTCACCCAGTTTGTGGTGGTTTGTTATGGAAGCTGTGGGAAACTAATATACCACCCTTTTCTCTAGTCTTCTATATTTTAGAAATGCATCAGAGATCTAGCCCACATTCACTAGCAGGGGGTCACAAAAGGGCATGAATATCAGGAGGCAGAAGCCATCTGAGAGTCTTGCTATTCTATTAGATTTCCAAATCCCTCCATTTGCTTGATATTTGATACATCTGTATACCCAGACAATTAGAGTCATTATCTCACATTCTTAAAAATCATGATCTTTCTTTTTGTGTTTCCCAACTCTTTGATTAGAATTGTTATTCATTTGGATAGCCAGATTGGAAAACTTAATTTGAATTTCTGCTTTTTTCTTAATACTCATAACGTTTAATCTATTAACTGGGCTTTTTCATTCTATTCCTTAAATTTTTATCATCTATCCCATTATCATGTCTTTCTAGAAGTAGCAGTATAGCCCCTAAGTGCTCTGTCTGTTTCTGAGCATTTCCCCTTCAAACCTTTTCCTGCAAAGTGACTTTTGAAAATTTAAGTGGGATTACATAATTTCCTTATGTGAACTAGCTCTTGACTTCCTAAAATCCAAAGTGTATCTTTAATCATTCCTTAATATAGGTCTAGAAAATTGTATAAAGCTTTCCAGATATATTATATTCTTTCATTTTTGCTTGCCTTTCTCTGGGATTCTCTTTTTCCAGTAATCAGATAGGTATGTGTTTGTTTTTGTACTCAGAGCACCCTGCAGAATGCCTAATACAATGGCCAGCACAGAATAAGTTTTCATGTGTTGTAAACTAATGTTAAAGATGAAAGATGAAGAGATGAGGCTTGAAACAGGAATAAAATGACTAAACTTACAGACTCCTTTAAGATGGAAACACATGTAAGAGAAAGGAAAACTATGGACTAATTAATGATGGAGCAAGACTGGATAGTTTAAGGGTAGAATAAACACAAAGGCATGTTCAGTGTAAATGTGTGGAAGAAGTAGAAGTCAAAAAAGTGTGGAAAAAAGAGAGTTTTAGTTTTGAGACCCTATATAAAGTTTAGGTTTGAATGTGGCTGTAATGCGGTTTTAAGAGTATGAAAAGGTTCATCTTCATGGAGTTTATGCTATATTAGATAGGAAGTATAAGGAAAATGATGCAGATAATAAGAAGTAGAAGAAATAGATGACAAAAATGCAATGCAATGTTAAGAAAGCAGCAGAAAAGGACTAGTATAATTTTTTTTGCCCCCTTCCATTGTATAATAATAAGTAAGACTAATACTTACTTACTAATACTTATGTCTTAAAGCAGAGATGTTACTTTGCCAACAAATCTGTCTAGTCAAAGCTTTGGTTTTTCCAGTAGTCATGTATGGATATGAGAGTTGGACTATAAAGAAAGCTGAGCACTGAAGAATTGATGCTTTTGAACTGTAATGTTGGAGAAAACTCTTGGGAGTCCCTTGGACAGCAAGGACATCCAAGCAGTCAATCCTAAGTGAAACCAGTCCTGAATATTCATTGGAAGGACTGATGCTGAAGCTGTAACTCCAATACTTTGGCCACCTGATGTGAAGAACTAACTCATTTGAAAAGACCATGATGCTGGGAATGATTGAAGGCAGGAGAAGAAGGGGACGACAGAGGATGAGATGGTTGGATGGCATCACCGACTCAATGGACATGAATTTGAGTAAGCTCCAGGAGTTGGTGATGGACAGGGAGGCCTGGCGTGCTGCAGTCCATGGGGTCACAAAGAGTTGGATGTGACTGAGCGACTGAACTGAACTGAACTGAACTGAAGTAAGACTAACAGTGCTCTTGTCTGAAGACTGTCTCTGGGGACGTCCCTCAGTGGAGAGCATATTCAAATTGTATTCAGCAGATGTGTTATGCTTAATCAGCATTTAAATACCAAAGGAAATCATCTTTAAGCTGTTTGCAGAAACTGCAGAAAGCCATTTTACTTTCACTGACCTTTGATGGTACATTAAAAATTTACATTTAGTACATCTATATGTGTAAACCATACTTCCATTCTAATAATTAATGATATTCAAATTAATCATTACCTGTCTAATATTAACATTAATTTTCATTTAATGAAGAGACAAAGGGAAAATGCTTTGTATATTTATGTAATATGTAACGAATGGTTTATCCATGAATAAATTGCTATTTGAATGAAATATGAAAACAGGGAAAGTGGCTTTTTATCAAATATGTTTGTCTCTGTGTTACAGAGTGGTGAGCTATGGGCATTTAGCTTAAACTAATTATTTATGTGATGAGGGTATTATATAGTCTATCAAAACCTTAACTATTTAGAGATAACATTCTCTTTTCTTTTGACCTCTGAAGGTTCCCCAAGAGCTAACATTCTTTACAAAATGATTTACCTTGTTTTTAGAGCATAATCTACATTGATGAAATTTAGCTTAGCAAAAAGATTCTTTTAAAAAGGATATTTTTTACACATGAAGACAGAAATAAATGAATAAATGATTTACATAATTATGTGCAATGAATGAAGAGATGGAAATGGCTATCTCAGAGAAGGAAATTGTTAAATGATGAGTTTTGAATTGCATAGTTCATCAGTTCAGTGGCCTGACAGTCTAAACTGTAAGCATTTTGATCAAATGACTACCTGTAATGGTCAACATCTCTTTATATAAGCAATCTGTTCTATGTATTAATAGCGATCACATCTACAGTTGACGAGTCTCTATAAATTACAGTTCTTATTTTGCACGTAACAGAAAGGAGTTCTATGTACTTTAAGCAAAAAAGTATTTTGTTGAAAGGATATGAGTTAGCTCATGGAATCAGAGGGTAATCAGAAAAACAGTTCTCAGGAAAGACAGGAGCCAGAGCATTTCCGGGGATCTAGTGAGCAGGAAGTAGAAAGAGACTGAAAAGTACTGCCATGGAGCTAAATCTGGACCAATAATGTGGTTTAATGCTATTCTTCTCACATTCACAAAGCCAGTGTGCATGGCTGGGTTTCAATCCTTTGCCCTCTGCCAGGAACCATGGCACTTGATTAACAATTCTGAGACTGCTAGCATGTGGAGAGGGTAGGTTCCCAAAAAGAATTTCAGAGTTTTAGGACTAAGATGGGGAGTAGGGCAAGCAAAAACTACTGATGTTTCTAAAGCCTTTCTTCAGAACTGTCATTCAAAAAGTATCAAACTCTAACAACAAAAAACTTGGAGAATAAAGATTTTGCCAGTAAAATTAGCATAGATTAAATAGTAATGTTGCTCAGATTTTAATAGATATCTACTCTTATGAAAATTTTCTTTGTTCTTTCTTTTATACATATGTCTATTGTCTGTCATGTGCCAAGTGCTGTCCTAAGCAGTGAACATAAAGCTATAAACAATATAATTTGTTTTTGCTTTGTATAGTCTTAGTGAAAACTGAAATATATATAACAATTAATATATTGCAGGAAGTCTAGAACCAGAACTATAGTAGTTTCCTAGAGCTGCTGTAAGAAAGAGCTACAAACTGAGTGGCTTTAAACAACAAAAATTCTAGAGGCTAGAAGTTTGAAATCTGGGTGTCAGCAGGCTCCTGTGTCCTCCAAAGATTCTAGGGGAGCATCGTGCTGTGTTCCTTCCAGCTTCTGGTGGCTGACGGTCTTTCTCGGCCTGTGGCAGCCTACCTCCCCCTCTGGCTCCATCTCACATGGCTTTCTTCCCTGTGTCTCTTGGTGTGTCCTCTCCTCTTCTTATGAAAATACCCATCATTGGATTTAGGGTCTATCCTAAATCCAGAATGATTTCACCTCAAGATCTTGAACTAATTACATCTGTAAAGACACTGTTTCAAAATAGGGTCACATGCTGAGGTTCTGAATGAACATGAATTTGGGGGAGATGGTGTTTATCCCACTATAGGGAGGGCACATGATACGCTTGCTGTTCTTTGTAGGGTCCCAGGGCCTATTTTTGGGGTATGCTGGTGAATCCCACTAGAAGGAAATGTCTGAGAGCGAATGCTCAGCAGAAGGAAAGGAATGTACAACGGACCCTCCCAGGGCTTGTGAGGAGGCATAGTTCATTGGAAGAAATGAAAGTATCAATAGTTCAGTTCAGCTGAAGCAAAGAGTACACACGACTGGTAAGAGGTGGAGAGGAGAGAGGACAGAGAAGAGGTTAAATGGACCAGATGATAAGGGAACATGTAAGGGCTTTGACGTTATCCTGAATATGGTAGGTGCCTTTGAGGGAACAGTGGTAGTGTGTTAGTCACTCAAGTCCTGTCTGATTCTTTGTGACCCCATAGACTGTAGTTATAAAATGAAAAAAAAAAAAAAGAGAGAGAGAGAGAGAGAGTGAAAGAGTGAAACTAGGACACACAGCTGTATCTACAGTAAGATCTCAACTATATCTGGCAACCTTCATCCTTTAATATTAAACACTAAAAGTAAAGGCACTTAAATGTTAGCAGTGGTGACTTTAATTTTACTCTTTCTAACATTTTTAAAGTACAGTGGGTTCAAAGAGCATATACTACTTTTATAATGGTGGGAACAAAAGCATTTTTTGGTAAATTTTAGCACATTAAATAAACCTGATATAAGATTTACATAGCATAGTGTTTTTAAAAATAAGTAATTGATTTCAAGGATTGGGTATCTTTTGACTTAGGAGGGAAAAGAGTTGTAAGTGAATAATTATACCACCTGAAGAAGGTATTTCATAAAATATCCTGAAATATGTATGGAGATACTGATTGCACATCCTCAGTTGGGTTAAGTAGCCATTGGCTAAATCAAGAAAAAAAACATCTACTTTTGGACATAAGATAGGAAATACATTTGGACTGAAAGCGTTTTTCTCTTGATTTTGAAAACCATGTCAGTGAGTGAGCAATTTAATAAAGCATAGAAATTGATCCTTTTATGTAAGTTATCATAGGTAATGCCAGGTTACCTTATGTAAGGTGATTAGGCATAACATTCCTGTGAAGATTTTACTAATTTTTGTAAGACTGAAGTGTACTTAGATTTTTGGAATGCAAAATTAGAGCTTTAATGTTAAATCTACTTTACATATCCAAGGGTCGTGCTGTGAGAACAGAACACATTTCCATGTTCTTCTGTGTTTTCTACCCAGTTTCAGAATATTAAACAACTATCCATTAACATAAACTGGATGATGTGATGGAACAATTAAAACTCTCACATCATCTTTAGACTATTTTTCTCGAGGTTAGCAAGAGATAAAGCAGCTTAATTAATGTCTCATAATAATGTTTATAAAATGTTTATCAAAGAAAATCATTTGATTAATACTTCTGTGGAGGTTCTTTTTTTTTCCAAAGTATTGATAATTGCTTAAATAGCATTGTTTACTTTGATTCATCAATAAAGTTGTTTGCTAATCCTGACTTGAGATGATGTGTAAATATTATGCTATTTAAGTATAGTTCAGAGTTCAAACATTTTACTTGCTAATGACTATAAAGTAAGCAGACCTTCTTTCTTAAAAATAGTCTTGAATATATTCTAGTAAAATATATACTGGAAATACATTTCTTGGTTAATTATTTATAAGAAAATATAGATACCAATAATTATAATAGAAAAGTAAACATTTCAGTAGAAGGAGTGCGTGCATGCCAAGTCACTTCAGTCATATCCGACTCTTTGCAACCCTATGGACTATAGCCCATCAGGCTTCTCTGTCCATGAGATTCTCCAGGCAAGAATGCTGGAGTGGGTTGCCATGCTATCCTCCAGGGAATCGTCCCTACCTGGGGATTGAATCCGCAACTCTTACATCTCCTGCATTGGCAGGCAAGTTCTTTACCATTAGCATTGCCTGGGAAGCCCAAAATATATGAGTGTCACCAGAGGTCTTTTTCATGATCTTCTCATTGAAAGTGTTAGTCGCTTAGTCTTGTCTGACTCTTTGCAACCACACTGACTATAGCCTGCCAGGTTCCTCTGTCCATGGGATTCTCCAGGCAAGAATACTGGAGTGGGTAGCCATTCCCTTCTCCAGGGGATCTTCCCGACCCAGAGATTGAACCTGGGTCTCCTGCATTGTTGGCAGATTCTTTACCATCTGAGCCAACAGAGCCCTACTTTCAGTGGAAAGTTTGACTTTTTTCTTTTTTTAATAATTTATTTTTAATCGGAGGACAGTTGCTTTACGATATCGTGTTAATTTCTGCCATACATCAACATGAATCAGCCATAGGTATGCACATGTCCCCTCCTTCTCGGACCTCCCTTCCACTTCTCACCCCACCCCGCCCCTGTAGGTCGTCACGGAGCACCAGGCTTGAGCTCCCTGCGTCATGCAGTGAATTCCCACTGGCTGTCTACTTTACACGTGGTAACGTACATGCTTCAGTGTTATTCTCTCCCTTGGCCCCTCCCTCCCCTTCCCACACTATGTCCACAAGTCTGTCCTCTATGTCTGTGCCTCCATTGCTTGACTTTTTCAAGCAAGTTTATATCTCTTATAGCATTTAGTTAGCCCATCCCCACTTGCATATATAAAATTTAACTTAATTAGGACTGTTATGGCATCACCGCCTCAATGGACATGAGTTTGAGTTTGAGCAAACTTGGGGAGACAGTGAAGGACCTGGAAGTCTGGCATGCTGCAGCCCATGGGGTCACAAAGAGTTGGACACAACTTAGTGACTGAACAACAACAGCAAGACTATGAACCTGAAAGTCTGCCTGCTTGGAGTTCATAGGCTTCCCTCCACCCCCATTCTTGTTTTCTAAACTTCTGAGAATTAAAAATCAGTCCTAGTAGCATTAATAATATTAATTACAATGTCCAGCACATACATGTTGTTTTTAGCTGTTTGTATAAAGGAACCTGTCTAATCCTTATATTTTGAGGTTGGGGACTCAAGTTACAGATGAAAAAGCCTAAGCAGAAAGTGGTAAAGTAAATGTGCCCAAGATCAAATGGTAGAGAGGATTAGAACCCAGGTAGACTATTTTATCCACCATACTCTACTTCATGAAGAAGATATACATTAATATGCAAGAATTTTAATTCAAAAATATCAAACACCTCATCGGTATTCCCTGTCATCTTCTTGTGGAGAGATCTGACATACAGCTCTGTGATAGCTGGGTTACATATTTCTTATTTCCCCACATTTTTGTACCACTCATCCTCCTCAGATTTCATTTATTTCAGATCCCTTGACTGTTCTCCTACTTCATATTCAGTTTTATAGTTTTATTTACATGTTTTCCAATATACAGAAAGATTCCAAGATAAGCCTCTTATTTTGTTTACTTAGGAAAGATGAGAATATCATTTTGAGAAAGTAAAACATTAGTTCTGTGTCCTAAAGATAACACTAATGCAAGCAGCAATAGTAAGTTTCCAGGGTAGTGAGAATATTAAAAGAGTTTTTGATATCCCCTTTCATAATTTAAACTTACACTTGATATTAAATTTTATTGTGAGAAGAAAATTACACATTTTCTATTCCTTGTGATAAACCAAGCACACACAGCAATATCCCTGTTATAACCTCAAATCCCTGGATAGACCAGAAAATAAATGTATATAATTCAATTTAGAACTGTACTGGAATATAAGTCAGAGAACCTTCAATAGACCAAAAAATATGAAAAATCCATAAAAGGATACACTGTCAGATTTAAAAGGGAAGTCACAACTACAGATAGGCCCTGGGGAGGGCAGTTTGAGGGAGGGGATATACAGTGTATGCACAGCTGAGTCCCTCACTGCTCACCTGAACCTGTCACAATGTCGTTTAATGGCTATCGTTGTTCAGTCACTTAGGTTGTGTCTGACTCTGTCACCCTGTGGGCGGTAGCTCCTCTGTTCGTTGGATTTCCCAGCAAGAACCCTGGAGTGGGCTGCCATTTCCTTCTCCAGGGGCTCTTTCCACCCAGGGATAGAACCCCCGTCTCCTGCGTCTCATGCATTGGCAGGCGGGTTCTTTGCCTCTGAGTCATCAGGGAAGCCCTACCCCAATGCAAAATAAAAAAACAATTTTTAAAAAAGAAAACAAACCATAGGCCTTGCGTAGGACACTTAACCAAAGGTGGGTGTTGCATTAAGAATGCACCATTCTCAGAAGTGGCAGGTTCTAGCTTCCTGGAGAAGCCTTGAGCTGGGGATGAGTAACTACTCACTTAGTTGTGATGCAGAACAGCTTTCTCAAGTATTCAGACTCGTAAAAGAAAGCCCCAGTTTTATCTTTTGTGGTCTGGATACTGAAGATATGTGCTTGGATTAGAGAAAAACAGTTACATGTTCTGGTCTTAGCAACCATGAGGAGAATCAGAGAACTCTCTCCTCTCACTCTCATTGAAGACAGATGACAGTACTGAGATAACAAGAGGTAATACAGTAAGCAGCGTGCAGTTAACTTGTAACAGCAGGAGGATGGAGGGTATTCCTTGAATAGAAAAGAGTAAAGCAAAAAACTGAATTAAAAGCTTGATATTCATATTCGTTTACCATTTCAACTTGTAGTTTGTGTGTGTGCCCAGTCGTGTCCAATGGACTGTAACCCATCAAGCTCCTGTGTCCATGGAATTTTCCAGGCAAGAATACTGGAGTGAGTTGCCATTTCCTTCTCCAGGGGATCTTCCTGACCCAGGGATTGAACCTGCATCTCTTGTGTCTCCTCCATTGGCAAGCAGATTGTTTGCCACTGTGCCACCTGGGAAGCCCCTACTGTTCAACCTGTTATGATTTAACAATTCAAGGCATAAATGAGAAACATTTCAACCTAAAATTTCACTGTATATTTGAAATGTTAGGGATAGTGTTAAAAATTAGGAATGAATATAGAGGACCAAGGTTATTTTATCATTTCAAATCAAAACAAATTGTTTTTTTGATAATGCTACCTTTTTGTTGTTTTAATGTAATTCTTTCCAAAATTAAAGCATGATACATAATTTTTACATTAAAACATCATCAGATATTTCAGCATTAAAAGTATTGCAGTGTTCAATGGTGTCATCACCAAAGTTTTAGTAAATTATTTTCTGATAATTGTACCTCAACAGCAGGGAGAAAACTTTTTTGCCTCTGTAGAGTCTAAGTTGTTTAGTTTTTGTATTGAGTTTGGGCTGTTTTTTTCTCACTGTTTATTCACACTTCTCAGGGACAATTTAAATAATGATGAAAAAAATAAACTCTTATGAAATACTTTATTGAAGTATTGGAATGCAAAAAAGTAGAGAGCACACCTCTTCTCCATCCCAACTCTCACTTAGGAATTAAATTGAACCCAGTTTAAAAAGTAGCAAATGGCACTCTAGTTTGTCAGGCTTTTATAATGACAGGTTATTTATTCTAGAAATAGAAAGCTGTGTGTCTATCTGTGTGGTAGGGCATAAGGAATGCTTTTTCAGTCTGTCTTCTGAGCTATGGAGGTTTCCAAATAGTAACAAAATATTTTCATTGTCTTTATTCCAAAGTTACACCGTAGATTTTTAGCTTTTTAGCTGGCTTGTTTCTTTCCATTTCCAAACCTACATATAAGGTTATTTAGCTTTCTTAACCTATTATTCCCAAGCCTAACAGATTTCCAGTCATAGTCTTAATATTTCACTGCAAACAAACCCATTAAATTAGTGGATTTTTTTTTCTTCTATCCCTGATATTTACAACTCTAGTGAAACTTGGAATATCTGGAGTCCTTTGTTTTTTTCAACTTGCAAAATTGCTAAGTTAGTGTTTTTGGTTGTACAGAATCAAGCATTTCAGTAACTAGTCAGTATGATTTGGTATGATGCATGAATATAGACAATAATATATATTATTTAGCATATATTTTTAAAAGCCCACTCCTTTACAGCCCCCCTTCCGTCTTCCCACTGGTAACCACTAGCTTATTCTCTTTATCTGTGAGTCTGCATCTGTTTTGTTATATTCACTACTTTATTTTATTTTTTAGCTTAGACATGTAAATGATATCATACAATACTTGTCTTTCTCTTTCTGACTTATTTCACTGGGCATAATTCCTCCCAAGTCCATCCATATTGCTGCAAATGGCAAAAATTTTATACTATTTATGGCTGAGTAGTATTCCATTGTGTGTATGTGTGTGTGTGTGTGTGTGTGTATACCACATCTTTTTTATCCATTTATCTTTTGATGGAAGCTTAGATTGCTTATATTAATATTTCTTGGCAATTGTAAATAATGCTGCTATGAATATTGGATACAATTTGAAGTCTCTCTGAAAGATTAATCATGAATCATATCTTAAACATAATCTTTCTGTATCTACAAGTTTTATAGATTACATTTGGAACTGTTTTCAGTTATTTTATAGAACATGTTGGCAACACCCAAGACAGGGCTAAGTTACTGCTTCTAGTCACTCACATCGTTTTGGGCTAATGAGTCTGCAACTTTCATTACAGTATTTTCTTTGAATTTTCTATGGCAAGTCAAATCAGAGGATTGCTGACTTGAACCTGAATTGCTGCTGGGTTTGAGACAGAACATCAATTTATGTGCAACATGTTAATTTGCATGATTCAGTGATTCTCTTGCAATACTCCAATAGTAGGAAGCATTTTCCTCCTGAGGCTTCTTTTTTTTTAATCGCAGGATAATATATACCCTCTCCTTAACCATCTAACAGATGCAGAATGTAGTTAAGAGATGACTGATGCTATGACGTTTAAATATTTCATACTTGCAAATTGCTACTACAAAATTTTCAGTTAGCATTATAAACAGATTATGCTCATTTTTTATCTGCTTTTTGGTACTTCTTGGAGTTCACCTTGAATATCATTTATCTTTCCTCTGCAGTGATTCCATGTTGTTGGATCAGGATATGTGTCCCCAATTTTATAAAAAAACAATAGAGATTTGGTAAAGCCCAATTAAATATTACATTATTCCCTTTCATCTTTAATGAATGGCATAACAGTTCCTTGTTTTTATTGATGATTAACCCAATGTACACTTCAGTGCAAAAGCATCATGCTTTCACCTTTCACTTTGAATCTTTGGATAGGTTTCCGATCAACTTTTGGCTTTCATGAAAGGCTTACACTCCTTGAACAGCACGTTTGATTAAACAATTAATCTAAAACTGTATCAAGTCAGGTGAGCAGCTTCTCTTCGGCTGGAAGGCCTGTATCAGTGTCCTAGAACTAGTCCACTCTTCCAGATCTCCCAGGGCTTTGTACTGCTGCTGAAGCTTTAATTCTGCAGTTACTTCATCTGTCTTCCCACACCCCCTTATTTTCAGACACTGAATCTTATCCATTAATTTTTTAAAAAACATAATGCATTCATTTGCTTCCATTCTTAGTGACAGCCTTATTTCTCTACCATCATCTTTTGCCTGAGCTACAGCAACAGCTTTTTAACTCTTCTTCTAGAAGCTTCTTCAACAATATGAATATATCAAAATGTAAATCTACATGCAGATTTATTTTCTCCCAGTCAACTTCAGTTGATTCCTATTGCAAGGCTTAAGGTACCAAACATGTTTCTTCCTGGCCTTATCTCTTCAGCTCTATCTATTGTCCCTGCTTCCACCTTTCTCCACTCTTCATCCTTATTGGCCTATTTTCAGTTCTTTAAATGCCATATTTGCACACCTTCAAACCTTTCCCTGTTCCTTCTGTGTGGTAAACTTCAATTACATCTTTCAAATTATAGTCTAAACATTACTTCCTCCAAAAAAGACCGCTTGATATTTCTTTTATACTAGTTAAGGTTTTCTTGTAATAAGCCACCATAATACCCTATATATCATTATGTTTTTCTTCTCCTTATGTGTGAGTTATTTTCTCCCGTTTCTGTCTTGGCTGATGGTGTATAAATTCCATTAGGCATAGCTTAATTCTATCTTGCTCACTTGTATTATAATATAATCCACAATGTAAGTTCATAGCAAATATTGTTTAAATAAGGGACTGAATGATTGAAAGATACCTGTATTACTACTTTTAAAGACAGGGTATTTCTTGAGAGAAGTCAGCTTATCCCTTTTATGTATCTTTTAGGTTTTCTGACACTGTCTCTAAATTAAAGAACTTAATAATTAAAAAATCTATACCTTAAACCCATACACTAATTATGATTAAAATGAATATTGGAGGATAAATCGTATTATATAAGTTGATTATTTTATTTGTTGAGAGATATTCCTATTTCAGTTTGCTTGTTAAACTCCACATTTTTTTAATGCATTAAAATTAAGTTAGTGTTTTATAAGGAAAATATTTTTATTTATTGGTCAGTTTTTATATGTTTCTAGTCAGTGACAAGTTTTTGTTATATGTATACTTTACTGAATTCTGTCATTTTCTTTACAAAGAAGCAACAAAATATATTTTTAAATTGGAATATTGACTACAGCTGTGTAACTATTAGGCAAATCTTTTTTATGACTTATTAGTATGATTCTAGCCAGTAGGCAGTATTCCAAAGCATAACACTTCAGTAATCTTCATTGGAAAAAAAAGTAATTTGTGTATTTTTTAGAACTTAATTTAGCAAGAACTAAGTGAAGGATTTGACAGATAAGATGCTTGCCCTCCCAGTGTGTTCAAAAGAATGCTGAAACTGGAAAAGCTTAATATGTCATTAGCTTGGCAATTCCTCTTAGAACTCAACACTATTAATCATTAGAAGGAGGTTTTGTAATATGTCAGGGGCTTATAATTTGTTCTATTCTAAAGTAGCATTTGTGACAGGAAAATGATTTCAGTTTATGTATTTTAATCTATGTAAATTTTTTAACCATACAATGACAGAAATTGTTCTGGTCTTCTCAAAAAATAAAATTTACATAATTAGACTAGTTTATAATTTCTTAAATGGAATTAATTTGCATGACTGTTTTATTATTATAAAACAAAATTCTAACAGAGTGAATAGGTGATATTATAACTCCTTTATAACAATTTATAGTTCCTGGTTTTATGCACTATTATATCAAGGGTATATATGTTACCATGTGGGATAAGTCTTAAAATGTTTGAATAAAGTGTTTAAAGATGACTTTTAGCAGTATTTACTTAAAGTTCATTTGCTTCATTTTCACAGTCCCAAATTACTTTGCAAATAGCCAAGATTCCTTATTATAGATTAATATGATCCAGAGAGTTTTCTTCATATAGTCCGTTGGAGTTTCTGATAGAAAAAGGAGTAAATCTTAGGAAATTGTGTATTTTGAAGACAAAAGTTAAGGGCACACTGTAGGAACTTTAAAAAAAAAGATTATAGCATGGAGGCTACTAAGGTTTGTATTTCTCATGGTTAATTAGCACAATCTCAGATACAACCTATTTTATCTAAGTAATAAAGCAATTTTATCTCAGAAGACTGCAGGACTGCATATAATCTGTCTGTGAAATACAACCCAGATACTGAAAAGTTTAATGATATTAATAATTGCTGGAAGTTGACTTTTTGAAGAATCCCATGATAATTTACGGAGAGGGCAATGGCACCCCACTCCAGTACTTTTGCCAGGAAAATCCCATGGATGGAGGAGCCTGGTAGGCTGCAGTTCATGGGGTTGCGAAGAGTCGGACACGACTGAGCAACTTCACTTTCACCTTTCATTTTCATGCATTGGAGAAGGAAATGGCAACCCACTCCAGTGTTGTTGTCTGGAGAATCTCAGGGACGGGGGAGCCTGGTGGGCTGCCGTCTATGGAGTCGCACAGAGTTGGACATGACTGAAGCAACTTAGCAGCATCAGCAGTATGATAATTTAAAGAATATGACACTTATTCTTCTGACCTAGCAAATTTCAAAGAAAAGTATGTTTAAATGAAATGTTAATATCTGTTTAAATCCTTTGTCAGTGTAGAACAAATCACAAAAAAGGTGTTTGCAATTGGAGAAGGTAGAATAGAAGAACATAGAACATGCCCTTGGAAGAGAAGGAAGAAGCGAACAGGGATGAATTAAAGTGGCAATTGTTTCCAGTTTTCTGATTGCCATCCATCGCAAGACTAAAAAGCTTAAGATCATGAAGACCTGAATGTATATGCTATTGGAGTGCTGAAAATGAGAGTTACAGTAAGAATAAAAGGAGATGTTACCTACATTAGGTTCAGCTGCTTGTTGCCCAAGAATACATTACCGAGAGACAAGTGCTGGGTAAAAGAAAAGACAGCTTTGTTGAGGAAGCTGACAGTCCTGGGGTGAAGGTGGACTCATGTCCCAAAGAGCAACTTCCAGCTCCCCAGGTTTTTCTGGGAGACTTTCCTGGTGGCTCAGATGGTAAAGCGTCTGCCTACCATACGGGAGACCCGGGTTCTGTCCCTGGGTTGGGAAGATCCTCTGGAGAAGGAAATGGCACCCCACTCCAGTACTGTTGCCTGGAAAATCCCATGGATGGAGGAGTGTGGTGGGTTACAGTCCATGGGGTCGCAAAGAGTCAGACACGACTGAGCGACTTCACTTCACTTTGTGTAGGAGAAAGAAGAAAGGGCTTTTATTTTCAGAGATGATTGCCTTGGTCACATGATTCCAAGTAGCCATCAAGTCTCTCTTGCAACTGGAACATTATCTAAGTCAGAAATCTCTGGCTAGCTAGTTCTGAAAAAAAAAAAACAAGAAACAAGGGACAAAGACAAACTGAAGCAGATAGAACTAATCTTCAGTCTCGACAGGCATCATCAGCTTTTTTCATTAGCACCAAGCTAAGCTAAGTAAATGGTGGTCTAGGGTAGAAGTCTAGGCTTCCCAGGTGACTCAGTGGTAAAGAATCTGCCTGTCAAGCAGGAGACATGGGTTTTGACCCCAGGTCAGGAAGATCCCCTGGAGAAGAAAATGGCACCCAGTCTAGTTTTTTGCTTGGAAAATCCCATGAACAGAGGAGCCTGGCGGCCTACAGCCCATGGAGTCACAAGGAGACAGACATCGCTAAGCGACTAAATAACAACAACAGGGTAGCTGTCAGGTATGGTAAGCCCAGAGTCACAGCCCTATCATGAGTCAGAAATAGAGTTGAAATGATCTAAGGAGCTGAGAGTCCCTAGTTACATCTCATGGCCTGTTATAAAAATACCTTTATTATTTAAAAACTCCTCAAGGTAACATGAAATGAGTGCAACCATTCTCAGCTAAAAGTAAATCTCATGGTTTACAAAATAATATAACCAAAGCAAGATGCCCCCCACCCCCCAGTCCTCTGTCTTAGAAAACAAGTTCCTAATCCTGGAATCTTTTACCTATCCTGTGATTAAATAATAATATTGAGTTTGAAAAAGAAAGGAAAGATATAATCATCTAGAATAAAGTGAAAAATGTACTTTAAAAATGTTATTGAATTTATATTTCCAGTGGTTTTCTTTTCAATATTTATTTTTGTAAGTATTTTTTTCAGTTTTAAATGAAGTTCTTTTTGCGTAGCTTTCCTCTTCTTGTCCTTTCCTTCTTTCTAGCCCTCTCTTCCTCTTTTTCCCCTCCTTCCTTCTATTCTCCCATTGACTGTTCTTTTTGGGGTGATGAAAAAGTTCGGCATAAATGTAATTAGATAGTGATGGTGCATAACTTTGTAAATATTCTAAAACCCACTGAATTGTGTATTTTAAATGAGTGAACTCTATGGTATGTAAATTATATAGCAAATAAAGGCCAACCAGAGGTTAACTGAGGTGACTGGACTGGAGTAAGTAAAGTACACAGATACTAGGTCTTTTCTCAGATTGATTACAGCAAATCACGAGGCTAGCATTTAGTTTCAGGACTCAATTGGTAGCCCTTTTCGGTCTTAACAATCTCGTGCTGTTTAGTCTCCTGGTGGAAGAGCTGGACTGACAATCAGAGAACTGGCATCCGTCTCAGCGTTAATTCACCTGTATCCATCTGTGGACTTTGTGTCCTACCTCCTGGAAAGAGAGAATGTCAGCAGTAATTCAGAGACAGGATTGAATGAATACAGGCCACAGGATGCAAGCCCTTGAACTTACAGTATTCACTTGAAAAGTGAATAAAAAGCACCCAAACTTATAAGATGTTTACTACATTTCATCAGATATAGTTGGATAAATATACCTGAACATTTATGTTTAAAGTCTGGTAGACTCTATTCATTCTCAGATAGATGCCAACTCATAATGGTGAAGATTAAGTTTTTGAAAAAAAATATTTTAATTTCTGTTTTTGAAAAAGTTTTATTAGATGCTCAGAAAATACTTTTTGTCTACACTAGGAAATTTTTCAAAATACTTAACAGTTAAACTGTGTTTTAAAACTGAGGCAGTGAGAATCCTGCCAATTTGAATAGAAGTGACATTATACAAATAAAAGGTTGTTGTGTTTCTATTGTCTGTAAACAGTGTCAATTTGGCCGTTTTTGTTGCCTCATCTTACTCATTACAACAGGAAATTCCTTTTCCCATTCTCTCTTATGGCAAAACGTGGCTGCTTTTTAATGACTGAGTGCTTCTCAGGAAACGGCTGGAAGCTTTTAAAGCATGTCTCCTTGGATTATAAAGGATTGTTGCTTTGTTGCGTTTGTTCAAACTAGTGCTATTTGCTAGAATTACCCAATGGTTTCTTTACACTTACTTCCTTACATTCTGTGCCAGAAATTGCCTACACACTCTAAATTATGCAAATAACTCAGGTGATCCATGTTAGAAGGAAGATCCATTTTAACAGTTTTTCACAATGGAAACTATAGGATAATTTATTCCAATCAGTTAAAAATTAGCAGAAAATACATTACTCTAGAATATCTAGAGAATTTGTTCATATTTTATTCAACTGTGCTATTTTATTCATTTATTTATTTCATTTATATATTTTATTCATATATAAATTTATTCATTTGAAAAATTAGTTTCTCTTCACTTTACAAAGTTGTTCTTTTGTAAAACATGAGTGTGTCCTGCCTTAGTGAAAATTTGGCTTAATGGGAGTTTGATGCCATGGGAAAAATTCTTTAAAATAACTCAGAGGACCCTTATTGATTATCTGGTCTCACTCTCTCATTGACAAAGAGCAGATTTGTTCTTTTAAGGTGGAGCTTTTATTTCCCCTATTTAACATTTTTGAATCAGTCACAGTCATTAATAAATTTGGTAGTCCTACCTCCATAGGGCTGTACAAATTATGAAATTTTAAATATGTGAAGTCTAAACTAAAAATTTACATTTTAACTTGGAATATTTGTTTGTGTTTGTGTGCATGTGTGTGTGTGTGTTTTGTTTACAGAAAGATGTAGGTGATAATACAGTGATAAAATGTTAATATGCCATTTTTTTTTCTTTTAGAACATTATTACTAAAATTTCAGATTAAAAATATGAAGGGTTATTATCACCAGCTCTTTGTTGTGGTTACTTCCATCCACCGATTTAGTCATTCATCAATTGATTATTTTTGTCTTTTTGTCACATATGTGTCAGGTTTGGGATTAAAACCATAAAGAAGGAATAGCTTTTGCATTTGAGAATCTTTATTTATTTCATTTGAGAATCTATTTATTTCACTATAATAGAGTGAAAGCATGTATAAATTAATAATTTCAAATACTGTGACAGAATATATGAAGACTTATAGGGAGAGTAATTATTTGTTTGGGAGTGGAGCACTCCAATGCATGAGGAAAAGCTTTACGGGAAGAGGGGCAGGTAGAGCTGAAGAATGAAAATATGAAGGTCTCCGAGCAGAGAATGGAAAATCACATCTTTATTTTTGGAAATATAACTCTAATTGCTTTTTCCTTACACGTAGAAGAGCACTTCAAATAGAGCTAAGTAGCTATTCTTTGTTTTTAATCAAAGATAAAGTGTTAAACCTCTTTCTTCATGTTTTCTTAATTTTTAAAATATTTCTCATATTGTTGAGGCAGTCTGAGCATGGGTTAGAAAAGAATTTCCAGACATAAAGCATTTCAGAAGGGAGTAAGTTTATTAAGAACAAAGAGCAAAGATAAAGTGGGTACTGCAAGCGCAGCAGGCTGACCTTCTGACAGGCCAGGGAGAGTCAACAGATTCGTGCGTTAATAGCCAATTTTTATAGTCTCAAGACAAAGAAAATTCTTGCTAAAAGGTTGGTATTGGGTGATTGGCTGGAGTGCTAGAGGGTATTTATTGGAGTGGGCATCTTTGCCTAATTGGGAGTCAGGAAGCTTGTTAGTGGTGATCAGGGGCCTTTGACAACAGTTACAGAGGGGCTCAGTAGGCTTCAGAGGTGACCTTGGTTCTGGGCTCCACTTCTGTGGCCTTGTTGCAAAGCCTCGCACCTGAGGTCTTGGGGGCAGGACTCAATACGTGTGTCAAAAAATTCAAAATTAAAAAAAAAAAATTCATTCAAAATAGTACATAAACACTGAATAACCACTGGACATACTGCTATTTTATTGACTTTTTCGTTTCTCTTTAGGTTTACTTTTTTATCCATCATATGTTCAGTTCAGTTCAGTTCAGTCGCTCAGTCGTGTCTGACTCTTTTCGACCCCATGAATCACAGCATGCCAGGCCTCCCTGTCCATCACCAACTGCCGGAGCTTACTCAAACTCATGTCCATCGAGTCGGGGATGCAATCCAGCCATCTCATCCTCTGTCGTCCCCTTCTCCTCCTGCCCCAATCCCTTACTGCATCAGGGTCTTTTCCAGTGAGTCAGCTCTTCACATCAGGTGGCCAAAGTACTGGAGTTTCAGCTTAAACATCAGTCCTTCCAATGAATACTCAGGACTGATCTCCTTTAGGATGGACTAGTTGGATCTCCTTGCAGTCCAAGGGTCTCTAAAGAGTCTTCTCCAACACCACAGTTCAAAAGCATCAATTCTTTGGCGCTCGGCTTTCTTCACAGACCAACTCTCACATCCATACTTGACCACTGGAAAAACCATAACCTTGACCAGACGGACCTTTGTTGGCAAAGTAATGTTCTGCTTTTTAATATGCTATCTAGGTTGGTCATAACTTTTCTTCCAAGGAGTAAGCGTCTTTTAATTTCATGGCTGCAGTCACGATCTGCAGTGATTTTGGAGCCCAAAAAAATAAAGTCTGACAGTGTCCACTGTCTCCCCATCTATTTCCCATGAGGTGATGGGACCAGATGCCATGATCTTTGTTTTCTGAATGTTAAGCTTTAAGTCAACTTTTTCACTCTCCTCTTTCACTTTCATCAAGAGGCTTTTTAGTTCCTCTTCACTTTCTGCCATATGGGTGGTGTCATCTGCATATCTGAGGTTATTGATATTTCTCCCAGCAATCTTGATTCCAGCTTGTGCTTCACCCAGCCCAGCATTTCTCATGATGTACTCTGCATATAAGTTAAATAAGCAGGGTGACAATATACAGCCTTGACGTACTCCTTTTCCTATTTGGAACCAGTCTGTTGTTCCATGTCCAGTTCTAACATATGTTAATACCCTTTAAATACTGTATTTATTCCTTTGAAAATTCTCCAAATTCCTTTTAATATTTTAGTCTAGAATTATCAGATTTCATTTAAAGTGCTAATTAGTGATAGTTCAACTAGGAATTAGTTCTTATCAATGCCCTGTTAAAGCAATAAATTTGTGTATATTAATTGGTTAATTTCTAAGAATAAATTCAGTTGTCAGGTTTGTACAAATACATATGTATGTGTATATGTACATGTATACATAGGTGTTACACATACACCGTGCACACATACAATTTACATATGATATATATATATGTGTGTGTGTGTTCACAACTTAATTCCTGAAACTGAATGACAGGCCATTCCTTCAACCTTTCCTACACTTAAATAGCCTTGTCAATCTGATGTTGTATTTGTTATTTGCAAACATGAAATTTAAAAATATAAACCTATTTTAGACTTGCTTTTCACTTTGTATTTGAAACGCTGATGCATTTTCTAATTTAATTAAATATATGTACATCTATTTAAAGTAAACATACAAATTAAATAGGTAATTTTAATAAGAATTATTAATTGGTTTTGAACTAAGGCAGGAATTTTGATTCAGAAAAAAATCCCTGCACCTATTTAAAAAGAAATTTTCTCAACTGTTACTGAAAATACCTTTTTCCTTCCTAAGCCTTTTCCAGGACACAGAGGTTACAGGATGCAATAAGACTCTCTTTCTTACTGTGACTACAGGAAAGCGGAGAGTTTCTCTGTGCCTGTGCTAATTAGAGGCACTGACCCTATGGAGGCACTATTTATTTCTCTGCTGCTTCAGTTTCCAGACCCCCGGACTCCTCAAACATCTCTCTGACCTCCTTCCTGAGAACTACTGCTTAGAAGATGAGCTGCTCAGAAATCAGGTAGAGATTCAGGTTAATCTTTAGTACTATATAGTCTGCTTTTCAAAAGTCAACCAGGGATGGCTTTTTCTCCTTAGCTGTTTCCAGTTTATTCATTGCTCCTGAGGATGAAAAAGTCATGTTCTACCAGCTGAGGGTGAGTGTTTGAGAAACTCAATTTGCTTATAATTGATCCCTGCTTTTCTGTAACACTACACTCAAAGAGCACAGTAAAGTATTGATGTTATGTATCCCATTTTAAAGATGAGGAAATATCTTTATTCCTTTAAAACTGTTGAGTATGTCTGTAGAAACAATTTATTCCCATGTAATAGCCCTATGAAAAGAAATTAAATTCCAGAAAATATGGGATTTACCCTTGGCCATACAGATAACGATAGTGAGAATTAGAACTTGTTTTCCTAATGTAGTATTCTTTCTGCTGCACAATGGTGCTTACATGCATAAGGCTCTTTCATTAGTTTTAAGTAAAGCAGTATAGTTTTACAGAGATTCCATGACTGTGATCTGACTGCATTTTAATAGTACTATACACTTGTAAAGCATACTCTGTTAAAAATTCCTGACAAAGGATTAAATTTTAAAAATATGATGAAAAACAAAATTTTTGTGCTAACTAGTATTTTTTAACTCTGTATAATTTTAGTAACGCAAAAGTCGGTTAAAGGTATTTTATGAAACATTTAACGTATCAAAATCATTTTCAAAAGCATTAACACAAATATAAATGTTCGTGATTAGTTAGCATTTTAAGATAGATAAAGTTGAGCTGAAAATAGCACTTTTAAAATTTCTTTTTATTTTCAGACTTCCATCATATTTCTAATTTTAAAAGCATATATGTTTCTGTGTTTATATATATGCATATATGGGTATATACCCACACTATATGTATATGTGTATATACATATGTGTATGTATATGTATGTGTGTGCACTTGAGTTTCAGTCCTAAAAATAAACCTTTTTAAAAGTCAAGTGTATCCTTGCCTCATTTCAGGATATTTTGGTATTTCATTTACTATAGATATTAAAAGATAATTGTGTCTTAAATGTGCAACTGTTAGAGGAATCGTTCTCTCACCTTATGATAGAAATCTGTCTGTTATATTGGTTTGTCACATGTAAAGCTGAGTAGCTGAGAGTGTTATTTGAACTGATGACAAAGAGGACTACAGACTACTAACACATGAAACATACCAATTAAAAAATTGCAACTCTTTTAATCTGAAAATTTTTACGAATTTTTATATGTGTGTAAATTTTGTAATATAGAGAATACTTTATCAAAATTACTAGTTGAATCCACTATAGTAGTTATAAATTGTTTTAAATTTTTATTAAGAATAATTTCAGACATGTGCAGAGTTCACAGTGGTGTAATGAACCCTCGTGTATCCCTCACCCACCTTCAGCAATTTCCGTGCGTGGACATTCTGTTCATCTACATGCTCTTTCCTTACCCCTCTCCTAATACTATTTTGATGCAAATTCCAGCATTCTTTAATTTCATCTGTGAGTATCTCTGTGTGAATATCTAAAAGTGAAATTATTTTCAGTGTAATTACTATGTCATTAGGACATGAAAATAATTGTAGTAATTCTTTAACAGCATCAATTGCTAGCCATGTTTAAAATTCCCAACTGCCTCATAAACATAGTGTTTTCAATTTGCTTGTTTTAAATATAACATATTCCTTAACAAGTCCATAACTTACATTTTTCATGTCTTTTTAATCAATTTTCTCTTTTATCTTTCTCTCTTTCTACCCTCCATGTAACAAATAAATGTAGAAGAAAGCATTCCTTTTTGCTAGAGAGTTTCTCCCTCTCTGGATTTTAATGATGGCAACCCTGTGGAGTAGTTTAACATATTCCTCAGTTCTCTGAATTTTCTGTACAATGTTAGTTAGTTGGATATAGAGGTTTGATCAGAATCAGGTTTGATTTTCTTTCAGCAAATCTGTTTCCTGGTGTAGAGTTCTTTGTAGAGTTCTTTCATCACTATAACTTTTGCTTGTTTTTGTTGTTTGATGTTAAGTAGCCACTGATACTCAATGGCTCCACTAGTTTATTAGGGATTGAAATGTACATTCGCATTCTGTCACTACTTTTACACTTAACTAGCAGGATACTTCTAAAGAAAAACCTGTTCTAGGTTAACCAATGAAATAGTTTACATGGGGAAGTCGAGATAAATGGTTGCTTCTTTTCCTTTATTTGCTGGCTCTTGAAATGATGAATTTGTTTTCTAGCTCTTTTCAGTATTGAGGGATGAGTTATTATCCTTCCTTATTCTTACTAGCTCATGAATTTAGACATATTTGACATTTTTCCATCCACTTCAGTTATTATTCTAATTGATGATGACTTTTCCATTGGGGCCTTTAAACCTTATACTTAGACTCTGTACAGTTCTCGTCTCAGACATTGACTCAGCCATTTGTTCAAGGAACTTTGGTTCTTTAGTGAGAAGCACTATTTTTAAGACCAAAACTTGGGTGCCAGAGTACTGTTCATTACTACTGGAGTTGGCTATTTCTAACCTTTCAATATTCCTTTCTTTTGAAAGATAAAAATATGTCTAGAGTTTACACTGATTGTTCCAATTTGATATCAGGACTGTGGAGTTTTAGTTAACTATTTCTGTTTCACATATGTATCTTCTTTCACCTACATTCACTTTTCACTTACAACTCTCAATACCAATGAAGATAATATAGTATAACATTGTTTATTGTTTCTGCTTTATTGACTATGCCAAAGCCTTTAACTGTGTGGATCACAATAAACTGTGGAAAATTCTGAAAGAGATGGGAATACCACCTGACCTGCCTCTTGAGAAATCTGTATGCAGGTCAGGAAGTAACAGTTAGAACTGGAATGGAACAACAGACTGGTTCCAAACAGGAAAAGGAGTACGTGAAGGCTGTATATTGTCACCCTGCTTATTTAACTTATATGCAGAGTACATCATGAGAAATGCTGGGCTGGATGAAGCACAAGCTGGAATCAAGACTGCCGGGACATATATCAATAACCTCAGATATGCAGATAATACCACCCTTATGGCAGAAAGTGAAGAAGAACTAAAGAGCCTCTTGATGAAGGTGAAAGAGGAGAGTGAAAAAGTTGGCTTAAAGCTCAACATTCAGAAAACTAAGATCATGGCATCTGGTCCCATCACTTCATGGCAAATAGATGGGAAACAGTGGAAACAATGCAGAGTTTATTTTGGGGGGCTCCAAAATCACTGCAGATGGTGATGGCAGCTATGAAATAAAAAGACTCTTACTCCTTGGAAGAAAAGTTATGACCAACCTAGGTAGCATATTAAAAAGCAGAGACATTACTTAGCCAACAAACGTCAGTCTAGTCAAAGCTATGGTTTTTCCAGTAGTCATGTATGGATGTGAGAGTTGGACTGTGAAGAAAGCTGAGCACTGAAAAATTGATGCTTTTGAACTGTGGTGTTGGAGAAGACTCTTGAGAGTCCCTTGGACTGCAAGGAGATCCAACCAGTCCATCCTAAGGGAGATCAGTCCTGGATGTTCATTGAAAGGACTGATGCTGAAGCTGAAACTCCAGTACTTTGGCCACCTTATGCGACAACCTGACTCATTTGAAAACACCCTAATGCTGGGAGGGACATGGCAGGAGGAGAAGGGGATGACAGAGGATGAGATGGTTGGATGGCATCACCGACTCAATGGACATGAGTTTGAGTAAACTCTGGGAGTTGGTGATGGACAGAGAGGCCTGGTGTGCTGCAGTCCATGGGGTCACAAAGAGTCGGACACGACTAAGCGACTGAACTGAACTGAACTGATTGTTGTCCAACTTTGTATACAAAAGAGACTCAGAATCACAATGCCAGGACTGTCTCACCTGTATCATCACTGAAGTGAATTTGTTTTGCTTGCACTTCCTTTTGTTCCTTATGACATATCATCTTAGAGATATTGGGTCAAATTGTTCCGTTTCAGAATCACAAGAAATAGCTCTTGTTTGTGTGATTATACTACCAGCAAGATACATATTTATGATCATATTTTTCCTTTTATTTTCTATTCTAAGGAATTACCATTTTAAAATTGTGCTTTAAAATTTAGTAAAAATTTACCTCTATTCAAAGTTTAATCAATTAAACAATGTATACTTAAAGTAGACAGGGCTCATTCTTTGTCCTTTGCAGCTTCCCTTCACCATAGGTAATCAGTGGGGCCAGGAATTATGATACAGTCTTTCTTTTCTCAATAAGGAGTTTCTGTTATATAGAAGTGTTTTAAGAATAGTATGAAGAACTCCATATAATCTTTGCATGGCAAAGATTTCCTAGCTTTTCATTCATTGAAATTTTACTGCATTAAGCATATATATTTATTTTCTTTCTCCTTCCCCCTCTTTCTCTTCTCTCTTTCTCTCTCTCTCTCTATATATGTATATATATATACATATATATGTATGTATACATCCATTGTATGGAGCATAATAACACACACATAAATACAATATTTTTTTCACAACTGTTTGAGATGAAGTAGCAGACATGCTGTCCCGTTACCCTGTATTACTTAAGCGACTTTTTCCTAAAAACAAGGACATTCTTCTATATAACCACAGTATAGCCATCAAAATCACAAACTTAATATTGAATTCCATCATCATAGGAACACAAGAGATTAAAATAAAAAGAAGGCTACCCACTCCAATATACTTACCTGGAGAATTCCATGGACAGAGGAACCTGGCAGGCGACAGTCCATGGGGTCACAAAGAGTTAGACATGACTGAGGGACTAACATTTTCACTTTCATGTCATAGCATGTTCTGATACTTCAGTCCTTTAAATGATTAGATAATATTCCATTGTATGTGTATACCACATTTTTATTTAGCCGTTCATCCATTAATGAGTATTTTGGTTGTTTCCACCTTTTGATTATTGTAGACAGTGCTGCTATAAGCACTTGCCATCAAGTATTTGGGAACTTGTTTTCATTTCTTAAGGGTCAATTCCTGGGTCATGGGGTAATTCTGTGTTTAACTTTTGAGGAACAGCCAAACTGTTCCTTAGTGATTGCATCATTTTATAATCTCTCCAGGGATTTCATGCTCACTGACACTTGCTGTCATCTATTTTTTAGTTATTATAGTGACTCTAGTGAGTATGAAATGGTATCTCATTATGGTTTCAATTTGCATTTCACTAGTGATTAAAGATGTTGAACATCTTTTGGTGTAGTACTTGTTGGCTATTGGTATATCTTTGGAGAAATGTCTATTCAAGTCCTTTGACCATTTTTAATTGGGTTGTCTTTTTGTTGTATGAGTTGTAAATGTAAATTTGCCTTTTGTAATTGTTTCTCTTCTTAATTTGCCTGACTGAAGGTAATACTTCAGGAAGAACTGATTGGAATGTTTCCTTAGTTCTCACAGGCTGACAGCAATTCGTCTTTACCTTAATATTTCAAAGATATTTGCTGTATCCAAAATCATTAGTTCCCATTTTATTTTCTTCAGTTGTCTTTTTCTATTAGCATTGTTGTTAAAACTTTGATTTCAGTTTGACATTTTTCTTCTTTATGAGTGCCTTGGAGTTTTTGCCTACATTCTCAAAGATTTTTTTTTTTTAATTTTAAATTTTACTGGAATTTGACTAGAATATGTCTTATTGGTCATGTTGGTGACTTTGCCCAAGTATGCAATGTAATATTCATGTGACATATTAATTTTTTTTCATTTAATAAAGTTTAATTTTTTTTTTAAATTTTGGTATCTATTCTGTCCCATTTTCTGGCTGTCTCCTTTGAGGACTCATTATATGTTGGATTATTTTTTCTGCATTCAGTTTTTGAGACTTCCTCTCAAATCCTTTGTATCTCTTTCTTCATTTCTTTTTTTCTAACTTAAATAATTCTTCCAATTTTTACCTTTAGTTCTTTATAGCACTATAAATAGTGTGTTTGAATTCTTCTGGTTTAGTTTTTCTTTCCAATATTACTTATCTCATTTACTTCTGAATTTTCTGAGATTTGTCACTTAATTTTTGAGTTTTTTAATGTTTACTCTGTCATTTTCATGCCTTCTATTATTTTTTTAAGTTATTTTGGCTTATTTTGAAGTTTATTATTAGAGGATTAATTCAATCTGTTGCCAAATCTTTTGGCTCGCTTTCATTGATTATAATATTATTCCCTTCTCATTTTTCTTGTATATCTTATTACAGTCTTATGAGATTCTAATATAATCTTTTTGTATTTTGTTTTTGGCGTGAGAATAGGTTTGCTGAAACAAAGGTAGTGGCTTACAATATCTTTTCTAGCTTCACAACGCTAAAATTTTCTGTTCTGTGGTATAACCTCATACTTTCAATTCTGGCCTTGTCTTTTCCATTAAGTTTTCATAGACTTTTTCTTCAGTCACTGTTATTCCAGTTTATCTCAGTTTGTTTCTCTTTCCAGAAGTTATCGGTAATTGGACGCTTTAATGTGTAGCTTTTGGAAATTCATGGCACTTAGATTGCTCTGATCATTTTGAACCTTCACCCAAATCTCTTGCCCACCCCAGTGAGGTGGATGGGAAAATGCCCTCTCAGTTATACCAGCTCTCACTGAGAACCTCTTGGCTATTCTGGTGTGTCAAAAGACCTTCTATTTCCTTTATTTTCTCCATCACAGGTGCTGATACTACAGGTGTCTCTGGCTGTCAATTGTTTACCCTCATTTAGTTGAATTATGAGATTCTTGGAGGCAGCACATGTATTTGTTTTCTATACCTTGTAACAGATGTCGTGCCATCTAAAACACTTCCTTGCTTATAGCTATCATAATTTATTTCCTCACAGTTTTTGTGTGTTGAAAGTCCCATAGACTCCCTATCTGGGTCCTCTGCTTAGGGTATCATAAGGCTGATACTAAGGTGTTGGCTGGACTGCTTTCTCATCAGTAGACTCAACTAGAAAAGAATCAGCTTCCAAGAATCCATGGGTTTTTGTCAGAATTCATTTTCTCTCAGCTGTACATTTCATGGCAAAACCAGTTAAAAAGAGTCTATGTCTGTTCTTAAGATACCTGATTTGGGGGGAAGGCTGCTCTCTCTTCATGAGCGTTCACAGCAGGCTCTTTACTTCTTATACCAGGAGAGTCTCTCTCTTCAGATAGAGCCCGTACATCTTTTTAAGGGCTCTCACTTGATTAAGTTAGGTCTACCCAAGATAATTTCTTTTTTTTATTAACTTATAAAGTCAACTGCTTGGAGACCTTCATTGTATCTTCATTGTATCTCCACTTTTACTCCAGTCACCTAATGTCATCCCAAGAATGACACCCCATTATTCTCTCAGTTCCTACCCACATTCAATGGGAAATATTTAAATGGTATGTACACTAGCAGGCAAGAATCTTGAAGTTATCTTAAAGTTCTGTCCATCACATTTGTCACCTAATTTTGTTGTAGACTTTGTTTCTGGATATTTAATTTTGCTGTACTGATTGTGCTTTTTTTTTTTAATGCAGGAATTCACATCCTATACATCATCATCACCTTTTCCACAAATTCTGTAATTAAATTTTTATGCTAACAAAATTAAATGTGAAATAATATAATAATGAAAGACACCATAGCATCATAGGTATGATCTTCCTGCTTTATCAAAGTGTAAGTCCCTAGGCCATCATCATTTTGTTTTGGAATTACCCTCATCATAAATTTAGATTCTTTTCTCCCAAGCACCCATCATAAAAACATTTTCATGCCTCTTTTTGTAGTATACATTTTACTGTCTTTTTTCTTTGACCAGCGGTTTCCAAAGTGGAATACATGAATTCCTATAGGGAATTAAAGGAGGAAATAAAAAAAGAAATGTTAAAATTTTTAATCAAAATCAATTTTTATCTCATACTTTTTGCCTTATGTGTTTAATTATATTTCATGATATCCTAATATTGAGAAAGTAGTACATACATTTAACTTTTAGATTAAATATAGTATATTACATATGTACATATATTAATTTGCACATGTGTTGGGGCATATGCTCAAGCATTCTCTACAAATAGTCTTCATAAAGAAAACATTTTGAAGAATGTACTTTGATCAGAAAGTACTTCAAGAAGAGCTATGTACTTCTGTCTCCAGCTGTATATCCTTGTGAAGTGTGGAAGTCTTAGTCGCTCAGTCATGTCCAACTCTTTGCAATCCCATGGACTGTAACCTGCCAGGCTCCTCTGTCCATGGGATTCTCCAGGCAAGAACACTGGAGTGGGTAGCCATTCCCTTCTCCAGGGGATCTTTCCAACCAAAGGATTGAACCCAGGTATCCTGCATTGCAGGCAGATTCTTTACTATCTGAGCCAGGGAAGCCCAATATGAGGTATGAGAAGATGATAGATCTGTGGACAGAGCTAAGCCAGGACTGCTAACCCACATCCAGAAACTCTTCTAAAACATCTTTTTTAAAATATTTGCTTTTATTTATTTATTTGGCTGCATTGGGTCTTAGTTGTGGCATGCGGGATCTTTGGTTGCACTTTGTGAACTCCTAGTTAGAGCATGTGGGATTTAGTTCCCAAACCAGTGGTCGAACCCAGGCCCCCTGCATTGGGAACATGGAACCTTAGCCACTGGACTGCCGGGAACATCCCCAAATCTCAGTGACCCCATGGACTGTAGCTCACAAGGCTCCTCTGACCATGGAATTCTCCAGACAGGAATACTGGAGTGGGTTGCCATTCCCTTCTCCAAGAGATCTTCCCAACCCAGGGATTGAACATGGGTCTCCTGCAATGCAGGTGGATTCTTTATTATCTGAGCCACCAGGGAAGCCTTAGCTCTTGGCATATAGGTAAGAAAATAAAATTTGGCTGTTCTGCAATAAAAATAATAAGTGATTACTTACCTGGACCACAGCATTATTCATCATAGACTTACCTTCTTTTATCAAATTTACCATAGCAGTTCTGCTTGAATGACATTTCTAATATATCTTTGTTTTTAGTATATGAAAACCACCACTGAATGAAATTTTTCATATTATTTTGCATTAGGGCGATGCTGAGGGACAGGAAAGCCTAGTGTATTGTAGTCCATGGAGTCGCAAAGAGTCAGACACACCTGGATAACTGAACAACAATATTAGTATCTGTTAACTGATAGGACAAATACAAAGCAATGTCTCAGAATCTTTTCTAGAAATGTAGGGAGTATGCTTTTTAGGCTACATTTTGTACCCAAAGAAAGAAGAGCATTAAGGGCTAAATTTACGATTCTTTTTGAAACTGTTCTTCAGGGCTCTTTAAAATTCAGAGCCCACATGATCTAATTGGAAGTTGCACATATCAAGTTGAAGTTAGAATTGACTATACTTTGGTATCATCTGTTTGTTCTATTTAGAGGTGAAATAGCATTTCTTTTTTCACTTTGGCTTCAATATTTGCTTGGCAAATAAAGTTCTTGGAGTTGTAAGTTACATCAGCATAAAAGACAAAGAAGAATTAAAAAACAATTAACTCTTAAAAAGGATGTTTAGCAGTTCTGAGATCAAAGGTTATCTGCTAGTATCTTGAATCTTATTATCCAGAAACAGATATTAATTCTCCAGATGCACTCAGCATGGTGGCTGCACATTACTTGTGAAGCAAACATACTTTCTAACTGTTAAGAAATGTTTTTTGTTGTGTTTTTGCCCCAGTGAAAGATTTAAAATAAAATGCCAATTTATATGGGTATTTTTGAAGATTTTTAGAATTTTATAACCATTATGTTTAATCCACCTTAAATAAAAGTATTTTATTATTTCAAGAAAATAAAATTATTTTAACTAAAACAGTAGGTTTGGAAATTGATGTTGGAAGCTAAGACATGTATTAAGAATTTGTTCTGTCAATTGATAAGTCTAAAAAAAAAGTAGGAATCAAAATCTCAACAATTTAAACATTGAATAATATAGAAGGATTTTTTAGGTCACATATAAATTAGACCTTATCTGACACAAATATAGCGATATCTGCCAGATAGTCCAATCAATTGCATAAGCTTTGTTACTTTAACATTGACTTGAATATTTTTAAATATTACAATGGTTGTACCTTATAGTACTTCATAATACAAGTCAGGAAGGGATCAAACCAACATGAAGAATAAGCATCTTGCATATTTAAGATGTCACACTCGCTGGTCTTTGTGGTTAGAAAAAAGAAAAGTGGGACATGAGCTGCACTGCCACCTAGCCTCTTTCTTTGTTCTAATTGGAGCTAGCCTCAGGCATGAAGAAAAGAACAGATACAGGGCATTTGCTTTAAGATTATTTTTTAAGAGTTTTTCCAAATTGGTAGTAATGTTAGTACAGGACTGTAAAATGTAATTGCTTAGAAAGTGTCAAAAGAGAAACTTTGACTCACAATTTATCCCCAAATTTGCTCACTTGTTTTTTCCCTTCAAGATCACTGATAATCTCCCTTTCTCTCAAATCTACTATACCCAGCAGTCCATCTGTTAGTAAGAATTTATGGTTCTATCCTCAAAATACATGCACAATTGGACCAATTTTTATTTCTGTGTGCCTGACTCCTTACAACAGGCTCTTTTCTCTGTCATTTCTTGAAGCCCCTACTTGGCCTCCCTGCTTCCACTCTTGTACCACGTTCCCTCACCTCAACAGTCTAGTTTCCATTTATTGTCAGAATGATAACTTTTAAATAAAAAGTCAAGTCTTATCAGCTATTTTGCTAAATCTTTCCAGTGCCTTCCTATTATACTTAGAACAGAATCCGTACTACTTACCATGTTTAGAAGCGCTGCAGCATCTGGCCTGCTGACCTCTGTCTTTACCACTTTCCTTCTTACCTGCAACCTCTGCATACTGGCTTCCTTGCTATTTTTCAAAATGCCAACTTGCTTTTTCCTCTTGCTTTTGTCAGGAATTTCCTTGACTTACTACCTCACTTCACTTACATTTCTACTCAAAGTCATTTTATCTTCCTTTTCTAAACCTGCAATCTAAAATCGTGCCCCATCATATTAATTTCTAACCTTTTGCCTTATTTTTAATAGTACTTTTAAGTGCCTAAAATTCTATATTTTATTACTGCCCCCTGTCCAAAAGTCATCTCTTGTGTTGTTGGAAGAGGGTGTTTGCCATGATCAGTGCGTTCTCTTGGCAAAACTTCTCTGCTTCATTTTATACTCCAAGGCCAAATTTGCCTATCACTCCAGGTATATCTTGACTTCCTACTTTTTCATTCCAGTCCCCTATGATGAAAAAGACATCCTTTTTTGATGTTAGTTCTAGAAGGTCTTGTAGGTCTTCATAGAATCGTTCAACTTTAGCTTCTTTGGTATTAGTTGTTGGGGCATAGACTTAGATGACTGTGATATTGAGTAGTTTGCCTTGGAGATGAACTGAGATTGTTCTGTTGCTTTTGAGATTGCATCCAGCACTGCATTTTGGAGTCTGTTGTTGACTATGAGGGCTACTCCATTTCTTCTAAGGGATTCTTGCCCACACTAGTAGATACAATGTCACCTGAATAAAATTTGCCCATTACCATCCATTTTAGTGCACTGATTCCTAAAATGTCGATGTTCACTCTTGCCACCTCCTGTTTGACCACTTCCAATTTACCTTGATTCATGGACCTAACATTCCAGGTTCCTATGCAATATTCTTATTTACAGTGTTGGACTTTACTTCTCCACCAGACACATGCACAACTGGGTGTTGTTTCACTTGGGCTCAGCCTCTTCATTCCATCTGGAACTATTCCTCCACCCTTTTTCAGTAGCATATTGAGCATGTACCAACCTGGGGCTTTCATTCTGTCTGCCTCTGATGGATAAGGATTCATCTCACACACTAGCAAAGTAATGCTCAAAATTCTCCAAGCAAGGCTTCAACACTAGATGAACCGAGAACCTCCAGATGTTCAAGCTGGATTTAGAAAAGGCAGAGGAACCAGAGATCAAATTGCTAACATCCATTGGATCATAGAGAAAGCAAGAGAGTTCCAGAAAAACATCTACTTCTGCTTTATTGACTATGCCAAAGCCTCTGACTTTGTGAATCACAACAAACTGTGGAAAATTCTGAAAGAGATGGGAATACCAGACCACCTTACCTGCCTCCTGAGAAATCTGTATGCAGGTCAAGAAGCAACAGTTAGAACTGGACATGGAACAACAGGCTGGTTCCCAGTTGGGAATGGAGTACATCAAGGTTGTATATTGTCATCATGCTTATTTAACTTAAGAAGGTGGTACATTATGTGAAATGCCAGGCTGGATGAAGCAGAAGCTGGAATCAAGATTGCCGGGAGAAATATCAATAACCTCAGGTATGCAGATGACACCACCCTTATGGCAGGACGCAAAGAAGAACTAAAAAGCCTCTTGATGAAAGTGAAAGAGGAGAGTGAAAAAGCTGGCTTAGAACTCAGTGCTCAAAAAACTAAGAACATGACATCCAGTCCCATCACTTCATGGCAAATAGATGGGGAAACAATGCAAACAGTGACAAACTTGATTTTCCTGGGCTCCAAAATCACTGCAGATGCTGTTTGCAACCATGAAATTAAAAGACACTTGCTCCTTGGAAGAAAAGCTATGATCAACCTAGACAGCATATTAAAAAGCAGAGATATTACTTTGCCAACAAAGATCCATATAGTCAAAGCTATGGCTTTTCCAGTAATCATGTATGGATGTGAGAGTTGGACTATAAAGAAAGCTGAGCGCCAAAGAATTGATGTTTTCAAACTGTGATGCTGGAGAAGAGTCTCGAGATTCTCTTGGACTGCAAGGAGTTCAAACCAGTCCATCTTAAAGGAAATCAGCTCTGAATATCCCTTGGAAGAACTGATGCTGAACCTGATGTTCCAATAATTTGGCTACCTGATGCAAAGAGCTGAATCATTGGAAAAGACCCTGATGCTGGGAAAGATTTAAGGCAGGAGAAAGAGACAATAGAAGATGAGATGCTTGGATGACATCACCAACTCAATGGACATGAGTTTGAGCAAACTCTGGGAGATGGTAAAGCTCAGGGAAGCCTGGCGTGCTACACAGTTCATGGGATTGCAAAGAGTCAGACACAACTGAATGACTGAACAACAACCTGCCCGAGAATATTAGGAGAGCAGGTAGTTTGTCTTCTTCAACTTATCTTCCCAGCATTCAGATTCATGCCTGGAAATTGAGAAGATGCTTAGTAAATATTTGTGAAAAGGAAGAAGAACAAAAATGAAGGACAGCTGGGAAAGAGGGAGGAGGAAGAAAGAAGGGGTGATTTATTTAAGGCCTGTTTTCACTGTCCTTTTAAAAGGAAAAAAATGTTTCTTCTACTCAAAACACATCTGACAAATGATGTGTGAGTTTTTCCATACCAATCTGTTCTCCAGTTCTTGGTGGACACAACCTGGATGTCCTCCAATTTAACTAAATTCTGTCAGTGTCTACATGTTTTTATCACAGAGCTCACAGGCTGATGGGGCAGTCCCACAAGTCTGCCCCAGCTTCAGAAGCCGATCACATGTCCCAGATTGTTACAAATTGGGAGATTTCCACAAGCCCCTCTTCAGGTTCAATAATTTGCTCATAGAACTGATGAGACCAGTCTACTTACTATTATCAGTTTATTACAACTGATATTTTAAGGGACACAAGTGAGTAGTCAGATGAAGAGATGCACGTGATGAGGTCCACACGGTCCTACACACAGGAACTTCTGTCTCTGGAGTTTGGGATGTGCCACGCTCCAGGCTCATGGATGCGTTTTGCCCACCAACCCAGAATCTCTTCAAACCTCTTTGTTGAGGGTTTTTTTCCCTGAGATTCTGCTATGTAGGCATGGTTGATTAGATCATTGGTCACTAGCATTGAACTCAGTCTGTAGCCTTTGTCTCTTTCCTCCCAGAGGTGGGGGTAGGGCTGAAAGTTTCAACCCTTTAATCTAATCCTCTGAGAAGGAGCCCCAATCTCCTTACTGACATAAACTTATTGACATAAACTCTGGTTTGGTAGAGAGGAGGTTATTACAAATAACAAAAGGCACTCCTTGCAACCCTAGCATTCAGGAAATACCAAAGACTTCAGGAGCTCTGCCCAGTTACAGAATGAAAACTAAATATACATCATTTATTATATCCTAATATCACTTCCTCTAAGCTGGAATGCTCTTCTCTGGTATTACTTTAGGTACTTGTCTCCTTTGATAGTTTTATTCTCTGTTATTTGTGGTGGTAGTTTAGTTGCTCAGTCATGTCTGACTCTTTGCTACCCTGTGAACTGTAGCCTGCCAGGCTCCTCTGTCCATGGAATTTTACAAGCAAGAATACTGGATTGGGTTACCATTTCCTTCTCCAGGGGAACTTCCTGGCCCAGGGATCAAACCCAGGTCTCCTGTAGGCAGTCTTCTGCATTGCAGGCGGATTCTTTACCAACTCAGCCATTTGTCTTGGTGGACTGTCATCTCCTGAAAGCTACTCTCTTTGATTTGAGCACCAAGTATGATGTGTGCTGTATGCCCCCTCATGTCCTGCCCTCTGTGACCCCATGGACTGTAGCCTGTCAGGCTCCTCTGTCCGTGGAATTTTCCCAGAAAACATACTGGAGGGGATTGCCGTTTCCTCCTCTAGGGGATCTTCCTGACCCAGGGATTGAACTGGTATCCCCTACATTGCAGGTAGAGTCTTTACCATTGAATCACCTGGGAATCCCCAAATTATTATAGGATCTTAATAAATAATTGTCTAATGAACAGGTGACACTACTCAGCTGTGCTAGGTGGGTTTTTTGTCAGGTGTCTTCCAAATGTGAGAATGAATTGTGATGATATTGTTATTCTTCCTTACTTTCTGCTGTTACTTTCCATGGTTTTTATTTGCTTATACTATGTTCAAATAAGCTAATAAGGTAAAGGCTATTTGAGTGACTTTGGGTAAATATCAAGCTAAACTAATGTTGACTGACTCTTCCCTCTATTTCATAAAAAAATACCCACAACCCAAAAGTTGAGAGTTAGGTTTTATTTGGTGGGAATGTTAGGACTCCAGCCTGGGAGTCAGTATCTCAGGTGACGCTGAGAGAGCTGACTCCTAGGAGGCAAGGGAGGAGCCAGGCTATATACAAGTTTGCAGCAAAGGGCAGGTAATCTGAATATTAAAAATTACTGTTAATTAAGAAAACACCATATCTCTCACATGAAGAGACTTAATGATCTTCTAATTAAAAGATGCTTGCTCCTTGGAAGAAAAACTGTGACAAATCTAGACAACATGCTAAAAAGCAGAGACATCACTTCACCAACAAAGATCCCTATAGTCAAAGCTATGATTTTTCTAGTTGTCATGGATGGAAGTTAGAGTTGGAGCATAAAGAAGACTGAGTGCCAAACAATTGATGTTTTCAAACTGTGGTGTTGGAGAAGACTCTTGAGAGTCCCTTGGATTGCAAGAAGATCAACCAGTCAATCTTAAAGGAAATCAACTCTGAATATTCACTGGAAGGACTGATGCTGAAGCTGAAACTACAGTACTTTGGCTACCTGATGTGAAGAGCTGACTTACTGGAAAAGACCCTGATCCTGGGAAAGATTGAGGGTAGGAGAAGGGGGCAACAGAGGATAAGATGGCTGGAAGGCATAATCGACTCAACTGACGTGAGTTTGAACAAACTCTGGGAGATAGTGAAGGACAGAGAAGCCTGACATGCTGCAGTCCATGGGGTCACAAAAAGTCGGACAGGACTGATCAACTCAACAACAACATGGATAAAAAGATGCAAGTGTCTGGGCTGGCTGAAATCATTTCCTTCATATGCATCTAGCTATCTGGGGCCAACCCTGCTTTCTTTATTGTTCACATAGCAATTACTTGTTTACTGAAAGAGATGGCAAATGTGGTAGATGGTGGCCTCAGATATGCAGATGACACCACCCTTCTGGCATAAAGCGAAAAAGAACTAAAGAGCTTCTTGATGGAAGTGAAAGAGGAGACTTAAAAGTTGGATTAAAACTCAACATACAGAAAACTAAGATCATGACATCTAGTTCCATCACTTCATGGCAAATAGATGGGGAAACAGTGGAAACAGTGACAGACTTTATTTTGGGGGGGCTCCAAAATCACTGCAGATAGTGACTGCAGCTATGAAATTAAAAGATGCTTACTCCTTGGAAGAAAAGCTATGACCAACTTATACAACATATTAAAAAGCAGAGACATTACTTTGCCAACAAAGGTCTGTCTAGTTAAAGCTATGGTTTTTCCAGTAGTCATGTACGGATGTGAGAGTTGGACTATAAAGAAAGCTGAGCGCCAAAGAATTGATGCTTTTGAACTGTGGTGTTGGAGAAGACTCTTCAGAGTCCTTGGTCAGCAAGGAGATCCTAAAGAAAATCAGTCCTGAATATTCACTGGAAGGATTGATGCTGAAGCTGAAACTCCAATACTTTGGCCACCTGATGCAAAGAACTGACTCATTGGAAAAGACCCTGATTCTGGGAAAGATTGAAGGTGGGAAGAGAAGGGGATGACAGAGGATGAAATGGTTGGATGGTATCACTGACTCAATGGGACATGAATTTGAGTAAACTCTGGGAGTTGGTGATGGACAGGGAGATGGTGAAGGACCATGGTGTTGCAGTCCATGGGGTTGCAAAGAGTCGGACATGATTGAGTGACTAAACTGAACCGAGTGTGGTACAGGAAACTTGGCCTAGAATTATAAAATCTTGTCCAGGACAAATCAGAGTTAAAAAAAAAGAAAAAAAAAAAAACTGTGCAAGAACATTTCATTTCAGGTCCCTGCTTGAATTTTGTCTTCAAACATTTCATTGGCTAATTTGGTTCACATATCCCACAAGCCCTAAAGCCAGCCACTTTCAGGTTATGTCAAGGGCTGTGTATATAATTCTTCACAAGAGAGTGTGAAGAATTGAGAACAATAATTCATTCAACCACGGGATGGGACAGGAAGGGGAAACAAAATGTATATAGTAAGGTATGGGAAAAGCACAAAATAAAGTTGCATGAACAATAGTCTCAATAAACGTAAATAGAGAAAACTGGTTGAGTGACATGTTATCAGACTGAAATAAATATAAGTTCAGCCATACTCACTTTGTACAATGCTTAAAATCATATATTATTGCTATGTATCTTTAATGTCATTTTAATAAGTCATTACATAATATAAAAAATGAATCTAGCACAGAATCCCTCCATTGATACAAATAGTAGATATTCCATAAATATTCAGAAATCAAATGTACTTTAAAGTTTGGGTGGAATGCTTTTTTTAAAAAAAAACACTAAATTATTTCCTGAAATTAGGACTACAATTAAATTATCAGCTTTAAATTATACTCTTCTCTGAATGATAACTCTTCTCTGATAGATTTCATGAAGATTGGAGGCTAAAACTCATGAATTTTACTAATGATGAAATCTTCAGTCCCTCACTTAAAGCACATTTATCATTTCGTAGGGCATTCTAATCAGCTTGGTTCTCCAAGTTCCTGTCAGGTAGCAAATTAGAACCATTAAATTAAAGTTAGAGGGGAAAAAACTATCCCAGAAAAATTCTTAAGCAGGCAAAAAGACATACATACAAGAATGTCTTTATAACATCCTTTATCTTGAACCAAAAAAAAATTTATTAAATAATTTTTGGTTAAATAAATTATAGTGTATCTATACAGTAGAATGATAATTGATCTTTTCCTTTCCATCCTTATTAGGGTAAATTGACAAATAAAAATTGCATATGTTTAATATGAACAACTTGATTTAATATATATATATATATATATATATATATATATATATATATATATATATTATGAAGTGATCATCACAGTCAAACTAATTATCACATTCATCACTTCACATAGTAATTGGTTTCTTTTAATGGTGAGAACAAACAAGATTTACTCTCTAAGCAAGTTTCAAATTTTTAACACAGTGTTATTAAGTGTAGTTACCCTGCTGTACATTAGATTCTCAGAACTTATTTATCTTATAACTGAAAGTTTATATACTTGACCAGCATTTCTCCATTTCCCTGATGCCCCAGCTTACGGCAACCACCTTTGTTCTCTCTGTTTCTATGAGTTTTACTTTTTTTTTTAGATTCCACATTAAGTGAGATCATGCATTATTTATTTTTCTGTGTCAGGCTTATTTCTCTCAGCATAATATTCCCCAGGTTCCTTCATATTGTCACAAGTGGCAAGATTTTCTTTTTTTTTTTATGGCTGAGTAATATTCCATCATAGACATACACCACATTTTCCTTATCCATTCATCTGTACACTTAAGTTGCTTCTGTATCTTCGCCATTGTGAATAATATTGCAGTGAATGAGAGAGATATCTTGTTTATCTAATGTAAGGATAGCCAGCATGGATCTCTTTTGGTTACCATTTCCATGGAATATCTTTTCCTATCCCTTCACTTTCAGCTTATGTGTGTCCTTAAAGCTAGGTGAATCTTTTATAGTTAACATGTTATTGGATTATTATTATTATTATTTTTAAAATCCTTTTTAAATCCATTCCATACTGCTTGGTTGGAATGTCAAAGTGATTATTTATATGTCAGGACTTACTATCCCCATTTTGTTAATTGCTTTCTGATTTGTTTGTAGTTTATTTGTTCCGTTTATTCCTTTCCCTCTCTTTCTATCTTCCTTTGTGATTTGCTGATAGGGACTAGAACTAAATCTGGAGGTGCTTCAAGGACACAGATGGGCATTCCTCCTGCCAGTTTCCTCAGCGGGCGGGAGTGCCTCTGGTTTGGGGCGCAGTGGGGCTGGAGCTGGGCTGCTTCAGTATCCTCCGTAGGACCAAGGGCCTTCCTCCTGGAGCATGGGTGGGCCCATTTCCCTCCAGTTCCTTGAGCAGGCAGAACCACTTCTAGAAAGCAACTGAAAGGAGCTAGAGCCAGGTGAAGGGCTGCTTCCAGATCCACCAACAAAAGGCCTAGCTGTGGGGACACGGAGAGGTGTGTCTCACGCTGGGGGAGGGGGTCTGTGGGTGGCCAGGACTGCCTTTGGCCTGTGACCGAGAGGGACTGAATTCAAGTGACTGAGCCATTTCAGGCTCTGCAGCAGAATCGAGGTCCGTGGGCTTGCCTCGGGGCACAGACAAGTGTGTCTCCTGCCCCGATGCTGGGTGGCAAGAGCATTCCTGGGCTACAGTGGAGAGGAGCAAGAACCAAGTTACAAGACCTGTGTAGGGTCTGTGTAGAACTGAGGTTGGGGCACCAGCCTCCCAGGGCTCGACAGATGTGACTCCTGGCAGTTGTCTAGGAGAGGAGGGATGCTCCCAGCCTGAGGCTGGATCCCAAAGATCCCAGAAAAGCACTGTTGTGCCAAATTGTTGTTATTGAAGGGCAATGTGAGTAGGAAGAGCTCCTGTTCCACCATCTTGCTGATGTCATTTGGGCAACTGACATTTTAGAGATGTCTCTAAATGTCTCAATTGACATTTAGAGATGTGACAAGGGAAAGAAAGACTACAAATACACACAAATGTTTGTGTGTGTGTGTTCTGTAACATTTTGCACCAAACCATTTTCTGATAGTTGGCATGATCTTCATGATGTGTGTCTACGGGGAAGAGATGACAGGAAAAGAGGGAGAAGGGAATGGTAGTTAAGCTGGGGAGAGGGATTTCTACCTTTTCCCTTTCTGTATCTCTGTATTTTTTAAAATTTTGTAGCAGATATGCAAACTTTGTCAGGGAAAAAAAGATACAAAATAGAATGTAAACTATTAGAGGCTATATTGAGCACTGTTTATGAGTAACGTGATTCAGGAAAACTGTAATGAAATGAGACTACCTTGCATCAAGTAGCATTAGATGATAAGAAAAGGAAGTTATTTATATCCTTGTTCATTTATGCATATCTTAGTTTAAAAAAAATGCAACCATAATATCTAAGAGAATTTAAAAGTGAGGAAATAATACAGAAGGGATAAACAAGCTAAGTGAAACTGAGGTGAACTGTTTTATGAATGCATTTCCTGAAGGTCTAGTGTATTTGCTCAAACTGAGCCACAAATATAGATTCTAAGATTTCTATAAGCCCGAGCAGATAAAGAAACATAGTTCACCGTGTTCATTATGTAGAAGCATATCTATTTTGGGGGAAGCTCTAGAAGTCATTTTGCATTGAACTGAGGGCAGAGTCGATAACTACTGAAGCTTCTTTCAAGCCTCTCTGTTACCAAACTTAGCTGTGTGTGCTGTGCCCAGTCACTTCAGACGTGTCCGACTCTTTGCAACCCTATGGATTGCCAGGCTTCTCTGCCCATGGGATTCTCCAGGCAAGAATACTGGAGTGGTTGCCACACCCTCCTCCAGGGATCTTCCTGACCTAGGGATCGAACCCATATCTCCTGGACTGCAGATGAATTCTTTACCGCTGAGCTTCTGGGGAAGCCCAAACTTAACTATGGCAAGGTCTCATTCTGAAATTGATACAAGCCAAATTGTCTAAAGACAAAAACTATCAGAAAAGTTACTCATGTAGAATACCTCAATCCTCAAGGATAAATATTTTGTGTGGAAACACACACTCAAGTATTTATTATGATATTGTAGTATTTCAACTTTGTTGTGAGTCCTGTCTTCAATTTACCACCTATGTTGTGGGTTATGGCTATAAATTTTGATTAATAGTAATATTCACAAGCTTTTTAGTATAATTTTTGCAAGAGTTAGTATGTATTCAAGATATCCAGATAATTGTTTGCTATCAACTTGAAAGTAAACCATTAATAATCATGTACTTTATTACTTAAGTAATAAAGAAAGTATTATTTTTGGTAGGCAAAAAATAAAATTCCACTTATATCCTCCCTGGGAATTTGCATTTCTATTAATGATCAATTAATCAGTTCCCAGATGTATGCTGGGCCTTTACTGTGTGCTCAGCATGGTGTTAGGAACTGTGGGAGGAAGGATGGGGAGAGGGAGATGTAAGAAGTGGCCTCTACTCTGGGCTGCTTACACGGAGGGCAGATGTATTTGAATAGCATTGAAAAGCCCTATTGGGACAGATGGAGCTTGGCGTTGACACCCTACACATCAAAGTGTAGAGATGAATAGAGAAAAACTGAAATCTATATAGTACCTTCATGTTTACATGCCCATATATTTGATCTTCTCAGAATCCATGTATTTAGAAGAAACCACAAGATTTTTCTTATAGCCTCTTGCACATATAATAAGTGATAGCTGTAGATCAGATCCTCTACAAGCCCCATGACCTGCTTTTTCACTTAATCCTAATTAGAAACTGAATGGTTATTAACATGTTTAAAGTCTGGGATCTGCAGCTGAGGATGGTTGATTGTTAGCCTAAATTACCCTCTAAATTTTATAGCTGGGAATGAAACCAAGCTTTGCCCTCCTCCAAATCCAGGGAGTTTTGGCCAGTATTCCACAGTGCTCAAAGCCTCCCAATGGTGCTCTTGCTCAGACTTGGGCTCCACTGTGTGGCATCAGAGAACCCCTGCATGCATGTTTGCGTTCAGGCTCCATCACCCACCGTGAATCTTCTAGAAAGATACTGAAAAGAGGAAACCTGATAGTTCATATTTTCTTCTTCTTTTTTGCTTCAACTATTATCTATTAAAAAAAAAAATATATATATATATATATATATTTTCTTTACAATGGTAGGCATAGAGCCAAGTGATTCAGTTTTACATATGTTATATATATATATATATATATATTTCTGTCTCAGAGTTATTTTCTTAATTAATGTTAACTCAAATGATGAACTGGGAGGCCTGATACTGTCTGGTTTACCTTGAGCCCAGCACTGTGTACCAACCACTGTGCTTTACATTTTCTTTGGTTTACTTAAATGAATCAATAAGGCCCCTACCTTTCTTGTTTAAGCTAAAATTGATTTGTTCTTTATTTGGAACTGACAGAGCTCTGATCAATACAGCTTTGTAAGTTTAAAATAATGCAACAGATCTAAAAGAGCTTCTGTTTACTGAACAAGCAAACATTTTGAGTTAGACTTTACAATGATGGGTTGACAGGTTATGATCATTGGTTTTTAAAAACATGAAAGATAGCCTTTAAAACACTAGGTGAAAAATATCAAATGTCAGCTAATAAAAATGTTACTTAATTTTTAGAATGTCAATGAATTATCTTCCTGATAATAATTACAGAATTTAAATTCTTTGTGCAAAAATAAAATAATAGACATATTTGGAATTAAAACAGTGGTTGGTGACATTTTAAATTTATATGTAAATGTCAAAATTAATTTTCTTTTGATGTTTTTAAATGAAGTAAGTGAAGCATGATTTTACTTAATGATGTATTGGTGTTTTTTCTAGATGTCTAACGACATTGGCACTAAGAGTTCCTATGACACTGTCATTGTCCATGGTGGTAATTTAGAAGGAATCTGTTTTATAATTATGAATCCAAGCTGAGAGTCAGTCCTATACAGTAGGACTGTATAGGTTCATACATATCCATGAATCACATCAACTTACAGTAAGACTCTAACTCTGTCACTTTGACTGACATTTAGATTTGGGTAAATCATTTTGCTACTTTGGTCCAGATATGGTCATGTTGAATTGCTACCACTCTGAGAATGTTATTTTGTTACTTATCATAATAAGTAAATGAGATGCTGTATTTAAAGCACTAGTTCATTGCCAGGCACACACTAGATGCCAAATGTATGGTATGTAAACTCTTTAGAGTTCCCTGAAAATGAAACTGAGGTAAGAATACTAGTTACTGTATTAGCCCATTGGTTCCTTTTATTCCATGCCCATAGGCAGTATGACCCTCTCCATGTGTCTTACTCTCTTACTATTGATAACAAGAAAATTTTTAATTTCGGGGGGAGAAAAAATTAAAATCCATTTCTATCAGGAAAACCATAACATAAAGTATCAGTTATTGACGTTATTATAGTACTATGAACCACAATAGCTCAGACGGTAAAGCGTCTGCCTACAATCCCTTGGTCAAGAAGATCTCCTGGAGAAGGAAATGGTAACCCATTCCAGTATTCTTGCCTGGAAAAAACCATGGATGGAGGAGCCTGGTAGGCTACAGTCCATAGGGTCTCAAAGAGTCAGATACGACTGACTGACTTCACTTCACTTTCACTTTATAGTACTATAGGAATATAGAATTAATGCCAGTTTCTTTGTTTGTTCAGTCACCAAGTCGTGTCTGGCTCTTTGTGACCCAAAGCACTGCATCACGCCAGGCTTTCCTGTCCCTCACCATATCCTGGAGTTTGCCCAAGTTCATGGCCATTGCACTGATGATGCCATCCAGCCATCTCATCCTCTGTTGCCCTCTTCTCCTCCTGCCTTCAATCTTTCCCAGCATCAGGGTTTTCTCCAATGAGTCGGCTCTTCACATCAGGTGGCCAAAGAATTGGGGTTTTACCTTCAGTATTGTCCTTCCAATGAATATTCAGGGTTGATTTCCTTTAAGATTGACTGGTTTGATCTGGTTTGCAGTCCAAGAGACTCTCAAGAGTCTTCTCCCAACAAAACCACAGTTCGAAAGCATCAATTCTTTGGCGCTCAGCCTTCTTTATGGTCCAACCCTCACAACTGTACGTGAGTACTGGAAAGACCATCAGATCAGTTCAGTTGCTCAGTCGTGTCTGACTTTTTGTGACCCCATGGACTGCAGTATGCCAGGCTTCCCTGTGCATCACCAACTCTCGGAGCTTGCTCAAACTCATGTCCATCTAGTCAGGGTGCCATCCAGCCATCTCAGCCTCTGTTATCCCCTTCTCTTCCTATCTTCCATCTTTCCCAGCATCAGGGTCTTTTCCAATGAGTCAGTTCTTTGCATCAGGTGACCAAAGTATTGGAGTTTCAGCTTCAGCATCAGTCCTTCCAATGAACACCCAGGACTGATTTCCTTTAGGATGGACTGGTTGGATCTCCTTGCAGTCCAAGGGACTCTGGAGAGTCTTCTCCAACACCACAGTTCAAAAGCATCAATTCTTTGGTGCTCAGCTTTCTTTATAGTCCAACTCTCACATCCATACATGACTGCTGGAAAAGCCATACCTTTGACTATATGGACCTTTGTCAGCAAAGTAATGTCTCTGCTTTTTAGTATGCTGTCTAGGTTGGTCATAGCTTTTCTTCCTAGGAGCAAGTGTCTTTTAATTTCCTGGCTGCAAACAGCATCTGCAGTGATTTTGGAGCCCAAGAAAATCAAGTCTGTCACTGTTTCCATTGTTTCCCCAATCTATTTGCCGTGAAGTGATGGAACCAGATGCCGTGATCTTTGTTTTCTGAATGTTGAGTTTTAAGTCAGCTTCTTCACTCTCCTCTTTCACTTTCATCAGAGGCTCTTTAGTTCTTCTTCACTTTCTGCCATAAGGGTGGTGTCATCTGCCAGCTTCATCCAGCCCAGCATTTCGCATGATGTACTCTGCGTACTCTGTCACTTATACGCAGTGACAATATACAGCCTTGACGTACTCCTTTCCCAATTTGGAACCAGTCTGTTGTTCCATGTCCAGTTCTAACTGTTGCTTCTTGACCTGCATACAGATTTCTCAGGAGGCAGGTAAGGTGGTCTGATATTTCCCATCCCTTTAAGAATGTTCCACAGTTTGTTGTGATCCACACAGTCAAAGGCTTTGGCATAGTCAATAAACAGAAGTAGATGTTTTTTTGGAACTTTCATGCTTTTTCTATGACCCAACGGATGTTGGCAATTTGATCTCTGGTTCCTCTACCTTTTCTAAAACCAGCTTGAACATCTGGAATTTCTTGATTCACGTACTGTTGAAGCCCATGGCCCTGACTATATGAACTTTTGTTGGCAAAGTGATCTTTGCTTTTTAACACACTGTCTAGTTTTGTCATAGTTTTCCTTTCATGCAAGTATGTCAAGGCAGAAATCAGATAGCTACACTGACCATATAATTGAAAAATATTAAATCATGTAGTCTGTCAGTTCAGAAATAAGAGGTAAAGTCAGAAGGATATGGTTTGGATTCTGATATACTAGAATTTCTCAGATATTTTGATCTCTTATAATGGTGAAAGAGAAAACTATAAGCATCCTAGAAGATCTGTGATAAAACGTTTAGATAGATGTTTGATAGCATGTGTAAGGTAGCACTGCTAATTATAACTTATCCAGTTTTAAGAAATATGTTTATCTCTTTCACCTACATTATTGCAATCAATAGGGACCCATATTGTTTTCTTCCTTTGCAACCTCAATTTTAGTTATGCTATGCCATCCAAGAAAAAAAAAGCCTATTTCCCCACATCACTAAAAAATGAATAAATTAAACAAAAAAAAACAGAATCATTTTATGTAAGAAGTATATCCTCTATTTACCTTCCATTCCATACAAAGATATATTTGTATGGTATTTGTGTGAAAGTCTTCTAGAACTTGTCATTATAAGATTTAGGGTTAGATATTTAATGTGTCTCTTACCAGCTGTTTGATCTGGGGAATATTTAAAATCTATATGAACCTCGGCATACCCATCTATGAATAGTATTACCTGCTTCAGAGAATGGCTGTATGAAACAAGAACATGTATGAAAGTACCTAGATTTCCAGAGCCTGACACAAAATAGGCACGCAGTAGATGTTTGGTGAATTACACCGTATTCTCAAATTTAGTTGTCTATCATTTCCCACCTTCATTTTCCCCAGCCTTGCAGAGAAACATAATATTTATCCTACAAAAATATGTTAACCCTGTAGTAAATCTGTAGTAACTATAGTAACAAAAATATGTTAACCCTGTAGGAACTCTGCTTTCATGTAGTAAAGTTAGCTACGTATAAACGTGTCATATAGTGAAGTTAACCTCAGGGGTAGAGAATTTGTTTTACTATTTTTTATTCTTCCTTCATCCATAAATTTTTTTTTTTTTTGTATTTTTCCATAATCACCATTGAATCTCTCTCTAGGAACCTCAGCTTTGGCCTGCCTCCCTATATATCTATGTATTTTTCTCACTAAAGAAATTATGTGGAATGAATACTAATTGGTAGTAAATATACTTATAGTCTCAGCATTATGGAACTCAACATATAACAGTATGAGAATACAGATGGCATAGTCATGTGAGATATTGCTGCTTCTGTGGATTGGTGTGTGTAGTATAGGGTATACAGCATAACAATAAAGCTAGAAAATTTAAATGGATATTTCTGCTATAGATCCACCAAGTGAAAATATACTTCTGCTAATGTGAAGGGCTGCAAAGCAATTCCCATTGCTATTCTAAGATTCAGAGTCTTGGAATATGCCTGGAAGTAATGCATTGGAAAGGTTATACAAGACTATGACTGAAATGAATTATTGCCACATTATTGGCAAATTCAGTGAGAAATTGTTTTTACTTGAATTTAAAGGAAGTATAGTGTAGCATTAACTCAAATTGCCTCGATAGAGTTTCTTTTCTTCATTCATTCAAGTATTTAGAAAGTTGTTCTGCCTCCGATTTCCTTTCCTTTCCTTCTTCTTTTCTAATAGTGTGCATTTAGATTTCAGCTAATTCAATTTCTCTAAATCTAACCAATGTTGCAATATATATGGTTTACATATTTAATACATGCAAATTCATGATTACCTAAAATAATACTAATGTGTATGACTATTAAAATTATTAAGAATACAGTATTTAATCAGTATATAAATATATATATATTATCTACATATATGTAATTATACATTTTTCTCAAATGCAATAATCAGTGCATCTGTGGACTAAGATGTATAACTATCCTTTTCTTTAACTCTCTTCAATTCAGAATGTCTTAATGTACAAGAAATAGAAGGCATGAGGACATAGGATTTCTTTTTTAAGACAAAGATGTTTTCTGTTTAGTAGGTACATTTGGACTTCCTGAACTTGAGAAGGAATTGTTCTTCCATAGTCTAAAGCAGGGAACCCAACAGAAGCAAAGGTGGAATTCCTCCATGTTTGGGGAGCCCCAAGTTCACTATTCAAAAGAATTTCCAGTTCAGTCTGAAGCACTGTTTGTCTCCCAGCTGAAGATCATTAAACTTCAGCCACATTCTTCTCACTCAGTTCCTGATTTTGCACAAGCGAATAAGAAGTTTTACCTTTACCTTATGATAAATCACTCATTTAGTATATATGTGCTCATTTAAACTGTGAAATATAGTGACTCTTTTTAGCTTAAACAAAAGCAGCACTGGTATCTTCTCTTAACCTTCTATTTTGGTTGATGATTTCTGAATTTAAACATTTTTAAAGACTAGTTTTCTACTGATTTTCTTCAGTTTATGATCTTAAAAACATGATACATTGCAGAGGAAAGACACATTGTTGTTTTAATTCACCTGGCTAAGGTTGGCGTAGAAATGATCAAAGACTTTCACAGCAATTCGGTCACTTTTGTCAGACTGCTGAGTGAGCACGATTGTGCAACGTCAAGGGAATGAGCTGGGCTGCATATTGTCACATAATGTTTGCATTATGAGAACAGAATGTTAATAGAAACAAAAAGCACTGGGAAACATGAGAAAACTCCAGATTTGTTTCTCTTTAGAAGAACATTTTGATTTCACTTCCACCACGACGATTTCTTTGTCATAGTGTATATACTGCATTTTTATCCTTAAATAGTGATTATTTGCTAATAATGCTATTAGATGAGTTAAGTGGATCCAGCACTTCAAAAGTGTTTACACTTTGCCAGTATTCCTTTAATTAAAAAAAAAAAATGCTTATTTTAATTTAGCTTTCTTAATCTCTGTATTAATATTATTCTCAGTATTAATACCATGACTGAAAACACAATGTTTGTAAAGTGTTCTTTGCTCGGCACTTGTTAAAGAAGGTACATCAGGGATACGTACTTCTTATCTCTTCTCTCAGTTTACTTTTACCTTTGATGATGTCCCTGTTAACATGTACTAGGAAGAAGACGACTAAATTTTAAATTGCATCAAGGCATTTCAAATCCACTGAAGTACTCAGTTTCTATGTATGATAGAAATATATGTCATAACACACAGTAAATTAAAGTTTTAACTGAAAACCAAAGATAATACTGCATGGTAAGTTGCTTCAGCCGTGTCCGACTCTTTGCGACCTCATGGATGGTAGCCCTCCAGGCTTGTCTGTCCAGCACATTTCCCAGGTGAGGGTCCTGGAGTGGGTTGCCAGTTCCTCCTACAGAGGATATTCCTGCCCCAGGGATTGAACCCAGGTCTCCTGCATCTCCTGCATGGGCAGGCAGATCCTTTCCTACTGCACCCCCGGGAAGCCCATACACACGGTGTTTAACATATTCTAATAGGCACACTTAGCTTTCTAAGTGCATGAAGGCTAGGGACAACCATTCTTGTTATTCCTGGACAGACTCGTTTCTTCTCTATCCGGTTGTCATTAAAACTGAAACTTGTGCTTTTGTGACTTCTCTTTTTATATGTTAAGAATAATGAAAGGAAAGCAAGCACCAGATCCAGAAACAAGTGTGTGCTTCTACAGAGAAATCACAAAATGAGGAGACTTTTCACCTTCAGGTCACTAATCTGAAAGCAGAGTCTGCTTACCAGGTTGTGCCTACCAGCAATTTCTAGGATACAAAATAGAGAGGGAACTAAGATGGTGGAGGAATAGGACGGGGAGACCACTTTTCCCCCCACAAATTCATCGAACGATCATTTGAACACTGAGCAAACTCCACAAAACAACTTCTGATCGCTAACAGAGGACATCAGACACCCAGAGAGGCAGCCCATTGTCTTTGAAAGGAGTGCTGTATGGATGGAGAAGTCTTGAGGCTACTGGAAGAATAAGACTGAAATCCAGAGGCAAGAGGCTTAAACCCAAAACCTGAGAACACCAGAGAACTCTGGACTACAGGGAACATTAATTAATAAGAGATCATCCAAAAGCCTCCATACCTACACTGAAACCAACCACCACCTAAGAGCCAATAAGTTCCAGAGCAAGACGTACCACGCAAATTCTCCAGCAATGCAGGAACATAGCCCTGGGCATCAACATACAGGCTGCCCAAAGTCACACCAAACCCATAGACCCATCTCAGAACTCACTACTGGACATTCCATCGCACTCCAGAGAGAAGAAATCCAGCTCCACCCACCAGAACACCAACACAAGCTTCCCTAACCAGCAAACCTTGACAAGCCAAAGATCCAGCCCCACCCACTGGGAGAACCTCCACAGTAAAAAGGAACCACAGACTACCAGAATACAGAAAGGCCACCCCAAACACAGCAATCTAAATAAGATGAAAAGGCAGAGAAATACCCAGCAGGTAAAGGAACATGAAAAATGCCCACCAAGCCAAACAAAAGAGGAGATAGGGAATCTACCTGAAAAAGAATTTAGAATAATGATAATAAAAATAATCCAAAATCTTGAAAACAAAATAGAGTTACAGATAAATAGCCTGGAGACAAGGATTGAGAAGATGCAAGAAATGTTTAACAAGGACCTAGAAGAAATAAAAAAGAGTCAATTAAAAATGAATAATGCAATAAATGAGATAAAAAACACTCTGGAGGGAACCAACAGTAGAATAACGGAGGCAGAAGATAGGATAAGTGAGGTAGAAGATCAAATGGTGGAAATAAATGAAGCAGAGAGGAAAAAAGAAAAAATAATTAAAAATAAATGAGGACAACCTCAGGAACCTCTGGGACAATGTAAAACACCCCAACATTCGAATCATAGGAGTCCCAGAAGAAGACAAAAAGAAAAGGCCATGAGAAGATACTATGAGGAGATAATAGCTGATACATGAGGAGATAATAGCTGATAATAGCTGAAAACTTCCCCAAAATGGGGAAAAAAATAGTGACACAAGTCCAAGAAACCCAGAGAGTCCCAAACAGGATAAACCCAAGGTGTAACACCAAGACACATATTAGTCAAATTAACAAAGATCAAACACAAAGAACAAATATTAAAAGCAGCAAGGGAGAAACAACAACACACAAAGGGATTCCCATAAGTGCCGGAGCCTGCCGGCAAACGAACTGGTCAAGAACGCAATTACCAGAGTACCTAGGAAAAAGAAGACTCAGAAAGAGAAAGATGGGGTTGAGAGGGACGGAGTCCGCTTGTGTCTGACTCCGCCAACTTTATTGAAGAATACCACGCCTATATATACGCTAACAGGAGTTACTAAGAATAGATCGAGGGTTTTGCATACGTGCAGAGCTATAGATGTTTTAAATTCCCACACTCAAGATCAGTAAAGTGTTAATTACCCTAGCGCCCAACATTATTAAGATCATTAGAACATTAGATAGAAAACAGGCTTCATCAATAGAACATTATCTAGATGGAAAACAGGTTTCGAGCATGATGAGCTTATCAGCACCAGAAAAACAGGCAAAAAGTCACCGGTGTGTTTTTTCCCTGAAGGAGACAAATGCAAGTCTATACTTTAACAAGAAGGGGTGGCAGGACAAAGAGAGACCCTTTGTTCTCTCTTAGGGCCGTAAGGGGCCTGTACATTCAGGCCGGCTCCCTGCACATAAGGACAACAGCTGACCTTACAATAGCAACTCTTCAGGCCAGAAGGGAATGACAGGTCGTACTTGAAGTAATGAAAGAGAATAACCTACAACCCAGATTACTGTACCCAGCAAGGACCTCATTCAGATATGAAGGAGAATTCAAAAGCTTTACAGTCAAGCAAAAGTTGAGAGAATTCAGCACCACCATCCCAGCTCTTCAACAAAAGCTAAAGCATCTTCTCTAGACAGAAAACACAGAAAGGTTGTATGAACGTGAACCCAAAACAACAAAGCAAATGGCAACGGGACCATTCTTATCAATAATTACCTTAAATGTAAATGGGTTGAATACCCCAACCAAAAGACAAAGATTGGCTGAATGGATACAAAAGCAAGACCCCTATAGATGCTGTCTGCAAGAGACCCACCTCAAAGCAAGGGACACATACAGACTGAAAGTGAAGTGCTGGAAGAAAATATTTCATGCAAATGGAGACCAAAAGAAAGTAGGAGTCGCAATACTTATATCAGATAAAATAGACTTTAAAATAAAGGCTGTGAAAAGAGACAAAGAAAGGCACTACATAATGATCAAAGGATCAATCCAAGAAGAAGATATAACAATTATAAATATATATGCACCCAACATAGGAGCATTGCAACATGTAAGGCAAATGGTAACAAAAATGAAGGGGGAAATTAACAATAACACAATAATAGTGGGAGACTTTAATACCCCACTCACACCTATGGACAGATAAACTAAACAGAAAATTAACAAGGAAACACAAACTTTAAATGACACAATAGTCCAGCTAGACCTAATTGATATCTATAGGACATTTCACCCAAAACAATCAATTCCACCTTTTTCTCAAGTGCACACGGAACCTTCTCCAGAATAGATTACGTCCTGGCCATAAATCTAGCCTTGGTAAATTCAAAAAAATTGAAATCATTCCAGTCATCTTTTCTGACCACAATGCAGTAAGATTAGATCTCAATTACAGGGGGGGGGGGGGGGGGAGACGATTAAAAATTCCAACATATGGAGGCTAAATAACATGCTTCTGAATAATCAACAAATCATAGAAGAAATCAAAAAAGAAATCAAAATATGTATAGAAATGAATGAAAATGAAAACACAACAACCCAAAACCTATGGGACACTGTAAAAGCAGTGCTAAGGGGAAGGTTCATAGCAATACAGGCTTACCTCAAGAAACAAGAAAAAAGTCAAATAAATAACCTAACTCTACACCTAAAGCAACTAGAGAAGGAAGAAATGAAGAACCCCAGGGTTAGTAGAAGGAAAGAAATCTTAAATATTAGGGCAGAAATAAATGCAGAAAGAAACAAAAGAGACCATAGCAAAAATAGCTAAAAGCTGTTTTTTTGAAAAGGGAAATAAAATTTACAAACCGTTAGCCAGACTCATCAAGAAACAAAGGGAGAAGAAACAAATCAACAAACTTAGAAATGAAAATGGAGAGATCACAACAGATAACTCTGAAATACAAAGGATCATAAGAGACTACTACCAGCAGCTCTATGCCAATAAAATGGACAACTTGGATGAAATGGACAAATTCTTAGAAAAGTATAACTTTCCAAAACTGAACCAGAAATAGAAGATCTTATCAGACCCATCACAAGCAAGGAAATTGAAACTATAATCAGAAATATTCCAGCAAACAAAAGCCCAGGACCAGATGGATTCACAGCTGAATTCTACCAAAAATTTAGAGAAGAGTTAACATCTATCTTACTCAAACTCTTCCAGAAAATTGCAGAAGAAGGCAAACTTCCAAACTCATTCTATGAGGCCACCATCACCCTAATACCAAAACCAGACAAAGATGCCACAAAAAAAGAAAACTACAGGCCAATATCACTGATGAACATAGATGCAAAAATCCTTAACAAAATTCTAGCAAACAGAATCCAACAACATATTAAAAAAATCATACATCATGACCAAGTGGGCTTTATCCCAGGAAGGCATGGATTCTTTAATGTCCACAAATCAATCAATGTAATACACCACATTAACAAATTGAAAGATAAAAACCATATGACTATCTCAATAGATGCAGAAAAAGCCTCTGACAAAATTCAACATCCATTTATGATAAAAACTCTCCAGAAAGCAGGCATAGAAGGAACATACCTCAGCATAATAAAAGCTATATGTGACAAACCCACAGCAAACATTATCCTCAATGGTGAAAAATTGAAAGCATTTCCCTTAAAGTCAGGAACAGGACAAGGGTGACCACTCTCACCACTACTATTCAACATAGTTTTTGAAGTGTTGGCCACAGGAATCAGAGCAGAAAAAGAAGTAAAAGGAATCCAGATATGGAAAGAAGAAGTAAAACTCTCGCTGTTTGCAAACGACATGATCCTCTACACAGAAAACCCTAAGGACTCTACCAGAAAATTACTAGAGCTAATCAACGAATATAGTAAAGTTGCAGGATATAAAATTAACACACAGAAATCCCTTGCATTCCTATATGCTAACAATGAGAAAACAGAAAGAGAAATTAAGGAAACAATACCATTCAGCATTGCAACAAAAAGAATAAAATACTTATGAGCATATCTACCTAGAGAAATGAAAGACCTATATATAGAGAACTATAAAACACTGATGAAAGAAATCAAAGAGGACACAAATTGATGGAGAAATATACCATGTTCATGGATTGGAAGAATCAATATTTTGAAAATGAGTATACTATCCAAAGTGATCTATAGATTCAATGCAATCCCTATCAAGCTACCAACAGTATTTTTCACAGAATTAGAACAAATAATTTCACAATTTGTATAGAAATACAAAAAACCTTGAAGAGCCAAAGCAATCTTGAGAAAGAAGAATGGAACTGGAGGAATCAACCTGCCTGACTTCAGGCTCTACCACAAAGCCACAGTCATCAAGACAGTATGGTACTGGCACAAAGGCAGAAATATAGATCAATGGAACAGAATAGAAAGCCCAGCGATAAATCCACATACCTATGGACACCTTATCTTTGACAAAGGAGGCAAGGATATACAATGGGAAAAAGACAACCTCTTTAACAAGTGGTGCTGGGAAAACTGGTCAACCACTTGTTAAAGAATGAAACTAGAACACTTTCTAACACCATACACAAAAATAAACTCAAAATGGATTAACGATCTAAATGTAAGACCAGAAACCATAAAACTCCTAGAGGAAAAAATAGGCAAAACACTCTCCGACATAAATCACAGCAAGATCCTCTATGACCCACCTCCCAGAATATTGGAAATAAAAGCAAAAATAAACAAATGGGACCTAATGAAACTTAAAAGCTTTTGCACAACAAAGGAAACTATAAGCAAGGTGCAAGGACAGCCCTCAGATTGGGAGAAAATAATAGCAAACGAAGCAACAGACAAAGGTTTAATCTCAAAAATATACAAGCAACTTCTGCAGCTCAATTCCAGAAAAATAAATGACCCAATCAAAAAATGGGCCAAAGAACTAAACAGACATTTCTCCAAAGAAGACATACAGATGGCTAACAAACACATGAAAAGATGCTCAACATCACTCATTATCAGAGAAATGCAAATCAAAACCACAACAAGGTTCCATTACACTCCAGTCAGGATGGCTACTATCCAAAAGTCTACAAGCAATAAATGCTGGAGAGGGTGTGGAGAAAAGGGAACCCTCTTACACTGTTGGTGGGAATGCAAACTTGTGCAGCCATTATGGAGAACAGTGTGGAGATTCCTTAAAATACTGGAAATAGAACTGCCATATGACCCAGCAATCCCTCTCCTGGGCTTACACACCGAGGAAACTAGATCTGAAAGAGACACATGTACCCCAATGTTCATCGCAGCACTGTTTATAATTGCCAAGACATGGAAGCAACCTAGATGCCCATCAGCAGTCGAATGGATAAGGAAGCTGTGGTACATATACACCATGGAATATTACTCAGCCATTAAAAAGAATTCATTTGAATCAGTTCTAATGAGATGGATGAAACTGGAGCCCGTTATACAGAGTGAAGTAAGCCAGAAAGATGAAGACCAGTACAGTATACTAACGCATATATATGGAATTTAAAAAGATGGTAATGATAATCCTATATGCAAAACAGAAAAAGGACACAGATGTACAGAACAGATTTTGGGACTCTGTGGGAGAAGGCGAGTGTGGGATGTTCTGAGAGAATAGCATTGAAACAAGTATGCTATCAAGGGTGAAACAGATCACCAGCCCAGGTTGGATGCATGAGATAAGTGGTCAGGGCTGGTGCACTGGGAAGACCCAGAGGGATGCGGTGGGGAGGGAGGTGGGAGGGGGTATCAGGATGGGGAACACATGTGCATCCATGGTTGATTCATTTTAATCTATGGCAAAAATCACTATAATATTTTAAAGTAATTAACCTCCAACTAATAAAAATAAATGAAAAAAAAAATACGCTTACAAGTAAAAAAAAAAAAAATAAAGCTACTGAAAAATTTAAAAAAAAAAAGTGCAAAATAATGAGATGGACTCACATCACATGGTTCACATCTCCTTTTTAGATATTAAAAATGCCAAGGACTACAAAGAGACTGTTTTTCCCAACATATTTTTAAAGTTTTCACCCCTTACTTAAAAGTATTTTCTCATGCTACCTTCTATAATTCTCATGGACCAAGACTTTTTATGTTCCAATTCTGTACTCTTCAGTACTTAAATAGGTCAAGTGCACAAACATTTGCACAGGCAAACTCATATGACCATGTTCTATAGTCTGAATGTATGTATGTTTAGATTGCAGTCCTCATCGGGTCATTAAAATTGCTTAGAAATTCAACTTACATTTGTTCTTTTCTTTGAGATGACTATTTTCTTACCCCTCCTCTCTTCTTCTTTTCTCTTCTTTAATCCTTCCATTCCTTCACTTCCTCACTCAGGGCTAAGGACCTGCATTTTAACTGATACAATATATGCAATTAGAAGAGAAATTCCATATTTCCTTACCACTTAATCTACTGAACTACTAAGTATTTTTATATGTTTCAATGACTCAACCTTACTTTCAAATATGAGTGAATGACCTTTCCTTTTATCTAAATAAGTCATTTCACTTGTGGATTTGACCATATCCTTTTATGTCTATTCAAGGAATTTGTTCTTGTGTTTTTCCCCTCTTTTTCTGTATCATCAATTTTCTGCTACTAAAGTTATTTTCTCATCAGCATAAATACACATGCAACAGTACTCAATAAATGTCTGTTCCTTGAGTTCATCACCCTTAAGTCCTGCCTTATTTCTTGCTTCCTTCTATAGAAGAAATTCCATGAGTTTTCCACCTCCTGTCTTACTATCTCACTTGTTTTGTCTGGAACCAGCATCAATCAAACTGTCTTAGCCCCTTCACCCCTGAAACTACAATGCAAAGTCACCCATAGTCTCCATGTTTTGAAACTGATAGCTATTTCTCAAGCTTCCCCTTTGTAGATATGTCAGTATTATTTAATCTTTTTTTTTTTTTTTTTTTTTTTTTACTGAAAATATTCTTCATTTGCATGCCAGAACTGCACAGTTTCTTGGGTTTAATGTTGACTTCAGTGGCTGTTTCTTAACCATCCCCCCAGCTTAATCTTTTTATTCTGCCTAGTTTATAAAATTTGGCATGCCCATGGGTTCAAGTATCATTTCTCTATTTATATCCACTTCCTAGCTGATCTCATCATCTATAAATTGGTTACTTCACAAATTACATTTCTGTTTCTACCCTGCCTGCCAATCGCAGACTTCTGTACCTAACCATTCACTCAATTTCTCTTCTTAGATGTCTAAGAACTAGCATATCCAAAACAAAATTCTTAATTCCACTTTCCAGCCTGTGCTTTCCCCACATGTCCTTTTTTCATAAATGATACTATGATTTACTCAGCTAAAAATAAAAAGGAAATTAGTTGTCCTTGAGTTCTCTTTCTCTTTCTTTTAATATCCATCCATCAATTAGCCTAGTCAGGTCTCCCTTTGAAATATAAATCAGAAGATATTTCAGAAGGTCTGAGGACATGACACAGTGAAAGAAAGTAGCCAGAATTTTAAAAACTTTGTGACAAAAGTTAAAAGAGAAATCTTGTACTCTAAAGATTTTCATCTCTTGGTGGAGTGAGGATGATAACGATGCTGATTCTCAAGAACTGGAAAGAACTGAGATTAAATTAGAACAAAGAGCACAAGTGTAGGGAGTGAGATGTTCCTGTTCCTCTGAGATAAGAGAGATGGTGAAGAGAATAGGCAGAGATTGATGACTGGGCATTAGGATCTCAACCTTAAAGCGAACAATCTTCATTGTCCAATTGACTAGTGGAGATAATAGGAAAAAAAAAAGTGTGGGGATATGGACAGGCTGTCTTCAGTCACCTCAGTAAAGTAGGAGGCAAAGTTATCTCTGAGCATATGACTTGGTGAGCATAGAAAGTATCTGAAACAGCCACCACAAGGTACCAAAGGAAAAGCAATGAAAGGAACACAGAGTAGCCAAGAGGTCCCCGTCTAGAAGTCTCCATTGAATGGAAGGTATTGTTTTCTAGTCTGAAATGGACTTCTGCATTTTCCTGTACTGAAGGCAGCAGCTCTGACATCACCCCATAAGTGTACCACAGAACTCCCTGTTCCCTGGGCGACTGAATAAAGAAGAATGGCATGAGAGCGTCAGCCTTGTGCAAGGATGTATATATTGATTGCAGGTGCAAGGTATTGAAATAGTCATACTCATTCGGGCTGTTCATAGTCATGATCTTCCCTCTGATTCTGTTCCTTTATATGCTTGTTCTTTACCCTTTCTGCCTCTTCAGTAGCTAACATTTTATTGTGATTTTTGTATCTATTTCACATATAAATGGGCATATTCTTATTTTTTAATTAGTTTTTGTTTTGGAATAAAATTATATTAATACTAGTTAATAAATTAACTAGACAGCTTTTGTTTTCTATTTTCTGACAAAACATGTTCAAAATAGGAATTAATGGTTATTTAAAAGCTTACATACATACTGTTACATATATATACATATAGATAGGTTTCATTTATAATGTATGCATATGTCTCTATTTTTCTCCTTTTATAGTCCTACTTTAGCTATTATTGTTCTTATGATAAAATGTGAAATTAGTGTCTCTTTCCGTTAGAAAAGCTGTGTTTGTTTCGTTTCTTATTTCACTATTTCAAGGAATATTTTTAGTACTTTCTTGCCTGGAGAATCCTAGGAATGGGGGAGCCTGGTGGCTTGCCATCTATGGGGTCGCACAGAGTCGGACATGACTGAAGCGACTTAGCAGCAGCAGCAGCAAACCAAAATAAATTTTTCAGTGGTAACAATTCTGAGGCATTGTCTTCAGTGTAGTTTTACTCCCACATTATATTATATTATGGTTTCTTCTTATAACATTCACAAATCAAAGTTCTTTTTTTTCAGAATACATTGAAAATATTGGTTACTTGTCTTTTTTGCATCCTGTGTTACAGTTAGGAAGTTTATTACTAATTTGGTGCTTGTTGCTATGTAGGTAATCTGTTTCTGCCTGTGTGTGTTGTGTACTGTCTTGCAGTTTACTATTCTAAATTTTACTGTAATATGCCTAAGTCTGAAACTTTCTATTTTATATTTTTCATAATCAGTTTTAATTCTGTGAAAATTCACTTCGTAATTTTTTTAAATGTATCTTGATCTCTCTTTTTATGTTTCTCTCTTTCTAGTATTCCCAGTATCTAGATTTTGGCACTTTAATTTCTATGCTCTAAATCTCTCAGTATTTCTTTGATATATCTCTATACTTTTTTTGTAGTCCTCTAGGAGAGTTTCTCCATTTAATCTTTATGTTCAATAATTCATCCATTAATTTTACCAATTCTGCAGATTATTTTTATGACTTTTTATAATTCCAGACATTATATTTTCATACTAATATTTTCTATATGGTTCACTTATTAATGACTTGTTATTCTTTTCTCATTTACAAGTATTTTTCCCTTGTCCTTAGGTAGATACTATCTTCATTTCCTTCTATTCTTAAAATTTTGTTTCTATGAAAATTTTAACCTAGAAAGAATATTTGCCTTATTAAAGTAAATATTTTTTCTTCATTTTTTGCTATTGAAAAAATCACAGTGTCTGCTGGACTTCAGTCTGAAAATATACATGAAAATCAAAGTGAAAGTTGCTCAGTCGTGTCCAACTCTTTGCAACCCCATGGACTATAGCCCCCCAGGCTCCTTTGTCCATGGGATTTTCCAGGCAAGAATACTGGAGTGGGTTGCCATGCCCTCCTCCAGGGAATCTTCCCAACCCATGGATCAAACCCAGGTATCCAGCATTGAAGGCGAATTCTTTACTCTCTGATCTACCAGAGAAACCTGAAAATATACATGGCTTTACGAACAAAGCTAGTGGAGGTGATGGAATTCCAGTTGAGCTATTTCAAATCCTGAAAGATGATGCTGTGAAAGTGCTGCACTCAATATACCAGCAAATTTGGAAAACTCAGCAGTGGCCACAGGACTGGTTTTTCCAGTAGTCATGTATGGATGTCAGAGGAGGACTATAAAGAAAGCTGAGTGCAGAAGATTTGATGATTTTGAAGTGTGGTGTTGGAGAAGACTCTTGAGAGACCCTTGGACTGCAAGGAGATCCAACCAGTCCATCCTAAAGGAGATCAGTCCTGGGTGTTCATTGGAAGGACTGATGCTGAAGCTGAAACTCCAATACTTTGGCCACCTCATGCAAAGAACTGACTCATTGGAAAAGACCCTGATGCTGGGAAAGATTGAGGGCAGGAGAAGGGGACGACAGAGGATAAGATGGCTGTATGGCATCACTGATGTTGGTAGGAATGTAGGATGTGTGAGGATGGTACATTTAGAGACAGTAGACCAGAGAATGTTTTACTCTGAGGTTCTCCTCTTAGAAGAGACTATGAAGGAAGGCTGAGGGTGGGTCAAAGTTCAGGAGCCTGTTGAAGGAGAGAAGCTTAGCTAGTTTGGTCACATCTAAGTAGCAGGTATTTTGTCCAGATTGGTCAGTAATACAGACAGTTCCTCTAATCAGTCATTGTTGTTCAGTCACTCAGTCATGTCTGAGTGACTTTGTGACCCTAGGGACTGCTGCAAGCCAAGCTTCCTTGTTGTTCACCACCTCCTAGAGTTTGCTCAACTTATGTGCATTGAATCATTGATGCCCTTCAGCCTTCTCATCCTCTGTTGTCCCCTTCTCCTCCTGCCCTCAATCTTTCACAGCATCAGGGTCTTTTCCAACGAGTTGGCTCTTCACAATAGGTGGCCAAAGAATTGAAGCTTCAGCTTCAGCATCAGTCCTTCAAAGGAATATTCAGGACTGATTTCCTTTAGGATTGACTGGTTGGATCTCCATGCTGTCCAAGGGACTCTCAAGAGTCTTCTCCAACACCACAGTTCAAAAGCATCAATTTTACGATGCTCAGCGTTCTTTATGGTCCAACCCTCACATCCCATGACTACTGGAAAAACTATAGCACCATAGCTTTGACTATAGAGACCTTTATTGGCAAAGTGTCTGCTATTGGCAAAATGTCTCTGCTTTTTAATATGCTTTCTAAATTTGTCACAGCTTTTCTTCCAAGAAGAAAGTGTCTTTTGATTTCAATCAATCATTAATGAAGTAAATAATAGGAATTTGGGAGGTCTAAGTCTGACCCTGTTCTGGGTAAACAGGAGAGTGCTCTGGATCTTATCTAAGTAATGTGGGAAAGGGGGTTCTTTGTAGCAAGCCATTACCAGGCACAAATGGTGGGGGATTTCCTTAACCTTTGTTATTTTCCAGGATTACATGACTAGGGTAAAGTTCAAATCGTCAAGGTGGTGATGAGGATAGAGATTTCTCAGAAGAAATGTTTTGGCAGCTGGATAGGAAAGGGTGGTAGAAAGCTGACAGGAGGGTCACCAGCAGATTTAAGATCACCATGGTTCCACTAAAGTTAAAAATAGGTCGTTTTGATTGTAGCCACAGAAGCAGAATGCATTATTTGCTGTGGTCAAACAGTATTGCTCCTAGGCAAGTATAGAGCCTCTAACAGTAACAGTAATGCCTCTAATACTAAGGAAAGCATGATTTTACAATAGAAATATTTGAAGGATATGTTTTGGAGGGCTAGATTTTCTATCAATGTGCTCTTACCAAAGCCATTAACACTGTAAGATGCTGTAGACATCATGTGAAAAGATGTTTCTTTTAGTTTCTTCTAGGACTGATACATATAGCTGGTAAAAGGAATTGTTTCCCTATGTCTTAAAACTGTATATAAAATGTTAAAATGGCAAATCTATTCAGTTCAGTTCAGTTCAGTCAGTCAGTCGTATCCAACTCTTTGCGACCCAAGGACTGCAGTGCCAGGCTTCCCTGTCCATCACCAACTCCCGGAGCTTACTCAAACTCATGTCCATCAAGTCAGTGATGCCATCCAACCGTCTCATCCTGTGTCATCCCCTTCTCCTCCCGCCTTCAATCATTCCCAGCATCATGGTCTTTTCAAATGAGTCATTTCTTCCCATCAAGTGGTCGAAGTATTGGAGCTTCAGCTTCAGCATCAGTCCTTTAATGAACATTCAGGACAGATTTCCTTTAGGATGGACTGGTTTGATCTCCTTGCTGTCCAAGGGACTCTCAAGAGTCTTCTCCAACACCACAGTTCAAAAGCATCGATTTTTCAGCACTCAGCTTTCTTTATAGTCCAATTCTTACATCCATACATGACTAATGGAAAAGCCACAGCTTTGACTAGACAGACCTTTGTTGGCAAAGTAATGTCTCTGCTTTTTAATATGCTGTCTAGGTTGGTCATAACTTTTCTTCCAAGGAGCAGGAGTCTTTAATTTCATGGCATGCTGTTACCATCTGCAGGGATTTTGGAGCCCCCCAAAATCAAGTCTGTCACTGTATCCATTGTTTCCCCATCTATTTACCATGAAGTGATGGGACCACATGCCATGATCTTAGTTTTCTGAATGTTGAGTTTTAAGCCAACTTTTTCACTCTCCTCTTTCACTTTCATCAAGAGGCTTTTTAGTTCTTCTTCGCTTTCTGCTATAAGTGTGGTGTCATCTGCATATCTTAGGTATTTGATATTTCTCCCAGGAATCTTGATTCCAGCTTGTGCTTCATCCAGTCCAGCATTTCTTATGATGTACTCTGCATATAAGTTAAATAAGCAGGGTGACGATATACAGCCTTGATGTACTCCTTTCCCATTTTGGAACCAGTCTGTTGTTCCATGTCCAGTTCTAACTGTTGTTTCTTGACCTGCATTCAGATTTCTCAGGAGGCAGGTAAGGTGGTCTAGTATTCTCACCTCTTTAAGAATTTGCCACAGTTTGTTGTGATCCACACAGTCAAAGGCTTTGGCATAGTCAATGAAGCAGAAGTAGATGTTTTATTGGAACTCTCTTGCTTTTGTGATGATCCAATGGACATTGGCAATTTGATCTCTGCTTCCTCTGCCTTTCCTAAATCCAGCTTCTACATCTGGAAGTTCACATTCACGTACTGTTGAAGCCTGATTTGGAGAATATTTAGCATTACTTTACTAGCATATGAAATGAGTGCAGTTGTTCGGTAGTTTGAACATTCTTTGGTATCGCCTTTCTTTGGGATCGGAATGAAAACTGACCTTTTCCATTCCTGTGCCCACTGCTGAGTTTTCCAAATTTGCTGACATATTGAGTGCAGCACTTTCACAACATCATGTTTTAGGATTTGAAATAGCTCAACTGAAATTCCATCACCTCCGCTAACTTTGTTTGTAGTCATGCTTCCTAAGGCCCGCTTGATTTTGCATTCCAGAATGTTGGCTCTAGGTGAGTGATCACATCATTTTGATTATCTGGATCGTGAAAATTTTTTGTATAGTTCTTCTGTGTATTCTTGCCACCTCTTCTTTTTTTTTTTTTTTTTATTAGTTAATATCTTCTGTTTCTGTTAGGTCCATACCATTTCTGACCTTTATTGTGCCCATCTTTGTATGAAATGTTCTCTTGGTATCTTTAATTTTCTTGAAATCTATGCACTTTTGTAAATCCTTGTTAGAATTTATCATAAAGATAAAAATTAGTTGCCATACATGTCAAAAATTAAAAATCAAAATGGATAACATTAAAGCAAGACATTTAAGTGAAAAAATCCTTTTCAAGCTAAATATCCTAATGACAGGTGAAAAATTTTGAAACTCAGGTACAAAGTTTTATATTGCTGCTTTGTCTGTAGAAATCAACTGAATCTTAACACAATATATATTTTATGAATTCCAGTCAAGATCCCTTCAGTCTTTAATCCTAGACTGTAATAGCATTAATTGAGCAGTCAAGCTGTTTTATTCTAGTCTTTCAAAGGAATTAAGACAGTTTTGCCAAAGATAATGCTACCTCAGTGATTGGATCCTACAAGTTCTCACTCACAGTTAGGATAAGGATATCAAAGTGTTTGGTCAAATGATGAAAACAGCAGATCTAAAAAGGTATAATTCTTTTGTGTGCAACGACAATAAAAGGGGGAAATAGTGTATTGTGATTTTTAAAAGGGGGGAAATATTAAGTAGAACTTATACAAAGAACTTCAAAATCTAACATTCAAAATGAAGCTTAAGCTAGGTTACTCTTAGGTCCACATATAGGAAAGCCATGTTTATTCTATTGTAATAATGTCCATTTCGATATGGAGTTTTGTCTTTATCAATATTTCTTTTAGCATAATTTATTTTGATTATCTCATTTGAGAGAAAAGTAACTGACCTCCCATTAAGAGCATAAGATAATGAATAAAATCCAGGGAGAGAAATACTTCATTGATCATTGGATGAAGCTTTCATGAAAAAATCTCAATCTAATGTTGAAACAGACTGATATAAGCCTGCCAAAATTTAGCTCAGAATTTTATAGGCACTTATGGAAGTATATGAGATACTCATCATGCCACTGGGATAGCTCAGATGGTTTGAGGTTTCCACTACTTCCATCTCTGGAGTTTTCTCTCTTTTCATTAAAAGGACACAAAAAAGTACATGTGGTTATCTTCATTCTGGAGGGGATGAGTGGTGGTACTCGGGCTGATACTCAGTCCTGATACTCAGTCCCCATACTGAGTTTTGCGATATCCCAATGTTGCCATAATTACGGACCAGATACTTACTGAACAGTACTTAGCTCTGGAAATGACTTCTGAATATGTTTCTTTCAAATCCTCTTAGAATAGGCAGTGTCAGTAAATTTCAAATTTTGTAGCTTTTATTGTCAGTAAGAATAGGCTGTATATGCTCATTTTTCCTTTTGTTTCATTGTAGCCTCTCAGTGAGTGACGATGATGGTGTGGTCACTCACCTATAGTCAGACATCCTGGAGTGTGAAATCAAATGTGCCTTAATAAGCATTACTACTAATAAAGCTAGTGGAGGTGATGGAATTCCAGCTGAGCTATTTGAAATCCTAAAAGATGATGCTGTTAAAGTGCTGCACTCAGTATATCAGCAAGTTTGGAATAGTAAGTAGTGGTCACGAGACTGGAAAATGTCAGTTTTCATTCCAATCCAAAAGAAGGGTAGTATCAAAGAATGTTCAAGCTAATGTATGATTGTGCTCATTTCACATGCTAGCAACATGAGGCTCAAATGAGGCTCCAAGCTAGGTTTCAGCAGTATGTGAATTGCAAACTTCCAGATGTACAAGCTGGTTTTAGAAGATGCAGAAGAACCAGAGATAAGATTGCCAAAATCCTTTTGATCACAGAGAAATCAAGAGAATTCCAGAAAAACATCTATGTCTTCTTCATTGACTGTGCTAAGCCTTTAACTGTGTGGATTACAATAAACTGTGGAAAATTCTTAAAGAGACTCCCGTATCAGACCACTTCACCAGTCTCCTGATAAAGCTGTATACAGGTCAAGAAACAACAGTTAGAACTGGACATGGAACAACAGACTGCTTCAACATTAGGAAAAGAATACATCAAGGCTGTATATTGTCACCCTGTTTATTTAAATTATGTGCAGAGTACATCATGAGAAATGGTGAGCTGGATGAATCACAAGCTGGAATCAAGATTAGTGGGAGAAATATCAACAATTTCAGATATGCAGATGATAACCACTATAATGACAGAAAGTGAAGTGGAACTAAAGAGCCTCTTGATGAAGGTGAAAGATGAGAGTGAAAAAGCTGGCTTAAAATTCAACATTCAAAAAACTAAGATCATGATTTCTGGTCTGATGACTTCATGGCAAATAGATGGGGAAAAAGTGGAAACAGTGACAGATTTTATTTTCTTGGGCTCCAAAATCACCACAGACGGTGATTGCTACCATGAAATTAAAAGACGCTTGCTCCTTGGAAGAAAAGCTATGAAAAACCTAAACAGCGTATTAAAAAGCAAAGATAGCACTTTTCCAACAAAGATCCGTCTAGTCAAAGCTAAGGTTTTTCCACTAGTCATGTACGAATGTGAGAGTTGGACCTTAAAGAAGGCTTAGCGCTGAAGAATTGATGCTTTCTTATTGTACTGCTGGAGAAGACTCTTGAGAGTGAGTCCATCGGACAGCAAGGAGATCAAATCAGTCAGACCTAGAGGAAATCAACCCTGAATATTCATTGAAGGACTGATGCTGAAGCTGAAGCTCCAATACTTTGGCCACCTGATTCAAAGAGCTGACTCACTGGAAAAGATTCTGATGCTGGGAAAGATTGAGGGCAGGAGGCGAAGATGGTTGGATGGTATCACAGCCTCGATGGCCATGAGTTTGAGCAAACTCCCCAAGATACTGAAGGACAGGGAATCCTGGTGTGCTACAGTCCATGAAGTCCCAAAAGAGTCAGACATGACTTAACAACTCAACAACAACAGCAGCCTTTATTTTGACCTTACTCTTCAGTGCTAAATCACTTCAGTCATGTCCCACACTTTGTGACCCTATGGACTATAGCCCACTGGACTCCTCGGTCCATGGGATTCTCCAGATGAGAATCATGAGGTGGGTTACCATGAGCTCCTCCAGGGGATCTTCCTGACCCAGGGATCAAACCTGTGTCTCTTATGTCTCCTATGTTGGCAAGTGGGGTTTTTTTTTTTCTTTTTTTTTTTTACAACTAGTGTCACCAGACCTTACTTTTAGCATTGCAAGAAATTCAGGTCCTTTTGTTGTTGTTGTTGTTCCCTAGACCTGGTATTTCTGGATCTTTTATGTCAAGATTTTCTCATATATAATCCATTCTGAAGACTTTGCCACATTATCAAATGCTAAAGCTCTTCTTAGGCCTTTTCCCATTCCTAATAAAGGGTGTTGCATAGTAGTCTAGGCCTTCAAGGAGAGCCAGTGGATGGCTCCCAGAGGCGATTAGTAGTGTGGCTAGGAGCTGCATGCCCCTAATCAACACGTACCACAAGTGCTCTGCCCTTCTACCTGAAACCTTTCCCCATCCTCACCTTTAGCCCTTGCCCATCAGGAAAGTGACTGTTCACATGACTCTGAAGCTTTCCCTGTGAACAGAACAGCCATCTGTGCATCATCCTCTGTCTTTCAAGGGTGTCTCCCATCTCCTTCTCCCTTACTCTCAAAGATGGTAAATCCCTTGAAAGCAGGGACCACGTCCTACTTATTTTTACTTTCTAATTGCTGTCAAGATCAAGCTCAGTTGTGTCTGACTCTTTGCGACCCCATGGGCTGTGGCCCTCCAGGCACCTCTGTCTATGAATTTTCTAGGCAAGAAAACTGGAGTGGGTTGCCATTTCCTTTTGAGGGGATCTTCCCAACCCAGTAATAAAACCTGTGATTCTTGCATCTCCTGCGTTAGCAGGCGTACTCTTTTACCAGCGTGTCACCTGGGAAGCCCATTCCTATAATGTCTGTCATATAAACGTGGTCTCAAAGTGTAGCTAGTGGAAGGACAAAGCGTTTTTTTTTTTTTAATAAGTGTTAGATATGAGTGAATATCGTAAAAAAAAGGAAAATAGTGATAAGCATTTATATCTTAAGGAATTTCAGAAGACACTAAAATTGCTATTTCTTAGTAAATTATAAATGTATAGCCTCTAAAACACATGTCACATGACTTCTCCTGTGAAATGTCTCAGTTTGTGTGCTGGTTTGTTTTCTTGTCTACACTTAGTATTGATCCACAGAAGCAAAGAGCCCTTTGCAAATTACTGTCCTAAAATACAGAGAGGAAGAATATCAGAAGATGTCTTAGAATTGGGAGATTTAAGCAGAGAACATTTGCAATAAACACTAATTAGATCCAGAAGATTGTCAGAAATGAACTGAGTTCTCCCAGGAGGATTTTTGAAATTTCCTTTACTAGCAATGAAGTTCCAATTGTCAGCAACTACTTTAGAGTATTTAGCAATGTGGAGGCGTTAACGCAGGATCTAAAATTGCCTGACATTGTCTCAGGATTACCTTCTTGAATTATATATTCAAAAAGCACACAAAAGTTTTGAGAGTAAAAAGAAATGTGTTGTATATGCATTCACAGGCAAAGAACTATTTTAACTTCACCTGGTTTTCCCTTCTGTACAGAATTAAATCTAATGATTAATCATCATTACTTTAGCATCATCTCTGATCTCTTAGTGAACAGGATTTTAAAGTGATATATGAGTTACATAAATGTGAACCATGTTTTAATCAATTTGAGGTTTCTTTTTTTTTTTTTTTCTTTTAACCTTGAAAGAATTCCAGGAAAATTTGATATTAAATTACTCATAACAATAAAAATGAAATTCAGAGCCAACTACTTTACAGCTTTTAATATTCATACCATATAGAGTTTCTTTAGTCATAACAGTGTGATTTAATTTTTAAAGCAAGAGCCTGGGCAGCAGGTTGCAAAGCAGGAAACTGCCATTCATTAAAAAATTCACTCTAAACTTCTTCTGAACTGATTTATAAGTATCTATAGGAAATTTACCAAATTTCTGTTGGTAAATAATTTTCAAACTTGTATATGCTGGATTATTCTAAAAAAGTGATTGTTGGCTTCAAACTTCTTTTACAATCAGGGCTAAAAAGGTTAAATTTATACAGTAAATGAATACAAAGTGGATTCATAGTGTTTTCTTAATGTGTTTACTGATTTTTATGAAAAATTTGGGATTAAAATAATTAACTTAAAGACATCTGCCTTTAATGTTTATAATACATTTAAGAACTATTATTTAGAGAATTTAAACTCCCAATTGGCTTTAAATTTAGAATGATTATGTTTCTATACATTGTGAATAATTTATTAATTATGATTTTTTTTCTTGATCACGTTTACACATCCCATTTGTATTTTGTACATAGCCAGAGTTACTTGCTTGCCTCTGGATCCCTAAGAAAGATAAGAGCAAAAATGTACAATACATTATGTTATTTTATAAAGAAATTAAAAATGAACCTGAAAAATCACTCTTTAGTTCAGTTCAATTCAGTTCAGTCACTCAGTCGTGTCCGACTCTTTGCGACCCCATGGACTGCAGCACGCCAGGCTTCCCTGTCCATCACCAACTCCTGGAGTTTACCCAAACTAATGTCCACTGAGTCGGTGATGCCATCCAACCATCTCATCCTCTGTCATCCCCTTCTCCTTCTGCCTCAATCTTTCCCAGCATCAGGGTCTTTTCCAATGAGTCAGTTCTTCATATTAGTTGGCCAAAATATTGGAGTTTCAGCTTCAGCATCAGTCCTTCCAATGAATATTCAGGACTGATTTCCTTTATAATTGACTGGCTTGATCTCCTTGCAGTCCAAGGGACTCTCAAGAATCTTCTCCAACACTTCGGTTCAAAAGCATCAATTCTTCGGTACTCAGCTTTCTTTATCATCCAACTCTAACATCCATGCATGACTCCTGGAAAAACCATAGCTTTAACTAGACCTTTGTCAGCAAAGTAATGTCTCTGCTTTTTAATATGCTACCTAGGTTGGTTATAGCTTTTCTTTCAAGGAGTAAGTGTCTTTTAATTTCATGGCTGCAGTCACCATCTGCCGTGATTTTGGAGCCCAAGAAAATAAAGCCTCTCACTGTATCCATTGTTTCCCCATCTATTTGCTATGAAATGATGAGACCAGATGCCATGATATTAGTTTTCTGAATGTTGTTTTAAGCCAGCTTTTTCACTGTCCTCTTTCACTTTCATCAAGAAGTTCTTTAGTTCTTTGCTTTCTGCCATAAGTGTGCTGTCATCTGCATGTCTAAGGTTATTGATATTTCTCCTGGCAACCTAATTCCAGCTTGTGCTTCATCCAGCCCAGCATTTCGCATGATATACTCTGCATGTAATTTAACTAAGCAGGGTGACAATATACAGCCTTGACATACTCCTTTCCCAATTTGGAGCCAGTCTGTTGTTCTGTGTCCAGTTGTAACTGTTGCTTCTTGACCTGCATACAGATTCCGCAGGAGGCAGGTCAGGTTGTCTGATATTCCCATCTCTTGAAGAATTTTCCACAGTTTGTTGTGGTCTACACTGTCAAAGGTTTAGCATGGTCAAGAGGGCAGAAGTAGATGTTCTTCTGGAACTCTCTTGCTTTTTTGATGATCCAACGGATGTTGACAATTTGATCCCTGATTCCTCTGTCTTTTCTAAATCCAGCTTGAACATCTGGAAGTTCTTGCTTCACGTACTATTGAAGCCTGGCTTGGAGAATTTTGAGCATGACTTTCCTAGCCTGTGAGATGAGTGTACCTGCGGTAGTTTGAGCTTTCTTTGGCACTGCCTTTCTCTGGGCACTCTTGCCTTTCCCTGTGTATAATTAGGTGATCTGTTTCTTCATCCAGCTTCAGTTTTTTTCATACTTTCACGATGTCACTCCTGTCTTTTAGTTTGCAATGTTTCAGATGTGAAAGCTGCTGCAATCAGAATCTTTGCTCTTCTATACATAATATCTTCATTTCTGACTGCTTTTAAGATTTTCTCTTCATTCTTAGTATTGGTTTCTTCATTTTTCCAGAGAAGTTGAATCTTACATTTAGATACATTATATTTCTTGACTGCATGGTTTTTTTTTCTGCAAGTTTTTGATCTTCACTTATTCCTTGAGGATAACAATCATGTCTGTTAGCTATAGGTGAAAAGTAATTCTTGGGAGGATACAGAAATATTTGATCTTTATTGTATTACTTTGCATCTTGAATAATGTCTGGCACTGGTGGTCAGTAAATAATTTCTGACTAAATGAATAAATTAATTGTAGAAAATGAAGTTATTTTTAATCATAACTTAAATAATAGTAATATCTTTCAGAGCATAGAAAATAAACCATCTTATATGGTTACTATGCATGGTATAATTATCATGGCATTCTAATTCTTACACTGTACTCTCTACCTATCTTGTATTAATAGTGTGTATCATGAGAAGAGTAAAATGTGAGGTGAATAACAGAGTGATGCTACTGTGTCATCATCTAAGTCTACAAAACAGTGCTTAACAATAATAGTTTATAATTGAGTTAACTATTTTTATTTTCCTTTGAGAGTAGAAATGCAAGGACATAAACAGCTATAATTTCACTGTAAAAATGACTTTATGATAAAGATTAATCCTTCTGTTGTGCTTTAATTGCTATGTAGATTTATGGAGAGTGCTATGGACTGAATCCTTGTGTTCCCTCCAAATTAATATGTCGAAGCCCTTACCCCCAAAGAAATGGTATCTAGAGATGGAGTCTTTAGGATCTAATTGGGTAGAAGGTACTTATTAAAACCTGACCATGCTGGCACGCTAAAGTATGACTCTCAAAATTCCAGCCTCTACAGCTGTGAGAAATAAATTTCTATTGTTGAGGCCACCCAGTCTAAGGTATTTTGCTATGGCAACCTGACCAGACCAAGAAAGAAAAAAAAAATTGTTACTGAGAACAAATACCTAAAACTGTGGAAGTAGCTTTGGAACTAGATAATGGGGAGAAGCTTGAAGAGTTCTGAAGTGTATGCTAGAAGAAACCAAGAGTATTTTGAAGGGACTGCTAAAGACAGTTCTGGTCAGAGGTCAGAAAGAAAAGAAGAGAGCTGGAGGGAAAGTCTCCATCTTCTTAGAGAATCCACAGATAATCATGAACAGAATGTTAGTAGAAATACAAATGTTCAAGCCCATTCTTTTAAGGTCTTGGGGAAAAAATACAACATGTTTTTGAAAAATGGTGAAAAGGTGATCATTGTGAAAAAAATGGCAAAAAAAAAAAAAAAAAAAAACACAAAAAACTTGACTGAATTGTATTTGTGTTCTAATGTTTTGTGGAGGATAAAACTAGGAATCAACAAAATTGGATATTTAACTGGAGGGGATTTCTAAGCAAAATGTTAAAGGGGGAGCTTGGTTCTTTTTAAATTATTATAGTAAAATGTGAGAAAGAAATAAAGTTGTTATGCACGAATTAATCAACATGTAAAGGTTTGGAAAATTCTAAGTTGATTTGTCATATGGAGAAACTGTCCTTTGATAAAATTAGTGTCTTTGTGATTCACAGACCAAATCAGTTACTCTAACAGAAACAGTGCCGGTTTCAGCTGAAGGAGATGTTGATGGGATGAAATGATGAAAATATTTTGGATTTCTTAGATCCCACAGGACAGGACCATACATCTATTTGGCTGTGAATGCACACTGTTCTTCAAGACTAGGGGTGCATCGTCCAGATGGTGATTCAGGGATCATTAAGGCTCCCTCTGTGGTTTCAGAGACGAGGAGCGGGAAATGCCCCATTGCCTTGGTTTCAAAAGATAGGCAGCAGCTGCCTGGAGAATGGGGCAAAGAGTTGCCCAGCATAGCATGATGGAGGGGAGAGGGGCATGATATCCACTTGTCATAAGCAGATGACTCCTGTTTATCCACCACTGGTGTTAATGATAATCCAAAACATTACCATACTTTTTACTGACAAGTTCAGGGAAAAGTTAACCTTCCTTCTTCTTAAATTTGCAAGTAAATATAATTAATGAAAGATGTAAAAGAAAAAGACGAGAAGATTAAGGAACTTTGGAGAAATTTTATTTGATATATTATTCTTGTCTGCTGTGCCACTCATAATATTGAGTAGTGTTTTTTTTTTTTTATATTCAAGCAATTTTAGTTTAATACTTAGAAGACTCAGTTAATGTTTCTAGTTAATATTGTACATTTTAATTTTTTTTTTTTTTTTTTTGGAGGCTAATTGCTTCACAACATTTCAGTGGGTTTTGTCATACATTGATATGAATCAGCCATAGATTTACACTTATTCCCCATCCCGATCCCCCCTCCCACCTCCCTCTCCACCCGATTCCTCTGGGTCTTCCCAGTGTACCAGGCCCGAGCACTTGTCTCATGCGTCCCACCTGGGCTGGTGATCTGTTTCACCATAGATAGTATACATGCTGTTCTTTCGAAACATCCCACCCTCACCTTCTCCCACAGAGCTCAAAAGTCTGTTCTGTATTTCTGTGTCTCTTTTTCTGTTTTGCATATAGGGTTATCGTTACCATCTTTCTAAATTCCATATATATGTGTTAGTATGCTGTAATGTTCTTTATCTTTCTGGCTTACTTCACTCTGTATAAGGGGCTCCAGTTTCATCCATCTCATTAGGACTGGTTCAAATGAATTCTTTTTAATGGCTGAGTAATATTCCATGGTGTATATGTACCACAGCTTCCTTATCCATTCATCTGCTGATGGGCATCTAGGTTGCTTCCATGTCCTGGCTATTATAAACAGTGCTGCGATGAACATTGGGGTGCACGTGTCTCTTTCAGATCTGGTTTCCTCAGTGTGTATGCCCAGAAGTGGTATTGCTGGGTCATATGGCAGTTCTATTTCCAGTTTTTTAAGGAATCTCCACACTGTTTTCCATAGTGGCTGTACTAGTTTGCATTCCCACCAACAGTGTAAGAGGGTTCCCTTTTCTCCACACCCTCTCCAGCATTTATTGCTTGTAGACTTTTGGATAGCAGCCATCCTGACTGGTGTGTAATGGTACCTTATTGTGGTTTCGATTTGCATTTCTCTAATAATGAGTGATGTTGAGCACCTTTTCATGTGTTTGTTAGCCATCTGTATGTCTTCTTTGGAGAAATGTCTGTTTAGTTCTCTGGCCCATTTTTTTATTGGGTCATTTATTTTTCTGGAATTGAGCTGCAGGAGTTGCTTGTATATTTTTGAGATTAATCCTTTGTCTGTTTCTTCATTTGCTATTATTTTCTCCCAATCTGAGGGCTGTCTTTTCACCTTACTTATAGTTTCCTTTGTAGGGCAAAAGCTTTTAAGTTTCATTAGATCCCATTTGTTTAGTTTTGCTTTTATTTCCAATATTCTGGGAGGTGGGTCATAGAGGATCTTGCTGTGATTTATGTCGGAGAGTGTTTTGCCTATGTTCTCCTCTAGGAGTTTTATAGTTTCTGGTCTGACATTTAGATCTTTAATCCATTTTGAGTTTATTTTTGTGTATGGTGTTAGAAAGTGTTCTAGTTTCATTCTTTTACAAGTGGTTGACCAGTTTTCCCAGCACCACTTGTTAAAGAGGTTGTCTTTTGTCCATTGTATATCCTTGCCTCCTTTGTCAAAGATAAGGTGTCCATAGGTTCATGGATTTATCTCTGGGCTTTCTATTCTGTTCCATTGGTCTATATTTCTGTCTTTGTGCCAGTACCACACTGTCTTGATGACTGTGGCTTTGTAGTAGAGCCTGAAGTCAGGCAGGTTGATTCCTCCAGTTCCATTCTTCTTTCTCAAGATTACTTTGGCTATTCGAGGTTTTTTGTATTTCCATACAAATTGTGAAATTCTTTGGTCTAGTTCTGTGAAAAATACCGTTGGTAGCTTGATAGGGATTGCATTGAATCTATAGATTGCTTTGGGTAGAATAGCCATTTTGACAATATTGATTCTTCCAATCCATGAACACGGTATGTTTCTCCATCTGTTTGTGTCCTCTTTGATTTCTTTCATCAGTGTTTTATAGTTTTTTATGTATAGGTCTTTTGTTTCTTTAGGTAGATATACTCCTAAGTATTTTATTCTTTTTGTTGCAATGGTGAATGGTATTGTTTCCTTAATTTCTCTTTCTGTTTTTTTATTGTTAGTATATAGGAATGCAAGGGATTTCTGTGTGTTAATTTTATATCCTGCAACTTTACTATATTCGTTGATTAGCTCTAGTAATTTTCTGGTAGAGTCTTTAGGGTTTTCTATGTAGAGGATCATGTCATCTGCAAACAGTGAGAGTTTCACTTCTTCTTTTCCTATCTGGATTCCTTTTACTTCTTTTTCTGCTCTGATTGCTGTGGCCAAAACTTCCAACACTATGTTGAACAGTAGTGGTGAGAGTGGGCACCCTTGTCTTGTTCCTGATTTCAGGGGAAATGCTTTCAATTTTTCACCATTGAGGGTGATGCGTGCTGTGGGTTTGTCATATATAGCTTTTATTATGTTGAGGTATGTTCCTTCTATTCCTGCTTTTTGGAGAGTTTTAATCATAAATGAGTGTTGAATTTTGTCAAAGGCTTTCTCTGCATCTATTGAGATAATCATATGGTTTTTATCTTTCAATTTGTTAATGTGGTGTATTACATTGATTGATTTGCGGATATTGAAGAATCCTTGCATTCCTGGGATAAAGCCCACTTGGTTGTGGTGTATGATTTTTTTAATATGTTGTTGGATTCTGTTTGCTAGAATTTTGTTAAGGATTTTTGCATCTATGTTCATCAGTGATATTGGCCTGTAGTTTTCTTTTTTTATGGCATCTTTGTCTGATTTTGGAATTAGGGTGATGGTGGCCTCATAGAATGAGTTTGGAAGTTTACCTTCTTCTGCAATTTTCTGGAAGAGTTTGAGTAAGGTAGGTGTTAGCTCTTCTCTAAATTTTTGGTAGAATTCAGCTGTGAAGCCATCTGGTCCTGGGATTTTGTTTGCTGGAAGACTTTTGATTACAGTTTCGATTTCCTTGCCTGTGATGGGTCTGTTAAGATCTTCTATTTCTGGTTCAGTTTTGGAAAGTTATACTTTTCTAAGAATTTGTCCATTTCATCCATGTTGTCCATTTTATTGGCATAGAGCTGCTGGTAGTAGTCTCTTATGATCCTTTGTATTTCTGTGTTGTCTGTTGTGCTCTCTCCATTTTCATTTCTAATTTTGTTAATTTGGTTCTTCTCTCTTTGTTTCTTAATGAGTCTTGCTAATGTTTTGTCAATTTTGTTTATTTTTTCAAAAAACCAGCTTTTAGCTTTGTTGATTTATCCTATGTTCTCTTTAGTTTCTATTGCATTTATTTCTGCCTTAATTTTTAAGATTTCTTTCCTTCTGCTAACCCTGGGGTTCTTCATTTCTTCCTTCTCTAATTGCTTTAGGTGTAGAGTTAGGTTATTTATTTGGGTTTTTTCTTGTTTCTTGATGTAAGCCTGTAATGCTATGAACCTTCCCCTTAGCACTGCTTTTACAGTGTCCCATAGGTTTTGGGTTGTTGTGTTTTCATTTTCATTCATTTCTATACATATTTTGATTTCTTTTTTGATTTCTTCTATGATTTGTTGATTATTCAGAAGCGTGTTATTTAGCCTCCAGGTGTTTGAATTTTTAACAATTTTTTTCCTGTAATTGAGATCTAATCTTACTGCACTGTGGTCAGAAAAGATGACTGGAATGATTTCAATTTTTTTGAATTTTCCAAGACTAGATTTATGGCCCAGGATGTGATCTATTCTGGAGAAGGTTCCGTGTGCACTTGAGAAAAAGGTGAAGTTGCTTGTTTTGGGGTGAAATGTCCTATAGATATCAATTAGGTCTAGCTGGTCCATTGTGTCATTTAAAGTTTGTGTTTCCTTGTTAATTTTCTGTTTAGTTGATCTATCCATAGTTGTGAGTGGGGTATTAAAGTCTCCCACTATTATTGTGTTACTATTAATTTCCTCTTTCATACTCGTTAGTGTTTGCCGTACATATTGCGGTGCTCCTATGTTGGGTGCATATATATTTATAATTGTTATATCTTCTTCTTGGATTGATCCTTTGATCATTATGTAGTGTCCTTCTTTGTCTCTTTTCACAGCTTTTATTTGAAAGTCTATTTTATCTGATATGAGTATTGCGACTCCTGCTTTCTTTTGGTCTCCATTTGCATGAAATATTTTTTTCCAGCCCTTCAGTTTTAGTCTGTATGTGTCTCTTGTTTTGAGGTGGGTCTCTTGTAGACAGCATATATGGGGGTCTTGTTTTTGTATCCATTCAGCCAATCTTTGTCTTTTGGTTGGGGCATTCAACCCATTTACATTTAAGGTAATTATTGATAGGTGTGGTCCCGTTGCCATTTACTTTGTTGTTTTGGGTTCACGTTTATACAACCTTTCTGCATTTCCTGTCTAGAGAAGATCCTTTAGCATTTGTTGAAGAGCTGGTTTGGTAGTGCTGAATTCTCTCAGCTTTTGCTTATCTGTAAAGCTTTTGAGTTCTCCTTCATATCTGAATGAGATCCTTGCTGGATACAGTAATCTAGGTTGTAGGTTATTCTCTTTCATTACTTTCAGGACGTCCTGCCATTCCTTTCTGGCCTGGAGGGTTTCTATTGATAGATCAGCTGTTATCCCTATGGGAATCCCTTTGTGTGTTATTTGTTGTTTTTCCCTTGCTGCTTTTAATATTTGTTCTTTGTGTTTGATCTTTGTTAGTTTGATTAATATGTGTCTTGAGGTGTCTCGCCTTGGGTTTATCCTGTTTGGGACTCTCTGGGTTTCTTGGACTTGGGTGGCTATTTCCTTCCCCATTTTAGGGAAGTTTTCAGCTATTATCTCCTCGAGTATTTTCTCATGGCCTTTCTTTTTGTCTTCTTCTTCTGGGACTCCTATGATTCGAATGTTGGGGCGTTTCACATTGTCCCAGAGGTCCCTGAGGTTGTCCTCATTTCTTTTGATCCTTTTTTCTTTTCTCCTCTCTGCTTCATTTATTTCCACCATTTTATCTTCTACCTCACTTATCCTATCTTCTGCCTCCGTTATTCTACTCTTGGTTCCCTCCAAAGTGTTTTTGATCTCATTCATTGCATTGTTCATTTTTAATTGACTCTTTTTTATTTCTTGTAGGTCTTTATTAAACAATTCTTGTATCTTTTCAATCTTTGTCTCCAGGCTATTTATCTGTAACTCCATTTTGTTTTCAAGATTTTGGATCATTTTTATTATCATTATTCTAAATTCTTTTTCAGGTAGATTCCCTATCTCCTCCTCTTTTGTTTGACTTGGTGGGCATTTTTCATGTTCCTTTACCTCTTGGGTATTTCTTTGCCTTTTCATCTTGTTTAGATTGCTGTGTCTGGAGTGGACTTTCTGTATTCTGGAGGTCTGTGGTTCCTTTTTATTGTGGAGGATTTACCCAGTGGGTGGGGTTAGACGATTGGCTTGTCAAGGTTTCCCGGCGATTGGCTTGTCAAGGTTTCCCGGTTAGGGAAGCTTGCGTCAGTGTACTGGTGGGTGGAACTTGATTTCTTCTCTTTGGAGAGCAATGGAGTGCCCAGTAATGAGTTTTGAGATGGGTCTATGTGTTAGGTGTGACCTTGGGCAGCCTGTATGTTGACATTCGGGGCTATGTTCCTGTGTTGCTGGAGAATTTGCGTGGTATGTCTTGCTCTAAAACTTATTAGCTCTTGGGTGGTGGTTGGTTTCAGTGTAGGTATGGAGGCTTTTGGACGGTCACTTATTACTTAAAGTTCCATGTAGTCAGGAGTTTTCTGGTGTTCTCAGGTTTTGGGCTTAAGTCTCCTGCCTCTGGATTTCAGTTTTATTCTTCCTGTAGTCTCGGGACTTCTCCAACTATACAGCACTGATAATAAAACTTCTAGGTTAATGGCGAAAAGATTCTCCCCCGTTAGGGACACCCAGAGAGGTTCACAGAGTTACATGAACAGGAGAAAAGGGAGGAGGGAGATAGAGATGAGCAGGAGGAGAAAAAGGGGGACTCAAGAGGAGAGAGACAGATCTACGCAGCTGTCTGTTCCCAGAGTGTTCTCCGTATCTCAGACACCTACAAGGATTCACAGAATTGGATTGGGAAGAGAAGGGGAAAGGAGGAAATAGAGGTGTTCTGAGGTAGAAAACAGAGAGTCAAGATTGGGAGAGAATAATCTTCGGTTTAAAGATAGGGCTTCTCTTTTTTTTTTTTTTTGGTAAGGTTATAGTGTAGTGAAAATGAAAATGAAGAGTAGTAGAGGAGTACTAGAGGACTTTAAAAGAAATAAGAGAAAAAGAAAAATAGAAAATAAAAGAGAAAACGGAAAGAAAAAAAAAGAAGAAAAAAAAGAAAAAGAAAAAAAAGAGAAAAAAATAACAAAAAAAAAGAAAGAAAGAAAAAAAATTTTTTTTTCCCCTAATTAAAAAAATCGTAAAAATCTATGAAAATGAAAGTTAAGGAGTAATGGGGGAGTAATAGGGAATTTTAAAGGAAAATAAAAGAGAAAAAATAAAAAAGAAAAAATATAAAAAGAAAAAAAAATTTTTTTTTTTTTCCTTACTTAGAAAAAAAAAAAAGTAAAAATATATCTAGGAATTTCTCTGGAGCTGTTGTGGTCAGTGTGGGTTCGGCTCAGTTTCAGATAGCTCCTCGTTCCAGCTTACACTTCTCGATATCTACAGGGCCCTTCTGGTGAAGTCAGTGTTTCCTAGAGGGATTTTAATCTGTTGCACCAGTCCCTTCTGAAGCGGTTCCCTTTGTTTATTTGGCTTCTGTTTGCCGGTCTCTTCAGAGCCTCATTTCCGCCCTGACACAGGCAGGCGGAGGTGGACTCTTATTCATGTAGCTAGTTCCGTTGCGCTGCTGGGAGGGGCTGACGCTGCGGGGAGGGGCTGGCGCTGCGGGGCGGGGCTGACGCTGCGGGGAGGGGCTGGCCCTGTGGGGAGGGCTTGCGCTGCCGGGAGGGGCTGACGCTGCTTTCTCCGTTTGCGCTGCTCAGGCTCCCGACTGTTCTATGTGGAGCGCGCCCCGCGCTGCGCTAGGTTCCAGCCCTCGGGTGTTACACAAAAGCGCGGAAGGAAAAGCTGCGCCTGCTCTCTGTGCCTTCCCCGTCAGAGCGGTCCAGGCAGCCAGGGGCTTGATGGGCGCGCTATCCCCAGGTGTGGCGCACTCACTCCCTTCCGCGGACCCAATCTCAGTTTCCGCTGGCGCCAGTCGGGTGCGCGCGCCTTCCGCCCTCTGCGTCCCCAGCCCCAGTCCCCGCCCGCGCCGGTCGGGTGCCTGCGCCCTGTGTCTCACCGCGACCTTCCCCTACCCCCTGCCTCCTGCCTCCGACCTTCCCCTCCCCCCTGCCTCCGGCGGGGCTGGGCCGGTCCGCAGCCTGCGAGCTCTTCTCGGGACTTTCTCCGTCCCTTTGTTCTGCGAACCGCCGGCAGTGTGTTCCGGCCGGTTAATTTTCTCTCTCTCTTTTGGTCTCCCACAGTTCAAGTTGGCACCTCACAGAAGCTCCCTCCGATTGTCCTCAGGGCACTCAGGCCCGGGCCCTAGCCCAAGCAAGGCCGCCTAAGACTCCCTTCCCGGGACAGGTCTCCGTCCTTAGCTCTTTTGTCTCACTTTTTATCTTTTATATTTTGTCCTACCTCCTTTCGAAGACAATGGTCTGCTTTTCTGGGCGCCTGATGACCTCAGCTAGCGATCAGAAGTTGTTTTGTGAAGTTTGCTCTGCATTCAGTTATTCTTTTGATTAATTTGTAGGAGAGAAAGTGGTCTCCCCGTCCTACTCCTCCGCCATCTTGGCTCCTCCCCGAGTAGTGTTTTTCTTATGTGTTTTCTTATTATGTTTATTCTTACCCATTGTCCTTCAGGATATTTCAGAATATGGTTTATAAACATCTAAAAAATTTAAAAAGACCTTGCAATTAAAATAGTTTGCATAAAAGGGGTTGTTCAACATTCCTTTATTTAAGCTTTGCTATTTTATGTTTTTATAGGATATAAAGTGTGATTGAACTGAACATCAGTTTGGTTGAGCTTCATCATGAACCGTGCTTTTAGCAGAAAGAAAGGTAAGTGTACCCATTTATAGAACCTGGGAGTCAATTCAATATTATTGGGAAAATCAAGCAGAGATGTTAAGAAATCCCTTTTTCTGATTATCAAACCATGTGACTTCAGAATGAAGTTAGAATAGAACAGAAACCTGCAGACATTGCTAATTAACCTTCTTTGGTTATCAGCCTAATGAAAGAGTGGAGTTGTTTAATATATTTAGTCCAGAAAACATGACAATATGTTCTCTGGAAGTTTTATTCTGTGATGTGAAATTGCAAAAAATAGTGATCTGACTTAAAAAGTTGGTCCTAACTTCACTTTTCATCATGTAGTGCTAAATTTCCTGAGCTTACATAGGTTATAGTGATTTAAATTAACTTATGTGTAGGTGTGTGTTTGCACGTACACTTCACTTATTGTTGAAAACTGTATAGGATTGACAATAAGTGAATTGGTAGCAATGAGACCAAAATAAATTTGTTACTAGTTTTAAAGTAGAAATTTAAAGCAAGTTTAAATATATCATAATTATCAGTACAGGAATGAAAGAAACAGCTGTTGTTGTGTTAGTCGCTCAGTCGTGCCTGACTCTTTGCGACCCCATGAACTGCAACCCACCAGGCTCCTCTGTCCATGAGATTTTCCAGGCAAGGATACTGGAGTGGGTTGCCATTTCCTTCTCCATGTTATTTCTTAAAGTGCAGGAAAACATGGCATTTGACAAAATATTTCATGATACATTTATAGGAAAGATAGAAAAATTTGATAGTTTTGTCTAGTTCAGTAGAGTTAAAAAATGTATCTTGCCATTCTAGAAGGAGTTCTTTGGTGGTGGGCACTGGGCTCTTTCCTGTTTAACATACTATAAATGAAGTGGGAGAGAATACTTAAATAATGCTACTCAAGTTCTTAGGGGACTGAAAGTGGGAAGAGATAACAGATGTGGTAGGATTGTAGGTATGTGGGGAGAAAATGATGAGTTAATTCATAATCTACACTATACAGTTAATAAGATACTGTTAATTGCCAAACATGGGTTCAGAAAATACAACACTTCTGTACTTATTTCTATATTGTTATTATTTAGAAAATGCAGTTAATTGCTGTGTAGGTAAAACATGGCTAAACTTTGCTGTGTAGGTAAAATATGTAGGTAAAACATGCATAGGTAAAAAATAAAGTCAAGATTCCAGTTCATTTTCTAATGAATGAATAATGAACTATCTTGAACCAGGAAATAGATCATTCCATTCTCCTCCATGTCCTCAGGCAGTGGGTTCTTGCATTAAGGGACTGACACATTGTAACATGCCTGGTTGAAAAAGGCTAGGATGACTTCAATGCTGATTACAGGTGGAAGCATGGCTGAGAACCCATGGTATGGTCTTGCAATGTTTGAAGACCTTTTAATGTTTGAATGCTGTCATTGGGTTATGGAACAAAGTTTAATAAAGATTGGTGTAAATCATAATGTCATAGATTAAACATAGGAAAAAAATTCCAACAAAATTTTGCCAAAATATAATGGAATTATTCAAAGTATTTTTGTTTTCTTTTCTGAAATGAGAGGTGTTCAAACATTTGGATATGGTTCAGAGGATTAATATATTCAGTAGAGATTAGGTAATGTGAAGAACTTTCAGGCACTTTTCAACCCTAGAAAACTAAGAATTTATTATTTTACTTATTTTTCAGAATAAGGGTAAGGCAAATGACACTTAATGTGTTTTGTAGCTTGCTTCCGATTTAAAACATATACCAAAAATAAACTCACATTTCTTTTTATTCCCTTTACCTAGTAGAATATCTGGAAATAATTCTCTGAAATATGGAAGTATTTTTAATAAAGTAATAAAAAACCTTACATCACAACTTATCGCTTTAAACATACTATCATATTTTTTAAAGATACTTCTAGAGCTTCGATTTTTTTCTAATTTACTCTTTATCTGAAGGTAATTTGGAGTGATTTTTAGTTGAGAAATCCCAAGAGTTGAATAGTAAGATGAGTAAACAGTGATTGTATATTTGTCTTACTTGAAGACAGTAGGAGTACAACTATAAGGAAAATTATTGATAGAGAATAAAGAAGCAGAAGCACTTGTTATTTTCTGTTTTGTTTCATTTTCTTTAAATTTCTTTTGACTCCTCTTATTTTGCAAGTCTAATGATTAAATATCCTTATCAGTAAATTATTGATCAGTATTTCACTCGAATTCAGTTGGAACTCGGTGCAGAAATTCTACCTTAAGTTCACCAGTCACTTCAAATGCTTTCATTTAATATGGTTGTTAAAGAAAACTTCTTGGAGCCTGTGCTCCAATTTCAACCAATAGCACTATCTGTTGAATTTTAATTTGAGATGCAGAACTGGAATTTTATGAGCAAATTCATACATCTTGACCATTGGGAACTGTAATTATAGTTCTAGAAAACATGTAAGTCAAGTCATCTTTCCAATAACTAGTATCAACATATACTTCACTGTACTCGAAACAAAGAAAGATTGTCTTCTATCATTAAAAACTTATTTCATGTATCCAATTTTCTCAGTTATTACATGCAAACTTACTAAGTCATCTTGGCTCTCAGAAACCCAAGGAAAAGAGATTGTTATCTTAAACTTAAACATAATTTTCTTTTCTTTTTATTAAATCTTCCAATTAGTAATTTGTCTGGTATTCTTTGAATTGGCCAGGCATTTCACTGATTCTCTTTTCAAATGCTTTAATGGTTATTAGAATGGGTTTCCCAGGTGGCACTGGTAGCAAAGAACCAGCCCGCCAAAGCATGAGACTTTAGAGACATAGCTTCAGTCCCTGGGTCACTGGGTTCGATCCCTCAGTTGGGAAGATCCCCTGGAGGAGGGCATGGCAACCCACTCCAGTATTCTTCCCTGGAGAATTCCATGGACAGAGGAGCCTGGCAGGCTACAGTCCACAGGGTCTGAAGGAATCAGACACAACTGAAGCGAATTAGCATGCACACAGGCAGAAGTGCTCGTAGGTTCTGAAAAAATCTGAATATACTTAGAATTGCATCATTTTGGACTATTTTGAAGAGCTATGTAAAAATTATCTAACCTCATAATCATAGATAACATTTTAATAAATGTTTTATATCTTCTTTCCCTATGTTAGCTTACTTTTGTGAATTTTTAAAATCCTATGTTCTATTTATGTCAAAAATAATTTAATTTAAAAAACATAAAACATAGCACATGAATAAATGTGATTAAATAATTCAACTAGTTATACTTTGTGTTCTTTAACATATGAGTTGATATACTGATGAGTAGGTATAATTGTAGTACAAAGCACTTGAAATTTCAATAATATTTAAATATAATTCAGTAATTTTCTTTTCATGAAAAATTGTATTCAGATATATCCATTCATCCATCAATACTTAGTTTTAAATTTAATATATTCAAAATAGGTGCTTTCACTTTGTTAAGCTCTTATGATAATGAGAACAATGATGTTTCTTGCACCTTTCTAGATGAACTCTAAATCTAAATACATTTTGAACACCAGATTCATTGGTTTGTTGCTGCTGCTAAGTCACTTCAGTCATGTCCGACTCTGTGCGACCCCATAGATGGCAGCCCACCAGGCTCCTCCATCCCTGGGATTCTCCAGGCAAGAATACTGGAGTGGGTTGCCATTTCCTTCTCCAAAAGTGGTTTGACACCTGTCAAATATTTTGAAATGCTGACATTTACTTTTATGTGAATTCTCACTATTAAGTTAGAGATTATATTTTATAATTTTAAGAAAGGAACACATTCTAGTGTCTATGTTCCTATTTCTTCACCAATTCTCTGTATCTAATATCTTCTGTGGGTCCATAAAATGACCAAAGACCATCATCTATACCCTCTCTTCAAGGTCAGCCACATCTATTTAAGTTAGCATATAGGTTTGTTCTTTTTTTTTTTGCCAAAGTATAAATTAGAATGACATTAACGACTCCTTTTTGGAAACCCTTCAGGTTTAGTAAGTGCACTACCTATACAAGAGGTATGAAATGAACACCCATTAAATTGTCTGCACTTGGTGTGTGGGTGTAGATCTTTTGTCATTGTAGCAACTGCAGCTTATCTGGTGGTAATTTAATATTGTGATTATTTCAGTCTGTCACCAGTAACAATTGGATATACCCACCCTCTTTTTAGGTTACTGCAGTATGAGACTATAACAAAGGCAGTATCATTGGTTTTCAAATAATTGTGTCTTATAGGAAAAAGCAATTACCTCTCTGCCTCAGGATTGGAATGAACCATCATATTCAAAGTTTAGTTAGACTTTACATCCTCCTGAGCTATCTTTAGTGTCTTGGAAAAAGAGACATGAAAGTAATTGTGTTAAGGGGTAAAAAAGGAAATTAGATATATTTTTAGGTTTCCTGAAGGCAAGTCTTTGGTGTTTTTATTACTTTGATGTATACTATTGTGATTATTTATTTTAATATGCAAGTGCACGACTATTTTCCACATCTGAGTATAAATTATTCTTGAATTAGTCATATCACTATTCAGTACGGATCATAAAATCTTAAAGTCATAAAATTGTTAAAATGAAAATCCATACAAGAAATAGTTTTATATGTCAATGTCTGTATATAATGCTGTTTTTTGAAGCCTAGGATGTATTGCTTCTCAGGATATTTCACCCAAGTGCAGTTGTCACGTGTCCACTTCAGCAGTCAGAAATAGCCCTAAATTGCACCATGAGCACAGGATTTTATAGATCCCTCATGGTTTTGTCTTCAAATTTTTTTGAATGTTGCATTGTAACCCATAAACATGTTTCATATATAATGCAGTATCCTTTAAATGGTTTAAAATAATTAAAATCCCAGAAATGTATGCCATTTTCTCTGTCTTCACATTCCCCCAGTTTGATAACATATTAATGGTATTGAACTTGTTTCTGTTACCATCCTTTTTAAATGTTCTTAATTGAATGTTAAAAATGCTTTGTTAGTAACCTGATTTTTATTTTATATACTTATGTATATACTTATGTATATTTTTCATGGTAAAAATATGTCTTTAATTTTATTCTATTTATAGTACTGATTCTAAATTTTTGAATTCCCATAAGGAGTAAAATACTCACAAAAATCCACTTAAGAAGATAATATATTTGAAGACTGAGAAGTTTTACTACAGACAATTGCAGTTTGTAAAAAAAAACAAACAGACAAATTTGATTTGTGTAAACATTAACATGTTTTGCTTTTTTCCTGCTTATATGTTCCACAAAATGTTTTGGAAGATATGTGGAATATATAAATCAAATTCAAAAATTGAATGAAAAATTTATTTTCTATTATTGTTAATAATGTATAATACAAATTACTTTCAATATCTTCTATTCTTTTAGTTACTTTTATTTCTACTATTCTACTATGCTCAATTGCCCAGTTGTGTTCAACTCTTTGTAACCCATTGACAACACCCTGCCAGTCTCCTCTGTCCATGGAATTTTTCAAACAAGAATACTAGAGTGGTTGCCAGTTCCTCCTTCAGGGGGATCTTCCCCCTCCAGGGATCAAACCCGTGTCTCCTGCATTGGCAAGGTGGATTCTTTACTGCTGTGCCACCTGGGAAGCTTCATTATTCTACTACATTAATTTGAATCATGTAATGATTTCAAATTACTGCATTTAAGATTATTTATATCTGAAACACCTGATAGTTGACACTCAAGCAATGTTTCTCTAAATCGAGACTAAAAAACTATCGTAATATTAATTTTTCAGTGAATTTAGTAGATTGATTTATTTCAGTTTTGTATAAATGTAGTTGTTAGTCTAATGTTAAAATGTCCCCTTACAAATTGTCAATTTTTGATACTAAAGAATAGTAGTCATGAGTAAAGAGCAGATTGCTATTTATTGTAAAAGTAATTAGCAAAAATAACCTATAATTCATGAGACTATCAAGTGAAAGAAAGAAAAACATAGTTATTCACATGATTGATGTAATTACTCATAGCCCAACTGGTTTTTAAAAATATATTCTTTAAAAAATTCAGAACTGTTTTATTATTTGAAAACTTATAAAAGGAAAAGATTTTTAAGTTAAGGAGAAAATCTTATAATTACTTTGTGGTTATATTGTTCTTATATCTGACTAGCTATTCTTTTTCACTTTAGCAAAACTGTCTTAGAATTAGGAGTGTACCCACCCGTATCAGACTCTATAAATGCTAATGCATGAATATGACATCATTAGAGCCCATGTTTTAATTTAACATTGTGTATTCTTCATTGCAGACAAAACATGGATGCATACTCCTGAGGCTTTATCAAAACATTACATTCCCTATAATGCAAAGGTAAAATAGTTCATATGGTATTACTGAATATTATTTTGCTATAGTATTATTGCTAGTTTATGACTGATCTTAGAAAGATTGTTTATGCTTTGATATTTCTTAGTAGATAATCCCTGAAAAATCTTTGCATAAATAAAGTAATTTTGTAGCATATAATAAGGGAAGTTGTTTTACTTCCTAAATAAGTATTCTTTTTATAATTTCTGTTTAAGTCATGAGTGTATTTTCTTCAAATGACTTTGGCTGTTGTTAAAATTATTTGCAGTATCATGGACTTAAGAAACAAAACAACAAATAAATTAGTTTCCTTTAAAAATACTTAATGTTTCATTACACAGACAAATACAAAACTAGTCTGGAAATGAGCTTCAATTTTAATGAATGCAATTATAACACACAAAGAAGAGAGACAAACAAAGCTTAAACTATTAAGAAAACACAGGAAAAGTGCATATTTTGTATGAATCTTTTGTTCAAGTCCTGCATTTTAATAGAGAAATAGAAGCAATCCATACTCCATGTGTCCAAAGATTTGATTCACTGCTGTTGTTGGAAGACTGTCCAAATGAATGAATGCCATTTACAGAAGGGTCTTTAAAGAAAGGTGTTATTTTATAATTAATGAACACTAAACACAGAGTAGATTTCAGAGAAGTCTGTTTAAATTTGGAAGAGACAGAAGAGAATTTTAAAGAGTTGTATTTGGGAATAAGAGAGTGGGCCAAACTTAAGCAACTTCAGAAATGGCAGGGGAGGAGATAGAAAATGGTAAAATTATTATTATGAACAGTGAACAGTGGATTAGTGTGATATAAAGAGATTAGTTATGAAGAATTATTTCAGGAAAAGATTTTCTAAAAAATTATTGAATGGAGAGCTCTCTGGGAAACCTCTAGAGCACTGGTCTGAGTCTGAATCAGCAGGAAGCAGCATTTAAAAGGCCATCTAGAAGAAATTCTTCTAGAGGGTTGCTCAGCAGTGAGCTTTCTAGCGTGCAGCAACTACATGTTTTCTGCCTGACTGTGCAGCAAAGAAAATACTCAAAAATGCTTTCTCTGTAAAATTAACATACTGGAAATCACTACGATGCTCATGAATTCCCCTGTAAAGTTAACATGCGGATTGATTGCCATGAATTAGCATGAAAAGTTTACTTAATAGCTTAAGAGGAAAAAAAACAAAGTTAATATTACCCGTCTCTTCCACAGATATTCCTCATGTTACCTATTGATACACTGCATGAAATCTTCATAGAAAAAAATTTAATGAAGAAAACCACTATAACTTTAAAGCCCATGCCCAGTTTTTTCTGTTATCAATCATAATAGAATTATATCCTTCATGTGAAACTACCAGACATTATTCACTTTTATAAACGATTGAAGTACCTCATTTTAAAAACTTGTTTATAAAGGATTGAAAAAAGTTTACTGTAATTAGAACTATCATTAACTCTTTGAATTAATGAGACAGCGGCCATCCGCTTGTCTCCATGGCTACGTTGCCTGTGCTGGTTCACGGGCCCATGATGACTGTAAGACACCCCACAGAGAGCAGAGGGCCCGGCAGCGTCGGCCGCACTGGGGTCGGTCAAACGTGGAGGAGCAGGTTGCTTCCGTTCCTTCTCATGTGGTCTCCTGAGTGAGATCCTGTGGACCGAGTAGCATTAAAAATATTTGAAGAATGTTCTTTTTTTCTGAAGTCCCTTCTTTGTGGCACTTTAAAGATTGAGTGTTTAGTAGGTGTTTTTGGAAATTTTCTCTGTCTCTTCTGAGAGTATATGTCACTTGCAAAGCAAATCCATGTCCACAGAAAATACCTTGGGGCAACAGAAGTAAAAACCAGAATCTATAACCAGATTGCCTTGGTTTAATCTTGACTCCAACACTGACTAGCTGTGTAGTTTGGGGCAAATTATCTAACCTTAGCCTATGGTTATTAATCTGTAAATAGGGATAAGAGTAATTTCTCAATTAGGATTGTTATAGATATAAAGGTGTTACATGAAGTCTTAAAACAGTATCTGGAATAAAATAACTACTACTTGTAAATGTTAGCAATCATTAGTTTATCTTTTGTAATTTTTCACTGGCTTTACCAAAGTGCCTGTCTCACTCTAGTTATTCAATATGCATGTATTTTATGAATCGATGCATAATAACATATCCAAGATAATAACAAAATTGTTACATTTCATTGACTCTCAAAATATGCCAAGTGCTGTTCTGGTGTGTTTTTACATGATTTAGTATTTATTTGAACCAATATAGTGATTATTAATGTTATCATCACTTCACAAAAGAGAAAACTAAGGATGAAAGTTTAAATATTATGCCTATTGTCACAGGGCTTCTCAGGGGACTCAGTTGTAGAGAATCCACCTGCTAAGGCAGGAGACACGGGTTTGATACCTGGGTCAGGAAGATCCCTTGGAGAAGGAAATGGCAACCCACTCCAGTATTCAAGCCTGGGAAATCCCATGGACAGAAGAGCCTAGCAGGCTACAGTCCATGTTGTTTCGAAAGGGTCAGACATGACTCAGATGAAATAACAACAAAAACAAAAGAATTGTCGCAAACTTAGTAAGACAGAGCCAGGCTTAAAAAACTGAAGTCAGTGTAACTTCAGAGATTGGCTGCTTTTTCTGTATGTCATCCGTCTGTTCAGTTGCTCAGTTGTGTCCAACTCTTTACCACCCCATGGACTGTAGCACACCAGGCTTCCCTGTCCATCACCAACTCTCAGAGCTTACTCAAACTCATGTCCATTAGGTGGGTGATGGCATCCAACCATCTCATCCTCTGTCATCCCCTTCTCCTCCTGCCTTCAATCTTGTCCACCATCAGGGTCTTTTCCAATGAGTCAGTTTTTCACATCAAGTGGGCAAAGTATTAGAGCTTCAGCTTCAGCATCAGTCCTTCCAATGAATATTCAGGATTAATACCTTTAGGATTGACTGGTTTGATCTCCTTGCTGTCTTCTTCAACACCACAGTTCAAAAGCATCAATTATTGGGTGTTCAGCTTTCTTTATAATCCAACTCTCACATCCACACGTGACTCCTGGAAAAACCATAGCTTTGACTAGACCTTTGTCGGCAAAGTAATTCCTCTGCTTTTTAATGTGCTTCCTAGGTTGGTCATAGCTTTTCTTCCAAGGAGCAAGTGTCTTTTAACTTCATGGTGGCTTCAATCACCATCTGCAGTGATTTTGGAACCCAGAAAAATAAAGTCAGCCACTGTTTCCACTGTTTCCCCATCTATTTGCCATGAAGTGATGGGACCGGATGCCATAATCTTAGTTTTCTGAATGAAGCCAACTTTTTCACTCCCCTCTTTCACGTTCATCAAGAAGCTTTTTAGTTCTTCTTTGCTTTTGGCCCTAAGGGTGGTGTTATCTGCATCTGAGGTTATTGATATTTCTCCTAGGAATCTTGATTCCAGTTTGTACTTCATCCAGTCTGGCATTTCACATGATATACTCTGTATATAAGTTAAATAAGCAGGGTGATAATATACAGCCTTGATGTACTCCTTTCCCAGTTTGGAACCAGTCTGTTGTTCCATGTCTGGTTCTTACTGTTGTTTCTTGACCTGCATAAAGATTTCTCCAGATGCAGGTGAGGTGGTCTAGTATTCTCATCTCTTTAAGAACTTTCCACAGTTTGTTGTGATCCACACAGTCAAAGGCTTTAGCATAGTAAGTGTAGCAGAAGTAGATGTTTTTTGGAACTCTCTTGCTTTCTCTATGATCCAACGGATGTTGGCAATTTGATCTTTGTTTCCTCTACCTTTTCCAGATCCAGATTGAACATCTGGAAGCTCTCAGTTCATGTACTCTTGAAGCCTCACTTGAAGAATTTTGAGCATTAATTTTGAACATTAATTTGCTAGTGTGTGAGATGAGTGCAACTGTGAGGTAGTTTGAGCATTCTTTGGTATTGCCTTTCTTTGGGATTGGAATGTACCTCATAACACTTCATTATTCATTAGTTCATTAAATGACTTGTATGTATAAGGCACTATTGCTAAAACTTGACTGAATGTTGGTGAAGTTTCAGAGCTATGTGACATAGCCGATATATTCTTATGGAGCTTAATGTCATGGGGAAATATCTTTTTAAAAAACTCACATAAAAGGCAATCTTGTTCTTTCCCATTCAAGTCACGCTTAATAGAGTGCTATGGAGATTCGTATAGTGGTAGTCATTCCTGTTTTATGTAAGGAGGAGTGAGTTAGGTTTTCCAAGGGTCAAAAAAAGAGTGGAATGACCATTTCAAGCTGAGACATCTGGAGGAGGATGAACTCTGTCAAGAGGGCCTAAAGCCATCAAAATGACAAGAGTTGGGCTGGGCATAAAATAATAACACTGGTAAAGTACTTTGTCAGCCAAGGTTCCAACTAAAACACAGAACTAGTGGAATGGACCACCACCACTGCCTCCTCCACCCACCCTCCCCACCACACACACACATAAACACATTTATTTCAAGATATGGGCTACACAATTGGGGATAGGGTTCTGGCCAGCCAGGCATCTGCAATCCATAATGAAGACCGTCAGAAAGCACTGGCTGAAAACTGCTGGGCAGGAACTGACGCCTATCACAGGTAGAATTTCTCATTCCCCAGGAACATAGCAGGGCAGTTAGGCTCTGTTAAGACCTTTAAATTGATTGTATCAAGCCCAACCAGTTTATCCAGAATGAGTTCCTTTACATAAAGTCAATGATTATAGATGTTATTTGTATCTACAAAATAAAGAAAGTGACAGTTGCTCAGTCATGTCCGACTCTTTGTGACCCCATGGACTTGGAGTCCCTGGAGTTCTCCAGGCCAGAATACTGGAGTGGGTAGCCATTCCCTTCCCTGGGGCATCTTCCCAACCCAGGGATTGAACCCAGGTCTCCCACATTGCAGGCAGATTCTTTACAAGATAAGCTGCCAGAGAAGCATGATATACAAAATAACTTGATGGCAACTCCTAGACTAGTATTTAATTGAACAACTGGATAGTATAACCTGGTAAAGTTAACGCATAACACTGACCATCAGAAGTAATGTCCACTAATGATGGACAAGGCCTTACAGATGAGTTGAGAAAGCTTTCAATGGTAAGAGAAGCATTTTGTATAGTGAACTAATCAAATAGGAGTTTAGGAATATAAATCTATGGGGATCTGAAAGTTTATTTGGATCGAGAGAGAAAGGATGACATTAAACTTCTTATAAAGTTACTTTAATGGTACAAGCGAATATTTCCAAGTTTATATAGAGTAGTAGATCAGCATATAGTGGAAAATAAAGATGTGCTAAATATTCCTGGGAGAGAATTGATGCAACCAAGGAATAATTTGTTTATGGGGAAGACAAAAATATATATCTTGATTCTCTCTGAGAGAATGATCATATCGCTAAAAGATTCCTATCACTTCGTTTTTGGCAACCACTGGTTACAAATTAATCTGATAAATTTAGCAGAGCTGTTTAAGAATTACAATTCTTCCTGGGGAAATATGTAATAACATTTAAATGTTTTAAGTTTGAAAGTAATATTCTACTTTTATATTCTAATTCCTTTAGTTTCTTTTGTAGGAACGTATTTTAGTTCCACATTCTTTCATTTTATCTAATATTGTATAGCAAATACTCATTTAATATTCACAGTATACCTATTTCAGATCACATAAAGATATAAAATATAGTCGTTGCTTTCAAAAGTTTTTTTTTTTTAATGTAGCATTCATTAGTCTCCTTTTGTTGTTTTTGTTGTTGTTTTTATGAGCAGTGACAGCATTAATACTAATCATTGGGAATTCTACATATTTCCTATGTACCCTGTAGTGGTGTTTCTCAAACTGAACATTATGTTCTGTGAAAAAAAATTGGGTCATAAAATCAATGCAGTGGGTCATTATAGGTATGCAATTAAAGATGAAATAGGATAAAAGAGAGAAAAAAAAAAGTTTCAGAATGCATAAGATAAACATCAATTTTCTCCAGAAAACCATGGTTCATAATCTTATTGAGAGTTTGAAAGCCACTGCCTTTAAACAGTAACGTGCCTATACGTAATACTAAAGACTTTACCAGCTTTAACTATAAATTTTGAAATAATAATGGGGAGGGGGAGTTTCTTAAGAGAACAATTAATTTTTAATAGAAGAGATGATCCACATATAAGTTTAACCACATGTCCTCATTGAATATGATGTCTTAATGTGATTTCTGAAACATGCAAATTAACATGGTATGAGTAATAGAAACATATGGTAAAGTGTAAATATAGATTCATTTGTGTATATATACGTATTCATTTGAATTGAGCTCCTAATTTATGCCAGGTTCTCACTGAGACAATAGGAATTGATTAGTGAATCAAACAGATAAGATCCCGGCTCCCTGGGACTTACATATAATAAGCAAAATAATAAGACTTTTTAAAGAGACAGCTAATAAGGAAACAATGTGTGCATTTTATTAATACAGTATTAGTGTTATTGGGGTCGCAAAAAGTCGGACACGACTGAGCAACTGAACTGAACTGAACTGAACTGAGTGTTATTTATTCAGCATACTACATATTATGTAGTAAATACTCATATAAATAATGTAGTGTTAACACACTATTTTATTTATTAATATAGCATGCCAGACTGTAGTTATTACCATGTAGAAAAGTAAAGCAAAATGTTGAGGGTTGGGAGAAGTGGGAAAGAGGGTGCTGTGTTACATGAAGTGGTCAGGGAAGGTCTCTGAAGAGGGCAGAGGCCTGTGGCTGCATTTGCAGATCAGCTATCACGGGCAAGGTAGGACCACATTTGCCTAGCCAAGTACTAGCCAGGCCCCGGATGGTGGAACTCAGTGGATTATAGAGAAGTAATAGTAACTACATGTGGAGTAGAGCAGAAAGGGCAGAGTATGTCCTACCTATAGTTCTTGAGGGATCAGACCATGCTACCCCCAAATATGCCACAGTGGCATATTGATTTGTTTAAATAAAAGTACTTTAAAAATCACAACACAGGAGGGACACTCTAACCCTCCTTTCTGTCTCCCTGAAAGCACTGAATAAATCTTTGGTGTTAAATGTAGGTCCCCCCTGCCTGCATCTGAAGGTGGAAGGGCACCCATATTACCAGAGATAGGGGACTTGGAGGGGGAGCCTGTATGCACCAACCTCGTTACTGCTTTAGTACCACAAGCCCAGATTCTGTTTAGATGCTTCACTAACCGAACACTCCGAACCCAAGTTTCCTTGTCCTGTTAGTAGCTCACAAATTTATTGTTTCTTTGTCTAAAAAAATGTGAAAGTATAAAAGCTGCGTGCTGTGGACACTTCTTAAGTCCAGTCCTATTTTTATAAGACCTCATTGTATGTGAATTAAAATATGTTTTTTTTCTCCTATTAATCTATACTGTATTAATTCTATTATTAGTCCAGTCACAAGAATTCAAGAAGGATAATTTCCACCTCTCCAGCATTAGTCACTGTAAAATTTGAGAAACACTCAATTTAAAGAGTTTTGAGAGAAAGAGTGACAAGTGAAACAAGCTTTTAACAGAAATTAGCTGTTAAGAGGCAAAGGTGAACCCACATCAGGAGTCCAGTGGAGAGGCTCATCAAGGATAGTGACTGTGGCTTGATGCTGAGTAGGAGCTGAAGGAGAAGAGTGTGGGCATCTGAGTATATTTTGAATGCAAAGCTGATAGGCTTTATAGGTGGATAGTGGATTCGCTTTCTATTGCTGTTATAACTAGAACATTTAAGTGTAAATTTAGAGGTAATTTTTGACCGCCCTTAAAGAATGCTCCAACTACCGCACAGTTGCACCCATCTCACACGCTAGTAAAGTAATGCTCAAAATTCTCCAAGCCAGGCTTCAGCAATATGTGAACCGTGAACTTCCAGATGTTTAAGCTGGTTTTAGTAAAGGCAGAGGAACCAGAGATCAAATTGCCAACATCCACAGGATCATTGAAAAAGCAAGAGAGTTCCAGAAAAACATCGATTTCTGCTTTATTGACTATGCCAAAGCCTTTGACTGTGTGGATCATAATAAACTGTACAAAATTCTTAAAGAGATGGGAATACCAGACCATGTGACTGTCTCTTGAGAAACCTGTATGCAGGTCAGGAAGCAACAGTTAGAACTGGACATGGAACAACAGACTGGTTCCAAATCAGAAAAGGAGTATGCCAAGGCTGTATATTGTCACCCTGCTTATTTAACTTATATGCAGAGTACATCATGAGAAACGCTGGGCTGGAAGAAGCACAAACTGGAATCAAGATTGTCGGGAGAAATATCAACAACCTCAGATATGCAGATAACACACCCTTATGGCAGAAAGTGAAGAGGAACTAAAAAACCTCTTGATGAAAGTGAAGGAGGAGAGTGAAGAAGTTGGCTTAAAGCTCAACATTCAGGAAACTAAGACCATGGCATCTGGTCCCATCACTTCATGGGAAATAGATGGGGAAACAGTGGAAACAGTGTCAGACTTTATTTTGGGGGGGGCTCCAAAATCACTGCAGATGGTGATTGCAGCCATGAAATTAAAAGATGCTTACTTCTTGGAAGGAAAGTTATGGCCAACCTGGATAGCATATTTGAAAGCAGAGACATTACTTTGCCAACAAAGGTCTGTCTAGTCAAGGCTATGGTTTTTCCAGTGGTCATGTATGGATATGAGAGTTGGACTGTGAAGAAAGCTGAGTGCCGAAAAATTGATGCTTTTGAACTGTGGTGTTGGAGAAGACTCTTGAGAGTCCCTTGGACAGCAAGGAGATCCAACCAGTCCGTACTAAAGGAGATCAGCCCTGGGTGTTCATTGGAAGGACTGATGTTGAAGCTGAAACTCCAATACTTTGGCCACCTCATGTAAAGAGTGGACTCATTGGAAAAGACCCTAATGCTGGGAAGGATTGGGGGCAGGAGGAGAAGGGGACCACAGAGGATGAGATGGCTGGATGGCATCACTGACTCGATGGACATGGGTTTGGGTGGACTCAGGGAGCTGGTGATGGACAGGGAGGCCTGGCGTGCTGCGATCATGGGGTTGCAAAGAGTCGGACATGACTGAGCAACTGAACTGAACTGAAGGTAGACTACGGGATTTCCCTGATGGCTAAGACAGTAAGGAATGCACCTGCAATGCAGGAGACCCAAGTTTGACCCCTGAGTCAGGAAGATCTCCTGGAGAAGAGAATGCCTACCTATTCCAGTTATTCTTGTCTGGAGAATTCCATAGACAGAGGAGCCTGGTGGACTTCAGTCCGTGGCTACAGTCATGGGGTCACAAAGGAGGACGGTAGTGTTTTCACTCCTCTCATCTTTTGGTGACACTGCTGAACTGTCCTTTCTATAAAAAGGTGAAATACTGGGAAACTTTTCATGAACTTATTATTCTGTTGGTGTGAGATAGTCATTTCTCACGTGAAGAATTGTGATATCGTTCATGAAAAACATTGACTTTTTAAAAGTTTTATTCTAAAATATATCTGTCTCCCAAAAGGATGATGTATTTATCTTTTTATGAAATTTCTAGCTTTGTCAAAGAATATAAGAATGCAATTCTATTGAGATTATACTACTTTGCACCATGTGGCAGTAAAGAGTCAGCATTCCTTGATTTTCTGCTTACTGTGTTCCAAGTTCTGAAAGTGAGTGAATCCAAAACAAATAGAAACATGGGTCTTGACCTTAAAACCTTATGACTTCCTTGGAGAGAGAGAACAGGAACATGAAACAAAAAGTTTGGAAGAAAACTGAATAAATGATGACCAACAAGTGAAATACAAAGATCAAAGAGAGGTTTTAAAAAGAAAGATTGTTACATTTCATTGATTTCTAGAAGTATCACAACTTCATATATGAAACACACATTATTTGAAACTTGGTATGTTTGACAAGAGAGAAGATTCAGCTGAGCTGTGACCCTCTAGGTCTTCCTTACTTAGTGAGTTGTGTAGTTTCTAACCAGGCTTTTTCATTCTTCACAGCCTGCTCTCTCTCAGCATTTATAGCCTGTAAGCTCTTGCTTGGCTTAAAAACAACAACAACAACAAAACCAGAGAAAAAACAACAAAGAACAAAAAATAGATGAAATCTCAAATATGACAGTGGTTACAGCCTGTGTATACTAACGCTGAGTTAGTTGAAAGCCACATCTTAAGCCACTTAAGTTTGAAACTTCTAGCTAAATGTATGCAATAGTCATTGATACAGGGAAATTAAAATCTAGATTTGTGGTATTGGTATGCCCAGATGCAGCGCAATAACTCCATCAATGCTCTCAATTTAATAGACACATGGTAGCTGCAGTGATTGGAAGAGTCACTTCTCAGTCAAACTTTTTTGTTGTTCAGTAGCTAAGCCATGTCTGAAGCCTTGTGACCCCATGGACTGCAGCATGCCAAGCTTCCCTGTCCCTCACCACTTCCAGACTTTTCTCAAACTCATGTCCATTGGGTCAGTGATGCCATCCAACCATCTCACCCACTGTTGCCCCCTCATCCTCCTGCCCTCCATCTTGACCAGCATCAGGGTCTTTTCCAGTGATTTAGCTCTTTGCATCAGGTAGCCAAAGTATTGGAGTTTCAGCTTCAGCAGCAGACCTTCCAATAAATATTCAAGGTTGATTAACTTTAGGGTTGACTGCTTTGATCACCTTGCCCTCCAAGGGACTCTCAAGAGTCTTCTCCAACACCACAATTCGGAAGCATCAATTCTTTGGTTCTCAGCCTTTTTTATGGTCCAACTCTCACATCTGTGTGTGATGATTGGAGAAACCATAGCTTTGACAATTTGGATCTTTCTGGAAAAGTGATGTCTGTGCTTTTTAATATGCTGTCTAGTTTTGTCATAGCTTTTCCTTCAAGGAGCAAGAATCTATTAATTTCATGGCTGCAGTCACCATCTGCAGTGATTTTGGACCCAAGAAAATAAAGTTTGTCACTATTTCCATTTTTTCCCATCTACAATGCCAAAGAATGCTCGCACTACCTCACAATTGCACTCATCTCACACACTAGCAAAGCCATGGTCAAGATTCTCCAGGCAAGGCTTCAACAGTACGTGAACCATGAGTTTCCAAATGTTCAAGCTAGGTTTAGAAAGGCAGAGGAACCAAATACCAAAGTGGCCACATCCGTTGGATCATCAAAAAAGCAAGAGAGTTCCAGAAAGACATCTATTTCTGCTTTATTGACTATGCCAAAGCCTTTGACTGTGTGTATCACAAAAAACTATGGAAAATTCTGGAAGAGATGGGCATACCAGACCACCTGACCTGCCTGCTGAGAAATCTGTTGCAGGTCAAGAAGCAACAGTTAGAACTGTACATGGTACAACAGACTGGTTCCAAATCAGGAAAGGAGTACATCAAGGCTGTATATTGTCACCCTGTTTATTTAACTTATATGCAGAGTACATCATGAGAAATGCTGGGCTGAATGAAGTACAAGCTGGAATCAAGATTGCCGGGAGAAATATCAATAACCTCAGATATGCAGATGACACCACCCTTATGGCAGAAAGTGAAGAAGAACTAAAGAGCCTGTTAATGAAAGTGAAGGAGGACAGTTCAAAAGTTGGGTTAAAACTCAGCATTCAGAAAACAAAGATCATGGCATCTGGTCCCATCACGTCATGGCAAATAGACTGGGAAAACAATGGAAACAGCGACAGACTATTTTTCTGGGCTCCAAAATCCCTGCAGATAGCGACTGCAGCCATTAAATTAAAGACACTTGCTCCTTGGAAGAAAAGTTATGACCATCCTAGGTAGCATATTAAAAAGCAGAGACATTGCTTTGCCAACAAACGACAGTCTAGTCAAAGCTATGGTTGTGCCAGTAGTCGTGTATGGATGTGAGAGTTGGACTATAAAGAAAGCTGAGCACTGAAGAATTGATGCTTTTGAACTGTGGTGTTGGAGAAGATTCTTGAGAGTACTTGGATAGCAAGGAGATCCAACCAGTCCATCCTAAAGGAAATGGGCCCTGAATATTCATTAGAAGGACTGATGTTGAAGCTGACACTCCAATACTGACTCATTTGCAAAGATCCTGATGCTGGGAATGATTGAAGGCAGGAGGAGAAGGGGATGACAGAGAATGAGATGGTCGGATGGCATCACCGACTCAATGGACAGGAGTTTGAGTAAGCTCCAGGAGCAGTGATGGATAGGGAAGCCTGGCGTACTGCGTTCCATGGGGTTGCAGAGTCAGACACAGCTGAGAGACTGAACTGAAATAAACTGATTTGCCATGAGTGGTTGGGACCACTTGCTATGATATTATTTTTTTGAATGTTGAGTTTTAAGCCAGCTTTTTCACTCTCTTTTCACTTTCATCAAAAGTCTCTTTAGCTGCCTCCGGACACTAGCTATCAGAATGTAAGCACAGGCTTATCAGTTATTAACTATTTGTTATGTAACTGCGGGCTTATTGATTATTGACTGTTTGAACACATAACACGTGAATGATGGGGTTATTGTAGCTGTATTTACCCTTCCTTTGTTTATGTAAGTCTCAAGGGAATTGGGGTAGTGGGTTTGGACACATGGGGTATAAAAGATTTTCACAAATGCTGGTCGGAGTCCTTGGCTAAGAGGAGACTCTGCCTTGGGCCCGCCGGCGTAATAAACTGCACTCCACTAAAAAAAAAAAAAAGTCTCTTTAGTTCCTCTTCACTTTCTACCATTAGGGTGGTATCATCTGCATATCTGAAGTTTTTGATATTTCTCTGTGCAATCTTGATCCAGCTTGTGCTTTATCCAGCCCGTCATTTCACATGATGTACTGTGCATATAAGTTAAACAAGCAGAGTGACAATATACAAGCCTTGATGTACTCGTTTCCCAATTTGAAACCAGTCCATTGTTCCATGTTTGGTTCTAACTGTTCCTTCTTGACCTGCATACAAGTTTCTCATGAGACAGGTTAGATGATCTAGTTTTCCCATCTCTTTAAGAATTTTCCACAGTTTATTGTGATCCACACTGTCAAAGGCTTTAGTGTAGTCAATGAAGTAGAAGCAGATGTTTTTCTGGAACTCTCTTGCTTTTTCTATGATTCAACGGATATTGGCAATTTGATCTCTGGTTCCTCTGCCTTTTCTAAACCCAGCTTGTACATCTGAAAGTTCTCGGTTCATGTACTGTTGAAGCCTAGCTTGAAAGATTTTGAGCATTACCTTGTTAGCATGTGAAATGCGTGCAGTTGTGTAGTAGTTTGAACATTCTTTAGCATTGCCCTTCTTTGGGACTAGAATGAAAACTGACCTTTTCCAGTCCTTTGGCCTTTGCTGTTTTCAAATTTGCTGGCATATTAAGTGCAGCACTTTCACAGCATCATCTCTTAGGATCTGAAATAGCTCAGGTGGAATTCCATCACTTCCACTAGCTTTGTTCGTAGTAATCCTTCCTAAGGCCCACTTGACTTCACACTCCAGTCAAACTATCTGGGTTCATATTTCAGCCCCCCCCCCAAGCTAATATCTGAATTATGTAACTTTTCTGTCCCTCAGTATTCTCATTTATAAAATGAAGTTAATGCCTACCTTATTGAACTATGAGGCTTAAATGAGTTAATATATTTTAAAAATCCCTTTGGTCTGTTTCTTAGGTATCAAGAGTTTATTAATATCTTTATTATAAAAAGTGTTCTGTTAACTCTGGAACTGGACTGGCTGTTATTATCTCTTGAGAATAAATTAGCCTTGCACTATTATCTGAAAAATAGCCAAGTTCTTAGAATACATCTACAAGCATGTATTCTCAGAGGTGAGAATACATCTCTAAGTTCTTAGAATACATTTTCTAATACAGATATCATGTCCTTTTTTACAAAAAATTGCATCAGAAACAATGAGAGCAGCCAGGGTATGTATAGTGGCTAACCTGAAAAGTTCAGCTGGGGAAGGAATGGCTTTTCCTGCAAGCATGGCAGGACACAGTGCTGCTGACATTGTAGGTTAATATACCAGAGAAGGCTTTGATTATTAAAGAAAATTACCCTTGTGATCATACTTTCCTGTTTTTCTGAGTTTTCAACAACTGCCTTCTGAAGCAGGATGTTAATGTGAGGATCATCTGGGTTTTCAAATCAAATTCAGAATTATAAGGAAGTCCACATCAACCTTTTAAAACTGTTACTCAGTTTTATAAGTAAGATGTTAATGAAAAGAGAATAGTAAAACATTATGTGGTCTAATGAATCATGGTAAAGGAAGGTTTTTAATACAAACTTAATCATTTTACTAATGCTTCTAAAATTATGTTTAGTGAATATGTGGTAAATAACCCTTCAATGAAATGTTAATATTGGTTTTTTACTTAGAAGAACATTTGAATCTGAAAAATACATGGTATTTATAGCAAAGTCAAAAGTAAATAAATAAATAAAAGGCGCTCCCTGGTGGTCTGTGGTAAGGAATCCCCCGGCCAGTGCAGGGGACATGGATTTGATCCCTGGTCTGGGAAGACCCCACATGCCATGGACCCACTAAGCCCGTGAGCTGCAGCTCCTGGAGCCAGTGACCCACAACCCCTGAGCCCGCAGGCCTAGAGCCCATGATCTGCAGTGGGAAAGCTGTGTACCACGGCTGGGGGGCCCTGCTCACCGCAGCAAAGCCCTCACCCAGCAACAAAGACCCAGCGTAGCCGAAAATAAAGATAAATGCATGTTTTCAAAGGAAGTCACGAAATAAAAATATTCAGATTGAACCCTGTGGAAGCATTAAAAGTTGGGCAAAAGCGACATCTTTGTAATCAATGAGATGAATTGCTAAAACATTCAAAATAGTTTAAAATTCCAAATTCAGGAGATTCTTTACAGCAGCTTTGTAACAGGCGGAATCATTAACATTCTCCAGTTTTGCTGGTTGTAGATACCAGGGAGGATGTAAAAAACATGAAGAGCTCAATTGCATTCTATGTAATTCATTTTATTTGTTCAAAAATAAGTTTTTAGTTAGTCTCAAAACCATTTAAAAAATCAGTTTTAAGTAATACCTTTAAGTAAATTGTCCTAGATTTTATAAGTTCTCAATAATGCTAATATGCACAACTTATATTCATTCCAAACTTCTTAAAATCTGTTGAATGAGCATATAAATTAACTGTCCTTTCATTAAAAATGGCGTATACCATTATATTTATTGATAATAATCTTGCATCTGTAACCATTTGGAAGTGTCCTTTTATGTGCCACATCAACACTGACAGATTCTTAAAAGAAACTTAGAAAGCTGTATTATTTTTCCGTTGTTTTCTTTAGAGTGGGACGATATAAGCGTTTTTCATGTTAAACAATCTAAGGACAAATAAGAAGAATATAGGAAGTTTGTTGAATTAGGACTTTATGACTGGTATTTGTTTCTAAAATACAGGAATAAATGGGAAAAAAACGATGACAGTAAACACTAAACATTACCTAACTTCTCAATTCTTGAGATGAATTTATAAAATGAATTTTTGAAAATCATAGGCCTATTTTAAATACCCCCCCAAGTTTTCCCAGGTAATTGAAATATTTCTTTTAAATTTTATTTATTATTGTCATATTTTTATTGAGATATAACATACAGCATTATTCTAGTTTCAAGTGTACAACATGAAGATTCGGTATTTGTATATATTGTGAAATGACCACCGCAGTAACTAAACTGGACTGAAGCATGTGCTCAGTCGTGCCCGACTCTCTGCGACCCGTGGACTGTAGCCACCAGGCTCCTCTGTCCATGGGATTCTCCAAGGAAGAATACTGGAGTGTTCTCCAGGAGATCGTCCCGATCTGGGCATTTAATAGTTATTAAACATAATGTTGAAGATCGTCATCATTGTGAACTATTACTCTATATGAGAAAGCTCAGATATGGCTGTTAGAAATTACTGAATAGAAACTAAAAAATCCCACGTTAGTTATTCCTTATATTTCACTATGGACTACAGTATCTTACCAAAAAAAGATATTATATGTGTTAAAGGTGCAAAGGCTTTTAGTGTTGAAAAGGACTTAAGGAATCATTTATCCCAGCATCATTTTCTTGATAAAGTAAACTGAAGCCCAGAGAGGTTAAGTGATTTGCTAAAATTGTCCATAACAAGATAGTAAAATTAAGACTGGAAATCAAGTCTCCTATTCAACATCTGTTTTTCTTTCCATTGTACTATATAATTCCCAATTTTAAAGAGATAACCTACTTAGCAGGTAGATGAATGAAACCAGAGATAAATTGAATATGTATACATGTCTACCTTTTGTATATACTGATATGAAATCTCTTCCTCTATAAGATGTAACTGATCCCTTGGACCTCATTTAAAACCAGACAGAAAATAAAAAAAAGGAGCCAAGAGTTCGGCAAAGATGTGAGCCAAGTAGATCAAAGTCTCTATATTGCCTGCCTAACAGGGAGGCCACAAAGTCTAAGCTTTTTTATTTTATTTCCCTTATTGTGCTTTGCTTAATGGTATTTCTATTAATATAATTCTTGGATGAAATTGCTTCTGGTGTTATCTATCCTTAAATGCTTCTTCATCTTAAAAGCACCTAAAATGGGGATTTTCTGAATACAGGATACATTTGTTATTTATATCATATTTCTACATGGTTATGTTTGGCAATATGTGGAATAATAAAGCTTGTTCATAGCCAAAGAATGTAAAAACAGGTAAAGTTTAATTTGGTCTCAAATGAGTCAAGCAGTATCATTCTGAAACCTGAAATATGAAACTAAGGGATTTATGTAAAAAGGACAGGTCGGAGATACTGTAGCTTGGTGGGAAAGTGAAAAATGATAAAAAAAATAAATAAATAAATAATGTTTTCATCAAGATCACTTCAGTAGTAGTTTCGATAAGTAACTAAAATAAGTATATGCAAAATATAAGAAAATTAGCAAAGAACTAAGCATTTTTTTGAGCAAAGGACCCAAGAGAAATAAGAAATGGGAAGGAAGTAGAAGGGATTGTTACAGCAGTTAACTCCAGAGTTTTGGAAATTAGATTTCAACATGGAATTGTCATTATCAGTAGTTATGTGGGTGCATTTCAAAGACTGATTACAAGGCTTCTAGGTGGAAGAAAGTTGCCTCCAGAGTTTTCTCTTTGTCATTTGACATGAGTCGTGTGAGATAAGGAAAGTAGTCAACTCATTTCAGAGATGAAATCTCTTCTGATTACAAACCAAGATGCCACCTCATTGTGTTCTTACATTTTAAGAGACATTTGGATGAAGTAATCTTTCATCCCTTAAGAAACATGTACATAAATACATGTATTTTAAATCAAACTAAAGTCATTTTTGTCTTTCTTCTAATGTTACTAACTGTGGGAAACTTGATCTCCAGAGCAGAGATGCATATTTTTACATTTAAGAATGGTTTCCTATTGTGTGCCTACTTCCTCAGTTTCCAAGAAACTATTTATCATCTTCTCTTTTTTTTCCTTCCTGCTGGAGCTAAGCTGTTTCTTTTTCTGAACCTTTAAAAAAATCGTATTCAAAAAGTAAAAGTAGAGTCCAATGTCAATCTTTATATCAGATAGTATCGGAGCACCTCCTTTCTCTGTAACTTGCATGGTTGTGATAGCAGAGCAGTAAAAGAAAGGGCTTTTGGGAGCTAAAGTCTGAGAAAAGATATATCTCAAAGTACAGAGAACCCAGAATAAAGCATAGAAAAGTCAATTGTCCACATTATAAGTCTGCACTGTATTATTTACTAAGAATAATAACCTTGTTATTTTGTAAACATGATATGTGTTATTAAAATGTAAGCTGTGCAGATAAGCACAGAAGTGTAGACGTCAAAATGCACTGCTCAAAATCCTATCAGGCAGAAGTAACCCCGTATTAATTTTTGAGTAACTGAAGTCTAGGCATCTTTTTCTGAACAAATACAATGACAAGAATACGTATATAGATTTTAAAAAATGATATTCAACAGTATATAAACAAGTCTATACCAATAACTTTTAAGTATTTTGTCTATTATTTTATTTAATTGTCACAAATGAGATTGAGACTATTAATTGCAATCTTCAGATTTATTTTTCAGCCTGCAATTGTTATTGCAATTTACTTAGTCATGTCCAACTCTTTGAGACCCCATGGACTTAGCCCACCAGGCTCCTCTGTCCTGCAGTTCTCCAGGCAAGAATGTTAGAGTGATTTGCAATACCACCGTTAAACAATGGAATTGTAACATTAAATTACAAATAGTTAAATAATTAAGAAGATTAAGGCTGGAAATGAGTAGATATGAAGACTTAATTGTATCAGAAGGAAATTTTGACATGCAAGCTCTTTTATAATAAAACCCATTGAACTTTATTTGAATTTAAAGAAGAAAAAAAAGAAGTCAGTCAAAAGAGTTGCTAAATTTCCGATATGTGTATCTTTGCCAAGAGGGATATTAGTTCCTAAAAGATTGCTCTAAGGTTTTGTGTGCTTAAGTTGCTCAGTCGCGTCTGACTCTGCGACCCCATGGACTGTAGCCTGCCAGATTCCTCTGTCCATGGGGATTCTCCAGGCAAGAATACTGGAGTGGATTGTTATGCCTTCCTCCAGGGGATCTTCCCAATCCAGGGATTGAAGCCAGGTCTCCTGCAAGGCAGGGGGATTATTTACCATCTGAGCCATCAGGGAAGATCTAAGTTTAAAGGAGGGCAATTATGAAAGTCATTAAGTGTTTGCCATCCTTTTGTTTTTCCTTCACAGCACGTTTTGGTTTTTGATAGTGTGCACATCTTAATGAGGTGGACAGCTTCCTCCATTTCCTCCATCTCACATGCTCCACTCCCCTCCCCAGTTTCTGGTACTTATTTCAGTTTTGCTTGCCAGAATTTGCAACATTCACATTTCGTTCTGAAATACAATTCCCCTAGTAGTTTAATCTTAATTACTTATTGAAATAAATTCAGACTATGAACATTCCAGTTACCATTTCTTCTCTGTTCCTGAAATATGTATTTGATTTTCCTCTTCAAGAAATTTATTCAAAAGGCTTCATAACTTCAGTATTTCATAAGGTATTTCACATTTGAGAATGTCTGCTTATCACCTTAGATCTTTCTCTCAGAACATTAGTCCCTGATGTGCAATCTTTCTTCATTCTTTATTGAGAAAGATATCTAAATCTACCCCACCATCTCCCCTAGAAGATGTCTTCCTTTTTCTGTATGGATGCTTGAGACTTCATTTTTTACCATTAAATTTCAATAGCATAACTTATGGGTCTGACTTAAGTCCCAGCAAACATGCCTTGGAACCAGAAAATGAAGTCATCAGCTCTACTGGAAAGGTTGCTCAGAGGACTAGTGAGAACAAAATATGGCTTATGTTCTTCAAAATATAGCAATAAATTCATTTGTTCAAAGAAATAATATATATGGTGATTAAGGGTCATTATGCTATTAGATCAGCAGAACCAATAGTTTGGGATCTGGGGAGGCAGTATGGTGTGAGCGAAAGGGCACTGGGCTTTGGAGTCTCAGAAAAAGAAGTTGAAAGCAAAATCTATAATGTAAAAGCAAGCCTAGTATTTAACCCAGTTTTCGCATCTCTAAAATGCAAATGATACCTTCCTCATAAAGGTTTGGTGTTAAAACAAATGTCATCTGTGTAGTGCCTGGCACATGATTGGTGCTCACTTAATATCAGCGTTCCCATTCTCTTTCTTTCAGGCATACCCAGGTTTAAGAGAGATTTGGCGTAACATTGTTGCTATGGAAAATAGTTTGCACAGTTTGGAGTTAATCATCGACTGGAGTTTTTAGAATACAGCACTTTTCTTTAGGAGATTAGTGCCTGATTCTTTGCATATTTGAATAATATGATTGTTCCAAGATTCAATGTTATGAAATGTTAGAACCAAGTTGAATAGACTTGCACAATCCCTTTGTCTTCCTACCCTATCTCTCAGACAGATTTTATCTGTGATGGAATTACAAATTGTGAGCAGCAAGGCTGTGATAGATGGTTAATTACTTTCGAGGAGATACAGAGTCAGAGAAGTGTGAAACACCTCACCCCAGATTCTGCAGGTTCAGATAAGCAGTGGTACCCTGATCGGCATCAAGCAGTGAAGGGACTTGATCTACATTTAGTTGATCCCCAGTTATAATCCTAAATAATTAAAACTTGATCTCTATCTACCTCAGGTTTTGCATTTATTTCTGAGGATTACCACACCACTTACTTGGTTACATGTCCGTTTTTATTGCTCATTAGAATGGTATTACTCCAGGCTTGCTCACACAAACATCTGACTAGGCAATGGGATAAAAACAAAGACGTCTTAACAAGCAGAGAAGCTATTTTCATTTGCAAGTATTCAGACCAAATAATATGCTACAGGAATTACTGGGGAAAAATGAATGAGATCGAATATTGCCAGGAGAAACATGTCAATAAATTTAATTAAAAATGTGTAGAAAGAGGGAGGAAACAAATATTTTTTTAAAATATGGGTAGCATTTTACAGATGATTTTATATGTTTATATGCGAGTGTGGCAATAGCAGTTTAAAGAAGTAAATAAGGTGTTATAATTAGTGAATTGTCTGTCCTTTCCTGGAAAAATAAATAAAACAGAAAAATTTTATAGCAGAGATGTGATACAGGGCTTAGACCTGTATCATGCAATGTATGAATGATACTTGTATAAATTTAGCTTAAACTTTTTATCTATTTAGTAGGTTCCGTAAGTAACTGGGATTCCCTCGTAGCTCAGTCAGTAAAGAATCTGCCTGCAATGCAGGAGACCTGGGTTCAATTCCTGGGTCCAGAAGATCCCTTGGAGAAGGAAATGGCAACCCACTCCAGTATCCTTGACTGGGAAATTCTATGCACAGAGGAGCCTGGCAGACTACAGCCCATGGGATCGCAAGAGTCGGACATGACTTGCCGGCTAAACCACCACCATAAATAATGTTCTTCCATATGTTTTCCAGTATAATAAAAATTGCAAAAATGCAAACCCACATTACATTATAGTAAATGATCCAAATAAAAGAACATTAATTGAATAAGTGAGTGCAATGGCACTTTTAATGGCCACCAGCATAAAATGGAAAGCTTTCTCATTAAAAAAAATAGTTGATAGGATTATTACAAGTTCATATGATTTGGTTTTTGGTTTCACCGTTAATCACTTTGTGATAGATGATGTGTATAATTATATCCATAGTGGGTTTGATTTTAGGGCACAAATTAGCAATCTTTTTTAAGCCAGTTCCGAGAGCCAACTGTGTAATTTCAGAGTACCTGACCAACAAAAGACATGAGTGTTTACAGTTGTTTACAGGCTGGTTCAGCCTTCTTCTTTTTTGGCATATAGTTGGTGCCAGACACCAGGTGTATAAAACCATACCCCATAGTCCCATGGAAGAGACTGTCTCCAAGGATTACAAAAGGCTGGATGGTTATCAGGACACACAAGACTCCTTGGGTTTCATGCAAGTCCTTACTTATGTAAGGCTTTAAAGCAATGAAAATGTCACAGCAAGAGAAAGAATTCACACAAAGTCATGAGGCTTCCAGACATCCCTCTTTAGAGTCTTTGGTTAGTCTCACAAGAGTCATCTCCAGATTATGAGCCACCAACGCATATGGAAGGAATTTTGATTTCAGAAGACTGCGTTCTTATCTTGGCCAACAATTTAGTTATCAGACTTCTACACATCCCAATGATATGCTTATAGCTGGCTCACTGTCTTATACACTGTGGCACCTTGAACTGTACGGAGGAGCATCCATGGGAAGGGTGAAGGAAGATTTCCTAATGGAGATCCAGAACCAACATAAATGATCTTAGTGATTAAGGTGAAGTGGCTATTACAATCAGAGGGAACATCATGTACAACCTCCCAGACATTCCAGAATATAGCTAATTTTAGAAAGTCTAAGCCTCCCATATGATTGTATTATAGAATATATCTCTCTATATATATTGTAGAATCTATGTATATATAAGATCTCTATATATAGAATATATATACATATATATGTATACATATACATATATATACACGTATACGTATATACATATATGTGTGTGTGTGTATATATATAAGTAAAACAGATAAGGAATTATAAAGCTAATCTCTCAGTTGTATTCCTGGGTGGAAGGAGTGCTGTGATAGATGCAAACATGAGCGAGAGGATAATGAATACAAGGTCAGAGATATCTCCTGGTTCTAGACATTGAATTTTAGGCCCTGTGGAGTATTTAGGTTCGAGATGTGCAAAAAAAGGAATTTAAAACCCAGAATATTGAGCATAGTGTTTTGTGACCACTCAGTAAACACAAACAACTAAAAGACTAATGCTGTGATCTTGCATTTTAAAAGCTCTGATAATTTCTGTCAGAAATCTGTTATAAATAGGAAGGCAAACAAAAATTGCTTTTATATCTGTCTCATGCTGTGAACTTATGTTAGAACAAACTACAGTTTTCAAGTCTCAATACCATCAAAGGAGAGGATGTTTTTCTCAGTTAACAAAGGCACTTGCAGAAGATCAGGTGAAAGCTGGCTTCCTGTGGAGAAGGAATTTTGCCTTGAGAATTTCATTATGGTTTCTTCCCACCATATGGAGTCAGAGACATTCGCTTTCTGTTACATTTTCTCTTTAATCCAAGGATTTTTAACTGACTTCTGAAATAATTAATTGAAGTTAAATTCACACACACAAACTCATGTCCACAAATGTACCTCATGTACACAAATGTACCCACATATATACACACTCATATAAATAAGCCACATATAAGAACTTTGAACTTACTGAGTCTTACAGATCAAAGGACAGATGGTACCAATTTTAAATCTATCTTCATAGCATTTTAAAATAAGTAATATCTTGAAACTGATTTTTTTTTTCTGAATGATGAGCCAGTTTCTTTCAAAGTACTAAGTAAATAGCAAGAATCATCAGTATTATATTATATATGCACCTCATCCTCCTCATGATGAAGTGTCTAAAAAGTAATCACAAATGTCAAAAAGTCATTTTTGAACTACAGTTTGAACTATAAAATTACCTATGCCATTTGGAATAGTGGCCTCTATACCTTTGCAAGCTGGCATGTCTTTGCTGCCAAGTACTTCTGCTTTACATTTGTCTATGCTTTTGCATTACAGTGAGATAGACAGAACTAATATTATTATATTTTACAGATAGGAATACAACCTCAGAGTGCTGAAATTACTTATGTAAAGTCACACCTTGTAAGAAATAAAACCTGGTCTTCTGTGTGGATGAGTTCTTTTAGGTTCTAACCTATTTGAAAGATAATGTTTTTCCTCTCCAAGGTGCCTTCTCTAGTTTCAGAAATGAAGTAATAGGGGAAAAGACTGTATAACTAATCTTACATTTTTAAACAAGTAAAGATTATATTTTTATTATCATGTATCCTCTATTTTGAATTTTACATTTAAACAATCTGCTGCGTAGAAATATACAAAAAAAGAGAAAGTTGCTCTTGAGAGTGGGAATGCTGTTACTTGCTACTTTATTGCCCCATTTTTTAACCTGTACATGCCCTTTATGCACTACCCTAATGCAAATAGTGTTTTAGTAAGTAGGGCATGCATATCCCATACCAGATTAAGAGCTGTCACAATGCTTTGTGGCACAAAGAAACATCATCATTGAATATGCAGAAGTAATCTTATTTGGGTTTATTTAGAAGCAATCAGTATTTCTTAAACTGATGTGCTTATAAAAACTGAAGATTTCCTATTCACTTATCGTGATTTAGTAGTTCCAGGGTGAGCCTAACAACCCACATTTTGACTGCAGTGTACTGGAGAAGCATTGGGAAAGTTATTTTCTTTGTATTGGAAGATACAAGTAGTAATAAACAAACGAATGAAATACACAGATAAAGCCTATTTTAATCAATACTGCCCACCTTGCTCCCTACCAGTCTTTAGGGAAAGCTAATAATGAGCAGCAAAATTGAATGGCTTTAGTTTCAGTTCTCTCTGCTTTTGCACACCAGCTGTGGCAGTGTTAATAAGCATTCAGACCGTCCAAAGGTGACGATTGGGAGAGTAAAAAGAAAGCCGCAGTATCTGAATGATCTGTTGTACTGGTGGTACCTGAATAAATAAAACTTTCAGGTACAAAAGTCTTGTAATAAAATAAACTGTGCTAAAATAATGACTAAATTTCCAGTGCATTGAAAATACTTCGCTTAAGCTGTTCTTGGATGTGCTTGGCTAGTGTAGTCATCCCTATCAAGATTTTCTGAATAGCCATCTATGATTAACAAGACTTGGTGAACTCCAATTTATGCAGTCCTTTGTTTTAGTAATCCCCTGCCCACCTCCTTTTTCTCCTCCACCCTCCCTCAATGATGATCCTTGTTTTTCCCAGCTTTCTTTTCCCTGAATTCGCATCCTCTCACCTGCAACTTTCGATTAAATTGGGAAAGGATTAGTGATTTGGTCATTGGTTTGTGCTGGTTGATCCACTCATAGTTTAGCAGTAATAATAGTTCTACTAATCTTGTGACTGCTTATAACGTGTTAGACACATATTTTATATTTATCTTCATGTCAATACTAAGAGTTAGGTATGTAGTTTAACAATTCTCTCTACATAGTTACCTACTTGGTTATTGTTATGGCCCCTATTCTAAAAATAAGGAAATTAAGCTTTAGAATAATTAAATACCTTGCCTGTGTTTTAATCAGTTATTAATCAGCAGAGTTCTCGGGTTTGGACAGCATGATCTTAGAGCATGAGCTTCTAATCACTGTACCATGCCGCCAGGTCTTAGAACTTGAAGCCCTTTGTCTTTATGTGAGTAGAGAATGTCTCTTGTTAGAGACTTTCTGTATCTTATTCCACTCAGAAGTAGGAGGTCCTGTGTTTCATCCCTTGATAAGCTCCTACTCTTCTGATGAATCATTTGTGATGAATAGTTTTTAAGCAATTTATTCCTGAGAAATTACCAGAACAGAAAAGAACAATTATCCTTTTGTCACTGTGTTCTTCCAGAAAGATCTGTCTGTAGGCTGCCTTCTCCTCTTCTCCCAGGCTGCTTTTCCCCACCTTGAATGCTCATCATGTCCCTTTCTCCTATGCACCAGGTTTTCTAAAACCAAATTTTTCTCTCCCTCAACTTATATCCTTCATTTTATTTAGAACGTACATTTGTTGTTCATTTGCCCTGATTTCATAGACAGCCCACTCATACTTGATTAGAATTCCAGTACCTAGGAAAGCCCTGGCAGAGTAAGAAGCGATTGTGGGAGCCTTTGAGTAGAGAAGGATGCTGGATGGTGGGATGGATGGTTTTACCCTGGGCCAGTGCCAGTAAAAAGAGGGAGATGGAGGAGAGAGAGCGGGACTCCATCAGCTGATGGACCATGGATGGAGGAGTTTCATCAGGCATTTAATTCGGTGTGATTGCCCCCATGCTGGTAAGGAAATTCTTCGGGAGAGATTATCTATACATTTTAGAACACTTATTTTCTAATTTGTCAGAATTAGAACTTATACTCAGTTTTAACAAGGAGACTACTGCATGCTGGTTATTAGCGCTAAAAGAATTTGCTTGAGTCAATTATTTATTATGCTTATAAGATGCTGTCTATAGTTTTAATTTATGTAGAAATAGATAATAACTGCCTTACTAAAGGTGACAATTTTCTGCCTAGTCTACAAATGTATGGATCATTTCCTGATGTTTTCATTATACTTAACTGAGGTATTATATTGAAAACAGTACATGGCACATAGTAGATGTTAGAAATAATCTTTTTCTCTATGCTTCCTAGCCATCTGCAAGAATTTCATTTAATCGCTGAGTATTTCAAAATTCCGGCAGAGCATAACTTCTTGAAGGAGCTTTTAAAGGACACTCTAATAGAGTTTTCTTGGAAAATCTCCTTTTCCTATAAACATAAGTAGATATGAATACAGCTGCCATGGGCTTTGCGTATAAACCACTCACTGAATAATTTCTACAAATAACAGAGAGCACATTTACTCAGCTAATGCCTTATGAGTCCCTGAGTCAGTAATGCTGTCATCGTGTTTATTTTTTTTTTTTAATTTTTTATTAGTTGGAGGCTAATTACTTCACAACATTTCAGTGGGTTTTGTCATACATTGATATGAATCAGCCGTACTAATTGATGTACATTTAAATTAATTTTCATAAATCTATACCTACCTATATCCTAATTTTCTGGATGTAACTTTATGTTAATATATACTTATTAAAATAAAGTACTGACAAATATTTTTTTGAATGTTTGTTATAATTGGCCCAACACATTTTTTACCCCTGATGATTATCACCCTTAATTTAGTACTACAAAATGTCTCAAAAACAATGCTAACAACAATATTTAGGAACGCTAAGTAGGAAAAATAATTCAGTTGTCACTATCCAGTACTGTAAAAGGAACTGTCGTGAGTTCTAACTTCCAACATTAACACTGTGGAAATAAGGAAAGCTGTAAGAAGAATGTATCATCTGAAAAATAAAACTGACAAGATGTCATGATTCATATATTTTCAATTTGGAAAACTTGACTTTAGAAACTCATTGAGACTTTTAAAAGCTTGGTGCATCTACTGAATGTGGAAATCACGTCCAGGAGAATCCTTTTTAAAGTCGAGCTTGAGCTGCTTGTGTGTTTACCCTGCAGTGCCCCAAAGTGCATTTCACAGCCAAGAATTATTCATGGTTGACTAAATTAAATGCTGATACAGTAATTAGAAAGAAAGTTATTTAGACAGGCAACTGTGTAGGACAGAATGTAAAGGCAAAAGTAGTTAATGTTTTATCCCATTTTGATTGAAAGTGATAGGTATTTCTCCAATGTACTTTAACACAGTAGAGAAGATGATGGGTTGAGATAAGGTTAGTAATAACTGTGAAGTCATTTTTCTTATTTGTAGTTATTATAAAAATAAAACAAATATCTAGTGAGCTATTTGAAATTTAATGAACTATCAAACACTCTGCCAGTGAAATCACATATTAATCCAGTTACATTTCAGAGTCTCAGCATATATATGAAACACATCTGTTTTTATTTTACCTTGTCAACAGTGAATCATATAATGAACTGATGGTGCTTCTTTACACTACTCTTGAAGAAACTGAAGCCCAGTTTGTGATCTACTTCTAGCAAATTTACAGGATTACATGGTTTTTTTACTACAAGCCTGTTTCTACTCTATATTCTTGCTTTATTTTTCATTTGGTTCATTTTTTCTTGATTTATCTTTCTCTATTTTATGACTCTTTATTGGACACTTTAAGTGCATTTTTGGACATAGTAAAATTATTTTTTAAATAAATGAAAAAAAAAATAGTTTTTTCTTTTTTTCCTTCAAAGAAGGAACTATGCCTGGTTCTCTGGGAACTCAATATCAATCATCAGCAAAATCCTCTTTTTCCTGCACCTCCCCTCTGAACCTTACTTATTCTTGCTCCAAAGGAAAAGAGCTCTCTTCTGAGGACTTTAAATCCCCTGTTGTCTTTGCCAACCTTGAACCCTTTCCACAAGTAATTTTTTTTTTTTCCCACACAGCCGTTCCCAGAACACCTGGCCTGGCAAGCCATTTGCCTTTCCTTCTCCCTAAAATCCCCCAGCTCTGAGTCTCATGTTACCAAACTATGCCACTCTTCCTCTCCTCGTTGAAATCATCTACAATCCCCAGGTCACTTCCTCATTCCTTCAGTATTTTAGTTTCTGCTTCATTGTCATTCTCCCCAAAATAACTCTATACTAGGAAGAATATTGGGGCTTCTCAGGCTGCACTAGTGGTCGAGAACCCACCTGCCAATGCAGGTAGATGCTAGAGACAAGCATTCAATCCCTGGGTCGGGAAGATCCCCTGGAAGAGGGCATGGCAACTCACTCCAGGATTCTTGTCTGAAGAATTCCATGGACAGAGACGCCTGGGTGGTGGGCAACAGTCCATAGAATCCCAAAGAGTCAGACATAACTGAAGCAACTTCACACGCATGCACAGGGAGAATATTTTACAGAGCGGTCAGTATGGTAGCAGATGTCTTTGTGAGGTAGTGATCTCCCTGTCAACAAATATTCCCAAGAAAACAGTCATAGCATGCCAAATCTTTGCATATGGCCTATAACTAAACATCTTAGATAGATTCACCCATTGGGTGCAGGTGCTATTCTAGCTAGCAGTGGAATTATCAATGTACCAGTCTATTCATACAGAAAATCATAACCAATGGGTTAAATACTTTGGTCTCAAACAAATACATCTATCTATGTATGTATTGGACCTGAGACATATACATTAGAGGCATTGAGATGGTTTACATATTTCCTAAATATCTTGACCATCACAAACTGGATCATTTAACAGGGCAAGTTTCAGACTTCAACTAATTTACAGTCACTGAACCAGTGTGTTTCTGGTTACCTCAGACTAACTTCTTTTGTACTATTTGGTTGGTCAACTGCATGACCTCATTAATGAGATCACTACCCACCTACACAGTACACTTACTTAAATCAGATTCCCATTTCTTAGACTCCTGAAATTTTATTGGGCATTAAAAGGCATTAAAACTATAGACAGGGTGAACTGGCATGACAAACACTCTTGCATTTTTACTGATATATCAAAGTAGTAGATAAAAACCAGAAGCTGATGGTTATAGTTTTTTCTATAGTATATCTGGATCATCTAGTGTGAAAGTGAACATGTTAGTCGCTCAGTCGTGTCCTCTTTGCAACCCCATGAACTGTAGCCCACCAGGCTGCTCTGTCCATGGAATTCCCCAGGCAGGAATACTGGAGTGGGTTGCCAGTTCCTTCTCCAGGGGATCTTGACCCAGGGATCAAACCCAGGTCTCCTTCATTGCAGGCAGACTCTTTTCCATCTGAGCTACCAGGGAAGCCTGTTTTCTATAACATACCTGGATCATGTGGTATGGGACAATTTAATTTCAAAGAGATTCTCTGACTTTTGCTATAAAATAGTTTCAGTTTCCTTACTTCATTAAGTGAGACAAACCTATTAAATACTAAATACTATATTCTCATTATCTTCAGCAATCCTCAGAATAACTCCATATAGAAATATCACTACCATTTTTTTTTATAAAAACTGACATTTGGAAATATAGATTGACCAAAAATCTTTGTAACGGCAGACCCAATATTCAGATCTTAATTTGAATTCATAGATTCCTCCTAGCATTATATCACTGTGCAGAATAAAGTTTGACCTGATCATTAGGTAAACAGCCAATCTTTGAGGACAATAAAAATGAATAAAGTTGAAGCCTTTGACTTCAGTGTTAACATGAGGTTTTGTATTTTACACTCAGCATATATGGTAACTGAGTAAATTTGCTATCCTAATAACAAATGGAAAATTCAACCCAAGTACAGAAGAACCAACTACAATCTGAATTTCTTCCCTCTCTCAGGAAGTGTTTTTAGAGCAGCAAGCCAGAAGTCATTTCTGTGGAGAGGCTAACAAGACTGTTGAGAGAATAAGAGAAAGTTACTTGCCCTTCTCAAGACATTTTCCCTATCAACCACCTGCTTTGCATTCCTTCCTGTAGGCTGCTGGCTGGGTGGGTTTCTACAGGCAAAGCTTGAGAGATGGTGTTTTAGTGACTGAGGCTCCCCCAACCTCAATGAGATGTCATCAAAGACTTAAAAGGCCCCGCCATGGTGTCCAGTGTGTGAAATGCTGTCTACCCTCATAATTAATCATGCTTAAATTACAGCAGCTCTTAGTTTTTAGTAAATTCCTTTTGGAGGGAAGAGCAAGTATTGAGGCTTTATAGAGTGATGCTTCCTGATTTTGGATAATCTTCAGTAATAGAATGTACATGTTGAGGACAAAGAGAGAATGCCATTTGTTTTCTAATTCTTACATGTCGCAGCATCCATAATTTCTACTGTGGCCATATATAATTTTGAAATTTATACTAGATTAGCTCTGAAATGAGATGCAAATAAATATGATTTTAATGCTATTATAGCCTTGTTAACAGTTCATTTATTTGTACATTTTAATAACATTTATTGCTTTTAAATGAAAACAAACTAATCTCAGGATTGTAATATATTGTCTGATAGGCAAGGAATTGAAATGGCATATCATAAAATGCATGAAATAAAAATATATTAAAAATAAGTAACTTTAAACTTTAGTCATATTAATAATGGAACTGCAAATAAAGTAAACGTTCTTCTCAAATACCAGTTTTGCAGTCTGAAAATGGCAAATTTAAGTATTTCATGTGTTAATCAAATATATTTATGGCAAATATAAATGTATATAGTTCTTTCTGAGAAAAGTAATATACTGCAGTGTAATCTGTATATATAAAGGGAAGTTTTTATATAGTTTGGAATTATAGTCACTGATCATGTTATTAAGTTTTTAGAAGTATTCCAATAAAAACATAAAGGTCTATATTAATACCAGGATTATAATTTTCAAAGGGCAACTGAAAAATATTCTCAAAAGCCGCCCAGGAATATGTGACAATTGATTTCTTTAAAGGCCAAGGAAAATCAAATAAAATCAGCATATAGCAGGGATCAAGTCAAACCAATCAAGCATTACAGTGAAGACTAATTGGTGCTAATTAATGCTAACTGACTTCAGGTTTTAAAAAAAAGCTAAATAAAATTGTTTTCAAAAAGAAAAAGGCATATACTTAAAAATTAAACTGGATTATCATATTTAATTAGAAATATCTAGGATTGACCTAATGGTAACAAAAAGAGGAAGAATGAGTTGTGATAATAGAAGCAGCAAGTGGCTCACTTTCACAAACAAGGAAGAGAGAATTAAGCTATTAGCTAATGAGATAAAACAGCATATGTCCTCATAGCAGTATCTGATTGCAAGGTAGGCTCCTTACATAAACAGACTCACTGATAGCGCAGACTCAGGGTGACCCACTCGTTCTCCTGGTTCCCAGTAGGAATTGCCAGGACTCTGCCATTGTTGGTTGCTTGATGCATCTGTATTTCCCCATCTGCCACTTAATTATCCAGAGTCATCAGCTTCCCAGCAGATTTATTTAAAGTATATTAATAGAACTATGTTGAATCTGTAAAATCAGAAGGAAAAAAAAAAAAAAAAAAACAACCCTGACTGTTGTTGAAAATAATCACAAACCCTGTTGTTCAGCGTTACTTTAGGATAATCAGTACTTATGTATTATTTAGGAGCATTTCTATTTTCAAAAAAATTTTATTTAAAAAATTTATTTTTATACAATTTTTAAAGCCTACTTTCCGTTTACAAAATATTGGCTACATTCGCCGTGGTGTTCAACACATCCTTGAGCTTGCCTCACACTCAATAGTTTGTCCCTTTCACTCCCCCACCCCATTTTAACCGCTTTTCCTACTGACAACTACTAGTTTATTCTCTACTGAGTGACAAATAGATTCACGGGATTAGATCTGATAGACAGAGTACTTGAAAAACTATGGATGGATGTTTGTAACATTGTACGGGAGGCGGTGATCAAAACCATCCCCAAGAAAAATAAATGCAATAGACAAAATGGCTGCCTGAGGAGGCCAAATAGCTGAGAAAAGAAGAGAAGCAAAAGGCAAAGGAGAAAAGGAAAGATATACCCATCTGAATGCAGAGTTCAAAGAAGAGAAAGGAGAGATAAGAAAGCCTTCCTAAGTGAATGATGGAAAGAAATAAAGGAAAACAATAGAATGGGAAAGACTAGAGATCTCATCAAGGAAATTTGAGATGCCAAGGGAACATTTCATGCAATGAAAGACACAATAAAGGACAGAGTCAGCATGGACCTAACAGAAGCAAAAGATATTGAGAAGAGGTGGCAACTATGAAGAACTTCTGTGGCAACACAGAAGAACTATGCACAGAAAAAGATCTTAATGACCTGGATAACCATGATGGTGTGATTGCTCACCTAGAGCCAGACATCTTGGAGTGCAAAGTCAAGTGAGCCTTAGGAAGCATAACTATGAACAAAGCTAGTGAAAGTGATCGGATTCCAGCTGTGCTATTTCAAATCTTAAAACATTATGCTGCAAAAGTGCTGAATTCAATATGCCCGCAAATTTGGAGAACTCAGCAGGACTGAAAAAGGTCAGTTTTCACTCCGATCCCAAAGAAGGGCAATGACAAAGAATGTTCAAACTACCACACAACTGCATTTACTTCACATGCTAGCAAGGTAATGCTCAAAATCCTTCAAGCTAGGCTTCAACTGCATGTGAACTGAGAACTTCCAGATGCACAAGTTGGATTTAGAAAAGGCAGAGGAACCAGAGATCAAATTGCCAACATCCGTTGGATCATAAAAAAAGCAAGAGAATTCCAGAAAATCATCTACTTCTGCTTTATTGACTATGTTAAACCCTTTCCCTGTGTGGGTCACAACAAACCATGAAAAATTCTTCAAGAGATGGGAATACCATACCACCTTACCTGCCTCTGGAGAAACCTGTATGCAGGTCAAGAAGCAACAGTTAGAACTGGACATGGAACAATGGACTGGTTCCAAATTGGGAAAGGAGTATGTCAAATCTGTATATTGTCACCACGCTTATTTAACTTATATGCAGAGTACATCATGCATAATGCTGGGCTGGATGAATCACGAGCTGGAATCAAGGTTGCCAGGAGAAATTTCAATAACCTCAGATATGCAAATAACTCCACCCTTATGGCAGAAAGTGAAAGAGGAGAGTGAAAAAGTTAGCTTAAAGCTCAACATTAAGAAAACTAAGATCATGGCATCTGGTCCCATCACTTCATGGGAAATAGATGGGGAAACAGTGGAAACAGTGTCAGACTTTATTTTGGGGGGCCAAAATCACTGCAGATGTTGACTGCAGCCATGAAATTAAAAGACACTTACTCCTTGGAAGGAAAGTTATGAGCAACCAAGATAGCATATTAAAAAGCAGAGACATTACTTTGCCAGCAAAGGTCCATCTAGTCAAGGCTATGGTTTTTCCAGTGGTCATGTATGGATGTAAGAGTTGGACTGTGAAGAAAGCTGAGTGCCAAAAAAATGATGCTTTTGAACTGTGGTGTTGGAGAAGACTCTTGAGAGTCCCTTGGACTGCAAGGAGATCCAACCAGTCCATCCTAAAGGAGATCAGCCCTGGATGTTCATTGGAAGGACTGATGCTGAAGCTGAAACTCCAGTACTTTGGCCACCTGATGTGAAGAACTTACTCCTTGGAAAAGACCCTGATGCTGGGAGGGATTGGGGGCAGGAGGAGAAGGGGGCAACAGAGGATGAGATGGCTGGATGGCATCACTGACTTGATGGACATGAGTTTGAGTAAACTCCTGGAGTTGGTGACGACAGGGAGGCCTGGCGCGCTGCAATTCATGGGGTCACAAAGAGTCAGACACGACTGAGCAACTGAACTGAACTGAACTATGGCAGAAAGCAAAAGGAACTAAAGAACCTCGGGATGAAAGTGAAAGAGTGAAAAAAACTGGCTTAAAACTCAACATTCAAGAAACTAAGGTCATGACATCAAGTCTTATCCCTTCATGGCAAATAAATGGGGAAACAATGGATGGAAAGTGTGACAAACTTTATTTTCTCGGGCTCCAAAATCACTGTAGATGGTGACTGCAGCCAGGAAATTAAAACAAAACAAACAAACAAAAAAATGCTTGCCCCTTGGAAGAAAAGCTATGACCAACCTAGGCAGGATTAAAAAGTAGAGACATTACTTTTCGGACAAAGGTCCATCTAGTCAAAGCTATGGTTTTTCCAGTAGTCATGTACGGATGTGAGAGTTGGACCATAAAAAAGACTGAACACTGAAGAACTGATGTTTTCAAACTGTGATGGTGGAGAAGACTCTTGGGAGTCCCTTGGACTGCAAAGAGATCAAACCAATTCATCCTAAAGGAAATCAACCCTGAATATTCATTGGAAGGACTGATGCTAAAGCTGAAGCTCCAATACTTAAGCCAACTGGTGCAAAGATCCAACTCATTGGAAAAAACCCTGATGCTGGGAAAGATGAAGGCAGGCGGAGAAGGGGATGACAGAGGACAAGATGGTTGGATGGCATCACTGACTTAATGGACATGATTTTGAGGCAACTCCAGAAGATGTTAAAGGACAAGGAGGCCTGGCATGCTGCAGTCCATGGGGGTGCAAAGAGTCAGACACAACTGAGAACCTGCACAACAACAACCTTTATAAGTACAGGGATATTTATCTGCATTTTGTGAAAGAAGATACTGCTGTTCAGAGAGATGTTAAGACTCATAAACCTATGAATGGCAGAGCCAGAATTCATAACTAGTGTCCATGTGGTTCTAAGACCCTTTTTCATGGCTCCACCAAGCCACTTCCATAATGATCTTTGACTTTTCTGTGCATCACTGTATCGAAGTATCTGGAACAGTGCCTGAAACATAGTAGGTCCTCAGTAAAAATGGCTCTTGGTTAAAAGAAGTCCTGCTCAGTGAAGAGCCTGCTTTCACTCATGCCTCTGGGCACCCCCCATGGAAGGTAATAGAATAGTGCACTCATAGTCACTGACATTAAGCTTGTTTCAATCTGTTCCGGGTCACAGGTTGTTGTTTGTTTGTTGTGTTCTTTGATGTCTCTGTCTTTCCTTGAATGTGTTTGAAATCTATGAGGTAAAAGCCCATGGGGGCAGGAGTCAGTCTTCCTTGCTTACAAGCATTACATCTGCACTCAACAGTGCTTCATAGACTGATCAGGCCATGTTAATCATTGACAGAAAGTCTGCTGAAAGAAAGAAAGAAATCTGCACTACAAGAGTACCATTAGCCCACACTCATTTTTCACTTGAAAGAGCTATGCACAGCCTATGAAGATCTAAAAAGTAGATTCTCCTTTGTTCCCAGAGAAAGGAGGATAGCAATTTGAGTAGTAAAGTCTTTATTGTGGTCACTCATTTCTGTGATATTTAAATGTGAAGAAGTCCAACTCAGTTTGGGATGAAGTCTTCTTGGGAGAAGCCATGTGGGCATGGCTGAAGATTTAAACTGATCAAGTACAGCCAGAAAACTCCACTGAGGCAATTATTATTGACTTGGAAGCCCTCTTATTGCAGTCTGTTTAGATTATGGTTGAGTAATGAGGCTGGAAAAGACCCTGATGCTGGGAGGGATTGGGGGCAGGAGGAGAAGGGGCCGACAGAGGATGAGATGGCTGGATGGCATCACTGACTTGATGGACATGAGTTTGAGTAAACTCTGGGAGTTGGTGATGGACAGGGAGGCCTGGCGTGCTGCAATTCATGGGGTCGCAAAGAGTCGGACACGACTGAGCGACTGAACTGAACTAAATGAGGCTGTGGATAGAGTGGAATCAAGGAAAACCTGTGGAAAATATAAGCACCCTTTCTGGGCATTGAAGATAAGGCTGTAGGCTACAGCACAATTAGTAGGTCAAGGATTTGGATCTGTTTTGTTCACTGCTGAATCCCCGGTGTCTTGAACAGAAACTGACACATAGGTAGTATACAATAAATATTCTTTAAATGGAATAGAATATAGAAATAATGAGGAGGAGGAGGAAGTGTTGGAAATGTTATCCCTTTAATTGGAGTCTATACTTTAAAAGCTCTTGAATTTAGACTTTTAAAGGAATGTTGTCTCCAAAAGGGATAAAAAGATAAATTTAGCTCAGGAGAGATGTGAGGGTTCTTTGAAATGTTAGGGCCTTCTCCAAAAAAGTATATTCTGTTTTGGACAGAGTTCAGGAACACAAGAAGTTTTGGGGCAATTATGTTATTGAAGTTTCAAAAGAAAGTAGAATAATAAGCAGGCTTTCCTGGTGGCTCAGATGGTAAGGAATCTGCCTGCAGTATGGGAGAGCTGGGTTCAATCCCTGGGTTGGGAAGATCCCCTGGAGGAGGGTATGGCAACCCACTGCAGTATTCTTGCCTGGAGAATCCCCATGGACAGAGGAGCCTGGCGGGCTACTGTCCATGGGCTTGCAAAGATGTGAACACAACGGGGCGACTAAGCACAGCACACGGCACAGAATAATACGCAGTGTTACTTTTATATCATATTTGGCTTATGTAAGTGTTGCCAAAAGCTTGATTAAATCCCATGAAAATTAAGAATAAGAAATGGGTCCTTGTTATCACTGTTATTAATATGGTTTTGTAGGCAAGGAAAATGAAAAATTGGTAACAATATCAAGAAAGAAAATAAAATATTATTGCTTTATTGATAATTACATTCTAGTAGATTCAAAATTTTCAAACTAAATAAAACTACTGAGTTTAGTAAGAAAATTTAGTACGTCACTTGTTTGACTTAGTATGAGTAGAATGCTAGCGTTCTCATTAAAAAAATAGATATCCAACAAGCAACAAAGGTTTACTGTATAACACAGGGAACTATAGTCAATATCGTGTAATAACCTATAATGGAAAATAATTCTAAAAATAATGTGTATATGTATAACTGAAAAAAAAAGAGAATTTCATAAGTTGACAAAATACAGGCTGTTTCCTATACTAGCAATAAGTCAAGAAAATTTATTTACACTAAATAATAAAGACTATAGGAATATATTTAGCAATAAAAGTACTTGACCTTCCTGAAAAGCAATATAAACACTTACTGCAAAGGTATCCACAAGTCGATATTTCATAGATATCCTAAAAATCTCACACGTCACCTTATGTAATTGATTATGTTGCAATTAAATTACAATAAGAGTTCAGAAGAATAAATGTTTGAAAATAATATAATTTTGAGGGAAAAAAATACACCTCTGTATGGGTTAGTGAGAATTCTAACTGCCCCTGCTGTTGTTGCTTTTTAGCTGCTAAGTCATGTCCGACTCTTTGCCACCCTGGGAATGGTCTCTGTAGCCAAAATCTGATTACTAGTGGCTTAAAGTAGATTTTATTTCTTGTTTACTTCATAATCTGTTGTGGGCGGGTTTGACTCCTTTATTTTCTTGTTATGACTATTGTTTTATTTTTGTATTTTAATTTCTAAGCATAAATTCCGTGAATATTCACTCTGCTCCAGTCACTAATTGCATTTTCTCATTTAATTCTCACAGCAATACTGTTGTGTTAGCCCCGTTTTATGAATGAGGAAACTGAGGCTTTGAGAAATACAGTAAATAATTGGTAGAGGAAATTGAGGTTACCTAACTATTAAGCCAACCAAGTATTTTTGACTTCCTCAGATTTTAAGCTTATCTCACAGTAGATAGAAAATATAATATAAAATAATTAGCCAAATGGATATAGCATAAATGGGTAATATATATGCAGCATACTATATTTTCATTGTTTCTGTTTTATGTAAAAATAGCAAAAATGAAGAGTATGTGTCTGAAAACTAAGAGAGCCAGAATCCTAGCCCTAGTTGTGCTACTAAAAATGTTTGTGACCACCTTCTTGGTCCTCAGTTTATGTTATGTATAAAATTTGGGAGCTGAATGATGATATATCCAGAGTCTACAGTCAAGTGGTTCTCTAAAGAGAAAATGGATTATAAAGCCTGTCTAGATCCAAAGCCCATGCTCTTGTTTTTCTGTGTAAGTTGGTGTCTTTATATTAGTAATACTTCTATTATAACAACACAGGTGAATGCTCTGCCCTTCACTCCACCTGTCTGTCTTCAGATGTGAAGGAAAATTTGACTGTGGAGGGGCCTCTAGGACAGGACAAAAACTCAGCACTTCTTATTGTGACCATGTGATTCAAAACTCAATTTGAGACCCTTCCACAGTGCGCAATGAGCTGTTTCTTATACATAGCAAGTAAATTTGTTTTGGCATAAACTTAGAAATCTTGTTTTGAAAGCAAGAGCCTCTTAAAATAATACACTCTGTATTCATGTAAAATAAGAAGATGTTACAAGATACAATTTAATAAAAAGTTACTACAATAAAATGGGAATAAATATCAAATCAAATTTAAAATGTAGACTTTTAAATACTAACACCAATATTTTTTTATTCTCTATTAAATCCTGCCCATCCTTTAAAGGATAACTTTTAGAGTATCTAATTTAAAGTATATCCTTTCTTTTTTCGTGGATCTATTTTATTTTTTAGAATTGTGGTTTTGATGATTAAATAATAGATTTAAATTCAATTGATTCTGACCTTTCTTTAGCAATTGACTTTTATGATGGGCTTTTTAAAAATGACATTTCCTGTATTGCTTGGCGCTGTGACATGGCAAGTCAGCCAAATAAGGACTATAAAATTAAATATGGCTTATCTGCTGTGTACAGTTGAGTAGCTGGAAGGTTTAAGTACTGTGTTTTTTTGCTTTTTGTTTTACACATATGCAGTCAAGTTAATACCAAGAAAATTAGCCCCATCCTGTTGGAGTCTTTGCAACCCTGGTTACAAAGATAGTGACATTCTCATTTATTTTTTTCTGTGCTAAGTCGCTTCAGTTGTGTCTGACTCTTTGCAACCCTATGGACTATAGCCCTCCAAGTTCTTCTGTCCATAGGATTCTCCAGGGAAGAATACCAGAGTGGGTTGCAATGGTCCCCCTCCAGGGGGTCTTCCTGACCTAGGGATTGAACCCACATCTCCTATGTCTCCTGCCTTGGCAGGCGGGTTATTTACCACTAACACCACCTGGGAAGCCCATTTTTTTTCCTGTATAGTTAGAATATCCATTGGTTGTTATACTACCAATGGTTATTTATTAGCCTTGATATTAGATAAAGCTTCTATGATGTACAAAATGGAAATTATTTCTCTGTAATATTTTAAAATAATTATCCATAGAACAGATTATCTTACATACAATAGGCAAGTTTTAATGTGATATAAACAAAGCATGTATCCCATATATTTGTCATAAGTTAAACTCTTTCATATGTTAAATAGTGTCAGATTTCATAGCATTAACTCTTTAGTTAATTATTTTAATTGTTTACCTGGCATTTTTTAAAAACCTACAGTGTTCATGTTTATAGAATGATTCTAAAAACATTTGGGAAAGCAAAGCAGATTGTATAGTTGGGTCCATATGATGTCCAACACTGCTCTCTACTGGCAAAGAAGCAAGTCATAAAATAAACTAGCTGTTCAAGTGAAAAAAAAAAGTCAATTTCAAGTAATATTTGAAAATGAAGGTGTAATCCTCAAACTTTCACATATGTTTCTGAAAAATGCTTATTTTAGGCATAATGGAATGCAATGAAATAACTGGAAGGAATGACTACAGACATCATCTGAGATTAGTTAGAAGAGAACCTGTCATTTTAATTAATTGAAAAATAGTTGTGGGAGTTTTGGAAAGTATTAAGCCAAACATGAAACAACTTAATAGCATTCAAATTTTGAAAGTCTATAAAGTAAATATTTTTGTATATAATAGTGAGTTTACTGATGCTTTATGTTTTTAATTTCAACAAACTGCTGCCATTAAAATATCTGCTATGAGTACATTTACAAAGTTTCTAAATGCACTGAGCAAAGAGATGCATAGGTTGAAATATCTGCATGGAATATATTAATATAATTACCTTTAGACTATAAAAATTTGCTCAGTATTTGTCAAAGTCTTTATTGATGATTTTCCAAAGACATTTTATAGTTTTGTAAAATCTGTGAAAAATATATGCTACATTGTTAAACCTTTAAACATATAGACTAACGCACAAGACATTTTTAGATCACTATCATCTTACTTCTCATGGTCTAATATCTTCTAAATGTCCCTTTATGTTTTATATCTTTTCTCTCTGTGCATATTATTTAGGATTAATTTAATAGCTAGTAGCCTTTTAATAACTAGTAGCCAAAATGTAAATGCAAACACACAGATGCACTCACACAATAATGCCCAAAAGGGAATCAGTAATATACAGTAATTTAAGAGGAGTTTTTTTTTTTTTTTTTTTTTTTTTTTTTGGTAAAGTTGCCTAATACTGTCACTGGCTGATTGATTGGCAGACTACTTTTATTGTAATGAATTTAAAGCATATTACATTTTCAATGATAATTACCTCGATTATAAGAAAGAAGTTGATGCTTATTTTCATTGTTACATTTTTCTGTAGTTTCTAAATTTCCTATAGAGAACATACATTACTATTAAAATAAAATATTCATAAGTAAAAAGAAAAATTTTGCTGCAGATTTTCAAAACACAGGCACATACTTGTGTATGGGATTTACACTTGGATTTAGGTAAGGTCTAATGCCTGATCTTTCTAAAAAAAGAGCAACGTGTGCTAAAAAGAATGTTGTCTCTTTGAGACTATGAAGAAAAAGAATTGATAAAATCTTGAGTACTTAAAATATTCTGCACCCACCATTATCATGGCCTAGGAACAAATAACTCTTTCTTTTGCTCTTTTGCCACACTGAAAAATAGCACTCAGAATCTACATGTATAAAGCAAAACAGTCTGATATTATACTCTCTTCTCATCAGTGTTATTTTTTTGCTGCCACATGGAGGAGCTAAGACATAAAGTTGCTAAAATATAAAAGCAATGACTTTTACTGAGTTGAACGTGTTCACCATACCAATGTTCCATTTTCTGAAAGATTATAAAAAAAAAATCTGTATTTTTTACTTGGGTAAATTTCTAACAAAAAAGAGAATTTTTGAGATTGACTTCTTTTATTCGGCATAATTTCCTTAACAGTCATTCAGGTTGTGTGTGTAACAATAGTCCCATCTATTTTTATTGCTGAATAATGTTCCATGGTATGGATGTACCATAGTTTAGTTTAACCATTCACCCACTGAAGGATATTTGGGTTGTTTCTGACATTTGACTTTTACAAATAAGTCCACTGTGAATATCATTTCAAAAATATTTACAAGAATATAAATTGTCATCTCTTTGGTATAAATACCAAAAAGTGCAGTTGCTTTGTCTTATGATAAGTTCATGTTAGTCTTCAGAGAAACTACCAAACTATATTTCAGAGTGGCTGTAACATTTTACATTCCCAGCAACAGCAGCATCCTATAATTTTATTTGCTGATCTGACAACCTTAATTACTAATATTAAGGATCTAACTTTCTTGATCAGTAAAGAATCTGCCTGCAATGTGGGAGGCCTGGGTTTGATCCCTGGGTTGGGAAGATCCCCTGGAGGAGGGCGTGGCAACCCACTACAGTATTCTTGCCTGGAGAATCCCACGGATAGAGGAGTCTGGCAGGCTACGGTCCATGGGGTCACAAAGAGTCAGACATGACTGAGCGACTAAGCACACACAACTTTCTTGATTCTCCCTGCTGTTGCCCCCGACATTTATTTCCATTGGCAACACCCTTCTCTCTCATCGCCCTCTGCAGCACGGCGGCTACCTGCGGAAGCCGTGGCTCTGGCACTCCTCTGTCCTTCCATTGAAACCTCAGTTCCAGGGTCTCCTTAATCCATCCCTTTTACCAGAATACTCCTTCCCCAAGCTCCACTTTGGACTCCCAGCTGTTGAGTCTGCTTCTTTAGCTGACACCTCAGAGGAGCTTAAACTCAATGTGTTTGAGTGTATGTTTCATTTCTTCCTTTCATTTAGGTCTCTGTTAAATTGTCACCTTTTTTAGAGGGAACTTTCCTGATCTTATACAATCTAAGATGTATTAGAAATCTGTTTGTGATCTAGATATAAACATAGAAATATATAGATGCATTCATATATACATACCTGCATACATACACACACATGTATGCTCACTGGGAAGTAAGTTACCCTCAAACAGGGGCACTTTTCACCGTTTATATATCCAACAATTAGCAAATGCTTGACTCATAGTAAATACTTTTTTTTTTTTTTTTTAAGGAATAAATGAGTATGTGTAACGTTAACTTGTTATCATTTGGGGGCTTAATTCAATTTTTATTTTACCAAAGTTTGTTGTTGTTTAGTCATTAAGTCATGTCCGACTCTTGCAACCCCATGGACTGTAGCCCACTGTCCGTGGGATTTCCCAGGCAAGAATACTAGAATGGGTTGCCGTTTCCTTCTCCAGGGGATCTTCCTGACCCAGGGAACAAACTTGTGTCTCCTGCATTGGCAGGCAGACTGTTTACCAGTGAGCCACCAGGGAAGCATTTATCAATGTTATCTATGTCCATTTTAAATATTTCCCCAAGGTTTGTAATGAAACAACAGAATGTTACCCAGCTGTTTCCCCAAGTATCATTCACAGAGACAACTAACTTCAGCTCGTTGTTTTCTTCTTTGTTTCTGGATAACCAGCTTAACTCTTGTGCCTCAACTTGTCATATCTGTAGTGACTGTCATCCTCCCTTGATTCCTGGATTGCATTTCTTCCTTTGCTGTACTTTACATATTTTCCTCTTCTCCTATGGAGAAGTGGGACACGGGAATTTAAATTTTTAGTCCATCTTAGTACATATTTTTCCCCCTCCTGGTAATCTGTAATCTTGCCCTAAATCTTTCTTTCTTTCTTTTTTTTTTTTTTTTTTTTTGGTTCCTTAGAATTTGAAGTTATTTTTCTTCTGTTATTGCTGATGTGAAGTCTGATATTGTATTTCCTGGCCTTTGGGGGATTTTTGTTTCTCTCTGGGTCTTTTATGGTCTTTTCTGTCTCTAGTGTATTGGTGATGGGCCTGATGTACTGTGTTTGTGAGTTCTCACTCATTTCAGTGGTGTAATCTTGCAATCCACAGCTCCCCTGGCCTTGTTTCTCCTGCTAGCTAACAGCTCGATTGAGATGGGATGAATTAACCCCTTGGCCATGGCTTCATTCTGGTCCTTCTTTTCCTTCACCCTTCAGACACCAGGCAGAGTGGGAAAATACAGAAACTAAAGTCCTTCCTCTAACCTGTGTTGTGTCCAAGCCTTTGACAGTACTATGACCAGAGTATTTCGGTTGTTGGTGGGTTAGTGTGCCAGACTCTGTGTTCCTGAATGTAAGCATTTAAGCCCTTAACAGCGTGTTAAGGCAATTCCTCCCAGAATTAGCACCTGAGGTTAAGATTTGGCAGGAAGTAGATCGTTAAGGAAGTGTTCCCAGGAGCAGTCCGTAAGGACATGGGAAGGCAGACAGATGAGGGGAAGAAATCAAGCAAATCCTCAGCTGCAGCCTGATTCTGAGGAAAGCTCTGCATCATGATGTTACACCTTAGAGTTTGCCCCACTTCCCAGCAAAGGGGCCAGCCCTCTGCACTTCTGCACCAGTCATTGGTTAAAGAATTGTTGTGACAGCAGAAAACTCCCAGGAGTTTATAGGTCTCAGTACTGGCAAAGTAACCTCATTGACAGAAGGGAATTCTCCGAAACTCTTGCTGTGAGCCCTCACCAGCAAAGCATGGGGAAGCTGGAGGATGGATCCCACTGCTGATAAAGAGGATCCAAGCAAAGCTGAGCAGCACCAATGTCCACTAAATTCTAGTTTCATCTCCAAAGAATCAGTAAATTAAGAAGTGGCCATCCCTCATAATTATAATGCATTTTGCAGTTTACAAGGTTTTTTGTTTTTTTCTCCCTCATCTCATTGCAATTGGTCTTCAGAGCAATTTTGTAAGGAAAGAAGAACAAAATTATTCTTGTTTTTCAAGAATCGTGACTTTTCAAACATTTTCAAACTCTAAGCCTAGAGTTTATTCCAGCATGTTGCATCACATTCAAGAGTCTTGTAAATATTTTATATAGACATGGAATGCATACAAATACAAACCTTAATCAGAGGAAGCATTATGACTTTTTTAACTTAAAATAAACTATTATGAGGAATAATCTGCTTTTCAGTTTTAAAATTGTTCCCATTCAGTGCATCCAACATTACACAGAAGAAAAGGGTTAAGTGGCAAGCTCCATATCAGATGTCTTTTAAGTTTAGTTCCCACAGCCTTTGAAGGTCTCTCCCTGTTTCATTACTCAGACGATTTAATTAAAGCCCATGTGAAGGAAACATATTAAGAGGTTCCTGGAGTACCACAAGAGGTTGATTCATTTAGAAAGCACTTGGAGTTCTTCCATCATTTTCCCATATGGACCTATTTACATATAACCCTATGACTCATGACATTGCTGCCAAAGTAAGGAATATTTTTCCATAAATATTTCCAGTAACTCTTACAGTCTGTTAGCGACCCATCAGACACTTCTTGTAGTTCAATAATCACTTATCTATAAAGAGTTTGCTTTCACCTCCCAGTTCTGCTAACTCTAGACCAACCACTAATGGGGAATCTCTCAGTGATATGATAAATACAGAGATGTTGAGAACAGTTTACACCTTAGATTTCTCAGAACTAAACAGCTTCTATTGTGTTAGCTCCCCTCCTGTCACTTAGACCCTTTATCCTTTCTGGATGATCTAAAACAGTGCTTTTCAAATCTGGTGGCACATTAAAATCACCTGGGGAGCTTTAACATACACAGATGCCCTAACTCCGCCCCCAGCTAATTAAATCAGAGTCCCAGGCACTGGTCTGTTTAAAGCTCCCATGTAATTATATCATACAGACAAGGTTGAGTATACTGACCTGAAACAGAAGAAAATGTGATGGGTCCATTGGTGTCAGGAATCAATTTGGTTGTCTTCCATATCTTAGTGGCAACTTTTGAATTCCTTTTTAACTGAGAATTTCTTCCCTTATTTTGGTCTTTTTTGCAGGTCTGGTCAACCAACTTGAGATCATTTTGGGGCAAACATAGTGCTTAATGATATTACATCTAGACCTAGTAGCAGTTTTTTGACATAGTTTAAACATATTAGAAAAAGAAACTGTTGTATCTTATAGAATCTGAAAATTGAAACATTTTTATCTTAATGCTTCTGAGCTTCACTTTCTTTCCATGAGCTCATCAGAAAGGGGATCAGCAGTTATCTCCTGTATTTTCATCTCAGCTTTTCTATCAACCTTCCACTATTCTCCTGACCTGTTACTATTTCCTAAGTCTGTTCCTTAGATTTTTAGTACAAGAAATCACCTGTGATGGTTTTAGAAATATAATTCCCTAGGCCTACCCTTATTAGGCCAAAGAATCTGCATTGTTATGTTTTAACCTGCTTCCTAGGTAATTCTCATGAAGGTAATACATAGAGCCCAATTTAAAAAACAAAAGTCTAATTTCTTTAGTTATTGTTATTTTTTCAAGAATGAAAGAAGGAATCATGGTCAGTTCAATGGCCCAGTCGTGTCCGACTCTTTGTGAACCCATGAACCGCAGCACGCCAGCCCTCCCTGTCCATCACCAACTCCTGGAGTTTACCCAAAACCATGTCCATTGAGTCGGTGATGTCATCCAGCCATCTCATCCTCTGTTGTCCCCTTCTCCTCCTGCCCTCAATCTTTCCCAGCATCAGAGTCTTTTCAAATAAGTCAGCTCTTCGCATCAGGTGGCCAAAGTATTGGAGTTTCAGCTTCAGCATCAGTCCTTCCAATGAATATTCAGGACTGACTTCCTTTAGGATGGACTGGTTGGATCTCCTTACTGTCCAAGGGGCTCTCAAGAGTCTTCTCCAACACCACAGTTCAAAAGCATCAATTCTCCTGTGCTCAGCTTTCTTTATAGTCCAACTCTCACATCCATACATGACCACTGGAAAAACCAGAGCCATAACTAGAGAGACCTTTGTTGACAAAGTAATGTCTCTGCTTTTCAATATGCTGTCTAGGTTGGTCATAACTTTCCTTCCAAGGAGTAAGCATCTTTTCATTTCATGGCTGCAATCACCATCTGCAGTGATTTTGGAGCCCAGAAAAATAAGGTCAGCCACTGTTTCCACTGTTCCCCCATATATTTGACATGAAGTGATGGGACCGGATGCCATGATCTTAGTTTTCTGAATGTTGAGCTTTAAGCCAACTTTTTCACTCTCCTCTTTCACTTTCATCAAGAGGTTCTTTAGTTCTTCTTTACTTTCTGACATAAGGGTGGTGTCATCTGCATATCTGAGGTTATTGATATTTCTCCTGGCAATCTTGATTCCAGCTTGTACTTCTTCCAGCCCAGCGTTTCTCATGAGTGTACTCTGCATATAAGTTAAATAAGCAGGGTGACAATAGACAGCCTTGACGTACTCCTTTTCCTATTTGGAACCAGTCTATTGTTCCATGTCCAGTTCACTCTGATATTGCTGTTTGGTTCCCTTCCATTCTGTGAGTTAACACATGAAAAAGATTCTACTTAATTATTTGATGTAAAGTATATACACATACTGGAGAAGGGCATGGCAACCCACTCTAGTATTCTTGCCTGGAGAATCCCCATGGACAGAGGAGCCTGGCGGGCTACAGTTCATGCAGTTGCAGAGAGTAGGACATGACTGGAGTGACTTAGCACCCACACATACACATATACATACCCATGCTTATGTCTATGTAGTTAATAACATAAATGAATTCATAATATAGATGAATTCATATCTCGCTTTGGTATTACGATTGGTAGTATGTGACAAGAGAAGAAGTCTTTGGAAAATTATATATGTCTAATGAATGTAGTGATTATTTGCTATTTATTTAAAAATATTCTGTAGAATAAAATATCCACATGTCAGTTCTAATTTTTCTTTAATGTTTCACGATATTGGTCTCCGGTTTAGGAGGTATTGTATTGCTCCAGGATAGATATTTTATTACATGTGGTAATTATTATAAAACTTTGTTCTTTTGGGGAGGATAGGTTAGGTTTTAACTAAAAACCTCTAGGGATCCTTTAATATTCTAGAGCATGTATTTTTTTTAATTTTTTAATGTACTTTAATTTATGGTTTTGATGAATAGTGTATGTTGAGTATTTAAAATGTGTGTTTTTAAATTTTATATGCTAATTGGAAAACAGAAAAATGTTGATTTACATTATAAACTGCATTAAACCACATTAAATTTTTAAAATATATCTTTGACATGAAAAAAATGTATATACTTTAAATTTTCAGTTAACAAGTTTTTAATTGTTCACGTTTTAAAGATCAACTTTATTCCTTTGGGCCCAACAAAATAACTTTAATTTTCTTTCCATTAGAAGTCTGCAAGCAAATCATTTAGGAAAAGTGTAATTTTAAGAAGTCTTAGAATAATAGAATTGTATGTGACTAAGTAATGTGTTAACATTTTCATATAATGTAAAGTAATATAAATTAGTAACTCCTCTGTGTTGGATTTGGATTTGAATTACTATCACATCATTCTATTATTCCATGATATATTTTAAAATGATTTCATGATAGATGACGTGGTAACGCCTGTCTCACAGTGACCATTTTCAGTTTCTTGGCAGCACAGAAGTAGAGCTGCCCAAAGGAACAGAAGTTGTGAGAGACGCTGTAAGGAAACTCAAGGTAAGCAAGCCCTCAAAGTAAGTGTCTCATATACTGAACTTACCTTCGGTCATCAGTGGACTGATGGAATTTCAAAGCATCTATAGCTCTGTGGCAGATAAGTCTTAGTAAAAATATGCTGTTAAATGAATACCACTAGATCAAGGAAATGTATTTAATGATAACTATGTAGACACAATTATTTTTCTGAATGTGGCACAGTCTTCATGGTTTCTTAAGGTGTAATTTTTTATACTCAACAACAAAAAGTGTAACAGCAATATTTCATAAGTGTTGCCATTCTGTAGCTTGCCTTTACTTTGCTTGGGCAATGTGGACTCATGCCCTAACTCAAAGCCAACAATTTCCTGTAGTTAGAATATCGAACCCCCCAGTTGAAATGTAGAAGTAAAGTTCATTCCAAAGCAGCATTTTGCAGTGTTAAAGACATACTAATGGACAAACCCACAAGGGTCTGGCCGTATCCATGAGCAGACTCAGGGAACTGGTGAAAATAAAAGCAGAAAAGAACAGTAAGCAGCTCCACATGCTCATAATCAGCAAATTTCCTGAGAAAATCTTACATAATTGCCATGCATCCTTTGCATGTTTTTCTAATTGCGTTCCATCCCCAAAGACATTGTTTCCTCTGAGATATTAAGAGTCAAAAACTCCTTCAGCAGAATTCTCACATTTATCATCACATTAAGAAAATTTAACATAACAATATTTTGTTAACATATTTTATTGTTCTTCTCTCTGGTTGTTATCAGAATTTTTTTGAGAAACAACCCTCCACTAACTTTATTTAGTTTTGAGATTATCCAGTTATTCTATAAGATGGGTAGGCCTCTGCACCAGACAAAGCCACATAAAATATATTAGTTTGCTTTGAGAATGTCATATTGGGTGGAATTTACTGAGTGTTTAAATTGAGAAAAAAATTGAAGTGAGTTGGCTTGTTTTCTGGGTAAAGAAGTAAAAGTAGATAATTTTTATCCATTTATTTTAAATAATTGCTATATTTTTAAAATATTTTCTATTTTTCCTGTTTTTAAAGAAATATACTAAAAGGTTCCAAGGTGATATCATTCCCATTTGGAAAAAAAAGGGACAAGCCAATCATTACTTTTAACAATTCATTAGACAAAAAAAATTAGACTTCCCTTGTGACTCAGTTGATAAAGAATCTGCCTGCAATGTGGGAGACCTGGGTTTGATCCCTGGGTTGGCAAGATCACCCTGGAGAAGGGAAAGGCTACCCACTCCAGTATTCTGGCCTGGAGAATTCCATGGACTGTATAGCCCATAGTGTTGCAAAGAGTTGGACACAACTGAGTGAACTTCACTAGACACAAATGTACTTGTGCTTGTTTGGCAAATACTTTTAAGCCCTAAAACAGGATTTAAAAGGTCTCACAATTTATGGACAACACTTAGAATAAGATTCCATCTAAATGTTCAAAATGTTGCACACTTTGGACATGAGTCCAACTTCACTATAATCAGAGTGTTTGTAAAAGAATAATGATATTTACACTTACTGTTTCTTTGTACCTAGGAGGTCCTTTATGAAATGAACCCAAATCCAAACCCCAAAGTATTCAATTATTTAGTGAGTGATAATATATAAAAAGATATTTGAGATGAAATGTCTTCTAAAAAAGGCTAGTATTTATGTGGTTTTGTGAAACTTTGTATTTAGTTCTTATGTAGTTTCATGTTTGGAAATGTACTCTGTTTATAAAGTAATGTGATTTACAATAAGATAAAAATCATGCAATGTAGTTTAAAAAATGTATACTCAGTTGATAATAGCTTTTCTCTTTCAAGTACCTTTCAGAATACTTAATCTTATAAACAATCTTTAGTCTGTTGATTGCAAAATGTTTGTAGATCAGGGAAATATATAAAAAGGTAATGATTCATGAAATAATTAAAATAATAAAAAATGTTGTTTATTCATTTCTGCCTTAATTTTTTTGTTTATTGTGTCAAAGGTCAGATGCTACAACTCAGAGTATATGAGTATTTACATTTAAGAACTTAGACACTGGCTCCTCTTTAATTCTGTCATCATGTAAAGATAGCCAGAAGATGGTGCTATGGTTCTACTAAAAAAAAGAAAAAGAACAATTTGCTTATTAACTGGGTTTTGGGTACACATATCTAATTTTAATTTACTGCTTATTTTTTGTAAACATATGTATTCTGTGTACTTTCTTATCCACTATATTTCAGTATTTGATTTTATTTCCCCACAAGGTAACATTTTATTTAAACCTTGTAATTTTTCAGATGTTTGCAATATTAATCTATTAGCTTCTGACATTAAAGAAATATTCAAAATTTAAGGCTAACACAAGATGATAGAAAATGTCCATGATTTTCAATAATGTATTTTTTATGCTGCTATGATTATTTATGCCTAATTATTTCTCAAGAAAAATTTTAAAACTTTATTTTATTGGGTACTATTTTTCTGTTGTTTTGTGGAGAATTTACAATTTATAAAGTTTTCTTCAATATCATAATTTTTATGTGTTTACTTTCAAAAGTTCTACATATGACAAAACAACATGTTTTCTGTTTCTTGAACACATTCAACAATTTCCATCTCTTAATCATGTTTTAGTCTATGATTTAAGAAAATGCCAAAATTTTCAAAAAGTAATAATTATAAAACCCTTTCAACTTCTTACTTTTAGTATCCAAGTTACTTTTAGAAATTTTATTTTTAATAGTGATTTATTTATTTTTAATACAACTACTGCAGATGTCAGCAGGCTCATAAACAATGTCAGAGGTTTCATAAGCAATCTGTTTGTGATATTTACATGTGGATGAATTTTGGTATGCAGGGCCAAAACTTTGTGGACTCTTTGGGAGATAACCAGGGAGCAGCACTCCTGGACCCCAGTTTTAGAGGACAGACCCCCTCACCCAAGCAGAGCTAGCTTACAGTTACATGAAGGCATGTGGGCTTGGAAAATAATGAAAAGTTCTGTTAAATCTAGGCCCACCAGTTTCTCCACTTGACTTCATGCTTTCTGTGTAGCCTCTGCAAATGGTTTTTGTTTTTATAACCAGTTATTTAATTAATGACATGATTAGAACTTATTTAAAATTCTTAAAACATACACACATAACTGATTTCCCTGTGAGATTATCAAAACTTTTAATTAAATCAACAATTTCTAAGAACCACAAAGAGGATTAGAATTAATTCATTAATTTTAAATGCTTAATAATGTGTATTACATTAATAATATAGTTAGATTTCACTTTTTTAAGTCCTTTGAGAAATGAATAGAAATTGTTATGAGGATGATACTGAAATTCAGTAGTGCTCTTTTTAAATTTTCTTCAGCTGTTCTATTTGCCCGTGGTATACATTTAACGTAGTATTTATGCAGTACTTTATACAGGACTTCTAGTAATACCTCATCATTTTGTGATGATAAAAGCTTGGTTTTTTTGTTTGTTGTATCCAGATAGCCTCCAGAATTCTTAGGCTTTACTTCCTTTGAACATTTTTATTCGATTATTATATTCAAGTTTTACTAGTAGATCACTCTACTAGATTACCAAAAAATATATTCACTAAAACAAAGATGAGGGGGCAAAAAAAATTTCAAAGAGGCCTTTTAAACATTAGAATTCAAGTAGTACGTAGGGCAAGAAAAGAATACAATATAAGCATGAATATATCTTCAAAATATAAATTACAAGTATTTCGGAATGCAATTCAGAGATCTGCAAGTAGGAAAAGACTTAGAGGGATCATGGAGCTATAGGATAAGGTTATCTTTAAAAAAATACAAGCAGGAATGAGAATATTAAACTGTTTAAAATACAGATTGAACAAATATATCCTTCAGCTTAAATGTTTTTCAAGGTCTGTGAAACAGTTAAGGCTGATTGCTACAGACCTATTTTATGACCAAAGTAACTTCCCTGAGACTTATTTTCTCATCTTTGAAATGGGCCGATCAGATTGGATGATCTCTGAATCTTCTTTGAGCACAATCACTTCATCTTGATATGAAGCAAAGGCAAAGGTTTCATAGGCCATAGATCAGATATTTTATGTTTGTTTTTCTTTTTCTGGCTCATTCTGTTTCCCTCTCCCTCCCTCCTTGCTCCCCTCTTTCTTTGCTCTACTTGTAGCCCCTACTTCTTCCCCTTGTTCAGTTTTCTGCCTTCTTTCTTCCCTTCTTTTCTTTCTGACAGAAAAGACATAAGAGATAAGTTTAATATTCGTGGTTGTTTTGTGATGGGCATTTGGAAACTAAAAGAGGTCAGAGGAACGGTTGTGTCCTGATGTGAAAAAGGCTTCAAGAGCTATTGCTCATTGTCTGTTTCTGGAAAAGAGCAGCACCCAGGAAGCCGCTTTAGACTACCTCCACGGCCAGCAGTGGGGCTGGCTTTGTTCAGATGCATTCACATGGATGGAAAGCAGCTGATTTATGTTGTCCGCCTCCATATGTGAAAACCTCCAAATTGTTTTGATTATAGCAATCCAGGAAGAAGGTTATGAAGGGAAAAAGAAACAAATTAATCCACTTTCTTTGGGAGAGAGCTGGGATAATTTGTAAAGGGCTGCACTGAAGAAAAATAAGTTTCTTAAAGACAAAAAAAAAAAGAAATCCCTGGCATGAATTAGTCACATTTATGTGAAGAATGTAAGCCTGCTTAATACTGAGGGAAAAAACTGCCTGTATTTATAGGATAGGACAGAGAACAAACTAAAAAATTATACCATCCAAAATGAAATAAAACAAATGGAACTCCTCCACCCACCCACCCTGCCCTGGATATCAAGGCAGACACTTCAAGGCATCCTTATATGCATTAATTATATTGTTCTCCATGGCAGTACAAAGCCGTGAAAAGAGAAAGAGGCCTTTAACCACTCTCTGTTCTGGAACTGAAGTATACCACATGTATTTACATCTGTCCTAAATTAGAAAGAAATACACAATGTAAATAAATATGGCACACAAAAGATGACCAAAACTCCACGTTGCCTTACAGATAATCTATTTTGAATCAAGTTAGGGTGATCCATATGCTAAAAAGGAAATAACTTTTTGAAGCCCTGTAAGAGGGGTTAGTAAAAACAATTTTTTTCAATAATTTTTTTCTGTTTCTTGAGAAGAAAAGTAGAGGTAGGGGAGGGAGGAGAGAAGGAAAGTCAGGAGAGTAGCATTGCCAGATAAAACCAGTGCATTTGAATATCTCTAGAATGAGTCTAGTTCTGAGTATTTTAGCCGGGATAATTATTTCAGTTTGAATATGGTAATCTGTCTCTTTTCATTCATTGATTTCATTAGGTAGGACAGTATACCAAACAATGTAAGTATCTGGAAATGCAAAGGTCTGGTGCTCTGGACTGCAAGTTTCCTAAAGTCATAAAAAACAAAAGATCCCCAGAAAAAGATACCTCTGCTTATTTTCACACAAAGAGTTTTCATTTTCTGTTTGATAGATTTTTGAAATATCATGAAAGAAGTATATTAAATTTTTTTAAAGTTATTGAGAATCAGCCTGATTTTAACGATAGTAATGGTAGATCGCTGTGATTTCTAACTATTTGGAGGCTGTGTGGGGTTTATAAAAATATAATGGGCAATAGGCAATAATTTATTTAATGAAATTTCAGCATTGAATGTAAACTCTAAATATATGTTTGTGTTCATTTTCCATAGACAAAATTAGTTTTGTGAATAAATTTTCATTTGTAGTTTGCAAGACATATCAAGAAATCTGAAGGCCAGAAAATTCCCAAAGTTGAGTTGCAAATCTCAATTTATGGAGTGAAAATTCTAGAACCTAAAACAAAGGTAAGGTTTATTTTTGAACATCAGAAGCATTCTACTCTTTCATTAATTGCAATCACAGTCCTACGTTAATAAATATTTAAAATATGTTACCCAGTGGCTCAGCGGTAAAGCATCCACCTGCAATGCAGAAGGTGCAGATGTGGGTTCGATCTCTGGGTCAGGAAGATTGCCTGGAGTAGAAAATGGTAACCTACTCCAGTATTCATGCCAGTAAAATCCCATGAACAGAGGAGCGAGCCGTGCCAAAGTCCATGGAGTCGCAAAGAGTTGGACACGTCTGAGCATGCTCACACTTACCCACTGAAACTACCTAGTTCTCAGTTAATGACAATTTAAAACTCTATAGGATTTATAGGGGGAAAAACAATGTTTGGATTTGCTTTCTGAGTGGTTTGTTCTTCAGCCTGTGTCTGGGATATAACAATCTATATTGAGTGTATTCAATGGTATTGGTCTTGTATTTAGGAATTTTTCTTCATATGCTTTGAGAGAGATGCATTTAAGTTCGGTTCACGGAGTATGAAAGAAGACAAAAGCTGTATGATGTTCATTAAAGTGTCCTGATCGACCCTTATTACCTGTAGACATAATCAGTGTGTATTAGTTTACTATGGTTTCCATAATAAAATACCACAGACCTGGTGGCTCCAAAAATAGAAATTAGTTTCTCACAGTTCTGGAGCCTGGAAGTCCATGAGTAAACTGAGAGCAGCAGGCCTGGCTTCCTCTGAGGCTTCTCTCCTTGGCCAGCAAATGGCAGCCCTCTTGATGTCTCTTTGCATGGTGGTCTGCACATACACTCCTGGTGTCTCTCTGTGTGTCTAATTTCTTCCTCTGAGAAGGTCACCTCCTCTTATAAGCTGGCTTAGAACTTAACATTCAAAAAACTAAGATCGTGGCATCTAGTCCCATCATTAATGGCAAATAGATGGGGAAAAAGTGGAAACAGTGACAGATTTTATTTTCTTGGGCTCCAAAATCACTGCGGAGGGTGGCTGCAGCCACCAAATTAAAAGACACCTGCTCCTTGGAAAAACATCTAGACAGCATATTAAAAAGCCAGACATCACTTGGCTGACAAAAGTCTACATAGTCAAAGCTATGGTTTTTCCAGTAGCCATGTAAAGATGTGAGAGGTGGACCATAAAGAAGGCTGAGCACCAAAGAATTAATGCTTTCAAATTGTGGTGCCACAGAAGATTCTTCAGAGTCCCTTGGACAGCAAGATGAAATCAGTTAACCCTAAAGGAAATCAACACTGAATATTCATTGAAAGGATTGATGCTGAAGCTGAAACTCCAATACTTTGGCCATCTGATTCAAAGAGCTGACTTACTGGAAAAGACCCTGATGCTGGGAACGATTGATGGCAAGAGGAGAAGGGGGTGACAGAGATTGAGATGGTTAGGTAGCATCATTGATGCAATGGACATGAGTTTGAGATACTGGGAGATACTGAAAGACAGGCTACCCTAGTGTGCTATAGCTAACGGGGCCACAAATAATGGGACACAACTTAAGGAATGAATAACAACAACATAAGGACAAAAATCAGATTGGATGAGGAACCACTCTAATGACCTTATTTTAGCTTAATCAGCTCTTTCAAGCCTTATTTCCAATTAAGTTGGAAACACAATATAGTTTTGTTTTGAGGTATGGGGAAGTAAGCCTTCAACATATAAATTTGGGTACGGGGACAAAATTCAGCACATAACACATGGTAACACTGTAAATGTGAGGTTCTTGTATATCTCCCCTACAGATCCAATGGAAAAAAAAAAAAATGAAAATATAATCTCTTCCAGATTCCAAAGTAGGAAAAACCACTAGACCATTCAGGTATGACCTAAATCAAATCCCTTACAGTTAAACAGTGGAGGTGACAAATAGATTCAAGGGATTAGATCCAATAGGCAGAGTGCCTGAAGAACTATGGACAGAGGATTGTGACACTGTACAGGAGGCAATGATCAAGACTGTCCCCAAGAAAAACAAATGCAAAAAGGCAAAATGGTTGTCTCTTCAGTTCAGTTCAGTCACGTCCCACTCTTCGCGACCCCATGGACTGCAGCACGCCAGGCCTCCCTGTCCATCACCAACTCCTGGAGTTTATTCAAACTCATGTCCATTTAGTCGGTGATGCCATCCAACCATCTCATCCTCTGTCGTCCCCTTCTCCTCCTTCCTTCAATCTTCCCCAGCATCAGGGTCTTTTCAGATGAGTCAGTTCTTCACATCAGGTGGCCAAAGTATTGGGATTTCAGCTTCAATATCAGTCCTTCCAATAAATATTCAGGACTGCTTTCCTTTAGGTTGGACTAGTTGGATCTCCTTGCAGTCCAAGGGACTCCCAAGTCTGAGGAGGCCTTAAAAAAAAGCTGATAAAGCTGATAAGCTCAAGGCACAGGAGAAAAGGAAAGATATACACATTTGAATGCAGAGTTCCAAAGAATAGCAAGGAGAGATAAGAAAGCCTTCCTCAGTGATCAATGCAAAGAAATAGAGGAAAACAATAGAATGGGAAATACTAGAGGTCTTTTCAAGAGAATGAGAGATACCAAGAGAACATTTCATGCAAAGATGGGCACAATAAAGGACAGAAATGGTATGGACCTAACAGAAGCAGAATATATTAAGAAGAGGTGGCAAGAATACACAGAAGAACTATACAAAAAAGATCTTCACCCAGATAACCATGACGGTGTGATCACTCACCCAGAGCCAGACATCCTGGAATGCGAAGTCAAGTGGGCCTTAGGAAGCATCACTACACACAAAGCTAGTGGAGGTGATGGAATTCCAGTTGAGCTATTTCAAATCATAAAAGATGATGCTGGGAAAGTGCTGCACTCAATATGCCAGCAAATTTGGAAATCTCAGCAATGGCCACAGGACTGGAAAAGGTCAGTTTTCATTCCAATCCCAAAGAAAGACAATCCCAAAGAATGTTCAAACTACCGCACTCATCTCACACACTAACAAAGTAATGCTTAATATTCTCCAAGCCAGGCTTCAACAGTACATGAACTGTGAAATTCCAGATGTTCAAGCTGGATTTAGAAAAGGCAGAGGAATCAGAGACCAAATTGCCAACATCCATTGGATCATCAAAAAAGCAAGAGAGTTCCAAAAAAAATCTACTTCTGCTTTATTGACTATGCCAAAGCCTTTGACTGTGTGGATAACAACAAACTATGGAATATTCTTAAAGAGATGGGAATAGCAGACCACCTGACCTGCCTGCTGAGAAATCTGCATACAGATCAAGAAGCAACAGATAGAACAGGACGTGGAACATCAGACTGGTCCCAAATTGGGAAGGGAGTACATCAAGGCTGTATATTGTCACCCTGCTTATTTAAATTATATACAGAATATCATGTGAAATGCAAGGATGGATGAAGCACAAGTTGGAATCAAGATTGCCAGGAGAAATATCAATAACCTCAGATATGCAGATGACACCACACTTAATGGCAGAAAGCAATGAAGAACTAAAGAGCCTCTTGATGAAAGTGATAGAGGAGAGTGAAAAAGTTGGCTTAAAACTCAGTGTTCAGAAAACTACAATCATGGCATCTGGTCTCATCACTTCATGGCAAATAGATAGGGAAATAATAGAAATAGTGAGAGACTTTATTTTGGGGGGCTCCAAAATCACTACAGATGGTGACTGCAGCCTTGTAATAAAAAGATGCTTGCTCCTTGAAGGAAAAGCTATTACCAACCTAGACAGCATCTTAAAAAGCAGAGACATTACTTTGCCAGCAAAAGTCCATCTAGTCAGAGCTATTGTTTTTTCCAGTAGACATGTATGGATGTGAGAGTTGGACTATAAAGAAAACTGAGCACCAAAGAATTGATGCTTTTGAGCTGTGATGTTGGAGAAGACTCTTGAGAGTCCCTTGGACTGCAAGGACATCCAACCAGTCCATCCTAAAGGAGATCCGTCCTGAATATTCATTGAAAGGACTGATGTTGAAGCTGAAACTCCAATACTTTGGCCACCTGATGCAAAGAACTTACTCCTTGGAGAAGACCCTGCTGCTGGGAAAGATTGAAGGTGGGAGGAGAAGGTGATGACAGAAGATGGATGGCATCACCAACTCGATGGACATGAGTTAGAGTAAGCTCTGGGATTTGGTGAGGGACAGGGAAGCCTGGCATGCTGCAGTCCATGGAGTCACAAAGAGTTGGACACGACTGAGCAACTGAACTGAGCTGATTCCACATTCACATTAATATGTAGTCGTAAATGTAATTTTCACCTAAAATTCCTATGTTGAAGCCCAACTCACAATATGGCCATATTTGGAGATAGAGCCTTTAAGATAAATAAAGTTAAATGAGCTCAAAATTAGACCTTAATTCAATAAGACTGGTGTCCTTACAATGAAAGAAAGAGACATCAGGTGTGCGTGAATACAGAGGAAAGCTATGTGAGAACATAGCAAGAAGACAGCCATCTGTAAGCCAAGAGGTGAGGCTTTAGCAGAAACCAAACCTGCCAATTCCGTGGTCTTGGACTTTAAGCCTCCAGAACTGTGAGAAAATAGATTTCTATTCAATCTGTGGTATTTTGTTATGGGAGCCCTGGAAAATAAATATAGTCCTTTACTCATAATGCCTCAGAATTATTGTTTAGTAATTTTGATAAGATCATGAAAGTCAGTTTCAAAAAACTGATTAACATTCAACTCCAATTATTTTACAAATATATATTACCAATGCTTTCTTTTAATACAGTAGCATGTTTACTGACCAGGCTTCCCTGGTGGCTCAAATGGTAAAGAATCTGCCTACAATGCAAGAGACCTATGTTCAGTCCCTGGGTTGGGAAGATCCCCTGGAGGAAGACATGGTAACCCACTCCAGTATTTTTGCCTGGAGAATCCCCATGGACAGAGGAGCCTGGCAGGTTGCAATCCATGAGGTCGCAGAGTCAGACACGACTGAGCAACTAAGCAAGCTTACTGACCAGTTAATTCAATTTGAAAGCCCTAGGAAATCTAGCCTGTAAACAAATTATGAAAATATTTTCATAGATCTTTAGAGTATACTAATCCATCATTTGCCACTGATATCTTCAGTCGATGTGTGTAACAACCCCTGACAATGTCTTGCTATTCAAAGAGTGGTCTGTGTTAATACTGTTTAAAAAAAAAAAATATGTCAGTGAGGAAGAGACTGGCCAGTCAGGCAAAGTGTAGAAGGATAGTCTCAGGAAATATGCCTTCAGCAGAAGCCTTAGTAAGTTGAGCATTTGTACCTCCTTGCTGTTGAAATGGCTGAATCAGGCTATCTAGCAGTGACTAAACATTATAGTCATACAATATAGAGCCTCATTTTAATTTTCATGCTTGCAAACAACTCTTTGATGGCTTACCTTTGGTTTTGTATGCAAGGAAAGAATGCAGTGCTGTAGACAATTTCTTTTAACACTTGCTTTTATAGCTCATTTTTGTGTACTCATTTTCAGCCTATGATCAGTAAAGTACATCAGAGTTATCGATCAAATCTCAGCAAGCAGACATGTCAATCTCTGAACTTGGAAGGATCCAGTGACAGATGCTAGAGTTACAATCCTTTTTAGCTCAATCGGTAAAGAATCTGCCTGCAATGCAGGAGCCCCAGGTTTGATTACTGGATGGAGAAGATCCCCTGGAGAAGGAAATGGCAACCCACTCTAGTATCCTTGCCTGGAGAATCCCATGGACAGAGGAACCTACAGGCTACAGTCCATTGGGTCGCAAGAGTCAGACATGACTTAGCAACTAAACCACCATACATATATATACACACACATAGTATATATATACTGCATATATAGTATTTATCTTACTACTAATTAACAAACTTAACTCAGTAATTTGGAAGCTGAATGTGTAAATCTTCTTCATTCATTGCTTCAATGGAAAACATTGCAGAAGTTGCAAGGATGATTTTCCTTAGGCAGAAGAGGTTCAAGAGTATTTGAGTTTACCATGAAGACATGTACTATATAATATGTTTCATATGAAATTATATACAGATGAAGTTATGTTTTAAGCTGTAATATTAGTAGCAATAAAATAAAATGAAAAGATTCTGGTTCAAAGGGTTCTGCCAATTCTGTAACCTTTTGGAAATATATGAATCTATCTAGACCTCAGTGTCCTCCTAAGTAAAACTGCACAGTTGAAAGTAATGGTATCTGAAGATCCCTTGTAGCTCAGGAAACCCATGAACCTCTGATCCTCCTTCCCCTTGTGTTTTTCCAAGTGCTATTGAAATGACTTAGCTAAATTCTGAGTCAGGAGGTTTATCTCATTACGTTTTTATTTAAGTTGAGGTGTATGTTATTATAAAACCAGAGTTGACAGATGATGTTTCATAAGTTGTATGTTATTAGCACAGATGGTATTCCAGAAAAAGAAAAAAGAAATCTCTTCAACTATGTTTATTTTCATCTGTGTTCACAGGAAGTTCAACACAATTGCCAGCTTCACAGAATATCATTTTGTGCAGATGATAAAACTGACAAGAGGATATTCACTTTCATATGCAAAGATTCCGAGTCAAATAAACATTTGTGCTATGTTTTTGACAGCGAAAAGTGTGTAAGTATGCCAGATGTTTTAGGGTGGTTTGCTCTACTTTGCAAGTCAGGAATTATCTTGTTTCCAGTATTAGTAAAGTATTTAGAAATGAACAAGGTCTGCAAATACTTAACTTCACTAATAGATTCTTCCTGTCATGAGAATATGCTTCAGGATTTCATCTCTAACTAAATTTCACGTTCATGTGCACAATCTTGCATGCAAATTTCTTTCCTTAGAATGTCATCCTTGTGTTATATGTTTACCTGTCTTATAATCACTTGACTTACTTGAAATTTTAAACTCAAATACAATTTAGTAATATGCATATAATGTAAAAGAGTAATGGTAAAGCAAAGTATTTTTTCAGGAATGTCATGGATCTGATGAAAATAAATATTTTAAACTGTAGGAAATGAAATTTGTATGGCTCCTCAAAAAAAAAAAATCTCTTATACTTTAAAACTCTAGTTCTTGATTTTCATTATTCAGAAAACTGTATATAATGAAATGTGATAGAATTGTGTGTACGTGTGCCTAGGTGAGTGATTGAGCTTGTGAATATAATCGAAAGTTCTTAGCAAGTAAGAACAATCAGGATATTCCAAAGTTAAGCTCTCTAACAATTCTTTAATCATCTGGAATTCTTAAGGAAAACCCCATATCTTGACTATGTGCATAAGCTAATACTAATGATAGCCTGGTCTGAGGTCCTGTTATAAAATGTAATATGTGAATTCCAAGCACACATTGTAGCCATTAATAGCTTTAAATGAGGAAGAACATTTAGTCTCAACAGGATTGCCTTAGACAGGAAGAAATTTAGTTTATTTATTATTCATTTTATCATACTGCCAAAATAGCAGGGAATAATATTGCTATCACTATAATTTATTTCTTTAATTTCAGTATGTGGGCTTCTTAAAAACAAATACTTTTTTATCTGTCCATGTAACTCCTGCATCAGATGGAAAATAGATGCTCAATGAATTTTTTCCTTTAAAAAGGCTATGTTGATAAATTGACAAAAGGTAGAGCAAGTTATTATCTCTATCTTTTAAACTATACTTTAAATAAGCAAACTAATGTGCTAACCTATTTGGCATCATAATATGTTTTGAAAATTTGATGAATATTATGAAATATCTTGTCAGAATAATATCCTTATCTGTTTAAGACAATGTTATGTGAACTATATGGCATTTTGTATGAAATTAAAAAGTTCTATTTGAAATGTATCCTATTGAATGAATGCCGTATATTTAATGTTCCAGGTGCTTCTTAACCATGATTACTTGCAGGTGTTTTCTCTGTGATTGAGAAGATTAACGTTGATATTTGTTGACTATCTTCTAGGTGTAAAATATTATAACCTTTTACCACTTAAGACAAACAGTAAATTCGGTTGTCCTACTTTCTTGCCTTACATATAGAAATAAAGTTCCTTAGAATTTTTTGAAATATTCATAACCCAAGTCCTTTATAAATACTAGTCTTTTTATAGTTTTATGTCACATTTTACCTTTCTTTGATCCCCAAACTTGTTACATGATTATTGAAACATACGCTTGCCAGAATTCCCCATTGTTTTCTTTTTTTTTTTTTTCATTGTTTTCAAAGTACAAACTGTATCTCTATCTGATCGTAATTTTTTGTAATCAATTTCCAAAATTTCACTTCCTTGACCCATTATTCCTCTCCTGATATAGCGTATCAGCTTTCTTTTATCTTGAAGGTTGAAAATATTTGCTTGTAGCCTACACCAGTGGCTCACAACCATTAGTGTGCGTGATTTCTGAATTATAATTGACAGCAGAAGCAAAAAATGCTTTCTGATGTGATTCTAAATGAATATATAGAAAATATGTAAGGCAGGAATCTGTTGGATCATCGAAAAAGCGAGATATTTCCAGAAAAACATCTACTTCTGCTTTATTGACTATGCCAAAGCCTTTGACTGTGTGGATCACAACAAACTGGGGAGAATTCTACAAGAGATGGGGAATACCAGACCACCTGACCTGCCTCCTGAGAAATCTGTATGTAGGTCAAGAAGCAACAGTTAGAACGAGACATGGAAAAACAGACTGGTTCCAAATCAGGAAAAGAGTACGTCAAGGCTGTATATTGTCACCCTGCTTATTTAACTTATATGCAGAGTACATCATGAGAAATGCTGGGCTGGATGAAGCACAAGCTGGAATCAAGATTGCCGGGAGAAATATCAATAACGTCAGATGTGCAGATGACACCACACTTAATGGCAGAAAGTGAAGAAGAACTAAAGAGCCTCTTGATGAAAGTGAAAGAGGAGAGTTCAAAAGTTGGCTTAAAACTCAACATTCAGAAAACTATAATCATGGCATCTGGTCCCATCACTTCATGGAAAATAGATGGGGAAATAATGGAAACAGTGACAGACTATTTTGGGGGGCTCCAAAATCACTGCAGATGGTGACTGCAGCCATGAAATGAAAAGATGCTTGCTCTTTGGAAGGAAAGTTATGACCAACCTAGATAGCATATTAAAAAGCAGAGACATTACTTTGCCAACAAAGATCTGTCTAGTCAAAGCTTTGGTTTTTCCAGTAGTCATGTATGGATGTGAGAGTTGGACTATAAAGAAAGCTGAGCACTGAAGTATCGATGCTTTTGAACTGTGATGTTGGAGAAGATTCTTGAGAGTCCCTTGGACGGCTAGGAGATCCAACCAGTCCATCCTAAAGGAAATCAGTCCTGAATATTCATTGAAAGGACTGATGCTGAAGCTGAAACTCCAATACTTTGGCCACCTGATGTGAAGAACTGACTCATGGGAAAAGACCCTGATGCTGGGAAAGATGAAAGGCAGGAGGAGATGGGGACGACAGAGGATGAGATGGTTGGATGGCATCACCAACTCAATGGGCATGAGTTTGAGTAAACTCCAAGAGTTGGTGATGGACAGGGAAGCCTGGCATGCTGCAGTCCATGGGGTTGCAAAGTGTCAGACACGACTGAGTGATCTGAACTGAACTGAAGGCAAGTATATTATGAACAGAGAAAATTAAAGGCATATAAATGGAGGTAAGGTTTCTACACCTTTCAAACTGGAAAAATGACAGCACTAGTAGACTGAGATAAGTTGTATAATATAATATGAATCCCAGAGCAACCACTAAAAAACCTATAAAATGGGATACATCTAAAAATACATTGCCCAACTGAATGTGTTAATATCAGATGAAATACACTTCAAAGTAAAGAAAATTACATAAATGAGGCAATATTTAATAATAAAAAGCTCATACTACCAAGAAAACAGCAACCTAAATTTACATTGCCAAATCACAGAGCTGCAAAATAAATTAAATAAAAACTTGATAGAAATGAAAAGAAATATAGGGTCAGTAGGCAAATACACAGTTATATTGAAGATTTCACCACTACTTTTCTTAAAATTAATGGAACAACTAGACAGGAAATCATCAAGAATATAGGTTCACTCAACAGCATCATCAACTAATGGAATCTAGTTAACAACCACGGAGAACTTCATTCAACAACAGCAGGTTGCACATTGTTTTCAAGTGCCAAAGGAACATGTACCAAAATAGACTGTATCCGGGGCTATAAGACAAATCTCAAAAGTGTAAAAGAGTTGAAATTATTAAGCAAGTGCTTTTCAACAACAAAGAAATCAACCTAAAAGTGAAGAACAGAAAGTTTATATGAAAGGCTTCAAAAACTTGGAAGTTTTGTTTATCCACATGTCAAAAAGGGCATCGCGTTTGTAAACACTCAGTAGGTCAAGGAGGAATCTTCAAAGAAAAAAATCTTAAGTGTGTGAACTATACAGAAATGAAATAGAACATATCAGTATTTATGTGATACAGTTAAAGCAGTTCTGGGAGAGAAATCAATAGCAAGTTAGTATATTTAAAAGCAGAACATTTCAAATCAGTAATCTAAGCTGCCAGCTTAAGTACTTAGAAAACAGATTATCAAATTAAACAGAAGGATGAAAATAAGAAAGATCAGAGAAGAAATTAATGAAATGGAAAACAAAAACAATTGAGAAAATCAATAACACAAAGAGCCGTTTCTTTAAAAGATCATAAGAGTAACAAAATTTCAGTTAAGATTAGTAAAGCAAAAAAAAAAAAGAAACAAATTACCAATATCAGACATTAAACAGGGATTTCACTGAAGAACCTCCAGATATCAAAAAATATTAAGAGGATGCTATAATCAACTGTGTACACATAAATTTGACAACATAGAAGAATTAATTTCTCAAAAACAAAAATGACTGACTACCGAATATTGGATAATTTGAATAGCCTTGTAACTGTAAAGAAAATTGAATTTATAATTTCAAACTTACTAAAGTAGAAATCTCTCTACTCCTAGATAGTTTTACTCTGAAAGAATCCACAAGATGCTTAAAGAGGAGTTAACATTGTTCTGCACAAGCTATTCCAAATAACAGAAGTGAGAAAACTACCAAAATTCATTTTTATGAAAGTTTTATTTTTCAGACAGTGCTAAAAAAGGAAACTACAGACCAATAACCCTCAGGAATATGGATGCAAATATTTCTAGCAGAATATTAAATATAATTGAGCAATATATAAAAGAATTATACACCAAATCCAAGCAGAGCTTGTTTCTGGGATGTAAGTCTTATTCAGCATCAAAAATCCAATAATATAATCACCATATTAACAGGTTAATGAATTAAAGTATATGATCCTATCAACAAACGTTTTAAAAAATATTTGAAAATAATCAACACCCATTCATGGTTAAAAATCTCAGAAAAATAGGAATAGAAGGAAACTTCTTTTACTTGTATGATTTGGGTGTTTGTTTTGCTATCTGATTCGTACACATATAACCAAAATGTTTTTGTTCTAAACAGACAATATAAAACCATTAAGAGTATGTCATTGCTGTCATAAATTTGTAGATATGATTTTAGATAAATTTAATAGTTTATATTACATAGTGTTTATGGCAACAAATAAATTCTAATATAGAACATTGTGTTTCTTATACAGTTAACATCATTAATATTTAACATTATTATTGGTAAAATAAATATAATTGATACAACTGAATCTAATATATGTTGAGTAAATGTAGACTTATCAATTTTTCTCATAATTAAACCTGAGTATTACTATACCCTATAGCATATGTAAACATATACATATATATATGAGAGGAGTCAAATATATGCAAAATCCATAACCTCCTGAATTATGCACAAATTATAGTTGCTACCTACATGAAGAATAGAGGGAGCCAAGATTAAGATTAAGAGCTAAAGGAAACTTGAAATTTGTTTGTTATGCTCAAAGACTTTAATATTGGTTATACATATATACAGGGAATTAAAGGAAAAAGAACATAGTAATAAGGAAGCAAATGAAAATTTTAGCATGGAAACAGCAAATACTAAAATAATTCTATGGTTAGGTAAAGTAACTTAAAAAAATAGATAGACTTAACATCAGATTTGGGATGGCCAAAAAAAATGGTCAGTAACCTAGAAGATAGATGAGAGAAATTATCCAATTAAATGAACAGAGAAAATAAATGATAGTAATATAGAATGACAGAGCCATAATCACCTGTAGGAAAAAATGGAGTGTTCTAACATGTGTGAAATCAGTGTCATAAGAAGACAGCAGAGAGAAAGTAAGACAGCAAAGAAAATCCTGGCTGAAGAATTCCCAAATGTGGTGAAAATTGTCAGCCTACAGATTTGAGAAACTTCAAGCTGAATCAATTATAAAGAAAACCACTTGTAGTTATATCACAGACAATCTATAAGAGAGAGAAAGAAAGAGAGTGAGAGAATGATTAAGGGAATAAATGAATCGTGAAAGCATCCATAAAAAATTTTAAAGGCACATTATATCTTTACATAGAGAATGAAAAAAAAAAGCAATATGAATGGCAGCTGACTTTTCATTAGTATCAGTAAAGGTCAGAGGAGACCATGACAATATCTTTCAAGCCTAAAGTAAAAGACGTCGTAAGAGAATTTTACACTTGTTGAAGTTTCAAAATTTAAATCAAAATATTTTGAGATAAATGAAACTACAGTGACTCACCACTAGCGAACTGTGCTTCAAGATATGCTAAAGGAGATTCTTTAATCTGAAGGGAAATTACACAAAAAGTAAATTCAGATGTGCAAAAGAAGAAACAAAAAATAAAAACTAGAAAAACTGTGACTCAATGTCACTCTTTGTTAAAACAGAACTGTTTAGAGCAAAATTGTAACATTGTGTCACGCAGTTGCATCATGATGTTAACATGACAGTACTAGCACAAAGGATGTGTACAATTGGACTTAATGGATTTACAGTATTCCAAGGTTGTTATTACTTATGTGAAGTAATGCACATTAACTCCAAATAGACTGCTGACTTAAAAGATGTGCGTTGTTAGCAATCCACTAAAAAATACTTCAAACATGTATAGTTAAAAACCTATAGAGAAAATAAAATGGAAAACTTTTTTTTTTTTTAATGAAAAAGACAGCAGGCAAAGAATAGAAATGGAAAAGCAGATGGACCAAGTAAAAAATAAAGAGCGATGTAAATATACAGACTAAATACACCAATCAAAGGCTGAGATTATCAGGCAGGATTTTTAAAACATACAACTGTTTGATCTCTAGAAGACACACATTTTAAATATAAAATAACGTGTGTGTGCTCAGTCACTCAGTGACTAACTCTTTGCAACCCCATGAACTGTAGCCCATCAGTCCATGGGATTTCCCAGGCAAGAATACTGAAGTGGGTTGCCATTTTCTCCTCCAGGGGATCTTCCGGATGCAAAGATTAAACCCGAGTCTCTTGAGTCGGCTACATTGGCAGGTGGATTCATTACCACTAGTGCCAAATATAGGTAAAAAACAGAAGACTAAATAAACATATGCAGTGCAAACCTTAAGTGTGTGAAAGTTGGTGTGGCTATACTCATGTCATAAAGGTGATTTCAAGGCAAGGAATATTATCAGACATCAAGAGAGACAGCCCACAGTGATTTAAAAACCAATGTGTTTCATTTAATAATGTTGCTTTTTAAGAAATAAAGCAAAAAATTTAATAATTACAAGAAGAAAAAGATAAATTGGCATTCATAGTCATCAATCTAATTCCATTTTTAGCAAATGACAGAGCAAATAGAAAAAAATCAATAAAGCTAAAAAAAATGTTATCCACCAATTTGATCTAAGTGACATGAATAGAACATTATCCCAAACAACAACAGCATATACTTTCTTTTTGAGTGTAAGTAAAATATTTACAAAGATGCATAATATCTTGTACCACACTGTAAGACAATGAATTTCAAAATTGAAGATATTGCAGAGTATGTTCTCTGGCCACAAACTGTCAAAGTGGTCTAAATCAAATACTTTACATAACAGTAGCTCAAAAAAAAAAGTCTCAAGGGATATTAGATTATTTTTATCTGAATAGCAACAATATATGACACATCAAAATTAGTAAAAATTTGTAAAAAAAAAAAAAAAGAAAGAAAGAAAACAGTTAAAGGGATATTTATAACTTAGAGGGATATTTATAACTTTTTCTATGAGAAAAGATAAAATGATTAAAAATGATCTCTTGACCTTCAGAAGTTAGAAGAACAAATTTAAAACAAAAAAAAGTAATAATAATAGAATTCATGATACTGAAAACAGAAAACAGTAAAGAACACTGATAAAGTCAAAAGTTGATTCCTTGATAAGAATAGTAAAATTAGCAATCCTCTAAAAAGACAGATCTAGGACAAAAATAAGAGAAAGGACAAATTACCAATTTCAAAAACAAAAAACTTAAGTGCAGATCCTACAGTCTTTAAAAGAATAGAAAGAAAGGATAAAGAGTAATATTATGTAACTATTATGCCAGTCAATTTAGCATGTAAGATGAAATTGATGAATATTTGAAAAACTTGAATTACTGAAACAAGAAATAAAAAATCTGAATATATATATATAATGAAATATTTTTTAAAAGTCTCTTGACAAGTAAAATATAAGAGCCAGATAGTTTAATTAAGTTCTATTAAAAAAAAAAAAGTTATCACATAGATACAAAAAAAGCACAAGATTCAATCCAATTGATGATAAAATTCACAATATCCTAGGATTAGAAGGGACATTTCTTATTCCAGTAAGGATGTTAAAAATCCTACAAGTGACATCAAAATAAATGGTAAATTATTGAGTGCTTTCCCTTAAGACTGGGAACAGAATAAGTGCTTATTCTAACTATGGCTGTTTAGTTTAGCATGGTATTAGATGTCTTATCTGATTAATAGTTAGGAAAAGAAACAGAAGGCATACATACTGGGAAAAAGAGAAGTAAAACTATCCCTTTCACAGATATAATTTTTTACAAAAAAAGTCCCATGGAATCTACAAATTACTATTACTATGAAACAATATTAGTCGTAGGATACAGGTTAATATACAAGAATTAACTGTTTCTATCTATCCAAATCCTAAAAGCTAAGATCATGGCATCCAGTCCCATCACTTCATGGCAGATAGGGGAAAAGTGGAAACAGTGCCAACTTTTATTTTCTTTGACTCCAAAATCATTGCAGATTGTGAATGTAGCCAAGAAATTAAAAGACACTTGCTCTTTGAATGAAAAGCTATGACAAACCTAGACAACATATTCAAAAGCAGAGACATCACTCTGCTGACAAAGGCCCATATGGTCAAAGCTATGATTATTTTCACTAGTCATGTACATATGTGAGTGTTGGACCATCAAGAAGGCTGAGCACTGAAAAATTGATGCTTTCAAATTGTGGTGCTGGAGAAGACGCTGGAGAGTCCGTTGGACAGCACGGATATCAAACCAGTCAATCCTAAAGGAAACCAACCTTGAATATTCGTTGGAAGGACTGATGCTGAAACTCCAATATTTGGTCACCTGATGCAAAGAGCTAACTCACTAGAAAAGACCCTGATGCTGTGAAAGTTTGAGGGCAGGAGGAGAAGTGGAATGACAGAGGATAAGATGGTTGGATAGCATCATCGATTCAATGGACATGAATTTGAGCAAACTTTGGGAGATAGTCAAGGACAGACAAGCCTAGTGTGCTGCAGTCCATGGGGGTTGCAGAGTCAGACATGACTCAGCGACTGAACAACAACTAGAGAAAAATCTATTTAATGTAGCACTGCTTGCATACTAAGTTGCTTCAGTCATAGCAACCCTGTGGACCGTAGCCTACTAGGCTCTTCTGCCCATGGGAATCTCTAGGCAAGAATACTAGACTGGGTTGCCATGAGCTTCTCCAGGCGATCTTCCAGATGCAGGGATCGAACAGATATCTCTTAAGTCTCCTGCTTGGCAGGCAGGTTCTTTACCACTAGTGCCACCTGGGAAGCCCCCATTATAGCATTACCAAATATGAAATATTTAGAATTTATTAAAGAAGATAGGCTGAAATCAACAAAATATTGCAGAAACTAAAGAAGATCTAAAATAATGGGAGAGAGATACCATATTAATAGGTTTGAAGGCTTAATTTAGTTAAGTGGTCAATTTCAACAAATTGACCTATCTGTTCAGTACAATTCTTGTGAAAATCACAATGGGAATTTTGGTAGAAATAGAAAAGTTATTTTTAATATGGTAATAGAAAACAGTGTAGAAAGAAAAATTATTCTTGAAAGAAAAGACCAAAGTTGGAAGACACATTCTACCTGATTTCTCAGTTTATTTCAAAGAATCTGTTTCCAGAATCAGGTAATATTAATGTGAAGGTGAAAGTGAAGTCGCTTAGTTGTATCCAACTCTTTGTGACCACATGGAGTTATGGACCCAATGGACCAAGCTCCTCCATCCATGGGATTTTTCCAGGCAAGAATACTGGAGTGGGTTGCCACTTTCTTCTCCAGGGGATATTCCTGACCCAGGGATTGAACCCATGTCTCCTGATATTAATGTAATCACAGATAAATAGTAAACAAACTATTGTAGAAAACAGAAGTATCTACACATGTGTGGTCAATTGATTTTTCCATAAATGTGAGAAGACAATTTAATGGAGAAAGGATGTCTTTGACAAATGACATTGAAACAACTAGCTAAATATATTAACAAATAATGCTTAACAACTAATTCCTGCTTATGCTACATAAAAATACTTTGCAATGAATTATAAATATAAAATTAGAAGCTTTTATAGCCTGCTACAAAAATTTCATTAAACATAGGAGAATCTCTCTATGAACTTTGAATAGACAATGATGTCTAGAAATGACCCCAAAAGTACAACCTAACAGAACAAAAAATGATACATGAGCCTTAATCAATAAATATTTTCTATTAACCTATAAACAGTATTCTAAATTTTAATGGCAAGTCACATACATGAATCTGAAAAAGGATTTGTATTCAGAATTTATAAAGAACTAAATATCAAGAATAAAAAGAAAAAAAACTTTAAAAAATGGGCATGAGACTGTGCTCTACAGGGAGTTCATCATGAAAATATAACAAAGTCCAATGATTACATGAAACTGGGCTAATATAATAGTTCAAGAGGGAAATTCAGATTAAATGCACTGTGTTAACTGGGAGAGAAATCAAAAAGAAAGGGGGATATATATATTCATATAGCTGATTTGCTTTGCTGTACATTAGAAACTAACATAACATTGTAAAGCAACTAAACTCCAGTAAAAAATTAAAAATAACCACATTGTTATAGCATTACTCATTCAGTAAGATGACTAAATTGAAAAGATGTCAGTATCTGATAGTGGTGAGAATGTGGAGCAAATTACAACACTCTTACTGCCGGTGGGAATACAAGATGGTGCAACTACTTTGGAAAGCAGTTTGGGAGTTTCTTATAGTGTTAAATGTAGACACATCCTATGATTTAGCAATTTCTTTCCAGATATTTGGAGAAGGAAATGGCAACCCACTCCAGTATCTTGTCTGGAAAATCCCATGGATGGAGGAGTCCATGGGGTTTTGAAGAGTCGGACCCGACTGAGGGCCTTCACTTTCACTTTCTTCTAGATATTTACCCAGAAATATAAAAACATATGTCCACAAAAAGATTTTACAAGAATGTTTGTTACAGCTTTATTTGTAACTCAGAACTGAAAACACCACAAACTTTGCTTGATAGACAAGTGAAAAAACAATTTGAGATATATTCACTGGTTGGAAAGTAATCAGCAATAAATCATAAATATAACATCTGAGAAACTAAAGAAGACAGATATAAAAGAATACAAAAACAGACAAACTGATCTATGGTGATAGAAATTAGAGCAACAGTTACTTAGAAGAACTGTGATTTGACTAGAAGTACAGGACTGGAAAAGATCCGTTTTCATTCCAGTCCCTAAGAAAGGCAATCCCAAAGAATTCTCTAACTACCGCACAATTGCACTCATTTCACACGCCTAGTAAAGTAATGCTCAAAATTCTCCAATCCAGGCTTCAGCAGTAAGTGAACCGAGAACTTCCAGATGTTCAAGCTGGTTTTATTTTTCATTTTATTTTTTTTTATTTATTTATTTATTTAATTTTTTAATGGTTTTACTTTTTTTTTTTTTCATTTATTTTTCTTCGTTGGAGGCTAATTACTTTACAGTATTGTAGTGGTTTTTGCCATACATTGACATGAATCAGCCATGGATTTACATGTGATCCCCATCCCAATCCCCCCTCCTGCCTTCTTCTCCATCCCATCCTTCTGGGTCTTCCCAGTGCACCAGCCCTGAGCACCCGTCTCATGCATCCAACCTGGGCTGGTGATCTGTTTCACCCTTGCTAGTATACTTGTTGCAATGCTATTCTCTCTGAACATCTCACCATCGCCTTCTCCCACAGAGTCTAGAAGTCTGTTCTGTACATCTGTGTCACTTTTTCTGTTTTGCATATAGGGTTATTGTTACCAGCTTTTAAAATTCCATATATATGCATTAGTATACTGTATTGGTCTTTATCTTTCTGGCTTACTTCACTCTGTATACTGGGCTCCAGTTTGATCCATCTCATTAGAACTGATTCAAATGAATTCTTTTTAATGGCTGAGTAATATTCCATGTTGTGTATGTACCACAGCTTCCTTATCCATTCGTCTGCTGATGGGCATCTAGGTTGCTTCCATGTCTTGGCTATTATAAACAGTGCTGCGATGAACATTGGGGTACACGTGTCTCTTTCAGATCTGGTTTCCTTGGTGTGTATGCCCAGAAGTGGGATTGCTGGGTCATATGGCAGTTCTATTTCCAGTTGTTTAAGGAATCTCCACACTGTTCTCTATAGTGGCTGTACTAGTTTGCATTCCCAAAAACAGTGTAAGAAGGTTCCCTTTTCTCCACACCCTCTCCAGCATTTATTGTTTGTAGACTTTTGGATAGCAGCCATCCTGACTGGCATGTAATGGTACCTCATTGAGGTTTTGATTTGCATTTCTCTGATAATGAGTGATGTTGAGCATCTTTTCATGTGTTTGTTAGCCATCTGTATGTCTTCTTTGGAGAAATGTCTGTTTAGTTCTTTGGCCCATTTTTTGATTGGGTCATTTATTTTTCTGGAATTGAGCTGCAGGAGTTGCTTGTATATTTTTGAGATTAATCCCTTGTCTGTTGCTTCAGTTGCTATTATGTTCTCCCATTCTGAGGGCTGTCCTTGCACCTTGCTTATAGTTTCCTTTGTTGTGCAAAAGCTTTTAAGTTTCATTAGGTCCCATTTGTTTATTTTTGCTTTTATTTCCAATAATCTGGGAGGTGGGTCATAGAGGATCTTGCTGTGATTTATGTCGGAGAGTGTTTTGCCTATGTTCTCCTCTAGGAGTTCTATAGTTTCTGGTCTTACGTTTAGATCTTTGATCCATTTTGAGTTTATTTTTGTGTATGGTGTTAGAAAGTGTTCTAGTTTCATTCTTTTACAAGTGGTTGACCAGTTTTCCCAGCACCACTTGTTAAAAAGTTTGTCTTTTTTCCATTGTATATTCTTTCCTCCCTTGTTGAAGATAAGGTGTCTATAGGTATGTGGATTTATCTCTAGGCTTTCTGTTCCATTGATCTATATTTCTGTCTTTGTGCCAGTACCATACTGTCTTGATGACTGTGGCTTTGTAGTAGAGTCTGAAGTCAGGCAGGTTGATTCCTCCAGTTCCATTCTTCTTTCTCAAGATTACTTTGGCTATTCGGGGTTTTTTGTATTTCCATACAAATTGTGAAATTCTTTGGTCTAGTTCTGTGAAAAATACCGTTGGTAGCTTGATAGGGATTGCATTGAATCTATAGATTGCTTTGGGTAGAATAGCCATTTTGACAATATTGATTCTTCCAATCCATGAACACGGTATGTTTCTCCATCTGTTTGTGTCCTCTTTGATTTCTTTCATCAGTGTTTTATAGTTTTCTATGTATAGGTCTTTTGTTTCTCTAGGTAGATATACTCCTAAGTATTTTATTCTTTTTGTTGCAATGGTGAATGGTATTGTTTCCTTAATTTCTCTTTCTGTTTTTTCATTGTTAGTGTATAGGAATGCAAGGGATTTCTGTGTGTTAATTTTATATCCTGCAAATTTACTATATTCATTGATTAGCTCTAGTAATTTTCTGGTAGAGTCTTTAGAGTTTTCTATGTAGAGGATCATGTCATTTGCACACAGTGAGAGTTTCACTTCTTTTCCTATCTGGATTACCTTTATTTCTTTTTCTGCTCTGATTACTGTGGCCAACACTTCCAAAAAACTATGTTGAATAGTAGTGGTGAGAGTGGGCACCCTTGTCTTGTTCCTGATTTTAGGGGAAATGTCAAGCTGGTTTTAGAAAAGGCAGAGGAACCAGAGATCAAGTTGCCAATATCCACTGGATCATCAAAAAAGCAAGAGAGTTCCAGAAAAACATCTATTTCTGCTTTATTGACTATGCCAAAGCCTTCGACTGTGTGGATCACAATAAACTGTGGAAAATTCTGAAGGAAATGGGAATACCAGACCACCTGACCTGCCTCTTGAGAAACCTGTATGCAGGTCAGGAAGCAACAGTTAGAACTGGACATGGAACAACAGACTGGTTCCAAATAGGAAAAGGAGTACGTCAAGGCTGTCTATTGTCGCCCTGCTTATTTAACTTATATGCAGAGTACATCATGAGAAATGCTGGGCTGGAAGAACCACAAGCTGGAATTAAGATTGCCGGGAGAAATATCAATAACCTCAGATATGCAGATGACACCACCCTTATGGTAGAAAGTGAAGAGGAACTAAAAAGCCTCTTGATGAAAGTGAAAGAGGAGAGTGAAAAAGATGGCTTAAAGCTCAACATTCAGACAACTAAGATCATGGCATCTGGTCCCATCACCTCACGGGAAATAAATGGGGAGATAGTGGAAACAGTGTCGGACTTTATTTTTGGGGGCTCCAAAATCACTGCAGACGGTGACTGCAGCCATGAAATAAAAAGATGCTTACCTCTTGGAAGGAAAGTTATGACCAACCTAGACAGCATATTAAAAAGCATAGACATTACTTTGCCAACAAAGGTCCATCTGGTCAAGGCTCTGATTTTTCCAGTGGTCATGTATGGATGTGAGAGTTGGACTGTGAAGAAAGCTGAGTGCCGAAAAATTGGTGCTTTTGAACTGTGGTGTTGGAGAAGACTCTTGAGAGTCCCTTGGGCTGCAAGGAGATCCAACCAGTCCATCCTGAAGGAGATCAGTCCTGGGTGTTCATTGGAAGGACTGATGCTGAAGCTGAAACTCCAATACTTTGGCCACCTCATGCGAAGAGTTGACTCACTTGGAAAGACCCTGATGCTGGGAAAGATTGGGGGCAGGAGGAGAAGGGGACGACAGAGGATGAGATGGCTGGATGGCATCACTGACTCAGTGGGCATGAGTTTGAGTAAACCCTGGGAGCTGGTGATGGACAGGGAGGCCTGGCGTGCTGCGATTCATCGGGTCGCAATGAGTCGGACACGACTGAGGGACTGAACTGAACTGAAATGAACGTATAGGAGATGCTTCCCCGGTGGCTCAGTCTGCCTGCAATGTAGAAGACACAAAAGACGCAGGTTCAATTCCTGGGTTGAGAAGATCCCCTGGAAGAGAGCATGGCAAGCCACTCCACTATTCTTGCCTGGAGAATCCCATGGACAAGAGGAGCCTGGGGGGCCACAGTGCTTAGCATTGGACAGAGTTGGTCATGACTGAAGTGACTGAGTGTTCATGCATAGGTATAGAAGAGCTTTCAAGCATGTTAGAGATCTTCTATATTTCTAATGATATAGTGGTTTTATAAGTATGTACATTTTTTCAGAGACATTACTTTGCCAACAAAGGTCTGTCTGGTCAAGGCTAAGTTTTCCCAGTGGGTCATGTATGGATGTGAGAGTTGGACTGTGAAGAAAGCTGAGTGCCAAAGAATTGATTCTTTTGAACTGTGGTGTTGGAGAAGACTCTTGAGAGTCCCTTGGACTGCAAGGAGATTCAACCAGTCCATCCTAAAGGAGATCAGTCCTGGGTGTTCATTGGAAGGACTGATGCTGAAGCTGAAACTCCAGTACTTTGGCCACCTCATGCAAAGAGTTGACTCATTGGAAAAGACCCTGATACTGGGAAAGATTGGGGGCAGGAGGAGAAGGGGACGACAGAAGATGAGATGGCTGGATGGCATCACCGACTCGATGGGCATGAGTTTGAGTAAGCTCCGGGAGTTGGTGATGGACAGCGAGGCCTGGCATGCTGCGATTCATGGGGTCGCAAAGAGTCGGACTCGACTGAGCGACTGAACTGAACATTTTTTCAAAACACATCTGGTTCTATAATTGTGGTCTGTGCATTTAAATGGATATGTTTCATCCCCTACCCTCAAATGTGTAATGCTTGTAGACTCAGATATTCTGAATCTGAATCCAAGTTCTCCTCTAACTAACTGTGAGCCTTTAGACAAGTTACACAAAGAATTGCAGTTGCATAAGTATTGAGGGGATAACAGTAATCCCCACCTCACAGAATCATGAAAATCCATGGAGGTAATATATGGTGAACATTTACTAGGGAGTTAAGTGCCATCTACAAGGGCTTCCCTTGTAGCTCAGTTGGTAAAGAATCTGCCTGCAGTGCAGGAGACCTGGGTTCAATCCCTGGGTTGGGAAGATCCCCTGGAGAAGGAAATGGCAGCCCACTCCAGTATCCTTGCCTGAAAAATCCCATGGACAGAGGAGCCTGGTGGGCTGCAGTCCATGGGGTTGCAAACAGTTAGGCACAACTGAGCAACTAACACTAAATGCCATCTCATTTCACAACTGTACACGTATCATATGCTAGCAAGGTGTGTGAACCAAGAACTTCCAGATGTACAAGCTGGATTTAGACAAGGCAGAGGAACCAGAGATCAAATTGCCAACATCTGTTGGATCATCGAAAAGCAAGAGAATTCCAGAAAAACATCTACCTCTGCTATACTGACTATGCTAAAGCTTTCAGCTGTGTGAATCACTCCAAACTGTGGAAAATTCTCAAAGAGATGGGAATACCAGAGCACCTTACCTTCCTCGTGAGAAACCTGTATGCGGGCCAAGAAGCAACAGTTAGAACCGGACATGGAACAACAGACTGGTTCCAAATTGGGAAAGGAGGGCATCAAGGCTGTGTAGTGTCACCCTGCTTATTTAACTTATATGCAGAGCACATCATGAGAAACGCTGGGCTGGAGGAAGCACAAGCTGGAGTCAAGATTGCCAGGAGAAATATCCATAACCTCAGATATGCAGATGACACCACCCTTATGGTGAAAGTGAAGAGGAACTAAAGAGTCTCTTGATGAAAGTGAAAGAGGAGAGTAAAAGCGCTGACTTAAAACTCAGCATTTAAAAAATAAAGATCATGCCATCTGGTCCCATCATTTTGTGGCAAATAAATGGGGAAAACAGTGGAGACTGTGACAATCTTTATTTTCTTGGGCTCCAAAATCACTGCAGCTGGTGACTACAGCCATGAAATTAAAAGCTGCTTGCTCTTTGGAAGAAAAACTATGATAAACCTAGACAGCATATTAAAAAGCAGAGACATTACTTTGCTGACAAATGTCTGTCTAGTCAAAGCTATGGTTTTTCTAGTAGTCACATATGGATGTGCGAGTTGAACCATAAAGAAGGCTGAGGTGCCAAAGAATTGATGCTTTTGCACTGTGGTGTTGGAGAAGACTCTTGAGAGTCCCTTGGACTGCAAGGAGATCCAACCAGTCCATCCTGAAGGAAATCAGTCCTGAATATTCATTGGAAGGACTGATGCTGAAGCTGAAGCTCCAGTGCTTTGGCCACCTGATACAAGGAGCTGATTCATTGGGAAAGACCCTGATGATGGGAAAGGCTGAAGAGAGGAGAGAAGACAACAGCGGGTGAGATGGTTGGATGGCATCAGTGACTCACTGGGCATGAGTTTGTGCAACTCTGGGACATGGTGAAGAATAGGTAAATTTGATGTGCTGCAGTCCATGGGGTTGCAACGTCAGACACTACTGAGCAACTGAGCAACAACAAAAATGCCATCTTAATTAAAAATATATGTCATACCTTAAAAGTGAATGTGGTTTTTAAAACTTATTATTGTAAACAACCAATAATGAAGTCAAATATTATTAGTGATGCATCGACCATGTTATCATTTAAATAATTCTCTGTCTTATACACCTTGAGTATTTGAGGAAAACACATTGTCCTATTAAGAAGATACATTAAGCTCATTTTAATTTATTCAGTATTATTTAGTATTCCTTAATATAGCTTATTTTCCATCTTTTTTGTAAGACAGTCCTCTTATATAAGTATAGGCATATATTTTGCATTTTTTTAACTCACCAGGTTAGACTCTATAATGTTTTTTTATGTTTAAAAGCCTTTGTAAATGAATAGTGAACTACAAAAATAACAATGTCTTAATTAAGTAATCTGAGCTTTATTTGTAAAACATTTTTAAATTAGATTGTATATAGGATATAACAAAATTTTAAGATTTGTAGTAGATTAGTAAAAGCAGGGCATTTACAAGATTTAATATTGCTACCAGTTGTTATGTCATCTGGAGTTCTTACCATTAAATATGAAATATTTGTGATGCATTAAATCAATTAATGCCTTTACGAAATTTCTTTATAATGTTAATTAAACAAATATTTATTTAGTGTTTACACTGTTCCCACTAAGAAACTGTGATATCAGCTGAAATATCATTGGAGAAAAAATGAGCTGGTGGACTTAGACTATCTGGGGCAGTTCCTAGTAAATAGACCAGAGGTAATTGTTTTATGAGGCCAAATTCAGATGACAGAACATTTCTCAGTCGTCACTGTGTTTTAAAAAATATTGTTTACTACTACTTAAAATTTTCCATGTGAAAATTCATATTTCTGGTCTCATCTCACATATTTAAAATTGACAACTCTGGGTTGGAATTGCTCATTTCCAACAATTAACTGGAACTGAATAGCAGCTGTTCCCTTTAGAGCAGGCACACCTCAGGTTTTCCACAGACACCACCCAGCCAACCTCATTCAAGTTACCTGCCAGGTTTAACAAACCCTCTTCACTAGGAAACCAAAGTAAGTAGCAAAACCACAAGAAAAACTGCAGTTGGCACTATGCTTTCATTTAATAGGCACTAAATATTTAAGGAAAGGAGAAAAACAAACTAGTGGGGGAAATGCTATGATAAAAGAGATGAGAATTTCGATAGGACTCTTGTTTCAAACTTCAACAGCTATTCATTTAATATCCAAAACATTCCTCTTTTATGTCGTGCGTGGTTTAGGCTTTGAATGATTATGTTAGCATAGATTACTTTTGCTCATTTGCTACACTTCTGCCCCTAGACATTGCCCTTTTGAAATATGTCATGTTAATGTTTTTCTTGATTCAAAGAACAGTCTAACAGATTATTATTAAACTGCAAATCTTCTTTGTTTGGTTTTTACAAAGGCTGAAGAGATAACATTAACAATCGGCCAAGCATTTGACCTGGCGTACAGGAAGTTTCTAGAATCTGGAGGAAAAGATGTTGAAACAAGAAAACAGATTGCAGGGTTACAGAAAAGAGTGAGTAAACTAAGCTTGTCGTTTTACATTTATATGATGTAAGTACAGGGAAACTTGCATACCATCAAACAAATTTAGAAGCCCTGCCATTAAATTCCCCCACACTGATTGGAACTGCTCTCACTGTGTTCCTATGATTTTTCATTCCTGATCCCCTGCACAGTTTTTAACCATCTTATATTGAATTCCCACACGAACTTAGTGTTCTCATGTGACTTTGTTTCACTTCCTGATGCTTCTCATGGGGATCAGAGCAGCAGAAGCAGCAGATGCTGGGTAAGTGGTTTCCCATGCAGATCAGATTCCTTTATAATTAAATTACACCCTTTCTCCACTCTCTTCAAAATCATCATAAGCAAGTTTCACTGTCTTGCGGTTATACTCCAAGATTATGGGTACAGCTTGCATAGCACTACAGGAAAACACAGAGGTATTAGGAACATGAAATTTGCACACGTGTAAAAACATATTTTAAATTTAATAGTATGTCTTTCCAGTGACCTAGAATTCTATGATATAGCTCAAGCTTTATAAAATAAATTTCACCCAATGCACAAAAAAATACATTAAAAGTTTAAATAATGTGAAATCCTATTCATTAATGTAACCAATTTAACAGCCAATATTTTCCAAGAATAAATGTCTGAAGATTGTTCAATAATCATCTACTTTTTAGATTCAAGACTTAGAAACAGAAAATATGGAACTTAAAAACAAAGTACAAGATTTGGAAAACCAGTTAAGAATAACCCAAGTATCAACACCTCCAGTAAGTATATAGAATACATGCATGTTTTTCCTTAAAGAAACATGACTTCGTGATGATAAATCGTGTCTGCATCATCAACTCTTCAATAGTTCAAATATTAATAATATTCTGAGATCAGTCGTTTTAAACTAAACCTAGATAGAGATAAAAGATGCTAAATAAGATTAAAGGTTAAAATTACCTATGTAGCTCAGATCAAAGTTGTTTTTCATTGCTGCTCTTTTCTTTAGAATAATTCAGCCCTCTACTTGTTGTTTTCCTCTTTCTTTCATTCCAATTGATTACTATTTACTGAAGTTAGATTCAATGACCCAAGCCAATCTACCCTTGGAATACTAAACTTCATTATAGAAACTGGACTCTTAACAAGATCGAATTGGTTTCTCATGTTATATATTTATATAGCAAGGGCTCCTACTGAGAGTGACACAGTTATATTTCACACACTAAAATCAGTGATAGTCTGTGCAGATAACACTCCATACATTTATAGTTAAATTATTTATTTTTGGTTTAGCATACATTTGAAATCATTTTCTCATCTTAATGTATGATGCCATTATTTTCTGATTTGGTTAAAGGAATTTTTTTGGAGCGAGATAGAATTTAAAACAGTTGATACTTTCTGTAGGCAAAATATACTTGGGAATCTTATTTTCTTTTAGAGTTATCTGTGTTGATATTCTCCATTAAAGTACATATTTTGTTTTGCATTTAGAAATTTTCATATATATAACTTTTGGTATGATACTATGAATTGAAACTCAACTATGGCATTTACAAACTGCTGGAAAGAATTTTCTGCTGCAGATATTCATTTGCAAGTCAATTTTGGTTGTCTTTAGGAAAACTCTTTAGAATATTTATATATATATATATATATGCATACACACAAACACACACACACACACACACACATTAATGCTATCTAGAATTGCTACTAGAATATTTCACTTAAAGGAAATCAACCATGAATATTCATTGGAAGGACCGATGCTAAAACTGAAGCTCTAATACTTTGGCCACTTGATGTGAAGAGTCAATTCATTGGAAAAGACCCTGATGTTGGGAAAGACTGAAGGCAGGAGGAGAAGGGGGTTACAGAGGATGAGATGGTTGGATAGCGTCACTGACTCAATGGACATGAATTTGAGCAAACTCCAGGAGATAGGGAAGGACAAGGAAGCCTGGCCTACTGTTGTTCATGGGGTCACAAAGAGTCAGACATGACTTAGTGACTAAACAACAACACTAGAATCTATTTCACCAGTTCATCACCATGAAGAATGCCTCTGTAAGAAGTTTTAAAATTGGTGTCCCCTGGAAATGGATCCAAAAACTTCTGTTTTTCTTCTAAACTGACACTTTTCCGTCTTCCGCACTGAAAGAGTTGTTTCCATCGCTTGGCATACAGTTTGTGACCATGGGGTTGATACAGCCAGCCAAGGTGAGAGAGGCCCCAGAGTTGCTGTGTGCCTCTGTAACGCACAGTGAGGTGCCCAGGCATTCTCTCTAAGCTCTGACTTTATCATAATATCGCTCTATGGGTTTTTGCTGTTGCTGCTCAGTTGCTCAGTCATGTCTGACCCCAGGGACTGCAGCACGCCAGGCTTCCCTGTCCTTCACTATCTCCCGGAGTTTGCTCAAGTTCATGTTCATTGAGTTTTTATCTTTACTATCGTCTTCATTTGCTTCTCATCAAAATGATGATTTTGTTCTTGCCTTCCCCACCACAAGGCAGAACATTGACTCTTCAACCTTTAGTTGGAGTAACACTTGTTTGCATCTCATTGAAAGTCTTATAAGCCATCCTGTAAAACAGATTATTAAAAAAAGAGAAATAATTTTCTATAAACCATTCTTTTGTACTTAATACACGTGTACAAAATTTATTACCTTATTGATAATTTTGCAACTGGCTCAAATTATAACTTTACAATATACTTACATTCTTTTGTTGTGGTAATATCTTTGTCTATATTTTTTCTTTAACTTTTACAAAACTACTTGTCTCATAACTTTTCAGCTCCTAAAGTCTTATTTTGTGATTTTTGAAATTGCTAATACATCTTCTTAAGATTAAAAAATAGAATTTGATTCTTAAAAAAAGTGAACTCAGCATTTTTAAATTGCTAAAGATACCTGATTTTAATATTCTGTTATAGGTATTTATTACCTTTTTAACATCTTTTTGAAGAGACTATGCACAAATATTTTTGCCTTTAATTTTCATTGTAGTTATATAGCTGAGAAATAAATTAATGTAAAACTCAGTCCATCTGTATGCCATCCCTGTTAAAATGATCTCCCTTTTTCTGATATTAAAAATAAAATAAATTACATTACATTACCTACCTCGTAGCTCAGTCAGTAAAGAACCTGCCTGCAATGCAGGACACCCGGGTTCAATTCCTGGGTCAGGAAGATCCCCTGGAGCAGGAAATGGCAACCCACTCCAGTATTCTTGCCTAGAGAATCCCATTGACTGTAGCCTGGGGTCGCAAGAGTTGGACGCAACTTAGCAACTAAACCACAACCACAATTATTTAGTAATTATAAAATATTCCCATGCTCATAAATATCCACTCTTCTGAAAGTTTATTAATGATTCAAACTTTTGAAATTGAATTTGAAAAATAATGAAAATTCTAAATAGTTAAAATATAAATTTAAAGTATATGTATCTCTTGTCTAATAGCTTGCAATGGGCCTATAGTAAAGCAAATTTCCATAAAGTTGGCTATGTTTTACATATGTACTTTCTTACGAAGTGTGAGCATTAATTTTACAGGACACGCTGCTGGAACACCAGGTACCTCACAGAGTCTAGCAAAGTTCACACACAGAAAATCACTATTGGACTTATAACTCCAGAAATGAGATTCTACACGTTTTGTTTGTTTTTTCTCAGAGGACTGAGGCTAGAATGCTCCAAAATTGCTGAAATTTTGGCAGCTTGTTTAAAAGATTAGCCAGCAATTAATATATTAATTGAAAAGCATGGGAGTAAATTATGAATCCCATTATGCATGCTGAAATTACAATATAGGGGGGTTAGTTATATAGGATTAATTTGGCTTCAGATTCTCCATGAGTTTTGAGTGTGTAGTAATGAGAAGAAGCCCTAACACAGATGACTCTTCACCCAAAAGAAGCCTTAAATCTCCCAGGAGCCAAACTTTCCTAAATCATACAGAAGTAATCATTCTTTTGCTAACTCAAATTCAAAAATGGTTCTCTATAAATAATGTGATACTATAATTTGGCCCTTAAAAAATAAATACTTAATGCAGTAGTTTTCTGAAATATCAGAATTTGCCAGTCAAACACAATATAGTCCACATCAAGCAACTACTAGTCAAAGTAAAATAGAAGATTTATCTCTAATTTCAGCATTAAAATAATCTTTATGAGAGAGGGAGGAAAGAGAACAAAAGTAGGAACAGAATTTGAGGGTTTTGTGGTATTAAAAGTAATGTAGAAAATGAAAATAATGTAAATTACTGGTATGGATGCTATTCTTGTCAGATCAGTATATAATGAAGTAGCTGATAAAGTTAGTTATGGGAAGAATCAGAAAAATAAACACTTTTGGTAAAATTTATGGATAACTAAAAGGTAACAAGCCATCTACCCTAGTAAATAATACAAAGTTAAAAAGCTGAATTTCTGTAACATCAATTCAGTTCAGTCACTCATTTGTGTCTGACTGCTTGTGACCCCATGGGCTGCAGCACACCAGGCTTCCCTGTCCATTACCAACTCCCAGAGCTACTCAAACTCACACCCACTGGGTTGGTGATGCCATCCAACCATCTCATCGTCTGTTGCCCCCTTGTACTCCTGCCGTCAGTCTTTCCCAGCATCAGGGTCTTTTCCAATGAGTCAGTTCTTTGCATCATGTGGCCAAAGTATTGGAGTTTCAGCTTCAGCATCAGTCCTTCCAATGAATATTCAGGACTTATTTCCTTTAGGATGGACTGGTTGGATCTCCTTGCTGTCCAAGGGACTCTCAAGAATCCTCCTTAACACCACAGTTCAAAAGCATAAATTCTTAGGTGCTCAGTTTTCTTTTAGTCCAACTTTCACATCCATACATGACTGCTGGAAAAACCGTAGCTTTGACTATACAGACCTTTGTTGACAAAGTAATGTCTCTGCTTTTTAATATGCTGTCTATGTTGCTCATAGGTTTTCTTCCAAGGAGCAAGCATCTTTTAATTTCATGGCTGCAATCACCATCTGCAGTGATGTTGGAGCCCAAGAAAATAGTCTGTCACTGTTTCCATTGTTTCCCCATCTATTTGCCATGAAGTGATGGGACTGGATGCCATGATCTTAGTTTTCTGAATGTTGAGTTTTAACCCAACTTTTGAACTCTCCTCTTCTCAATTTCCTCAAGAGGCTCCTTAGTTCTCCTTCACTTTCTGCCATAAGGGTGGTGTCATCTGCATATCTGAGGTTATTGATATTTCTCCCATCAATCTTGATTCCAGCTTGTGCTTCATCCAGCCTAGCATTTCTCATGATGTACTCTGCATATACATCTCATGATGTACTCTGCATGATGTACTCTGTTAAATAAGCAGGGTGACAATATACAGCCTTGACATACTCCTTTCCGAATCTGGAACCAGTCTGTTGTTCCATGTCCACTTCTAACTGTTGCTTCTTGACTGGCAAACAGATTTCTCAGGAGGCAGGTCAGGTGGTCTGCTATTCCCATCTCTTTAAGAATAGTCCATAGTCTGTTGTTATCCAAACAGTCAAAGGCTTTGGCATAGTCAATAAAGCAGAAGTAGATTTTTTCTGGAACTCTCTTGCCTTTTTGATGATCCAATGGATGTTGGCAATTTAATCTCTGGTTCTCTGCCTTTTCTCAATCCAGCTTGGACATCTGGAAGTTCACGGTTCACATACTGTTGAAGCTTGGCTTGGAGAATATTGAGCATTACTTTGCTAGTGTGTGAGATGAGTGCTGTCGTGCAGTAGTTTGAGCATTCTTTGGCATTGCCTTTCTTTGGGATTGGAATGAAAACTGACCTTTGGCCACTGCTGAGTTTCCAAATTTGCTGGCATATTGAGTGTAGCACTTTCACAGCATCATCTTTTAGGAGTTCAAATAGTTCAACAGGAATTCCATCACCTCCACTAGCTTTGTTCATAGTGATGCTTCCTAAGGCCCACTTGACTTCTCATTCCAGGACGTCTGGCTCTAGGTGAGTGATCACACCATTATGGTCATCTGGGTCATGAAGATCTTTTTTGTATAGTTCTGTGTATTCTTGCCACCTCTTCTTAACATCTTCTGCTTCTGTTAGGTCCCTACGATTTCTTTCCTTTATTGAGCCCATCTTTGCAGAAATGTTCCCTTGGTATCTCTAATTTTCTTGAAGAGATCTCTTGTCTTTCCTATTCTATTGTTTTCCTCTGGTATTTCTTTGCATTGATCACTGAGGAAGGCTTTCTTATCTCTCCTTGTTATTCTTTGGAACTTTGCATTCAAATGGGTATATCTTTCCTTTTCTCCATTGCCTTTCACTTTTCTTTTCTCAGCTATTTGTAAGGCCTCCTCAGACAACCATTTTGCTTTTCTGCATTTCTTTTTCTTAGAGATGGTCTTGATCCCTGTCTCCTGTACAGTGTCACGAACCTCTGTCCATAGTTCTTCAGGCACTCTGTCTATCAGATCTAATCCCTTGAATCTATTTGTCACTTCCATTGTATAAGCATAAGGGATTTGATTTAGTTCATACCTCAAGGGTTTTCCCTACTTTCTTCAATTTAAGTCTGTCATTGGCAATAAGGAGTTCATAATCTGAGTCAGTTAGCTCCTGCTCTTGTTTTTGCTGACTGTACAGAGCTTCTCCATCTTTGGCTGCAGAGAATATATTCAGTCTGATTTCTGTACTAACCATCTGGTGATGTCCATGTGCAGCCAACACTCCAGCGCCACACAGCCTTCTGTAACATAGAACAATCATTTAGAGGATCAGATCTTCTATTAAGAAATTTCAATCTTATAGATGGTGATCCTTTGTTGCTGTTTTTATTAAGTCACTCAATCATGTCCAACTGTTTTTGACCCCATGAACTGAAACATGCCAGGCTTCCCTGTCCTTCACTATCTCCCAGCATTTGCTCAAACTCATGTACACTGAGTCAGTGATGTCGTCCAAATATCTCATGCTCTATTGACCCCTTTCTCCTGCCCTCAATCTTTCCCAGCATCAGGGTCTTTTCCAGTGAGTCGGCTCTTGGCATCAGGTAACCAAAGTTCTGGACCTTGAGCTTCAGTATCAGTCCTTCCAATGAATTGTTGTTTTTCAGTCGCTCAGTCACGGCCAACTCTTTGTGACCCATGGACTGCAGCACGCCAGGCTTCCCTGTCCTTTACCATCTCCCAGAGCTTGCTCAAACTCATGTCCTGTGGGTTGGTGATGCCATCCAACCATCTTGGTTGTGGATGTCCCCAACCAAGGGGACATCCTCTGTTGTGCCCTTCTCCTCCTGTCTTCAATCCTGCCCAGCATCAGGATCTTTTCCAATGAGTCAGTTCTTCACATCCGGTGGCCAGAGTATTGGAGCTTTAGCTTTAGCATCAGTCCTTCCAATGAATATTCAGAGTTGATTTCCTTAAGAATTGACTGATTTGACCTCCTAGAAGTCCAAGGGACTCTCAAGAGTCTTCTCCAACACCACAGTTCAAGAACATCAATTCTTCAGTGCTCAGCTTCTTTATAGTCCAACTCTTACATCCACAGATGACCACTGGAAAAACCATAGCCTTGACTAGACAGACCTTTGTCAGCAAAGTAATGTCTCTGCTTTTTAACATGCTGTCTAAGTTTGTCATAGCCTTTCTTCCAAGGAGCAAATGTCTTTTAATTTCCTGGCTGCAGTCACTGTCCACCACTCCAGTGATTTTGGAGCCCAAAAAAATAAAGTCTGTCACAGTTTCCATTGTTTCCCCATTTATTTGGCATGAAGTGGTGGGACTGGATACCATGTTTTAGCCTTCTGAATGTTGAGTTTTAAGAGAGCTTTTTCACTCTTGTTCTTCACTTTCATGAAGAGGCTCTTGAGTTCCTCATTATTCTATGTTAAATCATAGATTAAAAATGTGAGGCCTTGTTGAGTAGAATGTTCCAGATGCAGAACCTTTGTACTCTAAGGAGGACTGTGTGGATGAGAACATTTCCTTCTCCATGAATCTTACTGACCTAGGGATCAAATTTATATCTCCTGCATTTGCAGGAGGATTCTTTACCACTGAGTCACCTGGGAAGCCCCATGATACAGTAATTGATTTTAAAGTGCTCTTTTTCTGTCATCATTTGGACTATTGTTTATTGTAGTTAAGATGCCCAGTATAAAATTTAGTGTGAGATTTTAGTTCTAGCTTCTGTGGTGGCTCAGATGGTCAGGAATCTGCTGGAAATACAGGATACCTAGACTCAATCCCTGGGTGGAGAAGGTCCCCTGGAGAAGGAAATGACTACCCACTCCAGTATTCTTTGGAGAATTCCAAGGACAGAGGAGCCTGGTGGGCTACAGTCCACAGGGCTGCAGAGTCAGACATGACTGAGAAACTAGCACTTCACTTTCACATAGTTCTAGCTAAGGAAAACGAAATAAGGGACTTTTTTGTGCTCAGGATTATTGTGTTATATAATAATATATAATACTTAAATAAGTATTATATTAAGACACATTTCTAACAACAAAACCGTATACCGTTATATATCCCAAATTCTTTTTCATTTAAAACCAATTCCTTGTACTAAATGAAAGCCTACTCCTATTTTTCATCTTTTCTTGTGTAAACTGGCGTGTTGTCTTTAAACTTGTCCTTAACAACCAGAATGCTTATAAGTCTCCTAAACACCACTTGGATGATTCAATTTTGGGTTCTTTTTCTGGCAAATGAAATATCCTTTGATAGTACCCATATTACATACCTCTGTATCATATTGAAATTGTGGAAATCTTTTCATTGGTTTTAGAAACTGGGTCTTTATTTTATACAGTCATTTAGATACACTGAGAAATTTCCGTTGCTTGACTGTGCTGTTTGCTGTGTTCTAGTGGTTTGGCAATAGATTAGAGGTTGGGTTTTCCACCATTTGGTTCTAATTAACTAGGGACAATCTGATTTCCATTTGTTACATTCGCATGGCAGTGCTGCCTGTATTTATATCAGAAAAAAAGGTTTATTCTGCCCTCCTAGCCTTGTGAGCACTCCAGAGGATCGCTCCATTATAAGATGTGGACATAGCAAGTTAAATCAAATTGTTCTTCATGATTCTTGTGTCTGCATGCTTACATTTTACTTTTCTGGCTATAGAAGGTTTTAACCAAATCAGATCATTGCCAGGAATTTAAATGAATAAAATTGCAGTTCTAAGAAGTATTGGACTTTCTCTTGCTGAGTAAAATAAATGTCTCCCTTTCAATTAAACCAACTGTTACTGGATAAAAGTCTACCTTTGCATAATCAACTGTGTGGCCACTGATTAGACTTGATAGGGCAAATTATACCCTAAACTGTGTATTTCGTTGTGGGTAAATAAAACTGCCTATTTATCTTCCTCTGGGGTTTTCTCAACTGCTATTGAAGATGGGCATGGGCAGATTGTGAAAACTCTCAATTACACAACGAACCAAATGTGAATCTTTAAACAAAAGCATAAAGTTTAAACATGAACATTGATTCAAGAATATTTGTTGCCCACAGAAAAAAGATAACCAGTTCACAACTTCACTTTCACAACTGTTACTTCCACAAATGATGGTTGTAAAGAAGTAAACCCTGCCTAATATGAAGAAAAATATATTTCATTCCTGTTCTTACTATGAGTAGCTAATCAAGTCATTTGATCTCTTCTTACTCCAGATGACTGGAAGAGCTAGGCATCTCTGTTGAAACTATGAATCCAAAGAATTTATTTTTTAAATATAATTCTAAGTAGAATTTTTAATTCTACTATTTTAATGATTGTAATAAATCATGTTTTAATCTTGAAATTATTTGTTTTATGTTTTAAAAGAGTCTCTGGAGATTTATACTGCCAAAATATCTAGCAGCATAAAATAAAATTTCAATATCATCTAATATTTCTATAGGTATTAACAAAGAATGTTTAATCTTTAATGGATTTTTTGTTATTGTTTAAGTGTATTAAATATTAACTGATAGGATTCAAACCCTTTTATTATGTCTTATCATTGTCATTCTTAGGCAGATATCAAGGTTGAAATATTCATCATGGCCTAATATACCAAGCCTTTAGTCACTGAAAGAAAGAGCTGCAAAACTATAATAGCTATAAATTTTAATTATGGACAGTCATTATTAATATGTCTGAATAACCTAATAACTTCTGCGTAATTAACATATAATTACTGAGCATAGATTTCCTCATTTCCCTTAGTATAATAATTCAGATCCCATGCACCTTCCTAAAGACCAAAGCACTTATAACTGTGAGCATAAGAGGATTAAACGGTAGCGCCATCAACTTCTGTAGCAAAGTTCCAAAACTGTGGTTTCGAGCCATCTATCAAAATACTGACAGAACGCCCAACATAAAAAATATCAAGCCATTTTTATCTGAACTGTGTATTTAATTTCTAAAAAAAAAAAAAAAAAAAAATTCTCAAGCACTTAAAAAAGGAAAATTAAAAAATAACTAGTTCCTGAATCCTTAACTTCAGAGATACTACTCAAAATATTTATCCAGTGCCCAAAATGCCACTGTATGCCATTTAGGGGCTGTAGTCACATATTCTTATTCTTATTTACTAGACCTAATAGACTGGGGCAGAATCAGACACTAGTGAAATACGTCTGTGTATTTAAACATGCTGGGTTTAGATTTCATTCCTGAAAGGAATCAGACGGAATATCTAATTCCCTAAGTTGAATGGTTTGTAAGTTGAGAATCACAAACGCAAATGTCAGCAGAGCCCAGGCTGTGGCATAAACGTGTGTCCTCGCCATGGGGGCAGAGAGGAGATGGAGGGCAGACACCAACTTAAGAGGCACAGCTATTTCTCAATACCAGTCCAGTAATTTTACATAAATTTGTGGCCCACTTTGTGGATTTTCTAACTTCTAAACAGACTCTCTAGATTTTTAAGATACAATCTTAACTTTAACCTGTAAGCAACTGAATCAATATTTTAAAGACCGGTATGAGCCAAACAAAAAATCCTACTTGACCAAATGTAGATTTCTGATGACCAAAAGGAAACTGGGCTTCCCAGGCGATGCTAGTGGTAAAGAACCTACCTGCAAACCCAGGAGGCATAACAGACACGGCCTCAGTCCCTCTGTCAGGAAGACCCCCTGGAGGGGGGCACGGCTGCCCTCTCCAGTATTCTTGCCTGGACAGTCCCATGGACAGAGGAGCCTGGCAGACTCTGGTCCACAGGGTTGCAAAGAGTCAGACGCAACTCAGCACACAGGCACATGCAAAAGGAAAATAGTAAGAATTAGTTAGTGTTAGAATTTTTAAACTTTGGATTCTAAAATCATTGATAGATAGCCCTGCTTTACCATTGAGAGTAAAAATAGCTCTTAATTGGGGTGCTTGCGTATTCAATTATTTTCATATGATGTACATTCTTCATTTATACAAGTATACTTTCTCAGAGGAAGTAGAATGCAAGTATTAACACTATGATAAAACACTAGAACACTTTTAAGTTAGGTTTTTCTGGGCTTCAGTTTGCTTTGAGGAACCTGGTAGTATATTTTGGTCAATACAAATCATAAAACAATATAGAGTACTCCCATTTATAAGCCAAATGATCCCAGGGATGACTTCCAGTTTATATATTTTTATGTTCTACTCAATTCGGATGTCCTTATCAAGCTACAGTTTAAGTTAAAACAGTTGCTGAAGTATAAATTAGATAAAAATATTAATTTACAGTTTATTATATACCAAGTAATCTGTTATACAGAATATTTAGAAAGACAAAGTTTTGTCCACCAGGAGCTTAGAGCTGTTACCTATAACTAAGTAAAGTTTGCCACCAACTACAGAATTTTACAGTGAATTATATAGACCATAAAATAGATCTTAAAATTATACACATACATGCATACATGTACGCATATCTATAGACAGGTCAATAGGGAGAGCAATCATTATGTAACTGGAGATGCATATTAATGTGCTTCCCAGGTGGATCAGGGGTAAAGAACCCACCTGCCAATGCTGGAGATGCAAGTTCAATCCCTGAGTCAGGAAGAGCCCCCTGGAGGAGGAAATGGCAATCCACTCCAGTTTCTTTCTTGGAAAAGCCCATGGACAGAGGAGCCTGACACGCTAAGTCCATGGAGTCACAAGAGTCAGAAGCAACTTAGCAACTGAGCACGCATGCATGTGCGTGTTAATAGTGATAAATTATATAACCCGGACCATCATAGACTTGTTTCCACACTGAATGCTTTCCTCGACTTGAATCTCTCACTTTACACTGCCATGTTTCCCTCTCTGCTTCCTGAAATGGGTGAAGTGACTTCTACTTTAAAGATGCTTTCAAGCTTGTTGTTTCTCCTAACTATCATTTTAGTTACCACCTTTCACCATGAAGTTTATCAAAAGCCAAATTTGTGTTGGCTACCACCAAGTCCTATTAGTGTTGAAAAATATCTGCAGTGTGATTTGTAGCCTAGAAGTCTGGCTCCAGGCCAAATCCTCCAGACCCTACAAAGTTACAAAGTCTTTGTGTGGCAAGCCTCATGGGGGAAAGCTGCTGCACATTTAGCGCATTGCGTGGAGAGGAGTTGCAGTCCAGGACTTGGCCTCTGCCCCACCCAGGCAGCCACACTGTTACTTACACATAGCTGCATTTCAGCCCAGGTGCCTCCATTTACAGGCCTCCTTATTGGAGGCCCTTGGCCTAGGCCTCTCTTTAATGGTCTCATCCAGACCATCTTTTGGGGGCCTTGAAAACACATTTCAACACTTTGGTTCAGTTCAGTCGCTCAGGCATGTCCAACTCATTATGACCCCATGAACTGCAGCACGCCAGGCTTCTCTGTCGATCACCAACTCCCGGAGCTTGCTCAAACTCATGTCCATCGAGTCAGTGATGCCATCCAACCATCTCATCCTCTGTCGTCTCCTTCTTCTCCTGCCTTCAATCTTTCCAGCATCAAGGTCTTTTCAAATGAGTCAGTTCTTTGCATCAGGTGGCCAGAGTATTGGAGCTTCAGCTTCAGCATCAGTCCTTCCAATGAATATTCAAGATTTATTTCCCTTAGGACTGGCTCGTTTGATCTCCTAGGAGTCCAAGAGACTCTCAAGAGTCTTCAGCACCACAATTCAAAAGCATCAATTCTTTGGCACTCAGCTTTCTTTATGATCTGACTCTCACATCCACACATGGCTACTGGAAAAACAATAGCTTTGACTATACAGACCTTTGTCCACAAAGTGATGTCTCTGCTTTTTAATATGCTGTCTAGGTTGGCCATAGGTTTCCTTCCAAGGAGCAAGTGTCTTTTAATTTCATGGCTGCAGTCACCATCTGCAGTGATTTTGGAGCCCAAGAAAATAAAAACTGTTTCCACTGTTTCCTCATCTATTTGCATGAAGTGATGGGACTGGATGCCATAATCTTTTCTGAATGTTGAGTTTTAAGCCAGCTTTTTAAACTCTCCTCTTTCATTTCATCAAGAGGCTCTTTAGTTCCTCTTTGCTTTCTGCCATAAGTGTGGTGTCATCTGCATATCTGAGGTTATGGATATTTCCCCCCAGCAATCTTGATTCCAGCTTGTGCTTCATCCAACCCAGCATTTCACATGATGTACTCTGCATATAAGTTAAATAAGCAGGGTGACAATATATAGCTTTGATCTACTCCTTTCCCAATTTGGAACCAGTCCTTTGTTTCATGTCCAGTTCTAACTGTTGCTTCTTGACATGCATACAGGTTTCTCAGGAGGTAGATATGATGGTCTGGTATTCTCATCGCTTTAAGAATTTTCCACAGTTTGTTGTGATCCACACAGTCAGAGGCTTTAGGTAGTCAGTGAAGAAGTAGATGTTTTTCTGCAATTCTCTTGCTTTTTCTATGGTCCAACAGATGTTGGCAATTTGATCTCTAGTTTGCCTTTTCTAAATCCAGCCTGAACATCTGGAAATTCTCAGTTCATGTACTGTATTGTATTGAATACATTGTATTCATTGTATTGAATACATTGTATCAATACTGTACATGTATTGAAGTCTAGCTTGGAGAATTCTGAGCATTACTTTGCTAGCATGTGAGATGAGTGCAGTTGTGCACTAGTTTGAACGTTCTTTGGCATTTCCTTTCTTTGGGATTGGAATGAAAACTGACCTTTTCCAGTCCTGTGACCACTGCTGAGTTTTCAAAATTTTCTCACATATTGACTGCAGCACTCTAACCACATCATCTTTTAGGATTTGAAATCGCTCAGATAGAATTTCATCATCTGCACTAGCTTTGTTCACAGTGATGCTTCCGAAGGTCCACTTCACTTTGCACTCCAGGATGTCTGGCTCTAGATGAGTTATCACACCATCATGGTTATCTGGTTCATTAAGATCTTTTTTGTACAGTTCTTCTATGTATTCTTGCCACCTCTTCTTAATGTCTTCTGCTTCTGTTAGGTCCATACTATTTTTGTCCTTTATTGTGCCCATGTTTACATGAAATGATCCCTTGGTATCGCTCCACTAGAGAAATACTAGTGGTATTTCTCCAGTAAAGCTCAGTTTTAAGTATCTTCTACTCTTAGTTCTTTTCCCTGATCTTCCCTCTGTACCCCTATCCTCTCCCCCAAATCCAAACCAAACCAGAAGGAACCTTTTGTTCAGGGCTCCCTGGCAAGAGAGAGAGAATGCCCTGCTTCTGTAATGATGCTTCTGACCTTTGCCCAGTGCCATTCATTGGGGAATGGGACCTTGATGAAGCCAGCACTTTCTTTTTGGCCTCTTGCTTACACTATCACAGTAAGTGAATAAAGGCTCAATTATTATGTACTTTCATTTGTGAGGTTGTTTTAAATGACCACTCTGACATCTGGCTGCTCAACTCTGTCCAACTCAGTATTTGACAATAGCTTTCATTGATGTAATGAAAATAGCTTCCAAAAGTCATCCAAAGACTGACCTTGTACAGTATCCTATAATAGTTGTTTATTATTATGTATCTCTCTGATTTATTTGAAGTCACTCAACAATGCCTCTGTACATCCCCCCAAAATTTTACCACTTTGAACTCACTACCTATAGAAAAGGCATGATGACTGGAGTCAGATTGTTTTGAATTTTGACTTTGCTTCTTACCTTACATAGGAGTAAATCACAAAGAATCCATGGGCCTTGATTCCCTTATCTTTAATATGATAATGGTATAATACTACTAATACTAAGACTTTAAAAGAATGATTGGAGAATTAAATCTAAGATGTATGTTGCACCCATTTTTTAAAATTCTACAGACTTAACTTTTTACTAGATTTTACTCCCACTGACATTTTTTCATGTTGCTATTTTTTCCTTCTCCCATCTCATCACAAAGAAGCTCTCTCAGAAATAAATCTTCAGGCATTTGTCATTTCCCTCTCTACCTTCTTTCTCTTAAGTTATATTGAATGCAATATTTTATTTAAATATATAAAAATGTAATATTTCAGTGCAAAAGCATCAAATTAAAGAACACAGAATCTGAAGGTCCTGCCATAGGAAAAAATCTACTCAAACCAGTTGTTTTAATCTTAGAAAAGTTGTTTTGAAATTACTTATCATTTTCACAATATTCTTTAATGACTACATTTTCATATATTCTTTTTCCTCCATGTCTTCTTTCTTCTCTGTCATTCCTTTCCAGCTGCTGCACAAAATGTCTGATCATGAGCAACACGGGTTTCAGAGATGCTCATCCTCTTTCTGGCATAGTACTGATGATTCATCTCCCTGTCTAAATATTCCTTCCCTTACTGTCACTCCTGTCAACTCTCCTGATTCCAGACTATCATTGGGACTGTTAATACCACCACCTTCTAAACAGGGCCTTCCCAAGCCAGACAGCGACAGCAGCATCCCAAGACCTCATGTAATTTGCTAAATAGAAAATTATTTTTATTATCCCATATATTATTTTGAATTCTGCCAATATATGCCATTTATATAGTACTGAAAAAATCAAGTATGTCTTGAATTGATGATGTGATCTGGAGCCTTTATGTGCCATTTTTGCATACTTGGGTCATCTGACATCAGAGAGTTTCTTAGAGAAAGTGAAAGGGAAAGTTACTCAGTCCTGTTTCTCCAGGCCAGAATATTGGAGTGGGTAGCCTTTCCCTTCTCCAGGGGATCTTCCCAGCCTAGGAGATGGAACCCAGGTCTTCTGCATTGCAGGCAGACTCTTTACCAGCTGAGCTACAAGGGAAGCCCTTCCAGTAGAGAGTGGTGGCCCAAATCCACAAAAAGATGAAGTAGGACAGGTACTTTCAAGGATTCTTCAGAAAAGAATCTAAAAAGCAGTGGATATATGGATATGGATAATGATTCACTTTGCCGTACACCTGAAGTTAGCACAATATTGTAGCTCATCTATATGCCAATACAAGTTTTAAACAGAAAACAAAAAAGATTCATCGAATATGGTAATTGGGAAGTTAGGCCATTGGTGATACTGGCAAAGCTGTTTAGGTACAGTTAAGCAAAAAGAGCCGTCTAGAGACTTCTCTGCCAGTCCAGTGGTTAAGACTCCACGTTCACGGGGCTTGGGTTCCATCCCTGTTTGGGGAACTAAGGTCCACATACTGTGGAGTGTGATCAAAAAAAAAGAACAGTCTAGAATGATCTTAATGGAGGATTGGATGAAGTAAACAGGCAAGAAATGTAATACCTCCTTCAAAGAGCTCAGCTTCAATAGGGAAGAGAAAGAGAAATGAGAGTCTAGAGGAGTAAAGAAGCCCTGAGTAAAGAGCTTTTTGGTTGGTTTGTTTTAACAAAGTCAAGATTCGAGTATCTTTAAATCCTGACAAAGAGGAGAGAGATGAATGCCAGGGCAAATGGAGGGACAGGCTGATGAGGAGAACAACATTCCTGAGTAGGAGGAAGGAGCTGAGGGATAAAGTTTCCTCCAAGTCTTTGTATAGTGTTTATGACTGATAAACTATCAAAGTGAAAGTAAGTTGCTAAAGAAAGGAAGATGTCAGCTATTTTATTTTCCTGCATGAAAAAATGTAATAACAGTCATGTAAACTGAATAGCAAATCAGTCACTCTTTACACACAATCAGCCTTATTTTTCATTACCTACATCATACATAAATCAAAAAAATGTATTCTGAAAACACAAATTTTAATGTGTACCACTCTAAGCAGTGCTAAGCAATGTTCATGTTCTTATAGGAAAAGTTAATTTCCCCTCACTATTTCTCTCCAAAATGAAAATTATCTTTGGTTTATAGATGATATATAATATATACATTTATATATATATAAATAATTTCTTCCCTGTATGACAATTACATATTATGTGATTTTACATATAAAACTACATCTTATGTAAAGTGATGATTGTTTCATTCTGACATTACGTTCAAGCCCAGATTGGCCCAGATAACTTAACCATTTTGGTGGTATATTTAGTGACTATAATTTATTTTACAAGGTAGCTATTTATAGAAAACTTGATGAAAACTTATTCCAAGAATAAATGTCACTGCAATGAATATAATAGTTGGCAGTCACTAGAGTTATAAATACAATTTAAAATAGACGCCTTGAATTTTTTTTTAAATCGTTATCAATTGCTTTTGAATGGTTATATTTAAGATGTATCACTTAAGTTCAGTTATTTCTGTCTAAATCTTATACAAAATGCATTACTTATATCAAGATTTTATATAAATAGTTTGTAGCATGTTTTCAATTCTTTGATATAAATGGCAATTATTTCTAGATATATAAAAAATCCAATATAAAAGATACATCTCTCTAGAAGTGTTGTCACCATTTTTGCCATCATCTTTAATAACATTTTTGTAGAGATTTTCTTGCCAATGAGCATTTGGCATATGTGGTTAATTCATATGAAATTGCCTACTTAACCATTTTTGATCTACAGAATGGCAAGTTCATATGACTCAACTGCATGTGTTGGGTTTACATGTGTTTTATATGTATGTGAAATATTTTTCATTATAATGTGTCTACATGGAATACTACCCTAATTCATGTTATCTTCATTGCAGGCAGGCAGTGTGACACCTAAGTTGCCCTCTACTGACATCTTTGATATGATTCCATTTTCTCCAATATCACCCCAGTCTTCAGTACCGACTCACAATGGCATGCAGCCGCCTCCAGTACCTAGCCGATCTAACGAGATTAGTAAGCTTTCTAAACAAACCAATATTCTTTGCTACATTTGTGTACATTTTAAATGTTTAATTAACTCTTTATGTGAAATCATATATCTTAACAAGCTCACTAGAAATTTTAATAGCCGAAGAATTTTTGTTTATATATGTGTACCAAGTTCAGTTAATTATATATTTTACTTTATAATTCAGAGTATACTACTAAAGACATCACTATTTGCATTTAAAACTATTTCATGAAAAATGGTATTTTGGTATAACCTTAGTTATATCATAATACAAGGCACTTAATTATGTTTTTATTGTGCTTGGGGTTATATTTTTAGTATGTTTTAAATGATTAAAAACAACCCTGGTGGTAATTAATTATCTTTGACATATATAGAGAGATCAGTTTAAATTTTTATCATAGAGTATGTGGGTGGTCTTAAAGAAACATATGAATCTATGAATTTCATATATATAAATCTATGAATTTCATGATTTCTTTGTAACTCAGTGTTCTCTATTTGATATATAAAAAGCTATAATAAATGCATTGCTTTTCTGATTTACTTTCCATATATCTTTGTATATGTAAGTCTATTTCTGTTGAATTAGAAAGCATCCAGCAGATGTTGGTCATCTATGTCTTGACTATATTCTGATCTGTGCTCTGTCACAGAAAGTGAAAGAATGGTTTCCAATGGTCATGATCAGTCAGCAAATCCAAAGGGTCACTGAAGAGAAGAGTTTTACATATTAGGCTTTATTGCTTCCTCTCTGGTTCACATTTAAGACATTTTCAATGTAGCTCTGAAGTTTTAACTTAAGGCTGTGAAGTATTTCAGAGCCTATAGTTTATTTCCCCTGTGGAACTTAACAAAGTGCATTGCACATTTTAGGCATTCAGTAAATTTCTGAGGACTAATTTGTAAATGCAAAGTAATAATATTAGGTCAATGTACAAAAATATTTCAATACATAAGTTGAAATATAGCATATTTAAAGTCCTCTGAATATATTTTGTATTGACGCAAAATATTTCTTCAAGGAAATAATCCATAATATACATGTCATGATAGAAAATCTTGCCAAAATGGGGTATTTCTTGTCCTCGTGAGTGTCCCACATCTCTTTGTTTATGAAAATGTTGATAGGGTGAAACTGTTAGTTGCTCAGTCATGTCCAACTCTTTGCAACCCCATGGACTGTAGCCTGCCATGCTCCTCTGTCCATGGAATTCACCAGGCAAGAATACTGGAGTGGGTAGCCAGTCCCTTCTCCAGGGGATCTTCCCGACCTGTGGACTAAACCCTGGTCTCTGGCATTGCAGGCAGATCTCTTCTTTTACCACTGTTTTTTTACCTCCTCTGATTTTGTCACTCTTTTACTCATTCATTTATTTAATTCAATAGGCGTTTGTTTAGCATACACACTAGATTTTGAAATATGAGTTAGCTGTGTATCTACAATGGACAACTTAAAACCGAATAGAATATAAATTGAGAAGAGTGAATAGATTTTAAGACATTTAGAAGGAATGGTAATTGAGAGTTATCCATCAGGATAATGAGTGAGAGTTCAAAATCAATTACAATTCAGGATTTTAGACCAAATGCTGTTAATGAGAAAAATTGAGGCAGAGAGGGAGAAAGTGAAGGAGTTCTCTTTTAGACATAATGAGTTTGAAACATTTGGAAAATCTAGAGATAGTTAAATTGTTTTAAGGAACTTATTAATGAGAAACTGACATCACATCCTGCTATATTTTTTAATGTCTACCTATGCTGATGTCGGAGTTTAGTAAATACAACAATAAATCAATAGATAGAAAGACTAGATAGATAATAGATGATAGATAGATATGGAGTTTTGATTACTACAGTATCATTTCTTTCATTTATCAACTATCTATCAATTGTCTTTTTGTCTATCTATACTAACAATTTAAGGACAGATTGTTCAACTCAATTTTAATTGTAAAATTGTCTAAAACTCTAATCCAGTGGGGTTTTAGTATTGCGACTTTTTCTTTAAATGAAATCTTAAATGTATTCATTCATTTACTTTTCTTTATGTTCAAATATATAAAAGCAGAATCTTTAGCTTTTCTCCTTACTGCCTGAGAACCCTAGTAGTTCTCCAGAGCATATTTTTGATCTTTTAATACATATGAGGTTTTAATTTGTTTCATATCATATTTCCTAATTGGTTATAAATTATATGATGGAAGGCACTTGACTGGAAAGTCCTTTCCTCACTGCTTTAATCCACTGCCTAGCAAAATGTGTGGAACATACTGTGTCCAATAAATGTTTAGTTGATAAAGGAAAGAATGACCAAATGAAATATCACCTATTTTTGTCCTTTTGCTCTTGCATTAGATTAAATAATTTTCATGTTATTAATTACATACTAGATCTTTTTAAATTGAAAATTGGGCTTACATGATTTTTTATGGGTTTTAGATCCATAGATCTGAGTTGGCCAAAATATACCAAAGAGCTCTGTTTATTAATTTGCTTGGTATTAATATATTTAATATTAAATAATATATTTAATATATAAATTAGTCATTTCTTAACTTGTGAGGGGTTTATGGACCCCAAAGAATATGATAACGTTAAAGTTAAACCTCTTTCACCTAAAAGCACAACATGCTCACTCATACATAATTTGCATTGTACTTTAGAAATGTTAGAAGAATCCCTTAAGCCCATCTGAAATCTCTGATGATTTTGAGTCCCAACTTTAGAAGACCTGTGTAATGAGAAACTCTGTCTCTCCTGACAGACCTTTCTCTTTATTAATTCATTTCTTTCTACTATGTATAAAGCATCGCTTTAAAATGTGTATCCAAGATACTCTTCTAAAGAAAAGTTTCTCCAAGTTCCGATTTATTGCCTATAATAAACATCAGACTGAGGAAAATAAATAGCAACAATAATAATAACACCCATCTGTTAAACCTAAGGTAAAAGGAAATCCCGACTCATTCAGAACTGCCCTGGGTTATACTTTCATCCTGATGAACCTATTGATGACATTCCTTTCATTCTTAAAAGTGACTTTATTTGTATGTAAATTGTATGTCCTTATTTATGTAGTACTTACCAGCACCAGCACCAGAAACTTCTAAGCATTTTACTTTTCTTAACTTATTTAATACATGAATCTGAAAAAAAAAATTGCAATGAGTTATGTAACAATCTTTCATAACGGGAGTCATGGAATGGTTGAGAATATGTTATTAATAGAACTCAAGTAGGTAAATATGACTTATTATAAAGCATTTAATTTAGAAAATATGGTTTCCTGAAAAGTGAAGTGATTTCCCATTCCCTTCTCCAGTGGACCACGTTTTGTAGAAACTCTCCACAATGACCAAAGGAGAAAAGGAAGGATATATCCATCTGAATGCAGAGTTCCAAAGAATAGCAGGGAGAAATAAGAAAGCCTTCCTCATGATCAGTGCAAAGAAATAGAGGGAAGTAATAGAATGGGAAAGACTTTATGAAAATTAGAGATACCAAAGGGAACATTTCCTGCAGAGATGGGCTCAATAAAGGACAGAAACTGTATGGACCTAACAGAAGCAGAAGATATTAAGAAGAGGTGGCAAGGATACACAAAAGAACTACACAAAAAAAATATTAATGACCCAGATAACCATGATGGTGTGATCACTCACCTAGAGCCAGATGTCCTAGAATGCAAAGTCAAGTGGGCCTTAGGAAGCATCACTATGAACAAAGCTAGTGGAGGTGATGGAATTCCAGCTGAGCTATTTCAAATCCTAAAAGATGATGCTGTGAAAGTGCTGCACTCAACATACCAGCAAATTTGGAAAACTTAGTAATAGCCACAAGACTGGAAAAGGTCAGTTTTCATTCCAATCCCAAAGAAGGAAAAATGCCAAAAAATGTTCAAACTAACGCGCAATAGCACTCATCTCACATACTAGCAAAGTAATGCTCAAAATTCTCCAAGCAAGGCTCAATTAATATGTGAACCGTGAACTTCCAGATGTTCAGGCTGGATTTAGAAAAGGCAGAGGAACCAGAGATCAAATTGCCAAAATCCATTGGATCATAGAAAAAGTGAGAAAATTCCAGAAATACATCTTCTTCTGCTTTACTGACTATGCTAAAGCCTTTGACTGTGTGGATCACAACAAACTGTGGAAAATTCTTAAATAAATGGGAATAACAGACCACCTTACCTGCCTCCTGAGAAATCTATATGCAGGTCAAAAAGCAATAGTTAGAACCAGACATGGAACAACAGACTGGTTCCAAATTGGGAAAGTAATATGTCAAGGCTGTATATTGTCACCTTGCTTATTTAACTTATATGCATGAAAAATGCTGGAATGGATAAAGCACAAATTGAAATCAAGATTGCTGGGAGAAATATCCATAACCTCAGATATGCAAGTGGCATCACCCTTATGGCAGAAAGTGAAGAGGAACCAAAGAGCTTGTTGGTGAAAGTGAAAGAAGAGAGTTTAAAAAGCTGGGTTAAAACTCAACATTCAAAAAACAAACATCATGGCATATGGCAAATAGATGGGGAAACAATTGAAACAGTGACAAACTCTATTTTCTTGGGTTTCAAAATCAATGCAGATGGTGACTGTAGCCATGAAATTAAAAGACGCTTGCTCCTTGGAAGAAAGCTATGAGAAACCTAGACATCATATTAAAAAGCAGAGACATTATTTTTCCAACAAAGGTCCATATAGTCAAAGCTGTGATTTTTCCAGTAGTCATGTATGGATGTGACAGTTGGACCATAAAGAGAGCTGAGTGCCAAAGAATTGATGCTTTTGAACTGTGGTGTTGGAGAAGACTCTTGAGAGTCCCTTGGACTGCAAGGAGATCAAACCAGTCAATCCTGAAGGAAATCAGTCCTCAATATTCATCGGAAGGACTGATGCTGAAGCTGAAGCTCCAATACTTTGGACACCTGATGCAGAGAAGTGATTCTTTAGATAAAAGCCTGATGCTGGAAAGGATTGAAGGCAGGAGGAGAAGGAGATGACAGAGGATGAGATGGTTGGATGGCATCACTGACTCGATGGACCTGAGTTTGAGCAAGCTCCAGGAGTTGGTGATGGACAGGGAAGCCTGGCATGCTGCAGTCAATGGGGTCGCAAAGAGTCAGACACAACTGAGCAACTGAACTGAAAAGTGAAAATCTTGCTACATTATAAATGTTATTGCCTATTGACAATTTAATTTTTTATCATTTAAGATGGAATTAGAATTTATTCAGAGGAAGGAAATTTCTTTAAAAAATTTTGTCATGTAATAAGCCATAGAATATATAAAAGCTCCCTGTCTATATATTTTGAAGTATTCATTGCAATGTATCCTTTAAAATATACGCACAGGGATCTTTTTGATATTCTATTACTGTGTTTGTTTGTTTGTTTGTTTGTTTTTGTCCATGTGGCATGTGGGGTCTTAGTTTCTCTACCAGGAATTGAACCCATTCCCCCTTCATTGGAAGCACGGAGCCTTAACCACTGGCCAGCCAGAAAGTCCCCATTACTGCAATTAAAAAAAAAAAAAAATTGTGTGGGGGATAGGAGACATTTTTAGAGAAATTGTCTCATTGTGGTTACCTAGGAAGGTGATATGATTTCATGCTACACAAGGTATTGTTCCTTAATTTTTTTTCTGGCTAAAGGGTGAGATTAAATTGCATGAACTATGAGTTAAACTCCTTAGTAACCTACCAGGCCCTACACAGTGTGTCACTGCTGTGTTGTAGGGTCATCAATAAATGGAATAGGGAAGTTTCGGTGAATAATACATTAATTTCAGTAGATTTAAATTGCTTCAAAAATGAATAAAAATGTAAAAGAAAATAAATTGCTTTGGCAAAATGTAGATATTCAAATATACTAATTATCAATCATTTGGTGATTTTGCTATTTCTTACTTAAAGGCATAAAAACCTCTCTGAATAATAGTCTTTTGCCACCAAATAGTTTTAAAATCATCATAAAAATGGATCTTTGCTTCCTTTTGGTCTTTAACTACTGTGGCTTGAGGCTCATTTGGTTATGCAGGTTTTTCTTTATTTAATCTTGCTTTGAAATTTAGGGCTTCCCTGGTGGCTCAGCTGGTAAAGAATCTGCCTGCAATGGGAGAGAGCTGGGTTTGATCCCTGTGCTGGGAAGATACCATGGAGGAGGGCAATGCAACCCAGTTCAGTATTTTGCCTGGAGAACTCCATGGACAGAGGAGCCTGGCGGGCTGCAGTCCATGGGGTCACAAAGAGCTGGACATGACTGAACTTAACTTACCTCAACTCAGTCCTTATCATTTCACTTACTATATTATTTTCTTCCTTTTAGAACGGGACCTGTTTGGAGCAGAACCTTTTGACCCATTTAACTGTGGAGCAGGGGATTTCCCACCAGACATTCAATCAAAATTAGATGAGATGCAGGTGACTATTTTAACAAATTGGCCCATAGTTGTTTTTTTTCCCCCCTGTGGTTCCTAGATAATGTTATATACTATAGTATATATTATCAACTTACTGAAAATAATTGCTTTAAAATAACAATATACATTTAGCTCTAAAAATACTCAGATGCTAAAGATAAGGTTTTGTTGTGTTTTGTTCTTAATGGTGCAATTTACAGTGGCAATAAGGTGGTGCATCTTTTTGATACAAAATTGCATGAATTCTTCATGAGTTCATTATTCAAAATCCAAAAATTAAAAGGTCATTGCATTAGATTTATAAGATTTGATCTCAGTCTTTTAAAACAATTATGAATTTCAAAATTGTGAATGGGTGAATGAAGGAAAAGCTTTATAAGAGTGAAATCAGTCTTTTAAAGAAATCATTGTAAAAGAGGTCATCTGTATGGTTATGGATGGAAACTAAACTTTTGACCACACTGTAGTGTACACAGAAGTTGAAATATAATGTTGCACACATGAAATTTATATAATGTTATAAACCATGTACCACAATTAATTTAAAAAGATTAAAGCTGATAGCTAAAACCAAGAATTCCAAAGAAGGGGGCGGATGTAAAAAAAGAAGGAAGCATTGTGGGCTCTTCTGGGCTCCTATTGAAGCAGCAGACACCAAATGACAACTTGTTAAGGAATGTAGTACAGTTGCATTTTCATTTCTTTCTCTCCCTTTTATTTTTCAATTCTGAATTGTTCTGAAAGTTTGAAGATATTTTGTGTAGTGGGCCATGATTAGTAATTAGCATCATAAGCACTATAATAAGGTCTTCTCTTTATATTTCCTTTTATATCTTGATGAAGTTTTTATATCCTATTTTTTACCAAAAAGACAATATATATGTGGTAGAATGCAGTCAGAGGTCAGCTCATTATATCAACCAGCTTATATGAAGCTGACTGAAAATATGTGATGACTTTACTTATTCAGCCTGGACAATATACTCACTCTTCTATGCTTTATTTCCTGGAAAAAAAATTAACGGGTGGATTATGATCTTCTAACACTGATAAAACACTACTTCTTAGAAAGATCATAAATATCCTTTCACTGATTTTGGACTGAAGGTATGAAGCAGTTTTTTAAGTATTATGTGATTTTCCTTATTATTCCAGATGTAATAATACCTCTCTATCTTAAAATTTGGATTGTTTAACATATCTTGAGATTTTTTAAGAATATGTTAAAATAAAAATTTCTCAAGTTGAATTATTTATAATTCCCTTTTGCATAAAAGTTATTTTAAATCCTTAATACTGACTTAAACTTTTATTATAACATTTCATAAATACTTACAAAAAGTTAAAAAGCATTTTATCCTTACAGATCTTATATAACTGTTAATTCAAAACTTATCAATTAAAAGCAAAATTATAGCACCTAATAAAATTCTAATTACAAACTTTATTATAATCGCATGGGTTATTTTACTCGGCTGAAGCTAAAACCACTGACATCAAACTTCTGGCGATATCAGCATGTATCTTATTTGATGACACAGTTTCTGCACATCTTTTCTATTCAAATACTAAGAGACTTCATGCAAATAGTGCATGATTATTTAGTGATAATGCTTTATTTATTTCATATGAAAATAATTTACCTTTTCATTGATTTTATCAATTATGCTTATTCTACCTCAGCACCAATGTTTTTGTAGGAACAGACAAAAACATGGACACTGATATGGTAGTATTTGTTCTCAAAGGTTGTAAGAACCACAAGGAGTTACTACTAATGTTTTTTTAGATTTCCACACAACAAATGCTTTCTATAGATTTTTGAAAATAAACCTGTATCTCCAGATTTTTGTAGAAACCTAGTTTGAGAAACATTGTATTGGAATGATTTAACATGTGTTAGATAATGTTACACTGTGGTATTTTTGCTTTTGTTTTTGTTATTTCTTAATGTCTTTTTCATTCTTTTCTGCTTTCATGGTTGGTAGCGCCAGAGATGGTTGGTATATCATTTTCATATTTTAAACAAGTTATGGCTTCTTGAAGTTAAACCTTAATATTTGCATGCTTTATTTAATAAATACTCAAATAGCAGTCACATGGATGTGTCTGATTATTAGTTGTGTTTAAAGAGGTTTATACTCATATTTTGAAGTTGTTTTTTTTTTTTCAATGAATTAGTCACTATTGCATTGTCCATCTCATTGTCTGTTTCTTTTAATCCATGATTTATTTGCAATTTTAATTTAACTAAAGTAAAATAATATTTTATCTAAAATCTATGACAGCTTTCATTATTAATCTTGTTAGCCTGATTAATTGAATGCACACATTTAGTTACTATTTTTATCTTTGCATATAATGTAAAAACTTAATACAGTATAGGCGCTAATGGTAAACAATCCTCCTGCAATGCCAGGAGACATAATGGGCTGAAATTCAGGTTCGATCCCTGAGTGGGGAAGGTCCCCCAGAGAAGGGCCTGGCACCTCTGTGGTATTCTTACCTGAAGAATCCCATGAACAGAGGAGCCTAGCAGTCTACAGTCCATAGCGTCGCAGAGTCAGCACAACTGAAACGACTTAGCATGCACGCATATAAATTATATTGAGTTAAGCTTACTGAAATTTTGGATTTTACTCTTTTATTTATAGAGGAAATTGAAGAAACATCTCATGAATGTAAGAATTTAAGCAGAACTATTAAGCCATATTTTTTATAAATTGTTAGAAAATTAGATATTTATTTGAAATCAATTATGTGGGTATCTGATTTGACATAATTTACACTTCTCATTGCATGTCACTGGCAGACAAATTAGTGTAATATTATTGCTATCCCAGAAGTGTACCTTATTCATTATAATAATTTAACATGTTAAAAAAGAACCATGGTAAGTCAATGAAAGATAAATGAATTTTGCAAGTGATGTTAATTCAACTGGTTAATAATTTGGAAGATCAGTGTATAGCTGAAATATACAACAAATATTCAGATTAATTTTAGAAACCTTGGGTAGTTTACAATATTTGAAATACAATTACATACTTATCAGACTTTTGAATTATAAAGAAAATTTTATAAAGAAAATATATACATGCAGTTTCCTGGAGAAAAACTTCTATGCTTCTTTTAATTTTGTTTTAAAACATATAGCCATATTGTGTATATATAACTAAAATAAGTAGACAAATGATAAGGAAACTAAATAATCAACAGATAAAAAGGCAGTTGCTCACAAAGGACCATAAATGGCTACGTACTTGTAGACACGTTAAATCTAATCAAAGAAAACATACAAATTAACAGCTATAAATGCTAGTTTAGTTCAGCAAATTAAGCGTTTTATTTTTTACTAATATGAGTGCAAATGAAGTGTAATGAAACAAGCACTTTAAATCATTGCTGGGTCAAGATCAGTTCATAGCATCCCTTGGGCAGTAATTTGTTGCTAATACCTATATTTCTATGTGGTATCAAAAACTTTAATGCAATCTATCCTGAAGAGAAAATAACTATGAATATGGAAAATCTCTATGCATAGAAACATCCAGTCAGCCTTATTTAAAATTATAAAATACAGGAAATGAATCATATTAAAATTAATGAAACATCCTAAAATCATCAAATTAGTTTTACATGGACTCAGAGAAATTTGTTCTGCTAAGATTAAAAAAATAGAATACAGAAATTTATATATAATGTATGTAATACATCAAATACATGTTATATATAATATATAGTTATATTATTAAATTATTGTTTAAATTTATAGGTAGAAGAAAGGGAGATTCAAAGGACATACTTCAACATATTAATTGTTACATATGAGTGGTTTTTTTCCTTCCTTGAAATACTTTTCTATTTCAAAGTAAGAAAATACAATTGGGGAAAACATTTTATATAACTTATATTATTAATAATACATTAATAATGAAATCATTATTTTGTGTGATATTAATTATAGTCTCCATTCCATCCCTACATAAGTTAAATAAGTGTTATTTTCACTCAGAGGTTTAAAATTCAAGAGGATGTGGAACTTTAGAAGGACTGAGCTTTTTTAAATCATGACTTACTAAATGAGACCTAGAGAGGAAGGGTCAGAAAATGTGTGGGAAATTTTATTTTAGGAGGAAAGAAAACTAAGAAGCCATGTGACAATGTGTCAAAATCAAAAGAGATAATTAAGTTAATCTAAAAGGAATCCGAAAGGATCCTTATAAAAACTTGAAGGTGTTCTTGTAATTAATATACAAATACCTTTTGCTGCTCTTGAAATAATGATCAACTCCTATCTTACTTTGATTACTATTCTGCTTTTCTCAGACGGTAAAGCGTCTGCCTGCAATTTGGGAGACCTAGGTTCGATCCCTGGATCAGGAAGATCCCCTGGAGAAGGAAATGGCAACCCACTCCAGTACTCTTGCCTGGAAACTTCCATGGATGGAGGAGCCTGGTAGGCTACAGTTCCTGGAATCACAAAGAGTCGGACATGACTGAGCAACTTCACTGATAGTAATAGCACATTGATAAATTGTATTTTCAGGGTAATTAAAGTGATAGTGGTTTAATTTCAGAATGAACTGATAACATTTTAAAAACAATGATATCAAATCTTTGCAAAGGTAATACATAGCCACAGTACTTGTCTATCTATCTAATAATATTCTAGAAGATGATATAGTACATAGATCCTCAGATATCCAAATAAGATATTTTAAAAAGAAGTTTATTTACAGTATCTTCAGTTTAAAGTATTGACTTTTATAACTATTTGGCAGCTGATTAAAAAATATGCATACAGGTGGCAAAATATTTCTGCTTGTGACAAGAATAGGCTTTTAAATAAATGGTAAGTACTCTGACTTTTACTTAACTAAATAGAATTTGTATTTCAAATAATGAGAAGTAGTTTTGAAAAATCATTAAAGTGATGGTATTTCCATGTGGACTTTTTGCTGTAGGCATAATGAACAGCATTCTCTAAACACTAATAGCAAAAAAGGTGTGGCTTGCATTTTCTAATGGTTCTCTTCCTCTATATGATACTGTTTGCATTGGACTTTTAATAAAAGTACATTAGTTACCAATTATATTTGAAGATAACTCAAATTCCGCAAATTCATTTGAGGAAATGCAAATGAATGTGTATTTGGCTGGCACACAGGTAGATGCCATCTAATTAAACGAAAGACAAAGCAGAACAGAGGACAAAACCTTCTCTTTGAGAGAGATTTTCTTTTCCTCAGGAATAGACTGCTGTCTACATTTCATTTTATAGGCTAGGATGAGTATGGGAGAGATAGTAAGGCCAGAGGTGGTCCATCTATCAATTACTTTATACAGAAAAGAAGAGAGCTTTGAGAAGAGAAGGACAAAATCCTTTGCCACTGAATTTTTACTAAAACTCTTTGAAAAAAAATTTTTTCATGGCAATTGGGTCCTTGCTATTAATAAATTAAGGCATTTTAACTTCCAGAAGCATTTAAAACTTGCTACAACAAAGTGTTAGCCTCTCAGTCATGTCCAACTCTTTGCAACTCCATGGACTGTAGCCCACCAGACTCCTCTGTCCATTGGATTTCCCAGACAAGAATACTGGAATGGGTTGCTGTTTCCTTCTCCAGGGGATCTTCCTCACTCAGGGATCAAACCCTAGTCTCCCACATTGCAGGCAGATTCTTTATCATCTGAGCCACAAGGGAAGATGCTAACACATGCTAGAGTGAGTGGAATTCAAATAATTTGCAAATGCAAAAAAGCAACTGCAAAACTAGTTGTTTAGTCACTGAATCATGTCTGACTCTTTTGAGATTCCATGGACTGTACCTTGCCAGACTCTTCTGTCTATGGTATTTCCCAGGCAAGAATACTGGAGTGGGTTGCCATTTCCTTCTCCAGGTGTTAACCAAGTCCAAGCTTGCTCTGCTCGCCGCACAGTAGGCCAATGAATCCAAGAGACAAGGTGTTGAGGCAAGGAAGAGACTTTAATCAGAGAGCTGGCAGACCAGGAACATGGAAGGCTAGCGCCTCAAAATAACCATCTTCTTGGGGTCTGGATGCCAGGTTCTTTTATAGATCAGAGAGAAAGAATCAATGAGGAATTAACATCAAAAGCCAGAATAGAGAGGGAGATGCAGTGGGAAGTAAAGAGAAAGGGTCTTTAGTCTTGCAAAACATCTCCAAGGGAATGTCCAGCCTTCAGAAAGGGTGTGTTAATCTCTTTTATTCACAGGTGGGCAGGAACGAAACTGTTTCTCCATGAGCTAAACAAAGGCACTTTAGTTTACTGTCAAGCAGAGGGGCAGGGTCCTCCAGGCAAGCCATTTAGTATGATTATGATAATAACAGCAAGTCAAAGAAACAGTTTCCAACATGGAGTCAGAATTGGCTTCTTCTCTGCAACACAGGGAATATTCCCAATGCAGAGATTGAAACAGCATCTCCTGCATTGGCAGGTGGGTTCTTTATCACTGAGTCAACAGGGAAGCTGCAGAGGAAGCTTTTTCCATGGCAAAGTGGTCTGCAGTCCTGTGCTACCGTAGGATCCCCTACACAGGATACGGCATTGCAATTCCTTAGTGCAATGCAGTTTATTTTACCAGGCTCTGGGCAGTGAAAGGTGAAAGAAAGGTAAAAACTATTAAAGAAAGAAAGAAAGGTGGATGCTATTAAACTGTCATCAACTTGAGATCTAGCTATTGTGCTTATACTTAAATGAACACTGACCTTTAAAGTCAAGGAATCTTTTTAAGCTACAGTAGAATGACATGAAGTAGACTTTACTGAAAAGAAACATTTAAGTCTTAAAATTAATTCCACATAGTCCTGTTTTCTTGTCTCTTATAGATGCTCAGTTCAGTTCAGTTGCTCAGTTCAGTTCAGCTCAGTTCAGTCGCTCAGTCGTGTCCGACTCTTTGCGACCCCATGAATCGCACCACGCTGGGCCTCCCTGTCCATCACCAAACCTGGAGTTTACTCAACTCATGTCCATCGAGTCGGTGATGCCATCCAAGCATCTCATCTTCTGTTATCCCCTTCTCCTCCCACCTTCAATCTTGCCCAGCATCAGGGTCTTTGCCAAGGAGTCAGTTCTTCACATCAGGTGGTCAAAGTATTGGAGTTTCAGCTTCAGCATCAGTCCTTCCAATGAATATTCAGAACTGATTTCCTTTAGGATGGACTGGTTGGATCTCCTGACAGTCCAAGGGACTCTCAAGAGTCTTCTCCAACACCACAATTCAAAAGCATCAATTCTTCGGCGCTCAGCTTTCTTTGTATTCCAACTCTCACATCCATACATGACCACTGGAAAAACCATAACTTTGACTAGATGGACCTTTGTTGGCAAAGTAATGTCTCTGCTTTTTAATATGCTGTCTAGGTTGGTCATGTCTTTTTAATATGCTGTCTAGCTAGCAATGGATGCTATCCTCATGTATATTTAAAATATTTAAAATGTTAATGGATATAAAAGCACTTGATACAAATTTGACAAGTCAACATTTGACATATAATTATTTCTTTTTTGACCAAAGCATGATTTCAACTTTTGTTCATAGTCTTTTTCATTTACAGATTTTTTTTTCTATGAACATTTCCTATTTTAATGATTTTACTTTGTTTTACAGGAGGGGTTCAAAATGGGACTAACTCTCGAAGGCACAGTATTTTGTCTCGACCCTTTAGACAGCAGGTGCTGATACAAAGAACAAGACGTCCTGAATCTGTTAAAATTGTTTTGTATACATATATATATATCAGTCATTATTACTTATGTCAGGTATTATAAATGTGCCAATATATTTTTGAGTCTCTTAACTTTTTGAGAATTATTTCAGTAAAATTCCCTGTTGCATTCACTGTTGATCTGTAACATTTTGCTTTAAGAACTCACTGTAAATTAAATCATACTTTTATGTTCCTTTCAGTTTGTTTGTAGAAGAATTTATAATTGAGAGACACATTATCCAAATATCTGCCTTTGTCTGAGTTCTGAATAATTAGCTTCTTCAAATTTATGTTCATTCTCTAGGCTGCTAGTTTATTATTAATTTCCCAAAAGCCATACCTAAATGATACCTTTCAGAATCCTAAGAGATATACCAATGCCAAACCAAATATGTTCTATATTCAAACCAATAAACATGTTACCATTCATTAGACAGATATCATTTTTTGTATGAAATGCTGTTCATATTATTGGGAAAATGTAAACTCTGAATGTAACACCACCATATCATTTTTAACAGGTAAAATAACAGAAATATAAATCCCAATAATAATTAAACTAAATGTGTTTAGAGTTGTTATTACTAAGCTCAAGGTCATAATGTTAGTTATTATTATCAGCTATACTCTAAATATTTTATTTCATACATAAAGATTGTGGAAAAATGAAAGCTTGCTATTCACAAAGGACTTAAAATTTAGTTTCTATCAAGATAAGTTACATTACTAAACATCTAAATGTCGTTTGATCTGATGTTTCCTAAAAATGATTTGGAATATATACTGTCTATAGTTGCAGCATCTATTACCCATATTTGCTTTACCAAATAAATTTTTTCTCACTGAATAAGACTATTCTTCTTATATTTCTCCCCTGATTAAAGTACTTTCTCACCAAGATTTATTTTGTGATAGCCCGTTAATTCTGATACTTTAAAAACTCTATGGCACCTTTTCTTTATGAATTATCAATATTATTTAGCAAGTTTAACGTCCTCTCCATTACAGTCAGGACCTCATTTTTGAAATGAGTTTAGTCTTTAACCTGACCAATAACTCTTTCTTGCACCTGACTCTTGGGCTGGTGAACTTTAGCTTTTAAAAAAAAAAATTGTTTTCTATACATTCACCTGTTATGTAACAGACTCTAATTTATACGGAATGCAGCAGAAATTTATGGTCAGATATATAATTTGGTTCATCTCATTATAAGAAAAGTAAATTAATGAAAATGTGAGCTTAGATAGAAGGTAGATCTCAAAAATTTCTCTTTTCTTTTAGTCTTGGGAATTTTCTTCATGTGCTAAAGGTGCATTTTCACTAGAAACAGAAATCAAATATGCTTATGCAATATTATATTTGTATGTATCTTCATAATATTCTACGGTCTATATAAGCCTTCCTCTTTGTTTTCTGTTATCTGTTCAGTTGTACCTTAATTAGAGGATAGTATATGTTTCATAAAGAAGAGTCTTTATAATTTTGTTTGTCATATAGTATTTTGGAATTTGTATAATGAGGATGTTTAGAAGCCCTATCAATGGCTTTTTTTTAACAGATAGAATTTGTATTTTTATTGTACTTTAAAAAGCTTTATGTAATAGGTATATATTTAGTGGCAATTTATTATCAATGGCAACACAATAGAGTACTTTGCACATTTAAAATAAGTTACTTTACCAATTTTTAAAGGTAATCAATCCTGCTACTGGCATGATTAAATAGTATATATAATTGGTCATTAATTATGAACATTTTATTTCACCAGTGCATTTTTATGAAGATCCAGTTGCAAATTGTATTTCTATGTAAACTCAATGATATGTTTGATTTTGCTGAAAATAAATGATTTTAAATAAATTAAGTTGTATAATTTATATTTGTATATATTATAACTCATTAAATAATCTCTAATTCATTTAGACACATTCTGAGGCTAATTTCATGCCAGATTTTACTGGTTGTAAATCAGTGCCAAAAGAAAGACAGAAAGAGAAAGAAGGAAGCAGAAATTTCTTACAGCCCACACACATTCTAGCTTTATGATCAACCATCATTCTGTTGTGAAAACAGGAGATTTCATCTTGCTGGTGAGAAAGGTCATAGTTTGCTTTCTTTTACCAGAAGCATCTGGTATAGTAACTGTATTATATACATATCTCTTTTCAGAATGAAAAGCCCTTTTATCCTAGTAATACAAAGGGTATGTTGGCTGATAGTCTTATAATATAGGTGGACCTGATAATAGAATTTTAAGTTGTGGCTAATTAGAATGTCATAAAGTTTTGAACCTATTTAAAACACAACGTTAAGTATTTTAATGGTACTCAGGACACATACACAGCCTTTGCACAACAATGAGCACTTTATCCATCTGTTCAATAAAATTCCTTTATTACTCCCTGTGAATAACATGTATTATGTGGGTAAGAAAACATTTGGTAAGTTTCTAGCAGATATTGTTAAACAGAAGATGACCAGATCCCTGCCTTCAGTTAGTTTATTGTCCTAAAGGAAAAGTAAGATATTTATATGAATTAGTAAATGAAAACCTGTATGTATTAAAAAGTACAGTGTGAACCAAATATTAATATTTAGTTATGCTTAAATTTGGGTTCCTAGTACTGGCCAGTGTCTATCATGTTAGAAATCCAGTGTGAGACTTATGAAGACACGCCAATGAGAATAGTTTTCTTCATCTTTTCTTGTTATATTATGTATTTGATTTTTTTTAATTTTAGTCACATTATGGGACTTCACTTTCAGATAGAATTTCTGATAGATTTTGTGTTGTTGCATTTCTAAATACTGACTTCTATTTTTGCTCTTTTTGATGTTACTTAACATAACCATGAAAAAAACCTGGCTGTTAATAATTTTTCTATTCCAGTGTTTCCATCTATAGTTCCAAATTCAATATTTACTCATGATTTTGGGTTTCAGCCTCTGTTAAATTACTTGAAGAATCTTGGACTCAGTTTTGACAACTAAATCCCAGACTCCACCCAAGCTACACTCTTAATGGGCAGCTAACACACTGTAGATATGGGTATGGCTAGTATGCCCTCAGCCACCTGTGACTCATGCAAGAAGCACCTACCTTAATTGTCTTCTCCTTCCCTAGATAACCTCAGGCAAATACCTCAACAACTTCTCCCTGTAACACCCATCTCATAAATTTTACGCAAACTTAAGTTACATACCTTTGTTCCATGTATTAACCTTATATTATTAAGGTCCGAATGTAACCCACTTATAAAATTCTGTCCCTCAAAAGATATTTCTCTGGAATTCATCTGAAATAGTATTCCTTTACTCTAGTGAGGAGATCACCTCTTAAAATAATTTATGGTCTATTTCTTTACTTTCAAGTTCAGTTCATTCAGTCGCTGTGTCTTTTCTGACTCTTTGTGACCCCATGAACCACAGCACGCTAGGCCTCTCTGTCCATCACCAACTCCCGGAGTCCACCTAAACGATGTCGGATTTGTGATCTCTGAAGATTTAGCTTCAGAACCAGGGACCAGTCTCAATCACTCAAGAGCTTTGGTGTAGCAGAGTTTTATTGAAGTGAAAAAGGGACAGAGAATGCTTCTAACATAGATATCAGAAGGCAGATGGAGAGTGGCCCCCTCACTGTTAGCAAGGGAGTTATATACTTTTTAACTAATTATTACAATAAATCAAAAGAATGTCTCAAGTTTGTGAAAATTTTACCAGACCCACTCCCACAATTTACATTTTAGGATAACAGGATTAGAATTTAGCAATAGAAAGGTGCTACCAGACCCACTCCCGTAGTATACATTGTAAAATATCAGGATTAGTCAGAACATTTTCAGGAAGGAGAAACTGTCCTCAAGCAGGATACATTGTTGTTATATAAGCCCTAATACACAGTTTAAACTGAGTTTTTGTTGTGTAATCATCAGTTCCAAGGAAAAGGCAATGGCACCCCTCTCCAGTACTCTTGCCTGGAAAATCGCATGGATGGAGGAGCCTGGTAGCTACAGTCCATGGGGTCGCTGCAAGTCAGACATGACTGAGTGGCTTCGCTTTCACTTTTTACTTTCATGCATTGGAGAAGGAAATGGCAACCCAATCCAGTGTTCTTGCCTGGAGAATCCCAGGAATGGGGGAGCCTGGTGGGCTGCTGTCTATGGGGTCACACAGAGTCGGACACGACTGAAGTGACTTAGCAGCAGCAGCAGCAGCAGTTCCGGGCTTAAAGAAAAAACAAAACAAAACATTTTATGTGACTAAGACTAAGGAATGTAGAGGAAAAAATAAAACGTTTGTCCTTTCTTCCTCCTTGAGAACACCAGACCCCTCTCTTCTCCTCGGAGACACTAGACCCCATATCAACCTACCTAGGGATTGACTCTCTCATTCCCCCCTCTTTTAGGAGAATTATGTTGCCAAGGGAAAGGGGCGTCGTTTTCATTCCATAACTACTTCCTGCTGTATTGGGTCACTGTTCCAAACTTGTTAAGGCAACATATTCTCCTAACTCTCATATCGAGGGTCTCTGATCCAGGGCCCCCAAGAAATAGTTGGAGGAGGTTGTGGCACTCGTAGGAGCTTGAGCAACCATTTGTAACAAAAGCTTTCAGACGGTTAGAAACAAACCCCATTATACAGTTACAGATGTAAGGCAAAATAGTCACTGGACCAAGTTAAAATCAAAATTTAAAGTCAAATGTGACCACGTCATGGTTATATCAGTCCATTTTAGGATTACTAGATGTCATCAGATCAAGAAGAGGCATCACATACGATTGTTGTTGGTGAAGATTTTTGCAGAGTTGAAGAAAGTCCTTTCCCTGAAGCAGAGAAACCCACCATGGGAAGTCTTCAACTGAGGAGGGAAGTGCTCCGCAGACCCAGCAATTAGACCAAGTGTGGAATGCAGCATAGGAATGAGTCCAGTACAGGAAGGTGTTGTCTTAAGGGTCAAAGGCAGACTCAGGATTTCTGGAGTCAGCAGAAGCAAGCCCACCTAGTTTCTCAGGCCCACCTTGGTTCCTCGCTCAAACAGCTGTTTGTTTGACTCAAAGGTTCGGTCAGGAGTTAACCTCCTGGTAATGACTGTTGAAAAGCTAAAAGCTGAGTCACATAGTTAATTTTAAGGCTTCAGGAGCTATGACAATATCTGTGCACAAAAAAAGTCTGTCATAGAGACAGTCCCTTCTTCTTAGGGGCAGTTTGAGCCCTCATTAAAGCTATGGCTGAAACTTTAAAACAACTGTCTTGTGTTTCCTGAGTTAGCTTACACAGATGTCTCTTAATAATGTCGTTAGCTTTTTTCTACCTTTTCTGAAGACTGGGGTCTCCAAAACAGTGTAAGTGATATTCTATTCCTAGAGCTTTTGCACACTTTCAGCAAGAGCAGCTTTAAAGTTGGAGCACTGTTGCTCTGAACTTACATCACAAGAAGTCAGTACAGTAAAATTTCACCCATTAGTAAACTTATGAGCTTTAGGCATTAGCAAAACAATAGTAACAATTACCCTTAAGCAATGTGGCCATAGCCTATTTTCAGTAACAAACAAACTCTGATCCTGTGGACAAACTCAAAGTTGGAGCCTGCAAGAGAGCAATTTGAAGAGCCTTAAAAGCCTTTTGAGTAACTAAAGACCAAACCAGCTTGTGACTTTGGGTCTGCTGAGTCTCAGTTATAAGTTTATTTTATTTTTTTGATGATCTTATAGATTTTTTTTTTTAATTTTAATTGGAGGCTAATTACTTTACAGTATTGTGATGGTTTTTGCCATACATTCACATTAATCAGCCATGGATGTACATGCGTTCCCCATCCTGAAACCCCCTCCCACCTCCCTCCCCATCCCATCCCTCAGGGTCATCCTAGTGCACCATCCCTAAGCACCCTGTCTCATGCATCAAACCTGGACTGGCGATCTATTTCACATATAATATACATGTTTCAATGCTATCCTCTCAAATCATCCCACCCTTGCCTTCTCCCAGAGTCCAACAGTCTGTAATTTACATCTGTGTCTCTTTTGCTGTCTCGCATATAGGGTCATCGTTACCATCTTTCTAAATTCCATATATATGCATTAATATACTGTATTGGTGTTTTTCTTTCTAACTTACTTTACTCTGTATAACAGGCTCCAGTTTTATCCACCTCATTAGAACTGATTCAAATGCATTCTTTTTAATAACTTGAGTAATACTCCATTGTGTATATGTACCACAGCTTTCTTATCCCTTTGTCTGCCTATGGACATCTAGGTTGCTGCCATGTCCTGGCTATTGTAAACATTGCTGCAATGAACAATGGGGTACACGTGTCTCTTTCAATTCTGGTTTCCTCGGTGTGTATGCCCAGGAGTGGGATTGCTGGGTCATATGGCAGTTCTAGTCCCAGTTTTTTAAGGAATCTCCACACTCTTCTCCATAGTGGCTGTACTAGTTTGCATCCCCAAAAACAGTATAAGAGGGTTCCTTTTCCTCCACACCCTCTCCAGAATTTATTGTCTGTAGACTTTTTAATGGCAGCCATACTGACCGGTGTGAGATGGTACCTCATTGTGGTTTTGATTTGCATTTCTCTGATAATGAGTGATGTTGAGCTTCTTTTCATGTGTTTGTTAGCCATCTGTATGTCTTCTTTGGAGAAATGTCTGTTTAGTTCTTTGGCCCATTTTTTAATTGGGTCATTTATTTTTCTGGAATTGAGCTGCAGGAGCTGCTTGTTTATTCTTGAGATTAATTCTTTGTCAGTTGCTTCGTTTGCTATTATTTTCTCCCATTCTGAAGGCTGTCTTTTCACCTTGCTTATAGTTTCCTTTGTTGTGCAAAAGCTTTTAAGTTTAATTAGGTCCCGTTTGTTTCTTTTTGCTTTCATTTCCATTACTCTGGGAGGTGAGTTATAGAGTATCCTGCTGTGATTTATGTCGGAGAGTGTTTTGCCTATGTTTTCCTCTAGGAGTTTTATGGTTTCTGGTCTTACATTTAGATCTCTGATCCATTCTGAGTTTATTTTTGTGTATGGTGTTAGAAAGTATTCTAGTTTCATTCTTTTACAAGCGGTTGACCAGTTTTCCCAGCACCACTTGTTAAAGAGATTGTCTTTTCTCCATTGTATATTCTTGTCTCCTTTGTCAAAGATAAGGTGTCCATAGGTACATGGATTTATCTCTGGGCTTTCAATTCTGTTCCATTGATCTATATTTCTGTCTTTGTGCCAGTACCATACTGTCTTGATGACTGTTGCTATGTAGTATAGCCTGAAGTCAGGTAGGTTGATTCATCCAGTTCCATTCTTCTTTCTCAAGATTGCTTTTGAGACTATTCAAGGTTTTTTGTAATTCCATACAAATTGTGAAATTATTCTAATTCTCTGAAAAATACCCTTGGTGGCTTGATAAGGATTGCATTGACTCTATAGATTGCTTTGGGTAGTATACTCATTTTCACTATATTGATTCTTCCAATCTATGAACATGGTATATTTCTCCCTCTATTTGTGTCATGTTTGATTTCTTTCATCAGTGTTTTATAGTTTTCTACATATAGGTCTTTTGTTTCTTTAGGTAGATCTATTCCTGAGTATTTTATTCTTTCTGTTGCAATGGTGAATGGAATTGTTTCCTTAATTTCTCTTTCTGTTTTCTCATTGTTCATGTATAGGAATGCAAGGGATTTATGTGTGTTAATTTTATATCCTGAAGCTTTACTGTATTCATTAATTAGTTCTAGTAATTTTCTGGTGGAATCTTTAGGGTTTTCTTTCTTTTTTTTTTTTCTTTAGGGTTTTCTATGTAGAGGATCATGTCATCTGCAAACAGTGAGAGTTTTACTTCTTCTTTTCCAATCTGGACTCCTTTTATTTCTTTTTCTGCTCTGACTGCTCTGGCCAAAACTTCCAAAACTTTGTTGCATAGTAGTGGTGAGAGTGGGCATCAGTTATAAGTTTATATAAAGGCCAAGCAAGTTCCCCATAACCTGGAATCCAAATGTGGCAGTAGCCTGTAATGCCCAAGAATCCTTTCAATTGTCTTAAAGTCATAGGTAGAGGATGATCTAATATAGGTTTAACTCTAGAAAGCATCCTTCAAATCAATGATTGAAAAATATTTGGCTTGTCCAGGCAGCCCCATTATGGCAGTGGATTGGGAGGAAAGCAGACCACGGGCATTAGTGAGCAGAAAGTTGTCCAAAAAGAAATAGACTGATTGGCCCTCCACAGTTATTAATACACCCGGTTTCTCAGGTGTAATTAGGACAGGAGCTTGTGTGGGGACCCCCAGGCACTTTCAGGCCAGATTGTCTTGAGAGTCCGACTGCTGGGACCTACATCTCAGAGGGCAGTCTCTTTTCCAGTATGGTCTTTTGAAGACAGGACCTGGAGCCAGGGGTGGCTTAGATGCCTGAGGGCAATCCCGCTTGAGATTCCCCTCCCTACCACAGTAATAACAAGTCCCTCTCTTTTCACCTGGGTCCCTCTGGACATTTTCCTCAGGCTGTTTCAGAGCAGATCTAACAGCCATTGTTGGGGCTTCAGTCTTTTGCCTGGTTCTTTTTTGCCTCTTATTTCCCTCCTTATATTCTCTACCATAAATACCATCTGAGGCAGCTGTAACAGTTTTTTCTAAAGATTGATTTTGTCCTTTCCTCCTCCTTGAGAAGCCCAGACTCCTCTCTCCTCCTCGGGAACCCCAGACCTCTTATCAACCTGCTTAGGAATTGACTCTCTCAGTCGTAACTTTTGCTTGTTGATCTGCATACAGATTTCTCAGGAGGCAGGTCAGGTGGTCTGGTATTCCCATCTCTTGAAGAATTTTCCAGTTTATTGTGATCCACCAGTCAAAGGCTTTGGCATAGTCAATAAAGTAGAAGTAGATTTTTTTTGGAACTCTCTTGCTTTTTTGATGATCCAGCAGATGTCAGCGAGTTGATCTCTGGTTCCTCCATCTTTTCAAAATCCAGTTTGAACATCTGGAAGTTCATGGTTCATATACTGTTGAAAACTGACTTGGAGAATTTTGAGCATTACTTTGCTAGTGTGTGAGATAAGTCCAATTGTGCAGTAGTTTGAGCATTCTTTGGCATTTCCTTTCTTTGGGATTGGAATGAAAACTGACCTTTTCCAGTCCTGTGGCCACTGCTGAGTTTTCTAAATTTCCTGGCATACTGAGTGCAGCACTTTCATAGCATCATCTTTTAGGATTTGAAATAGCTCAACTGGAATTTCATCACCTTCATTAGCTTTGTTCATAGATGCTTCCTAGGGCCCACTTTAGTTCACGTTGCAGGATGTCTGGCTCTAGGTGAGTGATCATGCCATCATGATTATCTGGGTCATGAAGATCTTTTTTGTATAGTTCTTCTACGTATTCTTACCACCTCTTCTTAATATCTTTCGCTTCTGTTAGGTCCATACCATTTCTGTCCTTAATTGTGCCCATCTTTGCATGAAATGTTCCTTTGGTATCTCTAATGTTCTTGAAGAGATCTCTATTCTTTCCCATTCTATTGTTTTCCTCTATTTCTTTGCATTGATCACTGAGGAAGGCTTTCTTATCTCTCCTTGTTATTCTTTGGAACTCTGCATTCAAATGGGTATAACTTCCTTTTCTCCTTTGCCTTTCACTTCTCTTCTTTTCTCAGCTGTTTGTAAGGCCTCCTCAGACAACCATTTTGCCTTTTTGCATTTCTTTTTCTTAGGGATGGTCTTGATCACTGCCTCTTGTACAATGTCATGAACCTCCATCCATAGTTCTTCAGACACTGTATCTATCAGATCTAGTCCCTTGAATCTATGTCACTTCCACTGTATAATCACAAGGGATTTGATTTAGGTCAATCTAACTCTGAATTTGACAATAAGGAGTTAATGATCTGAGCCAGAGTCAGCTCCCAGTCTTGTTTTTGCTGACTGTATAGAACTTCTCTGTCTTTGACTGAAAAGAATGTAGTCAATCTGATTTCCATATTGACCATCTGATGATGTCCATATGTAGAGTTTTCTCTTGTGTTGTTGGACAAGTGTATTTGCTATGACCAGTGTGTTCTTTTGGCAAAACTCTGTTAGCCTTTTACCTGCTTCGTTTTGTACCCCAAGGCCAAATTTGCCTGTTACTCGAGGTATCTCTTGACTTCCTACTTTTGCATTTCAGTCCCCTATAATGAAAAGGACATCTTTTTGGGGTGTTAGTTCTAGAAGGTCTTGATTAACCTCAAGTTAATTTTTGTGAAGTTAGGTATTCTTAAATAGCAGAAGATATTGTGCAGTTCTGTGCTAAGTTGCTCCAGTCATGTCCGACTCTTTGTGACCCCATAGACCATAGCCCTCTAGGCTTCTCTGACCATGGGATTCTCAAGCAAGAATACCGGCAAAGGATGACATTTCCTCCTCCAGGCGGTCTTCGAGACCCAGGGATCACACCTATGTCTCTTGGGTTTCCTACATTGGCAGGCAGTTGTTTTGTTTTGTTTTGTTTTGTTACCACTGGTGCCACCTAGAAGAAGATATTACTACTAGCAGAAGATACCACTAGCAGAAGATACTACCTTTCTCTGAATCCATTTCTTTCCATCTAGTTCATGGATCCTAAGACCCACTACTTTGAAAATCATAATTAAATAATGTACAAAATAAGGAGTTTAAAAGCTCATTTCATATTTTTCTGACACTACATGATAAATTGAAATAGCTGAATTTCTTATTTCTATGTCAAAAACATTGGATTTTGTGTGAGCTAACAGTACCACTCACTCACTTGTCACACCTAGTCATATCAACTCTTTGCGACGCCTATGGACTGTAGCCTGCCAGACTCACCTGTCCATGGGATTTTTCAGGCAAAAATAGTGGAGTTGGTTGTTATTTCCTCCTCCAGGGAATCTTCCCGACCCAGGGATCAAATCTGTGTCTCCTGCATTGCAGGAGGGTTCTTTATCGTTGAACTACTGGGAAAGCCCAATGGTACCACTGCAGCTACATGACTAAAACTTTGCTAATTAACTTATATTTACATTTAGCCACATTTTTGGAGTTTATTCAGATGCACACTCAGAACTCATTGAGCCAAACATTTCTAGTTTGCAAGCAACTCTATAGGCACTTTGGAACTTGCATTAGACTTTCATGTGTTACTATTCTCATTAAAGAGAGTCTGACTAGAATCTGTAGAAGCTATCTTCTTAAAAGAATTCCTCAGCACGTGCTGGACCTAATGAAATTCTCTGCTAAAGACATTCTGAAATCTCATGGCATTTTCTCCATAAATCATGGTTTATCAACTTATCATTACTAGTATATTTGCAAAAATCAATAAAATACTCTCAGAAACATTTTAAATAAATTTTTAATAACTTTTTAAAAAACTTTTCCATTTATTCTTCAAAAATGTTAATGAAGGATTGCTTTGACAGCTTTGTATCTTCTTTGGTGCTACACACAACACTTTATTCATAAAGTGTTCAGTAAAATGTTTAATGTTTCTTTAGCATGTTTCTTGCTAATGATGTAAGCTAAAACTTAATATGCTCTCTGTGAAAGAAAAGAGCAATATGCCTTCCAGGTAAATATTAGGAGAATATAATCACTTTGTCCTCTCTGATAAAATCTTTACCATAATTTTAACTGTTATCTTATGCAGCAATGATTTGCTAAATAAAAACCTTGACATTCTCTATGAGCATCTATTAATCACCATAGGTTCATAGACTAAGGAAATCTGGCTCAGTCAAGGGATGTAAACAATTGACTATTTATATTAATTATGTTAATAGTATTTATTATTTGATAATTATAGCTTCATGAGGATGTGAAGATTCAAAGATTAATGTTGTATAGTTAAGGGACATTGCATGTACTCAGCAGGTGGAGAACTATATTTGTTGAGCATGTGAATTAAAGAATGATACTATTTATAACAGCCAGGACATGGAAGCAACCTAAATGTCCATCAGCAGAAGGATGAATAAAGAAGATGTGGCATGTATATACAATATACTCAGCCATAAAAAGGAACAAAATTGTGCCATTTGCAGAGACTCAGATAGACCTAGAGACTGTCATACAGGCTGAAGTAAGTCAGAAAGAGAAAAACAAATAATCATATATTAATGCACATATGTGGAATCTAGAAAAATGGTACAGGTGAACCTATTTGCAAAGCAGAAATAGAGGCACAGATATGGAGAACAAATGTTTGGACATCAAGGAGGTAAAGTAGGGAATGGGGTAGATTGGGAGATTGGGCTTGACATATATACACTGCTGTGTATAAAATAGACAACTAAAGAGAACATGCTATAGAGCACAGGGAATTCTACTTAGCTCTGTGGTGACCTAACTGGGGAGGAAATCCAAAAAAGGAGACATATGTGTACTACAGTCGATTCGCTTTGCTGTACAATAGAAACTAACACAGCATTGTTGGGCAACTATGTTCCAATAAAGATAAAAATCTAAAAAAAAAAAAAAAACAAAGAATGATAGGTAGAGATTCAAACTGTGTCTTTCCTTCATTCCCATGTTGTGGTCTTACAGTTTTCATTGGCTTTAAATATTTTTAAGTTCATTTATTTGTCCTCAGCTTTTTACTGTCCTCTTACTTCAAATGACATTTCATAGGAACATGCTGGGGCCCTTCCCAGCTGACTACTCCCTCGCTCTGTCTGGCCAGTCTGCTATGTTCTAGTCTGTTCCAAAGGTCACTTGTTCCAGTTGAAATAGCTGTCTGGATGGCCTGGAAATAATCCAGATACTGGTTCTTTCCTGTAAAGAAAGCAAAGAAAGATGTTAGTTTATTGGCTACATTTTGAAAGAAAAAAATAAAAGAATTTTATGGTGAAGTCTACTAATAATTGAAAAAAAGTTAATGTAGCTCTGGGACTAATTTAAAATTTTTGCTCTTTTCCAGTGCTTCATGTCACTTCACTTTTTTACATACTTTTTAAAGTTTAATGTGAGTTTAATTTAATAACTGGCAATAAATAGCTAAGTACATGTAGGAAGTGTTTGAACACAGATTTTGGCAAAGAATCATCCTAAACCATTTTCTCTCATACACATACACAAACACACACACCTCATTTATCTATTTAGCTCTTCATTTATTTTATTCACAGTATCTACTTTAATTGAAAACAAAATAAAACTTGTACTGGACAGTACAAGGAATGGGAGGAGACAGTGAGGAGATAGTTGTAAATGTTCAGAGGTAAAAACTAACCTACACTTGGCAAAGAACTAACCACAGATACCTGCCCTGTTCCTTTTTCAGACAATTTGGACCATTTGCAGGCTAGGGAGTAAACCGTATGATGCAATTTTGTAAAAAACTGTTTCTACAGTAAATCCTCTTTAATTCCCCCCTAGATCTTTGGTAAATGTCTCCAGTTTTCATCTTTTCTACATAAAAGGAATTAAACAGGAAAAATATCTGAAGATAAGCTGGCCACTTCTTTCATGACTCCCTGACATCCATGGTGATTAGAAAAATATGTATCTCTTAGAATCACTAGATTTTGAAAATATCTTAACCATACATTACATGAATTTTTAACTTATTTAAAAAAATATTACCTATATAAACTGTGTTTGGTTTAAAACAACTCAGTCTGATCTACAGTGAATTAATGAATGAAGATTTAAAACTTCATACTGTGATGTGACATGATTATAGCTCTAGACTGATCTTTGACTTTGGGAATAACATTCTTGAACATTAGCTATTCTTGGCATAAAAGGAAGAAAGTCCTCCAAATAAACCAAAGCTTAAGTAAGTCATAGAAAGCTATATTTCATCTTTTATTTACATTCTAGTTATAAATAAATATTGAATCAATGGCTCCTAGGTTCATGAGGCATGTGGCTGGCCAGAGTCGCTTTAAAAAGGAGAGTAGAAACCACAAAACTGTCCCAGCCTTTGTATCTGTTTATCCTCTCAAAGTGAGCTTCACTGGTGTCTCAGATGGTAAGGAATCTGTCTGCAATGCTGGAGACCCAAGCTCAATCCCTGAGGGAGGAAGATCCCACCATCTCAAAATCTATTGTTGTTATTGTTGTTTAGTTGCTAAGTCATATCCGACTCTCCTGCGATCCAATGGACTGTAGCCCACCAAGCTCCTCTGTCCATGGGATTTCCCAAGTGAGAATACTGGAGTGGGTAGTCAATTCCTTCTCCAGGGGATTTTTCTGACCCAGGGATCAAACTCATTTCCCTGCATCAGCAGGCAAGTTCTTTACTGTGAGTAACCAGAGAAGAGTTCTGTGCCTTCATAATAAATCTGAATGCAAAGCAAAAGCATGGTTCTAACATTCTCTCATTTCTCAACTTTTCGTACTCCTAGGGACACAGGCTCAGAGCATATTTACAGGGCAGAAATGGGGTCTATCCTTCTCTTCACAAGTATTACTGGCTTGCTGCATTTTCAGGATAACTTCAAGATAAATGATCATGTCTTAAAGGAATTCAGAGGCCCCCATCTTTTCCAAGTAAACATTAAACCTTACAAATGCCAGCAAAAAATGCTGACCTGTAAAAAATAAACCTATAATAAAATAGCAAAGCACAAGTATTCTTAAATATGTTTACATGAAGTCAAATATCTAAGTTCACAGAGAATTTGTCTTGCTTCTATGTGCTTTGGTTTTATAACAAAACTTCATTTGTGAGAAGGTAAAGGTTAGAATATTCTCGCAAAACTGATTTACATAAAACTTGCTTTTGACATATGTTGTGTTATATGCCTTTGTGTCACTTTTTTGGTAAAGTTTTTCTTATTACTGTATTTATAAAGAAAAGAAAAACAGAGAACATACAAATCCCTAGCATGCCTGTTAGATCTTCCAAAGGCACCAATTGAATTTCTCATCACCCTTCGTCCCCTCCTTAAGGCTTAATCATAGAGCTGAAACTAGAGAAAACAGCTGTTCTTGAAAACCACAAGGGGCTCAAGTATTTATTTTTGCTATGAAAATTGAGCGAATTTGTACAAACCTTTTGACGTTATCTTGCAAAATAAACTCTAAAGTAGTACCTCTTTCTTAGAAAATAGTTCAGTTTTTTAAAAGAAACAATTAAAAATGTCTATATGATCAAATAAAATTAATTAGAAAGTTTGTAGACATAAAGTCAATGAGACCATGGAAAGCACATGAGTCATATGACCTAGTTGAGTTTATTTAGAACACACACACTTACAAAAATTTGGGATTCCATCAAAACCAGATTGTTTCCCGTACTGTTCCCCAACTAAAAATTAGAAGGTCAAAGGAAAATTGTACAAAAATGTCCCAAAAAGCAATTCATGAAAATTGTCTAACAACTAACAAAACAAAATAAATGGAAGAGTAAGAGGAAGAACATGTTTTATCATTTTGAATTTTATACATTAAAGCCTGTTCAATAACTGAACAGGCTTTAACATATAAAAATATATGATTTTTATATCATATATTATGTGTTATTAACTTTCATATAATACCACTTATCTTTTCCTTTAACAATTATCAGAAAAATTGCTCTAGCAAATTCATTTTTCAGATGTAAAATGAAACAGTGTAACTAAGACTTAAAGAGCACAGAGAGCTATTTTGGAATGTGCTTGCTCTCAAGAAAGTGAGATTAAAATAAATGCATTAATTGATTATTGTTCTTCATGAGAATGAACAATTTCAAGCAGAGAGAAACTTCAGCTCTGTTTCAAAAGGTCAGCAGTGATGGTATTTAAGAGGAAAACTGAAGTCACATTTTAAAAACTTGAGACAGATGCTTTATATTAAAAGCCTTCTCTGATGAGGTCCTTTTATGGTGACTGGAGTCTGTTCTCCTTGGTGGGTATAGACTGAAAGAAAAAACAAGTTATTGTCCTCCACTGATTCTTTTATGTGCCTTAACTGCACATATTTTTAAGGAACAATTGGAATTTCTGCACCCTGGCTTCATCTGCACTCCGATTGCTCTCAGTAGGAGAAGTCTCTCTGTCTTTCCCTTACCACCCTCCCTTTCTTCCTCTCTTTCTCTCTCTCAATATATATACATAGATGTATATATATATAACTAAAGATTCTAGAAATGTGACTCTGAAATTGGTATAAGTCAATTATTAAAGTAGCTTGGGGTATTCAATAGAAAATGTGGAAAATTTTTAGAGACATATTTCTTTTTCTTTCAATCCCTAAAGGCTAAAACATCGAAAGAAAACTGTCTAAATATGAATATATATTGGCAAGACTAATGTATATTTATGACTGCCAAAATTTCAAGATTACTGATACAGATTGTGGTATGTCTATGTGGCCAGAAAGATCATTGTGAAATGAACAATCTTTTCCATCCAGCACTCATCACAGAATATTTCTTGGTATATGTGAAACCACAAATACATCAGTGGGAACTTACTCGTATGGAAATACTGTAGTCAAACCACTAATCATGGCAGCCAGATTTCCCAGAATAAGGCAGTTACTCTAGAAATTATGCCAAATGCTTGGGTTAAAAATATGGTTTCAAAAATTGCAGATCAGCATAATATGGAAAAGTTATTAGCAAACTAAAAAAATGTGGATATAAAGTAGACAGTGTTGAACAGTAATTCCATGTTGCCTTTTATTTTCTCAGATGTAGAGTCTCAAAAGAGAGTTGCAAAGAGCATCAGTTATACATTTCATTCAAACTTATTGCATCTAAATATTTCTATCCTGCCTAAATGAATTGTAATTACAAATTATGAAATACCTTTGTATAGATACCTTTGTATAGGGTTCCATATAGAAGTATTTTTTCTAATTTTAGAAAGCATACTTATTCAGATGTTCTCATAAAGTTATTCTTGGCTTTGTTATTTGACACTTCATATTGATTGTAAATTGATATGAATTACAGTCAAGGCAATTTTGGAGATAGAAATATGTGATTTCTATTTATTTATAGTAATAAATAAATAGATTTAACTTGAGAGGCAGAGAATCCCACTATGTTTAAGCTTTTATAAGAACTTCAAATTTTGAAAAGAAAGAAAAATGCAATGAATAAGTGTATATTCATTAAACATGTTCAGTTTTGTATCAAGATTTTGTGAAAATAAATACACTAATAAGTTTCTACTTCTTAACTTTAATGTGTTTTTAATGCTATATGATGTTCATTCATTCTACACAATATTTTAAGTTACCCTGCACCCATATAAGTGATGCTTTTTCTGATTCCCTATTAATTTAGCAGTACATATTGACAGAAAACTTTATTCAGTATCTTTCACTGAACTATTTCAGTAGAGCAGAAATCATCGATTAGTGCTGTGATGAAAGAATCATTTACTATCAACTGTTCTAGCTTAGGTTTCTCCCAGAGTATATTAAATTGTTTAGATAATTTGACTGAAACGTCTGATTACTATGTTATAATCCTTTATTTCTATATACGTGATAGTTCAACATGGACTAGTGGGTTTCTATATGAATAGTCTAAAGACCACAAGTTGTAGATACATTGTTAAAATGAAGAATTGAAATATCAGATCATGTAATTAAAAATGGATTAAAGACTTGAAACTATAAAACTTTTACAAGAAAACATTGGGAGTAAGGTGTTTGGCTTTGGTTTTAGTAGGTTTTTTTTTGGGGGGGAGGGGAAACTGTCTCCTTCAGCAAGGGAAGTAAAAGCAAAAATAAACAAATGGGACTACATCAAACTGTAAAGCTTTTGAACAGCAGAGGAAATGGATCAACAAAATGAGAAGGCCACCTACTGAATGTGAAAAGATTTTGCAAACATTATGCCTGATAAGGGGTTAATATCCAAAGAACTCATATAACTCAACATCAAGTAAACAAACAACGTGATTAGTAAATGGGCAGAGTATCTGAATAAACCTTTTCCCAAAGACACAGATGGCTTACAGGCACATGAAAAGATGCTCAATATCACTAATCATCAGAGAAATGCAAATCAAAACCACAATAAGGTATCATCTCACACCTGTCAGAATGGCTACTATCAAAAAGACAACAAATAACAAGTGTTGGCAAGGACATGGAGAAAAGGGGAGCTTGGTACACTGTTGGTGGGTATGTAAATTTTGGGGCACCTACTATGGAAAACAGTAAGGAGTTTTCTCAAAAAGTTAAAAGTAGAACTACCATATCACCCAGCAATTCCACTTCTAGGTATTAATCTAAAAAAAAAGCACTAATTTGAAAAGATAAATGCATTCCTATGTATATTGCAGCTTTATTTACAGTAGCCAAGATATGGAAGCACCCTCAATTCCCATTAATAGATGAATGGATAAAAGAGATGTGGTATGCATACACACACACACACACACAATGGAATATTAGCCATAAAAAGAATGAAGTCTTACCATTTGTGACAACAAGGACGGTCCTGGAGTACTATGCTTAGTGAAATAAGTTTGATAGAGAAAGACAAGAACGGTAAGACCTCGCATTTTTGTGGAATCTGACAAAGAAAACAAACGAACAAACAAAACTGAAAGAGAGTTATGGATACAGAGAAGAAACAGGGTTGCCAGAAGGGAGGGGCTGGGGAAAGGAAAGAAATAAGTGAAGGAGATTAAGAGGGACAAACTTCCAGCTGCAAAATAAATGAGTCACAGCTATGAAATGTACAGTGTGGGAAATATATTCAATAGCTATGTAATAATATCTTAGTAAGGTAACTAGACTAGTGGTGATTGCTTTGAAACGTGTAAAAATATGGAATTGCTATGCTTTGTAACAAGAACACAGTGTTGTTCAATTATACTTCAAAAAACAAACTAATAGGAAAATAGATCAAATTTGTGTTTACCAGTGGTGGGGGAAGAGAAGGGGGAACTGGCTGAAGGCAATCAAAAGGTACAGACTTCCAACTTAATTTATCCCCAGATAAGTAATATAAAATATGATAAATATAATCAACAATGTTGTATGTTAAATAGGAAAGTTGTTCAGTTCTAATTGTTACTTGGAACTTTGATTCTAGCTTCATTTTATGGTGGAAATTAACTTCATGCATAGCGATAGCTTATTCAGGGTGTGTTGTCTCCCCAAATTACTAACGTTAAAGTACTCTGAAGTGGACTTGATGATTCTCAGAAAAAGTATAAAGTGTGAGAGCTTTGTCTATCCTTAACGATATCTGCCTTTTCTAAACTAAAACTTCTACATTAAATAATGTACAATATTTCTACATTATTTTACATTACATAATCTTATGGCTTCCATAAGATGTTACAGAAAATGAAATTTTTGGAGATCTCAATATTTGGCTGAAATCCAAAATACTGATAGTGTTGACTGCAGACAAGGATGTTGCACAACAGAAACTCCGATTCATTGCTCTGAAAATGGAAAATGGTACAGCAACTTGGAAGACAGTTTGGCAGCTTTTTATGAAATTAAATATGTCCCTACCATTCGATTCAATAAACATTCTCATGGTTATTTATCCAAGTCATTTGGAAATTTATGTTTCACAAAAACCTGCATGTGAATGCTTATAGCAGCTTTTTTCATGATTGTCAAAAACTGGAAGCAACCAAGATGTCCTTCACTAGGTGAATGTATAAAGCAACTGTAGTTTACTTGTACAAGGTATATACATGTAATACTATTAAAGGGAAAAAAGATATGACCTATCAAACCATGAAAAGACATTGGTGAATCTTAAATGCCTGTTTCTAACTGAAAGAAGTCACTCTGTAAAGGCTATCAGTGTATGATTCAAAGAATATTTTATTATGGAAAAGGCAAAACTGGAGCCATGGTAAAAATATGTGTTTGCCAAAGGTTTGGGGAACGGGAGAGGATTTAATAGATGAAGCATAGAAAACAATTTAAGGCAGTGAAAGTATTTTGTCTTACACTATAATGGTGGATACATGACACTGTGGAGCAAAAGACTGAACCTTAACGCATGAAAAATTTTAAAAATCACTTAGGATATTGGGGGATCCCAGGACGAAAGGCAGAATATAGCAAAAACAATCTAACTGTACTATGAACGTGTGAAACAAGTTCCCTGGAAGGGGAGGGAGGGAGTAAATGTCCTGGCCTCAATAAACTTGGAAAGAAGTGGAGTCTACAAGACTAGAGGCAAAGGGAACTACGCGTAAGCAATATGCTATAGATATTAGAGTTATTTCACATGGGGGTAGGGATTAATAATTCTGACACCACTACACGTGTATATTGTGATTAAACAACGAAGTGAACCTATGTCCAATGGTAATAGCCAGATTTCTCACTTCTGGAATGGAGGGTTATAGATAAGCAAAGGAAGAAAGCTACAGTGATCTTGTGGAAATTGATGGAATTTGGATACATCAGCAAAAGCCCATTTTTTAGATTAAAATAGTTACATATACAAATATTTATAGATATGTGAGCATGTACCAGTTATTATTCACACATATTGCTCCCTGCTTTGTCAGCTTAGAGGATCCAGAAGTGATGCATTTAGTAACAATGAGCACATGTTACCTAGATCTTGATTTCTAGTAAAAGGAACTAGGGTACTTCTTGGAAAAAAAAAGCAGCTGATTCTATAATCTTGGGGAAAAGTATACAAGATGATGCTGCAGTCTTCTGTAGTGTCTGAACACAAGGGGCTGGTAATAAGAAAAGAAAACCACAATGATGGCGTATATCTGAGGGACACAGGAATCAACTGAGAGAGCTTCCCATGGCCAAAGATGGAAAAAAAATGAGCAAGAAAATAAAATAGAATTCGATTATGATCCAGTGCTAAAAATAAATGTTCATGAGTTTATATTGATATAAACAAATGATTAGTAAGTTACTAAATTGTGGAGAAAAGATAAACATGCCATACAGAAGGATTCCAAATAATTTGTGTAGATACTTTGCCCTCAAGGAAGTGAAGCATAACTCTCTACTCCTTAAGTGTGGGCTGTTCAGAGAGAAGCCCAGCATAGTAAAGAAAGGTAAAAAAAAAAAAAAAAGCATAGCATCAAAAGTCAGGAAAAGTTAACTTTATGGAGGAGAAGCCTGATCAACTCTATCTCTGACAGGTGATCAGGGTTCACATCAGAAGTAATCAATCACATTGATAGTATCTACCCTTGAAATGATGTAATGAAGATGACACTTTATCTCTGAGGACTTCCTCTCATAAAACCACAGCTCCATCTAATCATGAGGAAAAAACACCAGACATCAGAATAGAGAGTTATTCTACAAAATAGCTACCCAGTATCAAAAACTAGGGCAACATGAGAAATTATCACAGTAAAGAGGAGCCTAAGGAGACTTAACTACTTATAATGTGGTATCCCGGATGGAATCCAGGAAAAGACAAGGGACATTAGACAAAAACTAAGGAAATCTGAATAATTTGTCAACCTCAGTGAATAATAATACATCAATCTTAGCCATTTATTGTAACAAATGCACTACACAAAACAAGTTAATAATAAGAGTATATGTATGCAGTGCATATGAATACCTTGTACTATCTTTGTGATTCTTCTGTAAATCTAAGAATATTCTGAATTTTAAAAGTTTATTTTAATGAATTTTAACAACTTCTTGGGATATGTGGAAATCTATGTGTTTGCTGGATATAGTTTTTTATGAATATAACACTAAAAATATTAAAAAGCAAAATATAGATAAAAGAAGAAAAATTAAGTGCCTTTTTTTCCCCCTAGACCTAAGCAGTAGAGGAAATGACCGATCTAAAGAGTACAAGAGACTGTGCATCAGAAATGCAGAAGGGGTGATAAACCAGAAGTAAGTAAGCTGTAATTTTACATGAATTCAATACAAATATTAGATTTAAGTTGTAGAAATGTTACAAAATGATATTTTCAACATTATTTCCAAAGACACTGTTTATTTCAAGAGTTAGTGTCTGCCAAGGGTAGATAAAGACATCTTGGGAGATGAAAAATTACTGTTACTTAATATACTTAAGGTTAGGCAGAAGGAAAGGCATATACACATATTAATACATATGCTGTTGTCTGGTCATAGATTAAAAATGCAAAAATAAAATCAATGAAAGCAAATGAACATAATCTCACAGTAGATGGCACATAAATACTTTGAGTAACTTTTTTTATTTGCAACAATCATGGGAAAGATGTTGAATTCAAGTCAAAGTGACTTCTACTTGCTCATTCTATTGAGTCAGTCAGGTCAGACCAGGATACTGTGTCAACAAGTGACCCCCAAGTATCAGAAAAGAGTAACAGTTGATTTTCACTCACACTACCTGTCCATTGCAAAATGCTGCTTCTGTTTATCTCAAGGCAGATATACTCTAGGCTAAAAGAGCTGTCTCTAACTAGGGCACTTCTGATTGTGAGGTGAAAAGAAAAAAGTCACGATGACCCATTCACTAACTCTTCAAACTTCTGCTTGGTAGCATCCCACAACACTTTTGCTCAGAAGTGAGCACATATTATTTCATTGACCAAAGCAAGTACATACCTACTCCTGAGTTCATCAGCAAAGGGCTACAGAAGGGAAACTACTAAGGGAGGAAGCCAAATTTTGCATTAATATAGTCCATGATATATATTAAATGCCTCCAATACTTATTAACTTTGTGACCTTTGAAAAAATACTTAGTATCTTTAAGTGTCAGTCTCCTTACCTATAAAACATGAATAGTGTTTAGTCACAGAGTTAAGGACAAAATGAAACTGAACACATAAAATGTCTAGATTAGTTAAGAACTAAATAAATGATAGCTATTATTATAAAAATGAATGCAGAGGTACTGTTACAGCCATGAAATTCTTATGCTTTAAACAAGTCTTAGGTAATAAAAATAAAGCAGTAAGGAAAGTAATATAAAAGGGCTTAACCTTGTGTTTTTTTTAATGTTTTATATATCATCAAATGACTTATTAACAAATATTGCTTCAATATAGTTTTTCAGAATAACTTCATTTTGTCTGCTCCATAAACTGTTCTGCAATTTTGAGCTGCCTATTTGCTCCATATGATATCTTTAATGAAAGTGGGGTTCAATCTTTACAGGATTGGATGTCCAGAACTAAATAAATCATAACAAGACCTACATAATTGAAAACAGGAATTTTGGTCTTTTGAAGGGCTTACCCCTGCAATAGCAGCCATTGGCGTGGCTTTCGAAATGGGCCTGTGTCTGCCAGAAACCTTTGTGCTGAGCATGGCTACAGAACCCAGAGTCCCACAAAGTCTAACCCAGGTTGCCTTACTGGGAAGCCAAAAAACGATGTGCTTTTTCTATGGTTTGAAATTTATCCCAAGGAAGAATTCGGACCAAAACCAAACTTGGCTAAAATTCTTTAAAAATGTGAGTACTCAGGCAACTAAAATATGCTGAATTATAAATGGCTGCTAACAGAACATCAGTCCACTTTTGCTTCATAGAACATGGTAGACATGGAGTAGAATGTAATTATAGTTTGCTTAGATGCACGGCCCTTGTCTTTCTTCCTCTTGAAAATCTGAATATTTGGTTTCCATGAGTCTACACTCTTCTAATACTCCCTTTTTTGCAAGTACAAATTCTTTCTCTCTCACTAGTAAATCTCCTCTCACATTCTTATAGTTTTATCCATTTCTACTTGGATATTATTAAAGCCTTTCATTTAATGTTATTTTATGTGATATCATCTGCTTTTCATCTTCAGCTTTTAAGAACTTACTAACAGCAAGTATAAAATATATTTTTTATGACCTTCAATATCTAGTACAGTGCTTTTATAAATAGTCATCTGCCTATTCATCATTTTTGTTGATTTTGTTGCTATCCTTTACAAAAAATGATGTTTTTCCTCAAAGATAATTATGGTCTGAGGGTTGACTCAGAGAAATAGTTGATCAATTTTAACTGAGGAAGCAAAAAATTTTTGAAATATTTTTGAGTCAGTCAATGCTAATAGATGAACTTTGCTAATAAAGGCACAATTTAAATTTGTATTTATCCTCCATAATTCCCTAAAAATGAGTGTTTAAGGTGTTCCCAGCATTGAAACAACCAATTGCTCTCCTTGCATAAAGGCAGAAGGGAGTACAGATACTTCCAGCAAAAATGTGGGAGGTTGGGTAAAAAAAGGAAACTTGAGAATTATTAAAGGATGGATTACCCAGGATGGAAGATCTGGGGTAAACAATCCCAAACTGGGCTTTAAATCAGAGAAATTAAAGAGGATGAATACAAGAGTGAAGTGAAGTCACTCAGTCATTTCCAACTCCTAGTGACCCCATGGACTGCAGCCTACCAGGCTCCTCCGTCCATGGGATTTTCTACGCAAAAATACTGGAGTGGGTTGCCATTTCCCTCTCCAAGAGATCTTCCAGACCCAGGAATTGAACCTGAGTCTCCCACATTGTAGGCAGACGGTTTACCGTCTGAGCCACCAGAGAATACAAGAGAGGGCTACTGAATTGGACAGTCTGATCTGTAATTTAGTAAAAATCTCTCATGAAGTTTCACAATGGGGAGAAAAGATAAGCAGTACAGCAGCCTTTAACAGGTGGATGATCCTGAAGGTAAAGACCTCCCTTCTCCAGAACCCTGGGAAGAAAGCATGGCCAAAGGGGGCCAGCAGCACTTCTGAGAATCCAAGAATCACCTAAGGAAAGACCACATTGGAAGGTGTGGCACTGGGAGGTGGGAGTCAAGTTAACAACATCTTTCAAATATATGCTAAAGCAACTAAGATGTAATAATGCCGTAGGGCAAGTTCCCTAGGGAAAAGAATCTGAGATGGATATTTGCATCCAGATGGTTCCCTGGGGATTGTTTTCGGTAATGACACCTGTGCAGGAATGAGGGATCTGGATTGGGCAGAAGGAGATGTTGAACTGTGATGCATCAATGGCTCCAACCATCCGATAAGGAACTGGGGGGCTGGTATGACCCTTAAGAGATATTCTGAATTGAAGAAAGAGGGCTGTACCTTCCCATGGATTAGTGGTTATATGCAGTTTGCTTTGGAGTGAGGCAGTTAATTCTGGTGAGGCATCTCCCTTTGGTCAAAGTAATTACTAGGGAAGGACTCAACTAGAAGCCATTAGAAAGTGGTGATTCTGGAAGCCACGAACATGAGTGCCTTGGAACATCCTCATGGAGGTCTGTGGGTATCTAAGCTCTTCCCGTTTGGGAACAGTCCCTCCATGGTTTGGGCTGTTCTTTGTTTCACGAGGAAATATACTTGAGTAAGATTAGTAGGAAAAACTAGAGCTCCCACCACTGCAGCTTGTATTTAGAAAGAAATGATGCTCATCATTATCCATTAAGTTCTTGTCATAGCTGGCACCCTTTTCTGTGTAAATGTTCACTCTAGCGGGGAAACCAAGATGCTTATTCATGAGACTGAGCCTCTGCGTAACATTTTTTTAGTTTATAACTTCTGCTTTTGTTTCTTTCTCATCAACATTGAGCACAGAATTACCAAGCAGTACCCCAGTAGATTACCTGGTCCCATTGTGTAGCAGCAGCCCTATTTCCACCTGGTGACCAGGATCAGTTATTACTACCAGGATAGTGTTGCCTTTCCTTGCCAGAAGATTTCTTGTACAAGGAGTGTGAAATAAGTGATGGCATAGGTAGCATAAAGTTTAATGGGACTCTTGCTATTTTCCTAGTAGAGGAACTTCTGCATTAAGAATCAAAACTTCTGAAGCCACAGAGCCAAAAATTGCAGGACCTAGAAGCATGAATTCCTCATGTGGGTCATTGCAAGTAATTGTAAGCAGGACCACACTTAATATATTCTACCTGGCAGTGACCTGTCACTGATAATGGTCATTGATTAAAAGTCTGTATTACACTGTGGAGGATGACTTGCCATGCTAATGGAAAGTCATCTCCAAGTTGGTACCTTAGGTGCTTTGGCAAAAGGCCATAATGCTATCAGGAGCTCAGTTTTTGGATTATATAGTATGTGATTGAACCGGTGGATCCCATGAATATGTGCCCATACTATCCCTTTTATTCTATGAAATAGGTCTCTTGGTCTGATGTGATGTTATTCAGGAATTCTTTGTCAATAGAAAAAGCTCTATTTAAGCACTCAAGTTTTATAGGCAAGAAAGGTAAAACCATACCCAATAGTATAGATGGATTGCAATGCCTTCCATGGTAAAGTGGTCAAATGTAGTAAGTAAGTAAAGTCGCTCAGTCGTGTCCGACTCTTTGCGACCTCATGGACTGTAGCCTACCAGGCTCCTCAGTCCATAGGATTTTCCAGGCAAGAGTACTGGAGTGGGTTGCCATTTCCTTCTCCAGGGGATCTTCCCAACCCAGGGATCGAACTCAGGTCTCCCGCACTGCAGGCAGATGCTTTACCCCTCTGTAAAGTTGCCATCAAATGCCACTTCTCCTCCTCACAGAATAGTACTTATTTAGGGAATTTCGGATGTTTCCTGTTGCTAGAAGAATGGCATTAGGCAATAGCAGTGGCTAGATTAGCTTTAGGGAATGAGTGCTTAGGCTGCTAGACTATGCATTGCTTCTGTCTCTGTCACCACGCTACTCTGTTCTTATAATTATTTTTTTGGAAGACAGAAGCTGCCTGTGTCTACCAAAACTGGGCCAAGTCATTCTGATGACCTGGGTGTATGTTGCCTCCTCCACGGTGGTTGTTAACACACAATACAAAAATCTTCATGCTTCATACTTAAGACTATAAAGCCACCCATGTGCCATAAACCCAGATAGGCATGTTCTTTCTTTCTTTTTTTCATTGGAGTATAGTTGCTTTCCAATGTTGTGTTAAGTTTCTGTTGTACAGTAAAGGATATAGCCACATGTATACAGATACGCTTGTTCTCAGTCTTTCAATATTTCTCTAGGTCTCAGACCACCCAACACATTTACTCATCACTGCCTATAATTGTGTGTATATTATTACAAGGGGGCAACCCCCTTCATAAAGTGGATGAGTAAAAGCATCATCTAAGATCTGCCCATATTGAGGATTTCCCATCCCCATGGCTTGCTGAGTAGCCAAATGGAAAAACATCCATTTTCCAGATAAAAACACATGCCATTCATCTGAGATCCAGTTAATCTCTTCTAAAAATTCCATTATCCACACAATGAAAGTGAAGCATAAAGAGTTTGGAATCTCAATATCTCAGAGCTACGTTAGACTAGAGATCTAATATTTCCCAGTTTCCCATTCACTGAGCTAATATTCAGAAGAAAAAAAAAATGCTCAAAACAGCAACAAAAAAACTAGATCTGTGCTTGTCTAACTCATAAATAACTAACTTGATCTATCATAAGCGATGATATAACATTATATATTAAAGTAAAATATTGTTAACAGAATGCTGTCATGAGCAGTAGACTCTAGGTCTCTAAATCCTGAATTCGACCCCATATCTGCTATTGGTGAGTTGTATGATACAAGAGAATTTACTCAAACTCTCTATGCCTCAAGGAGTATAACCATGAAAAAACTTATAATATGATAAAAATTGGTTCAATTAGTACTGTTCTTTATTATTATTTTTATGTTTATTACCTTAAAAAACCAAATGGGTATTATTGTGCTAAAAATTGTCCTGAAAATATGCTGTATGTATTGTGCCATGCTTTTAAGTAGGTGAAAGTAGACCTGTCTGAAGCCCAAGCGACATAAGACAGACAAGTCGTCAGGGAAGGAGACAGTAAAGTCAGCCACCAACAATGGGAACAAAATAGAGCAACTGGTAAACATGCAGAACAAAGTGAGTGCTAATTATACTGACTGTTCGATTTTTATTATTTTAAAATTAAGATTATTTTAGAAGCTGCTTCCCAATTTGTCTCTACAGTGCTTCAGAATTACTTCTTAACTTTACATTTTCTAGCAGAATTTCAACCTTTAAATATTTTTTTAAATCAAATTAAATTTCGATTTCAGGTAAATATGGCTTGAAGGTCCTTGGCGGTACACCCACTGACTCCTGATGTTCTGCCATTGGTAATCCATTGCTTTCTCTAGAACTCACTATTTTAAAGTAAAATAATTCTGTTCTAAAAATAAAGATGCAATTATCAACATTACTTGATCACTGATTTGCTTGTTATATCCAACAACCATAGAGCACCAGAAAGATCCTCAATGAAACTTGTAAACATTTATACTTTAGATGTGGACAGAGGTAATTGAAACACTTTGTATAATTCAATTAAAAATTCTAGGAAGTTCTGTGTAATTTAATAGAATAGGCAAACAAGCAACCCCAGATAAGCCAGATTTACCTGACAAAAGCATGTAGGTGACTAGTTTTCAAATTTTCCTCAATTGTTTTCAGGGTTTGGGGAAAGGAAATACTCGTCTGGTTCCAACTCCAGTATTGATGTGCTGTGTCCCTTTGGTAAATTAACCTCTTCATGCCTGTCTTTTCCTTAAAAGAAGAATGGTATATCTCTGCTTATTTAGTTGAGAAGGTGAAGGTGAATGATATGTAGAATAATGGGTGTTAAAGTACTAAAAAGTATAAAATACACCAAATACAAGAAATTGTTCTTATTCATATTAGTTATGAAGGAATCAAGAAGATTTAAACTTGATGTTTCATTAATAAATATATACTTGAGGGAGGAATAAATTAGGAGTTTGAGATTAGCATATACACACTACTATATATAAAATGATAATCAACAAGGACCTATTGTATAGTATAGAGAACTATACTCAGTATTTTATACTAACCTATAAGGGGAAAGAATTGAAAAAGAATATATATATTCAGAATATATATAATTGAATTTTGTTGTTGTTATTTAGTTGCTAAGTCGTGTCTGACTCTTTGCAACCCCATAGACTGTAGCCCACCAGGCTCCTATGTCCATGGGATTTCCAGGCAAGAATACGGGAATCAGTTGCCATTTCCTCCTCCAGGGAAGCCCCATATAAACGAATATATATGTGTGTATATATACATACTGAATCACTTTGTGTATACCTGAAACTGACACAACATTGTAAATCAACTATACTTCAATAAAAAAGGTAAAAAAAAATTAAAAATAAATGAATATAAGCTTGACCTCAATGAATACTAAATATACTTGCTTATAGTGAAATGAGGACCTATATGGACACTTTTAAAGTATACAAAATAATATAATTGTCATTCATGGGCAGTACAAGAGGGATGATTATGCCTTTCTGGTTGGGAGAGATAAAATGTGCTTCTCAAAATGATGCCTTAGGTTTTATACAGTTATCTGGAAGGACTAGAGAATATGTTGCTTTTCTTTCAGCAGATTTCACACGTTTAACCACTGCAAGCTGGCCTGATATAAAACTTGACACTACCATAATAGAAGATAAGGTTAGAGAAGGAAAGGGAAAAGAGAGAAAGAAAAAAACACCTTTAAATCCTTATTGAAGGGATATCTTATTCTGATAATCTCTCTCTCATCTTCACGGATCACAATTTGATGATCATGGATGAATCACAATTTGATGACAATTTTCTACAAGGAGAAATGAAGTCTTGTAGCAGAACAATTTATTTTTTGCCTTCCTTTTTCTTGCGTGACTGACCACAGACTGAACCCGTCACTGCAATTGTGCTGTTTCCACTTTAGTTTATTCCCTGATGTGAAAAGATATCACGTTTCCGTTGTTTCTGGATAAACTCAAGCACTAGCTAAGCCACAGCATGTCTTGGGGCTTTGATCTAAGCCTCTGTCTATGGTTCGTAAGCCTCAGATGGTGCTATGGTTAAATATTTGCAAACTTTCTATTTTTTATAAAACTGTTAAGTTCTATTGGAGTAAATCTGGTTATTTTCCTTCCTTGATCAGTCTCTACTTTTCCAGATGTTTGATATGAAAGAATATAGTCTGCCTATCATACAAATAAATACAAAGTCTTTCTCTAAGAAATAGATATTTCCATTGCAACCTCTAATTTAGCATTTTTTTTTTCTTGGAAGTAATTGTGTAAGCTTGAAGATTTATGATTTTAGTTTGTTCATTTTATATCTCAACATCACTGAAATTTTTTTAAATAGTTTAATAGCCTAATTTTTAAAACTGAATTGATCAAAAAATTCAACAAGCAGACTCCAGGCTCAAATTTTATCAGATGACTCATTTTAATTGTTCTAATTATCTGATATTAAAGTTAAGTAATTTGAGACTAATTCCCAAAAGTATATTTAATCATGGCATATAGTAGACTTTCAACTTTATAAGACCAGATTTTGGAGGCAAATTGTCAATGTGAGTGGCTGTTCAATGCCACTTCCTTTCTGGCTCTATCAGTTCTTAATGACATTATGGAGATTAGCTAAACTCCTGGGAGGCAGGATAAATTTTATCTGTCAGCTCATCTGTGAAGTCTTCTCTACTGTGCACTACTTCCTCATGGGCTTCCCAGGATAGGCTTCCTTCCAGGAGAGGCTTCCTCTCCCAGGGCTTCCCAGGCAGAGGTAAAGAATCTGCCTGCCAGTGCAGGGGACACAAGAGATATGGGTTCGACCCCTGAATTGGGAAGATACCCTGGGGAAAAAAAAAAAAGGCAATGTACTCCAGTATTCTTGCCTGGAAAATCTCATGGACAGAGGAACCTGGAAGGCTACAGTCCATGGGGTCTCAAAAGGCTGAGCACGGCAGGACACTGGCTCTACTCCACGCCGGTCACGTGCTCTAGAACTATAGTGTAGATAACTTGAAAACTAGTTCCCATGTATGATTTATATAGAAATATGTTTACATTTTTTCCTTCTTATATTCATCCAGCCACATATACACACAAACATATACAGTGCTGTGTACTATTTGGAACAGAGTACATAATATAAAATATTACATTTTATTCTTGTATTTTGATCAATAAAGAATGAATGAAGGCATTTTTGTTAACAGTACACATAACAGTTCCTTGAGCTTTTAATATAAGCTAAAATTGAAAAAGTTCTAAAAGTTCTAAGCAAGTAAAATATTATTGCTTGAGGCTTAATTCCCCCTCTTACTTACTAAGAGAGATCTGATTTTGTTTATGATATCAACTGGCCAGATTAAAATTTTTTACCTCCTCAAATTCCTTTGCAGCCATTGTATACCATTCATGGCCAAATCTATATGATTCATTGATATAAAGGGAAAGAGTCAGTTGGGTAATCTTTACTTTCTTTTCTCTTTTCCATCTTGGAATACAAGCATGATGCCTAGATATTCTTAACCAATTTGTGCCATATGGATAAAAGCTGGATACTACCAATAATAGAAAACATGTTGAACTATCTTTAATGGCGTGGTCCTCACCCACATACCAATTTGAGCTATTTACCTCTGAATTTCTTGCTATGGATGGAAAAAAATAGCTAATCCAGTAGATTAAAGTTTCTGATGCATGAAACCAAACACAATAACAAAAATATATCAATAAAAACTTATGGGTCTTAAAGTGATAGCCCTATAACTTGAATTTTTGTCTCTTTGCTTTTCAGTATTTGAATTTTCCTGGCTTGAAGGAAAAAATAAAATATTTTTCTTTTTTTGGTTAGCAGAGTTCCTTCCTGGAAAGTAGGTTTAAAGCAAAAAAAAAAAAAAAATGATAAATTAAGGCTATTTTTTTTTAATAAAATGAATACTGAGCTCAAAAAACAATGTAGAGAATAATTGAAATATTTATATGAAAAACTTAACTACTTTGTGCACATTTTTATGATTTTATAAATTTTTTCTCTTCTATTAATGAAAGTTTACTGTCTCATACTTTGTCCACAAAGGTCTGCCTAGTCAAATCTATGGTTTTTCCAGTAGTCATGTATGGATGTGAGAGTTGGACTATAAAGAAAGCTTGAGTACAAAAGAACTGATGCTTCTGAACTGTGGTGATGGAGAAGACTCTTGGGAGTCCCTTGGACTGCAAGGAGATCCAAACAGTCAATCCTAAAGGAAATCAGTCCTGAATATTCATTGGAAGGACTGATGCTGAAGCTGAAGCTCCAATACTTTGACCACCTGATGTGAAGAACTGACTCATTGGAAGAGACCCTGATGCTGGGAAAGATTGAAGACAGGAGGAGAAGGGGATGACAGAGGATGAGATGGTTGGATGCCATCACTGATTCTATGGACATGAGTTTGAGTAAGCTCTGGGAGTTGGTGATGGATAGGGAGGCCTGGCGTGCTGCAGTCCATGGGGTTGCAAAGAGTTGGACATGATTGAGTGACTGAACTGAACTAAACTGTCTCATAGGTAGAATTAGGTTAGGACAGATTTTGAAAGATCATAAGGTCGTAAGTGTATTTATCCTCCAGGTATTTCTTGTCTTCAGAGAAATTAGCAGTACTCTGTCTATAACCATATTGGAATTTTCCAGGATAGCTCGAATTTCATCAACATCTGCACCCTGATTACTTTTTTTATTCATTTTACTCTTTTTTCTAAAGCTCTCCCTGTGAGCTATGTTATTTTTGAAATCAAATATAAAGTCTCTCAGATTTTATTCCTTTTTCTTACTCAATAAAACAAATCATTTTGACATTTCAAATCCCTATAGGAGTTCTAAATTTTTCTTCGAGGCTGCCCTTGAATTTTCCTCTGTGTTCTGGAATCCTTCACAGAACTTATCCCCATCTCAGAACTTTCAATACCCCCACCTACAATCTCTGCCTGACACTCAAAGCCTTATAAGACACAGTGCCAAGCCAATTTTTTCAGTTGTGTCTCCTCCTGCATTCCTGTACAAGAGAGGACTGGAGCCTCAGGAACGTGAACTACATTATTTCTAATGGCTCATTTTCAAGGTAGTTCTGAGTACACAATATTCATGAAGGCCCTTAGTGTAGTATAGCTCTTAAGACATTAATTTAAGTAGTTGGTTTAAAAAAAAACAAAAACAAACAAACAAAAAAACAAAACAAAAAAAAATGAGCATCCCATAGAATCTATGTGTTAAGTACAGAGATCTGGTTTGTTGCCAGATTATGGAGCTAAAGTTCATGGAGAGTGAAAGACATATCTCTAAGGTAAGATGCATGTGGTGGAGATGTCACAAATCACCTTCAGCTGACTACTCTCCAGCTGGTTTAGTTCAGTCCTCCAAACCTGTCCTCAATGCACCATCCCACATTGTAATCTTGATGCATATAGAAGCTGTGGGATTATCTACATCAAGTCTGAACAAAGTTTTGTGACACAGTCACATGTTAACTCCTGTGAGGCCACTGGTGGTGGAGGTTAGGGATTCAGTAGTTCAGTGAGATGATCAGCCATACTAGTCACAGAGACAAGATGGATGGTCAAAGAAGATGGAAACTCAAGTAAGACCAAACATTGCAACAGTGTCCCTTAAAGGTGTCTTTTCCTTGGTCTCACTTTGACATTTTTCCTCAGCTGCAATTTTTATACTTTCTTAGGTACCATGACTAGGGTTGAGTACCTTAACTCCCCTATTCTCCTTTCCAGGTTCTTACTGACCTAACTTTTCCCATTTTTCTTTACCCTTATTTTCTTTATCCACTTCAAATAACAATCAAGTATAATTATCTTGTCATGGTTTTTCACTGTAGAACATAGTCTCAATTACAGACTCAGTCATTTGCAAAAACCTCTCTCCAGTTCCCAGAGAAGCTCAGTCATACAACTCCTTGGTTGATGAAAACTAACTTTACTCCAAATTCTAATTACACACACAGATACACACACATGCGCCGCTGCCCCACCCCCCCCAAATATCACAAAGCACTAAATTCTAAACTTAGAATAGATGATGGTTTCTGTTTTGTCTCAATTAAGCTATGTGTCCTACTTTGCCACATAAGGCACATAGCAGGAAAGAAATGGGGGTAAGGCTGTTTCCCTCAGGGACATCCATTATGGGTCTTTAAAGTCCCAGTGCTTATACTACAAAGCTACAGTCATCAAGACAGTATGGTACTGGCACAAAGACAAAAATATAGATCAACGGAATAAAAAAGAAAGCCCAGAGATAAATCCACGCACCTATGGACACCTTATCTTTGACAAAAGAGGCAAGAATATACAATGGAGAAAAGACAACCTCTTTAACAAGTGGTGCTGGGAAAACTGGTCAACCACTTGTAAAAGAATGAAACTAGAACACTTCCTGACACCATACACAAAAATAAATTCAGAATGGATCAAAGATCTAAATGTAAGACCAGAAACCATAAAACTCCTAGAGGAAAACATAGGCAAAACACTCTCTGACATAAATCACAGCAGGATCCTCTATGACCCACCTCCCAGAATATTGGAAATAAAAGCAAAAATAAACAAACAGGACATAATTAAACTTAAAAGCTTTTGCACAACAAAGGAACCTATAAGCAAGGTGAAAAGACAGTCTTCAGAATGGGAGAAAATAATAGCAAACGAAGCAACTGACAAAGAATTAATCTCAAGAATATACAAGCAACTCCTGCAGCTCAATTCCAGAAAAATAAATGACCCAATCAAAAAATGGGCCAAAGAACTAAACAGACATTTCTCCAAAGAAGACATACAGATGGCTAACCAACACATGAAAAGAAGCTCAACATCACTCATTATTAGAGAAATTCAAATCAAAACCACCATGAGGTACCATTACATGCCAGTCAGAATGGCTGCTATCAAAAAGTCTACAAACAAGAAATGATGGAGAGGCTGCAGAGAAAAGGGAACCCTCTTACACTGTTGGTGGGAATGCAAACTAATACAGCCGCTATGGAGAACAGTGTGGGGATTCCTTTAAAAACTGGAAAGAGAACTGCCATACGATCCAGAAATCCCACTTCTGGGCATACACACCGAGGAAACCAGAATTGAAAGAGACACGTGCACCCCAATGTTCATTGCAGCACGGTTTACAATAGCCAGGACATTTAAGCAACATAGATGTCCATAGGCAGATGAATGGATAAGAAAGCTGTGGTACATATACACCATGGAATATTACTCAGCCATTAAAATGAATTCATTTGAATCAGTTCTAATGAGGTGGATGAAACTGGAACCTGTTATACAGAGTGAAGTAAGTCAGAAGGAAAAACACCAATACAGTATATTAACGCATATGTATGGAATTTAGAAAGATGGTAACGATGACCCTATATGCAAGACAGCAAAAGAGACACAGATGTAAAGAACAGACTGTTGGACTCTGTGGTAGAAGGCGAAGGTGGGATGATCTGAGAGAATAGCATTGAGACATGTATATTATCATATGTGAAACAGATCTCCAGTCCAGGTTCAATGCATGAGACAGGGTGCTCAGGGCTGGTGCACTGGGATGACCCTGAGGGATGGGATGGGGAGGGGGATTGGAGGGGAGTTGAGGATGGGGGACACATGTGCATCCATGGCTGATTCATGTCAATGTATGGCAAAAAGCACTACAATATTGTAAAGCAATTAGCCTCCAATTAAAATAAATAAACTAATTTTTAAAAATAAATAAAATAATTCAAGAAAAAAAATATGAAGTCCCAGTGCGAGGGAGCCTGACAATGTTCCTGATATGGGAAATCCCTCAGCTCTAGACTACTGTTACAGAATAAGCCAGAAGCCTTTGGATATACAACAGAAAAGGATGGATACTGCAGAGGCATGGAATGTTTGTTTTGTGGCTGGCATCATAGACCACAAGAACAAGAGACATAGTACACAACGGATGGTGAAGATGCCAAAAAGCCCCAAATTGGGGCGTTACCCATCCCCTGATTCTATGAAATTCAGGATTTAAATCTCTTTCACCCCACAAATTTTCAAGTGTAATCCCTGTAATTGAACTTCAGGATCTGGCAATCGTTCTCCTTCTGTTTACAGAGCGGTTATTCCATCCCTGGCCTCAATATAAGAGAGAACACTGTGAGTAGTTCAGAGTCATCATGAACTAGCATTTCAAATCAAACTTTCGGTGCCCTCAGCCCAGGTCAGAGCCCTGAAAGAGCAGGCCTCCAAAGACATCCAGGCTGAGGGATCTCAGGGAAACTAGAATGCATTCTGGGTGTAAGCACGTAACAGAATGGGGACAGGAACCTGGGCCGTGGTGACCTTGACTGAGGCCCTTTACTGCTCTCTCCAAGGCTGTGACATCTGGGTAAGGAAAGCAGGGTGTGGACAGGAAATGTTAGAGAAAATGCAGGATGCTCTTTTTCTTTTGAGAGTTTTAGGTACTTTGCTTAAGAACACTGCACCGTGAAAGCCTAGACCAGTCAGAGAACTGGCAGATAAAATTTGCTGTTTCTTTGTTCTTTGTATCTGATGAGATGCAGCCCTCTAGAACTCTGCATAGGCTCTGGCTTGTAAAGTCTGGCTCGGCTCAGAGGGGTTTGCTGTAGATAAAATGGGCGTTGGTTGTTTAGGAAAAGCCCAGTGGGCTGATGATACGCCTTTCAAAATCCGTGTAATTCCTGGCCAAGAACACACCTCAAGGGAGGGCAGAGATCTGAGAGGAATGGGCTCTCAGAGAACCAGATGCAACCTAAATCTTGTGGACTTCCTGTGGGCATTAGGGCTGACAGTCAAACTCCTGGAGACCTGGAAAAAATAGTTCTCATAAAGCTGCTTCCTGTGAATCTCACTCCAAAAAAAAGAAAAAGAAAAAGAAAAGAAAGAAAGAAAGAAAAGAAAAAAGAAAGAAGAATGGAAAACAAAACAAAAGTCTGACATTTGATTGTGAAAACTTTGTCTCCACTGGGGGGAGAGTGAAAAAGGGTAAAAGTTGGTCATCATTCCATTCCTGAATGTTAGATCATCTTTCTAATTTTGTTGAGAGCCAGCAAAATGGACCTTCAAGGTCTCGTATTTTAACAGTTTCATGTTGACACAAAGGCAGCCAATAATGATGGTTTTACAGGTGGCACTTGGCAAATGTTCCAACTCAGATTCCCTAGGCACTGTTCTAGATTTGGAGTCAATGGCAGAGTGGGCAGGAGACTGTACAGTTAGGAAGAATGCATAAAGCTCTAGGATTCCAGGCCCCTCTTCTGCTGTAGAACTTCCAGAGAGGCCAGGATGGAGCTCTTCATGACAGTGTATTCTAATGTGTTTAATTTCCATTGTAACATTTCAGCATGCTACTGCTGCTGCTGCTGCTAAGTCACTTCAGTTGAGTCCAACTCTGTGCGACCACATAGACGACTGCCAACCCCGCTCTCCTCCGTTCCTGGGGCTCTCCAGGCAAGAATAATGGAGTGGGTTTCCATTTCCTCCTCCAGTGCATGAAAGTGAAAAGTGAAACTGAAGTCGCTCAGTTGTGCCGACTCGTAGCGACCCCATGGGCTGCAGCCTACCAGGCTCCTCCATCCCTGGGATTTTCCAGGCAAGAATACTGGAGCGGGTTGCCATGTCCTTCTCCAAACATTACAGCATAAATATTGCTAAATAGGTATAAAATTTAATCTCCACACTAGGGCAAGTTTCTTACGAGGGCAAATATCTATTCAGAATTTGATAGGTAACATTCTAAAAACCCTAATTACCACATACCAGCAGGAGTTAGCAGAGGAGCTTTAAATAACTATTTTAGTCTGTCTTCAAGAGTTGATTGTCTTTTTCATAAGAAATAGTAGAAATCCATGTGGATGGGCTAGAAATAACAGAGAGGCATCTCAGTCTTTGTGTAAATAGAAGGAATAATCTAGTTGGATGACATCCTGGACTAAAATTTCAGTCTGTATGTCTATGCGCAAAGTCACATACAGATGACTCAACTCTGACTCTGATGAGAAGATTAGCAGAATCCTGCCCCTGAAATATTGTTGAATATGCCTCAAATGAATTTTTCATGCAAGGCCCTTAGTTAGAAGTCCTAAACATTAGAATTCACAGAGTTTATAGACCAGGATTATATAACTTTTCTGTGCCTGCTTGCAAATAAATTGGTATGGTAGAACTTGGTTTTAGATTACTTACATTGTATCTTATTATTGTTTTTGTTTGTTTTATTTAAAATTTTAAAAAAATTTACAAAGTTGTGTTGATTTTTGTCATTTGCTGTGCTTAAAGCTCAGTAGTGTCCAACTCTTTGCAGCACCATTGACTGTAGTCCACCAGGCTCCTCTGTCCGTGGGGATTCTCCAGGCAAGAATATTGGAGTGGGTTGCCATGCCCTGCTCCAGGGGATCTACCCAACCTGGGATTGAACCCAGGTCTGCCGCATTGCAGGTGGATTATTTACTGTCTGAACGACCAGGAAGCCCGGTTTTTGTCATAAAACAATGCAAATCAGTCATAATGATACATATATCCCCTCACTCTCTAGCCTCCCTCCCCTCCCTTAAAAGTTTTTGCACAGCAAAGGCAACAGTAAACAAAATTAAAAGACAAATGTCAGAATGGGAGAAAATAATTGCAAATGAAACAACTGACAGAGAATTAATTTCCAGAATATATAAGGAGCTCATGTAGCTCATTATTAGGAAAAAAAAAATGGTCAGAAGACCTAAGCAGACATTTCTCCAAAGAAGACATACAGATGGCCAGTAAACACATGAAAAGATGCTTAATATCACTAATTATCATTGTGTCTTATTATTTATAAGGCTCAGGACAGGGGTACAAATGGAGGTCCATATGCCATAAATTTAAGTATTTAAGATTATAAATCAAATTGACAAACTTAAATTTTTTTTTTACTTTTAATTGATTAATGGTTGATTTACAATATTGGTTTGATTTCTGTCATACATCAACATGAATTAACCACAAGTGTACATATGTCCCCTTCCTCTTGAATCTCCCACTCACTTCCCACAAATCGACAAACTTTTAAGTAATTTACATTCTATCTTTTTAACTTGACAACTCTGAAATGCTATTGATTGATACCATCTAAGAGGAAGAATTTAATAAACTAAGTTGCCTATGTTACCTCCTGCCTAGATCTATCATTTAAATCCACAATACTTGACTTAATTTAGACAGCTCAAAGTGAAGAAGGAATTCATAGGGCCTGAACTCCATCTCAGGCCTGTCCGTGCTGGCTGTGCTCGACTGCCTCTCCAGTGGACTCTGAACTCTCTGCTTAGTGCCTGTGGGGATGACAATGGAAGGATAAGACCCCCTCCAGACAGGGGAATCTTGAAGATCACATCCAGGCTACTCATTGCCTAAGAGGAAGCATACCGTAATCACACCTGTCTCCGGACAGGTCATAAACTTTTTTCGTATCTGTCAGGATGTAATCACAGGCTTATCTATTATTAACTGGTTGGAATGTAACTGCGGGCTTATTGACTATTGACTGTTTAAGACACGTACACATGGGGTAGGTGGTGGGTTTAGACATGTACACATGGGGTAGGTGGTGGGTTTAGACACGCACACATGGGGTAGGTGGTGGGTCTGGACACGTACGCATGGGGTATAAAAGATTTTCACAAATGCTGGACGGGGTCCTTGGCTAAGAGGAGACTCTGCCTTGGGCCCGCCGGCGTAATAAACTGCACTCCACTATCTGCATTGTCCTTCTGAGTGAGTCTGTTTCCTGGAAAGCGTGGCTATAACAAAAGGTTGTGTAGACCTTTTAATGCTAATGTTTCCGGTTTGTTGTTTAGTCACTCAGTCATGTCCAACTCTTCGCGACCCCATGGACTGCAGCATGCCAGGCTTCCCTATCCTTCACCATCTCCCAGAGTTTGCTGAAACTCTGTCCCTTGAGTTGGATATGCTATCCAACCATCTCATCTTCTGTCATCCCCTTCTGCTGCTGCCTTCAGTCTTTCCCAGCATGAGGATCTTTTCCAATAAGTCAATTCTTCACATCAGGTAGCCAAAGTATTGGAGCTTCAGCTTCAGCATCAGTCCTTCCAATGAATATTCAGGACTGGTTTCCTTTAGGATTGACTGATTTGATCTCCTTGCAATCCAAGGCCCTCAGGAGTCTTCTTCAGCACCACAGTTCAAAGGCATCAGTTCTTCGGCACTCAGCATTTTTTTTTCCCCAGAAGGCTTTTAGTAGCCAGGTATAGTATACTTCTAAAAATGATATAATGACCATAATTTTGGAGGATTATTTTCAGAAAATAAATAGACACTTAAGGTAAATAAGTAATAGTAAATTTCTAGTGTTTAATGATCAGTAATTAAATGTACATTTGCATCATATATGTACATAGTAAAAAATGTCTGTTTTACATTCAATTCAAGTTTCTAGACATTAAAAAAATTATATTAGTATTGCCTGCTTGTTTCATAATTGTTTAAATCTGTAATTTTTGTTCTTAATTTTGCTTATAGCATGCTTGGGATGCTTTGTAAATTGATGCAAATATTCTAGTATTGTTAAAGGACAAAGGTTATGTTTTGGAAGAAGCATCTTGCTTTATTATTGTCTTCTCTGAAATTTTCATGTTACTTGAATTTATTTCCTGTAATGTAAGGTTTTTACTCTATGCAAATGGCAAATGCAAAAGAGAGGAAGACATCTTGTCCTAAGTTTTACTAGTCAACTATTTTTTTCCTTGACTTTTCTCTGAAAACAATGCTGTTATTAACTTTTCACCTAATTATATGCAGACCATTGTGCTGGGTATTTGAGGTAATTAAAAGTTTAGTAAGATACAACTCTTGCCCTTCAGTTCAGTTCAGTTCAGTCCCTCAGTCATGTCTGAGTCTTTGTGACCCCATGAACCACAGCATGTCAGGCCTCCCTGTCCATCATCAACTCCCGGAGTCCACCCAAACCCATGTCCATTGAGTTGGTGATGCCATCCAACCATCTCATCTTCTGTCGTCCCCTTCTCCTCCTGCCCTCAATCTTTTCCAGCATCAGGGTCTTTTCAAATGAGTCAGCTCTTCACAACTCTTGCCCTTAGAATTGTGCATATCTAAAAAGGTAAGACAAGATCTGCACTTTGTATTAAAGGAAATATATTGTGGACATATCTACATATCAGATTCATATGGACAATGAAAACTCTTTTTGTACACTTGTGTATAGTCTCAGAGAAAATGGAGTTTGGAATTCAATATAAGCAACATAAATAATAAAGCAATGTTTTATGATATTCATAAAATTTAAATTAATAACTACTATGTATCTAATGTAGTTTAATTTTTGGATTTCATTAGCTCTAATACTCATGCAGTTAAAGCTCATAAATATTCTAGAGAATTAAAAGAGTTAATTCCTTTATAAAGAGCAAACTAAGGAATTCCCTAGCAGTCCAGTGGTTAAAACTCTGCCCTTTCACTGCTGAGGGCACAGGTTCAATCCCTGGTTATGGAACTAAGATCTTACAAGCTCCACGGTATGGCCAAAATAAAGAAAGAGCAAATTATTCTAAACATTATCACAAGCAGGTAAACCCCTGTTTTCTTAAATTTTTTTACCTAATGTTGAAAGTTGAAAGTGAAAGTTGCTCAGTCATGTCCGACTCTTTGTGACTCCATGGACTATACAGTGCTTGGAATTCTCCAGGCCAGAATAGTGAGTGGGTAGACTTTCCCTTCTCCAGGGGATCTTCCCAACCCAGGCATCAAACCCAGGTCTCCCAGATTGCAGGCAGATTCTTTACCAGCTGAGCTGCAAGGGAAGCCCTTACTTAATGTAATATAACTCTATTTTGCCTTTCTTTTATGCTTTTAGCCACGAATTAAAATCTTTATCCAGCTGCTCATATGAAAGTTTTTATTTGAGTTAATGTTCTTCTGTATAGCTTTTACAAATCTCTATTTCATTTAATTTCTATCTCTCTTCAAATCAGTTGAGCTAGTATTAGTAGCCTTAATAATGTGCTCTGGATATACAGATCTCTAGCCAAGATCTTCTAGCCAAAGCTAGAACAATTGCTTGCTCCCAGACTTTTGAAATAATGCACATGCAGGTTTAAGGTACACAGTCTTTAAGGAGATACACAAAAGTCAGATGAACTGTTGAATCTACAACTGACTTTAGCCAAATCACTTTTGATTTTATAAAACAAGTCAACTAAAGAAAATTGGATTAAATAGCGTGGCACAATTATTTACTTACTATTACTTTCAGTAGTAGTTTATAGTCATCGTGATGGTTAATTTTATGTTAACTTGATTGAGCTAAAGGATGCCCCAAAGAGCAACTAAAAATTATTTCTAGTAGTATCATTAAAGGTGTTTCCTGAAGAGATTAGCACTTGGATCACTGGACTAAAGTAGATTGCCCCCACTCATCCACTGAGGGTCTGAATAGAATAAAAAGGCAGAGGAAGGGTAAATTTGCTCTCTTTACTTGAATGGGACATCCATTTCCTTCTGCCCATGTAATCAGTGCTCCCAGTCTTAGACCTTTTGACTAGGGCTGGAACTTTTTTTGCTATGCCAATGGCTGCCCTGGCTTGGACTGGAATTACAACATCAGCTTTTTTAGGCTTACAGCTTGCAAAACGCAGATGGTGTGCCTCTCAGCCTCCATAATTCTGTGAGCCAATTCCTCACAATAAATCTCTTTATATGTATATCTTTTCATCTCCTATTGATTCTGCTTCTACGGAGAATCCTAATACATTCATCAGTATTTTTTCAGGTACTTGTTTGATATTCATTTATTGAAACCTCACGTGGTATCAGGGTATGTGTTTGGCCCAGGGGTTACAAAATAAGAGTTCTGTTATAGGGAGCTTTGGCCAGACTTATAACTATGCAGAAACGTATGCTGTTCACCAAAAAAAAAATTACCTCACGTTATTTAGGAATTATAAGATAGAAGCATAAGCACAGACTGTTATGGAATGCATTTAAGTTCAGTCGCTCAGTCGTATCCGACTCTTTGCAACCCCGTGGACTGAAGCAAACCAGGCTACTATTTATTATATTGCAACCAATACACACTTTTACATGTTTTAAGTAATCATAAGTGTGGGCAGAGATCAGTGTTAAAGGTCTCGTCATTCTTGCTGTGACAAGCCTTGAGAGCCAAGCTTCTCTAAATGTACTTGCTCTTCCATGGGCTTTATTCAGACTTGCCTGTTTCTTTGTTTTTTTTTCTAACCTCCAAACATACTTCAACTAAAATGTGGAAATTTTCAGTATTTATTAATATAAATAGTATTAATCAAAGCTCTTAAAATACTTCAGTTATTCAAAAGCAGAAACTAGTTTGTTTAAAAATAATATCGCCATACATTTGGATCATTCTAAAGTTTATTGAATTTTTTTTCACATATATTAAATTGTGGTCCTTTGGATGGAAATGAGTGGAGAAATGATGCTCTTTTGTGTGTTGTCTGACTTCAGGAATCTCTGTTTTCAGAAACTCTACAGCCTTAGAAGAGCTCAGTTTTTTGGCAGAGAGCCATATGCCCCTCACCTCATATATCTTATAGAGAATTTAGCTCTGTCTTTTAAGCGCTGCTGCTAAGTCGCGACACCATGGACCATAGCCTACCAAGCTCCTCTGTCCATGGGATTTTCCAGGCAAGAGTACTGGAGTGGGGTGCCATTTCCTTCTCCTCTTTTAAGTGCAGCACACTTAAAATCTCAGGAACAAAATTTTCTCATCCTTTCTTAGTACAAAGATAAAAATTCAGCTGGAGACAGAGGATGAGATGGCTGGATGGCATCACCGACTCGATGGGCATGAGTTTGAATAAACTCTGGGAGTTGGTGATGGACGGGGGGCCTGGTGTGCTGCAATTCATGGGGTCACAAAGAGTTGGACACGACTGAGTGACTGAACTGAGCTGGACTCATGGGTTAGAATTTCCTTTGGGGAAAATGTGCAATTTATTTCCAAAGACACAAACCTGAAATACTGCCATTTCACAATATTATGGGAGGGTCTTATTTTTCCCAGTCCTTGCAGAGAATTGACTAACCACTATTTGACCTTGCAGACTTTCCACTGTAGCTAACAATCTTGGTTTCACCTTAGTGCTTCACCTCTTCTTACTTCAAATTTTAATACAATTTTCTTCTACTTAAATAAGGGAGGGGAAGGTGAAGAAAGATGTGATGACAGAAAAAGATGATGCAATGTAATTTAGAGGTTTCCCTCACTACCTGAAATATTGCTTCTTGGTGAAGGCTATTTTAATGATTCAAGCATGCTGTAAGGTAATTTTTCAACCTACCTTATGTAATATTGTGACTCTTCCATCCAAAACAGTGGACAGTTGGTGGCAATCCTGAAGAAGGAGGTCATGCTTTAGGAGAGAAGAGACTGAACTTGTTTAGTTGACAAAATATTACTGGGGGTAGGTCACCATCCCATCTTGCATTAAGGATAATTTTAGAAGGAATAGAATTGGGATTGATAGTAAAAATTTGACACCAAACACATACTACTGACTCTTCATTGGCCAACAGGTACTTACCGACTATGAGCTACATGACTGTCTATGTGCCAGGACCTGGGAATTCCACGGGGACTACAGATAAGACTCTGGACTCATAGTGATGAAACCTCGTGTGCTTTGTTGGGGGAGAGAGAAAATGAACACAAATTACATTGCTTCAGATAGTAATAAATATTATGAAGAAATTAAATCATGACCAGACACAGAGTGAGACTGGTGATTGAGGAGCAACTGAGGGTGGAAGTTCGTGGATAATGAATCGTAGGAGATGAGGCTGGGGAGGGAGGCTAGGGCCTGATGGCAAGCATTTAATATGTTTAAATTAGATCTATGACTAAAATGAAAGTGGGAACAAAGATGAAAGCATGATGCATCGATATTATATATCCTAACAAAATAGAAATCATTCAAATCACAATTATAGAATATGAGAAAGAAACAAGACAGTAGAATAAACTCACAGATTGCTTTGCACAGACAATAATGGAAATCATTGATAATTAACAACCAGGTTTGTAAAATATTAAATATGTAAAACAGTGGGCTAATGTCATTTAAAGAAGATACATAAACTAGAACAGAAAAGGAAAACTTCTGTGTATACCAAAAGAAAAATCAAAAGATGTAAGAGAAAAGAGAATACAAGATGTGGAGAAATAAACACAACAAATATGCAATGGTGCTCATAAATTATGACAAAATAATGTGGTAGAAATTAGTTCAAACCTAATATTTCATCAACATAGCTGAAAGTGAAAGTCACTCAGTCGTGTCTGACTCTTTTCAACCCCATGGACTAACTATACAGTACCTGGAATTCTCCAGGCCAGAATACTGGAGTGGCTAGCTTTTCCCTTCTGCATGGGATCTTACCAACCCAGGGACTGAACCCAGATCTCTTGCATTGCAGGCAGATTCTTTACCATCTGAGTCACAGGGGGAGCACTCAATATAGGTGAGTGGAGTTAATTCATATTTTAAAAGAAAAGCATTTTCAATTTGGATCTAAAAGCAAAACTAAATGCTAAGACACCCTTTAGGTTAAAAATTAAGGGAAGGGTGATGGCTCAGATGGTAAAGAATCTGCTTGCAATGCAGAAGATCTGGGTTCAATTTCTGGGTCTGGAAGATCCCCTGGAGAAAGGAATGGCTACCCAATCCAATATTCTTGCCTGAAGAATTCCATGGACAGAGGAGCCTGGCGAGCTATAGTCCATGGGATAGCAGAGTGTCAGACACAACTGAGCAACTAACATTTCTACTACTACTAAATGTACAAAACACTAGACAGATGGAAAACACTTGTCATCCTAATATCAAAAAAAGGAGAATTCACTGTGTAATAGGACACTTTCAATGCAAACTATTATAATTTGTAATGGTTATAATATGGTTATATATATATATTCTTGAACCAAAACAACATAGTGGCTATCTTTACATGTTAAAAGGTATAGGAGATTCAAGAAGATCTATATAGAGTCACACCAAGAATCAGACACTCCTAATCAACATAAGAGAGCAAATTGACAAAAAATAAGTAGAGTTGTAAAAGACAAATCAATGTAATAAGCTGTATTTTATAAACATATATATTTTTTACACATGAAATTTGTCCTCTGATCATAAAGAAAGCATTTCCTTCTCAAGTGTATGTGGAATATTTCAAAATTTGATAACATATTAGGTTCTAAATATGCATCAGTAAGTTCCATGGGATAGAAATATTTTAAACAGTATTTGATGATTGTAGAGTACATATTATTTTTTAAATGTTATAAAGGCTCTTCCATGTAGAAATTAATTAAAATGTTATATTAAATAAATTTGTCAGTGAGAGAAAATAATTGCTGGATATTAAACTTCTAAAAGACAATGATAATGTAAACACTACCCATAAGAATTTATGATGCATATTTAAAGTAGTCACAAAAGAAGAGTTTCTGGCACTAAACACCAGTAAGAATTAAGAAATAAAAATAAATGAATAAATTCCCAAATCAGAAGCCAAAAAAGGAACAATACATAAATAAATAGAAAACAAGGAAACAATAAGTATATAAACAGAAATCAAGTAGGTAAAATATTTTTAAAGTGTATCCAAAATTAAACAAATGATATAAATTTTTAAAAATTTAATTGAGAGAATTTACAAGAGGGAAACTGCAAGTAAGTAAATTTACAAAATGATAAATAATAATGAACATAAATATTGAAACAGAAGGGAAACAAGTGAGATTTATACAAACAGATTTGAAAACCTGGATGAAATGGGTAATTTACTAGGAAAATAGTCTACCAAATTGGACCCCATTAGATATGAAAAGCTTAAGCAGACTGTATCAGTCAAGGTCCATTTATCATGATCTTAGCAATGTCAGAGAGCAGCATTGTGCCTTACAGAATACAAAGGCAATCAAAATCCCTGAAGATTAGATTATGACACAGGAGTGAAATAGGATATAGCCTTGGTTGAGGTATGACAATCAAGCTATATCCAATCTGACCAGCTGAAAGCAAAATATCTATGAAAGTATAGATAAAAGGGCCTAGATTTCTAAAAAGGAAACCACCAGTTAGTCCTGCAGGTGCCTGAAGTAGCACACATTAATTTCCCAACAGGGTCATTTGTTAAAGTTAGAACATTGATTGGGAAGAAGCAGGATCTTGACTATTGGGATAGAGACACAAATGGAAAGAAGGAATTTAATGATGCAAATTAATCATTTTCTTTCCCAAATTTCTCCAGAGCACTTATAACCTGTCTACCAGCCCTACGATACTTCTTATTTTCAGTAAGGTATTTTATCAGAGCAAATACTTAGTTACCCAAAGCCATTACCAGTATTGACACCAAATTACAGGCATTCACAGGTGCTGTTTATCAGCTTGTTTGCCATGGTATGCAGTAAACTAACTTTACCACCAGAATTAGTCATTAATGACGCTAAAGATAGCAAGAAACAGAAATAAAAAGGCTTCATAAACTGAAATCTATTCCCACTTAGAGGAAATAATGGAAGAGATAATACCATATATAGTAAGAACAGAAAAAGCAATACATGAGTAAACCTAATAAAAATATACTCACTCCATATGAGGAGAAATAGAAACTCTTTGGAAGAGATAATAATGAAAAGATATCCTTGTTCTTGATTGGAACAACTCAACATCATAAAAATGTCATTCAATTTATTATTATAGTTGTATCCTACGGAAAATATAAACACTCTTTTTTTTAAACTGTGTAAAGCAAACTCAACCTAGAGTTTACACAGCTCAATTATTATGCCACAGTAAACACTGAAAGATAAAAGCTGTGAGCACTGAATAGCCAAAACAGATACTAAAATTTACTAAAAATCTCCATACTAAAGCTGAGCAGGCATGCATAGACAGTCCAGTGGAAGAAAAGATGAATTCCAAAAGTAGATTCATGTAAGTATGAAAATTTAGTATTTGAAAAAGTGGCATCTCGAGTCATTACGGCAAAAATAGACTCTTTAATAAATGCTTCTTGGGAAAATATTTAGCCTTAAAAATAAAGCAAAGAAAATAGATAGTAAGAAAAAAAAGGAAGGAAGGGAGGAAGAAAGAAAGTAGTTGGATAGACTCCCAAAGATGTCCATGTCCTAATCCCCAGAATCTAAATTTTGCCTTATTTGGAAAAATGGACTTTGTAGATGCTCTCAAGTTAAGGATCTTGAGAAGGGAAGATTATCCTGGATTATCCACATAGCTCTGGTGCAATCACAAGGTCACCACATGAGAGACGCAGTAGTACTCAAAAATGAAAAATGCAATGTGATGACGGAAACAGAGACTGGGGTGATGTGGCCGCAAGCGAAGAAATGCCAACATCCTCTGGGAGCTGGAAGAGGAAAGGAATGGATTTTTCCTTGGAGCCATCAGAACGAATTGACTTTTCATACCTTGATTAGCCCTATACTCATTCTATACATATTGAGCCAATGCTGAAGGAGAATGTATGCATATTTTTAAGACACTTAATTTTCTTACAGTCACAATAAGAAACAAATATATGAAGTAAAGGTAAAAGGGTGAATTCTTCTATAACTCTTTATACAGAAGTTTTTTTTTTTTTTAATTATGAATCACATGTTAGAATAATGACCCCCAAGGATGTCCAGACTTTATCCCTGAAACTTGACGATATGTTACCTTAAGTGACAGAAGGGACTTTGCAGATACTGTAAAGCGTAAGAACTTTAAGATGGGAAGAATTCCCTGGATTATCTAGGTAAATACAATATAATTACATAAATTCTTAAAAGCAGAGAATCTTTCTCAACTAGATAAGAAAGAGATACAACACTAGAAGAAGAAAACGTGAAGGAATCACACCCAATGTTCTAGCTTAAAAAGTAGTGGAAGGGATCACAGCCAAAGTATATGAGCAGCCTCTACAAGCTGGAGATGGAAGGAAAATGGATTCTCCCATACAGCTTTGAGAAATTAATGCTGTCTTATTGACCCTTTGATTGTACCCAGTGAGATCTACATCAGATTTCTGACTTACAGAACTGTAAAAAAAAAAAAAAAAAAAATTGTATTTTGGTTATTTGTTGCAGTAGCAACAGAAAACACTGGTTGTTGTTCAGTCACTAAGTTGTGTCCACTCTTTGCGATCCTATGAACTATAGCACACCAGGCTCTTCTTTCCTCCCCTATCTCTGGAGTTTTCTCAAATTCATGTCCATTGAGTCGCTGATGCTATCTAACTATATCTCATTCTCTGCTGCTCCTTTCTCCTCTTGCCCTAGATCTTTCCCAGCATTGGGGTCTTTTCCAATGAGGAGTCTTTTTGCACAGGTGGCCAAAGGATTGGAGCTTCAGCATCAATTCTTCCAATGAATGTTCAGGGTTGATTTCTTTTAAGATTGACTGGTTTGATTTTCTTCAGGTCCAAGGGACTCTCAGGAATCTTCTCCCAGCACTACAGTTTGAAAGCATTAGTTCTTTGGTGCTCAGCCTTCTTTATGGTCCAACTCTCACATCTGTATATCTGACTCTTGGAAAAACCATAACTTTGACTATAGGGACCTTTGTTGGCAAAGTGATGTCTCTGCTTTTTAATACACCATTTAGGTTTACTATAGTTTTCCTTATAAGGAGCAAGCATCTTTTAATTTCATGGCTGCTGTCAACATCTGCAGTGATTTTGGAGTCCAATAAAATAAAATCTGTCACTGTTTGTACTTGTTATCCTTTTATTTACCATGAAGTGATGGGACCAGATGCCGTGATCTTAGGTTTTTGAATGTTGAGTTTTAAGTCAGCTTTTTCACTCTCCTTTTTTACCCTCATCAAGAGGCTCTTAATTCCTCTTCATTTTCTGCCATTAAAGTGGTATTATCTGCATATCTAAGGCCATTAATATTTCTCCTGACAATCTTGATTCCAGCTTGTGACTCATCCAGCCCAGCATTTCACCTGATGTACTCTGCATATAAGTTAAATAAGCAGGATGACAATATACATCTTTGTTGTATTCCTTTCCCAATTTTGAACCAGTCAGTTTTCCCATGTCCAGTCCTAACTTTTGTTTCTTGACCAGCATACAGCTTTCTCAAGCTACAGGTAAGGTGACCTGGTACATATGCAATTCATAATCCAGATGACATAGAAGATTGAAACAACTAGGCTCATAAAAATTTAAAAAGTAGACTTGCTACACATAACTAGAAACTTCAATAAACATATTAAACAGTGTAAGAAAATATTTTAATATGTATCAGATATGAAGAGCTAAAATTCCTAATATGTGATGAATTCTTACAATCTGAGGAAAACAAGACAAACACCCAGTTACAAAAATAGGCAAAATACATTAAGAGTTCAGGGGAAATATCTAACTAAGGATCTTAAATATAATAAGATAAAGGCAAAATAAACCTACTTTGAGAGGAAAGTTTCTGCTTCCAGAGAGATGAAATAGACATACTTTACTCTTTTTCTGTAAAACTGAAAACCCTGGTGATTGTGTGTGCTCAGTCATGTCTGACTCTTTGCCACCCGATGGACTATAGCCCATGAGGCTCCTCTGTCCATTGAATTTTTCAGGCAAGAATATTGAAGTAGTTTGCCATTTCCTCTTCCTGGGGATCTTCCCGATTCAGGGGCAGAACCCACTTCTCTTTCATCTTCTGCATTTACAAGTGGATTCTTTACCTTTGTCACCTGGAAAGTGCTCGAAAACCCTGGACATTATACATAAAACATACATAAGACTCAGAAGGGTTGAAAGAACTGGCTAGGAGCCTCCAGACCCAAGAAAGAGCACAGTAGTGAATTCCTTTGGCTTCTTTTTTGACTAATGTATCTCAGAGTTGGGGCTGAAGGAGCTGGTAACCCAGAGAAACAAATGCACACAGACAAAAATGACCTAAAAAAAGCCTGTTCTCTGGAACCAAATTCCCAGAAAGATGAAGTGTAGCAAAACACTCTACTCAAGGTAAACATCACAGACAAACCTGTGTCCTGACATTTCCCCAAGTCAGCAAATGTTGAAAGGGGAGCCTAGACTTCCACTGTTCCCAGGGAAGCCAAAGTTTCTACTTTCTAACCTGCTGCAGTGAAGCATTTCAAGCCCTTTGTTGGGAAGGTATAAGAGACCTAGTAAGGAGCTAGAACAATGTCACCACTGGAGGTAAAGAGTCCCCAACCTCACTCTCATGTCAGGAGAGACTGATCAGTTAGATAAAGTGAACTTTTATCCTCTACCTGGAAGTGAAAAAGCCCTCCCTCATCCCCCACTAAGGTGGAATTAAAGGAGGCCTAGGGGAATCAGGAATTTCACCACCACTCAGTTCTAATAAGGGCCCACCCACCCTTGGTCTCAGCGGAGGTCTCAGTGTGTTGAGTAGTGATGAGTCCCCATCCCTCCTCACCCACCCCCCATGCCGCCTGGGAGGTATCAGGGAGCTCTCATTCAGCAGTGATGAGAAGCACCCCACTCAGGTGTCAACAGAGCTGGAATGCTAGAGCAGAGAGAAGCAAGCCAGCTAAAACAGCAAGCTTAATAAGATATAGAAAGCTTAAATAGCATCATAGCATGATACCCAGACTTTCTAACTTGCAGTTATCGTTTAAGAATCAGGAAGATCTCAACCTAAGGAGGAAAACAAAGACAGATGGAAATGACAGGGGTAATAAAATTATCTGACATCTAAAACAGTCATCATAAGAATGCTTCAATGAGAAATTATGAACACACTTGAAACAACCATAATAGAAAGTCTCAGCACACAGATATGAAATATTAAGAAGAACTTGAATGGTGGAAATGTTAGCATTGAAAAATGTACCAGCTCAACAGCAGAATGGAGAGGAGAGAGGAAAGAATCGTTAACTGGAAGATATAAGAGCAGAATAATAGAAAGAAAATGACATAAAAAGAAAGAAGTAGAGCTTCAGGTCTGTGTGAGAGGACAATAAAAAAAGCAAACATTTTTATGAAACACAAAGGAGAGGAGAAAGAGAGGGCAACTGAAAAAATATTCAAAGAATGGTTGAGAACTTCCCCATTTAGCAAAAGACATAAAGATTCTTCAGGTATGAAAAACTCAGCAAATAGCAAAGAATTTCACACAAAGAAACACCATAGGTGAAATTCTAAAAAGTTAAAGAAAAAAATTATTGAAAGCAGCAAGAAAAAAAATTTCCATTAGAGAAAAAAAAAGTGAATGACACGGTATTTCTTATTAGAAACTGTGGAGTCCAGGAGGAAATGGCAAAACATTTTTTCAAGTGCTGAAAGAACTGTCAAGAATTCCGTATCTGACAAAAACATCCTTGAGGAATTCAGGGGAAATTAAGACATTCTCAGAAGAACAAAACTGAGATTACTTGTGGTCAGCAGACCTTTATTAAAAGAATGACTAGGAACCTCCCTGGTGATCTGATGGTTAAGAGTCTTCAGGGGGATACAGGGGCACAGTCTCCATCCTGATCAGGGGACTGAGAGAGGTACTCTAAACAGAAAAGGAATGATAAATAAAGAAATCTTGGATCATAGAAGGAAAGAATGAAGTAAAACAAACAAACAAACAAACAGATAAATATGGTAGACTTTGTCTTGTTGAGTTTTCTAGATTATTTTTGATTATTGAAGAAAAATGTATAATAATACTGAAAGTGATTCTCAATGAATGTAGAAGAAATATTAAAGGCAATTAAATTATAAATTTGTGAGGGTAAATGGATGTAATGGGGGAAAGTTTTTATAATTTCGGAGAAGGCAATGGCACCCCACTCCAGTACTCTTGCCTGGAAAATCCCATGGATGTAGGAGCCTGGTAGGCTGCAGTCTATGGGGTCACTAAGAGTTGGACATGACTTAGAGACTTCACTTTCACTTTTCACTTTCATGCATTGGAGAAGGAAATGGCAACCCACTCCAGTGTTCTTGCCTGGAGAATCCCAGCTGCTGTCTATGAGGTCACACAGAGTTGGACACTACTGAAGCGACTTAGCAGCAGCAGCAGCAGTTTTATAATTTATGCAAACTAGTAAAATTATGACATTAATAGACTGTGAAAAAGTTATGTTGTTGTTTAGCCGTCACTCAGTCGTGTCTTACTCTTCTGTGACCCCATGGACTGTAGCCTGTCAGGTTCCCCTCTGTTCAAGGGATTTTCCAGGCAGGAATATCACAGTGTGTCGCCATTTCCTTCTCCGGGCATCTTCCTGACCCAGGGATGGAACCCTGGCCTCCTGCATTGGCAAGCAGATTCTTTACCACTGAGCCACCTGGGGAAGCCCAACATGCATACTACATATTAGAAAAGTGGAAAAGTCTCAAATCAATAATCCAAGTCCCTAGCTCAAGAAATTTGAATAGCAAAACAAACCCAATGCAAGCATAATGAAGGAAAGGATAAAGGTAAGAGTAGAAATCAATGAAATAAAGTAGAAACATACATATCAGAAAAAGAATAAATTATCCAATCCCTGCTTGCATGCAACATAATTGTCTAAGAAGAAAATCTAAAGGAATCTATAAAAATATCCCAAGAATTTGTAAGTTTATCGTGCTAACAAAATACAAACAAAACAAAGAAAAGTCAATAGTATCTCTATGTACTACCAATATAATTGTGGGCATCAGAATTAAAATGCCATTTATGATTGCTTAAAAAACAAAATACTGAGGTGTAAGTCTAAAAAACCATGTACAGGACTTGTATACTGAAAACTACAAGATTCTGATAAATGAAATAAGAGAAAATATAAATCAATGGAAAGATCTTTTTAGGGATTGAAAGACTCAACATAGTAAAGATATAAATTCTCCCCAAAAAGAATATACAGATTTAATGCAATGTCAATAAAAATTCTATAAATCCTTTTGTTAATAAGCACAAAATTATTCTAAAATGTGCTGCTCTGCTGCTGCTAAGTTGCTTTAGTCGTGTCTGACTCTGTGCGACCCCACAGACGGCAGCCCTGTTCTCCAGGGAAGAGTACTGGAGTAGGTTGCCATTTCCTTCTCCCTAAAATGTGCATTGAAATGCAAAGGAACTTGAATTGCTAAAACAGCTTTGGAAAGGATGAATAGATAGGAGGAATATTTTATGACTTAGAATAGTCTTGACTTCAGTTTAAAACCATGTAGTATTGGCAGTGGAATAGATACACAGATCAATAGAACAGAACAGAGAACCAAGATATAGACTCACACAAATATGCCCTACTGATTTTGGACACACATTCAAGAATAATTCAATGGTGAAAAGAAGAACTTTTTGCTCTGGGGCTCCCCGGGTGGCACAGAGGTAAAGAATTCTCTCTATAAGGCAGGAGACATGGGTTCCATCCCTGGGTGGGGAAGATCCCCTGGAGTAGGAAATGACAACCGACTCTGGTATTCTTGCCTGGAGAATCCTGTGGACAGCAGAGCTGGCGGGCTATAGTCCATGGGGTTGCCAAGAGTCAGACATAGTTGAGTGACTGAGCACACAGCACACGCAGGAGCAATTAGCTATGTGCTCAGCTGGTAAAGAATCTGCCTGCCTCGCGAGAGACCCTGGTTTGATTCCTGGGTTGGGAAGATCGCCTGGAGAAGGGAAAGGCTATCCACTCCAGTATTCTGGCCTGGAGAATTTTCTAGTAGCATTCCTTTTTGCTTCCATGTTCTTTTCTCTTACTTACCTCCCTCTTATGTCCTCCCTCCCTTTTTGTTTTATTGTTTATTTTTCCTTTCCTCTCTTATTTTCCTGGTTGCCTCCGAAAATTATTTGGAGACCCTTTCATATTAAACATTACACACAATAATAATATTAGGGATACAAAATAATAGGAACTAAATGAAGCAATAACATTAAATTGTATTTGTGAGCATTTTAGGAGTTGCAGCCTATGATAGTATCTAAAATTGTCTCTAAATTTTCTCGGTAAGGATAAGAAGAAAAGCTATACTAAGGTATATAGTTTTATTATCTAAAATATTAAAGTGTATCTTAGTGTATGAAAAGACATTTCCCCTAAAATTTACTTAGCAGAATATTTTTGCAATGGTGTGGGTTTGAGAAACACTGGAGAATGAAGTGAACTTGACTTTAAAAAAATGTTTTTTGGATGGAGCTATCCTTAAAGTTATGCTTTATCACTAGCATTAATTCTAACATTTATCACTAACACACTTGAGGATCATTCCTGGATTATTCATTCCTTTAGTATAACTGTGTGGAATGGAGTGAACTGGGAATACACTCAAGCTGACTGCAGCTGCCTTGGCATGAAATTTGCAATTCCCAGTATCGATGAGCTTTCCAAGTATTTTCTATTCACAGTACTGTGAGAGTCCATAGAGAATGACCTTCCAAGTTCTTTACAGTTAAGTTTCTACTAATAATGTCTCACTACTCAAAGTGTGATTTGAGAATCAGCAGCAAGCATAATATAAGCTCAGAAAAAAGGTAGAGTCTCGGGCCCACCCTAGACCTACTGCTTTATAGCCTACATTTTAACAAGATTCCCCAAGTGACTCATATGTATATCAGATTTTTTTGCACATGCTTGGGGGCTCATAATTTAGGGACAGATCCACTTGTTGCCAAACTGGTAGGAGGAACCTTCCACTTGTCTAGACTATTGTTAGGGAAGAACAAAATATTGTTTTCTGTGAGCTTATATCAAGGAGTAAAGAAAAACTTTTCAAGTATAGGTATAACTTATTTCATTGTACTTCAGTTTATTGCACTTTACAATTTTTTTTTTTTTTTTTTTAACAAATTGAAGGTCTATGGTAACTATGCTTTGGGCAATGTTTCAAACTTTTCCAGCTTTATTATGTATGTTATTGTGATCTGTGATCAGTGATCTTTGATGGTATTGTTGCAGTTGTTTAGGAGAGACATGAACCACCTCATAAAACAGTGAATCTAATTGATCAACGCTGTGTATGTTTTGACTGCTCCTCTGACCAGCCATTCCTCCATCTCTCTCCCTCTACTCAGGCCTCCCTATTCCCTGAGACACAATATTGAAATTATGCCAGTTAGTAACCCTACAATGCCCTTCAAGTGATGGGAAGAATCACACATTTCTCATTTTAAATCAAAAGCTATAAGTGAGTAAGCTTAGTGAGGAAGGCATGTTGAAAGCCAAAATGCACCAGAAGCTAAACCTTTAGTACCAGTTAGCCAAGTTTTGAATGCAGAGGAAGAGTTCTTAAAAGAAAAATTTAAAGTGCTATTTCACTGAACTCATGAATGATTTTAAAAAATGTGAAAAGCTTTGTTACTGATATGAAGAAAGTTTCAGGGATCTGGATTGAAGACCAAACCAGCCATAACATTCCCAAAGCCTAATTCAGAGCAAGGCCTTAATCCTCTTTAATTCTATGAAGGGTTGAAAAGCTGCCAAAGAAAAAATTTAACCAGTAGAACTTAGTTGACAAAGTTTAAGGAAGGAAGCTGTCTCTACAACTTGCAAGGTGAAGCAGCAAGTGTTGATGTAGAGGGCACAGCAAGTTATCTAGAAAATCTAGCTGAGCTAATGAATGAAGGTGACTCCACTAAACAAATTTTCAGTGTAGACCAAATAGTCTTCCACTGGAAGAAAATACCATCTAGGACATTTAGAGCTAGAGAGAAATTAACATCTGGTTTCAAATCTTCAAAGGACAGGCAGACTCTCTTGTTAAGGGCTGATGCAGTTGGTGATTTAAAGTTGAAGTCAATGCTCCTTTATCCTTCTGAAAATCCTAGGACCCTTAAAAATTATGCTGAATCGACTTTTGGCTCTGTAAATAGGACCACAAACTCTGAATGATAGCACATACATTTATAACATAGTTTCTGGAATATTTAAGTCAACAGTTGAGATCTTTTGCTCAGAAAAAAAGATTTCCTTCAAAATCTCACTCCTCATTGACAAGGCACTTAGTCATCCAAGAGGCTGGTTAGAGATGTACAGTGAGATTAAGATTATTTTCATGCCATTACTATAACATTCATTCTGCAACCCAAGGATCAAGGAGTAATATAGACTTTCAAGTTTTATCATATAAGAAGTATGCTTCATAAATTTATAGCTGCCATAGATAGTGATTCCTCTGGTGGATGTGGACAAAGTAAATTAAAAGCTTTCTGGAAGCTATCCCCCATTCTTGATTTCATTAATCACATTCACGATACATAAAAAGAAGTAAAAATATCAAAATTCACAGGAGTTTGGAAGAGGTTGATTCTAACTTCTTCTTCGTGGATGACTTTGAGTGGTTCAAGACTTTAGTGGAGGAAGTAAATGCAGATATGCTGAAAATGGCAAGAAAACTAGAATTAAAGTGGAGTCAGAAGAAGAACAGCAAGGAGAGATAAAAAAAAAAGTCTTCCTCATTGATCAATGCAAAGAAATAGAGGAAAACAATAGAATAGGAAAGACTAGAGATCTCTTCAAGAAAATTAGAAATACCCAGGGAAAATTTCATGCAAAGATGGGCACAATAAAGGACAGAAATGGTATGGAGCTAACAGATGCAGAAGATGTTAAGAAGAGGTGGCAAGAATACACAGCCAAATGATACAAAAGAGATCTTCATGACCCAGATGACCACAATGGTGTGATCACTCACCTAGAGCCAGATGTCCTGGAATGCAAAGTCAAGTGGGCCTTAGGAAGCATCACTATGAACAAAGCTAGTGGAGGTGATGGAATTCCAGTAGAGCTACTTCAAATCCTAAAGATGATGCTGTAAAAGTGCTGCACTCAATATGCCAGCAAATTTGGAAAATTCAGCAGTGGCCACAGGACTGGAAAAGGTCAGTTTTCATTCCAATCCCAAAGAAAGGCAATGCCAAAAAATGTACAAACTACCTCACAATTGTACTTATCTCACATGCTAGCAAAGTAATGCTCAAAATTCTCCAAGCCAGGCTTCAACAGTACATGAACCATGAACTTCCAGATGTTCAAGCTGGGTTTAGAAAAGGCAGAGGAACCAGAGATCAAATTGCCAACATCCATTGGATCATTGAAAGAACAAGAGAGTTCCAGAAAAACATCTACTTCTGTTTTATTGACTACATCAAAGCCTTTGACTGTGTGGATCACAACAAACTGTGGAGAATTCTTATAGAGATGGGAATACCAGACCACCTGAACTGCCTCCTGAGAAATCTGTATGCCGGTGAAGAAGCAACAATTAGAACTGGACATGGGCCAACAGACTGGTTTCAACTTGGGAAAGGAGTACATCAAGGCTGTATATTGTCAACCTGCTTATTTAACTTATATGCAGAAAAAATCTTGCAAAATGCTGGACTGAATGAAGCACAGAGTGGAATCAAGATTGCCAGGAGAAATATCAATGACCTCAGATATGCAGATGACACCATTCTTATGGCAGAAAGTGAAGAACTAAAGAGCCTCTTGATAAAAGTGAAAGAGGAGAGTGAAAAAGTTGGCTTAAAGCTCAACATTCAGAAAACTAACATCATGGCATCCAGTCCCATCACTTCATGGCAAATAGATGGAGAAACAGTAGAATAAGTGGCAGACTTTATTTTTTTGGTCTCCAAAATCACTGCAGATGGTGACTGCAGCCACGAAATTAAAAAACACTTGTTCCTTGGAAGAAAAGCTATGACCAACCTAGACAGCATATTAAAAAGCAGAGACATTTTCAGCCGTAAAGTATTTTTAATTAAGGTTTGTGCATTTTTTTAGACATGGTAATATTCCACACTTGAGTGTACAGTGCAGTGTAAATATAAATTTTATATGCATATGAAACAAAAAAAGTCATATGACATTTTAATGCAATATCTAATTTACTGCAGTTGTCTGAAACCAAACCCACAATATCACCAAGGTGTGCCTGTAAAAGCATCATATGCAACTTTGTATTGGAGAAGAAGTTATATTTGGAGACAATAGACAGGTTAGACATATTTTTTGTCATAGGTGTATGAGTCTACCTGTTGATTTTCTGCATTTAGTATGAAAGTAGACTTCAAAGATATTCATATTATTCACCAGTAAACAAGCCACACACTGCTCTTTAAAAAGGTTTTGTGTGGAGCTGTGCCCGAGGCAAGAGGGATGTTATCACTAACTAACTAGCATTGGTACTATCACTTTCTTTTGTGGATTATTTATTCCTTTAGCCTCAACTATGTGGGAATGCTTTGTGCTTTGACTTTCTTTGGCCAAATGATGGAAATTTTATTCATCATTGTGAAGTATAGAATAATATAGAAGTATACTCTTTTACTAATACATGAAGGTAATATTTATAAAACAATTTTTTACATGATTTTGAAAGAAAAGTTAGAAATGGGACCAGACTCAGTGCAATGTGGCCCTAATATTTTATTCACAATTATTTGCTGGGTAGTCTCAGAAGTTACTTAACTTCCTTGACCCTTTGTTCTTCCTTTGCAAAATGAAATAATGAATGAATAATAAAATTCATGTTTTAATTTTATAGAAGCAATACATATTATAGTAATATGTTATTAATTTGGCTTTTATTTTGTTTGGAAATCCAAGATTTTATGGTACATTTTGCTTTTGGGAGATGATATGTAAGCAGAATAGATTCATGATTATAAAAAAATGGTTTGACTTCTTCATTTAGAAGTCATGTATAAAAACTAGAAAAATGTACATATTTCCTGATATTCAATCTTAGGGAATTGTAGTTCAAGCTGCAAGGGTTTGATTATGCAGCTGTGTTTATTGAGATAACTTTGGACTAAATCTTGGGGAAAAAAAAAATCTCTTCCAGGAAGTCTACCACTAAAGATTTTAAGTTCCACTGAACCTGCTAGTATGGGGTTTCTCAAACACTGAGATTACAGTGATAATGCAAAAGTTCTCATTACACCACATTTTATAAAATAAAAAAATGACTAACAAATCTTGATAAATGTTAAAGAAAAAATAGTTCAGTTCCAGTGTTTGAACATCTGTGTTTCTTTTAATTCAAATGGCTATATTGGACACTTTCAGTGCAAGCTGAAGAGAGTTTTGGAGATTAGGTTTAAGAAACGCTGCCAAGTAAGCTGAACGAGAGCAGATTGTTAGCATTATCTCGCAGACAAGAGCACACTGTAACTGATTTCAAGATTCCTTTCCTCCTTACCCTATAAAATATTGCTTTCTGAGATAACATATCTGGTATATATACTTACTAGGGACTCTGAAGTTGGAAACAAGGATTTGGCATCAAAAGTGTAACAGGGTAGTATGATGGTGACAAGAAGAAATTGCCAATTCCTGAGAAGAGTTGGGAGTTGGGGAGTTTTTAGTGCTATCAGAATCTTCATGCTTTCATGGAAAGTTAACTACATAGTTTGTTGATATAAAAAAGTCAATACTATGCATTTCTGACTAGGACTTCTATAAAAGATACAAAGAGACACATGATATTAAGAGGGAGAAGTTATGGGTTCTTCAAATCTTTGAGTTTGGGCCACAAGCATCTCACAAGTGTTCCATATGACCTGAGGAGCAGAACACCTTCTACTCAATATCTTAGTTGCTGGGTGCCAGGGTCCAGCCTTGGCAGGATCCAGGGGATACCCTCAGGATGAACAGCGTCGGTGAGAGAGAGACATGAGACCAGCCTTGATGGGGCCAATTCTGCGAGGCAGAGAGAGAGAGAGAGAGAGAGAGAGCGACCAGACGGTGGTGCAGCAGGGTCTGGCAGAGTCTGGCAATGCTTTATTTTTCACCGTGGCTTTTATACCCTAAATTAGTACATTTCTAAGGGGAAGATAGTTTAACATTACATCAGTTTGTTCTTCACAAAACCAGGGTGTTTTCTGCATGCTTCTTTGTTTATGAGGGTCTTGTACATTATCTTCTGGCCTTGGGGCCTATTGACATTTTATGACCTAGGTGAATGCAAAGCTGTTTTCCGTAATCTATTCTTTAATGAACACAAAGGTCAGTCCTTTTGCAGAAGTTATCAGTTAAATTTATCTAAAAGGTTCACCACACAAAGACTCTGCAGCTCCAGTGAGGCAGCGCCTGTTTAGCATTCCTGGTTAAAATTAACAATTCTAAACTCTTATTTTTCTAAATCTTTAACTATAACTGCTTTTAGAATAGTATTTTATGTTCTCTAATAGGGCTTCCTCATCCCCAAAGGGCTCTGTGCCTATTAGGGCCTTTATGTGATCAGGTTCTTTATGCTGTTTATGATTAAGGTGTTGTGAGCAGTCATGTGCATTAGTACGCATTTGCCAAGCAGGCTAGAATGCCGGCAAAGGGGTCTAAATTGAAACACTCCTTTCATCCTGGATAATCTTATAGGATACCACTGTCAGGCGGACATATTAATTAAAGTTCTAAGTTGATTCTGTTTGGAAAGAGATCGGGGAAGGCCTTCTACCCGTGTCACAGAAATTAGAGAGTAGTCTAATATAGCAAGCATCAGAAAGACAGAGATCATCTTTAAGGTGAGCGCCGGGGCAGCTTTTTGAAATCCCTGAGGTCCTGATCTGCCTTGCTTGTCAGGTCTCCTCTTCATGACCTTGTCATGGGTGGGATCTCCTGTGCTGGCTCCCGGCATCTGGGGTCTTATTACTATAGTACCTTCAGTCCTTCACAAATAACAGCTGATACTGAATATCTCAAGATTATTAGGAATGGAGGAGCAAGCCAAGAGTTAATGTGATAAAAAATAAACTAATATTTCATTATAGCAGGCAAAACAACAGATTTTGATGCTAGTAACCTATGCAAAATTATGTTACCAATTTAAAACTATAATTTATTATGAAAATAAGAAATGTGTATTTGCTATTCATCCATAAATAAAAATACATTAACAGCTATCCTGTGCTTCACTCACATTTTAAAAGGAAATGATTACACAACATTTAGCACAATTAATCGAAAAAAAATAACATTTTTAAATAAATATGTTAGATTAAAATAGGTTCAAATCAGTATAAACATACAATTATTGTCATCTTGTTTATGAGGATATTCTGACCATCTATGGTAAACAGATATTGTAAAGCAGGCATAGGCCTGAACTGCAGAAGATAATAATATAACCCAGATAATTCAATGCTAGCACAGGCACTAAACATACATGCATACTCAGTGAAACACAAAAGTTTTGAGTAATGACTTGAATAAATCCAGCCAATTATTATCTCATTTATTAATTAAAAAGTAAGTCCCATCCTTTCAGGCACTATAGCAGATGTATCACTTTCTTAGGCAGATTTTCTAACAAAGACAACTTGTGCTCTGAAGTGGTGAATAAATGAATACAAGAACTCCATTAGCATTATAGAAATTTAAGTAAGTGGGTATTACTCAATAACAAATACAGTTGTTTTTTTTTTTTTTTTTTTTATTCTTTGTTTGGTCTTTATCATGTGTCTTTGAACAAAATAAGGGCAAGGGGACCTTCCAAACTTTTATGAGTTATAAAATGTGAGGGTCATAAAACAGCATTGCATAAACTTACTTGATAGAAGTGATAATAGCAGGCATATTTGATTACTAAGAATTAAAGAGTAAACTGTGAAAATTTGAGAACTAACTGAAGATCCCTCATATTGCTCTTAACTACAAAAGTAAGTTAAATTATTCTAAATGGTCACATCTTAGACCTCCCAGGACCAGCATACCACCTGACACATGAACCATTTCATCCATCTTCTAGTTGATACTTTGACCCATCAGTGATAGTCAATGACTAGATCAATCTTATTTAAACTTTGATTCATCATACTTTTACACTTTTTGTCTTTTTTTTTTTTTATCCGACTGCACTGGGACTTCTTTGTGGCACGTGTATTTTTCTTTGCTGCACGAAGGCTTTCTCTAGTCATGGCGAGCTGGGGTTTCTCTCTAGTTGCTGTGCTTGGGCTTCTCATTGCAGTGACTTCTCTCGTTGCAGAGCAGACTCTGGGGCTCACAGGCTTCAGTAGTTGCAACACACAGGCTCAGCAGCACGTGAGATCTTAGCTCCAGGGCCAGGGATTGAACCCCTTGGCAGGTGGATTCTTAACTGCTGGCCCACCAAGGACATCCCTATTCATCATATTTTTGTTCGCCTTTCTTTGCCCTGGAGCACTCAATGACTCTCCAACTCTACAATTAAGGTCAGATGCCTTAGTCTGATGTTCACAGTCCTCTGAATTCTCACTATAAATAGCTACTCTGCAGCTCTATCTTCTGTTGCAGTGGAACATGGAACCTCTATCTCAGCCACCCTAGGCTTCTTGTATTTTTTCTAAACATACATCAGGTTTTCCTGCTTCTAATGGTTCTACTGCCTGTGTTTGAAACACTTGTCCACCTTTTTTGTCTAACTATGTACTCATTTCAAGATGCATCTCACGTCAGTGATCTCTTGAGGAGACATACATTCAGATCTACACCAAAGAGTGTGTTTTATATCTGTTGCTATGTAGGTTTATCAGTAAGATTCCTTCAATTCTCAGAAATATTCCACTTTTGGTCATGTATCTGCTCATTTCAATGATTTAAAGTACTTTGGTAGGAAGAGAATCTTCCATGACATCAAGCCGAAAGCCTAGTAAGAAGTTAAAACTGTTTAAAAGTGAGTGAAGGAGGGGAGGCTAGATTGGAAGAAATATGCAGGAGGAGTACTGATTAGTATGAAGATTAATTTAAGTGAAGAAAGCCCACAGTCTGAAATAACTCTGGTATGACAGAGAAGAAGAAGTAAATTAGCAAATTAAAAAATAATAATGTATTCAAAGAATACAAACATGAAACCATGTATAGTTTAGAGTTGTTACTTACTTGTACATATGGCACCATGCTTTCTTGTTAATATAACGTTCCTTATAAATGATTTAAATTGAAAACTACTGTATTTTAAAATGTGAAACAAATACAGAAAGAGAATTACAGAAAAAACAGTAGAAGATAATGACTGGGAGGACAGCTTCCAAAAGTGGACTGCAGAAATCAGAGTCCTAGCCTTCTCCTCATGAGCGGTACCATCAAAACTGTGTCAACAATCTCCTACCCTCTTAGAGTCTCGGTTTCCTCACTGTGAAATGGAAATACTATATCAGTAACCAGCACATTAAGATGTTAATGAGATTTTAACATCACTATCCAAAACAGATTTAGTATGGTACTTGGAAATTGGTAAGCCCTGTATGAATGATTGTAAATAAGATAATTATATTTGAGTTGAAGGACAGAGTTGAATGTCAAAGGTACTAAAAATGTTCTATTACTTCTTATTAATCTGATTGACAATAGGGTACTGTATCAATAATGCTGTTTTCATATGATAAGGTTCATTAATATGAAACAGGTGTATATTTAGCTAAAAGTTGATCATACAAATTATGATTGAAAAGAGCCAAATAAAATTTGTGATTGTTACTAGCTAATTAAATAGCTAATTTTTTAATGATAATCCATATTTTCAATCTGCCATTATTCTTTGAAACTGTACATAAAGATTATCATTACTTCTACATTATATTAAAATAGTTGGAAGAATATTAATCAAATATCTGGTATATGTAATCTGCTTTGATATAAAATATAGGCTAAAACCTCCATTTTGTACATTTAAAGATTCTAAAAATAATTTGTTTTTTTAACTTTAAAATTTTTAAATATTTTAAAGTTCTTTATCTACTGAATTAAAGATGTGACAGAGTTTGGGAACACACTTAAGTGCCTTTTCAAAGTAATTGAAAATACTTAGTACATGTCTATCTGTAGATTCACATGCAAAATTATGATAAGAAAAATGCCATCTTACAGATGAATTAATTTTATTTTCATATCAACAAGACCTAAAAAGCAATGAGACTTATAAAGGAATAGAATTTCAGGTATTAAAAAAAAAATCAGGATCGCCAATAAGGAATTTCAAAATTATGAAGTAAAAAGGGATCTGTTTCTATTTTGTGCATATGTTTATCTTACAGGTTCACATTTACTTCTCTACTTCCTACTTGAACAATGCTGGTGACAGTTATTTCATCTATGAAACAGTATCGTTGCCTAGATTCTTTTGTATGTGGACTAAAGAAATTGGTATGTGTAAAATTTCTCTCTCTCTCTTTTCTGGAAGTTTCCCTGTCCACCAACAGTATATTATTTAAAACTAAGTTTACAAAGAATTCTGTGTGTGTGTTTTAAATAGTTTAATCTATTCCAGCCTTGCAATGTGGGTGATCTGGTGCCTAAGCAATTTTTAAGTGTAACATGGCTTGTGAACCTCTTAGGACTTTTATAGGAGGGGAAGCTATCATATTTAGTACAACACAGTACTTAGTTTCTGGTTTCCTGATGGTATTAATATCAGATTTTGGGCTCTTTTCCAAATATAGTATGCTTTGCTAGCTTTTCTTATAGAGCCTAAAGGAAATGGGAGAGATCCTTTTTACCTCCTGAAATGACTGAAGAAGCCTTTCTTGATCACTAAACACTGGAAATAGGCTGATAAATAAACACTCTGCTGTGTGGGGGTGTTTACTAAGATTTGTTTTGTGACTTGGTAATATTACCCATCTCCAAATCAACCTAATGTATTGTGATCCAGGGCATTTGTAGCTTGGATTCTCTTCCTGAAGATAATACTAAGCTATAGGAGAACAGGCAAATGCTACAATGGTATGCGTTTCATGTCGGCATCCTTTGAGACACGAGGCATCTCTGGCATACTTTTATTCCTTTTTCACATTCATGGGGGTCCTTATCAATTCCCTGGTTAGATACCCAGGCTGCAAGATCTCCAAATTTCACTTTTAGTGGGAACTTCCACTTCCTCCTGCAGAAGCAGGGTGGAGCGGGGAAGTTTTCAGTGCTCTTAGCGGGCGCTGGTCTGGTCCTCTCATGCTTGGGACAGTACGCTGCCAGTTCTCTGTAGCAATCACACAGCTCTGTTTCAGGAGATTATCCCATGAGGCCTGACATCTTCCTGGACTCTGAAAATCGTCTGCACAGGGCCTCTTCCATCTTGGACCTCCCTCTAAACTTTTAAGAGGCTTCTCTCATTTACCACCCTTTCCCATGGAATCAGCCTAGTGCAGGCAATAAGCTGGTAGAAAACTTCTATTCATATCGCTTACTATTTTTTTTTTTTTTTTCTCCAGCATGTTGTTGTCTCCGACATTTCCTGATCCCCTCTCCAGTTTAGGCAATCTTATCTTTCCAGTGACTGTAGATCATTTGGCTGTTGCCAAACCAACGCATGGAACAAATCACCTTCAACTCAGTGACATAAAAAATATGCTTGCATGACTCTTGGTTGATGGAAGTTTGGTTCATCAAGTCTGGGTTCAGTTGGGCTTGACTTCAAGTTGCAAATGGGGTCTAGGTCTGTTCCACCTTGGGCCAGTGGCTACTCATGTTATGCTCTCATTGTGAAAAAACAGAAATGAATGACCAGAAACACATCCACACAAACACATCTTAAGCTTCTGTTCACATTGTGTCACTAATATTCCATTGGCTAAAATAACTCACAAGGCCATCCTCAAATTCCAGAGGTTGCAAAATACACTATCATCATGAGATTATTGCAGTGTCTACAGGGAAGGGGAGAATTAGGACTAATAAATCAAACGATCAGAGATATAAAGAAATGAAACTTCACTCAGACACCAGTAACCCTAATTCTATTAAAATATCATATTTTGTTTCTTTTTTCATCTTTTCCTTGGGTCTGCTGCTGCTGCTGCTGCTAAGTCACTTCAGTTGTGTCCGACTCTGTGCGACCCCATAGACGGCAGCCCACCAGGCTCCCCCATCCTTGGGATTCTCCAGGCAAGAACACTGGAGTGGGTTGCCATTTCCTTCTCCAGCGCATGAAAGTGAAAAGTGAAAGTGAAGCCGCTCAGTCATGTCCCACTCTTAACAACCTCATGGACTGCAGCCTACCAGGCTCCTCCGTCCATGGGATTTTCCAGGCAAGAGTACTGGAGTGGGGTGCCATTGCCTTCTCCGTTCCTTGGGTCAGGAGAGACCAAAGTCTAGTTTGAATCGGGAGAACAATGGAGTTAGTGAAACTATTTTAAGGATAATGTGACTCAACAAAAACATACAAATGTAACTATGTATTTTATCATACATTTGAGACTTCTCTGTCTTCTCCAGAACTCTCTCCTTTCTTCCTGTCCTAGATGAGTAATATTTGGAAATTGAGATTGTTTAATTTTCTTTCTCTTCCTCTGAAAAGGGTGGAGATCCGAAAGTTCTTACTTGACCTAAAGACCCTAAAAGAGGGAGCTGATTTCAAGAAGGAGCCATGTAAGTCTCAGTTCATGCCAAGAATCTGGAAAGCAAGGCTTGATCTAGGCATTAAGCCCAAACGGCAGAAGGAGAGAAAGAACTAGATTTGAAATATGAAGTTTATATTGAGAAACAGGTAAGATTGAGTGAGTATTTGAATAGGCAAATCTGGAGATAATATATCCTAGGTGCCAAGAGATAGAATGTATTTTGAATGTCTGCAGCTAAATCTGTTCATTGGGGAGAGTGATCCTGAAAGTTTTCAGTCTGCTTATGTACATGTGCTCTTTTCCTTGCAGGTTCCTTTGATTATAAATATAAGGTATAGGAGAATAAAAGTGGTAGGCTGGCTGGTTAACATTGCTGAATTTCATGTTTCATGGAAAGGAGGTACTCATGAGGATTTTTGCCTCAATATTACTTCAAAACCAAGGTTTCAAAACAGATACTATAGCTAAGAATATAAAATATTTTTGTGGTTGAAGTAAATATTTTGTCAGATATTTTAACAGGGCAGTTATTCAGGGGCATATATGATTGATGACATGAAATCTTAAGATACAGTTCATCCCTACAACTCACTTCTGCATCCTAAGATTACAGAGACTTAAAGATCCAAAATCCAATAAAGAAAGCTGAGCACCGAAGAACTGATGCTTTTGGACTGTGATATTAGAGAAGATGCTTGAGAGTCCCTTGGACTACAAACAGATCAAATCAGTCAATCCTAAAGGAAATTAGTCCTGAACATTCATTTCAAGGACTGATGTTGAAGCTGAAACTCCAATACTTTGGCCACCTGATGCAAAGAACTGACGCATTGGAAAAGACCCTAATGCTGGGAAAGATGGAAGGTAGGAGGAGAAGGGGATGACAGAGGATGAGATGGTTGGATGGCATCACTGACTCAATGGACATGAGTTTGAGTAAATTCCAGGAGTTGGTGATGGACAGGGAGGCCTGGCGTGCTGTGGTTCATGGGGTCACAAAGAGTCGGACATGACTGAGTGACTGAGATGAACTGAAAGATCCAAAACACTAATGAGACATCAACTCCAACAACATGACCATTTTTGCAGTATTCCTTGGCATGCTTAAAAGTATCCTCAGTGAGTGTACTTGTCACTTTGTCTTCAGCTTTCTGTTAGAAAGTACTTGGTCTTCCCTCTGGTTCCATTTCTTGTATATGTATGCACAACACAAAATTCTTTTCTTTTTAAAAAGCCATCTTCCTTTTGCCCCATCTTCATTTTTTCTTACCCTGCATGCATGTGTGCTCAGTCTTGTCTGACTCTTTGCTACCCTATGGACTTTAGCTCACCAGGATCCTCTGTCCATGGGATTTTCCAGGCAAGAATATTGGAGTGGGTTGTCATTTTCTTCTCTAGGAGATCTTCCCAACTCAGGGATTGAACCCTTGTCTCCTGAATTGGCAGGTGGCTTCTTTACCACTGAGCTATGCTAGCTCACTTACTCCCATTCTAATGAGAAGATATCATTATACTTGGCTATATTGATAGAAACAAATACGTCACAATTAACCAGAAATTGAAGGCACATCTGTGAAAAATTTTCAGTGCAATCATATGCCAAGTTAGACTTCTTGAAAACCACTGAGGATCACTAAGGAATAACAACGTAGAGACTTATTAAGAAAATAACCTATTTCTAGCATCTGGCTATAGAACAAATTCACTTAAGCAGTATTAGTCAAAAGATCATTCTTCCATCTGTATAAGCTTGAACAGTAAGGGTCCCCTGGAAGGAGCAATATTTTGTATTTGAGGAGGTAGGTAGCTGTAGACTTTCTAGGATTACTTAAATAGGATCCAAGGCATTCTGAGGGTTTAGAAACCAAAAGTATCACTTTGCTATGACTACCCTGCTGAAAGATCAGCTGCCTTAATTCATTTTGGAATGAGGTTGGCCATGATTAAATAAAAGAGAACATGCAAAGTGCTGAATTTTTAATCAAATAAAATATCTTAAGATGATCTTATGCATATCTCTTGCTTCAAAGGAATTTCCTCCATATAACCAACAGAAGAAAGGTTATAGTAGGTCTTGAAGTAATTTCACTTTCTTTCCTAACTTCCAGTTAGTAGGACAGATGGCATTTTGGCCTGTGGTAGGGTAGACAAATGGTCAGTGTTTGTTCTGAGATGATCAAACGAACATTGAAGCGCTCAAGGGCTAGAGGGACTCTCTGTTCCTGGCCTTTTTGGTGACAAGAGGAACCAGGGCCTTTTTATCACATGAGAAAACTAGCTGGTGTGAGAGACCCAGAGATCAGTGCAGGAAGTCCTGACAGGAATTTCCACTTGTGCCTTCCATTCCTGTGATGTAAAAACCATGACAAATCAATTATATAAACATAAACCAACGGAGGTGATCAGTATTTTTAAATGTCACATTCAGATAACACTCACAAGGAATTAACAGCTCAAATTAATGTTACGTTGTTTGGCAATTAGTCTCATGTGGTTTGCTTGTTACAGGCCAGTTCACTCTTCTTTCAATTCAGTTCAGTCACTCAGTCAGTGTCTGACTCCCATGAACTGCGCACGCCAGGCTTCCCTGTGAAATGTTGTTGCTGAACCACGAAAGACGCTGGGATTCTTGGCCTCCAGAGGAGAAGAATTCAATCCGGGGCCAGAGACAAGGCTTTATCGCTCAGAGCTTTTGTGTAATAGAGTTTTATTAAAGTATAAAAGGGAAAGAGAAGCTTCTGACATCAACATCAGAAGGGGGCAGAAAGAGGACCCCCTTGCTAGCATTAGCAACGGAGTTATATACCTTCTACTTAGTTATTACAATGAATCAAAAGAATGTCTCAAGTTTGTGAAAATTTTACCAAGCCCACTATCACAATTTACATTTTAGGATAACAAGATTAGAATTTAACAATAAAAAGATCCTACCAGACCCACTCCCTTAATATACATTCTAAGATATCAGGATTAGTCAGAAGATTTTCAGAAAGGAGAAACTGTAATCCAGCAGGATACATTGTTGTTGTATAATCCCTATTACAGAGTTCAAAATGAGTTGTGTAATTGACTAAGACTAAGGAATGTAGACAAAAAAAAGTTTGTCATTTTCTCCTCCTTGAGAATTCCAGACCCCTCTCTCCTTGGGGACCCGCAGACTTCTTATCAACTTACCTAGAAATTGACTCTCTCAGCTGTCCATCACCAACTCACAGAGCTTATTCAAACTCATGTCCATTGAGTCGGTGAGGCCATTCAACCAACTCATCCTCTGTCATCTCCTTTTCCTCCTGCCTTCCATCTTTCCCAGCATTAGGGTCTTTCCAGTGAGTCAGTTCTTCACATCAGCTGGCCAAAGTATTGGAGTTTCAGCTTTAACATCAGTCTATCCAATGAATATTCAGGACTGACTTCCTATAGGACTGACTGGTTGAATCTCCTTGCAGTTCAAGGGACTCTCAAGGGTCTTCTCCTAATACAGTTCAAAAGCATCAATTCTTTGGCACTCAGCTTTTTTTTATAGTCCAACTCTCACATCCATATATGACTACTGGAAAAACCAAAGTTTTGACTAGATGGACCTTTGTTGGCAAAGTAATGTCTCTGCTTTTTAATATGCTGTCTAGGTTGGTCATAGGATTTCTTCCAAGGAGCGAGCATCTTTTAATTTCATGGCTGCAGTCACCATCTGCAGTGATTTTGGAGCCCCCCAAAATAAAATCTCTCAATGTTTCCATTGTTTCCCCATCTATTTGCCATGAAGTGATGGGACAAGATCCCATGATCTTAGTTTTCTGAATGTTGAGCTTTAAGCCAACTTTTTCTCTCTCCTCTTTCACCTTCATCAAGAGGTTCTTTAGTTCTGTGAAAGAGTGCAGCACTTTCACAGCATCATCTTTAGGATTTGAAGTAGCTTAACTGAAATTCCATCCCTCCACTAGCTTTGTTCATAGTGATGCTTCCTAAGGCCCACTTGACTTAACATTTCAGGACATCTGGCTCTAGGTGAGTGACCACACCATTGTGGTCATCTGTGTCATGAAGATCAATTTTGTATAGTTCATCAGTGTATTCTTGCCACCTCTTCTTAATATCTGCTTTTGTTAGGTTCATGCCATTTCTGTCCTTTGTTGTGCCCATCTTTGCATGAAATTTTCCCTGGGTATTTCTAATTTTCTTGAAGAGATGTCTGTCTTTTCCATTCTATTGTTTTCCTCTAGTTCTTTACACTGATCACTGAGGAAGGCTTTCTTATCTCTCCTTGCTATTCTTTGGAACTCTGTGCTCAAATGGTTATATCTTCCCTTCTCTCCTTTGCCTTTTGCTTCTCTTCTTTTCTCAGATATTTGTAACGCCTCCTCTGACAACCATTTTGCCTTTTTTCCTTTCTTCTTCTTAGGGGTGGTCTTGATCCCTGCCTCCTGTAAAATGTCATGAACCTTTGTCCATAGTTCTTCAGGCACTCTGCCTATCAGATCTAATCCCTTGAATCTATTTTTCACTTCCACTTTATAATTGTAAGGGATTTGATTTAGGTCATACCTGAATGGTCTGGTGGTTTTCCCTACTTTCTTCAAATTAAGTCTGAATTTGGCAATAAGGAGCTCATGATCTGAGCCACAGTCAGCTCCCAGTCTTATTTTTGCTGACTCTATAGAGCTTCTATATTTTTGGTTGCAAAGAATATAATCAATTAGATTTCAGTATTGACCATCTGGTGAAGTCCATGTGTAAATTCTTCTCTAGTGTTGTTGGAAAACGGTGTTTGCTATGACCAGTGTGTTCTCTTGGCAAAACTCTATTAGCCTTTGCCCTGCTTCATTCCATACTCCAAGGCCAAATTTAACTGTGACTCCAGGTATTTTTATACTTCCTACTTTTGCATTCCAGTCCCCTGTAATGAAAAGGACATCTTTTTTGGGTGTTAATTCTAGAAGGTCTTATAGGTCTTCATAGAACTGTTCAACCTCAGCTTCTTCAGCATTACTGGTTGGCGTGTAGGCTTAGATTACTGTGATATCAAATGGTTTGCCTTGGAAACGAACAGAAATAATTCTGTCTTTTTTGAGATTGCACCCAAATACTGCATTTCAGATCTTTTCAAAATCAACCGTCTTTATGCCAGAGTCAGTTCAGTTCAGTCACTCAGTCATGTCTGATTCTTTGCGACCCCATGAACCGCAGCATGCCAGGCTTCCCTGTCCATCGCCAACTCCTGGAGTCCACCCAAACCCATATCCATCGAGTCGGTGATGCCATCCAACCATCTCATCCTCTGTCGCCCCTTCTCCTCCACCCTCAATCTTTCCCAGTATCAGGGTCTTTTCAAATGTCAGCTCTTCAAATCAGGTGGCCAAAGTATTAGAGTTTCAGCTTCAACATCAGTCCTTCCAATGAACACCCAGGACTGATATCCTTTAGGATGGACTGGTTGGATCTCCTTGTAGTCCAAGGGACTCTCAAGAGTCTCCTCCAACACTACAGTTCAAAAGTGTCAACTCTTTGTCGCTCAGCTTTATTTATACTCCAACTCTCACATCCATACATGACCACTGGAAAAACCATAGCCTTGACTAGACGGACCTTTGTTGGCAAAGTAATGTCTCTGCTTTTTAATATGCTGTCTAGGTTGGTCATAACTTTCCTTCCAAGGAGTAAGCGTCCTTTAATTTCATGGCTGCAATCACCATCTTCAGTGATTTTGGAGCCCCCAAAAATAAAGTCTGACACTTATTCTAATGTTTTTCCATCTATTTTCCATGAAGTGATGGGACTGGATGCCATGATCTTAGTTTTCTGAATATTGGGCTTTAAGCCAACTTTTTCACTCTCCTCTTTCACCTTCATCAAGGGCCTCTTTAGTTCTTCACTTTCTGCCATAAGGGTGATGTCATCCACATATCTGAGGTTATTGATATTTCTCCCAGCAATCTTGGTTCCAGCTTGTGCTTCCTCCAGCCCAGCGTTTCTCATGATGTATTCTGCATATAAGTTAAATAAGCAGGGTGACAATAGACAGCCTTGATGTACTCCTTTCCTATATGGAATCAGTCTGTTTTTCCATGTCCAGTAATCATAGTCATTTTGATTATGGGATTTTTGTGGGTTTAGTGTTACAAACTTTACATCTTTTCATAGGACAAAAGAATATTTGTGGCAATTTTAACACCAGGAATTACTTTAAAACAGCTCAAGTTATTAGAGATGTAAGCTCTGATACAGCATTATTAAAACCTGCTTAGAAAAAGAACAAATTCTTAGATGCTTGTATGAAAAATGAAATTGTATTGATCCTACCAATTTTACAATTATAGGAATTACATAAATACTCCAATCAAAGCCAGTTCATCATAATACCAGTTTGTTAAATAAATTGCTTCCTCAAATGAAAATTAAAAACAAACATCAAATCTAGCAAAGTCAGCATCATTACTGAATAAACCATTCCTCATTCATGTGCTATCATCCCCTGAAAATAAAAAACAAAACAAAACAAAAAAATTGATCCATGGACAAAAGTATGTTTGTGGTGCTGTGGTATTTAGCAGCATACACCAAGGGACCCTGGAGGAGTCTGGCCCACCTGTGTATTGGGTATTAGGCATAAAGACTTGGATCTCACCTGTGGAAACTGGCTACAGCCCCTTTCTGCCATGGTCCCGGAGCCCTTGGAAAGCATTATCTTAGACAAACACCCAGGGTTTACAGAGCCTTTTTTAAAGGCTAGGTTTCAAGTTCCAGCACAACACTGAAGCCAAAAAGATTGAGTTTGGACATAATGGAGAGGCTATGAAGAGGAGTTTGACTTTTCCTGCATCATCCTTCCCTCAAAGCTGCACAGCTTAATGCCAAGAGACATATTTCTAGGTGAGTGAGAGGTTGTGAATGAGCCCCTGGCTTCCCCAGCTGTGCAGAGCACTGCCCAAGCGTCTCCTTTCTCTCTGACCCAATCCAGATTACCGAGTCATGAGGTGAATGACTGGATGCAGAAAGAAGCTGGGAGAGTGGAAGGTAGAATCTTGAAGGGCATTAAAAAGACTCAGATCCTACTAACTGTGTGGTGGACACAAGAAGCCAGACCACACATCACTGGGGATCCCCACCGTGGATGCCCCCAGTTGGCCCACAAGCACCCACAGCACTCTGCCTCACTCACACACCCTTCCATAGGCCAAAACCTCGTGTGCATTCTCAGTAGTGATGAGAGCAAGCTTTCACAGATGGTTAGTGAGCGTGTGGAGAAAGCCAGCTAGAATTTGCAAGCCACAAACTTGAGTTTTGCACCCAGGATCAGAAGGCTTCCCTGATTGAATTCCACCATTTAGAGAATACCAAGCCTTCTTAAGCTCTTCAAATAATGTGTAGAGGAAGTGACACCCTCAAACTCTTTTGAGGAGGCCAGCGTTACCCTGATACCAAAGCCATTTAAGGACAGTACAAGAATCATAGGCCAATATTTCTGCTGAACACAGGTGTAAAAATTCTCAACAAAATTTTAGAAATCTAAATTCAAGAGCACATTGAAAAGATCATTCACAACCATCAAAGGGAAGTGAATTTATTCCAGGGATGCAAGGATGGTTCAACATACGTAAATCAATAAATGTAATAAGCCATATTTGTAGAATGAAAGATAGAAATCATATGACCTGCATTTCTCTAATAATGAGCAATGTTGAGCATCCTCTTATGTGTTTATTAACCATCTGTATGTCTTCTTTGGAAAAATGTTTGTTTAGGTCTTCTGCTCACTTTTTGATTGGGTTGTTTGTTTTTCTGGTATTGAGTTGCATGAGCTGCTTGAGTATTTTGGAGATTAATCCTTTGTCAGTTGTTTCACTTGCTATTATTTTCTCCCATTTGGAGAGTTTGTCTTTTCACCTTATTTATAGTTTTCTTTGCTGTGCAAAAAACTTAAGTTTAATTAGGCCCCATTTGTTTATTTTTTGCTTTTATTTCCATTACTCTGGGAGGTGGGTTATTTAGGACCTTACTAGGATTTATGTAATAGAGTGTTCTACTTTTGCTTTCCTCTAAGAATTTTATGGTTTCTGGTCTTACATTTAGGTCTTTAATTCATTTTAAATTTATCTTTGCGTATGGTGTTAGGAAGTGTTCTAATTTCATTCTTTTACATGTAGCTGCCCGGTTTTCCCAGCACCACTTATTGAAGAGACTATCTTTTCTGCATTGTATATTCTTTCCTTCTTTGTAAAAGATAAGGTGCCCATAGGTGCATTGGTGGGATGGGGTGAGAGGTAGGTGGGAGGGCCTGGGGGAGGGGACATATGTATACCCATGGTTGATTCATATTGATGTATGGCAGAAACCAAGACAATATTGTAAAGCAATTATCTCTCAATTCAAAATAAATAAATTAAAAACAAGCAAAAACTCATATGATCATCTCAATAGGTGCTGAAAAAGGCATTTGATGAAATGGAGCAAGCTTTCATGATAAAATGTCTCAATAAATTGGGTAAAAAAGAAACATTCTCAACATGATAAAGGTCATAAATGACAAGCCCATACTCAGGGGTGAAAGATTAAAAGTTTTCCCTATCCACACCTAAGTGATCAATTTTGCCATATATAGAAGAAAAATTATGTCACTTTTATACTTGACTAGACTCATTTTTTTGGTTTTGATAAGGTTACTTGTTTGATTGGCAGGAGCAAATAATAACTTAATAATTTTGGCTAAGTTTAAATGTACATTGTTTTTGGAAAATAATTTTATATGACTTTTTGAAATGACAGTGAAAGAATACAATTTTAGGGCATTTTAGAGACAACTGGATAAATTCTGCATCTTAGCTTTGTATTTTAGTTTTTAGATATTTAATGGAAAAAGTAATTTTATTTTCTATTTTCTCTAAGACTATTAAAAGCTTATAAAACTGTCCTTAAAGTGTGCACTTAGTTATGCAAAAATTAAAAAAAATTATATATTTTTGTAACTAAAGATATTTGACAATCAGTTATTTTTTAATATGATTTATAAAAACAATAATGATTTGGGCATGTTTTAAAAGCAGAGACTATATACAAAAAGTTGTATTTTCATATCAGAGGAATAGTACCAAAGAAAGAAAAATATATCTTTTATTAAAATGCTTTCTTGATGGCCTCAACACATAGAGGTTACATGGAATAAAATCTAAAAAATACTACTTTTGTTACTTGGTGTGAATGGAAAGCAAATTATCAATTTAACTGTGAAATTTAATAATTTACCAAACTAAGAGAATGTGTTTATTTATGAAATTTGGGCAGTTATCTATATCAAAATATAGATAAATAGCTGCTTTATCAGTTGAGGCTTTGCTGTTTTCTATTCTTGTGACTTGATAAACTTTTCCAAATATTTCAAAAGAAATGGAAAATCCTCCAAACAAGACTAGGTTTAATTTTAACAAATATAATATATTTTAATCAAATTGATTTTAGTCTAAGGAAGTTCTCCTCTAAAAATACATATTAGGACCTAAAACTTGAATAATTATGGAATCAGTTGAAGAGATTTCAGAATCAATATTTTTTAAAGCTCAAGAAATAAGTTCGTGCAGTGACAATATTGAAAATATTAGAAAGTTGGTTAATATACTCTTGAATATTCTGAACTTTTTCAATACCTTGGAAAACATAATTACAGCACTTCAAAGGATTTATGTGTATATACTTTGAAGATCACAGGATTCTGTGAACAAACTGTCAACTTTATTTTGTTAAAAAAATTTCCAGAGTAATTCAGTATTTCCTTAGGCTTAGAGGATAAGGGGAGAGAGCAGTCATTCAACCCAAAATAGTTTTCTTTTGCTTTACACAAATTGCTTAGTTTTTTTGTGTTTCATTTACTAGGAGTCTTGTTCCAAAGTTTATAGATTTTTTTGTTGATCATATCACCGTTTGCTTTATAAAAGGGCACATTAGAAAGACTCTAGAGGTAAGTCACAGAAATGGGTTTTGTTTACTCAGCTAAATTTGAGTTTATACTAAAAATACAAGGAGGAGAAAAGGAGAGCAGAAAACAATTGCACAGCCACTCGTATTGATAAACTTCTTAACAGACTGATCAAGAAATATAAAGAGAGAGAAAATACAAATTATCTAACAAGAAAGGAAAGAGGGAGTCTTATTACTGACCCCACAGGCATTGAAAAGGACAATAATACTGTAAACAATGCATGCAAATCCAGCTACTTAAATGAAACATACCAGTTCTATGAAGACATGAGCTAATAGATAATCTGAACAATTCACATGTATGATAAATTGAATTTTTATTTAAAAATTTTGCCCTCAAGAAGCTTTGAAAGTGAAAGTGAAAGTCGTTCAGCCATGTCCTTTGCGACCCCATGGACTATACAGTCCATGGAATTCTCCAGGTCAGAATACTGGAGCCTTTCCCTTCTCCACGGGATCTTCCCAACTCAGGGATCGAACCCAGGTCCCCCACATTGTAGGCGGATTCTTAACCAGCTGAACACAAGGGAAGCCCTAAAGCAGAAATTCAAATTAAGTTTTCCAATTTGACTGTCCAAATAAAGTGAAGTTGCTCAGTCATGTAGGACTTTTTGGGATCCCATTGACTGTAGCCTACCAGTCTCCTCCGTCCACGGCATTTTCCAGGCAAGAGTACTGGAGTGCGTTGCCATTACCATCTCCATCTCCAAGGGATTTTCCCGAACCAGGGATCAAACCCAGGTCTCCCGCATTGCAGGGAGATGCTTTACCCTCTGAGCCACCAGGGATGCCCAAAAAACTTTAGGCCTATATAATTTCATGGGCTTATCTAACAAACGGAGAAGGAAATGGCAACCCATTCCAGTATTCTTGCCTAGAGAATCCTGCGGACAGAGGAACCTGGTGGGCTGCTATCTATGGGGTTGCACAGAGTCGGACATGACTGAAGCGACTTAGCAACAGCATCTAACAAAGGTTTAAGGAATCATACGAATTCTACAAAATTCCTTCCAGATAATAGAGAAAGATGGAATACTTCCCAAATCATTTTTGTTGTTGTTCAGTCCCTAAGTCATGTCTTACTCTTTGTGATTCCATGGACTACAGCACACTAGGCTTCACCGTCCTTCACTGTCTCCCAGAGTTTGCTCAAACTCATGTCCATTGAATTAGTGATGCCATTCAACCAACTCATCCTCTGTCCCCTCTTCTCCTCTTGCCCTCTGTCTTTCTCAGCATCAGGTCTTTTCCAATAAGTTGACTCTTCGCATCAAATGACCAAAGTATTGGAGTTTCAGCTTCAACATCATGATTCCCAAAGAATATTCAGGGTTAATTTCCTTTAGGATTGACTGGTTTGATCTCCTTGCTGTCCAAGAGACTCTCAAGAATCTTTTCCAGCACCACAGTTCAAAAGCATCAATGCTTAAGTGTTCAGCTTTCTTTATGGACCAACTCTCATATCCATACATGACTACTGGAAAAACCATAGCTTTGACTACACAGACTTTTGTCAGCAAAATGATGTCTCTGCTTTATAATATACTGTCTAGGACAGCAAGGAGACCAAACCAGTCACTCCTAAAGGAAATCAACTCTAAATAGTCATTACAAGGTCTGACTTTGAAGCTGTAGCTCCAGTGTTTTGGCCAACTGGAGGAAAGAGCCAACTCATTGGGAAAACGCCCTGTTGCTGGGAAAGACTGAGGGCAGGAGAGACATTAGCAACAGAAGATGAGATGGTTGAATGGCATTAATGATTCAATGAACATGAGTTTGAGCAAAGTCTGGGAGAGAGTGAAGGACAGGGAAGCCTGGCATGCTACAGTTCATGGGGTCACAAAGAGTCGAGAAAATGAAATGTCACTGTTTCCACTTTCTTTCTATTTTCTGTGAAGTGATGGGACTAAGGGCCAGTTAGATTTTTCAATGTTGAGTTTTAAGCCCACATGAGGGAACCTGCAATACCCTGAAACTCAAATAGGACAAAAGACATCATTGGAAAGAAAACTATAGACAGATGCTTCTGAAAAAGAGTGTTTTCTTCCCCCCAAGATTAGAGTAAAATTTAAGACTAACATACTGTGATTTAAATGTTTATATTTTATCTAAACTTAAATATCTTTATATTTCTGTTTAAACAAAGGACAGCAATTAATAATCTTTTAAACTTTTAAGAGTTGTTCTATCATTTTGTTTATTTTGGCACATGACAATAGAGTTTTCCACTCAGAAGACTAAACAAGTAAAGTCAGACATTTTACTTATTAAAACTAAGTTTTTACATTGTTATCCAAAACATTAATTTCTGTGTTTTAAAGCTCTGAAAACTTTTAGTTATAGAGTGGAGTGCAAAGTTAAGAAACTCAGATTAGGCTTGTAGTTAATGGATAATGAAAGCAATATTAGAATGGAAGAGAATAGAAAATTTTGGTACATGGAGTCCTTGTGTGCTTCACTATAGTGTCCACTGATCAGATTGTCCATATTATTTGCTCCAGGTTTCTAAGATAAGTGGTCGGGTTAAAAGGAGATTTAATCAGTACAAATGTCTAAGCCTGCCGGTGTCCCAGTCTCTTTATGTTACAATTACCACACCCTTGGGCTTCATCTTTAGTAGGCTTTTGACTTAATCTTTCAAACCTCTTGATATATTTTTCCCATTCTCTGTACCAAATCTCACTACACCCTCTAAACCCAAATATCAGTGAATCATGGATAACTAGAACTTAAAAATATTCAATGTAGAAAGTTATCTATACCATGTATAAACTCTAAAAATCCAAATGTATACATGTGATTACAATTTACTAGAGACATGCATGTGAAGATAGTATAAGGACTGCTTTGGAAGAATTCAAACACGTGCATATTTGAAATAGCAAAACTGTTTACATTCCAGAATCCTTACGATTCTTTTCTTAAAACCCTTTGCATGGTGTTGCAACTGTATTAAGGTTCTCAGGGGAAAACAACTTTGATTTAAAGTTGACATAGATTCTTTCTTCTTGTTTCTAAACCAGACTCTGGATTTATTGCCGTAACTCACACACAGGATGACAGCATGATATTTTACTAAGACTCTGAAGGTTTTTGATAGAAATAAAACTTGTTTTACAATATTCAGAAGCAATGCCTGGGAGGTAAATTTTTTCACTATGAAAATTTTAGCAGAAATCACACATAATCATAATCTTTCCATGTATATTGAAATTTATTCATGGTCTCTACTGTTAGAGACAGACTTCTATGGTGAATAATAATTAATGAATCCAGCCTCTTGAAATTCCTCTGAACAAAGGCCACTGTTCTTTCTTTAGAAAATTAAGGCAGTATTCAAAATTTATCTTTGAGTATAAAATATTTTGGCAAAAGCAAGGTGAAAAGACAGCCCTCAGAATGGGAGAAAATAATAGCAAACAAAGCAACAGACAAAGGATTAATCTCAAAAATATGCAAGCAACTCCTGCAGCTCAATTCCAGAAAAGTAAATGACCCAATCAAAAAATGGGCCAAAGAACTAAACAGACATTTCTCCAAAGAAGACATACAGATGGCTAACAAACACATGAAAAGATGCTCAACATCACTCATTATCAGAGAAATGCAAATCAAAACCACAACGAGGTACCATTACACGCCAGTCAGGATGGCTGCTATCCAAAAGTCTACAAGCAATAAATGCTGGAGAGGGTGTGGAGAAAAGGGAACCCTCTTACACTGTTGGTGGGAATGCAAACTAGTACAGCCGCTATGGAGAAGAGTGTGGAGATTCCTTAAAAAACAGGAAATAGAACTGCCATATGACCCAGCAATCCCACTTCTGGGCATACACACCAAGGAAACCAGATCTGAAAGAGACATGTGTACCCCGATGTTCATCACAGCACTGTTTATAATAGCCAGGACATGGAAGCAACCTAGATGCCCATCAGCAGATGAATGGATAAGGAAGCTGTGGTACATATACACCATGGAATATTACTCAGCCATTAAAAAGAATTCATTTGAATCAGTTCTAATGAGATGGATGAAATGGAGCCCCTTATACAGAGTGAAGTAAGCCAGAAAGATAAAGACCAATACAGTATACTAATGCATATATATGGAATTTTAAAAGATGGTAACGATAACCCTATATGCAAAACAGAAAAAGAGACACAGATGTACAGAACAGATTTTGGGACTCTATGGGAGAAGGCGAGGGTGGGATGTTCTGAGAGAATAGCATTGAAACAAGCATACTATCAAGGGTGAAACAGATCACCAGCCCAGGTTGGATGCATGAGACAAGTGCTCAGGGCTGGTGCACTGGGAAGACCCAGAGGGATGGGATGGGATTGAGAAGGAGGCGGGAGTGGGGATCAGGATGGGGAACACATGTAAATCCATGGCTGATTCATGTCAATGTATGGCAAAAACACTACAATATTGTAAAGTAATTAGCTTTCAACTAATAAAAATAAATGAAAAATAAAATATTTTGGCAATAGTATTCTAATTAATTTTCATACTATCATCTACATATTTTATTAACATAAAGTGGGAGGACAGATGTTGGGACTCAACATTTTCTGCCATATGACCCATCAATTTACTTCCTAGCTTCCTAAATGTTGTGGATAATTACTTCTTGCTGATATTAGTTTACCCTTATCCTTGTCATTATTAGTTAATAACCATTTTAAAATTCATTTATATAATTTTATAATCATGAGAGAGCAGAAATAGTCATTCTTTGAGCTTTTTTCAGTATAAAATGGTTATAAAATTCAATAAACAAATGCACAAATTCTTAAGTAGACAATCAGTCATATGGTCAGTGGTTGTCAGGATATATTTCTAAAAAGTTAATGTAATACACATGATATAAAATTTACTATTTTAACCATCTCAAAATGTACAATTAAGTTGCATTTAGCATTTTACAGTGTGGTCCACCATCATCACCATTTAGTTCCATAACATTTTCTTCATTCCAAAAGGAAACTCCATACCCATTTAATATTCATTCCCCATTTCCACCCTCCCTAGCTGCTGGCAACCATTATTCTGTTTTCTGACCCTATGTGTTTGCTGTTGGGAGTATTTTATATAAATTAAATTATATAATATATCTCCTTTTGTGTCTGGCTTGTTTCACTTAGCACAATGTTTTCAAGGTTTACTCTGTAGCAAGATCAGTACTCTATTCTTTTCCATGATTGAGTAATGTTCCATTGAATGGAAGTAACACATGTATTTATCTATTCTTCTGTTGAAGAATATTTTGGTTGTTTTGTGTCTGCCTATTGCAAAAAAGAATTGCTTCTATGAACATTCATTTTGTTTGAACACTTGTTTTAATTGTTTTGAGTATTTACATAGCACTGGAATTTCTGAGTCCTAGGCTAATTCTACGCTTAACTTATTTAAGAGCCATCAAACCACGTTGTACAATGGCTGCACCATCTTACATTCTGACCAACAATGTATGAGCATTCCAGTTTCTCCTCATTTTTCCATTTTCCATTTCAAAATTCTAGCCATTCTAGTGATAAAATAGCATTGCATTGTGATTTTGATTGAAAAAGTATATTTTTAACGTTATGTTTATGCACTGAGAAAAATTGATACACCTTATCAACTTTGAATTTATTTTACTGTACAGAAATATTGACTAAGTAAATTAGAAATGAGGCTATGGAGGAAATTGTTTGTTCAAATTTTAAAAATATGCCAACTTAAAAAATTGTGGTGGTAATTTTAACTAAATTCAATCTGATGCATAAACTATACGTGCATTACTCTCTGGTGAGATTAGCTATTATTGCAATTATATTCTCTCATGCACTGCTAATGAGAAATAAAACTTAAGAGTATAAAAACATGTGAGATAAAATCTGAATTTCCCAGCTTTGATATTAAGTACATTTTCTCTTTTTCATGCTGCTAATGAAATAATCAGATGAATTTTTTAAAAGTATATTCCCGTCTTTATCCTTTCTATTTTGGCAATGAGTTTTCATATTTGCAAAACTTAACACATAGTTTATGTTCTTTGCCTGAGGGGTCTAAAACTTTTTTGCTTCGGTGAAGATACATCTTTTTTATACTCTTTTACATGTCAGAATGAAGTGCTGACACAAATACACTGATTTACAGAATTGAATTATAAAGTGTTAAGCAAATTTGTGCTTCAAATTGAGGTTTTCTTTACATTGAAAAAGTGAAATTAAAAAATGGGTGTGTTTCCCTTTAACTATATAGCTTAAGTGTCCCACTGTGACGCTAGGAGGTCCCAAGAAGCTTATCTCAAAATATCTCTATGGATACACTTAGAGATTCTGTGGGTCTTCATTGTCCATGTATTTACTGTCTTTTAGTAAAAGAAACAATTATTTTAGTAAACAGAACCTGTAAAATGAGCAGCTTGCACTGATGATTTTAACAGTTTCAGAAAGATACCTTATATAGTCCCAGGTCAAGTTTTGCTCTGCCTGACACATGTGCAAACAAGTGTATAATAGGTCAAATAACCCTAGAGACACTTTTTATTTGACAACACATCTGGAGCCCATAAAGATAATTTTGTATTTATAAACTGCTTGAGAAAAAGATACCATTAAAAGATACTCTGAAACCTAGATATTCAATGTGAAATAGTTATAATCACAGTCCTTTCTAAAGTTTCCCCCCACCCATTTGTACATTTCCACACAAGATGGAAAACCTAAGAGAAATAAATTTCAACTTCAATTTTATAACTGAATACTTTAAAAAAAGAACATGAAAATGGACAAAGGGATGAATAATAGATCCTACAAAAGATAAGCCATTCATAGTAAATAGCAAACAACAAATAAGACTATAAACATAGAAAAGAACAAAAATGTGAGTACATAAACATGATAATATATAGACCCAAATACAGATTGTTTATTATACAATAGATTATATTTTAAATATATATTTTGATACTTACTGTATCTCATGTTCTGGAAAAGTATAGCTGAGGAATTATATGGCCCCTTTTCATCAATCAACTCATAAATGATTTATTGACTATTCTTTTTTGCTATCCTTTTCACATAATAGTACATGTACAATCACTTTTGAACTTAAGGATAGCATAAAATCAAAACCTTTTGGGATACAAGGATCTTAAGCAAGATATCTAAAGATTTCGCAGTCTGTTAGAGAAAAATATTTATGTTGTGCTGTAGCTCCTCCCTTCAGCGACTCACAGGGTGAAGGATTCTGAGAAACTTTCTCGTTATGTGTGATGTCATCCCTTCCTCTGAGCTCTTCACTTGATGCCTGGGTGATGCATGGTGGTCACTGTGCTTTTGGCCTCTTCCAAGGCACACAGAGTTTGAACTCTTTTTATAATTTCATTATTTCATTAGGTGTCAACTTGAGATATGTGCATATCTAGAGCACAGTAACTAAATGCAGCTGCCTCTTGGGGAATTATGACATATTCTTCTTGTTAGGAGCCAAAGAAAATGGCTGCAAGGTAACTGGGTGGCTTCAGGGGGGACGCCATAACAAGGAGCTGTCCTCCAGCAGAAAGGAGAAAGAAATGTCCATGTTCTTGACAAGCTTCACTCTTCTTTGAGCCAGTTTACCATGTCACAGATGTCCACTTCCAAGAGACTGTGTAAGAATGAAAAATAATGATGAAGAAAACTGAGCCTCTTAAGTAGAATGACTTTACATCTTTCTATATTGTTTATACAGTTTGGTGAAGCTGAAACATGTACTTTCAAGATCAATACAAGCTCAAGGAATCAAAATATTCTGTCACTTTACCTTATCATTCCTGGAATTGAGTCTGTTCTTGTTTTGCTAATGTCTTTGGGAAAAGTAGCATCTTAAATGGATGGATTTTCCAAGCACCAAAACACAGTCTTCTAAGCACAAAGGCTTCTCATTATTTTAAAACATCTAGCTCTTGAAAATCTTTCTAAAAATAACTGTCCCCTGTTTTATAAAATAACAAATATAGAAATATTATTTATGAAAACTAATTTATAAAATTACTCTTTATTTTGTTCTTTGGTGGTCTGTGTTGTCCTTCTAAGCCTCTTGGTCATCTTCTTCCCCTTTTCTCCCCCTTCCCTCTTAACAGCCCCTCTCTACCATTTTTCTCTCTCATTTCCTTCTTCTCTTTTTCTTTTTACTCCTCCTTTTGCTCTTCGTTTCCCCCTTTCTTATTTCCTCTCTTCCCTCCAGCCATGACTTTTCACCCTCCTCCCCTCTCCTTCCCTCCCCATCTTCCTTCCCACCGTGGAGTGATTTATTTGCTCTTTCTTTAAGTGTCTTCCCACTGATTATTCCCTGTTGACTTTAGCCTCCTCTTTATCCACCACTCCCTATTCATTCTGCCTCAGGTGAAGGCTTTAACCACTGGTGATGATTCCTCCAAGAATCACCTCAGTTGCTAATCTGGGATCTGGAAGTGGATACAGAGGGCAGAGAGAGGAAGACAACAGGAAGGGTAGTGTGGGGATGTGTGGAGAGTTGGCTCCAGGTAGCTGCCTGAAGGCCGAAGACAAAGTGTCTACTTCTTTCAAGCCCTGGCTTTGCGTTTTGCCTCTAGGAAGCCTGGTCGCAGCCTGGCCCCCATCTGCTATCTAAGCCCCAGTGCCCAGAAGCAGACCTGGCTCTTTGTCAGCCCACAACAAATGGCGGTTGAGTGAATTCTATCCTTTCAGGGAATGGCATCTTATCCCTAAAGAAAATGTCAACCGTGGGATCAGCTTCAGGAGAAGGTTGGTAATAGGTCCAGACTGCAGTCAGAGTTGAGTTAAATAGAGTGTCTCTGTTAGGATAGAGTCAGATGTAAGATCTGCTTCAGGATTAACCATTTGCTGGCTCATTCATCCATCAGACATTCACTGACAGCTTCTATGTTCTGTGTCCTCTCTAGATGCTGGCACCTCAAAGATGAGTAAGCTTGCTCCTGCCTTCAAAGAGAGACATAAATTTAACCAAATGTAACAAATGTTACATAAAGTTGTAGGGGACCAAAGATGGAAGTAATTATTTCTACGTGATAGAATGATTTGTTGACTACTGTCATGTTAGAGATATTTCTTCATTTCTGTTATCAAGTTGCAAAACACAGTAGTTTTACCAGGATTTATTTTCTTCTTCAAGAAACTGGAGTTTAACAATGCATGACATTTATTCATCATATATTTCAATTCTTATTAACTCTCTGTTGAGTAAAAAGAAATGACTTATCTCTGCTCTCATAGAGCTTACAATCTAGTGGGGAGAAACAGAGTAGTGATTTTGCACTTATTCACATATCAGAAACTCTAATCAGCAATTAATATCATAGAAACTGAAGTCAACTTTGCTTCATTAATGAATAGAAGATGCATTTCTATCTGTTGATTGCATTATTGGTAGAAGCACTATGGTAGCTTCTTTAATTTCTTCTTTCTTCCCTTTTTTCTGCCTTCCTTATTTACTTCATTTTTTTTTTAGGAATGAAAGATTAAGATATATTTTTTTAACCAATATATACAAGAAACTGGTAACTCAGTATCTTCATAATTTTCATACTAATAAAAATGGTGTCTGTTCATCGAGCACAGTTTATTCTAGGAACTGTTTTAGGCACTTTCTTTTCTACCTTTTTAAATTCTCACAACCCTATGAGGTATCCACTACTATTACTGGTACGATTTCATCGATGAGAAGACCGAGACTCAGAAATATTCAGAAAACTATGCAAGGTCTACCAGCTTATCAATGACAGATACATTACTGAGTCCAATGTGCAGTAGATCTTTGCCATGCCAATATGCTGCACTTCGTATATCATTGTGTTAGGGTGGTAGCTCTTATGACTTTCTAAAGCAATTCTTTTTCATTTGTTATATTTTTTAATAGATAACTAATTGCATTTCTACATATTTATCATAATTCATTGGCTCTAAGTCTACACTGATAGCCTTATGCAACTATCATTATTTGTGCCAATCAGAAAGAAAAATAAATAAAAACAAGTAAACAGTGATTCATCATTGATTATAAGTCACATCTAACTATAGAAATGTTAAAGCATGAACAGAGTCATGTTATAATTCATCAAAAATATATGATGTACATAAAAAGGAAGTGAACACAAGAAAATTTGGGGGAGGAAGTAGAAGGGTGAAGGTTGATTTAAGTAGGATGACCTGGAATGACTGGAGGTATTTGCAAAAAAGAACAAAAAGTTCTTAGCCCAAATATGTTTGACTAGAGCAGTAAATAAAATCCCAATCACATAATGCAAGTTTTAAGATTATTTACTTTATTCATAATCAGTGGAACATACATTTTTAGTAAATTATACACAGCAAAATGTTGGTTCTCTATAGGAAGCAGTTAAATTCCTGGATGATGACTTTGAACCTTGAAAACTTGGCTTTAGGCTTTGTTGGCTGGTCTCTTTCAAGCTTACCTGTCCTGTTGGATGCAGCACTTAACTCTTACAGCAAGATTCTGGGAACAAGAATGTAGCCTTTTTGCCTCAACTGAATGCCTAGTGAGTGGTCATCTGGGCTTTTCCAGTGAAAGTCCCACTGGGCTTTCAGTGTTAAAGAATCTGCCTGCCAATGCAGGAAAGATGCGTTCGATCCCTGGCTGGGGAAGGTCCCCTGAGAAAGGAAATGGCAACCCCCTCCAGTATTCTTTCCTGGAAAATTCCATGGCCAGAGGAGCCCGGAGGGTTACAGTCCATGGGATTGTGAAAGAGTCAGACACAACTTAGCAACTAAAACAATAATGTGTTCATCTAAGTCTCATCACTTTGACCTCACCCAGTTTCCAAAGTCTTTCTTGCTTCATGCAACCTCTGAAATCTCTGTTAGCTCTCAGCCTCCTAGTGGCTGTGAGAACGGTCTCCCAGGGTCTCAGCCTGTGAATCTGCAGCTTGAGAGCTGATCAAGAAGCAGAATAAGTTTTCACACAGGTTTTATGGTTTCTTCCCTGTGGATCCTTCCTTTCTAGTACAACCCTCAAATTCCAGCTGCGTTGAAAACCTCAAGTGATCTTAGTTTATTCCTAGAGAAGATCACTCTCTACCTGTACTTCTTGGACTCCCTTTCTCTGTCTTATGGCTTAGAAAACTACCTAAAGGTATTGATTGCCATCAGGAGTCAAGAATCTCAGGTTCATCATCTCTGTTTTAAAAGTAAAATATATATAAAAAGTTGAGAATAGGAGACAATATATGTGACCATGAACATTTAGATTTTAGGCATGAGGTTTCATTAATCATATGGTTGTTTTATCATAGTTGAAAAATGTAATCATACTTGAAAAAGGTCTGGATTTGCCTATTTTGAGTCTGGACCATTTTATCTATGAAAAACTAAAGTAAAAAATGTGGGTATTAAATTTTTTAATCCAAAAATTTGAGAAATGATATAGAATTCAAATGCTTAAACTCATAAACACTTCATCAGTTCTCAGGCTGAGACTACTTTCCCCATTATTTTTTCAAGATGATTGACACAGAACATTTAATGTGATTTGATTTCAGTCTGTTTCTTTTTGGCATGCACCTGTGACTGATAGTCTGCACAAGAGTCTTGGTCGTCTGATATTTACAATGTTTTGGGGGATTTTAAAAAATATTAGAATCATACAGATGTTATATTAATGTACTATTCCATATGGGGAATAACTTAAAAACTAATGTTAACCTAATATACTGGAAGACTTCTGTTACTAGTATTCTAAGTGGAATAGAAATTAAAATGCTAAATGATGTCATACAGTTTATTTTGTTACTATTTATGCAATGTACATAAATAGACAAAACTTACCTTAAGCATTTCAGTGCTATTTTAAGCACATAAGTATATGCTGATTTTTATTCTCAAATTTAAAAACTCAAGTGTTTTGCTAAATATAGGTGCTATGAAATTCAGTTCAGTTCAGTTCAGTCCCTCAGTCGTGTCCGACTCTTTGTGACCCCATGAACCGCAGCACACCAGGCCTCCCTGTCCATCACCAACTCCCGGAGTTTACCCAAACCCGTGTCCATTGAGTCAGTGATGCCATCCAGTCATCTCATCCTCTGTCATCCCCTTCTCCTCCTGCCCTCAATCTTTCCCAGCATCGGGGTCTTTTCCAATGAGTCAGCTCTTCACATCAGGTGCCATAGTATTGGAGTTTCAGCTTCAACATCAGTCCTTCCAATGAACACCCAGGACTGATCTCCTTTAGTATGGACTGGTTGGATCTTCTTGAAGTCCAAGGGACTCTCAAGAGTCTTCTCCAACACCACAGTTCAAAAGCATCAATTCTTCAGTGCTCAGCTTTCTTTATATTCCAAATCTCACATCCATACATGACCACTAGGAAAACCACAGCCTTGATTAGACAGACCTTTGTTGGCAAAACAATGTCTCTGCTTTTTAATATGCTACCTAAGTTGGTCATAACTTTCATTCCAAGGAGTAAGCATCTTTTGATTTCATGGCTGCAATCATCATCTGCGGTGATTTTGGAACCCAGAAAAATAGTCAGCCACTGTTTCCACTGTTTCCCCATCTATTTGCCATGAAATGATGGGACCGGAGGCCATGATCTTAGTTTTCTGAATGTTGAGCTTTAAGCCAACTTTTTCACTCTCCTCTTTCACTTTCATCAAGAGGCTCTTTAGTTCTTCTTCACTTTTTGCCAGAAGGGTGGTGTCATCTGCATATCTGAGGTTATTGATATTTCTCCCAGCAATCTTGATTCCAGCTTGTGCTTCATCCAGCCCAGTGTTTCTCATGATGTACTCTGCATATAAGTTAAATAAGCAGGGCGACAATATACAGGCTTGACGCATTTCTTTCCCGATTTGGAACCAGTCTGTTGTTCCATGTCCAGTTCTAACTGTTGCTTCCTGACCAGCATACAGGTTTCTCAAGAGGCAAGTCAGGTGGCCTGGTAATCCCATCTCTTTCAGAATTTTCCACAGTTGATTGTGATCCACACAGTCAAAGGCTTTGGCATAGTCAATAAAGCAAAAATAGATGTTTTTCTGGATCTCTTTTGCTTTTTTGATGATCCAGCAGATGTTGGCAATTTGATCTCTGGTTCCTCTGCATTTTCTTTTTTTGGGTGGGGGGGGAGGCAAGAATACTGGAGTGAGTTGCCATTCCCTTCTTCCGACCCAGGGATTGAACCCAGGTCTCCCACATTGTAGGCAGATGCTTACCACCTGAGCCACCAGGGAAGGCTCCTCTGCCTTTTCTAAAACCAGGTTGAACATCTGGAAGTTCACGGTTCACATTTTGCTGAGGCCTGGCTTGGAGAATTTTGAGCATTACTTTACTAGTGTGTAAGATGAGTGCAATTGTGTAGTACTTTGAGCATTTTTTGGCATTGCCTTTCTTTGGGATTGGAATGAAAACTGACCTTTTCCAGTCCTGTAGCCACTGTGAGTTTTCCAAATTTGCTGACATATTGAGTGCAGCACTTTCTCAGCATCAGCTTTTAGGATTTGAAATAGCTCAATTGGAATTCCATAACTTCCACTAGCTTTGTTCATAGTGATGCTTCCTAAGGCCCACTTGACTTCACATTTCAGGATGTCTGACTCTAGGTGAGTGATCACACCTTCGTGATTATCTGGGTTGTGAAACTCTTTTTTGTATAGTTCTGTGTATTCTTGCCACCTCTTCTTAATATCTTCTGCTTCTGTTAGGTTCCTACCATTTCTGTCCTTTATTGAGCCCATCTTTGCATGAAATGTTCCCTTGGTATCTCTAATTTTCTTGAAGAGATCTCTAGTCTCTCCTATTCTATTGTTTTCCTCTATTTCTTTGCACTGATTGCTGAGGAAGGCTTTCTTATCTCTCCTTGCTATTCTTTGGGACTCTGCATTCAAATGGGTATATTTTTCCTTTTCTCCTTTGCTTTTCACTTCTCTTCTTTTCACAGCTATTTGTAAGACCTCCTTAGACAGCCATTTTGCTTTTTTGCATTTCTTTTTCTTGGGGATGGTCTTTATCCCTGTCTCCTACACAATGTCATGAACCTCCATCCATAGTTCATCAGGCACTCTGTCTATCAGATCTAGTAAGCAAGCATTAAATGTACTTAAGAATATTAGTTTCTTAATATTAAATTTAATAATTTTCATGGGAACAATTTTCATTGCTTTGAGCATATTTTTATGATCATGAACAAGCTGCTTTCTCTTTCTTATTTTCTTCATTTCAAGAACAACAGGGATTTTAAAGTTTATGAAGTATGAGAAAACCTCAGTTCTTGTTAAAAATGTGGAGAATCTCTGTATGGTGGGAAATGAGAAACAGATCATTTTCAACATATTTTATTCCACACATTTTAATAAGATAGCTATCATTATTGTGTAGCTGACAATGGTGATGACACTTGGTTTGCTCAATTTTGAGTTTAAAAGAATATACAGGTAAAATGAATTTGGGGCCCTTATTCTGTGTACAACTGTGTTATTGATTTTAAATCAATGAGTTTTTAAGTAGGTTTAACTAACCCAGTAGCAAATAGTTATAAGCTGCAAAATATTGGTGCTAAGATTCAAAACAGAAACATAGAGAACATGACTAGATTTCAAAGGACTGGGTATCTTCCAAGGCTCTTTTTAAAACGTTCAAGTCCCATTTACCTATGTCTCCCACTTCAAACAGACTCCCAGGAGAAAAAAAAAAAAGAGGCTCAGTGAATATCACGTGTAGCAACAAACTGCCCTTTTACAAAAGCAAAACTGAAGGAAAGAAAAGGTCAAAACTTTATTCTTCAGTTTGGAAGCAATGAGTAAAAGGGGAGACCAAGGATTTCTATTTCCTGTAAGATCTAAAATGCCATAAACACTATAACTCACCATGGTTAGAGCCACGTCAAGTAAATATTTTGAATTTTATGTCATTGTTGATACTGCTGCTGTGGAATGTTAATCTTTACCTATAGACTGGATCTTTCCAACAACCTGTTATTTGAACATAACAAATGAATACTTTTGTGGGTATGTGGCAAGATTCTTGATTCCTGGAGCATCTCAGAACTCAGCCTGTTCCCTATGTATAGAGGGCACTTAGTAAACACTGTTATTCATATTCATTCTGTTTTATATAAGTTTTGCCATCATTTAATATGCATTATCTGTTTAACACAATGATAATCAGTCTATTATGTCAATTACTTTTTGCTGTCTAGCAAGTTATCCCCAAACATAGCTTAAAAATAACCTTGATTTACCCCAGGATTCTGTAGATCATCAATTTCAGTGGGATAAACCAGCTGTACTAACCTGGGCCAGGCCTGCCTGAGCTTGGCTAAGATTTTCATATCTGTGGAGAGTTCTCAGATTAGCAGGGGATGGCTATGGGCTTTGCAGGTGGCTCAGCAGTAAATAATCCTCCCACAATGCAGGAGACGTGGGTTTGGTCCCTGTATTGGGAAGATCTCCTGGAGAAGGAAATAGCAACCCATTCCATTATCCTTGCCTGGGATAGTCCAGGGACAGAGAAGCTTGGTGGGCTGTAGTCCATGGGGTTGCAAAGAGTCAAACATGAGTTAGTGACTGAACAGCAACAATAAAAGGACTGGCTGGTCTTAATTGTTAGACATCACAAATTATACTTGGGAGAGCAATAATCCATGCTTATTTATTGCTACCAACTAAAATATATTTTTAAAATTATAAATCCAATAATTTCCAATTTTTTTTTTTAACCAACCCTACCTTTTAGTAGCTAGTCAACTGATTTTCAGATCCTCAGCCCTTTTCGGGAAATTTGGTGATGCCGGCAGATGTTTAAGCTGTGTAATCCTCTGATTCAGGGACTTATATCTATAGCTCACAAGCCAAATCTAATCCACCACCTACTTGTGTAAATAGTTTTACTGGACACAAGCTACAGTGATAGAGTTGGGCAGTTGTGATAGAGAACATGTGTTTTACAAATCCTAAATAATTATTATCTGGATCACAGTCTATTTGATTTCTCTCCTGAATAATGATGAATATTGGCACATATTTTTAAGGCTTTCAATATAATATATATAACATAATATAATTATGTTATAATTATATATAAATAATATATATTGTATCTTATATATATCATATTATATATTATATATAATGTATTATAAATATATACAATGTATAATATATATTATATAATTATAATTATAATTGTATTATAATTATATAATTGTATAAAAATTATATTTATATATAAATAATATATTGTTTATATATAATAATATAGTATATAATATATTATTAATATAAATGATATATATAAGTATATAAAATATAATTATAATAATATGATATAATGATATAATATAAATAATAGCAACAATAATATAAATAATTGTTAATTACAGAGCACTTCCTTTGTCCTGGATAGTATTTTAAGTTTACTTATTTCAACTAATTTAATCTTCATAAAAATTTTAAGATGTACGGTTGTTATTACTACTTTACAAATGAATAAACTGAAACAGAAAAGCTACACATCTTTGATCACTGAATTTAGAATTAATTAATGTTCCATCACTTAAAAGACATAATTTGTCTTCTACACTGCTATACACTACTATTTCTGTTTCATGTAATGACAGTCACCTTTTTCAACAGTTTTAGCTATACTTTCTTTGAATTCCTAAAATATGCTGTGCTTTTAGCTTCTTTATGATCTTTATATGTGGAATTTGCTCTTTTTTAATGTTCTTTTACTACTATATCTGAATTCTCATTATTTATATCACAGCTCAAATGTCGGTTTCCCAAAGTAGTATTCCTTAACAACCCATCTAAAGAAAAAACCTTCACCCATCTCGTTACTTCCCAAATGTCTATTTTCCATCACACTTATCAAAACTTGCAGTTTCACATTTATTTGTTTATATACCTGTTTATTATCTATCTTTCTCAATATAATCTCATGAGGGCAAAAATAATTTGTACCTTATTTGCCATTTCTAACAAAGTACTTGACACATAGTAGGTGTCCAGCAAATGTTCACTGAATAATGAAGCAATAAATTGCAACATGGTATTTCAAAAACTAGAGGTTACCTATAAGTAAAAGTATAGGATTTTTCAACAGTATTTAAACATCTCACATTCACCAAGAGCTACGTTAAAGTGATACTTCTAAGTGTGTGTGAGTGTGTGTGTATGTGTGTAGCATATAATATATGCAACATAACATATATATAGTATATATGTGCAACACACATGCATAATATTTCACTGCTTCTTTTTTATTAATTAATTTATTTTAATTGGAGGCAAATTGCAATATTGCAGTGGATTTTGCCATAAATACTCTTTTCTGAGCATGAATTATCTCTCTAACCATTAATCATCTATCCACCCAAACTTATCCATTATTCCTTTTACTATTGTAATCGTCAAGCCAATGATTTTCGGATTTAAAATCTAATCACTACAACAAAATTTTAAAAACTAGAGTGTTTTAATAATTTCTTCTTACATTCAAAATCTGGTCTAAAATCTCTAGCATGTCATTCCTATTGATCCTGACTTCAGGCTCCATCAGACACCAAATTCTTTATGCGCTCTGTTTTAAACTACATTATATTCATAGTACTTCTCAGCGTTATTCTCATAATTAATTAATATAATTTTATTATTAATGTTAATGCAGTTAGCATATCTTGTCACAAGTGTCTGACGTAAGCAATTTTACTCATAGTGTAATAGCAGAAATTGTTAGTTAGTAGCATCTACTCTTAAATCTATGTTGATGTTATTCATATGTATATAATTAACTTAAAAAGGTACATTTTCCAGACTTCCTTGGTAGTCCAGTGGTTAAGAATCTGGGGGATGCAGGTTTGATCCCTGGTCGAGGAACTAAGATCCCACATACCATGGAGCAACTAAACCTGAGTGACCCAAGACCCAGCAGGACCAAAGAAATTTTTTTACATTTTCCTTAATATACAGTAACAGTGAAAATTTTTAAATATGATTTATGTATCTTACTGCAGAATATACTTGGAAGACAGTCTTTAGTTAGCTCTGTTTGTTTTAATTTCTAATGTTATAAATTTAAAACATGGATAGCTGTGTTTCCAGGAAAAAAAAATCTGCTGTGAGGCATTTCAAGTATTTAGCTTGTTTAGTGTCTCAACACTAGCAATGCCCTTTTTGGAATAAGTGGGTGAAAATCTTGGAGGAGTTTCAACAGGTACCACACCATTTATTCCCATTCTTTTCATGTCATAAGCTCAAGGGATTAACTAGATCATTTGTGACTATTTTTAAGCCTGCATATTTATGGTAAATTCTTGACGTGTCAGAATTAAAATCTCAAAGTAAAAGCAAAACTTCATGAGATGGAATCACAATTACAATGTTGATAAAATACATGCAAATGCTTTTGGTGATTAAAAAAAAAGTGAGAATCCCCAGGCATACATCTGTCATTAGTCTCTCACAGGACTTGTCCTATTTTAGGCTTTGCTCTACTTACAATATACACAAAAATCTGAAAGTGGAGTTGGACCTTCAATATTTCATTTGCTTCCTAATGTCAAGCCCTCCAATATTCCAGGATATTTATTCAAAATGCTGAAGAAAGAAATTAGTGACTTATCTTAATGTTTCTAAATAGCTGACTGACTATTAAGTTGTATAGACAATAATATAGATTTATTTTTAAAAATTCTATTTTATTGATATGTACTTGATTTGCAATGTTAATTTCTGCTGTTCAGTGAAGTGATTTAGTTATACATATATATATTATATTTCTTGTTCTTTTCAAGTATGGTTTATCACAGGATAGTGAATATATTTCCCTGTGCTATAGAGCAGGACCTTGTTTATCCATTCTCTGTATCATTTATCCATTCTCTATATAAACAGCAATATCTAGATGACTGATTACATTTTCTACTGATCATCAGATGCTATCTGTATGATGAGGATGACATCAGAACTTAAAAAATAAATGAATAAAAAAGAGATAGTTAATCTTATTGCATACATCTTAGGTGCTATGAATATATCAAAAATCACTATTTGACTTATTCTTTTGTAAGAAATCTCATTTTATCTTCAAGGGAAGCAGAAAAAGGTCTATATCAGAACTTCTTTACCTGTGAAGAATATAAATATCTGGCAAGTGAAAGATTTTGTAATTGTATCAATAATTATCTTATTCACAAAAGGGTTTAATAAATGTGGAATGAAAAATAAACAAATTGGTGAGCATACATATTAATGACTAATAAGATTATAAAGGTTGGGGTAAAGAAAAATCAAATTGAAAATTGGACATAACAGTAATTGAGACCAAAACTAAAAGATGAAGTTTATAGTTATATCACAGTGATGTACTAAAAGTTATTTAAAAAATTGCTTTTTAATCTGATAGTTTAATTATGGAATCCAGGCCATTTTCGGCAAAGTGGTGGATGTCTTCCAAAATTTTGTGCTTGGAAATTTCTAATAAGTCACTCTCTGGCAGATATGTTTATACAGTGTCATCTAGTCCTAAGAATCCACCCAATAATGTCCTGAACATTTATTTAACACTTACGAAGATTAGATGTTAGGTACCAAGAAAGATGAAGAGGGCATTGTTTTAAAGAATTCATCTAGAAGCTCAGACAGACATGTAATTGTAGTTTTTTCTCTCCTTTTTAACTTGGTTGATGCTTTTACATCATTCAAGTTTCTGGAGAGCTCTCACTCTTCAGAAAAGCAGTTCCTTATATATGTGTGCTGCTATGCCAGTGGCTAAACACAGTAATTAATTAATCTTTTAACTCTTTGAAAACAGCATTTTGTTTTCTTTAAAATAAATATGATAAAATCAGAAAAATGCACTTTTCTCACACAGGGCTTTAGAGTAAATAGGATGTGTATATGTTTATATATACATGCATATAAGGGCTTCTGTGCTGGCTCAGATGCTAATGAATCTGCCTGCAATGCAGCAGACCCAGGGGCAATCCCTGGGTCAGGAAGATCCCCTGGAGAAGGGCATGGCTACCCTCTCCAGTACTCTTGCCCTTCTCCAAGGGATCTTTCCAACACAGGGATTGAATCCACATCTCTTACATCTCCTGCATTGGCATCTGGGTTTTTTACCACTAGTGTCACTATTTTCTTTTGATGTTTTAGAGTTTTTAAACTTTTAACCCTACAAGGATCCAAAATCTTTGATTTTCTGTACCCCTTAAATTTTGCTTGCAATCCAGACAATTTACTTCTGAGTTTGTCTCTGTCTTGTAGAATTTTTTAAAATGCAACCAACAGCTCCACAGCAAGCAACCTACACTATTTCCCAACAGACTAAAGGCACAAACTCAGTCAGTATATTATCTTCATTCAGAATGACAACTGGTGACAGTTTTAAAATGTTTTATCACTGCATACCATCACTATCCTTCTAGAGTAATAGTTTTCTCGCTGCCCACTGGCTGCTCATGAGGCCAGGGACACATATTTGAGGTTTTCTGCTATGGTAACATCCAATTTGTGTATAATCGCAAAGCACAAAGTTTTACCTGCAACAATAAAACTTCAAACTCTCACAAAAGAATGGTGCAAAAATGTTATTTTCTCACACTCTTTATATACATATCCATTGAGGGTTACACCTGGCAAGAATGTTGAGAAATCTGTTATTAGATTCTGAAATATTGTGCCGTGACAAAATGTTTTGTTAAATTGAGTTTTCACTGTAGGACTTAGGCTAAGAAATGGCCTTTATTGCAAGTCTCATAGTAGATGGGGAAAAGTAAATTGGGCTTAAAAGTTTCTGTTCAGAAATGGTATACATGACTTTTGCAAGTGGTTAATTGGCTAAAGCAAGTTGCTTGGGCTTCCCAGGTGGCCCAGTGGTAAAGAATCCACCTGCCAATGCAGGAGACACAAGAGATGTGGGTTCGATCCCTGGATCAGGAAGATCCCCTGGAGAAAATGGCAACCTGCTCCAGTATTCTTGCCTGGAAAATTCCATGGACAGAGGAGACTGGTGTGCCAGCTATAGTCCATGAGGTGGCTAAACAACTGAGTGGTTGAGCACGCATGCGGGTTACTTGCAACTCGTGTGTTTGACAAGGCAGAAATATATGCTCTGGAAGACAGAGGAGGAAACTTTCGTGACAATAATAAAAATGATCTACATTTCCTTGAAATTCACCCTTCTCCTCCATTGTCTCTTTTTTTTCCCCTATGGAATTCTTCCTTGATCTTAAGTCAGTTTGCTGTATGTTCTAGGATACTTCTTTAAATTTATCTTTCATAGGACTAATGCAATTGTCAACAGCGTTTATTCTATTATTTTTCTATTTAGTTTAAATATTACAATCACAATTAATTCCAATGAACTTATTTCTGTTCTCTTAATTGCTTCAGTTTATAGGTGTTCAGTCTTATTTTATTCATGCTGTATTTCCTTGATCCCATTATAGACATAGATTTATATTTAAAATTTCTTTTCTATTTCTTGAAATAACTTTTCTTAAATCAATTTCTTGATCTTATCTTGCTGTGCTGTGCTGTGTCACTCAGTCACATCCAACTCTTTGCAATCACATGGACTATAGCCCACCAGCTCCTCTGTCCAATGGGGATTCTCCAGGCAAGAGTACTGGAGTGGGTTGACATTCCTTCCCTCCTGGGGCTCTTCCCAACCCAGGGATCGAACCCAGACCTCCCACACTGAGGCAGATTCTTTACCATCTGAGCCACCAGGGAAGCCCAAGAATACTGGAGTGACTAGCCTATCCCTTCTTCAGGAGATCTTCCCAACCCAAGAATCAAACCAAGATCACCTGCATTGCAGGCAGATTCTTTACCAGTTGAGCTACCAGGGAAGTCCCGTATCTTACTTGATCTTATCCTAAATATTTGGTGATATATGGTCATTCACTTATTAATGAAAGCCCATGTTAAGCCTGGTGTGCTGCAGTTCATGGGGCTGCAAAGAGTCAGACATGACTCAGCAGCTCAGCAGCAACAATGCTGTCAGTACAGGTAGATGAGGTAAGCTTTCTCTGCAGTCTGTCTCTGGGTCTGACCTCTTTCTTGAATTTGAGGGTAACTGAAATCTAACTAAGATCATGGCATCCGGTCCCATCACTTCATGGCAAATAGATGGGGAAACAATGGAAACAATGAGAGATTTTATGTTTTGGGGCTCCAAAATCACTGCAGAAGGTGACTGCAGCCATGAAATTAAAAGATAATTCCTCCTTGGAAGAAATGCTATGACCAACCTAGATAGCATATTAAAAAGCGGAGACATTACTTTGCCAACAAAGGTCCATCTAGTCAAAGCTATGGTTTTTCCAGTAGTCATGTATGGATGTGAGAGTTGGACTGTAAGGAAAGCTGAATGCCGAAGAAATGATGCTTTTGAATTGTGGTGCTGGAGAAGACTCTTGAGAATCCCTTGGACTGTAAGGATATCCAACCAATTCATCCTAAAGGAAATCAGTCTTGAATATTCATTGGAAGAACTGATGTTGATGCTGAAACTCCAATACTTTGGCCACCTGATGCAAAGAACTGACTCTTTGGAAAAGACCCTGATGCTGGGAAAGATTGAGGGCAGGAGGAGAAGGGGATGACCAAGGATGAGATGGTTGGATGGCATCACCAACTTGATGAACAGGAATTTGAACAAGTTCCAGGAGTTAGTGATGGACAGGGAAGCCTGGCATGCTGCAGTCCATGGGTCTCAAAGAGTCGGACATGACTGAGCAACTGAACTGACTGAAATCTGTGCAAAAGTGTGAGCAGACCAATGGGCAAGACTCACTTTCCGTATAGGAGAAGCTCCTGGGCTGCTCTTTCCAGCCGTTACAACAAGGAAAAGTTGGCTCGGGGAAGAGAACACTTGCATGGTTTTCTTTTTCTTCTTAGTGTCTTCAGATAAGACTTCAAAATTTTGTGGATTTCTCCAACTTTTAATTAGCAAAGCAATAAGAAAACATGAAGCATTAATTGTGGAGTCCTATCCCAAGGTCACAGGTGCAAGGCCTTGCACCAAGGCCACAGAAATGGAGCCGGGAACCAAGGTTGCCTCTGGAACTGATTGAGCTCCATTGCAACCACTACCAAAAGCCCCCCTGACCTTACCAGCCAGCTTCCTGACCCCAAATTAGGCAAAAATGCCCACCCCAGTAATTCTCACCCAATAGTGCCCTAACCAATCACCTAATGCCTCTCTTACTGCAGAAATTTTCTTTATCATGAGGCTATAAAAATTGGCTACTAACCCATAAAGGCATTGGCTCTCTCTTGAGCTGACCTGCTATTCAAATAGTGTTCCTTTGATTCTCCCCGTTCTGTCAGGAGGTCAGCCTGCTGAGTTAGCCACCCTCATTGTCTATGCTCTTTGCTCTTGGTAAACTCACTCCTTTCTGCATTACTCTGTGTCTGGAAATTCTTTTCCAACCCGAGTTCAGACTGCCATGACACTAATGAAGAAAAGAAGTGTGAGACATGAAGGTCTCTGTATTTTACCTTGGAAAACTCAACCCAATAATATTTGGATGAGAATACTAAAACTCCCTGGTTCCTTTACTTATAATGTACAATTAAATGACTAGGCAAAGGCCCTTACTCATTCTCCCAGAACAACATGATAATTTAGGGGGCTAGATGAAAAATCTGAATCACTCTGTTATTGTTGGGATGGATAATACTACCAGAGTCTGAGCCTGGTAATTTAGATGTATAGTGGTAAATAAATGACTTCTTAACTCTTGTTGACCAAATCTTTTATATATTTATTCTTTTCTCTTTATGCTTGGTATTTAAATGTCAAATTACTGTATTTACAACATTGGGTTTGTGAGTAAACAGTGAAGAGCTGGTTGAAAGGGAAGAAAAGGAAAGTAAGAATGTTGAGGATGCAATTTCTTCCAGCAGCTAGGATAGCAAAAAATGAATGTTTAGACATAAAAATATCTTGATAGCTGGCTATGGTCTTGTCTTAGATGGATTACTTCTGCGGCTCTGACTCAGACTCATGTGCTTCTCAAAATCCCTTTTCAAAGGAGATTATTCCATTTTTCTTGTTATGTACCAGATTCTTTTCTTTACCAATGGTCTGTTCCAGCTGTCACTGGTTCCACTCCATTACTGGATTATGTTTCTGTTTCTTCAAATCATTCTACTCTTCTATGATTTTATGACAGTGTTCTGTTTTCTTCAGTGCTGCATACCCATATGCATGGAACATAGTAAGCTTTTAATTCATTTCACTGAATAAATTAAAAATGCACAAATCAGGCAGCTAGTTGTACACGTGATGATAAGTAGTTCCCTAAATGTGCATTTTCCAGAAGAGCAGAATCATAATTAAAACCACCTCAACATCAGTCACCAAACTCTTTGATGGTGAAGCCATTCTGTCTTGCTTATTTAATTACACTGATGCTGGTCATACTGCTCTAGTAATTTGATGCCCAGATTTTGATAGATTCATGTCTTGCTGATGTATTGGGGGTTGGATTTTATCTTTGTGGATTTTTTATATTGAACATTATATTTTGCCATATATTTGAGGTGTTTGCTTCCATTGTTTATAATTATCAAGTGACTACATCTTAATTGGCATTGTAATTTTAAGGTAATTAATATTTACTAAATCAATATTTGAGTTAAAACAACTAAGACAGACATAATTTAATTCTCACTTACTTTCCCAATTTATTTTTAAATGAGTCAAGATTTTCTTGGTTATAAAAAATATAAAAATATAAAATTCTCTTGATTTTTTGATTTATCCAAGGAGGAAAAAGTAAATTAATGCAACCAGATGTTAGATATAGATGTATATTGCTATAGCTAGTAACATGCCATACTTTTTTAGTGAAAATTTCCAAGTATATTTTTTGCCTAAACCCTAAGTCATTGCAATACAAATTGATGACCCTGTTTAAAGAAATGATTATAACTCAATATATAATTAAATCTTTTCTTTATTCACCTTCTTCATCTGTTCATACTCTCAGTGGGTGCATAGACATATTCTGGAACATATTGAATCATGCTTGTAAGCTTGGATGGGTAGAGTCAGAATAATATAAGATCAGTGGGCATTTAAGAAAGGACAAAACATGCTTGAATTGAATTTTATGAGCTAGGAACACAAAGATGCAGACTCCACAATAGTAAAGATTATTGTCTCTGAAGCCAGAATGCCTGGATTCAAATCCTGGCCCAATTACCTACTTAGTGTGAGACTGGGCAAGTCACTTAACCTCTCTATGTCCAAGTTAGCTCATCTGTGAAACAGGGATAATAGTAACATCTAACAGGTAATTGTGAGGATTAAATGAGTTAACATGTGTTGCTCAGAAGAGTGATTAGTACATAGTAAAGAATGCTAAGAATTTTTTTTTATGACTCTACCCGAAGGAATGACTCTACAAATAGAGAAGGTGATAGGTAGGTAGGTAATGTCTCAAAGTTGAACTTAAGAATTATGTATCTTTTTCCATGGCTATTCCAAGAATATATATTGGTTGAACTCTGCTACACGGGTAATTCAAAGTTCTTTGAATTTTTAGAGGAAAGCATAGATTAAAAATAATATAAATACTGCAGTCAAAAATTGTTGATTACTAATCTATTTGTCCTTTTCTAATTGAAACACTATTTCTTTCAGTTATCCAACCCTCAGCTAGGTAAACATCCATTATGCTTGAAAGGAAGTTGACCCCATCTTTATGAAGTGGACTTCATTTGTTTTAAAGGTGAGTCGATCCTCCATTCTCTCTGCAAGTGTTTAGCAACTAAGGTTTAAGTTAATCATCCCATAGTACTTCCTTTAATTTTCTGCTGCTGCTGCTTAGACTCTTCAGTCATGTCCGATTTTGTGCAATTTTTTTTTTTTTTTAATTTTGTGCAATTTTATGGACTGTAGTCGGCCAGGCTCCTCTGTCCATGGGATTCTCTAGGCAAGAGTACTAGAGTGGGTTGCCATGCCCTCCTCCAGGGGATCTTCCTGACCCAGGGATCAAATCCAGGTCTCCTGCATTGCAAGCAGATTCTTTACAGCTGAGCCACTAGGGAAGCGTGGTGTCTGATAAAACACCTAGGGAAGCTAAAATAGGTTTTTTTATGGAATACTTGCCTGATGCTAAAACAGAGTCAAAATAATCATCAAAAAGATAGATAACCATTGATTAGCTCTAGTAATTTTCTGGTAGAGTCTTTAAGGTTTTCTATGTAGAGGATCATGTCATCTGCAAACAGTGAGAGTTTCACTTCTTCTTTTCCTACCTGGATTCCTTTTACTTCTTTTTCTGCTCCGATTTATGTGGCCAAAACTTCCAAAACTATGTTGAATAGCAGTGGTGAGAGTGGGCACCCTTGTCTTGTTCCTGATTTTAGGGGAAATGCTTTCAGTTTTTCACCATTGAGGGTGATGCTTGCTGTGGGTTTGTCTTATATAGCTTTTATTATGTTGAGGTATGTTCCTTCTATTTCTGCTTTCTGGAGAGTTTTTATCATAAATGGATGTTGAATTTTGTCAAAGGCTTTTTCTGCATCTATTGAGATAATCATATGGTTTTTTTGTTAATCAATTTGTTAATGTGGTGTATTACATTGATTGATTTGCGGATATTAAAGAATCCTTGCATTCCTGGGATAAAGCCCACTTGGTCATGATGTATGATTTTTTTTTAATATGTTGTTGGATCCTATTTGCTAGAATTTTGTTAAGGATTTTTGCATCTATGTTCATCAGTGATATTGGCCTGTAGTTTTCTTTTTTTTGTGGCATCTTTGTCTGGTTTTGGAATTAGGGTGATGGTGGCCTCATAGAATGAGTTTGGAAGTTTACCTTCTTCTGCAATTTTCTGGAAGAGTTTGAGTAAGATAGGTGTTAATGGCTAACAAACACATGAAAAGTTGCTCAACATCACTCAATATCAGAGAAATGAAAATCAAAACCACCATGAGGTACCCTTACACGCCAGTCAGAATGGCTGCTATCCAAAAGTCTACAAACAATAAATGCTGGAGAGGGTGTGGAGAAAAGGGAACCCTCTTACACTGTTGGTGGGAATGCAAACTAGTACAGCCGCTATGGAGAAGAGTGTGGAGATTCCTTAAAAAACTGGAAATAGTACTGCCATATGACCCAGCAATCCCACTTCTGGGCATACACACTGAGGAAACCAGATCTGAAAGAAACACGTGCACCCCAATGTTCATCACAGCACTGTTTATAATAGCCAGGACATGGAAGCAACCTAGATGCCCATCAGCAGATGAATGGATAAGGAAGCTGTGGTACATATACACAATGGAATATTACTCAACCATTAAAAAGAATTCATTTGAATCAGTTCTAATGAGGTGGATGAAACTGGAGCCCATTATGTAGAGTGAAGTAAGCCAGAAAGAAAAACACCAATGCAGTATACTAATGCATATATATGGAATTTAGAAAGATGATAATGATAACCCTATATGCAAGACAGAAAAAGAGACACAGATGTATAGAACAGACTTTTGGACTCTGTGGGAGAAGGCGAGGGTGGGATGATCTGAGAGAACAGCATTGAAACAGGTATATTATCAAGTGTGAAACAGATCACCAGCCCAGGTTGGATGCATGAGACAAGTGCTCAAGGCTGGTGCACTGGGAAGACCCAGAGGGATGGGATGGGGAGGGAGGTTCAGGAAGGGGAACACATGTAAATCCATGGCTGATTCATGTCAATGTATGGCAAAAACCACTACAGTATTGTAAAGTAATTAGCCTCCAACTAATAAAAATAATTTGGCGGGGGTGGGGGGAGATATATAACAAGTATTGGCCTGAAAGTGGAGAAAAGATAACACTTGGGCCTTGTTGGTGGTCCTATAAATTGGTGTAGCCATATAAAACCCGTATGGAAGTTCTTGAAAAAATTAAAATCAAGATTACCATATGATTCGGCAATTCTACTTCTGGGACTATATCCAAAGGAAACAAAAACAGTAACATAAAAAGCTATATATCCATGTTCATAGCAGCATTATTTATAATAGCTAAGACATGGAAACAACTAAAGTGTCCATCAATAGATGAATAGATAAGAAGTTGGGTATACACACACATATTTACAGATACAAAACATCTAAAATATACATTATCTTCACATATAAATACATATATAATATATATTTTATATACATATATATATTATTCAGCCATAAAATAAGGAAATCTTGGCATTTGCAACAACATGAATGGAACTTGAAGGCATTATGCTAAATGAAATAAGTCAGAGAAAGACAAATACTGTATGACCTCATTTATATGTGCAATCTAAGAAAAATAAAAACCAAAGCCAAAAATCCCCTCACTAAACTCATTGAAAAAGAGAGCAGATTTGTGGTGAAAAAAAGATATAGAATGGGGGTGGGGAATTAAAAGAAGAGACCAAAAAGTACAAAATTCAGTTATAAGATAAATAAATGTTAGGTATGTAATGAACAGCATGATGACTATCGTTAACACTGCTGTGTTATATATAAGAAAATTGCTAAGAGAGTAGATCCTAAGATCTACTAAGATCATCACAATTTTTTCTTTTTCTTTTTATCCTATCTGTATGATATGATGGATGTTAAGCAAACCTATTGTGGTGATAGTTTTACGATGTATGTAAGTCAAATAAGTATGTTGTACACCTTAAACTTACACATGTTTAAGTATGTCAATTATTTCTCAATAAAACTGGAAAAAAAGAACTGATGAAAGAAAGTTTATTATGTTCTTCTATACTTTACTGTGTATAAAAATGAAACATAGAATGACCACAACCCTCCTGCTACTGTCATGAAGATGAAGGGGACACATGAAGAGGAGAGAGCAGAGAGAATAAAGGACATCAGTTTAGATCCCTTACAGAATGACAACAGATTATTGACTCAGCTATAGATTTTTCCAGTTATGTGTTGTAAGATAACACTTTCTGTCTTCAAATTTGTTTTCTACTTTTGTTTATTGCAACTGACAGTACCCGTGTATATACACATTCATATGTATTCTGTGCATTTATGTTTAGAAGAAAATCTATGATAGTTTTCATTTGATGACAAATAAGAGAAAACCCAAGCAAAAATAAGCTTATTATGATATAAAAATCAATCAGATCACATACTTGGAAGTTAAGTGGCGTGGTGTACAGGAGAACTGGCTTAATCAACCATCAATAAGATGGATAAGAGGGTTCCATACTTTATACTCACATGTCATGATATCAAGCATAAGAAGAATGCCTTTCTTTCAAATAAAGTGAAACTTTATTTAGGGGCATTCACTGAGCTTTCACTTGTGTTTTATTGATATTATATTCTCACCTCCTGGAGAGTGCTAATTTACTTATTAAACTTCAATCAGTTCTTGACAAGGGGAATGGGAGGGCCATGACTAACTTTGACCATAAGCCCACGTAAAACCCAATTGCATATACTGAGAAAAACACAGTATAAACTAAACTACTTTCAATTCAAAAGTTAATAGTGGCTAATATTTAGTGAGCGTATAGTGTATTTCAGACACTACTGTAAGGCTTTTGCATTTATGTTGTCATTTAGTCCTCACAGAAAACTGCAATTTAGGTATTATTATGTCTTCTTTTCAAAAAAGAGAAAAATAAGGGACAAGAAGGATGAAATCATTGGACCAGGTCACACAGTTTGCAAATGTCATGACATATTCCTATCCATATACAAAGACCATGCTCTTTTTTGCTAGGCAATATAAATTTCTGATACTCATAGCAATGGAAGAAGATAAGCTACAGAACATTATGAATGAGAGTTCATTCTTGCACCTTGTCATTTACTGTAAATCAGTTTGGTTGAAATCAACAAATATTAGCACAGTACTAGTACGATGTGAACAAGTTCATGGAAGGGAGAGGGTATCTGTGTCATTCGGAGAGTAGAACTGTCAAGACTTGGCTATTACCTAAGGGGGAAGATATTCACTACAGATGATACTCTGGAATTCCTCTTTGAAGGAGACATCCCCAGTTTAAGAATTTTGCTTTAACGTTCATGAGGTATTAGGATTGTGGCTTTTTTAAAAATAAACAAGAAATAGAATATCAGATATATACACAGTATGGAAAAGTACAGAATAATCACATAATGGCCTTAACAAACAAAATGTCTATGCGGTAGCTTTTGTTTGATTAAAAAAACTCATTAAATTTAAATTAATAGTGCTATTTAATGATGAAAACATATAACATAAGCACTGTGAGAAGAATATAGAATGGTGAAAGATAAAATTATTTCTATGATGACCAAAAATGCAGTCCAGCCATATATAAAAACTTGGGTGAAATCTCACATTCTCCAAGGGAAATATACAATAAATATGCTGCTGAAACTATGTTCTCTTCTCAGTAAATATTGTGTGTCTGCATGCGTGTGTGTTTATGTATTTTTTTCACTAAATAAAAATTTGTGTGAAACCTCCCCTTCTCCAAGAAAAACATACAATAAATATGCTGTTGAAGCTACATTCTCTTTTCTGTAGATACTGTGTGTCTACATGAGTGTGTGTGTTTTTGTCTTTTATTCACTAGGAGAAAGGATGTACCTCTTGATAACACTAAATTGGGCCCTACACATACTTTAGCAACTCATTTCCTATGTTTTTATTTTAAACTACAATTGTTTTAAATCAAGAATGGACTGGCATATATCAGCATACCCAGAATGCAAAATTGGAGCTTCTTTAGTTCTAGGGATATTCGTTGGTTTCACACATGGAAACTCAGGCTGTGCAAACTGGGTGAAAAATTGAGTAAACAGAGTTAATCGATTTTTTAATGTAATAATAGAACTTTATATATAATCTCAAAATTGCCACTGATCTTGATAATTATTGAGCCTCCTATCTGAGAAAGGGCTTCCCTGATGGCTCAGTTGGTAAAGAATCTGCCTGCAGTGCGGGAGACCTGAGTTCGATCCCTGGGTTGGGAAGATCCCCTGGAGAAGGGAAAGGCTCCCCACTCCAGAATTCTGGCCTGGAGAATTCCATGGACTGTGTAGTCCACGGGGTCACAAAGAGTCAGACACACTGAGTGACTTTCAGTTCACTCTCTGAGAAAAGAGGGTTATTCAAGGAGAGTCTCTTTGCTTTGCTTTTCTGTTGGCTGGTCAGTGGTATCTGTGGTAACAAAAACAATGCTCCACTAAGATCTCCTTTCAAGATAGAATGTGTTGTGAGGAATAGTTAGTTGTGAGTCTAGTCAAAGCTATGGTTTTTGCAAACCATAGTCAAAGCTATGGTTTATGGTTCTCATCAGGTAGCCAAGGCATTGGAGCTTCAGCTTCAGCATCAGTCCTTCCAGGACTGATTTCCTTTAGGATTGATTGATTTGAACTCCTTGCAGTCCAACGGACTCTCAAAAGTTGTCTTCAACACCACAGTTCAAAGAGTTAGTTCTTCATTGCTCAGCTTTCTTTATGGTCTAACTCTCATATCCATACATGACTACTGGAAAAACCATAGCTTTGACTAGACAGACCTTTGTTGGCAAAGGAACATCTCTGCTTTTTAATATGCTGTCTAGGTTGCTCATAGCTTTTCTTCCAAGGAGGAAGCATCTTTTAATTTCATGGCTGCGATCACCATCTGCAGTGATTTTGGAACCCAAGAAAATAGTCTTTCACTGTTTCCCCATCTATTTGCCATGAAGTGATGGGACCAGTTGCCATGATCTTCATTTTCTGAATGTTGAGTTTTAAAGCAGTCTTTTCACTCTCTTCTTTCCCTTTCATCAAGAGATTCTTTAGGTCCTCTTCGCTTTCTGCCATAAGGGTGGTGTCATCTGCATATCTGAGGTTATTGATATTTCTCCTGGCAATCTTGATCCCAGCTTGTGCTTCATCCAGCCCAGCATTTCTCATGATGTACTCTGCATAGAAGTTAAATATACAGAGTGACAATATACAGCCTTGTGGTACTTCTTTCCTAATTTGGAATCAGTCTGTTGTTTCTTGTCCAGTTTTAATTATTGCTTCTTGACTTGCATACAGCTTTCCTAGGAGACAGGTAATGGGGCCTGGTTTTCCCATGTCTTTAAGAATTCCCACAGTTTGTTGTGATCCACACACTAAAAGGCTTTAGTGAAGTCAGTGAAGCAGAAATAGCTGTTCTTTTTGTGGGAAAGATGTTTTTCTAAACATAAAGAAAATGCATTACAAAAATATACTGTTACTAAGATATAGTAACTTCTGCACTTCAAAAATATGGTCACGATTTCGAATTTAAGTCGTTGAGTACCATGATGACATCTTTTAATGCAGAACCACCATATTCTTTCCAATTGCATTGGAGAAATGGAAGATTAACACTCAGAAGGACAAAGTGATCTTCCAGAAAAAAATAACAAAATCTACAGAAATTAAGACAAACATTCACAGTTTACACAATCTTACATCTTGCAACAAATACCAGGTATTAAAAGTACTTCATTAGTGATATTAAAAAACAGCCATGGGATTTCTCTGGAAGTCCAGCAGTTAAGACTCTGTGCTCAAAATGCAAGAGGTGAGAGTTTGATCCCTGGTCTGGGAACCAGGATCCCACATGTCCCCACATGCATTGCAATGCAGCCAAAAAAACACAAAAACAGTCATAACCTCAAACCACAAACCATGGGCACACTTGCCAAGACTGTAAAGCCTAGACTGAGCTGAGGAACATGTTGAACATTACTGCCTTTAAACTTCAGCAAAGTACATATTCTCCATAAGTATCACCTTCGAGGAAGGCAAATGTGAGTGCAGTTTGATTAGAGATTAGATCTAGTTCAGTATAGTCTTAGGTTTTAGATAGAATGTCCAGAAAGTAACTCAGTTAAAATAACTACATAGGGAAACTAAGAGAAAAATTAAGATGATAAGCAACTTCTTTTGTTTAGAATTTGGATACATAGCTCCAGGATATGACAGAGTGTGAAGTGGAGTGAAAGAGGAAGAGCCAGATCATCACACAGATGGTCTGGCCCTGAACAGGAACTGCTATGAGGCCCATGAGTTTCTTAAACAAGACTGGAGGGGGATCGTGACCCTTGTGCAAAGAATGTTATCAGATACAAAGAAAATGGAAGGGTGTGTGTTCTAGAAAATAAGTGCTCTCTGCGCTTTATTTCCCATTGCCTCTCTCTACATTGTATTTTCTGGAGACCATTGCTCATTCAAAGATGAATCTTAATGGGAAATAAACGAATACAATTTCTATGCATTAAAACTGCCAATCATGAAAGGAATAGGCACATAATCAAAACAAACATCATACACCTCAAGAAAAATGATTACATAAAAATATAGGAAGACATTAGAAATTATCCTTCAAAATCTCAAAATAATGAAAGAAAACAGTACCTTTTTTTTTTAAGTAGTAAAGAAGTGAAAGAAAAGTCTTAAGATAGCAGAAGACCATAGATCAGTGCAAACAAAAAGTTTGAGAATAGAGCATGGGGAAGAAGTGGGAGTGAATTCAAATATTTAAGGTACTATTGAAACAAAAAAAGATAAAGTAAAATGGTTGAAAAGAATGTCAGAAATATGTGGGTAGCTTTGAGCCAAAACACATAACAAAAGAAAAATGCTTACTAATTAAATAAGACTACAAAACATTAAAAATATAGTAACAAAAGACATCTGGGCCACACACAATTAGCACTTTTGTAGAGAACAGAATACATAGAATATAAAAATCTATTCAAATATATAATAGGTGAAAATTTTGAAACAAAGACTGGAATCTGTAGATTTGTGGAGCATGCTGTTTACCAGGGAAAACTGATAGAAAATAACAGACACCAGACATGTCTTGAGGTTTTAACATCCTTAATAGATGGTATCCAGAAAGAAAGGAGTAGCCTCTTATGCCAGAAGACAGTATATTCTAGCCAGTAAATGATGTCTACAAATCTGAGAGAAATGAAATATAACCCTAGGTTTTTTCTTAGGTAAATCGTCATCATATTAACAGCAGCAGGTAGAAGATCACACTGTCCAAGAATTTTAGCAAATTTAGTGTCAAATAGACAAACAACATTATCCTATGCCAACCAGTTCAGCAAGCACAGTACTTTAGAAACTGCCTTGAGGAGGTGGGAAGAGAAATTGTTGGGAGTAATTTTAATCCTTTTAACTATAAAACTGAATTCAGTCATATTAACTATTAGTTTAGAAAGAAAGTATTCAACATGAACATAAGCATATTAAAAACATAAATAAAAGGAGTAAGAAAAAGAGACATATAAATGTACATTATATCATCTTTCCTAATAGTAAATAAAAGCTGTATTAATTGAAATAATTTTTTTAAAAGCCAGAAAATGCCAATGATTCCATAAATCTATGAAAAAGTATATGGAGTCTTTGTTTTACTGTATATTATTTGTATTTATTGTATATTTATTTATTGTATATTATCTATGAATTTCAAAATTTTCAAAATAAGTTGTGACAAAATGTGAAAATCATTTAAATAAAACTCCAATCACTTCAAGTTTTCATTGTATTTCTAAATCTTAACTTTAGAAGAACATTTTAGGAAAAAAATGTTAAGGAAGGAATTGCCTGATTCTAAAAGTTTTATGAAAATTTGGAGTTATATGCAATTAAAATTAAATATAATTTTATTAAGACTAAAATACATCTCTAAAATTAAATCTGTATTTCTTTCTCTCTAGAGAGTTATCTGGAATAATGTTGATCAAATATTACAGATGTTTCTAGTAATTAGAATTTGGGTGATCTTTCTTTAAAAAACTACCTCATATTCCTGAAAAGCATGGTTTTTTAAAATTAAATAATATGCAAGTAAAGTTTTATACACACATGTGCACATATTGATAAACTGTCAGAAATACAATAGCAGTGATAGGATGCATATTTTAGACTTTGAAAAGCATTTTTTATGATTTGGAAAGTACTTTTATTAAGTTTGTTACATGTTCAACTACTATAGGATATACCTTCTTTTCAACTAACAACAACAAAAAAAGAATTAAAATTAAAAATGTCAAGATTTAATGTAACAGCAAAAATTAAGGAAAAATTATCACAAACATGACAGGAAATGGGTTTCCTTAGCATTTAAAATTTCATCATATTATAAGTCCTTCCCACTGCAACTAGAGAATAGCCCCTGCTTGTCGCAACTAGAGAAAAGCCCATGCGGCAATGAATACCCAGCACAACCAGAAATAAATAAAGATTATTATTTTTTTTTTAAGCATTCAAAATGTAATTATGTTTATTTTTTTTTAATTTAGATTTATTTATTTATTTATTTATTTTTATTAGTTGGAGGCTAATTACTTCAAAACATTTCAGTGGGTTTTGTCATACATTGATATGAATCAGCCATAGTAAAGATTATTTTTAAGAAATTTTTTAAGTAATCCAAATCAAAGGTGCTGTGTCATTATTTTTAGATTCAATTTCTTTAAGTACTATAGAGCTTATAAAATGTTTAACAATTATTTTCTTTTTCACTTTTTCTAACTTTTTATTCATGTCTTATATTCTTTTCCAGCTTCTCTTAATGCAGAGCATGGGCTCTCGGCCACGCAGGCTTCAGTAGTCGTGGTCTGGGGGATCCGGAGCTCCTAGGCTCAAGAGCACAGGCTCAATAGTGGTGCACAAACTTCGTGGCTGTGTGCCATGAGGGCTCCTCCCTGATCAGGGATCAAACCCCTCTTTCCTGCATTGACAGGCCAATTCTTCACCACTGAGCCACCAGGGAAGACCCTATTTGAGCTATTTGTAAAGTGAGAATTAGCAAGTTTTAAGCGTAAGATTAGAAAGACAATCTTCATTACCTTCCCACTAGTCTTAACATTGGAACAGTGTTAAGGAAAAAATTTTTTTCCAGCACAGTAGATTCTTTCAAAAAAATATTCTTTATTACAATGGGTTTCAAAAATATGACTTCTAGGAACTTATCCTAAGGAAAAAAAAAAAAAACAACAAAAAACAAACTGACAGACATTGACACCGTTGGAGGCATTGTATGAAATGATGGGAAAGAGATGGACTCTCGAGAAAAACTGCCTGAGTTCACATCTTACGACTGCCTCTTCCTAGCTGTGTGAACTTCACTGTGCCTCAGTTGCTCATCTGTCAAATAAAGATAAGTATAGCCACAGGGTTGTTATGAAGGTTAAATGAGCCCAAGTGGAAATGTGGTAAGATCTAGTGCTAGCAGTTATTATATGAAAATATCCCATATTCATATTTTTAACAGTGAAAATTATAACAAGCTTAATGTTTAAAAATACTGGAATGATTAAATACATCACAGTCCACATATGTTGGTGATGGACAGGGAGGCCTGGCGTGCTGCAGTCCATGGGGTTGCAAAGAGTCGGACACGACTAAGCAACTTAACTACTACTACAACTACTACCACATATAGCATTCTGAAACCACTGTAAGGGCTTCATTAATAGAAAATATTAATAAAATTTTAAAAATATAAACATTCAAATCTTTTATTAATTCTAGATTAAACAGGAGTTACATATGAGAGACATGATCATAGTATACATATGTCTATATATACATATGTCTAAGTATAATGTAGATAATCTAAGTATAATGTAATCTAATGTAGATACTAGATATTGAACTAATCAAAAGTGCAAATTAACTAAGGCATACACTGGACATATTTTGGGCTTGGTTCCAGACCACCACAATAAAACAAATATCGCTATAAAGCAAGTCACACTAATTTTTCTGGTTTCCAAGTGCATAAGTTATATTTATAATATTCTGTAGCCTAACTGTGCACTAGTATTGTCTCAAACAAATGCACATACCTTAGTTAAAAATGCTTTATTGCTGAAAAATGCTAACCATCGCGTGAACCTTTAGCAAGTTTGTGCTGGTGGAGGGTCTTGCCTTGTGATGACTACTGACTAACCAGGATGGTGGTTGCTGAAGGTTGGGCTAGCTTTATCAACTTCTTAAAATAAGACAACAATGAAGTTTGCCACATTGATTGACTCTCCATTTCATGAATGATTTCTCAACATAATGCAATGATTTTGACAGCATTTATCTACAGAACTTCTTTCAAAATTGGAGTAAGTCCTCTCAAAATTGGCCACTTCTTTATAAACAGAGTTTATGTAATATTCCAAATCCCTCATCATCTTCTCAACAACCTTCACAGCATCCTCATCAGGTATAGATTCTATCTCAAGAAGCTACTTTCTTTATGCATCCCAAAGAAGCAACTCTTCCATTTCTTCACATTTTCAGGTTGCAGCAATTCAGTCTCATCTTCAAGCTCTGCTTAGAATTTTGCTTCTGCTGCTGTTTTCACCATGCCTGTGGTTACTTCATCCACCGAGGTCTTGAAAGTTTCAAAGTCATCCATGAGGGTTGGAATCAACATCTTCCAAACTTCTACTAAAGCTGACATTTGGATCTCTTCATTAATGTTCTTCATGGAGTCTAAAATAGTGATCCTCTAAAGAAGGTTTTCAATTTACTTTGCCCAGATTCATTGGAGAAATCACTAACAACCATAATGGTAACATTACAAAATTTCAAGAATTAGATTTGAAACTCAAAATTACTTATAATCCATGGGCTGCAGAGTGGATGTTGTGTTAGCTAGCATGAAAACAATATTAATACCATTATATATCTCCATCAGACCTCTTGGGTGACTAGCTGCATTGTCAGTGAGCAGTAATATTTTGAAAGGAGTCTTTCAAAACTGCAGACATGGTGAAAAAGCAGCAGAAGCATAACTATAATTGGAGACTGAAAATGAGATTGAATTGCTTCAGTCTTACAATAACAAACAAACAAAAAAGTCCCTCAGTCGTGTCTGACTCTTTGCAACCCCATGGACTACACAGTCCGTGGGATTCTCCAGTCCAGAATACTGAAGTGGGTAGCCTTTCCCTTCTCCAGGGGATCTTCCCAACCCAGGGATCAAACCCAGGTCTCCCACATTGCAGGCAGATTCTTTACAAGCTAAGTCACAAGTGAAGCCCAATTCCACAAGGGACTGTTACAATAAATGTTAAAAAATGAAGAGTTGCTTCTTGTGGATAAGTAAAGTAGTTTCTTAAGATAGAATCTTCACCTGATAAGAATGCCGTGAAGACTGTTGAATCTTTCAAAATAAGAAAAAAATCTTTTCTGAATGGTCTCAACTTTAAATATTCAATGAACCATGTTGCCAATAGATTTGCTGTCATCCAGCCCTTATGTTTCATTTATAGAGAAGGCAGAATAGGTTTAGCATAAATCTTAACAGTCCTAAGAGTTTCGAATTAGTAAATAAGCATTGGCTTCAACTTCAAATCCCCCACTGCATTAGACCCTAACAAGAGAGCCAACCTGTCCTTTCAAGCTTTTTTGTTTTTAAATTAATTTCTTTTTTAATTGAAGGATAATTGCTTTACAGAATTTTGTTGTTTTCTGTCAACCCTCACCATGAATTAGCCATAGGTATACATATATCCCCTCTCTTTCGAACCTCCAAGCTTTGAAGCCAGGCATTAACTTCACCTCTCTTGCTGTGAAAATCTTAGATATTATTTTTCCCAATATAAGCTGGTTTCATCTACACTGAAAAGTTGTGTAGTGGAGCCACCTTCGTTAATTATCTTAGCTAGATCTTATGGATAACTTTCTGCAGCTTCAGCAACAGCATTTGCTGCTTTACTTTATACTTTTATGGTATGAAGTTGGCTTCTTTCCTTAAACCTCATGAACAAACTTCTGTTATCTTCAAACATTTCTTCTGCAGCTTCCTCATTTCTCTCAGCCTTCAAAAAATAGATGAAAGTCAAGGTCTTGTTCTGGATTAGGCTTTGGCTCAAGGGAATATTGTGGCTGGTTTGATCTATCTAGATCACTCAAACTTTCTCCTTATCAACCATAAGGGTGTTTCACTTTCTTATCACTTTGGTTCACTGGAGTGGCACTTTCCATTTTTTTCAAGAACTATTCCTTTGCATTCACAACTTGGCTAACTGTTTGCTTCAAGAAGACTAGGTTTCTGCCCATCTCAGCTTTGGACATGACTTCTTCACTAAGCTTCATCATTTATAGCTTTTGATTTAAATTTTAAAGACATGTCACTTTTCCTTTCATTTGAACACATAGAAGCCACTATATGGTTATTAACTGGCCTAATTTCAATATTGTTGTGTCTCAGGGAATAAGGAGGCTCAAGGAGGGAAAGAAATGAGGGAAAGGCCAATGGGTAGAGCAGTCAGAACACATACAACATTTATGGATTAAGCTTTCCATTTTATATGGATGTGTTTCATCGTGTCCCAAAACAGTCAACAATAACATCAAAGACTTCCTGGTCACAGATCAACACAACAAATATAATAGTAATGGAAACATGTGAAATACTGCTAGAATTACCAAAATGTGACACAGCAAATGCTGTTGGAAAAACTGAGCTGATAGACTTTCTTGACACAAGGTTGCTACAGAATTTCAATTTGTAAAAATAAGCAGTATCTTCAAAGTGCAGTGAAAAGAGGTAAGCTTATATGTTGGAAAGAAGGATACTTAGATAAAATGTAATGAAGTGGGAGAAACTAAATCTACATATTCCACAGTGGTAAGTAAAGCTTATAATGGGAAATCAAAAAGTAAAAAAGTAAGTTTGCTATTCACAGAATATAAAATGTATTCATCAGTATACAATAAGACTAATGCAGCATTAATAAGGCTCTTATTTACCACTCTCATGCCAGGACACCCAGTCCTAAGTACTTTTCCAAATTTATTTCTGCAAAAGTGGAACAAAGGTCAATTATCTAGACACTTCTGAATAGCTCAGGCTAACAGACCCTTAGATCAATTATGGGTCATATTTTATGGGCCCTAAAACAGAAATGAACATAGCATGCTTAAAAAACAGAAAGAAGGCTCACATGATTTCTGCACTATGAAATAAATTTTATAATACAAAGTTCAGAGGCTATTAGGGTGTGTGATGAGAATAAAACTTACAGAAGATAGCTGAATGCTACTTTATGACATCTGTTATGTGAGTGAAAAATCAGTATGTATATATTATTTCAGATTATCATTGCTGCTGCTGCTGCTGCTAAGTCGCTTCAGTTGTGTCCGACTCTGTGCGACCCCATAGACGCAGCCCGCCCAGCTCCCCCGTCCCTGGGACCCTCCAGGCAAGAACACTGGAGTGGGTTGCCATTTCCTTCTCCAGTGCATGAAAGTGAAAAGTGAAAGTGAAGTCGCTCAGTTGTGTCCGACTCTTAGCGACCCCATGGACTGCAGCCTACCAGGCTCCTCTGTTCATGGGATTTTCCAGGCAAGAGTACTGGAGTGGGGTGCCATTGCCTTCTTCATCAGATTACCATTAGGTACAGACAAATTAAACCTAATGAATACAGGAATTATGGATTGAAACTGTAGGGAGAACCATATATATATATTTTTTCAGTATTCCTAAACTAAGCCAAAATATAGAAACTTATGCTCCTTCAGAAGTAGTGGCAAGAAAGAATCTTCCTATCCTTCCATGTCACTCTCGCATTGATTGCTGAATCTGCAAGTGTGATTGTGGCATGTAGAGCTCCAACTTCTTTCTACCTCTGTGCTCCATGAAATAAGTGAACCTAGGTTACAGGTCATGCTAGACTGGGGGTCATCCTAACTTGCTCCTGGTTCTTAGGGTCTCATTTAGTTTAGAGAAAACCTTCATGCCTCATGTAGCTGCCTAAGAAGTTACAACAAAAGATGTAGAATAACCCAGCTGACACCTACATAACATAAACTGCTGGATTAAGAATCTCTATTTAAAAAAAAAAAACTCTATAGCAAAAATCCAAAACAGAACAGCGTAAAACAGAAACATGCAAAAGGTCTTCTTGGTATAGTTTTTGCCATGTATGCTTACTTCATAATCAAAGGGTTAATTTGAATTTCCAAAGAAAACAAAATTTTCTAAACCACTAAATTTTATTATGTACCTATGAAACAACTTGCATGACAAGAACTTCCTATAAATTTTGTACTATATAGCCCAGAGAGAGTATTCAATTTAACTCATTTTTTGTTTGATTGTTTTCTTGTATCGTCCTCAGCCATTCGTTGAAGTCTTATATACCGTCACAATTTGGTTACCGTAACCATGGAAATACATTGTAGGATGCACTGGGCCCACACATAGAGAGAAGCATGTGTACTGTAAGCAGCAGAAATCCTAGGAATCCTGACCTTGTGCCTGCAGGTCCCAGGTGACCTAAGGGCAAAGCTTAGTAAAGGCCAAGATGCTAACTGTAAAGTTAGCGGCATTGGAGATGGATTTGTCTTGTAAGGAAGAATTCCAGGAATTATTAGGAAATGTGATTCTGTTAAGAGTCAGATATTCTAAAAATGTTTTCCCATAATGCCTGAACATTATATAAAATTGTGAAATTTGAGTTCTGCAAAATGTGACTAGAACAAAAGTTATATTAGTTAGTTTGTATTCATGATATTCCTTACTCAAAGAGAATATTGCTGTTACCAGATTAATATTTCTCTTTTTTTCTCTACCTGAAATTAAAAAGATTCTAGCTTATTAAAGATTGACTAAGTTGACTTTCATAATAAAAGATAGAGAAAAGGAAGTGGAGGAAAAGGAAAAAAAATATTTGTTGGGGATGGAGGAAGAGTGATGACCATACATGACAAATAGGAAGGGGGTTGTAAGGGGAATGTTATAAATATTGATGAGAATTATACACTTTGATTCTCTTCAGAATCCTCTGAAAAATATAAGCCAATGGTTTTCAACTGTCTTGCAAATAGTTACTGAAATGTATCTGCTTGACTTCTAAATGATTTAGACACACCTACCAATCTAAGTAACATTGCATCTGTAAATCAGTAGATGAATTTATTTATACCTATGAGTAGATAGCTAATCCTATTTCACTTTAGCAAAATAGTCATAAGCATTGCTGTAATATATACAGGATGAAAACTGAGAAACAGCTGAAAATGTGTTTTTCCTCAGCAATGACTTTTCTAACAACATTATTTCCACCAATCTCAAGCTGATTATTTAATTTATCCAATACTTAGCCATGCATCTCTACAAATTTTTCTTATTTAAGAAATCTTGGAACAGTATGTTGTATTTTTATGTTTTATGTTCTCTTGATACTGAAACTGGATTTGCCTTTCAGGAATCATCTGACAACTTTGGGCTATAGTAATTCTAAGCCATCTTATGCATTCTATAAACTGATAAACTACTAAAGAAAATTCTCATTTACAAAATTTTGAAGCCAGCTGTTTTCCATTTTCATGTTTCATGTACAAACTTGCTTACAAGTCACCAAAATAGAATGATGTGACTCATAAGGAAATACTTTCTCATATTCTGAAGACTGTTAGAAAATAATCATTGACCATGGCCAACTTAATTTCTTGGAGAAGGAAGACAAATTCATAAAGCAATATAGCTCATGTGGACTTTTGGTGGAGCACACTTTTCTAGAAACAAGACTTTAAAACGTATATTACTCTAATGCCACCTCAGAGCTAAGTTCTTTTCTGCAGTCTGGGTTAATTCTCTGCTTATCTCTTGATGCATCATTTCCACAATCGTTTAGCTTCCTATTTAGCTTGACTGCTTAAGTGTGAATACAGTTACTATTGCTGTACCTTCAAGAAAGACCTTACCGTTTAGTTGCAAGTTTAACTGACGGTCTCCGGCTGTTAGTGCCTGAGGGATGGACCTCACTTTCAAGCCAAGGTCAGGTACTCCCATGGTAGCTCCCTGCCAATGACAGGGCAGAATGAGGACAGCAGAGCCTGGTGATTTCTGCAGTGAGAGACTTACCAATGTGCCATCTGTGCTCCTAAGTTATCCTTTGGGTTGACGACGACTATCATAAATGCGTTATAATCTGGGTCTTTCTCTGCCCAGCCCTGCTTCCTACTATCCTGGGGGTTATCTCTCACTATATCTCTTACACTACTAACTTCATTTCAGCATCTGACCAGAGATTATGAAAGACTCCACACATCCAACGTCAAGAATACATGTCTTAACCTTGTTTGCACAGTTGATGATGTGAGAGGGAAGAACTCTGGACTCACGGCCAGAGGTTATGGGTTTAATTCTTGTTGTCTACATTTTCTAACTTTCTGCCTGGTGAAATCATTTAACCTGTCTAGTAGTTAGTGTCTTCATCAGTAAAATAAGTAAATATCTCCTTGTCCAGATGATAGGTTGAGGCTAAAATGAAAGCATGTATGGTGATGGGATTTTGAGAAATGCTCTAATACTTGTGTTTATTCCCTGGTGGCTCAGATGGTAAAGAATCTGCTTGCAATGCAGGAGACCTGGGTTTGATCTCTGGGCTGAGAAGATCCTTTGGAGAAGGGAATAGCAACCTATTCTTGCCTAGAAAAATCCCATGGGCAGAGAAGCCTGGTGGGCTACAGTCCGTGGAACTGCAAAGAACTGGACATGACTGAGTGACTAACACTGGTAGTGTTGAGTGAAGCAAATGATCATCAAACTGTAACTTGTTTTCAGATCTCACTCTTATCCCATCCTGTCAGTATTTTTGTCCTTAAGGTATTAGAGAAATGGATCAGTTCATACGTCGACACTCGTCCTTCTTTAGAAAATATTATTTCTCCAGTCTTTTATAAGGCATAGTGTATATATTTCCTGATCATCATTTGTGCAAAAATGTCCAAGCAGAGTGACAAAGTGCTGAGAAATCAAACATGAATAACATAGGATTTCTGCACTTAACTTTCTCCAAGTTTAGTGAGGAAATATGCAATGTCAACAGTCACAGACAAACTATAAGAAAGAGAGTAGGTACATAAGTTACCATGATAGCACAAGGAAGTATGCTTAGTCACTCAGTCATGTGTCTGACTCTTTGTGACCCCATGGACAGTAGCCCACCAGGCTCTTCTGTCCATGGGGATTCTCCAGATAAGAATACTGGAGTGGGTTGCATGACCTTCTCCAGGGGATCTTCCCAACCCGGGGATCAAACCCAGGTCTCCCGCATGGCAGGCGGATTCTTTACCATCTGAGCCACCAGGGAAGCCCGAGGGAAGCACAAGGAAGGATTGATAATCTTCCAGGGGTCAGGGTGATTATATTAAGGAGGTGATATTTAATCTTAATGTGAATTCATCACCCAACAAAAGCAAACTGTGGAAAAAGGAGGTAGGTGAACTGGCATTTACAAAGGGCTGGAGTTACGATAGAGCAAGATTCTTTCAAGTAATTTAATTTCTTATATATATGATGTTGGTATATATGGTGTTTGTGTAGGACAGAAAGCCACGAGTATAGGGGAGAGATGGGAGTATAACAAAGCAATAAGGTGATCAGATCATGGGGCCTCTTATACAATACACTAAATTTTGAATTTGATGGAATGGAAAACAGAGGACTATATTTTTAAGAGATAAGATTAGCTCTTTTACACTGAAGGAATTTTACTCTGACAGTAGCATAGAGATGGGATATATGTGGGGGATAAAGAGGTCAAAATATAATTATGAAATCATGATAGTGGTGACAATTCTACCTACCCTCCCCAAAAAAAGACAAATGTGAAGTGACATCAGTGACATGTATTGGTCACTAATTGGATGTAGTAGAGGGAGTGATATAGGGCTGAAGAGGACAATTTCTGATTTCTAGGCTTAGATTAGATTGTGACAATGAAGAAGAGGGGAGATAGTAATTATTTATGTTTTTATTTTTAAAAGGAGTACGGATTAGAGTTCAGTTCAGGATGCAATAAATCTGAGTTGTCCTCGAGATATCCTGAGATGTGCATGTGTAGTGAGATTTATTTCTCTTATTCTGGAGCTTTTCTGGGCTTCAGCCTAGGTTGGAGTCTTCAAGAGACTTGGGAATCAACAATATGGAAATGCTGATTAAAATCATAGGAGTCTATCAATTTGTCTAGAGGCAAAGGACAGTGATAAAAAAGCGAATTCTCATGTCATCATAAAAAACAAAGTTAAAAAAAGAAGAAATCTATTTGTAACACAAATTGAAAAATGGTTCACTTTTTTTTCCACAACAAAACTGATTGAGTATATTTCTGCCTTTTTGCCCAATGAAAACATTCAATTATATGAGTTGAAGAAAAGTCTTTATATAATAATACATTTCCTTAAATTCACTATTTTGAGTGAGTTCAAAATATATTTCTTGAACTACCATGAATTTTGACACAAAAATAAGTTTAAGTAATTCTATTTCCCCCGTTTAACGTTTCAAGGTAAACTTCAGAGATGACAGCCTGAACTACAGCTTAGGGATAACTCCTGCTGCTGGCAACTGTGGCTCTTAATCTTCAGGTTTGGAACCTTGGTTTCTCCAGCTTTGTCCCTAAGGTTCGCTCCTGGGAGCCAATCAGGAACCCAAGGGAAGCAGAATTGCCTGTGTCACCAGCCCCAGCAAACAGATGGCCCCGCCTTGCTCTTACTTTCCAAATGAAAAAGAAAACAGGAAATGAAATATTCTTCTCTTTACAGAGCAAGCTTCTAACTGGAATAAAGTAAATTCTCTTGGAAATAAAACAATTAAGGCACAATTATCTGTACCTATAAAACTCTCTTTGGGTCTTACAAGTTATTTGGCATCATATTAGGTGAGCACATAGTACTTTAACTGCCTTTACTTTAAGCTTTGCTATGGCAAAATCAGACACTTACTTGTACTATGTCTTAAACAACTGATTGAGAAGATCACAAACACATTTTCTTACCTTTCAGCAGCTAGCATTTATCATTAGCATAGATTTAAAGTCATAGTTTAGATTGATGCAAAGGGGAGCTTTTATTACAAAAATGTCTTTCAATATATGTTAGATATCTATTTCCATTTAACTAATAGAAAGATGCCCTGGGTTTCTCTGAACACAAACTATCTATTTACTAGGTGCCTATAAAACACAAAACTATGCATTTTATCTCTTGTTTCTGATAGATTTCCATCATTATTTTCAAATATACTTATTATATTGCTTAATTTCTTTGTGCTTAACTTATAGGCAAGGCTAGAACCTATGTTCTGGGAAGCTTACAAGTTCTTCTACTACAGTCTTGAAGTCTTATACTGCCATAAATAGATTAGGTGGACATAAGATAAAATAATTCTGTCTAGATACAGGGAAATGTAATTTGTATTTAATTATTCCTTTCTTTGACTTCTCAAGAACACCAAATGATGAGCAGATCTAAAGATCTATAAAGAGTGATATTTAAAAAAGTATTCCATTAGTGTTGGCTATGTAACATTTCTGCAAATGTTTCCATGTGTTTTGCAAATGCTTTTTAATAAACATTCTGGAATATTTTGAAGACAAAATAAAGATGCTTTGGGGAGTGAGAGGGATGCTTTGGACATCATATTCCAAATTTTTATCTTCTCTTCAAGTATAACCTACATCATTTATGGATAGTACTATAAAGAAGGAAAAAAAAGCTATGAGATCGTCAAAGTCTGCCTTTATATAAGAGACCTCACCACACAGTGAACAAATAAACAGGTATATATACCAGGTATGGGCTTCCCAGGTGGCTCAGGCCTATAGAGACTGCCCGTCAAGGCAGGAGATGAAGGTTCCATCCGTGGGTCGGGAAGATCCCCTGGAGAAGGAAATGTCAACCCACTCCAGTATTCTTGCGTGGAAAATCCCATGGATAGAGGAGCCTGGTGGGCTACAGTTCATGGGGTTGCAAAGAGTCAGACATGAGCACATAGCACATAAACCAGGTAGCTTATTTTCACTATTTTTTTCCTGGTTTCAACTTACTCAAAATACACATCACCATAAAAAAGTAAAATTAATCATTTAAAAAGTTTGAGTGATTTATTTTTCAGTATGATTCTGTGATGTATGACTCATGAGAAAAGAACTTATTGCATAAAAATATTCAGGGGGTAGATATAATTGTGGGGGTTTTGTTTAAGTATCAAGTTAGTTGCAAAACTCCTTATAATCTAAAGCTAGATATTTAAAGAAAGCTCATCAAATACAAATAAAATATTATTTAAGGAGACTCTGTGGCAAAGGGCCTATAATTATACATTTTTAAGAGAACTTCAGCACATTTTATAGACTGTTAATCTTGATAAGATAGATTTTAAACTATAAAAGTCAAATCATGGCCGGCTATCAGAAAATGAGTTAAAATATAAATAAATGAAAAAATAAAGCAAAGTCAGTAAGGTATTTAAATGGTCACTTCCTACTTTTAAGTTTCTGAGCAGTTTAGGTAAACACGACTCTTTTACTCTATCTCATTCTCCGCAAAATAATTGATATCACTAAGTACTGAGAAGAACTAAAACATCAAAAGTCAGTGGGAGATCATATATTTCTGTGCTGGAAGAAATAGAGTCAACTAAAATGATGGCCAGACTGTATGGAATCAATTATACCTGGCAATAAAACTAAAGGGATAGCATTTCTTTTGTGCAATATTTTCCACATTGGTTCCAGCAATTTATGCATCATTAGTAACATCTGTGACAGAAAAAAAATCAGTTAAGCTAAAGCCAGTTAAAAATGAAGAACAAATCAGTTAAAGCAAGGAAGAAGGGGCCGAGAGACAGAGAGACAGAGACAGAGAGGAAAAGCTTTGGCTCATCTGGTTTTCTTTCTTCATCCCCAGTTTGCCCTAAGTTATTTCCAGGAGCATGAGTTCATAAAGGAAGCTGGGGAAGGCTGGCTCTATGAAATGTGTCTACCATATATACACACTGGAATTTTCTAAATACAATCATATTTTCACTCCCTTTAGCAAAGTGGGGAGGGTGGCAATTCTTTGGATTATCTGCTTGTTTAGGGCTAAACAAACACGGCCACTTTACTCCTTACTCTTGTTTGCTGTTTTGTATAAGAGCTACTCCTGCTGACGAACTGCATGTTGATCAGCAAATGTAAATTACATGTCAACATTTCCATCTAGATCTCATGTTCAATGTTCATCTTACTTATATAGGTAAATAGTTTTTCATGGGAAGTAAATGTAATGACTAGTCCTTCAAGTAAACTCCCCCCCCCCCCCTTTGGAGTCAAGTTCAATCCTAGTTTGTCACCCACACACTGGGCCTGGGTTTTCAGATAGCTGTTTTGTGGGCAAAATTTCAGTGGGAGTCCCACCTGACTGACAAGAGTATTGTGGCCCAAGCTAAATGCCTGAATGTTATCTTTAAAGCCATCGTTTCAACTGAAACCTTTCACGGTACCAGCACAAATGCTTCAAGGAAGCATATCTCTCTCTAAGAATTTCACCGAAAGAAGAACACAAAGCATGTTCAACGAAACTTATTTGTCACAATTTCAGTTCCTACTATGTGCTAGGTACAGTGTTTAACACAGAGGCTAATGAAATAAAGCACAGACTTTTAATAAAGAACCCAAAATACAAAATAAATTTCAAACTGAAGCCAAAAAAGAAACACATGAGGTGCTGATCTCTATGTTTAGCAGCTGGTATGCCATCACGTAAAAACCTGTTGCTAAAATTAATGTCTTAATTTTGAGAAGAACTGTTCTCTGTTCTGGAATATTTCAAGCAGTTTGGAGTAAGCTAATGTAATTTATTTAAGGCTAGATTGAGTGTAGTGGGCAAAATCATTTCAAAGGTTAACTTGGGATAAACCCACTATTTATGGATTTTACATCCTATGCCTTGGCTGTTTCCTGGCAACGGGAACCAGGAAGACTCTTCTCATTTGACGAGTTAATGATATGGAGCAGTGTCTACAGCAATTAGATTGAAATGACCAATTAGGGCTAGCACTTGCACTAGTCCCTTGATATTATTAGAAGATACTCTTCTGTCTTTTCACTGGAAATATGGCAATATTCACAAGACACAGAGACACCGACATGGCATTGCCTCGGTGACTTCTCGTCTCTGTGGCACTCTCAATGTATGTGCGGGTTATCTCCCAGACAGGTTGGACAGAAGTTGAGTAAAACCTTTTAACTGTTGGAAGATGTAAATTTATATTATTTAATAAAGTTTGTCACGTTGTCTCTAATTTAGAATGATAGTTGCAGACTGCTATAAGGCTGGGAAAGAAAAAAGCAGTCATTTAAGAATTCTATTTTGCAGGGTTATTTTTTTAACTGCCTTGTAGAACCTTCTTGAATGATTTGATAAAAGCTGAAAAGCTAATAGATATATTAAATTTCTTAAATGTCATGATATGAATGTTAAGACAAGATGCAAGTAATAAGTTTAGAGGAAATATTATCTCGAAGCTATCAGGACTGCTATGGCTGAACTTGAATAATCTGGAGCAAAACATATAGGAACAAGCCAAGAATATTAAAATTTAAGAGACTGTTAACACTGGGCTAGTTGAAAGGTATCTTGAGGCTTTCCACTTACAGGAACAATCTCACCTCCCACTATATAAACAATATTTTTCTCTGATCTGCATTCTTCAGTTAAGTGCATTCCTCTGGCATTTTTAACTATGCAAGCATGATAACCTACTGGATAGAATGAAAACCACAGAAAAATGTAACTGGCCTAACTAAAAACCTTTGAAATTCATTCTCATTTTCTACTATATAGCCCTAAAATATTGATAGTTTTTTTCTTCTTCTATTAAAATTAAGCCAAAAAAAAATTAAGCCATAGTTTTCACATTTCCCTACTTCAGACAGGCTTCAGATCCACTTTCAAAAAATGGAAAGGAAATTCTAGGTTCTCCAAGTCTAATATCTGAAGTGAGTAACATAATAACATAATAAATCTTATCTAAGATTTTATTTTCATTAGAATTGTTTCTTTTTTAATGTCTATATATTTGTCTGTTTTAAACACAAGTTTCCCTCAGTTTTATCCAAACAGTGATGCTTTGAAATATACATTCTGAATGTATATTTATTTTTTTAATGTGCACTGTGATTTTAGAGTAAAAATTTCCAAGGCTTACTATATTTAAAACCTGAATGTAACTTTAAAAATTTTATTGTAGTGTGTAACTGTTATTCTGAGTTTCTTAATGAAAAGAACAACAAAATCTTCTGAATACTAGTACCAGATTTTAGAATACTGGAAACCACGGATCAGTTGCATAACTCACACAGGGGACAGACTTTCTGTTTCTTTATTCTAGAAAATAAAGGCTTTCTTTAGGCACAGGTATGATGGGAATTTTGCTCTAGGTTCCCCAAATGAACGTGCCCAGGTGACAGATCAGCAGAAGGAAAACACTTTAGTTAAGTAGATGATGTGCATATGCTTGGTTAGGTGCCGCTCTTCACGACCCCGTGGACTGTGGCCCCCCAGTCCCCTCTGTCCCTGGGAGTCTCCAGGCAAGAGTACTGTAGCGGCTTGTCATTTCCTTCTCCATGGAATTTTTCCCTCCTGGGGTTCAAACCTCAGTCTCCTGCATCTTCTGAATTGGCAGGCAAATTCTTTACTTCTGAGCCAGCTGGGACGCCCATATACTTGATACTGAGTGATAAACATTTGGGGCATCCCACATATACAAAGTCCCTGGCCATATCTAGTGACTGCACTGGTACCGACATGGCTTGGTCAAGCTAACTCACTCAATTTCTCACTCTGAGCTTAGGCACAGTTTGGTCTCCTCCTTCTTATTCTTCCCACCACCATTCACTAAACCTATCGGTACTATGTGTACTATGTGAATTACTGTGTACTATGTACTATGTGAAACCTGTGTACTATGTGAATTACTGGAAATGTAAAAATGAAAAAGCATGTGTTTGCCATTAGCTCACCTGCAGGAGAGTATAGTTTGTAAACAAACAAGTAGAGTCCACATGGGAAGCTCGAATTCCACCCACAGCTACTCGGAGGCTGGACCCAACACATTGTCGTGTATTAACTCACTATCATCACCACCACTATTGCAGTTTGGAAATACTTCAGTGTGTAATGCATTTGCTTTTTCTCTGTCTGGAATCACTTCTTTGAACTCTGAGACTTTTGTTTTATTTTCTAGGCTTGTTATCTCTCTACTTTTATCTACTTACCCAACTTCTTTTCCCCTCCTTTACGGTATCAGGCAATTTGGTTGGTATTGGCACTCAACTTGCATACCCCAGTCAACAAAATTAAAAACTAGCCTGGCTGCTTTCTTCATTGAGAAACATCTCTTCAACTTAGGAGCATTTCGGGCCATAACTCCAGCAACTTAGAAGTAAGCGCTCTCTCTTTCAGGAACAGGGGTTGAACTCTTTCTTTGTAAGAAAATGACATCTTCATGCTGGTAACACAAAACAGCGTAATGCTTGCCTTTATTGAAGTTTGTGTAAAATCAAATAGAAGTAACAGTTTCCATGGGGTTGCAAAGAGTTGGGACATGACTGAGCATGCATTCACACACACACAATGCTTAGTCATTCCTAAAGCAACCAAGAAAGACTGCACAGAGAAAGTAACAGCTGAATTGAGGTTTAAATGATGAGCGATGGTTCCCTGAGCAGAAAGGCAGTGGGAATAGGCTCCAGGCAGAGAGTTCGATTCTTGCACTTCCTTTCCTCTCACAGATGCCAGAGAACGCTCTAGCGCCCTGCCCGGGCCCTTTGTTCCTTCCTTGGTGCCCTTTTCACCACTATACTGTCTGGTTTCTCCTCTCAGCCCTTACTAGGGGAATGTGCTGTTTCCTACCAAAGAGGCAACTTGTAGGTTTTTTTCTAAACCCTCATTCAAAATGAAAAACAAGGAACAAAACTCAACATTTCTTTGCCTTATCAAAGTGTTATGGTGTCTGTGGCGGGGCTGGGTGCACATATATCCTGGGAGGAGCACCAAGACAATAGTACAAATTGGAAAAACAGGAATATAAGGGGGCCTGGGACATTCTGAAGGATCAGGGAGAAACAAATGCTTAGAGGACTTCGGAGTTAAATGAAATAGTACTTGTCTTTCCCATGTGTCGGTGACTCATGAATAGAAAAGATTCAACTATGTTGTGGGGAAAATTGCCAAAAACCTAAGTAACAACCAAAAAAAAAAAAAAACACAATTAAAAATTACAGTAATTCAACCTTTATGTAAGATACATTAATTTTTAATTTTTTCCTAGATACTATGGGTATAATGCACACACAAATCAATAAATGTCATAGCAATATTTTTATGATTATTTTTAAATTTCAAAAGTAAGTTTTTACATTTCTCATCAATACCTTTACAAATACCACTGAACATCAAATTGATGAATATATGGGTATGTGTTCTCATCTTAACTTTACTCTTCAGTATTTGAAAATCTGGACTTCTAGAAAGGAAACACCAGAGAAAATTGTTTTATTTCACCAAGGAGTTACTAAACAATCTCGTTAAATCGTAAGTTCTTCTAGGAATTTGCAAAATATGTATTTATTTGAAAAAATTTAAGGAACATAATTGTAAAAAGAAAGAAAAAGAGAGAAACAGAAAGAGGAAGCAAGACAGAAAGGAAACATACAATTTTGCAGGCAATATTTAAGTATCAGTCTTATATAATGTGCATAAAATGTCGATTCAATGAAATTTTTTTAACCCACAAGTTGGAATTAGTTCTTTTCTTCTTCCTTACCTCTGCTGAATTTTAATTCTTATAATGTTTACCACTTCTGTCCTAATATCTTTGTTGTTTGTTATATACAAGTCTGCTTCACCAGCCAGATTTTTGAGGGCTAGGCTACACCATATTCATTTTTTTCTTTCTTATAATTCACAGCAAAGGTATGAAACATACTAAAGGTACAGCTAATAATTATTTACATGAACATGGGAGTAATCAAGATACATGTTAGAATTTAGATATAGAAATTGAAGGAGACAAGATAGGAAGAAAAGAATATGTTATAACTGAGGCTGTTTTAACAGTTATTGTAAGAATGATTCAAACTAGATCTTTATTCTTTAGAGTTGATTTCTAAGCCAACAAATATTGCATATATATGTATATATATATGTATCTCAAATGTTTCTATTTTGGTTTAGTAAGAAGAAAATCCCAGGGATAAATAACCATCAAAATCCCATATTATCTAGGATAACATTTTTAATGTTATCTAAATGGGGCAAGGAAATGTGTTTTTGAATAAATAATTCAATCCAGAGTTGTGAATAAATAATTTTAGCAATAATTGAGTAAAAAAATACAATCTATTGTGTGTGTAAAATAATACCAGCTGCAAATAATGGCAAGTAAATTCAAGATCTAGACTCTCAAATCAAGCTATTTACATTTTAGGAAATGAACATATTTTTTTACTCAAATTTCCTTACTAAAATTCTGTCTAATTTCTGTTCGTTCTAACATTATGAGACAGAAGTCTTGTTCTGACACTCACACTGAGCTGATATTATATCTTTTTGTAAAATTTTGTGAATATAAGTTAAAAATTATTTCTAACCATTTTAATGTACATTTTTCTAATTATTTCAGTTAGTTTAGTTCAGTTGCTCAGTCATGTCCAACTCTTTGCAACCCCATGGACTGCAGCTCACCAGGCCTCCCTGTCCATCACCAACTCACAGAGTTTACTCAAACTCATGTCCATTGAGTCCGTGATGCCATCCAACCATCTCATCCTCTGTTGTCCCCTTCTCTCCCCACCTTCAATCTTTCCCAGCATCAGGGTCTTTTTCAATGAGTCAGTTCTTTGCATCAGGTGGCCCAAGTACTGGAGTTTCATCTTCAGCATCAGTCCTTCCAATGAATATTCAGGACTGGTTTCTTTTAGGATGAACTGGTTGGATTTCCTTGCAGCCCAAGGGACTCTCAAGAGTCTTCTCCAGCATCACATTTCAAAACCATCAATTCCTTATTTCTCAGCTTTCATTATAGTCCAGCTCTCACATCCATACATGACTACTGGATAAAGCATAGCTTTGACTAGACGATCTTTGTTGGCCTTGTCTCTGCTTTTAAATGTGCTGTCTAGGTTGGTCATAGCTTTTCTTCCAAGGAACAAACGTCTTTGAATTTCATGGCTGCAGTTACCATCAGCAGTGATTTGGAGCCCAAAAAATAAAGTCAGCCATGGTTTCCATGGTTTCCCCATCTATTTGCCATGAAGTGATGGGATCAGATGCCATGATCTTAGTTTTCTGAATGTTGAGTTTCAAGCCAACTTTTTCACTCTCCTCTTTCACTTTCATCACGATGTTCTTCTTCACTCTCTGCCATAAGGGTGGTGTCATCTGCATATCTGAGGTTATTGATATTTCTCCCAGCAATCTTGATTCCAGCTTGTGCTTCATCCAGCCCAGCGTTTCTCATGATGTGCTCTGCATGTAAGTTAAATAAGCAGGGTGACAATATACAGCCTTGATGTACTCCTTTCCCAATTTGGAACCAGTCTGTTGTTCCATGTCCAGTTCTGTTGCTTCCTGACCTGCATACAGATTTCTCAAGAGGCAGGTCAGGTGGTCTGGTATTCCCATCTCTCAGAATTTTCCACAGTTGATTGTGACGCACACAGTCAAAGGCTTTGGCATATTTAGTAAAGCAGAAATAGATGTTTTTCTAGAACTCTCTTGCCTTTTTGATGATCCAGTGGATGTTGGCAATTTGATCCCTGGTTCCTCTGCCTTTTCTAAATCCAACTTGAACATCTGGAAATTCATGGTTCACGTACTGCTGAAGCCTGGCTTGGAGAATTTTGAGCAGTACTTTACAAGTGTGTGAGATGAGTACAATCGTGCGGTAGTTTGAGCATTCTTTGGCATTGCCTTTCTTTGGGATTGGGATGAAAACACCTTTTCCAGTGCTGTGGCCACTGCTGAGTTTTCCAGATTCGCTGGCATATTGAGTGCAGTACTTTCCCAGCATCATCTTTTAGTATTTGAATTAGCTCAGCTGGAATTCCATCCCCTCCGCTAGGCTAGCTTTGTTCATAGTGGTGCTTCCTAAGGCCCACTTTGCATTCCAGGATGTCTGGCTCTAGGTGAGTGGTCTGGGTTGTGAAGATCTTTTTTGTGTAGTTCTGTGTATTCTTGCCACCTCTTCTTAATATCTTCTGCTTCTGCTTTAATTATTATTGGGGTTGAATTTTTTAAAAAATGATTATTGCTATTACTATTTCTTCTTTTGTGATTTCCTGGTTCATATTTTGGTTTCTTTCCATAAATTTTTCCTTAAAACAAGAATTTTTGATATTTTAAAATATGTTTTAATTTTTTATTATAAACATGCAAATATTTACCCAGTTTTTTCACTTAGCTTTTAATTCATTTATATATTGTTGTATAGATATTTTTATTTTAACACAGGCTAACATATCTGCTTTGTTTCTTAGAGTTTACATTTTGGATGTTATTTAATATGATCCCTAATTACATATCTCAAAATTATGATTATATCCCTCAGTTCTGCAGTCAATATTATATAGGTTTTTAAATAAATGCTTATGTCTTTAGCCGAAATTCATTTTTATTTTGTGAATATTTTAAGGTAGAAATTTAACACTACATTTTTCTCTAATTCAAAGTCAGCAAAATAACACAATTTAATTTCTTCTCCATATACTTCTTAAAAAAAAAAAAGAACAGTTATGGAGGACATACAGAATGGACCTATCTGAAAATGATTATGGACAAAGGGGAGAAACATAGATTCTTTGGTGGGTAAGAGTACAGGGGGGTAGAAGCAGATTAGGTCTGTTTCCTAAATTAGCTGGGACATCATAGTCTCATGCTATTTAATGAATACCTAGAAGCAAATCGATCCTTTCTTCTTGTTAAGGGAAATGGGTGCCTGTGACGACGGACTGCCCTGAAGTTGCAGCAAGAGGACAAGCTTGAGTGTTCTGAATCAGTGCACAGCAGTGGTGGGCATTGCTGGTGGCAAGGAACAGGAAACAGGCCTCCTCTCCTGGGCCTCGTGGGGGACAGTGATGTTTGTAGGTTGCATGTAAGCCTCAAGCAGTTTAGTAGTGGCCAAGCTGTTTCCTTACATGAATCAGAAGGAACAGACCTAGTTGAACATATCAGATAAATTCATTCCAGAAAACTTTCCAATATGTATTCAGCTAAGATCTCTGAGAGGAATGAGAGTAGATTGAGGTCAAAGAATAAGTAAATAAGGTGTATTCCATAAATGAAGTTTTATCAATGGAAACATTGCTTACATTCCCAATAACATTTGGAGTACCTTCTTAAGAGAATAAATTGTTTGTGTATCAAAATAGACCTTTTTCTACCAAATTGCAGACAACAAAAGATTTCTGATTCACTTGTGTGTAACTTGATTTTTAAGGAATTGCTAAAATTTAGTGTCATATCTTAATTTTTAGTATTAATATTGTGTGTTAAAAATTACCAAGGAAATTTAAACTTTATTTACTGCATGATAAAAACTATAGTTTAATATATTAATAAATTTTGTGTTATAGAATTATAGACTCAAAGAGATTTTTTCTTACTGATGTTATCTCATGGCCCTTAGTCTTAGCATCTGAGTTGACTCAAATTTGAAATCTCAAGTCTAAATTAATATGTTTTATATTATTAGGTAGTCTTGAATCATCAAGTTGTCTTCATGCCAAGTAGCAGTAGTTTTAGCTATAAAGGCAACACCATGAGTGACTGTTAACTTTATCTTTGTTAATGTAAATATTGCTATATACTGAGAGTGAAAGACGAAATTGTGGCAGAACCTCATAAAAGAGAAAACAACTTCTAGTGTGGCTGGATGTCTGCAAATATTGAGTGGGAAAGAAGAAGATTTTAAGTGTATCACCACCAATGTTCTTGATATACAAATTAACAAATTGAGTTAACCTGTTAATAAATTAAAGTGAGTTGCCTATAAAACACAGTTAATTTATCCAGAGCTGAGGTCAGCCCCCAGATCCCTGAATTCTAATACTCCAGGATTTTTTCCTGATATCTACTATCTGTTTAAATATAATATGCTCCAATTTTTTAATTTAGATACTGTTTTATTGATACTTTTTATTGTAGACAACATTTGATAGTTTAGGGTAAAGAATGAGTTCTAGAGATGGATGGTATAGAGCAAATCCTAACTATTGTTTCCTAGTATGACTTGGCATGACACTTGACAAATTTCTCGACCATTGTCAAAAATGGAATTATTATTTATCTACCATGAAATCCATTGTAGGATTCCAATGAAGTAATCTGTTTTAAGAACGGATATTAGTATGGATAAATATGTTGATCACTGATTTATTTCATCAGTCTCAAACTTTGTTAGTCAATATGACTGTTCTTTAGAACTTGTTTTGATTGTATTCAGTTTATCCCTTATAATATTCCCTGATAAATAATCTGACTCATTCTGGAAATCAACATATACATCAACTCAGATAAATGTTTTATCATGAATCCACAGGAAGTGTCCATTTTCCTTTGAAAATTACAATTTATATAGCATTATTTTACACGTTAGGAAGAAACATATTGAACGCACTTTTAGTCATTCATTGACTATTTACAAACTTCCTTTTCGGTAAAAGAGGCTATCACTTGCACATATTTAGACCTGAAATAAAATCATGGGCTGTATATGCATCAAACCCAGATTCTGAAGCATGGTATACATGTAGAATAAAGTGTCTATTTTTGGAATTTTTGATGTAGCATATATGTGATTTCATAGCTTAATTTTGTTAATTTTTCTAGACTTGTTTCTGAATAGTGTGATTTTCTTATAAATAAAACTACTTTGTCAACAGTGGGAACATCTAAATATATTGCTGAAATTTATGATCTATATATGGTTCAAAACATATTTGTCTCTTTAAAAAAATTGTCCTTGCCAGGTACTGCAGAGATAAAAGATGTTGGAGATTAAAGAATGGGAAAATGATTTTTCAAAATGCTTACAGATATCATAACTTATATATATTGTATAGTGATTAATGCTGAACTTATCTATCTAGGATGTTAAAAAAGACAGTATAGGGAAAGAGTTATTCTAAACTAGTAATGTGGATGGTTTTGATTCTATGTTTCTAAATTAATAAAGTTGACTTACCTGCAAATTCTTAGTTTTCTGCACACGAAACTCAAGATTTAAAGTTAGCGTAGAGAGGAGACGTGGTTAACAGCCTGGGTTCTACCATCAGACATATCTTCTACGTGTGCTTAGCTTCTCAATTGTATCCAACTCTTTGTGATACTACGCACTGTGGTCCACCAGGCTCCTCTGTCCACGGGATTCCCCAGGCAAGAATACTGAAGTGGGTTGCCATTTCCTCCTCCAGGAGATTTTCCTGACCCAGCAATTGAACCCACATCTCCTGTGGCTCCTGCATTGGCAGGCAGATTCTTTACCATTGAACCACCTGGGAAGCCCACAGTGACTCCTTATTCACTATTTATTTGATTAAACTGGGCAAATTACTTAACTTCTTTAATATTCAGTGTTCACATAATGAAAGTACAGATTGGATTTCTATCTGGATCAAATTAGAAGTGATAAGGCATGCAAAAGTCTTAGCATGGTGTCTGACACATAGTAGTCACTCATTAAAAATCAATTATAATTTTATGAACATGAAATGTTGACACAGTGTTAATCATCAATGAAAGATATAATGTTTATTTTTGGATCTTAATTTTTGTCTTTGCATGTACTTCTCAAATCTAGTAAATAAGACTAGGCAGTCTATAAAAACCTCTAAGTAGCTTCACACAACATAATGCATTCTTGACATATACTGCATTTTCATGATTGACATAAATTCATGGAGATCATCATAAGCAGCTGGATAGCACACGATAAAAAAATAGTGACCCTTTGAACTTGCATTCTTAATATTCCTAATTACAAATATTCTTTTGTTTCTAAGAATATAGTCAATGCAGTTACTGTTTTTTTAATGTCATTGTTAATTTTATAAAATATTTTCCAAATTCTCTTACAGTAAACCACAAAAGGAGCTCTGTCTATTTGTGTAAGCTTGAAGTCAAATAGGGCTTCTTGCCAGTGACACAAATAGAATGCTGTTATGTTCAACAACATGCAGTCCATTATTCAAGGAAGAACATAAATGGATTAGAAATTCTACTGGATGAAAATATTAAAATATCATCATCCTCTATAATAATGACAGTTCAAAACATGATTTTGAAACATGTAAAATTTAAGCTTGACAATGGTAAACTTGCTTAAGAATTAACAAAATAACGTACCATCTGAAGCAAGTAATTTTCTCACTATCCAAATTATTTCTTCTATAACTTCAACAGAACAATATAAAACCAATGCCATAGAAGAATAACAATTCTAATAATTATTTTTAAGTTTATTTTTTCCCTGTTAATTTGATATGAGTTGAATTAAGACTGAAAATTCATTTTTACTCTTGTTCCTTGTAGTATATGAGGACTTATGGAAACTTCTACATTATGACAAGAAATTTTTCTTCTTAGCCAACAGTGTCCTCTTAGATTCAGAAACAGTGGACTTTCAGGACTGAAGTAGGTGAAGTGCATTGGGACAAGGAAAGTGATGAAAAGAAGGCAAGAATTAAACAAAAGAAAATGTATTTTTAAATTTAATTTAAATATTTATCACATTCCTGAATTTTATTTTTATTACATTTCAAAGAAATGCTTATTTGTATAGGATATTCAATTTTTTTTGTATCTCAATTTTTTTAAGATTTTGTGAATGAATATATCTGAAAGACTTAGACATCAGGAATGGACATGGTTTCTGAAGTTTAAAGTACAGCTCAGCTGTGAAAAATATTAATTCTATGCTTTATTGAGATAATAATGCTTATTCTACGTTGTATCAAATAAAATTGGATGATACATTTAGTCAAGTTTTCTGCAAGGAATTTTTAAAAATTTTAAATTTAAATTAATTTTAAAATTAAAAATTAAAATAAATTGAAAATACAATGCAGCCCCTCAAAAATACATACTTTTTACATTTATTAGGAAATGTTGTTGATATAATGGTAGATTTATTTAACAGTATAAAAATATCAGTATTATGCCTAGAAACGAGAAGCCTAAAGCAAGGATCAGATTCTTAACATTAAAAAGCTAGAAAAAAATGGAAAATTAAATTTAAAGTAAGTATAAAGAAAGAAATGATCAATAGAAATATGTTAAACAATAAGGAAAATAATAAAACTAAAAGCCAAAGTGTTTAGAATTTTGACAAAATTGATAATTCCCCACCTAAAATGACCAAGGGGAAAAAAAGAAGAAATGAAACATTCAATGTAAAAAATGAAAGAATTATTGTTGGTGAAAACATAATTGTGGTTTTGGACCCTGAATTTTAAATTACTTTAGCTAGGCTCAAACGCATCTTCATTAATCAAAATAGGAACTATTACAATCAACATATTTTTGCCAATAAGAAAAAAGTTTGTTTTTTCCTGTAGCATAAAACCCCATGCTCTGGGATTCAATAAACTCTTGGAAAGCATTTTCTGCCTCCTGCTAGTTGTAGAAGTGTTTTATCTCACAAAAGTTGTCTTGAAAAAAACGAAAAAAAAGTTACCTGAAAAAAGAGGCTTGAAGAAGCGGTAGTCACTTGGCAAGAGGTCCAGTGAATATGGAAGATGAAGCAAAACTCCATAACCCAATTCATTAAACTTTTGAAGCCTTGCAAGAAATGTTAAAAGTATTTTAGAGAGAAAGAAAATAATTTAGGTCAGAAATTTGAATGTATATAAAATAAGGAAGACCGCCAAAAGTGAAGGTAAAATTGAACTTTTCTTATTTTTAATTAACCTAAAGTGTAACAGTTCAATGGAAAAGGAAATGGCAACCTACTGCAGTGTTCTCGCCTGGAAAATCCCATGGACAGAGAAGCCGGACAGGCTACATACAGTCCATGGGGTTGCAGAGTCAGACCTGACTGAGCAAACAACAATAATAGTTCAAAATAATGATAGCAGCGATGTATTTGATTATGACTGTGTATATATGTTTATATGTGTGTGTGCGTGCTAAGCTGCTTCAATCATGTCCAACTCTTTGTGACTTTTGTGGATTGTAGCCTGCCTGTGGTGCCCCTCTGTCCATGGGATTCTCCAGGCAAGAGTGGGAACCATGCCCTCTTCCAGGAGCTCTCCATCCAGAGATTGAGCCCCCATCTCTTACATCTGCTGCATTGGCAGGTGGGTTCTTTAACACCAGCACTACCTGGGAAGCTCCTATATATATATATATATATGTATATATGTAAGCCCCATATATATATATATGTATATGCATATATATGTATACACATATATATATATATGCTTATATATAAGTTAAATGAATTACAGTAATGATGCAATTGACAGGACAGAAGAATTAGGACTGTTTTGCTAGTATACATTGCACACACTACCTGTGAAGTGGTTATACATCACAGTTAATCCTTGAACAAAATAGGAGTTAGGGGAGCCAACCCCCATGCAGTCAAAAATCTGCATATAGCTTTACAGTTGACTCTCCTTATCTATGGTTCCACATCTGAGAAATCAACCAACTACAGATTATGCAGTACCGTAGTAAACATGTTAAATGTGGACCTGTGCAGTTAAAACTTGTGTTGTTCAAAGGTATTTGTAAGTGAACTTGGATTAGCAGTAAATGAATATTGCAATATTTATGGCAATCACTAAAGAAATAAAAAGAAGAAGTATAACTGATATTCCAAGAAAGCAGAAAAATGGAATAATATAAAATGTTCCTTTTGGAGTTCCCTGGTGGTCCAGTGATTAGGTCTTGGTACATTCACTGCCAGGGCCTGAGTTCAATCCCTGGTTAGGGAACTACAATCCTGCAAGCTATGCATCACAGCCAAAAAAAAAGGTTCAATTAAAACTCACAGAAAGGCAGAAAGAGTGGAAGACAAAAATAGGAACAAAGAACAAGGGCAACAAATAGAAAATAGTAATACATATGGTAGCTATTACTCCAACTTTTCAAATAGTCACTTTAAATGTCAGTTGTCTAAATGCCCCAATTGTAAGACAGAATATCATAGTGGATCAAAAAACAAGACCCTACTTTGTGTTGTATACAAGATAACCACTTTAAATACAAAGACACAAGCAGATTAAAAGTAAATAGATGAAGAAAAAGTGTACCATGCTAACACTAATCAAAAGAAAGAGGAAGTAGCTCTATTTCAGACACAGCAGTCTTCGAAGCAGGGAAAGTTATCATGAATAAAGGTGGGCATTACATAATGATAAAGGGATCAATTCTCTAAGAAAACATAGCAATCATTAACATAGACATGCCTAACAACAGAACATGTCTCAAACTGTGAGATTAAAAGCTAGTAGAACTGCAAAGAGAATTGAACAGATCTAGTAACAGTTTTGGAGATTTCAAAACTCCTCTCTCAGAAATGGATAGCACAGAGAAACCAGTAAGGAGATAGTTAAACTCAGCCACACCATCAGCCAACTGGATGTCATTAACATCTTTCATTATTTCATTCAACAACACGAGAAGGCACTGTCTTCTCAAGCTCATGTGGAACAGTCTCCAAGAGAGGCTGCATTCTTGGCCATAAAATACATTTAACAAATGTAAAGTAATCGAATAGAAATCATATGTGTTCAGACCACAATGGAATTAAACTAGAAATCAATAACAGAAAGATAACTGGAAAAACTTATAGCTAACTGAATACTCATTGTCGTCTTAATATACACTTTCCACACAGGACAAAAGTGTATTCATTCACATCTCTTCCATTCAAATAATATTTTTTTCATAATCTGTTTCTGACCTGAATCATGTGGAAACAATACTTGGGAAAGGGCTGAGGGTTTCAGGAGAAAGATGTGGAAAGGCTAAGTGGACAATCTCCAAGAAATACTTCCCAAATTTAATTATAGCAATCATGTCTATCTGTTGTATATATTGGAATACTTTGTAAGAAATGTTATTAAAAGAAAAATTTTAACTTTAAAAATATTGGAACTTTACTGGAATAAATAATCTCTTAAATAGCTCAAATTATGTGATTTGAGTTAAAGATAACAATCACTAAGTAGTTAGACAAATAACTTTTAAAAAGAAACACTTCTTGCAAAACTCTTATATGCTAATTTATATCTTACATTATCTAAAATATTTAGTTTGTACCTCTGTAATAATAAGTAAACCTCTCATTTCAAAATAGCCATTTCAGTAATATTCCTGATTTTTGGATGCATCTTGTCTACAACAAGTTGGGTAACTACTGATATATTTGTTTTTATTTTTACAATGTAAACTTAAAATGGATAAAATATATATTTGTCTGTCATCTCAACTATGTTATTACTTTGATGGCACTCTATGGAATGAAATTTGCTGTCAATTTGAGCAGCAAATTTGTAATTTAAATGCCTTTAAATGTTGTAACAGTGAGGAAAAGAATTACTGTATGCAAAATGTTTATCACTATAAGAAGGCAATTGAAATACTGCAGAATTTCTTGTAATAGTTTACAGGTTTTCTTAGGTAAATTTATAATGGATAGTTTAGCCATTCTAAAGACAAGAAAATATCAAGTCTCTATATGTCAAAAGCTGGATTTCCCTAATGGCTTGGATGGTAAAGAATCTGCCTGCATTGTGGGAGACCAGGGTTCAATCCCTGGTTCAGGAAGATTGCCTGAAGAAGGGAATGGCAACCCGCTCCAGTATTCTTGCCTGGAGAATTCCATGGAGAAAAGTGCCTGGCAGGTGACAGTCCATAGATTTGCAAAGAGTCGGAAATGACTGAGCGATCAACACGCACGTCAAAAGTTACTAACTGACTTTTAAGAGAAGCCATTACTCTGCCAGAAATATAGAATTTATTTAGAGGGAAAAATAAAGTTGGTTTAAAAGAATATGAAATTCTAATAAAACATTGTTGTTCTTCAATATAACTCAAAATTACAAATTCAATTAAAATATTAAAAAACCCCTCAAAAACAGGAACAGAAATACAAAGCATGTCCATATTATTCAAAAGTAATTCAGAAAGTGGTTTAGCTTGTGAATATGAAGAAGGCTCAGATACAGACTTTTACTGGAATCTGCAAAAGAAAGTGATACATAACTGTGACAGCCATACTATAATTGCTCAGTTCTGAGGCTATGACTGTGGCTTCCATGAAAAAGCTCCACTTTCTAGGGGCCACTGTCAACCAGTGATTGAGTGAGGCAGAGACTCGAAACCAGAATTGTTCCTGGGAATTCTGTCCTCATCCTACAAGCCATTTCAATTTGAAGAGACCTTATTGGTTTTGATTTATCAGAACTGCACTTCAGCTTCCTCCCAAATTTTGCTTCCTTGCTTTTCTCCTCCACCAAACTTGGACCTGCTCCATGGTCTGAAAAATCTCTCATCTTCTTCTGGCCCTTAACACATTTTCCCTCACAAATATTTTCCTGATGAATCTCTTATAAGGTTCATCTCAACACAGGATCTCCTCAGAGAATCTGAACTAACACAGTAATTTAAAATTCAGTTGGCAAATGTTTCCTATTGTTTCTAAGGTAATAAAAAAGATAAGTGAATTAGCATTTATTTCCAGAAAAAAAAGTCTATTACTGTATTTATCATGTGTCTTATAATTTATAGCTTCTTAGAATTGAGAAATTACGTTAAAGGGAGTCACAGTTTTCAACAAACGTCACCCCATCTTTTGACATTTTTGTGAAGCTATCACAAACCCTCTAACCCATTCTGTGTGAAGTACAGTGTTCTGCCCAAGATTTCTGCAAATTCCCTTGGGCTTATATATGCGTGGTCATTGCTAGTTCTCAGTTACTGCTTCCTTTGTATTCTTGATTTCATTTCTATCTCCTCTTGCATAGTATAATTTTCTCTTTCCTTCTTCCCAAGTGGAATATAGAATTCAACTACTTTTCTGTGACTTTTATTTAAAAAAAAAAAGCACAGGTAAGGCATTTGTATATGCATAATCAAGTTTACAGAGATTTTGGAAATCGGGGAGAGAGTATTAAAAAATATAGCGCTTACTTGAATATTTAGATCCCAGGTGGCACATTGGTAAAGAATCTGCCTGCCCATGCAGGAGGTGCAGGCTTGAACCCTAGGTCAGGAAGATCCCCTAGAGCAGGAAATGGCAACCCCTTCCAGTATTCTAGCCTGAAAAATTCCATGGACAGAGAGACCTGCTCAGCCATGATCCATGGGGCTGCAAAGAGTCAGATACAACTGAACAACTGAGCACACACACAGAATATTAGATATGTCTATTTTTAAAAGTCTTCTGATCAACCTGATACCAGAAATTTTTCACTAGTCTTCTTTCTCTTCACATTCCAACCTTCTGCTATAATACCCACATCTCTCTGTCTCTGCATCTCTTTCTCTGTCTTTCCCTTCTTCCTCTTCTCTACTTCTCTCTTCCCCTCAAATTTATATCTACTTCTTAAGGAGAAGACTTTTGCCACTTCTTTATTGACTTTGCTAATTCATGCTTTCAGGCTCCCCCGATGCCCCTTCTGGATTAGTCAGCAATTTATACAAAAATACTATGTAATAGCATCAAAATCTTGTTCAATTACAACACAGTACATTTTTCTCTTTTGTAAGTCTCATTTGGTTACAGTTTAGTTGATCCAGGCTAAGCTTACCTCAGTTTAGCTGTACCACAGATTGGTATCATTTCTTATCATTGTGGGAATAACAGCTGCCAAGGGTGGGTTTTTTCCTTAGTGGACTGTGGAAACTTAGAAGGCCAAGGTGAATAATGCATTCATAAAGTCTTGCCTTTTGTCACATTTGCTAATATTTCATTTGGCCAAAGCAATATATTAGGCCAAGCCAAGCCAAAACCAATAAAGATAAATATTCTCTACCTACTCTAATGGGAGGTACTGCAGTCACATGGACCAGTGTGCTTACATATAATTTCTTAACAGAAGAGTGATGAATAGAGAAAAATAATCAAGTCTATCATAATACCCAACTCCCCAAAAGTATTTTCCTAAGTAAGGTTGTTACTTAAGAGCAACTTTCCTATGTCAATTATTAAAATAATAATTTCAGCACTTTTTAACATAAGGTGTTCAAATAATTTGAAGTTCAAATAAAAGGTCTGGTTCTGACCTGTGGGATCTGGGGATCTGTGAGGAAGTAGTGACAGAGAACAAGTGAATAAAAGCCCTCCTATTAAGTATTAGGATATAAGTCAACATTCCAAAATATGTAAAGGAAAGTAATGCTAAAATGGTTTAAACAAAAATCAATACTTTTTAAGTTCACTCCAAATAAAATAAGAAAGCAATATGAAACTGATTTTATAAGAACTATGATTCTTTAAAAGATGACTAAAAGCCACATTAAAAATTACAAAATCATGTAGAATTGACATAGGAAGCAATTGGCGACCTGAAGGTGAAATATAGAATCACTGAAAGTAACAACAATACTAACAGGTAAGTTCAGAGATAAGACTAAGGAAATCTCCCAGGATGCAGTGTAAGAGATAAAGACATGAAATATACGACACTGATGCTGGTAAAGCTTGAGGACAGGAGGAAAGGGGGCAACAGAGGATGAGATGGTTAGATGACATCATCAACTCAATGGACATGAGTTTGAGCAAACTCTGGGACATGGTGAAAGACAGGGAAACCTGGTATGCTGCAGTCCATGGGGTTGCAAAGAATTGGAAACAGCTGAGTGACTGACCAACAACAATGGAAGAAATGGAGGGTAAGTTTATATGTGTCAACATGAGTTTAAAGAAGTTCCAGAAAAAAATTGCAGAGGAAAAGGCAGAAAATAAATTTTTGAAAAGAAAATAGATGAGGGCAAAATATTTTTATAGAATTGAAGACATGTAACCTCAGACTGAAAGTATAAAGCAAAATATAAATAATAAAGAAATACTATCTGCTAAAAGCTTTGTAAACAAAACATCAGGGGAAATGAGAGAGGAAAGACAGGTCAACAACAAAAATCATATCAGGTAAAGAACCATTAACCTGGAATCTAACATTCAATTAACCTGCCATCCAGAAAATGTATGTCAAATAAAGACAGTTTCAGATATCCAAAGATGAAGAGAGCTTTATGACCCACAGCCCACATTACAAGAACTATTTTAGAAATATGCTGGGTAACAGCAAACAACTTCGCATCACTTAACAATTTGCAAGTGACCAAGCATTTATAATTTTATTCAAATTCTCAATAAACAATATAATTGAAGTGGCAGGAATCCGAGGTAACATGCTCAAATTCATTCCCATAGTACCAACACCCTTAACACAGGGTTTGTGAATTCAGTTCTTATGCTTTCTCTAACTTACTGGAAAAAAAAATTACCTGTCACAGATTTGACCATCCAGGTAAAAGGACTGATCCTGGAATTGTAACTGGTTGGTAAGAGCATATTCTGAAAATTTAAGTTACTATGCATCGTCTACTGTCAGAGAGAAATCAGCTAACATTTTCCTGACCTGTTTGTCTAGAAAACTCTAGAAAAACTTCTCATTTGATAAGGATTGTTTTCTGAGGACTTGACATGGCTGTGTGTGTGAGCATGTGTCTGTGTGTAATGATTATGGTATTCACTTATCATTTGTCTTGTCTGCTTCCTTGGGTTCATTATTAACTGGACAACACCAAGGATCACTGGAGAGTCTCTTGTTTGCCCTTCTGGTGCAGTAGAGTCATCATTCAGCTCACATCTTATTCTTGGTTACTGATAAAGAAGAGTTTACATTTCAGTTACAACAAACATAGAAACCAGAGAAATTCCTTCTTGGAATTGTAATACTGTAGATTTCTAAGTCTTTTAAGAAGATGAAATGGAGATTAATTCCCCTAGTTCTGCAAAAATTCATGAAACATTTCTCCCCTAGAGAGGAATTTCTTTCTGGACAACAGGAAACTCATATAATTGACCATATGTTTTAAAATAATCAATTACTCAGACCTCATGCTATGAATAGGGAATGTGGTTAGTTGATACCAGTCATTGTTATTATAAAATATAAATCTATTCCCTCAAATCACAAAAGAATTAACCACTGATTGTTTTAAGGTGTGGTATGAACTCATCAGTGAACATTTTTTACTTTGATTATGCCTCTGAGAGAAGTGTACTAAAAATCTGAACTGTTCGCAGAGCTGGTGCATGTTACTCAGAGTACATGCAGTATCTGAGAATTGTATCATTAGAAAAGGAAAATGATTTCCAGTGCCCTCATCAAAATGCAGCTGTGTGCTAAAACATACCTGCTAGATTTTAATAGGACTGGTATTTACAAAGCTATCTGTGGTTGTGTGCTCACGTCTATAAAAATTATAAAATTTATTGGAGTTGGTTAAGTTAACAAACTGCAAAATGAGAGATTCAATTGCTTCAATGTTGACATATTTCAGAGGTGATTTCCAATAAATGAAATATGTTATTTCTAAATGTCAATACATATTTGAGAAGCAGAATGAATATAATTGGAATTCTCCTACTGCAAACTATTATGGACTCTACAGGTCAAAACTATGGAAGCAGGTATATTTAGAGCCAGAGGACAAATACCAATAGAATCCAAGAGAGAGTGTGGGAAGTTAAGCCTGAGAAGTCTCTTTAAATTCTAGCATGAAGTAAGGAATCAGATAGCCAGGGAGATACTGGCAAAGTAAAGAATATTGAAATTGGCTCAGGATAATATTGGATGAAACAGTCTTGACCCTGGCAGAGCTTTTATGTGTTCTTTATAGCGTGACTCATGGGAAGGCTTAGATATGAAATAAAACAATAAAAATCATAGTTAACACTTAACGGTCTTTACTGTGTACTGGGAGCATATTTCCTTTAGTTCTCCACCAGATGATTAGGAGGTTAGTTTTAAACCCTTTTATACACTTGCCCTCTTTGCTTCACCATACATGAGTCTGAGTCTAATATAATTTCTCATTGTACATCCATTCTCTTTTATTACTATGAAGATTGACTTTTCTTTTAATTAATGTTAGTATGGTATACTCTCCTCTGTCTACTTACTTTTAGTCTATATGCATATTTATATTTAAGGTGGGTCTCTTTTAAACAACATAGAGATGGGTCTTGTTTTTTCATGCATTTTGACAACCTCTTTTACGTGGTACACTTAGACCACTGACATTCAGAGAGATCATTTTGTTATAGCTGGAGCATTGTCTACTCTATTAATTACTATTTTCTATTTGTTGCCCTTGTTCTTTGTCCCTATTTTTGTCTTCCACTCTTGTTCTGCCTTTCTGTGGTTTTAATTACATTTTTCTCCTTTCTTGGCATATTCGTTATACTTCCTTTTAAAAATTTTTTAGTAGTTGCCATAGAGTTTGCAATATATTTATAGCTAATCCAAGTCCACTTTCAAATACCATTACACAACTTCATGGGTAATGTGAGTATGTTAATAATAAAAGAATTCTAATTCCTCCCTTTTATCAGTTGAGTCATTGTATATCATTTTACTTATATATAAACATGTATGTACACATAATAAATACATTGTTGGAATTATTGTCTTGAACAAACTTTTACCTGTTAGATGAATTAAGAATAAGAAATATATATATACATATTTATTTTCCCTTCACTTATTCCTTCCTTGATACCCTTACTTTCTAAAGATATGTTTCTGACCTTTATTATTGACCTTTATTATTTCCCCCCTCTCTCTCAAGCACTCTTAAATTTTTGTGCAAGACATGTCTACTGGAAACAAATTCAGTCTTTGTCTAAGAAATTATTTCTGTTTCACTTTTGAAGGATAATTTTGTAGTGTACAGAATTCTAGGTTGGTGATGAGGTCTTTTTTTCTCTAAACTTTAATTATTACACATCATTCTCTTCTTGCTTAGATATAATACAAGAGAAGTTGGATATAATTCTTCTCTTTTATTCCTCTATAGATGAGGTGATTTTTTTCCTCAAGCTTCTTTTGATATTATTTATTTATCTTTTCTTTTCAATAGTTTGAAAATAATATGTCTAGTTATAGCTTTTTTGGTATTTTTCCACTTGATATTCTCTAAACTTTCTAGATCTGTGGTTTGGTGTCTGAACTTAATTGGGGGAAATTCTAGATCATCATTGTTTCAAATGTTTTTTCTCTCATTTTCTCTCTTTCTTATTCTGGTTTTCCCATTATACATACATTACACTATGTCACACCATTGTCCCACAGTCCTTGGATATTGTTTTTGTTGTTTGTTTTCAGTCATTTTTTTCTCTTTGCTTTGTGGTGTTCAAGAATTTTATTGATATATCTTGTAGCTCATAGATGCTTTCCAGTCTGCTATTAAATCCATCAAAGGCACTTTTCATTTGTGTTAAAGTCTTTTGTATCTCTTGGATTTCTTTTGGTTCTTTCTTAAGATTCCCATCTCTCTGCTTACATCACCCATCTATTCCTGTCTGTGGTCTACTTAATCCCCTAGAACCCTTAACGTATTAAATTTGTTTTAAATTCCTGATCTGATAATCCCAATGTCATTGCCAAGTCTCAACATGATGCTTGCATTGTATCTTCAATGCTTGCCTTTTGGCATGCTATGTAATTTTTTCATAATAGCTGGACCTAATGTACTAGGTAAATGGAATGGCTGTAAACAGGAATTAGCACATGTAGTGGTGGTGAGCTGTAGGGAAGGGGGAAGTTCCAGAGTCCTGTAATTGGGTCTCAGTCTTTTAATAAGCCTATATCTTTTGCTTTTCTTCAGATGAGACAGAATGGCAAGAGTGTGCTAGAGTTGCATATTTCTCTTCCTCCAGGTCAATTATGCTTTGACAATAGCCCAGCAGGTTAGGCTCTGGGTAACTCGTTTCCCTTGATGGGAGGCCTTCTTAAAAAGATGGTGTATTTCAAAACTGTTCTTTTACCTCTCCCTTTGCCAGAAGTACAAGGAAATTTTTCTCATATTTACTGTGGGAAATTGGTTGAGCTCCTGGGGAAAAATCTCACAATGTTACAGGGGCTTCCTATGACTGCATCCTCTCAAGTTTTTAACTCTCAGAATTATCCATACTGAGCCTCCAGCTAGTCATTATTATAGCTCAGATTTTTCTACCCCAGCACGTGGTTTCTGAATGTGGGCCTTTGCTCTGGAAAGCCATGACAGTGATTTGTCCTGTGTCCTCTGCTCTCTCAAGGATCCAATAAACATTGGCGATATTTCAGTCTATTCAGCTTTCTACTTGTTAGGAAGGACTGGAGACTTTCAAGCAGCTTACATGTTGAAACAGAAACTCTCAAGATAAACTTACAGTTTATGATTTGCTATCTTGCTGTCTATCTCTACAGCATAAAATAGCATTTTTCTTTATTCTTTCAAACAACACTCTTCTCTAAACAAAATTCAAATACATAAAACTGCTGATTTTTTAAGTTAGTTTTAAATTTGGGGACATGATATCCTTTTTTATATTTATCTTTAAATGATAAAGTTTAATGATATCATTAAAAGTTTCAGGAATTTTATTGTAAATAACATGCTCTTTATATATATGATTTCTTTCTTCTGTTATTAGTCTTGAATATGCACCATGTGCTTGCTGAGTTTAGTATTAGTAGATCTAACAATTTAACATTTTTGCTACTTCCTAACTTATAGCATTTAAGCCCACATTTCTCAGAACAATGCACATCACTCATTCATGATCTGTCTCTGCAATTCATTTTCTTCTAGCTCTTGCTTTGCATTCTATATTTTAGCTAAATAACTACATAATAAAAATTAGCCACTTCATAATATTATATCCTTATTCATACTGTCGTCCTACTTTCTTCATTTTTAGTAACGACTTTTTTTTTTTTTTTTTACTCTCAGAAGTTGGACTGATGTCTCTCTTCTATGAGCAGGGCTTCCCCAGTAGCTTGGTTGGTAAAGAATCTGGTTTGATTCCTGGGTTGGGAAGATCCCCTGGAGAATGGGTAGGCTACCCACTCTAGTATACTTGGGCTTCCCTGGTGGCTCAGTCAGTAAAGAATCTGCCTGCAATGCAGGAGATCTGGATTCGATCCCTGGGTTGGGAAGATCCCCTGGAGGAGGGCATGGCAACCCACTCCAGTATTCTTGCCTGGAGAAACCCTATGGACAGAGGAGCCTCGAGAGCTACAGTCCATGCGATTGCAAAGAGTTGGACACAACTGAGCAACTTTCACTTTTCACTTTTTTTTAACTCTCAGAAGTTGTATTCATTTCTCTTTTATGAGCAACCTAATGAAAGCATTTGCATGTACACACATAACACTCAGACAATATTTTAGCAAAATTATCAGTGTTTGAGCCAATATTCTCCCTAGTCATTCTAACTCTTTGAAGTGAGACATAAGCTCTCTTGCAATCCTCTGTTTCCAGTCTTATTCAAAGTCCAGAACCCTCTGCACATGGACCTAAATTAGAGCTCACATTCCTTGTTTCTCTTTTACATCACACTGTCTCATGACATAATACAATAAACAATATGTATTGATGGAATACAGTTTTTAGTTTCGGAATATTCTAATCTGTGTCAATTATGTGGTTTTTCACTCACAAGCGTCCAAAATCTCAATTCAAACTTTTTAAAACCATCATCTAAGCTTAAAATTTTAGAAGTGGGAGGGCTTCAGGAATTATATAATAAGAGTTCTAACTCCATTTCCCAGTGACTCTTTCATCTCTCTCTTCCTGGGTCACCTTCGGTGATAAGATATTTCCTTTAATGGTGGCAAAATATATACCAAATGCTGGCTTCACCCATAATCACTACCCCAAAAAAAGAGACAGAAAACATGTCTCCTGTTCCCCAGGGAAGGGTGGCTTTATGTCAGTAAGACCCACAGCAAAAGTTAGTGGCACTACATGATTAAAATCAGGAATCGTTATTCCAGCACTAAACTAAGACCATCTGTAGAAAATCATAGTATTTTTGTCTCTTTATAAGATAACTAAAGTAAAAATTAGATTTTGTTTTGCATTGTGCTATTCCTAGAATCCCTCATGTGTCAGAAAAAAATCTAAACTTTACTGTTAAAGCATTTTTATATAAGTTTTTACTTTTATGCCTGGAATGTTTTAGAAATATTACAAATTTCTTACTCAAGTAAATCTTGGGTGGGGGTTTCCCCTCAAACTTTCCAAGATAAAACAGACCAATAGACAAAACAACAAACGAGCAAGCAAGCCTACTACTATACTCTTGGTATATAAAATATTAAAATTATAAATTAAAATATTTTTGAAATATATAAAAACATACTATATATTCCAATGAAATAGGTGTTATTTCAGTTACAATTCTTCTCAATATAAATATGATTAAAAATGATGGGTAAAATTTCCAGTTGATGTAACATTCGATGAAATAGACTAAGTGAAATCTTAGCAGTAAGAATAAATATGGAACAAAAAGCTAATATAAATATGATTCAGGAAAAGTAATCATTTTATTGGAATCTGTGCTCAACAAAGTTTGTGCACATCAAAGAAAAATTTAATTTTTACATATGCCTCCTTTTTCAAAAAAGATATTTTAGAACATATATTATAACCACCCTATCTTCATGTTGAGTGTGCACTATAAATAACATGTTAAATCTTTTGGAGGTAAAATAATTCAATCTTTAGGCCAAAGAGAAAATAGATTTCTTCCAAACATTATAAGGAGGAATTGTTTTTTCAGTATTCTAACACAGAAAGCTATACACTGCTCATTGCTGTATTCATAACTTCTATACCTTATGAAATGTATGTGACTTCTCACTCTTCCCAGAGTCCACATGCCTTCCCTGTGAAACCTGTTTACCCCTTATATTTTTTTCACTCTGCAATACTGGTATTGCTGTATTGGTATTCATTGTACTCTCCTCCTCTCTAATTAGAAAGAATTCTCTTGTAAGAATCAGTCCAAATGTAACCCCCAATGAGAAAAATCTCTAAAACTCATTTAAATAGTTAACATTTCCTCTATAGTATCATGTAGCTAAAGGTGTGTGTATGCCCAGCAACTTAATAGGACATGAACAATAGAAAACCTTTAATCAGTAATTACTAAATTGGTAAATTTAGTAACTTTGTGAATCTATAAAGCAAGTTATATGGGAAAAATTAAATTATATATTTTAATACAGTGTAGTTTTTGTTATGTTAAAAAATTCTTGGACTTCTCTGGTGGTCCAGTGGTTAAGATTTTGTGCTTCCAATTCAGGGGGCATGGATTTGATCTCTGGTTGGGGAAGTTCTGCATGCCACATAGTGTAGCCAAAATAAAATTCTCTATGAAGATGATAACAGTTAATATAATGTTTATGGTTAGAAAGGAAATATTCTTTGTTTACTGTTCTATTATGAAATACTCTCTTTCATCATAAGTTTCTACTCTTCTAAAAGCTTAATATTGATTTTTAAAAATCCCTGACCTTGGTCCCTGGTAAAAAGTGAAAAACATGTAAAATTAAAATATCTCTTATGAATAAAAATTTGTGACAGATTCTACAAATTGCCTATCTAGTCCATTTTCACAAATTTTGTTTGATGTGGAAAAGTGTCCAGTTAAATATATCAAATTCTCTGTCCTCTCCTGTGGCTGAGGATGACTGTATTTCTGGCCCCAGAAGCAAAAGAATGGAGGACTTTGGGATAAGTTGCTTTCCTGTTGTAGGTGCTATACTTTTTCTTGCTTCTTTTGCCTATTGGAACATGGATGAGTTACAGCTGAAGGGGTCGCGTTGAGATCCTAGTGATCAAAGTTGCATGTAAGGGATGAATGGTCAGAAGATTCTGATGACAACCTTGAGTAGCTAAACCAGCCCTGACAAACCCAATATCAGATTCCTTTTTTCTTTTTTTTTTTTAAATCTAACAAACAATTTGTTCAGATATAATTTACATACCATATAATCCACCTATATAATGTGGAGAATGCAATGGTTTTTAATATAGTAACAAGCATGTGTAATCATTACCATGATTATCTGCCAATTTTAGAATATTTTCATAACCTCAGAAGAAATCCTGTATCTTTAGCAATTACTCCCCATAACCCCTATCCCTAGGCACCCACTATTTTGTTGTTCAGTCACTAAGTCGTGCTTGATTATTTGCATCCACATGGATAGCAGCATGTCAGTCTTCCCTGCCCTTCACTATCTCCCAGAGTTTGCTCAAACTCATGTCCATTGAGTCAGTGATACTATCTAAATATTTCAACCTCTGCTGCCCCCTTCTCTTGCCCTCAGTCTTTCCCAGCATAAGGGTTTTTTCCATTGAGTCAGCTCTTTGCATCAGGTGGTTGAAGTATTGGAGCTTCAGCTTCAGCATTAGTCCTTCCAATGAATATTCAGGGTTGATTTCCTTTATGATTGACTGATTTGATCTCCTTGCAGTCCAAAGGGCTCTCAAGAGTCTTATCCACAACACAATTTGAAAGCATCAGTTCTTTAGCACTCAACCTTCTATATGGTCCAACTCTCACATCCATACATGACTACTGGAAAAACCATAACTTTAACTGTCCAGACCTTTGTCAACAAAATTATGTCTCTGTTTTTTAATATGCTGTCCAGGTTTTTTATAACTTTTCTTCCAAAGAGCAAGTATCTTTTAATTTCATGTCTGCAGTCACCATTTGCAGTGATTTTGGAGCCCAAGAAAATAAAATCTCCCACTGCTTCCACTTTTTCCCATTTTATTTGTCATGAGGTGGTGGGACCAGATACCATGCTCTTAGTGTTTCGAATGTTGAGTTTTAAGCCAGCTTTTTCACTCTCCTCTTTCATCTTCATCAAGAGACTCTTCAGTTCCCCTTTACTTTCTGCCATTAATCTGCTATCTGAGGTTGTTCATATTTCTCCCAGCAACCTTGATTCTAGCCTGTGATTCATCCAGCCTGGCATTTCACATGATTTACTCTGTGTATAAGTTAAATAAACTGGGTGACAATATACAGCCCTGTCTTACTCCTTAGGCGATTTTGGACTAGTCCCTTGTTCCATGTCCAGTTTTAACTGTTGCTTCTTGACCAGCATACAGGTTTCTCAGGAGACAGATAAAATGATCTGGTATTCCCATCTTTAAGAATTTTCCACGGTTTGTTGTGATCCACACAGACAAAGGTTTTAGCATAGTCAATAAAGCAGAAATAGATGTTTTTCTGGAATTCCCTTACCTTTTCTATGATCCAAGAAAATGTTGACAATTTGATCTCTGACTTTTCTGACTTTTCTAAATCCACCTTGTACATCTGGAAGTTCTTGGTTCATGTACTCCTAGCTTAGAGGATTTAGACCATAACCTTACCAGAATGTGAAATGACCACAACTGCACAGTATTTTGATCATTCTTTGGCATTGCCCTTCTTTGGGATTGAAATGAAAACTGACTTTTTCCAGTCCTGTGACCACTGCTGAGTTTTTCTAATTTTCTGCTGACATACTGTGTGTGTGTGTGTGTTAGTTGCTAAGTCATGTCTGACTCTTTGCGACCCCATGGACTGTAGCCCGTCAGGCTCCTCTGTCCATGGGATTCTCCAGGCAAGAATACTGGAGAGGGTTGCCATGCCCTTCTCCCAATGAGTTCAGCACTTTAACAACATCATCTTTTAGGATTTTAAATAGTTCAGTGGGAATTCCATCACCCCCACTAACTTTGTTTGTAGTAATGCTCCGGAAGCGTGACTTGACTTTCCACTCCAGGATGTCTGGCTCTAGGTGAGTTATCCAGGTAATCTAGGTAGTTATCCAGATAATTAAGATCTTTTTTGCATCATTCTGTGTATTCTTGTTATCTCTTCTTAATCCTTTCGAAATCTGTTGTATCTTTACCATTTCTGTCCTTTATTGTGCCCATCCTTGCATGAAATATTCCCTTGATATCTCCAACTTTCTTGAAGAGATCTCTAGTCTTTCCCATTCTACTGTTTTCCTCTACTTCTTTGCATTATTCATTTAAGAAGGCTTTCATATCTCTTCTTGCTCTTCTCTGGAACTCTACATTTAGTTGGATATATCTTTCTCTTTCTCCCTTGCTTTTCACTTCTCTTCTTTCCTCAGCTTTTTTAAAGGCTTCCTCAGGCAATCATTTTCCTTCTTGCATTTCTTTTTCCTTGGGATGGTTTTGGTCACTGCCTCTTGTACAATGTTATGAATCTCTATCCATAGCTCTTCAGGCACTATGTCTACCAGATCTAATTCCTTGAATCTATTCAGCACCACTATAATGATAAGAGATTTGATTTAGGTCATACCTGAATGGCCTAGTATTTTTCCCTACTTTCTTCAATTCAAGCCTGAGCTTTGCAATAAAGAGCTGATCATCTAGAGCCACAGTCAAGCCCCAGATTTTGCTTGTGCTGACCATATTGAGCTTCTCCATCTTCGATTGCAAAGAATATAATCAATCTGATTTCAGTATTGACCATTTGGTGATGTCCACATGTAAAGCTCTCTCTTGTGTTGTTGGAAAGGGGTGTTTGTTATAACCAGTGCATTCTCTTGGCAAAATTCTGTTGACCTTTGCTCTGCTTCATTTTGTACTTCAGGCCAAACTTACCTGTTATTTCAGGTATGTCTTGACTTCCTACTTTTGCGTTCCAATCCCCTATGACGAAAAGGACATCTGTTTTTGGTGTTAGTTCTAGAAGGTCTCTGTAGGTCTTCATAGACCCATAGAATCAACTTCAGCTTCTTCAGCATCAGTGGTTGAGGCATAGACTTAGATTACTGTGATGTTGTATGGCTTGCCTTGGAAATGAACCAAGATCATTCTGTCATTTTGAGATGGCATCCAAGTACTCATTTTTGACTTTTTTGTTGACTATGAGGGCTATTCCATTTCTTTTAAGTTATTCTTGCCCACAAGTAATGGATTTAATGGTTGTCTGAACTAAAGTCACCCATCCACATCCATTTTAGTTCATTGATTCCTAGGACGTCGATGTTCATTCTTGCCATCTCCTGCTTGGCTATGTCCAATTTACCTTGATTCATGGAGCTAATATTCCAAGTTCCTATACAATATTGTTCTTTACAGCAGTGGTCTTTACTTTCACCACCAGACATATCCACAACTGAGCATCATTTCCAGTTTTGCCCAGCTGCTTCATTCTGAAAGGTTGTTGCTGAGCCACAAAAGATGCCGGGATTCTTGGCCTTCAAAGGGGAAGAATTCAATCCGGGGCCAGTGATGAGGCTTGATCACTGAGAGCTTTTGTGTAAAAAAAGTTTTATTAAAGTATAAAAGAGATAGAAAAAGCTTCTGACATAGAAATCAGAAGGGGGCAGAAAGAGTGCCCCCCCCACCCCACTAGTCTTTAGCCAGATGTTATATAACTACTAGCAGTCTGCTAATTAGAGAAAGGGAATGTCTCAAAATTCAGAGAATGGTACTAGGCCCCTCACCCACAACATGCATTTTGAGATAATATTGGCACAAGGTGAGTTGCCCCAGGCCATAAAATGATTGACATGCATCTTGAATAAAGGCAGGTTTCCAAGCAAATACAGTCTTATTAACATAACTTAAGAGAACGTTTGCATGAGTAAAACATACTGGTTTATCAAATCAGTTCTGAGTCTTAGGCAAACCAACTTGAAGACAGAGTCTAGGGTAAATACATAGTTCATTAACATAGCTTAAGAAAAACGCATTGGTTAGCTCAAGGTTTGAGAAAAGTTAAGTTCAGGTGGAACCAAGTGTTGTCATGGCAACACAGAATATTAAAAGAAACCTTTGTTTAAATTTGTATAGAGAAGGGGGAAAAAAATCTTAACACTTGTAGCTTGTTTCCTCCTGCCACTTAAGAGAGAGATAAAAAAATATCTGACACTTATAGACTACTTCCTCTGTTTGGAGATCCCTGGCCTTCCTGCCTGTTACCCTCTCAGTTCTTTCTGGAGCCAGCCCTCTGCACTTCCCCTGTAGCATATTGGACACCTGACCTGAAGGGCTCATCTTCAAGTGTCATATCTTTTTGCTTTTTCATACTGTTCATAGGGTTCTTTCTCAAGGCAAGAATGCTGGAGTGTTTTGCATTCTTTCTTCCAGTGGACCACATTTTGTCAGAACGCTTCACTATGACCTGTCCATCTTTGGCGGCCATGCAAGGCATGGCTCATAGCTTCACTGAATTACACAAGCTCTTTCATTACAAGACTGTGATCCATAAGATTTTCCTATTAATGGATTTTCACATGAATGAAATCATATGGTATGTAGTTTTTTGTGGCTTTCTTCTTTCATGTAGCATCATATATCATGATTGATCTATGTGTCAGTATGTACTTTCTTATGGTGAAATAATATTTATTGATATACCATGCTTTATCTATCCACTTTCAGATAATGAGCATTTCCATTGTTTCTACCTTCTGGCTTGTATGAATAATGCTTCTAAAGCATTGGTGTACAAGTTATTTAATGTGTGTGGATATATGTCTTCATCTTTCTTGGGTATATACCTAGGAGTGGATTTGCTGAATCGTATGGAAATTCTATGCTTAAATATTGAGAAACTCCCAGATTATCTGCTGGAATAGGCCAAACTGTTAGGGGAAGCACACTGATCAAAACCGCCCACCCTGGCCAGGCACCACAATTTGCATAATAATTTGCATGAGTTGTCTTAAGACAGGAGGTCCTGGTAAGGAACACAGAACTAATAAGCCTCCACCAACCAAAAGAGTTCTGGAAAGATCAAAAGGAGACACCATATGTCTGACCACCTCCCGGAATCCTCGCTGGCATCCATCTTGGCTGAACAAGGCATGCACTACCAGAAAGGACTCTGAGTCTGAATGATTGGCTAAAGGCAACCCAGAAACTAATCCATCACCATGACTTCGAGCCAGAGCCACATGGCAGAGCTGTTCTCCTGGGTTCCCTTACTCTACTGTCTCTAGCCGGGGGCCATTTCCCAATAAAATCTTGCTTTGTCAGCACATGTGTTTCCTCAGAATCCTCGGACAATTCATTTCTGAGTGTTAGACAAGAGCCCAGTTTCAGGCCCTGGCAGGTGTCCCCCTTCCTGCAACAAAACTCCCAAGAGGTAAGTTTCATAAATTTACAACATTTTGAGATAATGACTTACTCTATATTCCTTTCAATTTTTGTTTAGGAAATTTTATCAAATTTTTGCTCATTCTAACGTATGTAAAATGATGTTACAGATTTGCAATATTAATCTACATGAATGAGATAAGTAAGTCACATCATGTTACTTCGCTATACCATATGAAAAAAAGGGATCCACTGTATAACTTAAATATTTGGAAAGAGAAAAGTCAGATGCTGTGATTTACAACTCTAAAAGATTTAATCCTTAGTTTTCTTAAAGAACAAACTTTTCTGCATGGATATATATTCATTAGAAGCTTGGTTACTAAAAACTTTTTCAGAAATGTTAATTAAATAAGAAAAAATACATACACTTTCATTTACATCTTTTGGCTGCTAAAAACACTGAAAAGGGGGTGAGAAGTAAGGAAATAAAAGCACAGTGTTCTGTAAGTAATCCTTGTTCAGTTGAGTCACATTTGGCTTAGATCCACTGGAAGGACTGTTTTAGAAATGTACTATATGTCTGAAATTTTATGGCTAGTCTTTAAGGTATGGAATATGTTCTGTATTATTTATTATCATAGTGTACCAAACTAATGAATTAAAAGCAGTTTACCAAACTAATGAATTAAAAGTAGTTAATGTTGGAACTAGGAAAAAAAGTCTTAGCCAAGTTGAAAGAAGTAGGGAGCAGGGAGGAACAGAGATATCTATCATGTGTTTCTGTCACTTTTTGTGTGAGATACATGGCAGGATGGCTATAGGTCATAATTTACAAGAGATGCTAAAGTAGAAAATATTTAATCTTTATAAAATTTTACATTTAAAAGAAATCATATTTCACCGGTTATAACATGTTAATAATTTAAATATATTTTCTAACACTTTTATAGAGAGAAATATTTTTAAAGTTATTAATTCTTGAATGAAAGAAATTTTTACAAGATAAATATAAACTCCATCTATGACCAGAAGTCTGTTATGGGGCACTCTACCTTCAATCACAGCCCAGACTGAGATACATTAATGTAACTAGCCTCAGGACCCCCTGGTTCTGCTGCTTCCCTGTGGGCCAGTGGATAATGCCTTTCACTGCCAGGTAAATATATTTCTCATTTATTTTTGTTTATTGTAAATAAGAACTTTTCCTAAATGTGAAAAAAAAAGATATTTCATTTATAGCAATAAATATTCACATGTGAGAGATAATGATGAACTTTTTTTTCTAGTTTGAAAAAAATTGAATAAAATTTTTAAAAAATATATGAGATAAAATGTTTTTGAGATACACACACACACACACACACACACACATAATCTATGTACTTACTTATTTTTGGTTGTGCTGGGTCTTCATTACTGCCAGCCTTTTCTCTAGTTGCAGCAAGCAGGGGCTACTTTCCAGTCAAGGTGCACAGGCTCTGATCGTGATGGCTTCTCTTGTTTTGGAGCACAGGCTCTCGGGCATTTGGGGCTTAGTAGTCGTGCTTTCCATGCTCTAGAGCACAGGCTCAGTAGTTGTGGTGTCAGGGCTTAGCTGTTCTGTGGCATGTGGGGTCTTCTTGGACCAGGGATTGAACCTGTATCTCCTGCATTGGCAGGTGGATTCTTTACCACTGGGCCACCAGAGACACCTGAGATAATGATCACTTGATCAGGCAGATACTAAGCCAGAAATACTTATGATCTTATATATTTTTTCTGACTTATTATATCCAAATGACACCAACTGATTTTATTTCTTAATTGCATTTTGAGTATACCACCCAAACTAAGATACTCATCTCATATCTATGTTACTAAGATCCTTTTTGTTTTAATTTTATGTGTAATATACATTTGATAAGGAAGAGAGATTAGTCTCCTCTATAAACATATGATTATATATTTGGTACAGGATACATGTAGTTTTAAATTTCATTTTGCAAATATATTATGGAATGAATGTGCCCTATTAGCAGATAGTCAATATACTTCCACATATTTTGGTTATTATAAACAAACATGTTTCAGTGAACACGCACAATCTTACACTTTTAGATGCTTGAAGAGGAAAATAAATTGTTGAAAGTGATTTATATATTTTATTCTTTGCTTAATATTGACAAAATTATCTTCAAAGATGTTACATCAATTTGTTCTCCTACCAGTAATGTATGAGGCTGCCTGTTTCCTTTCCTCATTGTTAACAGAAGTTGTAACATTTTTTAAAATTCTTACCAGTGTGAATGAAAAAAATTTACAACTTTAGTTTAATTTTCCATTTCATTAATTACAAGTGAGGTTATATATCTTTTCACAAGTTTAAAACTGATTTATTTTTCCTTTTATATATGCTTTCCATGTCCCTTGACCCATTTTCAACCAGGCTTTGAGCTGTTAGGGTCTTGCTTTTAGAAGATTTTATATATGAATAAAATTGACTTTTTTGTCATACATGCATATTTGACTTTTTGACTTTGTTTTTGGTGTTTTTCCCCAATCATTTTATAATTTTTTATGAAGTGAAATTTATAGTTTTTGATCTCTTAGGATTCTATCACTCTCCTTATGTTTGTGTCTGTCTGCACCCAACATAGTACGTGGCCAAAGATGATACTATATAAATATTTGTTGAAAAAAGTTGCTGAATTACAGTGTAAAGTTATGTGTTTAAACACCAAATTCAATCTATTTCTTTTCAGTTGCTATTAGATTCTAAAGTTTTTAATGAGAAAAACCATTTCTTCAAAGTCTTATTCCCCATTTTCGTAACACAGATTAAACCAAAATTAGAATGAAATTATGAAGAAATTTTTACAAACTAATCTTTTTATATGCTGAAAATTAAATTTTACTTTTAATAATAATATTGTCTATATTTTGTAAAGACAAATTATTTGAATTATTTAAGTCTCAGGAGAAAAATAGTTGAAATTGCTTTAGTCTCTGACTAAAGAACTATTATAACTTATAATTTACTATGATAATTCATGAATTAAAATTATCCTATTAGATTCATTGAATTAAAGCTGTCTTGTTGTTAAATAATTATATCAAGTCATTAACATGTATTGAACACACTATTTAATATTATTTTCTTAAAGAATTTAAGATTTTGAAAAGGCATTTATGGGTTACATCAAAACAAAAATAAATTTTGATGCTAAAAAGAATCAATGATCTTGCCATTGATATATTGATTTAATGATACCAATAATGGATCCTGAGTATGAAATAGGTTCAATTATTTGCTCAATAATCTAGTATTTTCTGCTTCATTAATTCCTCTCCTTTTTTGTTTAGCAATTTCAAAGAACTCAAGATAAAGAAAACTAACATTGACTAAGTATTTTAAAAAATTTTAAAATTTAAAATGCATAAATTATTCTTAGTAAATTGTCAATGTACCTTGTACTATATTTAATCCTAGAAGTCATATTTTCAGAATCAGTTGAGAAAGGCTTTAGTTTTAGTCTTAGGATACAGAAAACTTGAAAGAGCACTGCTCCCCATCCCTAAAAATGATAAGTTGGATAATTTGTTGTTCAGTTGCTAAGTTGTGTCTGACTCTTTGCAACCCCATGGATTGCAGCATGCCAGTCTTCCCTGTGGTCCACTATCTCCTGGAGTTTGCTCAAATTTATCTCCATTGAGTCAGTGATGCTATCTAACTCCTTCATCGTCTGCCACGCTCTTCTCTTTTTCCCTTCACTCTTTCCAGCATCAGGGTCTTTTCCAATGACCTAGCTCTTCACATCAGGTGGCCAAAGTATTGGAGCTTCAGCTTCATCATTTGTCCTACCGGTGAATATTCAGAGTTGATTTCTATTAGGATTGACTGGTTTGATCTCCTTGCTGTCCAAAAGACCCTCAAGAGTCTTCTCCAGCACCATAGCTTGAAAGCTTCAGCACTCAGCCTTCTTTATGGTCCAACTCTTACATCCATACATGACTACTAGAAAAATCATAGCTTTGACTATATGGACCTTTGTCAATAAAGTGATGTCTCTGCTCTTTAACATGCTGTGTAGGTTTGTCATAGCTTTTCTTCTAAGGAAAAAGCATCTTTTAATTTCATGGCTGCAGTCACCATCTGCAGTTTTGGGGGAGCCCAAGAAAGTAAAATCTGTCACTGTTTGCACTTTTTACCCATTTGCTATGAAGTGACGGAATGAGATGCTGTGATCTCAGTTTTCTGAATGTGAGTTTTCAGCCAGCTTTATCATTCTCCTCTTTCACCCTCATCAAGAGGCTCTTACGTCCCTGTTCACCTTCTGTCGTTAGAGTGGTGCTGTGCTGTGCCTAGTCACTCAGTCCTGTCAGACTCTTCGCCACCCCGTGGACTGTAACCCGCCAGGCTCCTCTGTCCATGGGGATTCTCCAGGCAGGAATACTGGAGTGGATTGCCACGGCTTCCTCCAGGGGATCTTCCCGACCCAGGGGTCAAACCCGGGTCTCCCGCATTGCAGGCGGATTCTTCACTGGTGGAACCACCAGGGAAGCTCAAGAATACTGGGGTGGGTAGCTTATCTGTTCTCCAGGGGGTCTTCCTGATCCAGGAATCAAACTGGGGTCTCCTGCATTGCAGGTGGATTCTTTACCAGCTGAGCCACTGGGGGAGCTCTAGAGTGTATCATCTGCATATCTAAGGTTGTTGATATTTCTCCTGGAAATCTTAATTCCCTCTTGTGATTTAACCATCCTTATATTTCGCATGATGTACTCTGCATATAAGTTAAATAAGCAAGGTGACAACACACAGCCTTGACGTACTCCCTTCCCAATTTTGAACCAGTCTGTTGTTCTTTATCTTACTTTAACTGCTTGAACCCAGTAAATTGCTGAAGCCACAGGCAGTCAAATAGTCCAAAGTCTAAGAGAATACAGGTCCCTCCAAACAGAAACAAGATAAGACCCCTGGCTCATCTGTAGAAAGCAAGCAAGGAAGTAAGATGGGGTGCCAAAAATGTTAGTCACTCAATCGATTCTGAATCTTTGCAACTCTATGGACTGTAGCTTGCCCGGCTCCGGTGTTTATGGGATTCTCCAGGCAAGAATACTGGAGTTCATTGCCATTCCCTTCTCCTGGGTTGGAAAACCAAGGGATTGAATGCATGCCTTCTGCATTGTAGGTGGATTCTTTACTGTCTGAGCCACTAGGAAAGCCAAAGGGTTGTGAAAATTGTAAGAAAATTCAGCTAAGAGTTTTGACAGATTTATATTGAGTGTTGGCTACTATGAGACTATAGAATGCTTCAAGCCAAGTAGAAAACTCCTTCAAGAAATAAGAAGGTTGTACTTAACCTCAGGTTTTATCCACTGCCGTTTCTAGGTGCTTCTGAGAAAGATGTGGGTAAGGTGGGGAGATCAGAAATTGTCTTCTGCTTGGTGAGGAAAAGCAGCATCCACTGTGGCAAAGAATGAAACCTTAGTTGGATTATTATTTCCATCTCTGCTACTGAACACATGCCTTGTACCATGTTAATTTTCAACATTCAGCTTTGGTAGCAACCCACTACAGAATATCTACAGTTCAAGGTGAAAACTTCTGTGCAGTACTCTCCTTAGAATTCTACTAATAAAAAGCTAAAGGAAAGAAGGTTAAAAGCAATAAATCTATGTCAGCAAAATGTTCATGGAATTTAGCAAAACAAATATTTTTTTCTCTTTTAGCTTTACTCCACCACTGCATCATTTAGAAGTCAGTGTGTAGTTCTCACATCCAAGGTTATTGTAACCCACAAAAAAAAAAAAAAAGAACATTCTCAATGATGAAAATTTTAACTTGTCAAACATTTAGTTGTTTTATTTCTTAGGCAAATTGTTCTGGCAAATGTATCTGTGTGACGCAATATTTATATATTCTTCTGGATCATTGTGGACAAGAAGTTTTCAACTAGAAAACAAAATATATAAACTATGTCATAAGATATTATACTTTGCAAAAACATGGGACTTTCAAACATAGTCTATCAAAGTGATCATATGAGATTTCTCAAAAAAATACAGTATCTGTAAAGCAGTGGGAAAAATTGTTATTGCTATCAGCCTTGTAAAAACAAGGATATGATAAAAAGTGCTGGTCTGCAAAGAAAATGCTTGAGGCTTCTTAGGGAAAGTAATTCCAATTTAAGTCAGAATTTGCAGAAATGGTTGGTCTCACAATTCTACCAAGTATAGCTTTCACATTTCTGGGAGGCTGATTTTTGCATAGTTGAAATTAGTTAGTTGGTTAAATATTATGTGCTATTAAAATCCCCTTGTAAGAAAACAAGCTTTCTACAGTGACTTTCTTCATGATAAATGGCAAGTAAACTACAATGAAAGCATGAGAATTTTGTGAAATGTCTTCATTCCACCAAAATTAATGTCGTGTGTATCATGTAACTTACTGAGTCTGAAATTTCCAGATGCCACTTAAATTTTTAGGTGTTGCATCAAATTATGAAACTTCAGGGACACAAGTTTTCTTAATGAAATATGGAAGGATTTGCTATTTTAGAAGGATTTGTTTTGGCAGTCTTTTAAGCAATCAAACTCAACATCATCTCCTGCACACACTTTAATGTATTGTTTAATAGGCCTGAGATCACCAGGAGATGAATACAGAGTAATTTGGGAAATTAAAAAATAAATGAACGTATGTTCTTTTACACAATAAGGGAAAATAATCAGTACTTAAGCACTCTCACTAGGATGAGAACCTTTTTTTTTTATCAAAATTAGAGGCAACAGATGCATTGGAAAGAAATTGACAGAAAAGAAAACAACAAATATAACATCCAGTGGAAAAAAAAATGAGCTAACTATACATTTCATCTCTGTTTACTACAGAAGTAAAACCTAATTTTAAAGAAATGGAAAAATATAGTGAATGCCAAGAGGATTTTTCCATGCATTATAGCTCTTTGGCATAGACTCTCTATATATTTATCCAGATGTTACGGGTGGAAATTATGGGGCTTAATTGTAACTGGAAGTGCATTTGAAGTACAGAATAGTAATAAAATGAAAATAGATAGCTAAATTTGAAAAAAAAATAATCTATTTTGTTCTTAATAGAATTTAGGATTACATTGTGTTATAAATGTGTTATAAAAGGCATTGGAGAGAGATAAAGACACAAACACAACATTGCTTTTCTTCTAAAGTTCACACAAAATAAAATTATGCTACAGGGAAATTTCCTAAATACACGTTTGATGAAAAGCATTCAATAATCTCTAAAAGATAAATTTTAATAATACATATTTTTAAAATTATCTTCTGACTGGGCTCTGGTGAAGATTTCTTCTATGTGTGAGGCTAGACCCCGGTGGGTAAGAGCATGTGCTCTGGATCACGCAGACCAAGGTTAAAACCCAGTTCCATCCTGTGTGAACTGTGTGATCTTGGACAAGTGACAAGCCTTTCAGATATCAATTTTCTCATCTGCAAAGGATAACAGCACCCACCTCAAAGAATTCCTGTGAGGCTTAAAGTTTATTAATGCAAATGACTGTAATTATTACCAAGAAATTCTGTAGAGTTTAGACAGTTTAGCATGATTATATCGACCATTTATGAAGCCAAGTGGATACCAGCATAATTACACTATTCTTGTCTGGTGAATGATATTATATCTGATGGTACCTGAGGGTTCCACTGACATGGCTGAGAGACCTATTGTCACATTGGAGCTGCTCCAAGCAACTCAATTTCTAGAGGGTGAAAGATTATATTCCCTCATTCTTCTTGACTTTCTAAATCTCTTACTTTCATTAGCTTCCTTAGTCTTCAGGAGTGCAGGGATTATGTGTACATGCATACTAAGTTGCTTTAGTCGTGTCCGACTCTTTGCAGTCCTGTGGACTGTAGCTCACCAGTCTCCCCTGTCCATGAGATTCTCTAGGTAAGAATACCTGAGTGGATTGCCTTGCCCACCTCCAGGGGATCTTCTCCATCTGGAGCTTGAGCCTGTGTCTCTTACATCTCCTGAATTGGCAGGTGGTTTCTATACCACTAACGCCACCTGGGAAGCCTGGTAGTGAGCATGGGAAGAAGCTAATGAAGAGATGAAAAGGTTGAGAAAGTAGGGGTTGGGTTCTTGTGAATTCTTGAAGATCATATTATGAAATTCTAATTTTATTCAAAATGTAATGATAAAGAGGAGAGTGAAAAAGTTGGTTTTATGCTCAACATTCAGAAAACAAAGATCATGGCATCCAGTCCCATCACTTTATGGCTAATAGATGGAGAAACAGTGGAAACAGTGGCAGACTTTATTTTTTGGGGGGCTCCAAAATCACTGCAGATGGTGATTGCAGTCACGAAGCACTTACTCCTTGGAAGAAAAGTTGTGTCCAACCTAGACAGCATATTAAAAAGCAGAGACATTACTTTGCCAACAAAGGTCCATCTAGTCAAGGCTATGGTTTTTCCAATGGTCATGTATGGATGTTAGAGTTGGAGTATAAAGAAAGCTGAGCACCAAAGAATTGATGCTTTTGAACTGTGGTGTTGGAGAAGACTCTTGAGAGTCCCTTGGACTGCAAGGAGATCCAACCAGTCCATCCTAAAGGAGATCAGTCCTGGGTGTTCACTGGAAGGACTGATGCTGAAGATGAAACTCCAATACTTTGGCCACCTGATGTGAAGAACTGACTCATTGGAAAAGACCCTGATGCTGGGAAAGATTGGGGGCAGGAGGAGAAGGGGATGACAGAGGATGAGATGGTTGGATGGCATCACCGATTCAATGGACATGAGTTTGAGTGAACTCCGGGAGTTGGTGATGGATAGGAAGGCCTGGTGTGCTGCGATTCATGGGGTTGCAAAGAGTCGGACACAACTGAGCTGAACTGAATGATAAGTGCATGAAAAGATCACGTTGGTTGCTGAAAGGACAGGAGGAAACAGAACTCACACGTATTTAACACAAATAGTGCAATGTTAATTGTGCCTATTTGGGTGACAGATTAAAAGAAAATGGGGAATTTTGATCCTTCCTCAAATCCCATAGGAATTAAATAAAAAATAAATATTTTAGAAAGAAACAAAGTAGACATTGCCTAATATACTTTTTAAGATTTAAATTTTAGTCAGAACCTATCTTTGAGTAGTGATTCAATCGAATGAGTTAATAAAAATTTAAATTTACTCAAATGACTTCTGAGTAATTCATGCTTTAGAACCTACATTTTATTTCTGTTACTTATTTTTTTTTCCTTGCTCTATTCACTGGTATGGGGGAAAAGGTCATTTAAATTATGCTAGGATCACATTAATCCTTGATATTGTCAACTACAAATTGGAACTTGCCAGGAGCCTTGCCAGTCACTGAACAACAACAAGGGCATTTGCCATGGGCCTCTGTGGAGGTTGAACCCTGTGCTGCCGCAGTTGCTGACCTTCAACACCCCCTGAGGGAATTCAGGGTAGAGAATGAGGCACTCTGCTCCAGGCAACTAGTGGAACAGGTCTTTAGATAGTTGAATATTTTCAGGAACTGATTTCATGATCCTAACCTTTGCATCTCTTTCTATCTAGAAAGTTACTAAAACACTTCAGGATGACATCAGCTCCTTGTGACTAGCAGAAAACCTTTTGTAAAGTAAGTGCTTGATTGCACTGAACTTCCCCTTCCCCAAAATCTTATATATTGACCTTCCCCTACTTCATCTTTGGAGCAATACCTTAGAGCTATCTGAGGTGTTGTCTCCTGGGCTGCAGTCCTCATCTTGGCCCAGATCAAACATAACTCACAACTCTCATGTTATGCATCTTTCTAGTCAACAATATTCATTTAACAATCATATCACAGTTCTCATGGAAAAATCATGTCACCATTTCGATCTCTGTAGGAGATCAAATAATTTATCTGAAGCAAAATTCATGGTCTCATGCTCAGCATTAAAATTTAGCACATTATTAAAGTTTGCATTGATTAACAGTTGAGTTCCAGAACTTTACTATGTCAACTACAAATTGGCAGTTGCCAAGAGCATTGCCAACAACTGAACAGCAAGGGCATTTGCCACCTGCCTCTGTGGATATTATGGGCTTCCCTGATGGCTCAGAGGGTAAAGCATCTGCCTGTGATGTGGGAGACCCAGGTTTGATCCCTGGGTCAGAAAGATCCCCTGAAGAAGGAAATGGCAACCCACTCCAGTATTCTTGCCTGGAGAATCCCATGGACAGAGGAGCCTGGTGGGCTACAGTCCACAGGGTCGTAAAGAGTCAGTCGGACACAACTGAGCAACTTCATTTATACTTTCTGTGGATACTGCGCCCTGTGCTGCAGTAGCTGTTGACTTTCAATACCCCCTGAGGGAATTCACTGGAGTGAGGCACTATGTGCTCCAGGGAATCCGATGGGACAGGTCTTTAGATAGTTGGATGCTTTTAGGAACAGACTTTATTAATCACTAAATCCCTTCATGATGGCATCAGCTCCTCCTGACTAGCAGAAAACCTTTTGTAAAATGAGGGTTTAATTGTATTGAACTCCACCTTCAGCAGTCTCTCAGAGCTATCTGAGATGCTGCCTCCTGGACTACAGTCCTCATCTTGCCCCAAATAAAACCTAACTATCACATTGTGCATCTTTTTAGTCGACAATATTCTTTTAACAATGACATCATTCTGAAAGCTGTAGTTCTCCATAGGAGATCAAATAATTTATTTAAAGCAAAACTCATGGCCTCATGCCCACCATTAACTTATCCAAGCACATTATAAAAGTTTGCATTGATTAACAGTTGAGTTCCAGGACTTGACTAGAATTCCTAGAAATCAAGAACTGGAGGGGACTTTAGAGATGACTTATTCCTTTTTTCACCAAAGAAGCAGAAACTCAGAAAGGAAAAGTGACTCCCAGTTAAAATACAAAGAAACATATTGAAAATCAAGTGACTTTGTTTCCAGGCCCAGTTTTGTCATCTAATTTTAAAGAATGATTATTAGTTGAAAAAATAAAAGAATTAGTAATAAGAATAATGAGAAGAAAAATAAGAGCTTATTCCCTTAAATTTATCATAAAATAAATGAAGCCCATGGAACATAAGTCTAACTTTTGTTGAAAGGAATTTCAATGGCATGTTTAGCATTTCCAAATAACCTTATCTTCTAGTTCTTATGCATATCCACAGTGGGTTCATCATGGATTTATTTATTTTATATAATATGATTCCCTAGTTTAATGAAGAAGAAGAAAGTCTCTGGTGTCCAAGGAAGCAATTCCTTAGTGTTCAGCAACAATGAATGAAACGAATAGAACCAAAGCTCCCAATTCTACCCAATGCAAAATACAGGAAAAAAAAAAAAAAGACTCTCTTTGACTGCTAATGTCTTATAATGACAGTAATTTAGGGACTAGCACAGGCAAAAATGTGTGAGGAAGCAATGAGAGAGAGAAAAATGGGGAATATAAGAGAAAAGAGCAGTGTTACCATACAGAAGCGATCATTACTTAGTCCATGCCCCATGATATACACAACTGAATCTCTAGCTATGTGTACCCAGCACAATGCAGTGATTTAAGAAAATAATGACACATAGTATTTATTCAGAGAATAGTTCCACTGGGAAAGGTTTAAATTAAAAACAAAAAAAAAAGGAAGAACTAAAGCTTTACAGAATAACAACTTGTCTTATTTATTGTTCAGGATTGCTGTATAGTTGAACTTTTAAGTTTCACTGTCAGTGACATAATGTGGATTGTTGCATTTATCATCATTATATTTCTATTCATTTATGGAATTCTCGGTTTCTAAGAATTATTTTTTTAAGGGATTATTTCTTTACAGATGTATTATTTAAATTCTTCAGAAAGTAGTATAACAGCATGTACTTTGTAAACCTGTATTAATTACTTGTAGATGTTATCTCCAATGAGTCAACAAAATGAAATTACATTTACTCCTGCCTTCTTATGCAGGTGGGCTCAGTTGCAGCTGACTCTTTGTGGCCCCATGGACTGTAGCCTGCCCGGCTCCTCTATCCATGAGATTATCCAGGCAAGGATTTTGGAGTGGGTTGCCATTTCTTCCTCCAGAGTATCTGACTCTTTGAAGCCCCATGGACTCTAGTCTGCCAGGTTCCTTTGTCCATGGAATTTTCCAGGCAAGGATACTGGAGTGGGTTGCCATTTCTTTCTCCAGGGGATCTTCCTAATCCAGGAATTGAAGGCTTGTCTTCTGCATCTCCGGCATTGGCAGGTGGATTCTTTACCATTGAGCCACCTGGGAAGCTCCCTACCTACTTATACTAAACCCTGAACTCATTCATTTACATTCTAATTAAATTAAATATTGACTTAAAAAAATGAAAATTATAAAAGTATGCCATTAAATATAAAGCACATTGTTAACATCTATTGAACTGTTAAAAATGACTAGATCTATGTCATTATTATAACATTATATGTGAAAATACTTCTAAACATTATGCAATGAGATTTACTGGCAGACTCCCCAACTCAATATATTTGTATTAAAAAGAGATTTTATGATTTGCAAGATTTTACAGTGACTCAAGATTATGAAGTGACCTTCATCTTTTAGACACTTCAACTCTTCCTGTAAATTTCTGAAAAATTAATTGTTCTAAAGCATTTATTTCATGTACCACTCACCTGTTAAGAAACTCAAATGACTTTCCTATGGAATAAAGTACACACTTTTCATCCTAGCCTTTAAAGTTTCCCACGATCTGGCTGCAGTCTAGCTTCAACACTGGCTGTGTTCCAGCCAAACTGAACCATGAAATATTCTATAAACCACTCATGACCCATGAATATTTGATCCCATTCTTGCCATCTGGAAGGCCTCTCCTTCCATATGTATTTTTGTATGCTGAAATAGTCAGCCTCAGGAATGAGCTAATTACCTTCCTTACCAAGATCCTGCATTCATGTCACAATGTTGCTTTTATCAATCTATCATAATTCTGTAAATATGTTTTATGTCTACATCTATTTGCTAAATGCCTATTTACTGACAGTTGCTTTTGTTTTCTTTGCAACCCACACTCTGTTCAGCACTTCACCTTATCACAGCAGACTCATTAAATATTCAACTAAAATCATTGAACTAAAATGTGAATGCACCTTAGTTTCCTCTTTCATGTTTTCCAAGGTGCCATGCTCAGAACTGAGTACTAAATGTTCTAAAGTTGACATGAGTTGTATTCTTATGTTATTAAACCAAAATTAAAATTGTTCCATTTCGCATTCATTCTCATTATGTTCTATGGAATTGTCAAATGCTAAAATCTGATCTCACTTAGAAGAAATAGATAATCCCTATATTTGGTGGTCCTGGAAAGGATAAAAACAAAACAAAAGCAAACCACACTACTATATCACTAGGAGTATGGAAATCTGATTTTTGGCGTGCCAACTTACCATGAACCAAATCACTGGGAGAATTTTTACCAAAAGGCAAATTTTCTCATTCAGTGGTTATACTCATTGCCTAAAACAGAGATTCTTAAACTTCTGGCGTTTGCTTTTATTTCATGATATCCATCTTCCTAAATGAACTGCTCTTTGAATACTACTGATTTCTTAAGAAATAATTAAAATGAATTAAGATCTACTTTGTTTTGAAATGCATTTAGGGAATGGTGAAGTTTGAGATTTCTACAACACTCTTGGACATAACTTTGGGCATCCTGTTATTGCACAAGAAGATTAAGAAACTCTGTCCTGTATCATCTGATGTCGTCAGTTTCCCAATAGACGCACATATTGCCCATTTTATAAACATCTGTCCAGAATGAAATATGCAATCAGATATAATAACATTTTCAACATTTTTGAGTCAGGATTTAATGATATGATGAAAGGTGATGTCTGAAAAACTTTTGTTTGATTTGCATAATCCATTAAGTCTCCATACATGACATTTCTACATTTCCTACTAGCTGCTAAAACATTTGACATTTCTTACTTGCTAAGTCTAATTCAGGCAATGACTTTTCCATCCCTTGACAATTGTTTCTATCTAAATATCATTTTATTAGAACCAGAATTTATCCTGCATGATGTAGTGAACATTTGCCTAATGTAAAACATTTGTTGTCCATATTTTTGACAATATTTGCATAATTAACACTATGAATATTTGCATAATGCTAAACATTTGTTGTCCATGTTTTTTGTTCACACCCTTCACATTCTTTTAGCCCTCTTCCCTCTTACTCATCAGTTGGCCTAGCTGAAAAGATTTAGTTCTTTTCATCTGCTTAAGTAAATCAATACCATATTTTTAACAGAACATTTCTATTCTTCATGTATTCTTTGCATTCTCATCAACTTTTAGAAGACTTTCTGATACATTTATCAGATACATTTACCAGAAAAATATTTAATGTATTTTCAAAAGAGAAATATAGGAACAAGAATAATCTCTAAATCAGTAAGTCAAGGGCAAAAATGGCTTCTAGCAAGCATTCCATTATTAAATCACATGATTAAGATCAACTTGTTCTCTACTATCTCACAGGATTTGGGAGAGAAAGACTTTGAACTATCAGTTGAAGAAGAGAGAAAAGAACACTGAACAGATAGCTTACAGATATGCTCAGTAGATTTTCACTAGTGTGCAATAAAGTCTTCAGGCTTCCCAGGTGGCTCAGATGGTAAAATGTCTCCCTGTGATGCGGGAGACCCGGGTTCGATCCCTGGGTCGGGAAAATCCCCTGGAGAAAGAAACAGCAACCCACTCCGGTACTCTTGCCTGCAAAATTCCATGGATGGAGGAGCCTGGTAGGCTCCAGTCCATGGGGTTGCAAAGAGCCCGACACGACTGAGTGACTTCACTTTCACTTTCAATAAAGTCTGCAGAAAATAACCTATAACTATTCTTTGTATTTCACATGCTATTTTATATCAGTGTGCTAAAGTTTCCATGGGTATAATTGATTTTACATTAAATTTCAACTTCCTATTCTTGTTTGTGAATGGAACAACCACACATATTGATCATCATTTATCTTTGACCATCTTGCATCTTTTTAAATTGAGAGTGAACATTGCTGCTGCTGCTGCTAAGTCTCTTCAGTCGTGTCCGACTCTGTGCGACCCCATAGGCGGCAGCCCACCAGGCTCCGCTGTCCCTGGGATTCTCCAGGCAAGAACACTGGAGTGGGTTGCCATTTCCTTCTCCAATGCATGAAAGTGAGAAGTAGAGTGAATATTAGTTATGTAGAATTTCATGGTGGCCTTCTATGACCTATGTATTTCTGGAGAATCAGACTTAGTGTGGTGAATGCCTCTAACTTTTTTCCCCAGGTAAACGCTACCTTCTTTCAAAAGAAAAACACTGTACACTAAAGTTATGAACATTTTCTAATATAATTTGTGAAATTTAAAATATAAAAAAATTGTAGAAAATGTCCCTTATACATTATATGAAATACCCTCAACATAGATATATTTAATGATTCTTACTGATGCCTAAGTTATTTAAAACAACAAAATACAGATTTCATTATTTATAAACATTTTTCTCAATGAAAAGATGTTCTAAGGCCCAAATACATAGCTGACTCTTATTTTTTACTGTGAAACAAAGCTTACTCATTTGAGCATACAACCCTTCACAGTTCTGCAAGACTGCAGGCTTTTGAAAACATCTTACCATTAAAATCACTTCCTATAATTATACAACAAAGACAGAACTTTTTATTAAAAACACCCACTAAATTTGTACATATTGCTTTGAATTGGAGGTCAAAGAAAGTCTTATCCTATTCTCTGTTAATCTTTGTCTTATCAGTGAGCCAAGAGCCTCTCATCTTTACAGTCGAAAGAACATACTGCTAAGAAAAGGAGACACAATTATCTATTGGTTGCTTATTCAACTATCATTTATTATAAGTCTTCTTTGTACCTGGCACTAAACTAAGTGCTTGGAAAGTGAGGGAAAATAAACATACACATGTACTCACTTCCCACATAGTTTCCGTCCTATGAGACTCTCAGTTCAGTCAGGAATATAGACTGATGAACATATTATTATTATTATTATTATTGTACTGAGAGGCTTGTACATCATGCAAAGATTTTGGATGGTAAAGTGCAGAGTAATAGAATGATATCCTAAAAGTAGGAAAAAACGGTTAATAGCCATAAGGAAGATGTATTGAAGCAGAGGGAAGAGGCATTACCTTCTCTTTATTCTCTTATCTTCTCTTCATTATTCTTCACCTTGAAAGAAAAAAAAAAAGAAATGCAACAGAGAGAAAGGGGATGAGGCAGCAAGGAGAGCTTTAGGGGTTGAAAGTAAGGTATAGGAGATACAAGAGGAAAGAGCAGATAAAGGTGAAGAAAGAAGATGGGGTACAACTTTCTTGGTGCTCTTCACATGTCCACAGCCAGATCAAGGGGAGGGAAAACAGGGCACCCAGACCATGTATCTATTAGGGATTCGGACATGACTGAGCGACTGAACTGAACTGAAAAAATCACATAAACAGGTCAAAAACATGGTGGCTGCTACCTAACTAAGGTGTTCTCCTTCCACTGCTGAAATATAAACTGGGCCTCTCCCAAAGAAGACAGTATTTTAATAAGAAATTAAATAAATAATTTAATTTTAATTAAGTTAATTTTTATTTTAAATTTTAAAATTAAACTTTTAATTAATTAAATTTAATTAATTAATTAATTAAATAGAATACTCTTTGCATTCATTAACTCTGACGCTATTGTATAATGCTGATTGTATTTTTAAATGATAACAGTTTGAAGGACAAACAATTACTAGCCTGGAGATTGCAACAAATTATAATTTTGGCTGGGGAAGCCCCATATCTCTGTCAGTCATTGAACATGCATTGAGATATTTTGTCTTTTCTATAGGAATGAAGAAGGGAAAAGAGAGGTCAGAGAGGAACAGCAGTTTGGAGCAAGAGAAACAGTGGCTTTAGTCCAACCACACATCAGTATGAATATATCTAATATGGCTTTTGAAAAATTGACACTCATAGAAACAAACAAGATCCAGTGGGAATCAGAGAGGAAACTCAGGACCTAAAAGAGAAGTTCAGTTCAGTCTCTCAGTTGTGTCTGACTCTTTGTGACCCCATGGACTATAGCACGCTAGGCATCCGTGTCCATCACCAACTCCCAGAGTTTACCCAAACTCATGTCCATCGAGTCAGTGATACCATCCAACCATCTCATCCTCTGTCATCCCCTTCTCCTCCTGCCCCCAATCTTTCCCAGCATCAGGGTCTTTTCCCATGAGTCAGTTCTTCACATCAGGTGGCCAAAATATTGAAGTTTCAGCTTCAGCATCAGTTCTTCCAATGAATATTCAGGACTGATTTCCTTTAGGATGGACTGGTTGGATCTCCTTGCAGTCCAAGGGACTCTCAAGAATCTTTTCCAATACCACAATGCAAAAGCATCAGTTCTTCAGCACTCAGCTTTCTTTAGAGTCCAACTCTCACATCCATATATGACTACTGGAAAAACCATAGCTTTGACTAGACAGAGCTTTGTTGGTAAAGTAATGTCTCTGCTTTTAATATGCTGTCTAGGTTGGTCATAGTTTTTCTTTCAAGGAGCAAGCGTCTTTTAATTTCATGTCTGCAGTCACCATATGCAGTGATTTCGGAGGCCAAAAAGTAAAGTCAGCCACAGTTTCCATTGTTTCCCCTTCTATTTGCCGTGAAATGATGGACTGGATGCCATGATCTTAGTTTTCTGAATGTTGAGCTTTAAGCCAACTTTTCACTCTCCTCTTTCACTTTCATCAAGAGGCTCTTTAGTTCTTCTTCACTTTCTGCCATAAGGGTGGTGTCATTTGCATATCTGAGGTTATTGATATTTCCCCTGGCAATCTTGATTCCAGCTTGTGCTTCATCCAGCCCTGCATTTCTCATGATGTACTCTGCATAGAAGTTAAATAAGCATGTTGACAGTATACAGCCTTGATGTACTCTTTTCCCAATTTGTAACCAGTCTGTTGTTCCATGTCCAGTTCTAACTGTTGCTTCTTGACCTGCATACAGATTTCTCAGGATGCAGGTAAGGTGGTCTGGTATTCCCATCTCTTTAAGAATTTTCCACAGTTTGTTGTGATCCACACAGTCAAAGGCTTTGGCTTAGTCAATAAAGCAGAAGTAGATGTTTTTCTGGAACTCTCTTGCTTTTTCTCTCAAAGAGAAGAGATTCTTATAAAAAGAGCAAAAGATAATTGAAATTATCTTATCAAAGGTGATAGGGAAGAATAAAAGTCCCAAAGTCATTGAAAAATAAAACAGAAAACAGTGAGTAACCCATGTAGGAGGTGCATTACACAGACACAATAATCTTAAAAGTATATCAGGCTTAAAATTATGACATTTAGTTGTTTATCTATGAATTTTGGTATTAATAAAATTTAATCTCAATCATGTCTACCTTGTCATATAGATACTTATATTAGTTCCTTTAAATTATAAGAGAACTTGATATGGATGCACTACAGAATTGCCTAGAAACTTAACAAATATTAAGTGAGCCTACTTCCCAAATAAATTTCCTTTACACTAAACAGTGAACACTTTACAATGAAGTGTCTGATGTTATCTATAAATCTTGTTGTTTCCCCTACCCTTACTTATAAGTAGTTCCACCCTTACAAACAGTTTCCTAGACTTGGGTGTTTCACAATATCCCCACAAGTGCCATAACCTTGCCCTACATTGTAGTATACAGAAAGGGAAAAATGAAAGAACAAGACAAAAATAATTGAGAAAAAATGAAGGATGTGTTGGGAAACGAAACATACAAAACCACACACGTTCTCACCTATGCTCACTGTAGCTCATTTCTGAACATCCTCTAGTAACAGCCAGTGCCCAGGCAATAATGATGCAGAAGTGTATACTTAATGTACGTTCATAATATGGGATTCTAATTCTTACAATAAAGTTTGACTCACTCCACCACACTTATCTGTTACTTAAAGCATATTCTTGAGGAAAAAAGAATTTATTTAAACATTTTTTAAGACTTTCCTGGAGGTCTAGTAGTTAAGACGCCCCACGTCCCCTGCAGGGAGCACAGGTTCATTCCTGGTCGGGGAAGTAAGGTCCTGCATGCCGCACGGCATGGCCAGTACAATAATTTTTTTTTTTTTTTCACTTCCCAACATTAGAATTTAGCATGCCTGTTTTAAACTTGACAACAGACAGTTTGAGGTGTCTTGCTACCATTAGATCCAAATTTTGATAGGATATGTTATTTCAAATGAGATATGGGTGAAAGGGTAGAAACGGGAGTAAGTGACAAGAACAGAGCTGGCTTGTCTGCCTGACACAATTATGTTGGGAACAGAACAGAAGAAAGAGTAAAAGTAACTTTGAGAGGTACATATCCTTAATGATGGTCTCTGTCAAATTTAGACAGTTGTAAGTTTTCATATTTTCAGAATTAAGTTATTTGTTCTTCTAGTCCATGAAAGTTAATTAGCACAAATTAAAATCCAGGCATGGTGAACAAAATATTCATGGAATTTACTGTCTAGTGAGAAATAAAGATATTGATCAAACTAACATGCATGTAAAAATATAACTTGAAAGACTGACAGTCTAGTGGGAAAGACATTAATCAATGTCTTTCTAGCATATGTATAAATATTTCATTTTATTTATAGTGATAAATATTATTATTAGTTGCTCTGAAGATTGAGATACACAGGCTAGGAGGATTTAACACAAGAATACTAGTGTTATTGGAGAACATTTTGGATTTCCAGAGTATGTTGGAATGATCCTTTGTAATGTAAAAGACAATTGCTGAGAAATCTAACACTAAAAAGATAACAGTTGAAAAGAGGTGTAGTCATAAATCAATCATCTAATCTCAAGAATCTGGAAAGAGAAGAGCAAAATAAACCCAAACCAAGTAGAAAGAAAGACCAAATAAACACAGACATCAGTGAAGTTGGAACACAAGCAAAAAAAAAAAAAAAGGAGAAAAGTCAATGAAACAAAAGCTTATTATTTAAAGATATTATTAAAATTGACAGTGCCTAGCAAGACTGACAAAGAAATGAGGAGAAAAAGACACAAGTTGGCATATCAGACATGAAACATATCACTACAGATCTATAAACATTGATAAGGTCAGTGAATACTAGGAACAGCTCTTGACTGTAACAACTGTATTAATGTCAATCTTGTGGTTTTGCATTATGTTGTTATTGAGGCAAACTATACATGGGATATACATAAATATCAGGCAATATATGTTAGATTTTAACTTTTCAGAGAAAATTGATTGAGCCTGTAGGTTGTGGACAGACCACAGGGAAACCTTGAAAGACAGGATAAAGAATCTGGAATATTTTCTCTAAGATGTAAGAAAAAAAAAAAAAATGGTGGGTGGTTTTTAAATTGAAGAACAGATGATTAGTGCCTTACTTTAGGATGAAAAACACTGCATGTTAGTGTGGAAAAACTTTTAATTCCAAACTATGGCAGTGAGAAATACAAAATAAATGTTCTTAAAAGAAAACATAACATTGATATATGGATTTTAAATGCAATTCGTCAGTGTTGGTAAATGTCTTCCACTGTTTTCCACCTCTGCCTCCTGTCTGTTGGTGACTCAGTCCATGACCTCGAAGAATATATGAGTTTTTATAACCCCAAAAATCAGTTTGGTTTTGCAAGGAAATACAGAGAATTTAGCTTCTTATATAAAAACTATAAATAGTAGTAGGACTCAAGAAACTATAGACTTTAAAGTTTACATATTTCTTAGTAACCTATAATATTGAACATTTTTATATCTCTTTATAAACTGAAACTATAGCTTTACAGCTAAGTTCTGAGATAACATCAGCATTATAAAAAGTTAACACTTCCAGGAAATTTTATTTATGTGTTTTCCCCATATGTTATCATTTCCAAATAAATTTTCTAGTCAATATCACACTTTTTTTAACCTGAAGCAGAAAAGTAGACTATTTCAAAGGAACATTAAAAAAAATCTTTGTGGATCGATTTGAATTTAGAGGATTTATTTAATGATTTTTTTAAAGTTGAAATGCAATTTATTATGTGCCTTCTTAGGCATTAATAACTCATTAACTTGCCATTTAGGACTGATTTATCAAAATAACAGCAAGCACACTACTTGTCTACTCTGAATATAAGTAAACTAATTCTGTGGAACAATTTTGCTGCCCAGTCCCTTAAGTGTTGCTGTGACTTGAGGTTCATTCTAGTTATCTCTCAGATACTGCTCTTAATCTTTGGTAAGTCACATTGATCTAGGAACGCGGTTCCATAGGTAAACCATCATTTTGACATCTGTCTTTGAATTTTGTAGGCTGACTACAGCTTTGCCTGTAAAATGTCACTCATTGCAAGCAATGTATGATTTCTATCTCAAATTTTTTTTTAAAAATTTTAATCCAATAACCAACACTCGCAGAGCACAGAACCATTTGCAGGAAATGGAGACTTATATGGTACATTCCTCCGTGGAATCAATAATACGTATCTTAGAATTTGGTTTTACTAACACAGAGATGACAAATGCTGCTATTTCCAAGGAGTTTATCTGCCCATTACAATCAATCTACCTACAAAACTGGAGAGGGTTAAATCCAGGAAAAAAAAGCTACTCTATTAAATCATAGTTAGGTCAGTCAGAATTAGATAATATAAAAAAGTAGTAGAAAGCCTGAAATATTTTCTTCATGGGCAGCCATAAAATCTCAAAATAGATTGTTCAGTTCATCTTATAGGCATTATTCTTACTGGAAGATGAAAATAATTTAGAATTTATATGCCTTTTGTGATTTTAAATGGCAATCAAATTTAGTCCCCTTTTTTAAATAAATAACTTGAAAAGCATTACAGGGAAAAGAAAGAGCCAAAAAGAGCTTTTCCAGCCCTTAGCACTGAAAAGATTTTGGTTTTCCCTGCTTTGGTTTAATATCATAAAAGCAAACAAACCCAAATTAAAAAGTAATTATAAGGAATCAAAATGTTCTGATTTTGGGCATAAAAACAAGTTCAACAAATTTCAGAATAATGAAAATCAAGTTATCTCAAAAACATTTTGGTGGTGCAGCCTGCAATTGGTCACTCTGTGGATTAGACTAGTGGTCTTGTCAGGACATATTTTTCTAATAGGTCTGACTGTCCCTGAAGTCACAACATAGTACCTTTTATTTTTTTGGAAGAACGGGCATGCAGTGATTATGAGTGTGGTATTAATGGGGAAATTAAGAGAAAAAGAACTGTTTTATAACCTCCCCTTTAAGTCCCCTAGCCCTTTGGACTAGATGTTACTAGTCCAAAGGAGAACTAGCCAATGCATCAACTTGGTCACACATTAAGTTGACATCAACCCTTTTTACAGTTCTTAGAATGCTAGAAATCTATAAAAGGTGTTGATTCTAATAATAAATGTTTTTTTCAAATATATTTATGAGTGTGGGTAATATAATTTGAAAGCCTTGGCCACTGGATATCAAAATTCACATCAATTTGTTTAGAACACATGTTTTAGAACACATTAAAGGTTTAGAACACGTTTTATTATGAATAGAAAATGTCAAAAGCCTTCTTGAACTGAACTTGGTGAGCATATTTCTAATGCTTTTATCCTTAAGAATTTTATCCTTAAATTTCCTTCTCTGCCTGACAAATTAAACCCTATTCAAATTTTACTAATGAACCTGTTTCCCCACTAGATCAGAAAAAAGTTTAGTTTATCTTATTTTAAAAAGAAGGTAACTTTCCATGGGGAAATAAGTGAGATTTTAACTCTCTGTAGTCTATGTTCACAAATTTTTAAAGCAAAATTCCTTTCAGCTGACAATGTGAGAATTAGGGATTGCTGTAACAAAACTTATCTGTGCAGGAATGCAATGCACACTGAGTGGAAACTATCATGTAGCTAATGACATACAGGACCTGGGTCAGAGGTCCGAATTCCAGTCTCTTTCTGCTACTTTTTGTTGCATGAGTTTACATAGTAACAGCTTCTCTCACCCAATTTCCTTCCTGTAAAAGATTAACAAATGCTAAAGTCAATGTAAGGTGATAATGATTTAAAAAGACATTTTATATTATGTCACTGTGAAATTTTGAACACCCTAAACTCTGGCAGGAATTAAGGAAAAATAGATCTTGATGGTGGGAACAACAGACAAAATTAAGAGCTAAAATAGCTGCATATTACATTCAACTGCTTTAAAAGAGAATAATCTTCAATTAATCAATCGTATAAACCATACCTAGCTTTTTCCCTTAAAATTTTTATTTTCAGATAATTGAAGACTCACATGCAGTTGCAAACAGTTATACAGGTAGATCTTGTGTGGCCTTTATCCTATTTTCCCAATAGTAACTTCTTACAAAACCATAGTACAATTTCAAAAGTTGACAAAGTATATCTATCACGGGGCTGCCCAGGTGGTGCTGGTGGTAAAGAAGCCACCAGCCGGTGCAGGAGACATAAGAGACATGGGCTCAGTCCTTGGGTTGGGAAGACCCCCTGGAGGAGGGGAATGGCAACCTACCCCATCATTCTTGCCTGGAGAATCCCACGGACAGAAGAGCCTGCTGAGCTGCAGTCCATAGCATCGCAAAGACTCAGACATGACTGAAGCAGTTTGGCATGCAGGCCAGGGTCAAGACACAGAACGTTTCTACCACTGCAAGGATCCTTCACTGACTGTTACTCCTCTATGAGTGAACAGTGTGACTGAATTGCTTAAAAAATCATGAAAACTCATGTTGCATCTGTGGTCATGTAGAAAACAGAAGTCCTTATCTATGGGACTGAGACGTTACCAGAAATTATTGAAGGAAACTTCTAAGTGGTTAAATGAGTTCCTGTCTTTATTAGTGCTTCCCCTTTGTAATTCATTGTACCCAGTCACAGAATGACATTTTGAAATTTTAATAGGAATCTCTCCAGCATTAAAGGAGTCCATCATTCTCTGCCGCTTTAAGCCCACATGTCCAAACTCACTAGCATGACATAAACGTCTCCCTGGAATAAGACTTCTGTTAAATCTCCCGGCCAAATCTGTTCCTGTTTCCTCTACTCTCTGATCCTGGATACCACGACAAGCTATCCTCTAACACCAGGCTGGGCGGGCATGCTGAGTCACTTCAGTTGTGACCGACTCTCTGTGATTCTATGGACTGTAGCCTGCCAGGCTTCTCTGTCCATGGGATTCTCCAAGCAAGAACAGTGGAATGGGTTGCCATTTCCTCCTCCGGTGGATCTTCCCGACACAGGGATCGAACCCATGTCTCTTGCAGCTCTTGTATTACAGTTGAATTCTTTACCGCTGAGCCACTAGGGAAGCCCATTACACCAGATTATCTCAGCTCTTTGTATCTATGCACTATTTACCCATAATACATCCTCTGCCAGGATTTCCTCTCATTCTCTTTCAATCCTCACTCTGACTCAGTATACTTGGAGTAATTCTATTTATCTTTCAAGGTGCAACTTAGTTATCATTTGCCTTAAAAACAATTTTCTGATAGTTGACCATCTCTATGGCTCTTGCTTATTTTTTTAATGAGATTTTGTTTATGTGTTTATTTATTATTATTATTTGTGATAAGAGCAGTTAACATGATATTCACCCCCTAAAATGTTGAGGCGTACAACACCACAGGGTCAATTATGGGCCCTCCGATCTACAGTAGATCTCTAGAACTTATTAATCTAAGACAACTGAAGCTTTATACCCACTGAACAATGCCCTGTTTCTCCCACTTCCCAAACCCTAGGCAAATAGTATTATATTCTGTTTCTATGAGTTTCTTGCTAGCTACAAGTTTGTGAGCCCCTCGAAGGTATCATATATGTCTTATTTCATGGATCCCTAGGTCATGACCAAGTATACACATGATAAATACATGTGCTATGTGTGTGTTTATGTTTTATGATAAACATATTAATTCCATTTTGGTCAGAGGAAATTGTGCTGTAAATTTTCAACAATAAAAATGTTTAATGAAATGTTTGGATAAGTCATCTAGAAATTAAACTTTGGAAGAGATTTCTTCATTAGATGAGAAATTAGATTAGATAATATCTAAATAAAAACGTGTGTGTGTGCTCAGTTGTATTCAGCTCTTTGCAACCCCATGGACTGTAGCTCGCCAGGCTCCTCTGTCCATGAAATTCTCCAGGCGAGATTACTGGAGTAGGTTTCCATGCCCTCCTCCAGGGGGACCTTTTGGACCCAGGGATCAAACTGTGTCTCCTGCACTGTCAGGCAGATTTTTTACCACTGTGCCAACTGGGAAGCCATCTAAATAACAATAATAATAGCATAATAATAGTAACAATTTTATTCGTATATCACCTCCCACAACAATTAACGGGACCAGGAAAATTGAGAGAGTATCATGAAAGTATAAAAGATTTCAGGGATCCAGAGATCTCAGGGAGGAGGGACAGCAGCAAGATTCAGGTTAATATGAGATGGCAAAACGTAGAGGCTGGTGCTGCTCCCTCTGTCCTCTTTAAAAACAACAAAAACCACCACAAAGCTTAAGCTTAAGCAGTTTGGCTTACAGAGTTCAAAAGCAAAGAGCTTTCCTTAGATCTTTAGTCCCTTTGGCACCACTCCCAACTTCTCATTCTACCTCCACTCTCTTGTCTAATAGCTTTCTTAAAGTACAAACAAATCTTCTTAGTTTACACCAAAACATAAAGTTTGGAGAATTATGCTTTGGTCTTGGAGCAACCCCTTAATTTATTACATTGTTAACATCCAAAATATAAGAGGTTTTTTTCTTTCTTTTTTTCTTTTCTTTTCTTTTTTTTGTGAAAGTCAAATGATTGCTAGACAGCACTATGTCATTTCTTGGATACGTATATAATATATTTGGTTTCCTACCTTTAGTTTTAGCCTGGAGCATAAATAGAAGGAATTTGAGCTTGGGGCCAAGCTTTGGAAATAGAAGAAAAGAGTATGTTAAATCCTTGCTCATGGATCATTAGATATAATGAAAATGAATCTTCCAGATGCCATTATTGCCACTCCAACCAAAGCAAGGAATAATATGTCTTGAGAATTGCAAAGAAAGGCCATATAACCCAGCAAGGCTCAGCGCAGATCTGATTATATAGCCCTCCTCTGGGAATTCCGCTCTTCCCTTCCCCATCATGACCCTCTATGCCATTCTAATCTGTCCTTTAAATTACAGTTATGTTTTACTCCATAATCAACTTACTTGACCAGAGCAGGATTATGTTAGAACTTTGTTCTTAATATATTCCTCATTGTTTAAAACTTTATTCATTTTTCCCCAAATTAAATTGACTTCAATTCAAAGTAAATTCTGACCCACTGTGAGATGAATGAGAAAAGGAAAATATGACTATTTGTTACTTCTCAATAATCTTATCATGGATTATATCTCATTTTCTGTCAAAGAACTTTTTCATTGATAAAGCATAACTCATCAAATATCAAAATGATTCTCTACAGATTACTTACAAAATTCTGTTAAATTTTTTCTCACAGTAATACTGTGGTGTAGGAAGCATTATTTATAATTTTGCCAGTATGTGTGTTTGTATAAATTATAATTATAATAAAACACATTACATAAACAAATGTATGTTCCTTACAGCATATAAATAAATAGAAATGTAAAAAATAAATAAATAAATAAATAAATAGAAATGTGTAATAACATGTATAAACATACCATGATAAGATATATCTAAATTTTTGTCTCTATCCATCAAACTCGGTACTTCTTAAAATTATGCTTCACATCATCAGATTAATCTTCTGGTAACTGTCATCTCTTCTATTCACTTACATGATATTTGAAAATGTACATGTATGTATATATATATAACGTATTTATATAATACATGGTTCAGCAGGTCTCTGCCTGAATCTGCCTGCAATACAGGAGACACAGGAGACTTGAGTTCAATCCCTGGGTTGGGATGATCCCCCGGAGGAGGAAAATGGCAACGCACTCCAGTATTCTTGCCTGGAGAATTCCATGGACAGAGGAGCCTGGTGGTCTACAGTCCAAAGGGTCACAAAGTTTTGGACAAGACTAAATGACTAAGCAGTATATATTTTATAATACATATTACAGAGAGAAACATGTTTGAAATGCGTATGAATCATGTCATGTTTTGGCTACCCAGATAAAATGCAACACCTGATATAAAGGAATTCAGTTTGGTTTTACTAATATTCCAAGCTCTGTATCACATAACAATGCTCTGAATGATCATTCCAGAAGTCAACATCTCACATGCTTTTTCCAGTTGTCATGACCCACAGGTCTAGCTAAAATCATCAAAGAATCATCTGTGGAAGCATATAGAACTAAATAGAAAAACTCTGATCCTTTAAGAGGATCTCAAACTAAAAGTAAAAGGTATCCCCTTTTTCATAATAATATAATGTATATCTCAGTCAGAACTGTAATATTCTATCTAACCAAGTAACTACAATAAAAGAGAATAAAGAGCCTCAGTTTACCCTTGAGGTATCTTGGTGTATAAGTAGCAGCCTTAATGTGTACAGTACTGTGGAAAATAAAATGCATATTTCACGTTTGGAGATGTGATATGCTCCCATATAGGTTCTGACCATGAAAGCTGACAGGAATATTAGACTTCATGAACTCAGACTCTAATTCTGGAGAGTTCCATTTTTATTGGAATTAAAATCATCAGGGAATAAAAATCAAAAGTAAAAATATTCCTCAACACTTTAGAGAAACTTTATATGCTTCAGAGGACCCATAATTCTGTCCCACAAATAATTTGGATTTTTTTTTTTAATATGGCCAATTTTAGTGCAAAATAAAAGAAGTGAAAATCTATGTTATAATCTTTACAGGCTGTTCTCAAAAGTTTATGTTACTGGGACCTATGATCACTCACTGGGTTAAATGTAAATGCATGCTTATCTATTTATATTATTTGCATAAACTGATCAAATTATAGCACCCAAGGATACTTTTCTATTTTAAAATATTTTAAAATTTTTGAGTAATTCACTTATTAACATTTCTCTGAATTATTTTATTAATAAATTTATTCAAGTGACTATTAAATATTAGGCACTCCAAGCAGCCAAGGGAATCAACACATAGCCATCCTTAAGGAACTTAAAGCTTATTCAAATCAGCTTTACAAAATCATATCAAAATACTCATTTAAACTGATCTAGACAGGTAACATAGTTCTAATTAATTCTTTTTTCATAACTCATAAAACTCTGTCTGTTCCTTTTTCCTTAAAGGTCAAAGATTCAAATTTCTAATATATCTCTAGTCATCAGTCTGTTTATCTATGAACAGTTAAAAGATATGGAAGTGAATTTTAAATATGTGTAGCTCTTTAACCAGGCCCTTGAAGACAGCACAGAGCTTTCCCTCTTAGATGACTAAGTTCATGGCTGAGGCTGAAGCTGACAGAAACCAGCCCTTTCTCTTCCCTTCAGCAACATAATCCTCTGTACCAGGACGCCATAGATGGGTAACAGACCATCTTCTCTCTTTGGTTACGCGCTCGCCTCTCCCATCTTCTGGGTTCTCTCAGATGAAAAATGATTTGCTTTCTAAACCATTGGAAGCTCATTACTTCAGAAACATAATTCACAGCTATTTTGGAGTTCTAATTTTGTATTTTCAACATCGTGAAATAATTGGATAACATGTTTTTCTAGGTAATCCAAATGTCTCCAAATCCTCTTTCATCTAAGGTAACTGTACTAAGTCCTGAGCCCTCTGCCATAATTCTGAAGTACACCAGGACACATATCTTTTCTCTTGGTCACCCTTATCTCTTCTACTGAACTCCTGGCTTCCCTTTAATCACCGTGGCCCCATTCCTCACTATTGATGCCAGATGCTACCCTCCCTCCATACCACTCGGTACCCAGTGTGGACATAAATCATTAATTCCTCATTAGTACTGAGTTAGTGTATTAGCCAGTACCAAAACTGTGAAGTTGATGGAGGAGAATCACAGTTCAGGATATTAAATAACTGAAAACTGGATATCAACATCATGTTTCTCAAGTTTCTCAACCATTCTTAGAAAACAGGGCTTTATTATGCCCTCTCCTTAGGCACAGACTTGTTCTGAGGCCTTCCAGTTCAGTTCAGTTCAGTTCAGTCACTCAGTCGTGTCCGGCACTTTGCGACCCCATGAACTGCAGCACGCCAGGCCTCCCTGTCCATCATAAACTCCCGGAGTTCACCCAAACTCATGTCCATCAAGTTGGTGATGCCATCCAGCCATCTCATCCTCTGTCGTCCCCTTCTCCTCCTGCCCCCAATCCCTCCCAGCATCAGGGTCTTTTCCAATGAGTCAGCTCTTTGCATCAGGTGGCCAAAGAATTGGAGTTTCAGCTTCAGCATCAGTCCTTCCAATGAACACCCAGGACTGGTCTCCTTTAGAATGGACTGGTTGGATCTCCTTGCAGTCCAAGGGACTCTCAAGAGTCTTCTCCAACACCACAGTTCAAAAGCATCAATTCTTTGGCACTCAGTTTTCTTTATACTCCAACTCTCACGTCCATACATGGCTACTGGGAAAACCATAGCCTTGACTAGACGGACCTTTGTTTACAAAGTAATGTCTCTGCTTTTTAATAAGCTGTCTAGGTTGGTCATAACTTTCCTTCCAAGGAGTAAGCATCTTTTAATTTCATGGCTGCAATCACCCAGTGATTTTGGAGCCCAGAAAAATAAAGTCAGCCACTGTTTCCCACTGTTTCCCCAACTATTTCCCATGAGGTGATGGGACCAGATGCCATGATCTTAGTTTTCTGAATGTTGAGCTTTAAGCCAACTTTTTCACTCTCCTCTCTCACTTTCATCAAGAGGCTCTTTAGTTCTTCACTTTCTGCCATAAGGGTGGTGTCATATGCATATCTGAGGTTATTGATATTTCTCCTGGCAATCTTGATTCCAGCTTGTGCTTCTTCCAGCCCAGCATTTCTCATGATGTACTCTGCATATAAGTTAAATAAGCAGGGTGACAATATACAGCCTTGACGTACTCCTTTTCCTATTTGGAACCAGTCTGTTTTTGCATGTCCAGTTCTAACTGTTGCTTCCTGACCTGCATATAGGTTTCTCAAGAGGCAGGTCAGGTGGTCTGGTATTCCCATCTCTTTCAGAATTTTCCACAGTTTATTGTGATCCACACAGTCAAAGGCTTTGGCATAGTCAATAAAGCAGAAATAGATGTTTTTCTGGAACTCTCTTGCTTTTTTGATGATGAGGCCTTTAGAACTTCAGAACAGAAAGATGTTCTCTGCTCATCATCTCACCTCCCCATTCCACTAACCAACAACACAGGATAAATCCAACACAGAATAAATCCACATATAACAAATCATATAAACAAAAATGAAACACTCTCTAAGGCAACACCTGTTACTTCATTACATAAAAAAATTTGTGTATTTTCTTAGTTCCTCCCTATATATGCTTTATTTCCTATACCTACAAAGCCTATTAAAGAGTTTCCTAAATGAGAGTAGTGTGCCCCAGAAATGAATTTGTCAGTATAGAAGATGTACAGTATTCCACAGATGATGCTCTGAATTTTATTAAATAACATTTTTTTCCTCCTCCTTTCACGTGACATTGTATTTATTTGCTTGCATAGTCTCTGTCTAATCTACCTGGAAAAATGTAACTTCAAATAGCATTTCTGAGAAGTGGCAGTCCTTTTCTCTGGGAAAGAATAGCAGCAAGCAAATCATCTGAAATAAAAGTGAGTCACTTGGAAGAGGCAGACTGGCCGGGCTGGGAGAAGGTACTGTAACATAACACAAGGGGAATCCGAACTTCACATTGGAATGAGAGCTTGGAGCACTTGTGCTTTTGGAGCAGACTTACAGATATATAAACGTATTTACAGGCTCATTAATCCTCTGTCTTTGAGCCAGCAATTGAAGATGAGTTCTTAGCAATGATCTATCTGTTTTGATCTCCGTGTGCCAACTTCACCTTTCAGCGTTTTCAAGACAAAATTGTCTCCAGACCAAAAAGCAGTAAACACCTCTTGTTAGTGTTAGTCACTCAGTCGTGTCCAACTCTTAGTGATCCATGGACCATAGCCCATCAGGCTCCGCTGTTCAAGGGATTCTCCAGGCAAGAATACTGGAGTGGGTTGCCATGCCCTTCTCCAGGAGACCTTCCTGATCCAGGGATCAAGCCCAGGTCTCCTGCATTGCAGGCAGATTCTTTATTATCTGAGCCACCTGGGAAGCCCGCATACTTCTGACTCCAGGGCAAAAGCTTGCAATTGTCAATGGCTACTCTTGGCTTTGGGCTTCCCCAGTGGCTGAGCGGTAAAGAATCCCCAGCAACCATGTCCTGGCTATTATAAACAGTGCTGCGATAAACATTGGGGTGCACGTGTCTCTCTTTCAGATCTGGTTTCCTCAGTGTGTATGCCCAGAAGTGGGATTGCTGGGTCATATGGCAGTTCTATTTCCAGTTTTTTAAGAAATCTCCACACTGTTCTCCATAGCGGCTGTACTAGTTTGCATTCCCACCAACAGTGTAAGACCATGAGACAAGTGCTCGGGCCTGGTGCACTGGGAAGACCCAGAGGGATCGGGTGGAGAGGGAGGTGGGAGGGGGGATCGGGATGGGGAATACATGTGAATCCATGGCTGATTCATGTCGATGTGTGACAAAACCCACTACAATATTGTAAAGTGATTGGCCTCCAACTAATAAAAATAAATGAAAAAAAAAAAAAAAGAATCCCCAGCAATGCAGGAGACTCTGGAGATGTGAGTTTGATACCTGTGTCAGGAAGATCCTCTAGAGAAAGAAATGGCAACCCACTACAGAATTCGTGCCTGGAAAATTCCATGGACAAGGAGCCTGGCAGGCTACAGTTCATACAGTTGCAAAGAGTTGGACACAACTAAAGCAACTGAACACTCACACACACACTCTAGACTTTAGGGGCTTCCCAGGTGGTACAGTGGTACCTGTAGCCAACCCAGGAAACTCAGGACAAGTGGGTTCGATCCCTGGGTCAGGAAGATCCCCTGGAGAAGTAAATGTCAACCCGTTGTAGTACTCTTGCCTGGAGAATTCCATGGACAAAGGAGCCTGGAGGGCCATAGTCCATAGAGTTGCAAAGAGTCAGACACGACTGAGTGACTAAACACGCACATAGGCACTGTAGGCTCTAGAATTCTCTCTTCCACCCCTCTGCTTCCCCCCAACCCTACCAGTTTTCCTTCTTGTCTCTTTTCATTTATCCCATGAAAGCCGTCCCATCACTTAGTCTCCTAATACATGCTCTTAAATTGAGGAAAGGGAAACATATGGACAAAGGAGGACCAGGGAAAGGCTGCAATGCTCACTGTTCTCTTCTCTTCTACTGAGATGGACATTTTTACTGTACTTCACAACTTCTCCTTCTCTCAGATAGGTTTGCTGTTTTCATGACAACTTTGTAAGTTTGCATTCCTAAGTTAGTTCATCACTGTTTTTTATTATATGCACTTGAAACTTTCCAGAACCCTTAACCAAGGAGGCTTCAGTAAATGGAATTAGCTATTGGATTCTACAAAGAGTCAGAGAAAAAATAAAGGTAGTCACTTCTTCAAGAATATTTACACAATACTTAACCATCAAAAGGACAGTAACTATTTCTAACATGATCAGTGAAACTGGACTTGTAGCAGGCTTTTTGGTCCTTATTGCTGAAACACTGAGTTCTCAAAGGAGAACTCTATATTGAATTAAACTTATCGACACACAAAGTATGCATCACATAAATATTTAATTACATAACCACATAGTTCTCATAGTGAACCCATGTCCCCATTCTTTACATGGAACTAGCTTTGCATCTAGGCAGCATTGTCCACATTACAAAAGGCAAAATTAGAGCTCTCTTTTTTAAGAATGTAATTAATAAAGCTATAAAACCAGAATGGAAAATCTAACATAGTTTGGAGATCATTGCAGAGAGATCTCAATTTCCTGAACCTTTAGAATATAGGATTTATGCCTTTATTTTCTGAAAGATATCGCCTGAATTTTTTTTTTTTTTTTTTTTTTTTTTCCTGAGAAGCTACGTGGCATTACTTCATCCTCAGATTCACTTTTGCCCTTGGACTCTTTCTCACCCTTCTCCTCCTTTGGGAGCAAGGGAGAGAGAAAAAAAGAAATGTTTCAGCCAACTGGCTTTATTAAAGCTTTCTCATCTACAAGGCATGAGAATATGTTTATGAATCTGTTTCTCTTCTGATTGGCAATAAGATGTACAATTGTTCTTTAATTAGAACCTTCTGAGTCTTGTCATATTGTTTAACCCAGGTGTTTAACCTACTTAAATCCAAGGGCAAGTTGTGACATGGGTACCTGATAATTTAATTATCAGAGAATGTAGGACAAACTAAACACTGCCACCAATGATTCACTGAGTTATTTTCTTTACTGATTACTAGACCAGGGGAGGGGGGAATTACAGAGGGAGTGTACTGAAAATCACAGAAAACTGGATTATGAGATTGAGTGCTAGCTTTGATCCTGACAAAATTTATCAGTATGGGGCTGAGTAAACTCCTTAAGATTACTAGAACTTGATTTTTCTATCTTTAAATATGTATTTTATAAGATTCTCCCCGGGTCTCAGATTCTGTAATTCTAATCAATACATAAACAGAGATCGAAGGACAGAAAGAAATATACACATATGTTACCAAATGGTTGTGTGGATTTGAGAAACCATATTTAGTTAATACTTTCTCAGTGATGTTTTGCCTTTGTGACATTTAAATTAAAACATTTGCTAACACTGTCAAGAGATTTCCTCACTAAAATACAATCAAGAGATATCTGTGAAGACTACTTCTCTTTTCCAACTCTGTCTCTTGTACAACTAACAGAAAATATCAACGTCATTGACTAATAGAAAGAAATACATAATCATACCTCATTGAAAATCATATAATCGCCTCCTTTCCCTGATGTTTGGCTATGAACAAGATCCAAGAGCAATGTCTTTTACTTTTGTGTGTGTGTTAGTTCCTGTCCGTGTGTGAACATCAGGCAGTGATTCATACTCCTGACACCCCGCCAGCACAGCTGGGAGGCACAGAGTGCATTTCAGAACAAGAGGAACAAAGGAAGAAAGATAGGGGGAAAAGTTAGCTTGCTCCTGCAAACTTCTCTAAGAAGACAGCTTGAAGGAAATGCAGGTTATTGGGAGCTAGATAAAATTATGTTAATAACAGTTAATATCTTTCATACGCCTTGAAGTTACCTATTCCCTCTGGAAACCTCACTCTTTTCCATCAAAAAGAAGCAACCATCTATGAATATTACCAGGATTTCACTATGGTGACAAGTTGGAGATACAAACAATAACATAAAAATACCCCACAAAAATTTGGAACTCTTTTGAAAGAAAGCTAGAAATAGAATATTATATGTAAGTGGAAAGAAAGATATTGTGTAACCTTTGGGAAAAAAAACAGAAATATCTGCATTCCACCTTTCAAAGTGTGAGTAGTTTGATAGAGCAGAATGTCAAAATGACACATTTAACAGAACTGTCCACAGGTGAAGGCCTTCTTAGGTGGCACAGTGGTAAAGAATGCAAGAGATGAAGGAAAAGTGGGTTCAATCCCTGGGTCAGGAAGAGCCCCTGGAGGAAGACATGGCCACCCACTCCAATATTCACTTGCCTAGAAAATCCCACAGATAGAGGAGTCTGGTAGGCTGCAGTCCATGGGGTCACAAAGTCACAAAGACTTGGGCACAACTGAGCATGCATGCATGCATGTTAGGGTTTTCTATATACCGTATCGTATCATCTGCAAACAGTGACAGTTTTGCTTCTTCCTTTCCAGTTTGGATTGCCTTTATTTCTCCCTCTTTTGTTTTATGATTGCTGTGACTTGGGCTTCCAATTCACTGGAATAAAAGTGGGGAGAGTAGCCATCTTTGTCATCTGTATCATCTCTGTTGTTGATTCCCTGGAGATTTTTTAAAAATTTTAGTTAATATATTCATTTTGATTCTTTCCAATATTTCTCAATCTTTGTTGAAGTTCTCACTGAGTCCCTCCACCCTTCTTTGGATTTCATGGACATCCTTATGATTGTTTTTTGAATTCTTTATCAGATAAATTATTCATCTGCATTTCATTAGGTTTTTTTCCTTAGAGCTTTATCTTGTTCCTTAATTTGGAACATATTCTTCTGTCTCCTCATTTTGTTTGACTTATGCTTTTTGTTTTTATGAATTAGGCGAAAACAGCTACCTTTCCTGGTCTTAAAGGGATGGCCTTGTGTGGGAGCTCACCCTGTGTAGACTGCTTGTGCATAGCGGATATGGCAGGCTAGCTGGGGCTGGAGCAAGTCCAGGACAGAGGCAGGCCCTTGGGAGTGTGCACCCAAGGCCTCCTTGCTCGGATAGCTGGAGCTGAAACTGGAGCAGTTGGGGATGGTCCTGAGGGGACTCAAATAATGACACTTATCAGTGCCCCCAACCCTAGCAGGGGCTCCAGAAGTTCCCTGCTTATTCGGCAGAAGCCCTGGGGTGAGTGAATATATTTGCTTCATGTATAGTATAGACGCGCCTGAAGTGGTTGGGTTCTTCCTGTATCTCAGGGCGGGCTGGCAAGACTGTGATTAAGTCCCTCAGCTATATCTCTGCTCACGTAGGGTGGGGTCCCCATGGATACAGTGTCTCTGTCTTCTCACTCACTGCTATGTGGTCCTTCTTTGAGCGATAACTGTTCAATTAGCCCTCAGGTCTTTATCAGGAGGAGTTGCTCGAGATGTAGGTTAATATTCAGTATGTTCATGGGAGAAGGTGAGTTCAGGGTGTTCTGCACCACTTTCTTGCCTTTCCCTTAGAGGGTTGTTTTTAATTATGTGGTCCTCTAACTTACTTAGAAATAGTTCACACATTTTGTGATATTTGATTAAATGAAGCATATCTTTGGGTTTCTATTTTAAATGTTGCATAATTTAAATGTTTATTTGGTTTGGGAGGTTAAGACAGAAAATGTGCTTGTTTTTTAAGATTTCTCAGAAAACTGTAAAAATCTTTACTTTTGGAAACAGGCCTAAAGATAGAAGCAATTCTTCAAGTTGAATAAAACTTCAGTAAAAGTTGTTCCCTTCGCATTTTCCACCACCCATTAGTCAGCTGTCATTATTCAAAAGTTGGCTCCTGTGGCATCTGCTCTGGAAGCCTTTCCTCATACCCCTCCATGGACTAGTAAGGCCCTACTGAGAATTTCAAGAGCACCATAAAGCAGTGAACATTTGATTAAATGAGTGGGCTGTGGAGATGTTTTGCCAAAGTTTAATTCCAAGCTCTGTTACTTATCTTCTGTGTACTTTCAACAAGTTTCCTAAACAGTTTGTTCCTCAGTTTTATTTGTACCTGCTATATGGGGTTGCTGTAAATGAACTAATGATTGCAAGGCATCTGGAGGAGTGCCTTTCCCAAAGTAAGCACTCAATAAAACATTAGCTATGGTTAACATGATTCCAGGCTAAGCAGAGATTATGGCAACACTGATTGTCCTTGTCTGTCTTCCTGAATATGTTTGTGGGCTGAAAGAATTCAAAGAGTTGGCCTGCAGTCTATTCTTCCCCATCTCGGGGAGTGGTAGAATACTTTGGGGGATAAAAGGAAGACAAGTTATTCAGTCTTACTGCCTTAATCTTTGGACCTCTGAGTAAAAAAAATCTAATAATTTACTAGGAGGAAGAAATCTTATCAGAATAAGAATATAAGAATATTCTTATCCAGATGCTCATAACTAAAGGATTATTGATAATAAATAAATCTAGATTCTATTAGGCATAGATCTCTAAGCTATGTATCTGATGAAATGATCAGTGTTCTTATACCTGAGGCTATAGATCCATCAAAAGCTCCGAAAATCACACATTGTCATTCTATGAAACATAATCACTCTTATTTCTTAAATAATTTAAAGATGAGGTTGCTGGATTTGTTCACAGACTATTACATTGTATTTAGAAACTCAACTTCTATCCCTGTCTCCTGTCAACTGAATAGTGTTAGATGGTCAGTCCTGTCTGACTCTTTGAGACCCCCATGGACTACAGCCCATTCTGTATCCTAGCAGAAGGTTTAGGACCACCTAGACATATATGCCACATTCATTCAGAAGTTGTCACAACTTAATTATCCTGAAAATTTATCCTTCTTTGGAACAATAGTTAGATCAGATTTTACCAGACTAATTATGGGACTATAAGTGTAGTTTTATGTATGTATTTATCATATACATTTTTTTCTATTTTAAAAATCCCTTAATTATTGAAGCACAGTAGAGTATAGATAGATAAATAGGTGATTGATAGATAAGCAGGAGACGAGTTCAGTGACTACAAGGATTGTTATCTTGGTTTTATAAAACTTTTAAAACTAATCTGATTTAAATTGTTAAACTTATTTTAATTTCTATCTATTTAAATATTACTTAATTTAAGATGAACAGACTAGACAGACCTCAGCCAAGTAAGGAGCATTAAGATTTCAATGTGTAATTACAAGAAAACAATTATTAAAAGCTACTTGCCAGTGGCAAAGTTCTTTCCCTGGCTCTGCTAAAGGCCCAGTCTTCTGAATGCTCTTTATAAACGATTTTCTTGGTCTTTGTCACACACTGTCAAAACAGCTTGTGTGATGATAGAATCACTGAACTAAGATCACACCTACGTGTACCCTAGAAAGCTTTCGTTAAGAACATCAGCTAACAACCATCCTTCCATTTTTGCTTTCTTGCCTCACTTACAGTTCAAGTCTTACTGGGAAAATAAACCTAAATTTCCAGAGCACCCATTGCACAGTCACCATGCAGGAACTCGTGGGAAAATGGATGGGGATATAAAGGAATCAGTGCTCTTTCCCAGTTAATAATAGGTTTTAAGGTCCCCCCCCCCCCTCCACCAACCCCTTGCTTCATATACAGCTTTTGGCTGTTTTATCTGTAGGTTCTATGGGAACATTATGTGAATTCTAATACTAAATTCCTTTCTAACAGCTTATTTTGACTAAAAATTGCGAAGCTTGTATTAAATTCATCATTATGGGTTTTTGCATGTGAATGATGACACATAGACTCTACAAAAAAAAAGAATAATATATATTTGCATAGTTTTTCTTTCTAACTTATGTTAAGGAGAAATGAAAGAAGATACCAATAAATGAGAGAGGATATCTAAAAATAAGAAGCAAATATTCGTGTGCTTCCCCAAAATACTCTATATTGGTCATTTACCTTGGTTTTTAGAATATGGTAAAGAATCCGCCTGCCAATGCAAGAGACACAAGAGACTTGGGTTTGATTCTTGGGTCAGGAATATCCCCTAGAAAAGGAAATGGACTCCCACTCCAGTATTTTTGCCTGGAAAATTCCATGAACAGAGGAGCCTGGCAGGCTAGTCCATGAGGTCAAAAAAAGAGTCAGACACAACTAAGCACAAGCATCTCATCTCATCTCAATGCTTAAGTTTTAATTGTATAAGATGACAAAGCCTAAAAATCTATCATAACATTTTAATCTACTTGTCATATTTTAAGACAAAAATTTTTCATTTCCTTACCATACAATCTTTAGCTTTTTAAGAGAGTTGAAATGTAATTGATAGATAATATCATGTTAGTTTTGGGTGTACAAGATAGTGATTCAACATTTAACTATATTATAAAATAATCATGCAGTACCATCACTTCATGGCAAATAGATGGAGAAACAATGGAAACAGTGAGAGAGACTTTATTTTGGGGGGCTCCAAAATCACTGCAGATGGTGACTGCAGCTATGAAATTAAAAGATGCTTTTTCCCTGGAAGAAAAGCTATGAAAAACCTAAACAGCATATTAAAAAGCAGAGACATTCCTTTGCCAACAAAGGTCTGTATAGTCAACGTTATGGTTTTTCCAGTAGTCATATATGGTTGTGAGAGCTGAATCATAAAGAAGGCTGAGCACCGAAGAACTGATGCTTTTGAACTGTGGTGTTGGAGAAGACTCTTGAGAGTCCCTTGGACAGCAAGATTAAACCAGTCAGTCCTAAAGGAAATCAGTCCTGGATATTCATTGGAAGACCTGATGCTGAAGCTGAAGCTCCAATGCTTTGGCCACTCGATGTGAAAAGATACTGATGCTGAGAAAGATTGAAGGCAGCAAGAGAAGGAGCCAGCAGAGGACGAGATGGTTGGATGGCTCACTGCCTCAGTGGACATGAGTTTGAGCAAATTCCTGGAGATGGTGAAGGACAGGGAAATCTGGCATGCTGCAGTCCATGGGGTGTCAAAGAGTCAGACACGACTGAGCAACTGAACAACAACATCACTATAAGCCTACTAACCATTTTCCCCATAAAAGATGCTATAATATTATTGGCCAGGTTCTTTATGCTTTATATTATATCCCATGACTTATTTACTTTACACTAGAAGTTTGTAATTCTTAATCCTCTTCACCTTTTTGCCCAATCTGCACTCCTCTCCTTCAGCAACCTCCCATTTTTCTCTATATCCAAGTCTGTTTTCAATTTATTTTGTTTTGTTTCTTAGATTCCAGATTTAAGTGAAATCATATGGTATTTGTCTTTATTTATAGGACTTAGTTCACTTTGCGTAATATCTTCTACATCCATCCATGTCCCTATTGGTAAGATTTCATTCTCTCTCTCTCTCTTTTTTTTTTCGGTTGAGTATTATTTCATTGTATGTATTTACCATATCTTCCTTATTCATTCATTTGTTGATGGACACTTTGGTTGCTTCCTTAGTTTGTCATTTGTAAGTAATGCTACTATGAATATTGGAGGCATGTATCTTTTCAAATTAATGATTTTGCTTTCTTGAGAAAAAAAATACCCAGAAGTGGAATTGCTAGACTGTGTGGCAGTTCTATTTTTAATTCGGTAAGGAACCTCCATACTATTTTCCAAACTGGTTGTACAAATTTTGAGTCCTACCAACAATGCACAAGGGTTCCCTTTTCTTCACATCCTCACCAATGTTTCATATTTCTTGCCTTTTTGATAATAGCCATTCTGGCAAGTATAAAGTAATATCTCACTGTGGTTTTGATTTGCATTTCCCTGATGACTATAGATGTTGGGCATCTTTTCATGTGTCAATTTGCCATACATATGTCTTCTTTGGAAAGGTGTCTATACAAGTTTCTCTTTCCATTTTTAGATTATTATTATTATTATTATTGGATGTTGCTTTGTATGAGTTTTTCCCACATTTTGAATATTAACCCCTTAATGAATGTATTACTTGCAGATATCTTCTCCCATTCAGTAGGTAACCTTACCATTTTATTCATGGTTTCTTCTGCTGTGTAAATTTTAGTTTAATGCAGTCCCATTGGTCTACTTTTGCTTTGTTTGCCTTGTCTGACGAGATGGATCCAAAAAAAGTATTGCTAAGACTGCTGTAAAAAACTCACTGCCTATGTTTTCTTCTAAAATATTATGGTTTCAGGTCTTACATTTCAACCTTTAATCCATTTCAGCTTTGTTTCTTATTATGATGTGGGAAACCAGTTCAGTTTGGTTATTTCATGTGCCAGTTTTCCTCATTGTATAGTCTTGGAAAAGACTTTATGTTTGAGTTCCCTTGTGTCCGACACTTTGTTTTTCCTTTGCTGCTTTTAAAATTCTCTTTATCTTTAACTCTTGCCATTTTAATTGTGATATGTCTTAGTTTGGGTGTCTTTGGGGATCTTGTTTGAGACTCTCTGTGCTTCCTGGACCTGGATATCTGTTTTCTTCTCTAGGTTAGGGAAGTTTCCAGCAATGATTTTGTAAAATACATTTTCCTTGCCCCTTTCTCTCTCTTCTCCTTCTGGGATCCCTGTAATATGAATGCTGGCTTTCCTGGTGTTACTTCAAAGGCCTCTTAAACTATCCTTTATTTCTGAAAAAAATTTTTCACTGTGCCAATGGATGATTAACACTATTCTACCCTCCAGGTCCCTTGGACAGCAAGGAGATCAAACCAGTCAATCTTAAAGGAAATCAACCCTGAATACGCACTGCAAGAACTGATGCTGAAGCTGAAGGTCAGTATTTTGATCACCTGATATGAAGAGCTGACTCATTGGAAAAGACCTTGATTTGGGGAAAGATTGAAGGCAGAAGGAGAAGGGGGTAACAGAGGATGAGATAGCTTTATGGCATCACTGATGCAATGGACTTCCTGGGTAAACTTCAGGAAATGGTGAGGGACAGAGAGGCCTGGCATGCCACAGTCCATGTGGTCACGAAGAGTCAGACATGTCAGAGTGACTGAACAGCAACAATCCTCCAGGTAGCTCACCCATTCTTCTGTATTACCTAATCTGTTAATTCCTTATGGTATGTTTATCTCAGTTATTGTATTATTCAGCTCTCATTGGTCCTTTTTTATTTTTTTTTCTCTTTGTTGAAATCTCACTATGTTCATCTTTTCTTTTCTCAAGTTCAGTAAGCACCTTTATGATTATTATCTTGATCTATTTATTGGCTAGATTGCTTTTCTCATTTTCTTTAGTTCTTTTTCTAAGGTTTTGTCTTGTCTTTCATTTGGAAGATGTTCCTTTCTCTCTCTGTTTATTTCTATGTATTATGTAGGTTTGTTACATCTCCCAATCTTGAAGAAGTGGTCTTATGTAGCTGTCCCCTGGGTCAAGCGCGAGGCTCCCTGCCGGCCACCAGGGCTAGGTCTCCTAGTGGTGCCCCCTGTGTCAGCAGCATTCCCTCTTCGGCTGTGGTAGAGCCAGCTACCATGGGTGGGATAGTAGGCGTAACTGGCCCCGTCCTAGCTGGCTGGACTTGCCTCCTGAATTTGTTGCAGATACTCTGGTGGGTGGTGCAGGACCCCAGCATGGCTCGTTGCATGTCTGGCACGTGCAGCTGCTACAGGCTCCCTGGCGGATGGAATAAGCCCCCGCTAGTAGACTGGTTCCAAATAGGAAAAGGAGTACGTCAAGGCTGTACATTGTCACCCTGCTGATTTAACTTATATGCAGAGTACATCATGAGAAACGCTGGGCTGGATGAAGCACAAGCTGGAATCAAGATTGCTGGGAGAAATATCAATAACCACAAATATGCAGATGACACCACCCTTATGGCAGAAAGTGAAGAGGAACTAAAAAGCCTCTTGATGAAAGTGAGGGAGGAGAGTGAAAAAGTTGGCTTAAAGCTCAACATTCAGAAAACTAAGATCATGGCATCTGGTCCCATCACCTCATGGGAAATAGATGGGGAAACAGTGGAAACTGTGTCAGACTTTATTTTTCTGGGCTCCAAAATCACTGCAGATGGTGATTGCAGCCATGAAATTAAAAGATGCTTACTCCTTGGAAGGAAAGTTATGACCAACCTAGACAGCATATTAAAAGGCAGAGACATTACTTTGCCAACAAAGGTTCGTCTAGTCAAGGCTATGGTTTTCCAGTGGTCATGTATGGATGTTGAGAGTTGGACTACAAAGAAAGCTGAGTGCTGAATAATTGATGCTTTTGAACTGTGGTGTTGGAGAAGACTCTTGAGAGTCCCTTGGACTGCAAGGAGATCCAACCAGTCCATCCAGAAGGAGGTCAGTCCTGGGTGTTCATTGGAAGGACTGATGCTGAAGCTGAAACTCCGGTACTTTGGCCACCTCATGCGAAGAGTTGACTCACTGAAAAAGACCCTGATGCTGGGAGGGATTGGGGGCAGGAGGAGAAGGGGATGACAGAGAATGAGATGGCTGGATGGTGTCACAGACTCGAAGGACATGAGTTTGAGTAAACTCTGGGAGTTGATGATGGACAGGGAGGCCTGGCGTGCTGCGATTCATGGGGTTGCAAAGAGTCGGACACGACTGAGCGACTGAACTAACTAATAGGCTAGAAGAAAATTTCCATGAGAGTTCTTGTAAGCATCAGCGTTGGCACTGGACAACTGCTACTGCTATTGTGCTTAGTTGTATCAACTCTTTTGCAGTCCCATAGACGGTAGTCCACCAGGCTCCTCAGTTCATAGGACTTCCCAGGCAAAGATACTGAAGTGGGTTGCCATTTCCTCCTCGAGGGGGTATTCCCAACCCAGGGATTGAACCTGCATCTGAGGTGTGTCTCACATTGGCCGGCAGTTTCTTTATCACTGCACCACCTGGGAAGCACAAAAAGAGCTGCCACCAATGTTTCAATCCTTAGAACTAAACAGAGTCACAGACAGACATAGAAAGCAAACTTCTGGTTACCAAAGGGGAAAGGGAAGGGAGGGATAAAGCTTGGGACTGGCAAATATAAACTACTATATATAAAATACATAAATAACAAGAACCGATTGTATAGAACAGGGAACTAGTGATACATTCAATATCTCCTAATCAACTATAATGGAAAAGAAAATGAAATATATATATAATATATATTTATCTAATACACACACACACATATATAATAACTGAATCAATTTGCTGTAGCCAGAAACTAATGCAACATTTTAAATTAACCATTCTTAAATTTTAAAATAAGAGAGCAAATAGAGTAATATACTGGGGGCTGATAATAATAACTCTTAATTAATGAGTTTTACTTTTTAATTTATCCATTCAACAAAAGTTTATCTAATACAGAGTAGGCAATTCATTATATGGCAGAGGAATGCTAGGGGATTTCGTATTTACTAGGTCTATTAGAAAGACATTTTAGCTCTGTTTCACATGAAATGTTGTCCCACAACTACTACCCAAAGGATAACATCACATTCACATCTCATTACAGAAATTTACGAGATTGGAAATGACTTCTTCATAGATGAAACCATGTGTGTACATCTATTTATTTTCATCATGTGAATATAAAATCCACAGCATTTCTGCTAAAGAAAAAGGTAAGCCCAAGCATTAACCTGTCCATATAGTTACTGTAGGTGCGTGCTAAGTTGCTTCAGTTATGTCCGACTCTTTGCGACCCTATGGACTATAGCCCGCCAGGGTCCTCTATCCACGGGAGTCTCCAGGTAAGAATACTGGCATGGGCTTCCATGTCCTCCTCCAGGGGTTCTTCTCCCACCCAGGGATCAAACCCACGTCTACTACGACTCCTGCATTGTAGGTAGTTTCCTTACCACTGAGCCACCGGGGAAGCCCCGTATGATTACTATATAAGGATAATTAAGCCAGTGTGTTCTTTTACAACACATGCTTCTGTAAGTTGAATGAGTACACGTGCAATTGGTAAATGCAGGGTGATGTCAGTGCAATATGAAGTCATGTAGATCCCTATAAAATTTTTCCTAGCACATGAATCTGTAAGCTATCATGGATTGCTAGAACAGTTAAGGTACCAGACCACATAGGGATATAGTGCCATCCAAAAAACTCACTCATTCTAAAATGGAGCAGGATCCTTTGGTTCTTGCTCCCCATCCCCTGTCCTCAGCCTGCCTTTTATCTATGGAAAAAACTTTAGCCAAAGAAGAAGTTTAATCAGAGAAGTGAGAAAATGCTGAAACAAAAGAAAACAGTCAAGAGAGACCAAATAATAATAATGTAGTCAGTAAGCAAAGTCAAATACTTTTAGTTCCTTCTCAAGGGCTATAGATAATATTCTGAACATATCCTGTGAGCTGTCTTATAAGTACTGAAACCCCGCCAAGTGGGAAAAATTAACTATGTGATGATCAGACTATAGCCATGACAAAGCTGCCACAATTCCGATAATTAGCCTTAAAGAAATAGGAAAAAACCAACCCTGGACTTGACTATCTAAAGCAATCAAGATGATGCTGGTCAGACTACCAATGACAGATTTCAAGACAACTGTCAGAGCTGACTATGCTGCCTCTACATGTAGCACCCTTCCTCTGTCTGGGGGAGCTGGCCTTTGGACAGACATCTGCCCTGTGCCTCAGCACCCCTCTTTCCTGGTTGCAGACATCTAGAATAGACCAAAGTTTCCTATCCACCAACCTGGCCTCTTTATTGGCTTTTGAGCAACAAGCAACTAACCCTGCTTTCGGTAACAATTCCTCATTCTTTCTCTTGGATCAGGTTGAGCATATGTTCAGGTTTTGAAGAAGATAATTGGTATGTAACCTCTGAAAAGTTGATAATTTCCTTCAACCATCTAAATCTAGAGCACATACCACTTTTAACTACAGTCAGAAATATTGGCTCTTCTCCCACAAATTTTATTTCAATGATGCATCTTGCTTTAATTTTAATTACTCTTCTGCATGTGCTGGATCTATATTTGTCACTGACAATAAATTATTAATAAACAGTGAGTCAGGATATAGCAGCTTCTTGGTTAGTTGTTTCATCCATGTGTTTGCAATGTGCTAGGTCACACGATTTGCAGGATGTTTGTATAGCCACTGGGGAGCCATGAACAATGGAACTGTTGGAAATATCTGGCTTCATTTTGTACTACAGAAAATGAAATATTCTAAGGACAACTGTGTGATATAAGCAACAGCTGGAACAACTATGTCCTAGAAATGGGAGACTTGGATTCCTTTGTTATCAACCAACTAAAATAAATATAACGCTCTTTCCCAAGTTGAATATTTAAAGTTCATTTTCATAAGATTTAGAGTAAATTTTACAGTACAGTTGACACAGTATATTTCTACTTATTTTATTATGTGTGCATACATAGCCTACTTACTGCAAAATACATAATAAAGGCTAATTTTAAGAAACCACAAAGGAACACTGACTTCCAGGTCGTGCGCCTTAAATACAATTTTCTACTAAAACCAAGATTCTTTTGGGAAAATGTTGATTACAGATCTGGGGCAGGAAACATTGGCTAATGTTTCAGGTCAAGTTGAGCCTGAGATATCTTTGTATTGAATGCAAGAAAGCTGTTAAATATTAGTGGAATCTTGGCAGAATGAAATGGGTGCCAACTTGAAGGGACTACTACGGTTCAAATGTGGGACAATTAAACATCAGAAAGAATAGTGATTGAAATAACTGAAGCATGTCACTTACATAAAACTTCATAGGTTCTATTAATGTTAAAAAACTTTCATATTTTTAGAGTTTGCTATGGTGAAAATTCAAAGCTTTGAATATTGATAAATATAATAAAAGACTCTAGTGTTTATTCTACCCTTTTTTTGTGGACATATTTCAGGCTAACCAAATAGTTAATGGAAGGAATATGTTTTTTGTTTTTATTTTAACAGAAGAATCACAGTTAATGAAAAGATAAGAAATTATAAAAGTAAAATGTTCTCATTTTCAGGCACCAAGGGAAACAATGGATATATACATCAATAATCAATGGCTGCTAAATCATTAAGAAACACGTTGATGGGAAAATCTAAAAAAGAGCTAGGATGACTTTACATGAAAGTGAAAATGGTAGTCTCTCAGTCGTTTCTGACTCTTTGTGATCCTATGGACTGTAGCCTGCCAGGCTCCTCTGTCCATGGAATTCTCCAGGCAAGAATACTGGAGTGGGTAGCCATTCTCTTCTCCAGGGGAGCTTCCCAACCCAGGAATCAAACCTTGGTCTCCTGCATATCAGGCAGATTCTTTACTGTCTGAGCCAACAGGGAAGCCCCAACTTTACCTGAAACCACTGATAAATTTTAGCATCACTGAAAGTGAATATCCACTCTTGTAGTACTTCCCAGTGTGAAACAATAAGAAATAAATAGCACTCTGGGACTTCCAGAGTGATAAGTCCAGTGGATAAGACTCCATGTCTCCAATGCAAGCAGCCTGGGTTCAACTCCTAATCAGGGAACTAGATGCCATATGCTACAAGTTAAGAACCAGCACAGCCAAATAAATAAATGAAATTTATTAAAAAAAATAATAAACTGCATTCCAGACGAAATGTTCTTGCTAAAATGCAATCAAGCCTCTAAGCACTTTACAGGAAACACAAGGAAGAGGGGATCATTTTAAATGACTCTGTGAAGATTCAGTAATTCAAATTAAGAATCAGAGAGGTTCTTGAAAAACAATATCCCAGTTTCCACTTGTAAAGGGCACAAAAAATGAGGGGAAGCTAGTATAAATATTTAAATTTAAATACAAAATTTTAAATAAATAAAATTTTAATTTTTAGTATATATATATCACATTATAATTATATACATATATAATAGGTGTTGAATCAAGTCAATCAACAACTGTGGTGTTGGCGAAGACTCTTAAGAGTTCCATGGACTGCAAAGAGATACAACCATTGCACCCTAAAGGAAATCAGTCCTGAATATTCATTGGAAAGACTGATGTTGAAGATGAAACTCCAACACTTTGACCACCTAATGAGAAGAACTGACTCATTAGAAAAGACCCTGATGCTGGCAAAGATTGAAGGCAGAAGGAGAAGGAGATGACACAGGATGAGATGGTTGGATGGCATCACTGACTCAATGGACATGAGTTTGAGTAAGCTCTGGGAGATGGTGATGGACAGGGAAGCCTGGTGTGTTGCAGTCCATGGGGTCGCAAAGACTCGGACACAACTGAGTGACTGAGCTGAACTGAACTGAAGATATATATTAATGAATGGAAATTAGATACCCTGTTTGGATCCTGACTAGAACAAACTAACTACTGAAAAGCAAAACAAAGCACTTTTTTATACAACTGGGGAAAACGTGATACATTTTAGATAAATTAAGAAATTACTTAATTGTTTATTTTGTTGGATGTGATAATGATATTGTGGTTGTGCTTTTGTGTATCTGTGTGTGTGTGTCACTCAGTCATGGCAGATTCTTTGTGACCCTGTGGACTATAGTCACCAGGCTTCTCTCCATGGAATTCTCCAGGCAAGAATATTGGAGAGGGTTGCCATTTCCTATTCCATATGTTTTGTAAGCATTCTTATCTATCAGAGACTTAAGTATTGCAGATGAAATACTTTGATATCTGGGATTTGCTTTTTAATAGTTCAGGAAAACATCTCAGTGATAAATAAGAAATTCAGGATATTGATAATTATTGGAGTGATGGGTTAAGGATTTAAATATATAACTGCACTTTCTAAATGTTTGAAAAACTTTTGCAATATACAATTAATAGTATAAAAGAAAATAAATAAGGTATCATTCGAGAAATATAGAATGCCTAGAAGTAAATAGCAGTATATTTGAAAATTTTAATGAATGCTAAATGTAGTCATTAAGGTACGTGTAATGGATACTTCTTTTAATGTTAGAAACAGCATGAGAATTCTGCTAAAAGAAAACATTGAGGTCATTCAGTTCAGTTCAGTTCAGTCGCTCAGTCCAGTATTCTTGCCTGGAAAATTCCATGGACGGAGGAGCCTGGTAGGCTACAGTCCATGGGGTCTCAAAGAGTGGGACATGACTGAGTGACTTCACTTTCACTTTTCACTTTCATGCATTTGAGAAGGAAATGGCAACCTACTCCAGTATTCTTTTTTTTTTTTTTTTAGAAAGAAAATCACTTTATTCTAATTAAATCACAAACAATAACATCAGAAAAGCATGCTTAAGAGGCCACAGCCACCTCTCTGCCCAATCCCAAGCTCAAGTATTCTTGCCTGGAGGATCCCAGGGACAGAGGAGCCTGGTGGGCTGCCGTCTATGGGGTCGCACAGAGTCGGGTACGACTGAAGCGACTTAGCCTCGGCCTCAGCCTCAGTAGCTCAGTCATGTCTGACTCTTTGTGACCCCATGAATCACAGCCCGCAAGACCTCCCTGTCCATCACCAACTCCCGGAGTCCACCCAAACTCATGTCCATCGAGTCGGTGATGTCATCCACATCTCATCCTCTGTCGTCCCCTTCTCCTCCTGCCCTCAATCTTTCCCAGCATCAGGGTCTTTTCAATGAGTGAGCTCTTCGCATCAGGTGGCCAAAGTATTGGAGTTTCGCTTCAACATCAGTCCTTCCAATGAACACCCAGGACTGATCTCCTTTAAGATGGACTGGTCCGATCTCCTTGCAGTCCAAGGGACTCTCAAGAGTCTTCTCCAACACCACAGTTCAAAAGCATGAGTTCTTCTGTGCTCAGCTTTCTTTATAGTTCAACTCTCACATCCATACATAACCACTGAAAAAACCATAGCCTTGACTAGATGGACCTTTGTTGGCAAAGTAATGTCTCTGCTTCTTAATATGCAGTCTAGGTTGGTCATAACTTTCCTTCCAAGGAGTAAGTGTCTTTTAATTTCATGGCTGTGGTCACCATCTGCAGTGATTTTGGAGCCCAGAAAAATAAAGTAAGCCACTGTTTCCACTGTTTCCCCATCTATTTGCCATGAAGTGATGGGACCAGATGCCATGATCTTAGTTTTCTGAATGTTGAACTTTACCTAAGAGAATGTACAATATCAATATATAGAATGATGATAGATTTAATAATCACTTAAGAATTTAAGGGCACGATTCACTGACGAGCCTTGTAGTCATATTCTGGCTTTGGTTAGTTTCCAATCAAGCTGAATATTCACAACTTTCCTCTAGGAATCCATCACAGTGGGTGGTGAGACTATGGGAAAAGTCACAGACTATGTAATTTCCCCCACCTTGAGCCATAGAGTGAGAGAAAGAAAGGCCAGTTAAATCTTTTCATTTTCAGTGTGTGAAAAAAGGATCTGAATCTCTGGGAGAGATTATTAGTGGGGTTTAATCTCATGAATGAGATTACCGTCCTTATAAAAGAGGCCTGTGTATGAACAGTGCAAGAAGCTGGCAGTTGGAATCCCGGAAGATGTGCTTCCCAGGGAGTTCAGTGGTAAAGAATCCACCTGCCAATGCAAGAGACATGGGTTCAATCCCCAGGTTGGGAAGATCCCCTGGAGTAGGAAATGGCAACCCACTCCAATATTCTTGCCCAGAAAATTGTATGGACATAGAAGAGCTTGGCAGGCTACAGTCCATGGGGTTGCAAAAAGAGTTGGAGCAGGAACATCACCCCATAATAACTGTGCTGGCAACATGATCTGGGACTTCTAGTCACCAAAACTGTGAGAGACACATTTTGGTTTTTTTAAGCCTAGTCTAGTCCAAGCCTGATGCTAGGAAAGATTGAAGGTGGGAGGAGAAGGGGACGACAGAGAATGAGATGGTCGGATGGCATCACCGCCTCAATGGACATAAGTGAGTAAACTCCGGGACTTGGTGATGGATAGGGAGGCCTGGCATGCTGCAGTCCACGGGGTCGCAAAGAGTTGGACATGACTGAGCAACTGAACTGAACTGAGTCCATGATATTTTGTTATAGTAGCCCTAAGAGTCCAAGAGAGTGGCCATTATTAATGAACCCATGATGTAATATTCTCTATCAAAGAAATGTATTTACTCAGTTCATTGGAAAGGTTTAAAAGCAATGACCAACTCAGAAGCAGTGGTTATCACAAATACCTAGGTTTTAATCACTGTTGTGGACAAACCCTAAGGGGACCCTAAATAAGTCACATCCTTGTATAGCCTCAATACCTTGAGTGCAAGCATTTGTGCTTCTAACCAGTAGGATGGACAAAGATGAGGGAATGCCATTCTCATGATTACACTACATCATATAAATTCCATGCTATCTGACTTTAGTAAGAGAGATGCCCTGTGGCCTTGAAGAAGAAAGCTTCTGTGGGGTGACAATTCATAGAGAAGACCATGCAGCAGGGAACTGTAGGTGATCTCCAGCCAAGAGCAAGTAAAAAGGTGGGCCCTTTGTCACACAGCCACAAGAGAATGAGTTCTGCAGACAACCTAAACGAGCTTTAAAGCAAATTCTTCCTTAGACAGGTCCCTAAATAAGAGGATCTGTGTGTGTGCTCACTTGCTTCAGTCATGTCCGTCTGTTGGCGATTCCATGGACTGTAGCCTCCAGGCTCCTCTCTCTGTGGGATTCTCCAGGTGAGAATACTGGAGTGGGTTGCCATGCCCTCCTCCAGGGCATCTTCCTGACCCAGGGATCGAACCCATGTCTCCTGCATTGCTGGCAGATTCTTCACCACTGAGGCACCATGGAAGCCCAAACAAGAGTACAACTCAGTTAAATCCTGGAGTTCCAACTTGTGATAGCACAAGCAGAAGACTCAGTTAAGTCATACCAATTCCTGACCTACAAAACTGTAAGGTTTAATTTTTACATTCATATATTTGCATATGTATATATATATTATATATGTGTGTGTGTGTGTCTTTTAAGTCACTGTGAAAGTGAAAGTGAAGTAGCTCAGTCGTGTCCAACTCTTTGCGACCCCATGGGCTGTAGCCTACCATGCTCCTCTATCCATGGGATTTTCCAGGCAAGAGTACTGGAGTGGGTTGCCTTTTAAATCACTAGTTTGTAGTAATTTGTTACATACAAATGGAAAACTAGTATAGACCTTCAGTACTTTTTCTCACTAAGAGGCATCAGGGATCCATGAAGGAATGACTATGTTTAATGTTTGGGTCAGAAAATATACTAGGTAAGGCTAGAGCATGTCATCATACCAGGAAGAAAAGCATCCTCAAAGACTATGGTGGTTTTGTTAAAAAGTCCACATGGACCAACCTGAAGGAGTTCCCACTGCCTAGTTATGAAGAAATTTGATATAAAGGATAATAATGACAGTTAATTACTGAAATTTGTTACATTCTAGGGGTTCAAAATTCCCTGACAAAAGATTCTTAGTACTTTTGGAAGTTAGTGTGGAATCATCTCATTTTCCTAAAAATGATTACAGAACAGAAAAAGGCATCTATATTATCTTTACTAACTGAATCATTGTCAACTGCTGCTAAACAAAAAACCCCAAAAAACAACTAAGTGAAAAGCTGGTGACATCTTTACCATAGGATAAGACTGACACCTAAAGTCACTTATCAATCTTAATTAACATCACTTGAAAGACAATCAGACATGATGTCCTTCCTTACTCGTTGCAATATAAAGCTCAGAATCACCACCTGTGAAATGCTCTTGCCAAGTTTGTAACATGGATCCCCTCAAGCCCAAATCTGTCATGCTGTTAAACTTTTATTTTGTGATAGCAGACATTCAAAAAAGTTGCACAAACAGGACAAAGAAATTGCATATTCCTTTTTTCCAACTCCTCAAATCTGAAGATTTATGGCATTTATTTTATTTTCCACTTGCTCCTTGTCTTCTTCCTTCTCACTCTGACTGTATATGTGTGCATAAATATATATATATTGACATATTAAAATATATGTATTTTTCTGAACATTTTGAGAAATGTTGTAGATATGACAGTACATCTAAACTCTTAAGTATGTATTTTTTAAAAACTAGGACAATCTCTTACTTAACCACAGTTAAATGATGAAAGCAAGGAGATAATTATAATATAAAGTATGACTTTTTTAATATAGACCTTATCAAATTTTGTCACTTATCACAATGTCTTTTATAGCAAAATAAAATTTCTCATTATGCATTGCTTTTCATTTTTGTGCCTCTTTAATGGACGGAGGAGCCTGATAGGCTACAGTCCATGGGGTCTCAAAGAGTCGGACACAACTGAGCGACTTCACTCACTCACTCACTCAACATCTTTCAGTCTATCACAGTTCCTCAGTCTTTGTCTTTTACGATACTAGCATTTTTGAAAAGTACAGCTGACTTGTATTTTATTTTCCTTTGTGTTCTATCTGTGGATTTGGGTACCTTCAATTATATGGGAAATACAGGAAATAAAAGAACATATTTTTTTTTTAATTCCACAGAATATGAGAAATTCCACAAAAGACCTGGTTTCTTCAACAAATAAATGACAATAGAAAAGGGTAATTATTATGAATTTTAAAAACTTAGGAAATATTTCCTAATGCTATATGTAGAATTGGTTTGGACTTTAATTTTAACTAGCCAATTTTAAAGTACATATGTGCAACAGTAAGAGAAATTTGAAACTGGATATTAGATGACAAAGAATGCATTAAGTTTTAGGTATGATAACACTGTCCTTATATTTTTTAAAAATAGTTCTTATCCCTTGGAGATACATGTGCCTTATTTACGGTTAATATGCAGACATGTCTGATGTTTGTTTAAAAAAAATCTAGTCAAGGTTGAAAGCAGTAGGCATAAATTGTTGCTGCTGTCCAATCTGTCAGTCGTGTCTGACTCTTTGCAACCCCACAGCATGTAGCAGTCAGGACTCCTTGTTGCCAGGCATAGATAAACGCTGTTAAATGTTGCTTAATTGCTTAGAGTGACAGGTACTTGGGAGTCTGTTATACCATTCTTTTATTTTTGTATATATTTGGAAGTTTCCATAGTTAAAAGTTAAAAACAAACGGCTGAATGCCTTACCATGAGCCTACTAAGGGATCAAAGTCCTTGAGCTTGTGACATGCGGGTTATCTGATGCCTGCATGCTGTTCTTCAGCTATTTCCAACTCTTTGTGACCCTGTGGACTGTAGCTTACCAGGCTCCTCTATCCTGAAACATGCTAAGACTGATGCTAAGACTGAAACATACATATAATTCTCCCAGGAGGTCATAGTTATAAACAGTAAAATTTAGTTCTTGGGTCATCAGTGGTAAGGATCTGATGGTAGCACCCCAAATCTAATATATTCAGAGTGGGTTCATGTGAAAATTAAATGAATTTTTATGTGTAATTGTGTTGCATGGTGTGCTCTTAATAGCTCATTCATGCCGCTGAGATATGGCTGCCACATTAATATAATTATGATTAACTTTAAGGACACCCAAATGTTCTGTTTCTCTCATTTCCTCTTGTTGTTCATACTCAATTCTTTTGGTTCTGCCCTCTTCTTATTGGTGACCTGGTTGAAAGGAATGTCTGGACTTGATTTTGTCCCTGAATCACCTTTAATTACATTATTTGTCCTTTGAGTGAAAGTCTTTCTTGTTCCTTTATTTAGCCAGACTTTCAAAATACATTAATCTAGGCCAGGTACAAACACTGGGTTCCCGTCTATCCATAAAAGGGGATCTAACAATGAAAACAAAGTACTATGAAAACAATCTAGTAGATTTGTTTTCTCCATTTTAACTTTCAAGTATTTGAAAGTTAGAATAATAGAATTATTAAAACTTTGGTACCAAAGGAAGAAAACTATAGCAGACACAAGGATGGTTTATACAATATCAGAAGGTAGAAGTTATTATTTATAGTATATTCAACTGGATCAATGTTTAATGTGATTTTAAAAAGCTAATGCTCCCTGCCTGTCTTCTTATTTTTTTTTTCTTAGATTGAAACATAATCAATCAGCCCATCAACAGCTATTCTAAACAACTAATTTAGATCTCTTGCTGTTTAGATTTAGGATTGTGGACTTGAAGACAGAGAAAGAACCAGAACTTGGATGCGAGAAAGGGCTACAACTGAGGATGAAGTAAGACAAGACAAGTGGCAGAGTGTTGACGATGAAACCCACACCTATAACTGCCCGCCCTCCGTGCTGTTTACCTTCTCCTGGTCACAGACAATGGGCAGCACACAGAGGCCGCTGTTTGACCGCATACTTAATGGGCAGCTTAACAGTGTTCTTATTGAAATGAATAAAGTACGTCAAAGCTTATTATTATTTTATAAGCTCGGTGACATCACTAAATGAAATGAAACTAGACCAAGTAATCAAAAGATGTTGCCTCTACCCAGTTTAATTGAAATACTGCTGTATTCTTTGCTTTCCACATTACTGAAATCCACACAAGTTAAAAAGGATAATGGTGGAGTCTTTTCATCATGGGCCTGATTTCCCTCACAGATTCCTAAGGAATTCCTTGGCAGCCCCTTAAAGGAAGGTTGTAGAGAACCTTCCACAAGAGAGAAGCAGTGGTAACCCAAAGTAAAAGTGACTTTTTTAGTTTCATCATGCCCTAACAGAGACTATCATGAAGACCTACTGACTTAGAGGATGTTTAGTACAATAGCATTACTTTTTTACTTTTGAGGGTCTATGACTATAGAAAATGGGGCTGTCTGTTGCTTTTTCTAATAAATGAAATGTCCTGCAATTGTTCAAATGCTTTTCTTCTCACTGAGCATAGATTGAGGCTACAGGGGACAACTGAAGTACAGTACTATTTATTTCTTTGGCTGTACAGCAGGAAATTGTATTGATAAGACTTTAAACTGATGACCAATAATGAAATGAGTGATGTGCATTTTCTATTTTAAATTAATTTATTTTTTATTGAAGGACAATTGCTTTTCATAATTTTGCTGTTTTTTTGTCAAAGCTCAACATGAATCAGCCATAGGTACACATATATTCCCTCCCTTTTGAACCTCCCTCCCATCTCCCTCCCATCCCACCCCTCTAGGTTGATACAGAGACCCTGTTTGAGTTTCCTGAGCCTTACAGCACATTCCCGTTGGCTATCTATTTTACATATGGTAATGTAAGTTTCCATGTTACTCTTTCCATACATCTCACCCTCTCCTCCCCTCTCCCCATGTCCATAAGTCTGTTCTTTATGTCTGAGGCTTTCTTCCTAGGAGAGCACTGAATTTTCACTAGTGCTATGATGGCTTTTTCTAATATTGCACTGCATATCTCTATGAATAAAGTATGCTGCAAAAATGCTCGCATGTTGGTTTCACCGGGTGGGGTGGGTAAGGAATATAGCCGTTAGTAGATAATTTTAAACCCACACTGATCTGTCATAGGCAGGAAAATATTTTGATGACTAACTGTGGTTATCTTGACTAAGCATCTCCTTATTTATTAACTTTCTAACTAGTCTCTTTAACAATATTAAATTAACTTTGAGATCCTCTTACCATGACAAGTAAGTGGTTAATGTGTTTTTCCAAAACTCTGTGGGAAGTTGTAATTGTCTGTGAAGGATTTTCCTAAATGTTGAAATGCCCTCCCTGGTTCCCAATGACTAAGTTCCAATTTGGCTTCAACTTTTATAGCAAGACTTTGGAAAACCATTATTCCCAGAGAAACATCTTGTGCTTAACTAACATTTCTACAAAACTAAAGGTAGAACAAAGATAACTGAAACCCAATGCTCTCAACATTTAGACCATATGTGGTTCAGGCTGGAGTGACATGTATTTCTCACTCTTAGCAGTAAAATTTAAAGTAAGTGAACAAACCAGGCACCTTCAGCTCTTCTAAGTCAGGGAATCAGGCTAGGAATGTGTCAGTGAGACAAGGCTTAGTTCTGGCCAAAGTCTGGAAAGAGTTGAGAGTCAATATAACAGTGTGAGCGTCTGGGGCTGGGTCCAACTCTGACTTAAAACAGGAAATGTGTGCTCTGAAGCCATTCGGTCAGACCTAGTTGGGTCTGAGACGTGCAGAAATCACAAAAGGTACTTGAGGCTTTATAGCTCCAACTGTTAAATTTAACATTAAGCCTCTCTTTCCTGCTTTCTGACCTAATAGGAATTCTCGCCCTTAGTTGTGTTTAAATGCTACCAAGTGTATTTTGGCTTTTGGTAAGTAGAAAAGCAGAAGTCTACCACGTGTGCCCTGTCTCTGAATTTGAGACTGCAATGATATCATGACTAAAGGGAACACCATTAATCACATGGGGCAGGCTAGAAAAATCCGGCAAGGAGACTATTTTTGTGTAATAAAATCCAGACTAAAATTAAAATGGTGAGAGGAAAATGCTGAAAGAAAAAAAAAGTCTTCAGGTATACTTTAGCACTTGGAAATATTTAAACTGAGATATTTAAAATGTATTCACATATGTGTATATTGTACACATGGAAAATATATACACATATGCAATATACATGTATCTAATATATACATAAAATATTATTGCTTTATACTTACTACAACTTTGTACATAATATTTACATATTTTTAAAAATTTAAGTAAATTTTAAGTTTAGAGAAGTGCATTTTGCTTTAATTTTAAAAGATGCTTATTCTTATTTTTAATAATCCATCTGTAATTAGAGATACTACATTTAAAATAGTCAACTCTTAGGACTTCCCTGGTGGTCCAATGAATGACTCTGTGCTGCTTATTCAAGGGGCAAGGGTTCAATCCCTGGTCAGGGAACTAAGATCCCACGTGCTGTGCAGCATGGCCAAAAGATTTAAAAAAATTAGTCAGCTTCCCACTTTATTAAGTTTAAGGATGAAACAGAAACTATGTATGCAGAAGCAGTAGCAGTGATAAAAGTTGAAAGTAAAGTGGCTTTGATGGTAAATTCCAGACAGCTTTCTCCCAAAGAAGTGAGTAAAAAGTGAAAGTATTAGTTGCTTGGTCATGTCCTACTCTTTGTGACCCCATTGACTGTAGCCTGCCAGGCTCCTCCTTCATGGAATGCTCCAGTTAAGAATACTGGAGTGGGTAGCCATTCCCTTCTCCAGGGGATCTTCCTAACCCAGAGACTGAACCCGAGTCTACTGCATGCAGGCAGATTCTTTACCATCTGAGTCACCAGGGAAGCCCCCAAATTCTAATGCAAATCATTATGATTTGTTTTCTCTGTAATTTAAAAGAATGACTTAATAAGGACATAAAGTAGAAAACTTTCTTCATGTACATGAGCCAATATTATACAGAAAAAGAAACATTACATTCTGTGAATGAGACAAAAATCCTGAAACATGATTTTATTGAGCTGAAAACTTAAGATCACAGAGCTAACTAGTTCTTCCAATAAAAATGAGCAAAACACTAAAATTTGAAATATTTGTTTTCTTTTACAGACAGCTTTGTTTATAGAAACATAACATCTTAAGCTTTCTTCAGTGTTCAGGTCCCAGAATAGTTGAAGCATCATTACTTCTATGAACATTTATAATTTCTAGCAGAGATCATTAGTATTCTATGGTTTTTAGTTAGTTTGGACAAAGTTGATCATCTCTAAAATTCATTAGTCAAATCCAGAACAAAATTTAAAAAACAAGTCAACCATGCCATATTCCAGTTAATTCTATCATGTAAGCTCATTAAAGGAAGTGAAAACCATGATTTCACATTTCACTGAGATGAAGCTTAGTTTCATTGCAAGGTGGCCATAAAACATGATACATCTTAATACATTTTAAATGCATTCATCCACACTTCCAATTATTTAGCAAGGCATTCTACTGGGGGTTTGTGAGCAGTTTAGCTAAAATAAGCAAAACCACGTTCCATAAAATCACAGATGTTGTGTCTTGAGTGACTTGAAGAAATTTGCAAGTTATTCTGACAAATGAGAGAACTTATTACCATTTTACCCTCATTCGTCGCCTTAGAGATAAGGTGTGACATGGGGGTGGGAATGGGAAGCAATATGGTGGAAGGGAGAAGGGAAGTGGGATGGAAAGAATCAAAATGTGCAAAACTAGAATAATTCAGAGATGGAAGGCAATCAGTGTTTTGTTCGTTGATTTAGATCTGTCCAGTGTGATAAGTCTTTATTTCAATATTTCTTTTAATTGCTTGTTTCTTATTTTAGATCTGTGGAAGCTCATTCAGGAGTTCTTATATTATTTACCATAAAAGTAGTCATTCAATACACACACCAAAATGGAGAACTGGTACTCAGACAGATACATGTATCCACGTGTTCATCATAGCATTATTCACAGTAACCTAAAGGTGAAAACAGCCACTGTATAAACGGATAAACAAACGGACAAATGATGGTGTTAACTGCTAACTCGCTTCAGTCGTGTCCGACTCTGGGTGACCCCATAGACGGTAGCCCACCAGGTTTCCCCATCCCTGGGATTCTCCAGGCAAAAACACTGGAGTGGGTTGCCATTTCCTTCTCCAACGCATGAAAGTGAAAAGTACCAACACTACACTACTTTAAATACAACCAACGAGACAGGAACTCAAATCATAAAATACGTATACACACAATAGAACATTATCCATCCATAAAAAAGAAGTCCTGGTAATGCACTTATCATATACCATGGATATATCCAAAAAAGTGGATGTATCAAAAAATACAAAGTAACATGCGATTTTATTTATGTAAAATATCCAAAAAAGAAGCAAATTCTTGGGGACAAAAGGCAGTGGTTGCCAGGGGTAGAAAATGGGGATATGGAAGCAACTTCTTAATGGGTATAGACTTTTCTTTTGGGGTGATGAAAATATTTTAGAAGTGGATAGAGGTAGTGATAGTACAACATCATTAGTGTCCTAAATATTACTGGATTGTTCACTTTAAAATGGCTAATTTTATATTATGTGAAATTTTACCTGTTAAAATGTTCTTTAACTATTTTTTAAAGTAATGCTTCTAGTTAGTAAGATGCAAAGTATATTAGCTATTGTAAAGGAAAAGAAATATTGCCTGTCATAGAAAATACATAATTATTAAAAATTTTTAACAATTTGTAGAGCACTTAATATACATGCCTATGAGCATACCAAAACATCTTCAAGAAAACTATGTATTCTCAATAGGACCTGGGGAGCTAAAGCCATCAATATATACTTTATGTTTTCAATGATGTAATTTAACAGCCTTCTAGTACAAGTGACTCTACAGTATTGTAATTTTTTTATATTAATACCTTTAATTTTGTAAAATATTTAATCCCTCTAGTATTGAATTCCTGTGACTATAAATGGAAGGGGTTGACTTGACAGTGGCTGTGAACCAGGGACCTACAATAGAAATATTCATGTATACACTCTGTTCTAAATCTTGTGAATCAGAAACAAGGGATCAGTGTCTTGGCAGGCATGTTTTAAAAAGTTTAAAAAAGTCAACCACGTGATATTCCAATTATTTCTATCATATAAGTTCATTAAAGGAAGTGGAATCTCTACTCACATTTTGATTATTAACTATGAGATCCAATGGTCTCTAATGTCCTTTATTTTTCATATTTCATATTGAAAATAACATATTTATGACCAAATTAGAGTCAACACTACTGGCAGACTTTCACACATTCAAAATATAATCAGAAATATCTTCTCAATAATACTATATTTTGTTTTACATGATTAACTATAGAAATTGCCTACCAATTTTAATTTTGCATGTGTAGATAAACCTTATATTTTAAGTGTTGGATTTTACTTTTATTTTAGGATATATATATATATATATATATATATATATATGTATACATATATGACATTTACTAAGTATAAGTAAATTTACTAAGTATAAGTATAAAGAATCTACTGCTTGCAATTATTGCAAAATTTCTATTTTCCCATAGACTATTCACTGAAGAATGCAATAATTACTCATAAAACTACACAAAGAAGTTGTATTTCTGTGGGTAGCCACAAAAATAGGCAATCAGACAGTCACTTATTGCAACAGTTTTTGACGAAGAGCATTCTGAAGACTATAGAAGCCAACCACAAGACTTAGAAATTACCCCAAACACTAATATTGAACCAGAATGGAAAGATAATAGATAACATATGAAACTTAACGACCAAAAACAAGCCATAGACTTCTAATTTTGAATCACTCCAAAGACCTTCCCAAAATGAATGAGATGGCTGGATAGCATCACCGACTCGATGGGCATGGGTTTGGGTAGATTCTGGGAGTTGGTGATGGACAGGGAGGCCTGGTGTGCTGCGATTCATGGGGTCGCAAAGAGTCGGACACAACTGAGAAACTGAACTGAATTGACTGAATCATCAAGGAAGGAGAATGACAACATACACAACTCAAACATAAACATATTTGGTATTTCTGATTTGAAGTATTTTCTCATATTCTTAAAAGCCTGTTTAAGTGTTATGGAGTATAGTGGAATATAGTGTATCATTTTCTTCTGTTCCATGATTATTTTGGGGGGAGTGGAGGATTGCCCTGTCTTGAGACATGCTTCCTATATCAGTTCTGGGCTTTTTTATATGATTTCCTTAAAGGGTAATGTCAGGGGGAAGGAAGTTGCATGCTGTTTCTTATTTGTTAGTACTGGAGAACTAACTTTTCCCTCTTTCTCTATGTGGCCACATTACTACAGGATATCACCACTTCTTATATATGAATCTTCCCTAGAAGCAATCCTTTTCCAAAACTATGATTTATGGTTCCACTTACTTTAAGTACCTTCCCCAAGCAATGAAGTCCCAAACTGTTTTCAGAACATTGGCACTTAGCATTGGTATTGGAGTTTCTCTATTCTGAGAAAAATTGTGTGTGTCCTTCACCTAAGTTCTCTGTATCCTTTGGCTCTTTTTCATTAACTGTCTGTGGGATTTCCCAGGCAAGAATATTGGAGTGTGTAGCCGTTTCCTTCTCCAGGGGATGTTCCCAACCAGGGGATCGAATCCTCACCTTCTGCATTGGCAGGTGGAGTCTTTACCACTGAACCACAGGGAAGCCTGTTCTTAAGCTTTCCCTTCCTCTGTTTTTGCACTGGAGTTCTGCTGGAATTTGGTTTATATCAACAGTTATAGATAATCTGACGTTTGTGAAATTCTGTAGGTCCTGACAGTGTGGAAAGCATAAGCTGAGTTCATTGTGATAGAGGACATGTTGAGGCAGGGAGGGGGTTCAAATTAAGTAAAAAAAAAAAAGAAGAAGAAGAAGGATTGAATCTCTGGCCCCATTACCAAAGTCACCGTGGTTGGGTAGAACCCAGATCCCTGTGTCCACTCTGCAACTACAAATCTTCAAGAACCCCCCTCTTGCCCTCAGTTAAAAGCAACGCCTGCATATCATTGTGCTAATATCATGGCAGCAACATGCTAAACTTCCTTCTAAGAAAGGTTATAAAATCTATTCCTTCCTTTGGCCTAATATACATTCAAAATATATTAAGTGGAAAAGTTGAAACGTATAATTTTTTGAAATGTATAATTTCACAGCTGTTCAATGATATCAAAGATCCCAACAATTTTCACTTTGGAAAGACAAATGTTAGAAATTTATTTCAGTTGTTTTTCCTGTTTGTTGTATAAAATATTTAATATTGACCTTAAGCTTCATTCATCTGCCACAAAACAACTTGGCAATTATTAGGGATTTCCAACATTGCTAGTTAGCTGTGTTATTAAAGAAGTACTACTTAAACATGATGATGAGCAAAAAGATTTTCATCACTGGTGTTATAGAAACAATGATTATATGAAATATTTGATATGTTGGTATTCAGTTGCTAGGCTCTGTCTGACTCTTTGTGACCCCATGAACTGCAGCACACCAGGCTTCTCTTTCCTTCATTATCTCCTGGAGTTTGTTCAGACTCAAGTCCATTGAGTCGGTGATGCCATCTAACAATTTAATATCACGTCAAATATTATACTGAAAAGGACATTCAAAATCTAAAGCTAAAATAATGTAGGCATTATGCAAAAGTGAAAGTCACTCACTCGTGTCCAACTCTTTGCGACCTCATGGACTATGCAGTCCATGGAATTCTCCAGGCCAGAATAATGGAGTGGGTAGCATTTCCCACTCCATTTCCAGGGATCTTTCAATTTTTCCAACCCAGGGATCGAACCCAAGTATCCTGCATTGCAGGAGGATTCTTTACCAGCTGAGCCACAGGGAAGCCCATTTATGATTTAATTATTTAATTATTAATCAACCAGAACCAAGATAGGTATATATGTGTTCCTTACTCTGAGGGCAACATTCTTCTCTTACAACATGCTAATATATTTTATAATATATGTATTTTATTTGCTGAAGACCAGCAAGACAGAAAGTCAAGTCATTGCTATCCAAATTATTATCATATGTGGGTATTTTTGATGGATGTCTGTTTTTAAAAGTTGAAAAAGGAGTTAGGGAAAGAATAAGAGGATTCCACGTTTATTTAGTTTTAAGAACCATGTATGAATTCAGTAAGGAAGTTAATGTGACAGAGTAAAAACATGTTGGGTCAGTGGTAAAGTATCCACCTGCCAATGTCACAGATGTAGGAGATGTGGGTTTGATCCCCGGATTAGGAAGATCCCCTGGAGGAGAAAATGGCAACCCACTCCAGTATTCTTGCTGGAGAATATCCCATGGACAGAGAAAACTGGTGGGCTACAGGTCATGGAGTCACAAAGAGTCAAATGTGACTGAGCATAGTAGTGTTAGTCTCTCAGTCGTGTCTGACTCTTTGCAACCCACGGACTGTAGCCCACCAGGCTCCTCTGTATATGGAATTCTCCGGGCAAGAATACTGGAGTGGGTTGCCATTCACTTCTCCAGGTGACTGAGCATGCATACATTGCCTTTGAAGTTTTCCTCTGATATTTATTGTTTGTGTGACCTTACTGTTAACAGATAACTTAATCCTATGAAATCTCAGTATCTCATTTGCAAATTGGATGACTTTGACTGTAAAGATTAAATGAGATTAACTCATAGTCATACACACATGCCTTCATGCTCAGTCACTCAATCATGACCTGACTCTTTGAGACCCCCATGAACTGTAGTCCACCACACTCTTTTGTCCATGGAAATAAGCAAGCACATTGGAATGGGTTGCCATTTCCTACACCAACGGATCTTTCTGACCCAGGTATTGAGTCTGCATTTCCTGCATTGGCAGGTGGAATTTTTACCACTGAGTCACCTGGAAAGACCCAGTCATATATATTGTTGTTGTTCAGTTGCTAAGTTGTGTCCAGCTCTTTGCAATCTTGTGAACTATAGCTTCCCTGTCCTTCACTGTCTCCCAGAGTTTCCTCAAAATCATGTCCATTGAGTTGGTGATGCCATCCAGCCATTTCATCCTCTGTTGCCCCCTTTTCCTCCTGCCCTCAATCTTTCCCACCATCAGGGTCTTTTCCAATGAATGGGCTCTTTGCATCAGGTGGCCAAAGTATTGGAGCTTCAGCTTCAGCATCAGTCCTCCAGTGATTATCCAGGACTGATTTCCTTTAGGATTGACTGGTTTGATCCCCTTGCTGTGCAAGGGACTCTCAAGAGTCTTCTCCACCACCATAGTTTGAACATGTCAGTTCTTCGGTGCTCAGGATTCTTTATGGTCCAAATGTCACATCCATACATGACTACTGGAAAAACCATAGCTTTGACTAGACAGATCTTTCTCAGCAAAATGATGTCTCTGCTTTTTAATACACTGTCTAGGTTTGTCATAGCTTTTCTTCCAAGGAATAAGTGTCTTTTAATTTCATGGCTGCAGTCACCATCTGCAGTGATTTTGGAGCCCAAGAAAACATAGAAGGCACTTAATACCTGCTCTTTCCTGATCCTCCCATTCTGCCCTACCCCAAACATCAACTCTTGTATAATAAAACCATAGAATATACAACATATAATTCTATGTTATATTTGTATTTATTTTATTATCTATCATTTGCATATTACTTTATTAAATGCATGAGAATTATATAACGTTTGATATTTGATCCTTTCATGAACTGATTATGAAATCTAGTGAAAGGCAGATATGTAAAACATTTCATCATACAAATGATTTTGAAGTATTAAAACTAAAGGATATGAAAGGCTTTAAATTCAATATAAGATTTATGCTTACAAAAATATATGAAGCAGATTATTTTTAAAAGGAAGGACAAGCAAAGAGTATTATGCTAATTTTTAAATGGCCAATAAACAGAGTATTCTTCCTAACAGATGACACAGACAGGGTTTCCTGGAAAATAGGAATGTGTCATGGTTTTTAACCTCTTGAGTATTTTGTACTGCTTTGGAGTGAGATTGGTGCAGAGTTCCTTAGATTATTAAGCAATAGTTCTCTTTTCTTCCCCACCTTCAGCATAAATTGAGAACAGCCTTTAGGTACCAGCATCTTGATTTTCACCCGTCATCACAACCAGCCATTCCTTGGACTAAATGAAACACTACAGTCTCATGGTGGTGTTCTCTGAAATCCCATCAGCAACTCTTAACTCCTTTGGAATTAATAAAAACTGACATTTGTTTCTGGCTATTAGAAAAAAAAAAATAATGTTCTATTTTTTTTTTTGTCTTCTCCTGCTTAGGAAACTCCTTAATTACAGAGACTTTTGTCTTTTTTTTTACTGATGCATGTAGACCATGTATGTAGATCAGAGCCACTCAGATACACAATAAATGTTACTTTTAAACAAATATTGAATGAGTTCAAGGGATAATGGTTCCCATGATATGATCAAGGAGGTTGTTGTGAGTAAACTGAAACATAAAACTTATCCTGACATATGGGTGAGTTGGATGAGTAGTGAGATAGGAGGATGATCTGGGTGGAGTGACTGGCTTAGATATTTGTGAGTACTTTTTATTATTCAGAAACTGACATCTGATATATTATACAAACTAGCAGGGAGGACAGCCTTCAACTCTGACAAATGCTGCCAAGAGGCCAATTAAGGAAGGAGAATAGCCAACTGGCTTTAGCAATAGAATTCCTTGTAACTTTAAGATTACTTTCAGTAGAGTGTTGGAGATGGAGGCCAGATTGTAGAACAGTTATGAAAGGGGGACAAAATGGAGACAACAGGTCTTCCAAAACAACTGGAAATGAAGAAATCATGTATATGTCAGTAGATAAATTCAAGGAATTTTTGAAAATATTGCCTTTATAATAAAGAAATTCAAGGGGCTTCCCTGGTGGCTCAGTGACAAAGAATCTGCCTGAGGACTCAGGAGACACAGGTTCAATACCTGGTCTGGGAAGATTCCACATGCTGCAGAGCAACTAGCCCATGCTCCACAACTATTGAGCCATTGCTCTGGAGCCTGGGAACTGCAACTATTGAGCCCCCATACCACAAATGCTGAAACCCACTGCACCTAGAGCCTGTGCTCCGCCTCACGAGAAGACACCGTAATGAGAAACATGCACATTGCAACCAGAGAGCAGCCCCGCTTGTCCCAGCTAAAGAATGAAGACCCAGGGAAACCAAAAATAAATAAGGAAAAATTAAAGTTAAAAATTTTAATTACAAAATAAAGAAGGTTGAGCATGTTTAAACAGTAAAAGGAGGCAGAGAAGTTGAAAATATCAAGTGAATCAAGAGTAATTGCTACTATAAGATTCCTCAAAATTAAGGAAGGTATCTAATTCAGATCAAAAAGTAAGGCATAAACTTGGACAGGAGTCCAATAGGATGGTAAGCAAATTAGTTACATATTTTTTAAAATTTTATTATAGAATTGTTCAAATATTCAGAAAGGCTATAAGAATTATATATAGACACCCATATTCTCAACTTTGATTTGTGATTAGCATTTGGTAATATTAATTATGTATCTATCCATATTTCCACCTTATTCTTGCAGATATCTACCTTATTTTTGACATGTTTCAAAGCTGTAAATGTCAGTACATGTCACTGCTACATTTTTCAACATGTGAGTCATTAACTATGGCTCAATATTTAAAAAACCTTTTGTGATAAAATATACAAATGTAAAAAGTACAAATATGGATTGCTCCATTGACTGAATAAGTTTGGAAAATGTATTTACTAAGTGAGCTAGACATTTATCAAGTCACAAAATATATGCATCACCTCCACAACATTCTTTTATGTTGTTACCCAGTGATTCCTTGCCTTCATTCCCACTCTTCTGGCTCATTTTAACTACAGATCAGTTTTGCCTATTCTGAAGCCTGATATAAATGGAATATATAATAGGTATGTACTCTTTTGCATACTGTTTTGAATTTCACCCATGTTATTGCAAATATTTGCAGTTTGTTCTGATTTATTACTATATAGTTATTCATTTGTATTACTGTAACACAGCTTTCTTATTTTCCTCTTGATGGATACCTGAGCTTCAGACAGATTTTTGCTGATTAATAAAACTGATATGAAAATTCTTAAGCAAGTCTCTTTAAGAACATTTGCTTTCTTTTCAGGGGTAAATACAAGAATGAAATTTCTGAGCTTATAGAAGATATATGTTTAATCTTTGAATAACTGAGCACCTTTTTTCAAATACGGAAAGAGCATTAAATAACTTTTATAATAATTATAATAAGTATGGGTTATTTTATATCTAACTTCAGTCATTCCAATTGATATATATCTCAATGCTATTTTATTTTACATTTTCCTGATGATTTGCAAAGCATCTTTCAAATATTCTGTCTATTTTTACTGTATTGTTAATCTTTTTATGGTGTGTTTGTGTATATGTGACAAGAACACTCAACACAGTTCAGTTCATTTCAGTTCATTCCAGTCATTCTGTTGTGTCTGACTCTTTGCGACCCCATGAACTGCAGCACACCAGGTCACCCTGTTCACCACCGACACCTGGAGTTTACTCATACTCAGGTCCATTGATTCATCCAACCATCTCATCCTCTGTCATCCCCTTTTCCTCCTGCCTTCAATCTCTCCCAGCATCAGGGTCTTTTCAAATGAGTCACTTCTTCTCTTCAGGTGGCCAAAGTATTGGAGCTTCAGCTTTAGCATCAGTCCTTCCAATGAATATTCAGGACTGATTTCCTTTAGGATGGACTGGTTGGATCTCCTTGCAGTCCAAAGGACTCTCAAGAGTCATCTCCAACCCCACAGTTCAAAAGCATCAATGTGTGGCACTCAGCTTTCATTATAGTCCAACTCTCATATCCATATATGACTACTGAAAAAATGACAGCTTTGACTAGATGGACTTTTGTTGGCTAAGGTATCTCTGTGCTTTTTAAAGTGCTGTTTAGGTTTGTCATGGCTTTTCTTCCAAGGAGCAAGCGTCTTTTAATTTCATGGCTGCAGTCACCATCTGCAGTGGTTTTGGAGCCCAAAAAAATAAAGTTTTTGTTTCCATTGTTTCCCCACCTATTTGCCATGAAGTCATAGAACCAGATGCCATGATCTTAGTTTTCTGAATGTTGAGTTTTAAGCCAATTTTTTCACTCTCCTATTTCACTTGCATCAAGAGACTATTTAGTTCTTCTTTGCTTTCTGCCATAAGGGTGGTGTTAAATGCATATCTGAGATTATGAATATTTCTCCCGTCAATCTTGATTCCAGCTTGTGCTTCATCCAGTCCAGCAATACTCATGATGTACTCTGCATATAAGTTAAAGAAGCAGGGTGACAATAAACAATTTTGATGTACTCTTTTCCTATTTGGAACCAGTTTGTTATTCCATGACCAGTTCTAATTGTTGCTTCTTGACCTGCATACAGAGTTCTCAGGAGGCAAGTCAGGTGGTCTGGTACTCCCAAATCTTTAGGAATTTCCCACAGTTTACTGTGATCCACACAGTTAAAGGCTTTGGCATAGTCAATAAAGCAGAAATAGATGTTTTTCTGCAACTCTCTTGCTTTTTCTATGATCCAGTGGATATTGGCTATTTGATCTCTGGTTCTTCTGCCTCTTCTAAATCTAGCTTGAACATCTGGAAGTTCATGGTTCACTTATTGTTGAAGCCTGGCTTGGAGAATTTTCAGCAGTACTTTGCTAGCATGTGAGATGGTGCAATTGTGCAGTAGTTTGAATATTCTTTGGCATTGCCTTTCTTTTGAATTGTAATGAAAACTGACCTTTTCCAGTCCTGTGGCCACTTCTGAGTTTTCCAAATTAGCTGACATATTGAGTGCAGCACTTTCAGAGCATCATCTTTTAGGATTTGAAATAGCTCAACTTGAATTCTATCACCTCCACTAGCTTTGTTCATAGTGATGCTTTCTAAGGCCCACCTGACTTCACATTCCAGGATGTCTGGCTCTCGGTGAGTGATCACACCATCAAGATTTTCTGGGTCTTGAAGATCTTCTTTGTATAGTTCTTCTGTATATTCTTGCCAACTCTTCTAAATATCTTCTGCTTCTGTTAGGTCCATATCACTTCTGTCCTTTATTGTGTTCATCTTTTTTTTTTTTTTCATTTATTTTTATTAGTTGGAGGCTAATTACATTACAATACTGTACTGATTTTTGCCATATATTGACATGAATCAACCATGGATTTACATGTATTCCCCATCCCAATCCCCCTTCCCAACTCCCTCTCCACCCGATCCCTCTGGGTCTTCCCAGTGCATCAGGCCTGAGCGCTTGTCTCATGCATCCAGCCTGGGCTGGTGATCTGTTTCACCCTTGATAATATACATGTTTTGATGATATTCTCTTAGATCATCCCACCCTCGCCTTCTCTCATAGAGCCCAAAAGTCTGTTCTGTACATTTGTGTCTCTTTTTCTGTTTTGCATATAGGGTTATTGTTATCATCTTTCTAAATTCCATATATATGCATTAGCATACTGTATTGGTCTTTATCTTTCTGGCTTACTTCACTCTGTATAATGGGCTCCAGTTTCATCCATCTCATTAGGACTGGTTCAAATGAATTCTTTTTGATGGCTGAGTAATATTCCATGGTGAATATATACCACAGCTTCCTTATTCATTCGTCTGCTGATGGACATCTAGGTTGCTTCCATGTCCTGGTTATTATAAACAGTGCTGCAGTGAACAATGGGGTACATGTGTCTCTTTCAGATCTGGTTTCCTCGGTGTGTATGCCCAGAAGTGGGATTGCTGGGTCATATGGCAGTTCTAGTTCCAGATTTTTAAGAAATCTCCACACTGTTCTCCATAGCGGCTGTAATAGTTTGCATTCCCACCAACAGTGTAAGAGGGTTCCCTTTTCTACACACCCTCTCCAGCATTTATTGCTTGTAGACATTGGGATAGCAGCCATCCTGACTGGCAGTAATGGTACCTCGTTGTGGTTTTGATTTGCATTTCTCTGATAATGCATGATGTTGAGCATCTTTTCATGTGTTTGTTAGCCATCTGTATGTCTTCTTTGGAGAAATGTCTGTTTAGTTCTTTGGCCCAATTTTTGATTGGGTCATTTATTTTTCTGGAATTGAGCTGCAGGAGTTCCTTGTATATTTTTGAGATTAATCCGTTGTCTGTTGCTTCGTTTGCTATTATTTTCTCCCATTCTGAAGGCTGTCTTTTCACCTTGCTTATAGTTTCCTTTGTTGTGGAAAAGCTTTTCAGTTTTATTAAGTCCCATTTGTTTATTTTTGCTTTTATTTCCGATATTCTGGGAGGTGGGTCATAGAGGATCCTGCTGTGATTTATGTGAGAGAGTGTTTTGCCTGTGTTCTCCTCTAGGAGTTTTATAGTTTCTGGTCTTACATTTAGATCTTTGATCCATTTTGAGTTTATTTTTGTGTATGGTGTTAGAAAGTGTTCTAGTTTCATTCTTTTCTTTTACAAGTGATTGACCAGTTTTCCCAGCACCACTTGTTAAAGACGTTGTCTTTTTTCCATTGTGTATTCTTGCCTCCTTTGTTGAAGATAAGGTGTCCATAGGTTCGTGGATTTATCTCTAGGCTTTTTATTCCGTTCCATTGATCTACATTTCTGTCTTTGTGCCAGTACCATCCTGTCTTGATGACTGTGGATTTGTAGTAGAGTCTGAAGTCAGGCAGGTTGATTCCTCCAGTTCCATTCTTCTTTCTCAAGATTGCTTTGGCTATTCGAGGTTTTTTGTATTTCCATACAAATTGTGAAATTATTTGTTCTAGTTCTGTGAAAAATACCGTTGGTAGCTTGATAGGGATTGCATTGAATCTATAGATTGCTTTGGGTAGTATAGTCATTTTGACAATATTGATTCTTCCAATCCATGAACATGGTATATTTCTCCATCTGTTTGTGTCCTCTTTGATTTCTTTCATCAGTGTTTTATAGTTTTCTATGTATAGGTCTTTTGTTTCTTTACATAGATATACTCCTAAGTATTTTAGTCTTTTTGTTGCAGTGGTGAATGGTATTGTTTCCTTAATTTCTCTTTCTGTTTTCTCATTGTTAGTGTATAGGAATGCAAGGGATTTCTCTGTGTTGATTTTATATCCTGCAACTTTACTATATTCGTTGGTTAGTTCTAGTAATTTTCTGGTAGAGTCTTTAGGGTTTTCTATGTAGAGGATCATGTCATCTGCAAACAGTGAGAGTTTCACTTCTTCTTTTCCTATCTGGATTCCCTTTACTTCTTTTTCTGCTCTGATTGCTGTGGTCAAAACTTCCAAAACTATGTTGAATAGTAGTGGTGAGAGTGGGCACCCTTGTCTTGTTCCTGACTTTATGGGAAATGCTTTCAGTTTTTCACCATTGAGGGTAATGTTTGCTGTGTGTTTGTCATATATAGCTTTTATTATGTTGAGGTATGTTCCTTCTATTTCTGCTTTCTGGAGAGTTTTTATCATAAATGGATGTTGAATTTTGTCAAAGGCTTTTTCTTCATCTATTGAGATAATCATATGGTTTTTATCTTTCAATTTGTTAATGTGGTGTACATTGATTGATGCGTACATATTAAAGAATCCTTGCATTTCTGGGATAAAGCCCACTTGATCATGATGTATGATTTTTTTTAATATGTTGTTGGATTCTGTTTGCTACAATTTTTTAAAGGATTTTTGCATCTATGTTCATCAGTGATATTGGCCTGTAGTTTTCTTTTCTTTTCTTTCTTTTTTTTTTTTTTTTTTTTGGCATCTTTGTCTGGTTTTGGTATTAGGGTGATGGTGGCCTCATAGAATGAGTTTGGACGTTTACCTTTTTCTGCAATTTTCTGGAAGAGTTTGAGTAAGATAGGTGTTAGCTCTTCTCTAAATTTTTGGTAGAATTCAGCTGTGAAGAGATCTGGTCCTAGGCTTTTGTTTGCTGGAAGATTTCTGATTAGAGTTTCGATTTCTGTGCTTATGATGGGTCTGTTAAGATCTTCTATTTCTTTCTGGTTCAGTTTTGGAAAGTTATACTTTTCTAAGAATTTGTCCATTTCTTCCAAGTGGTCCATTTTATTGGCATAGAGCTGCCAGTAGTAGTCTCTTATGATCCTTTGTATTTCATTGTTGTCTGTTGTGATCTCTCCATTTCCACTTCTAATTTTGTTGGTTTGGTTCTTCTCCCTTTGTTTCTTAATGAGTCTTGCTAACGGTTTGTCAATTTTGTTTATCTTTTCAAAAAACCATCTTATAACTTATTATGGTCATCTCTGCATGAAATGTTCCCTTGGTATCTCTAATTTTCTTGACGAGATCTCTAGTCTTTATCATTCTACTGTTTTCCTTTTTTCTTAGCATTGATCAGTGAGGAAGGCTTTCTTATCTCTTCTTGCTATTCTTTGGAACTCTACGTTCAAATAGATATATTTTTCTTTTCTCCTTTGCCTTTTGCTTCTCTTCTTTTCTCAGCTATTTGTAAGGCCTCCTCAAGCAACCATTTTCCCTTTTGCATTTCTTGTTCTTGGCAGTGGTCTTGATCACTGCCTCTTGTACAATGTCATGAACCTTTGTCCATAGTTCTTCAAGCACTCTGTCTATCAGATCTAATCCCTTGAATCTACTTGTCATTTCTACTGTATAATCGTGAAGGGTTTGATTTAGGTCATACCTGAATGGTCTAGTGGTTTTCCCTACTTGCTTCAGTTTAAGTCTGAATTTTGACTGTACCCAGCAAGGACCTCATTCAGATATGAAGGAGAATTCAAAAGCTTTACAGACAAGCAAAAGCTGAGAGAATTCAGCACCACCAAACCACCTCTTCAACAAATGCTAAAGGATCTTCTCTGGACAGGAAACACAGAAAGGTTGTATAAACGTGAACCCAAAACAACAAAGTAAATGGCAACAAGGCCATACCTATCAATAATTACCTTAAATGTAAATGGGTTCAATGCCCCAACCAAAAGACAAAGTCTGGCTGAATGGATACAAAAGCAAGACCCCTATATATGCTGTCTACAAGAGACCCACCTCAAAACAAGGGACACATACAGACTGAAACTGAAGGGCTGGAAAAAAATATTTCACGCAAATGGAGACCAAAAGCAAGCAGGAGTCACAATACTCATATCAGATAAAATAGACTTTAAAATAAAGGCCGTGAAAAGAAACAAAGAAGGACACTACATAATCATCAAAGGATCAATCCAAGAAGAAGATATAACAATTATAAAAATATATGCATCCAACATAGAAGCACCGCAATATGCAAGGCAAATGCAAACGAGTATGAAAGGGGAAATTAACAACATAACAATAGTGGGAGACTTTAATACCCCACTCACACCTGTGGATAGATCAACTAAACAGAAAATTAACAAGGAAACACAAACTTTAAATGACGCAATGGACCAGCTAGACCTAATTGATATCTATAGGATATTTCACCCCAAAACAATCAATTTCACCTTTTTCTCAAGTACACACGGATCCTTCTCCAGAATAGATCACATCCTGGGCCATAAATCTAGCATTGGTAAATTAAAAAAAAAAAAAAAAAAGAAATCATTCCAGTCGTCTTTCCTGAACACAATTCAGTAAGATTAGATCTCAATTTCAGGAAAAAAAAAATTAAAAATTCAAACATATGGAGGCTAAATTACATGCTTATGGGGAGGGAGGAGCTAAGATGGTGGAGGAATAGCATGGGGAGACACTTTCTCCCCTACAAATTCATCAAAAGAACATTTGAACACTGAGCAAACTTCACAAAACAACTTCTGATCATTAGCAGAGGACATCAGGCACCCAGAAAAGCAGCTCGTTGTCTTCAAAAGGAGGTAGGACAAAATATAAAAGATAAAAAGAGAGACAAAAGAGCTAGGGACGGAGACCCGTCCCGGGGAAGGGAGTTGTAATAGAGGAAGTTTCCAAACATTAGGAAACCCTCTCACTGGTGGGTCTGGGGGACGTTCTTGAATCTCAGAGGGCAACCTAACTGGGAGGAAAAATAAATAAAACCCACAGATTACATGCCTAAAAGCAACTCCCAGCAGTAAAGTACCCCAGACACTCACATCCACAACCAGCAAGTGGGGGCTGAACAGAGAGGAGCGGGCCCTTACCTAAAGCACTGCCAGCCCATTCACAGAACAAAGGACTGAGCAATACCAGAGGAGAGCTAGCTGGCTGTGGACCCGCCCATCCCCCCGAGGCAGGAGGCAGGGGGGAGGGGAAAGGGGCAAACTCGGCCCCAGAGATGGCACCCCCTACCAAACTGCAGATAGGCTCCCAGTTTCTAACCAAAGACTTCCTGAGATTCTGGATGGTTGACATGCTCTAGGAGGGTCGCGGCTAGAGACCAGCTCCCCAGAACAGACACAAGGCGCACCAAACAGACGCGCGTGGAAACTGAGGCAGGGACCACGGAGGGGATAAGGTGCACCACACCCAGAGAGAGTGTGCTCATCAAGCTCCTGGCTGCCTGAGCTGCTCTGGTGGGTAAGACACAAAACGCAGGCCCAACAGAGTCTGCGCTTTTGTGGAGGACCCAAAAACTGGAACCGCATGCCACGCAGGGCCTGCCCCCTATAAAGCAGCCGGGAGCCTGAGCAGTGTAGACAGGGAAAGCACACACCTGTGAGCGGGGGCAAACCCCGTGTGGCCGGAACACTGCGAGTGCTCCCTACACAGGCCAGTGATATTTGTCTGCAGGGCCCCTCCCTCCCCGCAGCACGACTGAACAAGCGAACCTGAACAAGAGACCACCTCCACCCGCCTGTGTCAGGGCGGAAATTAGACACTGAAGAGACCGGCAAACAGAAGCCAAATAAACAAAGGGAACCGCTTCAGAACTGACTGGTGCAACAGATTAAAATCCCTGTAGTTAACACCGACTACACCGGAAGGGGCCTATAGATATCGAGAAGTGTAAGCTGGAACAAGGAACTATCTGAAACTGAAACGAACCCACACTGCCCACAACAGCTCCAGGGACATTCCTAGATATATTTTTACTATTTTTTTTAATTAAAAATATTTTTCCTTTTTTTTAAATGTTTTATCTTTTAATTTTTTTTTAAATTCTCTATTACTCCTTAATTTCATTATCTTTTATTTTCTTTTAAAGTCCTCTAGTACTCCTCTATTACTCCTTAATTTTCATTTTCATATATTTTTACTATTTTTTAAATTAAAACATTTTTTAATTTTTCTTTTAAAGTCCTCTATTACTCCTCTATTACTCCTTAATTTTCATTTTCATTTCACTATAACTTTGCACACAAAAAAAGACCATATTTTTAAAGCAAACTTCATATATATTTCTTAAATTTTTTGTGTTTTTGTTTTTAATATTGTATTTTTAAGAGTCTAATCTCTACTCTAGATTTTCAATCTTTGTTTTTCGTATTTGATATCAATTTTGGACATTTAAGAATCCAATATTCAGTATTCGTTTTTACTCAGGAGTGTGATGATTACTCTCTCCCCCTTTTGACTCTCGTTTTTTTCCCCCAGAGCATCTCTATTTCATCCCTCCCCCTTCTCTTCTCAATTCAATTCTGTGATTCTCTGTGGGTGTCCTGGGCTACGAAGAACACTTAGGGAGCAGAGTATTGCATAGATCTGTGTCTCTCCCCTTGAGTCCCCCTTTTTTCTCCTCCTGCTCATCTCTATTTCCCTCCTCCCTCTCCTCTTCTTCATGTAACTCTATGAACCTCTTTGGGTGTCCCTCACTGGGGAGAATCTTTTCACCATTAACCTAGAAGTTTTATTATTAGTGCTGTATAGTTGGAAAAGTCTTGAGGCTACTGGAAGAATAAGACTGAAATCCAAAGGCAGGAGACTTAAGACCAAAAACTGAGAACATCAGAAAACTCCTGACTACAGGGAACATTAAGTAATAAGAGATCATTCAAAAGCCTGTATACCTACAGTGAAACCAACCACCACCCAAGAGCCAATAAGTTCCAGAGCAAGACATACCACGCAAATTCTCCAGCAACGCAGGAACATAGCCGTGAGCCTCAACATACAGGCTGCCCAAAGTCACACCAAACACATAGACCCACCTCAAAACTCACTACTGTACATTCCATTTCACTCCAGAGAGAAGAAATCCAGTTCCATGCACCAGAACACCGACGCAAGCTTTCCTAACCAGGAAACCTTGACAAGCCAATTGTCCAGCCCCACCCACTGGGAGAAACCTCCACAATAAAAAAGAACCACAGACTACAAGAATACAGAAAGGCCACTCCAAACACAGCAATCTAAACAAGATGAAAAGGCAGAGGAAAACCCAGCAGGTAAAGGAACATGAAAAATGACCACCAAGCCAAACAAAAGAGGAGGAGACAGGGAATCTATCTGAAAAAGACTTTAGAATAATGATAATAAAAATGATCCAAAATCTGGAAAACAAAATGGAGTTACAGGTAAATAGCCTGGAGACAAGGATTGAGAAGATGCAAGAAATGTTTAACAAGGAGCTAGAAGAAATAATAAAGAGTCCATTAAAAATGAATAATGCAATAAATGAGATCAAAAACACTCTGGAGGGAACCAACAGTAGAATAACAGAGACAGAAGATACGATAAGTGAGGTAGAAGATAAAATGGTGGAAATAAATAAAGCAGTGAGGAAAAAAGAAAAAAGAATCAAAAGAAGTGAGGAAAACCTCAGGGACCTCTGGGACAATGTGAAACACCCCAGCATTCGAATCATAGGAGTCCCAGAAGAAGAAGAGAAAAAGAAAGGTCATGAGGAAATACTCTAGGAGATAATAGCTGAAAACTTCCCTAAAATGGGGAAGGAAATAGTTACACAATCCAAGAAACCCAGAGAGTCCCAAACAGGATAAACCCCAGGCAAAACACCCCAAGACACATATTAATCAAATTAACACAGATCAAACACAGAGAACAAATATTAAAAGCAGCAAGGGAGAAACAACAAATAACACACAAAGGGATTCCCATAAGAACAGCTGATCTATCAATAGAAACCCTTCAGGCCAGAAGGGAATGGCAACACATACTTAAAGTAATGAAAGAGAATAACCTACAACCTAGATTACTGTACCCAGCAAGGATCTCATTCAGATATGAAGGAGAATTCAAAAGCTTTACAGACAAGCAAAAGCTGAGAGAATTCAGCACCACCAAACCACCTCTTCAACAAATGCTAAAGGATCTTCTCTAGACAGGAAAGACAGAAAGGTTGTATAAACGTGAACCCAAAACAACAAAGTAAATGGCAACAGGACCATACCTATCAATGATTACTTTAAATGTAAATGGGTTCAATGCCCCAACCAAAAGAGAAAGACTGGCTGAATGGATACAAAAACAAGTCTCCTATATATGCTGTCTACAGGAGACCCACCTCAAAACAAGGGACACATACTGACTGGAACTGAAGGGCTGGAAAAAAAAATATTTCACGCAAATGGAGACCAAAAGCAAGCAGGAGTTGCAATACTTATATCAGATAAAATAGACTTTAAAATAAAGGCTGTGAAAAGAGACAAAGAAGGACACTACATAATCATCAAAGGATCAATCCAAGAAGAAGATATAACAATTAAAAAAATGTATGCATCCAACATAGAAACACTGCAATATGCAAGGCAAATGCAAACGAGTATGAAAGGGGAAATTAACAATAACATAACAATAGTGGGAGACTTTAATACCCCACTCACACCTGTGGATAGATCAACTAAACAGAAAATTAACAAGGAAACACAAACTTTAAATGACACAATGCTTGATAGGGATTGCATTGAATCTATAGATTGCTTTGGGTAGTATAGTCATTTTGACAATATTGATTCTTCCAATCCATGAACATGGTATATTTCTCCATCTGTTTGTGTCCTCTTTGATTTCTTTCATCAGTGTTTTATAGTTTTCTATGTATAGGTCTTTTGTTTCTTTACATAGATATACTCCTAAGTATTTTAGTCTTTTTGTTGCAATGGTGAATGGTATTGTTTCCTTAATTTCTCTTTCTGTTTTCTCATTGTTAGTGTATAGGAATGCAAGGGATTTCTCTGTGTTGATTTTATATCCTGCAACTTTACTATATTCGTTGGTTAGTTCTAGTAATTTTCTGGTAGAGTCTTTAGGGTTTTCTATGTAGAGGATCATGTCATCCACAAACAGCGAGAGTTTCACTTCTTCTTTTCCTATCTGGATTCCTTTTACTTCTTTTTCTGCTCTGATTGCTGTGGCCAAAACTTCCAAAACTATGTTGAATAGTAGTGAGAGTCAGCACCCTTGTCTGTTTAAAAGTCTACAAGCAATAAATGCTGGAGAGGGTGTGGAGAAAAGAGAACCCTCTTACACTGTTGGTGAGAATGCAAACTAGTACAGCCGCTATGGAGAACAGTGTGGAGATTCCTTAAAAAACTGGAACTAGAACTGCCATATGACCCAGCAATCCCACTTCTGGGCATACACACCGAGGAAACCAGATCTGAAAGAGCCACGTGCACCCCAATGTTCATTGCAGCACTGTTTATAATAGCTGGGACATGGAAGTAACCTAGATGCCCATCAGCAGACAAATGGATAAGGAAGCTGTGGCACATATGCACCATGGAATATTACTCAGCCATTAAAAAGAATACATTTGAATCAGTTCAAATGAGATGGATGAAACTGGAGCCCATTATACAGAGTGAAGTAAGCCAGAAAGATAAAGACCAATACAGTATGCTAATGCATATATATGGAATTTAGAAAGATGATAACAATAACCCTATATGCAAAACAGAAAAAGAGACACAGATGTACAGAACAAACTTTTGGACTCTGTGGGAGAAGGTGAGGGTGGAATGTTTCAAGAGAACAGCATCGAAATATGTATATTATCAAGGGTGAAACAGATCACCAGCCCAGACTGGATGCATGAGACAAGTGCTCAGGCCTGGTGCACTGGGAAGACCCAGAGGGATCGGGTGGAGAGGGAGTTGGGAGGGGGGATCGGGATGGGGAATACATGTAAATCCATGGTTGATTCATGTCAATGAATGACAAAAATCACTACAATACTGTAAAGTAATTAGCCTTCAACTAATAAAAATAAATGGAAAAAAAATGAAATAAAAAAAAAATGACACAATACACCAGCTAGACCTCACTGATATCTATAGGACATTTCACGCCAAAACAATCAATTTCACCTTTTTCGCAAGTGCACATGGAACCTTCTCCAGAATAGATCACATCCTGGGCTATAAATCTAGCCGTGGTAAATTCAAAAAAATTGAAATCATTCCAGTCATGTTTTCTGACCACAATTCAGTAAGGTTAGATCTCAGTTATAGGAAAAAAAAAAAACTATTAAAAACTCAAACATATAGAGGCTAAATAACACACTTCTGAATAACCAGCAAATCACAGAAGAAATCAAAAAAGAAATCAAAATATGCATAGAAACAAATGAAAATGAAAACACAACAACCCAAAACCTATGGGACACTGTAAAAGCAGTGCTAAGGGGAAGGTTCATAGCATTACAGGCTTACCTCAAGAACCAAGAAAAAAGTCAAATAAATCACCTAACTCTACACCTGAAGCAACTAGAGAAGGAAGAAATGAAGAATCCCAGGGTTAGTAGAAGGAAAGAAATCTTAAAAGTTAGGGCAGATATAAATCAAAAGAAAAAAAAGAGACCATAGCAAAAATCAACAAAGCTAAAAGCTGGTTTTTTGAAAAGATAAACAAAATTGACAAACCATTAGCAAGACTCATTAAGAAACAAAGGGAGAAGAACCAAACCAACAAAATTAGAAGTGGAAATGGAGAGATCACAACAGACAACAATGAAATACAAAGGATCATAAGAGACTACTACTGGCAGCTCTATGCCAATAAAATGGACCACTTGGAAGAAATGGACAAATTCTTAGAAAAGTATAACTTTCCAAAACTGAACCAGAAAGAAATAGAAGATCTTAACAGACCCATCATAAGCACAGAAATCGAAACTCTAATCAGAAATCTTCCAGCAAACAAAAGCCTAGGACCAGATCTCTTCACAGCTGAATTCTACCAAAAATTTAGAGAAGAGCTAACACCTATCTTACTCAAACTCTTCCAGAAAATTGCAGAAGAAAGTAAACTTCCAAACTCATTCTATGAGGCCACCATCACCCTAATACCAAAACCAGACAAAGATGCCAAAAAAAAAAAAAAAAGAAAGAAAAGAAAACTACAGGCCAATATCACTGATGAACATAGATGCAAAAATCCTTAACAAAATTGTAGCAAACAGAATCCAACAACATATTAAAAAAATCATACATCATGACCAAGTGGGCTTTATCCCAGAAATGCAAGGATTCTTTAATATGTACGCATCAATCAATGTACACCACATTAACAAATTGAAAGATAAAAACCATATGATTATCTCAATAGATGAAGAAAAAGCCTTTGACAAAATTCAATATCCATTTATGATAAAAACTCTCCAGAAAGCAGAAATAGAAGGAACATACCTCAACATAATAAAAGCTATATATGACAAACACACAGCAAACATTACCCTCAATGGTGAAAAACTGAAAGCATTTCCCATAAAGTCAGGAACAAGACAAGGGTGCCCACTCTCACCACTACTATTCAACATAGTTTTGGAAGTTTTGGCCACAGCAATCAGAGCAGAAAAAGAAGTAAAGGGAATCCAGATAGGAAAAGAAGAAGTGAAACTCTCACTGTTTGCAGATGACATGATCCTCTACATAGAAAACCCTAAAGACTCTACCAGAAAATTACTAGAACTAACCAACGAATATAGTAAAGTTGCAGGATATAAAATCAACACAGAGAAATCCCTTGCATTCCTATACACTAACAATGAGAAAACAGAAAGAGAAATTAAGGAAACAATACCATTCACCACTGCAATAAAAAGACTAAAATACTTAGGAGTATATCTACGTAAAGAAACAAAAGACCTATACATAGAAAACTATAAAACACTGATGAAAGAAATCAAAGAGGACACAAACAGATGGAGAAATATACCATGTTCATGGATTGGAAGAATCAATATTGTCAAAATGACTATACTACCCAAAGCAATCTATAGATTCAATGCAATCCCTATCAAGCTACCAACGGTATTTTTCACAGAACTAGAACAAATAATTTCACAATTTGTATGGAAATACAAAAAACCTCGAATAGCCAAAGCAATCTTGAGAAAGAAGAATGGAACTGGAAGCATCAACCTGCCTGACTTCAGGCTCTACTACAAAGCCACAGTCATCAAGACAGGATGGTACTGGCACAAAGACAGAAATATAGATCAATGGAACAGAATAAAAAGCCTAGAGATAAATCCACGAACCTATGGACACCTTATCTTCAACAAAGGAGGCAAGAATACACAATGGAAAAAAGACAACGTCTTTAACAAGTGGTGCTGGGAAAACTGGTCAATCACTTGTAAAAGAAAAGAATGAAACTAGAACACTTTCTAACACCATACACAAAAATAAACTCAGAAACTATAAAGCTCCTAGAGGAGAACATAGGCAAAACACTCTCTGACATAAATCACAGCAGGTTCCTCTATGACCCACCTCCCAGAATATCGGAAATAAAAGCAAAAATAAACAAATGGGACCTAATAAAACTGAAAAGCTTTTCCACAACAAAGGAAACTATAAGCAAGGTGAAAAGACAGCCTTTGGAATGGGAGAAAATAATAGCAAATGAAGCAACAGACAACGGATTAATCTCAAAAATATACAAGCAACTCCTGCAGCTCAATTCCAGAAAAATAAATGACCCAATCAAAAAATGGGCCAAAGAACTAAACAGACATTTCTCCAAAGAAGACATACAGATGGCAAACAAACACATGAAAAGATGCTCAACATCACGCATTATCAGAGAAATGCAAATCAAAACACATTGAGGTACCATTACATGCCAGTCTTAATGGCTGCCATCCAAAGTGTACAAACAAAAGTCTACCCTATAGAGAGGGTGTGTAGAAAAGGGAACCCTTTTACACTGTTGGTGGGAATGCAAACTATTATAGCCGCTATGGAGAACAGTGTGGAAACTCCTTTAAAAACTGGAACTAGAACTGCCATATGACCCAGCAATCCCACTGCTGGGCATACACACGCAGGAAACCAGACCTGAAAGAGACTCATGTACCCCATTGTTCATTGCAGCACTGTTTATAATAGCCAGGACATGGAAGCAACCTAGATGCCCATCAGCAGACCAATGGATAAGGAAGCTGTGGCACATATACACTATGGAATATTTCTCAGCCATTAAAAGAATTCATTTGAATCAGTTCTAATGAGATGGATGAAACTGGAGCCCATTATACAGAGTGAAGTAAGCCAGAAAGATAAAGACCAATACAGTATACTAATGCATATATATGGAATTTTAAGATGGTAACAATAACCCTATATGCAAAACAGAAAGACACAGATGTATAGAACAGACTTTTGGGCTCTATGGGAGAAGGCGAGGGTGGGATGATCTAAGAGAATATCATCAAAACATGTATATTATCAAGTGTGAAACAGATCGCCAGCCCAGGTTGGATGCATGAGACAAGCGCTCAGGGCTGATGCATTGGGGTGACCCAGAGGGATGGGATGGGGAGGGTGGTGGGAGGGGGGTTCGGGATGGGAAACACTTGTAAATCCATGGCTGATTCATGTCAATGTATGGCAAAAACCTCTACAGTATTGTAAAGTAATTAGCCTCCAACTAATAAAAATAAATGGAAAAAAAAAAAGTCTGAATTTTGCAAAAGAAGTTCATGATCTGAGCCACAATCAGCTCCCAGTCCTGTTTCTGCTGACTATATAGAGCTTTTCCATATTTGGATGCAAAGAATATAATCAGTCTGTTTTCAGTATTGACCATCTGGTGATGTCAATGTGTAGAGTCTTCTCTTGTGTTTTTGGAAGAGGGTGTTTGCTATGATCAGTGTGTTCTCTTGGCAAAACACTATTAGCCTTTGCCCTGCTTCATTCTCTACTCCAAGGTCAAATTTGCCTGTTACTCCAGGTATTTCTAGACTTCCTACTTTTGCATTCCAGTCCCCTGTAATGAAAAGCACATCTTTTTGGGGTGTTAGTTCTTGAAGGTCTTGTAGGTCTTCATAGAACCATTCAAATCAGCTCCCTCAGCATTACTGGTTGAGGCATAGACTTGGATTACAGTGATATTGAATGGTTTGCCTTGGAAATGAACAGAGATCATTCTGTCATTTTTGAGGTCACATCCAAGTACTGCATTTCGGACTTTTTTGTTGAGCATGATGGCTACTCTGTTTTTTCTAAGGGAATCTTGCCCACAATAGTAGATATAATGGTCATCTAAGTTAAATTCACCCATTCCAGTCCATTTTAGTTCACTGATTCCTAAAATGTTGATGTTCACTCTTTCCATCTCCTGTTTGACCACTTCCAATTTGTCTTGATTCATGGACCTAATATTCCATGTTCCTATGCAGTATTGCTCTTTACAGCATTGGACCTTGCTTCTATCACCAGTCACATTGAAAACTGGGTGTTGTTTTGTCTCCATCTCTTCATTCTTTCTGGAGTTATTTCTCCACTGATCTCCAGTAGCATAATGGGCACCTACCAACCTGGGGAGTTCATCTTTCAGTGTCCTATTTTTTTGCCTTTTCATACTGTTCATGGGGTTCTCAATGCAAGAATAGTGAAATGGCTTGCCATTCCCTTCTCCAGTGGACCACATTTTGTCAGAACTCTCCACCATGACCCGTCCATCTTGGGTGGCCCTACACTGCATGGCTGATAGTTTCATTGAGTTAGACAAGGCTGTGGTCCGTGTGATCAGCTTGGTTACTTTTCTGTGACTGTGGTTTTCAGTCTGTCTGCCCTCTGATGGAGAAAGATAAGAGACTTGTGGAAGGTTCCTGATGGTACAGACTGCCTAAGGGGGAAACTGGGTCTTGTTCTGATGGGCGGGGCTATGCTCAGTAAATCTTCAATCCAATATTCTGTTGATGGTTGGAGCTGTGTTCCTTCCCTGTTATTTGACCTGAGGCCAAACTATGGTGGAGGTAATGAAGATAACGCAAACCTCCTTCAAAAGGTCCCATGCATGCACTGCAGCTGTCAGCGCCCTCAACCCTGCAGCAGGCCACTGCTGACTTGCACCTCCGCCGAGACCCCTGGACACTCACAGGCAAGTCTAGGTCAGTCTCTTGTGGGGTCACTACTCCTTTCTCCTGGGTCCTGGCATGCATAAGGTTCTGTTTGTGCCATTCAAGAGTCTGTTTCCCCAGGCCTCTGTAAGTTCTGATGGCTCTACAGTGGGGTTAAAGGCGACATCCTCTAAGAGGGCTTATACCATATTCAGAGCCCCTGCCCCTGTGGCAGTCCACTGCTGATCTGTACCTCCACAGGAGACACTCAGACACAGTTTTGTCTCAGTCTCTGTGGGGGTCTCTGGGTCCTGGTGTCCACAAGGTATGTTTGAGCCCTCTGAGCGTCTCTGCTGGGTATGCAGTTTGATTCTAAATGTGATTTTGCCCCTCCTACTGACTTGCTGGGTTTTCTCTGCCCTTGGACATGGAGTATCTCCTCAGAGTTGCTCCAGCTCCATGTAGCCACTGCTCCAGCGCTTGTTCTTAACACAAGAACATGTCATACCAGACAGTCTATTGACTATAGGCCCAGTTCTGTACAAGAGATATTTAGGACATATTTATCTTACATAACTGAAACTTTGTACACTTTGACTAATAACTCCCAACTTCCCCCTTCTCTCAGCCCCTGGTAACTCCCATTCTACTCTCCTTCTATGAGGTTGACTGTTTCACATTATTCATTTAAGTGGTATCACATAGTATTTGCCCCTTGTCTGGCTTATTTCAGTTAGCATAATGTCCCCCAGGTACATCCATATTGCTACAAATAGCAGGATTTTTTTCTGAATGATATCCTGAATGATACTGTATGTATATACCACCTTTTCTTTATCCACTTGTTCACTGAGGGACATTTATAATATTTTCATGTTTTGACTATTGTTAAAAAAAAATGCTTCAATGAATATGGGAGGCCACTATCTCTATGAAATACTGATTTCAATTACTTTGGATATATACCCAGAAGTGGGGTTTTTGGATCGTTCAATTTTTAAATTTTTGAGAAATCTCCATACTGTTTTCCAAAGTGGCTGTATCAATTTATATTTCCAAATTTTTCTGTACAATTTGTTTTTCTTATAACATCCTTTTCCAAAGGCTTAGTGTATAATAATTCATTATAGTGTTTGTAATAAAGTAGATACATATCTTTCACCCATTATGATTAAGAATTGTGATTATATGTGTGATCAAATGTATGAGTGAACATAACTTTGTAAACAATTTTGTATAACAGAATTTATCCAAAAAATAAAAGCTTATCATGTTCTTATATCTAGATGCATAAATTTATTTTTTTCTCCCCATTTATGTGATATGATATCATAAGGACACAATTCAGCTTAAGTATGCAGAACATGATGCAGTACGTGGTATGACTACTGTAGTTATGAATTTTCAATTGATATATAAATCTTGTATTCTCCTTCTCTAAGAGTGCTTGGGAGTGTTCACAATATAAATAATTAACAATAATGAAACTGGTTGCGATTGGTGCTTTATATCTGAGGATCAACTGGCAGAATGAATTTTATTGTTAAAGTTACAAAGAAAATAAAAGTGGGACATCAAATTTCTGACTGCTTGAATGAAATCCTTCAGGTCTAGTATTTACACCAGTAACACAATTACAGCAAAATTTTTATGCCTAAAGACATTTCCGCTTTCTCCAGCTGCCTGAGTTGAGTCGTTACCTCTGAGAGAATCTGTTTGGTGGCGAGGGAGAGATTGGTTATGTTCACTATGTGCTTGGTGTGACAGCCAAGGTATATTTTCCTTCTCAATGCTGCAGTTATGGAATCAGTTTCTGCTGTGTTTGTACCATAGAATGCTCTTTCCAGCATGTCTAGTGTTAGTAGACCAAATCTGCCTCTTGGTTTCTGTTTGCTTTCCTGAGAAATCAATAAAGTCAGGTAGTGATGGAAATCCCATCTGTACAAATCTTTCAACAAGTCTCAAAATAACACTAAAAGATGTAAAGAGTAACCTAATTTCATCTCTGGATGTAATAAAGTAACAAGTATTTGGGGCAACAAGTGAGGATCTAGGTCATCTAAACTTAGGAAAACCGTGATTAGATTGTGGCCAAACATCGAGTAGTAATATCTGGAAAATTATTTCACAAGACTGTGGTTGACGGGATTCAAGTATGGGAAAATCTGTGGATAATTCAGATTTTAGATTCTCTTAGGATTGAAAAAACACTCTCCTCTAGAAAATACAACTCCAAACTCTCTAACTAATTTAGAAGACAAGACAAAAGATATTATTTTAATGGAATGTCTACTGTTTGTTTCTGGAGTTATCATCAACTATGATGTAATAATATCATTACATCAAAATGGTTTCAATAAGATTACACATTAGAATATATTATTATCAAACACTTCCTTGAAACATATTTAAATAGATATATCGTTCATAGAATAGGAATGAGGAGTATATATATTACATAATTATCAGAAATCCCCAGATTTTTACCTCCCACAATTATTGGCTATTATGATGCTAAAATCATCTCTTTACTGACAGGGTTATGCTTGAAAGCCTCACCATTAGAGTTACTTTTTTGAGTGAAGATGTAGTCTTAGAGTGGTAAGTATTAAACTATAGAATTTCGGGAATGAAAAGCTATAAGGCTTACATTTATTTCCTGTTAGTTTTTCATTTATTTCCTATTGGTCTGACATGTATGGCTTAATGTATCAGGTTGTTTCATACATCCTTGAAAAAAATCAGTTATGTATAACACTTTAAGCAATATTTAATACATTTGACTTAATATAACCAATTTAGAAAGCTGCATTTCATAATTGCAAAATAAGCATTATCTTCAAATGCATATAAAACATTTACCAAAATGACTATTATTTTTCCCATAAAGCAAGTCTCAACAAATTTTGAAAGCCTAATATGCTACAGAGTATGTCCTCTAAATATTGTTAGATTAATATAGAACAAACTAAATATTAGAAACTAATTGATCCATAAATATTTGGAAAGTAAACAGTACAATTCTTAATAATCAATTCACCCCATAAAGGAAAATTAGAAAATACTTGGAATAGAGTACTTATGAAAATATGATATAACTTATATCATTACTCAAAGGCAAAAGTTTCGGGAAAAGTTTTGTTAGGTGCATATGAAACAGTGTAACTCAGGTTGGGATTTAAACCCACATACCAGGATTCAAACCCAGGCAAAACTCTGACTGGGACTTGAACACACTCGGCAGGGACTTAACGTGGCTAAAACCCACAGTCTTCCAACTGAGATCACACACCTGGTTTTAGGACTTAATGAAGTTCAGGTTCTTGATGTCACCTCAGCAGAAAGAATTCAGTGAAAGACAAAGTGATAGGTAAGAAGTGGATTTATTTGGAGAGAAACACATTTCACAGAGTGTGTGCCATCTCCGAAGGCGAGACCAGCCCTGAAATAGAACATGCTTAGTTTTTATGGGCTGGGTTATTTCATAGGCTAATGAGGGGGAGGATTCCAACTATTTTGGGGAAGGGGAGGGAATTTCCAGGAATTGGGTCACTGCCCAATTCTTGGTCTTTAATGGTTCACCTCAGAATAGTCGGGGCATTTTGGGGTATGTCATTTAGCTTGTTCATGTGTTTCAATGACTATATACTCAGGCTCCAGATCTAGTGGAAGTTGATTTGTCCACCATCTGGGAACTATTTGGTTCTAAACCATTTATGTTTGTCATTCTAATCAGTCCTATCAGGCTATGTCATTTTTTAAAATTTGTGCCCTGTCCAATTCCTTCCTGTTTCAATATTAGAAACTTCATCTCCCAAACCATTAAAAGATAAAATTCATAGCCACAGTGAAAGAAAATGTTTTTAATATACAAAATAAACAAAGAATACAACATATAAAGAATCCCCAAACACACATTGAACTTCTAGTTTCTGACATGTAAAGAGTTTGTAAATTATCACTCCCATCCTTAGAAGAAAAAGCTGGACAATCTGACAATCAACAACTTTACTTTGACCCATCAGAGAACTGAGGTTTCAGGGAAAACAACCACCACAATCTGGCTGCTGCTGCGTCGCTTCAGTTGTGTCTGACTCTATGCGATCACAGTCTGGAAGGATGGGCAAATCCAGAAAATCAAGGTCAAGATCCAATCACCTGGAATAGAAGCCGCAGGAGCCAGACATTGGTAAGAGTTCCTAAATGATAAATGTGAATTGCTGGAGGCTGAATGTAGGAGCCAGAAACACTTGGAGGCCTCCAGTCTTTTGGAGGCTTTACTTCCGGGAAGCCCACCAGGTTCTCACTGTGAATATCTAAAAAAAAAAACAACCCTCTCAATCTGGAAAGAAGAAAGAAAGAGTAATCAATTTTGAAATACTCTCTTAAAGTCTTCTCCATAACAAAAAGTCTATCTAAAATGAAAAATACTTTGTGTGTGTGCTCAGTTGAGACCAACTCTTTGCGACCCTATGGACTGTAGCCTGCCAGGCTCTTCTGTCCATGGGATTCTCCAGGCAAGAATACTGGAGTGGGTTGCCATGCTGTCCTCCAGGGGATCTTCCCGACCCAGAGATTGAACCTGGGTCTCCTGCATTGCATGCAGATTCTTTACTGCTGAACCACCGGGGAAGGTCAAAAAGTGCTTTATTGTTATCCTATCTGGGGAGAGTTCCTCCAAATCAGTCTCCCACTAGCCCTTCTCCCCCTAGCCCTTCTGCTTCTCCAAAGGTGTGTGTGTAGGAGGCAGTGTGGGTTGGCAACAAAATGTAGTCACAGGTGTTAGCTCTTAGAGGAAATGGATTGAGAATGCCTCAGGCAGAGGAGGGAGTTAGGGAATGGGAAAAAAAAAAAAAATATATATATATATATATATATATATATATATATATATATATCACTGGAGATAGAATTTATGAATGTCACAGCCCTGAGACACAGATCCATGAAAAGGATTAAGATTTAATTGGAAGTCAAAGAATATTCCACTCACTCACACCTCACCATTTATAGACTACTCCTTCATATTTATAGAATACTCCATCCAACAATAGCAAGACACATTCTTCTCCAGCTCATATGGAACATTCACTCATATAGACCATAAAACACACCTTAACACATTTAAAGGACTAGAAATTATACAAATTATGCTCTCTGACCACAGTGGAATTAAACTAGAAAGAAATAACCAAAAAATAGCTTAGAAAATCCTACTAAATATTTGGAAATTAAACAATATACTTCTAAATAACCCAAGGGTCTAAGGAGTTTCAAGAGAAATTTAAAAATCCTCGTGAGAGATAAAAAGCAAAGGCAAGTTGAATTTAACAAGATGAGGAGAAAACCTTAAACAGACAGTTCACAAGAAAGGATTTTCCAATAGCTGGTAAATATGTGAAAAATTCCTCAACAAAGTCGCCAGAGAAATGCAAAGTAAAATGATAAGATTTTTAAAATGACAGTTTTAGGTGATAAGAAGGACAGAAGTCAACTGGAATGCTGATGAGAGAATAAACTGGTATGATAACTTAGGAAAATTGTTTGACAGTATTTGAATATGTGCATACATTGTGATCCAAGACATTCTCTTCAAGGAATATACCAAGCAGTAATATATCAAAATTTTTTTAAGTACAGGAATTTTCATGGATTGATTCATAATACCCAAACCAGAACATAATCTTATCTAAGTACCCCTCAGGAGTAGAAAACATAACTGAATTGGGGCACAATAACACAAGGGACACGATTAGCAGAGAAAATAACCAAACATGCTACATGTAACAACAGGAATGAGTCTCAAACCAAAAGCCTTAATGAAAGACTGAACCCAAAACAATGCAAATGTGATTCCTTTCATATAAAGTTCAAAAAGAGGCAAAAATAATAATAATGAGAAGGCAGAATAGTGGTTACCTTTGAGAGGGACAGTGACTCAGATGGTAAAAATCTGCTTGCAATGCAGGAGACCTGGGCTCTATCCCTAGACTGAGAAGATCTACTGGAGAAGGGAATGGCAACCCACCCCTGAATTCTTGCCTGAAGAATCCCATGGACAGAGGAACCTCATGGGCTATAGTTCATGGGGTCAGAAAGAGGTGGACACGACTGAGCGACTCACACACACACACACACACACACGGGAGAGAAGGATAGAGTGATAAGTCGGGTGATACTGATGCCTAAAGAGTGTTTCTAAGATTCTGGTGATGTTTTATTTCTTGACTTTGCTGGGAACATGAACAATTCTTTTTGTGACAATTCAGCAACCAATGCACTTGATTTTATATGTTTTCCATAGCATGCTTCATCTTGAAAAAAAGGTTTTATTTTAAAAATTGAAGATAAAATACCAAATTTCATGATGTGGAATATAGTCCTTATTCTTCCAAGACTTAAGGCTCCATGTCATCTAAGGCATTAACATAGTCTTGAGAAATTTAAAGAAATGTTTTAGTCAACTCCGACTTTTTAGCAGACAAAAATAAAGTTTTCATTTTGAAAGTTTGGTTTACACTTCAAGAAAATACATGATTTCCTGTCTGATAGAGGAAAGAGTCTTGTTTAAATAATAAATGACCTCTCTGTGTCCTCTGCAGTTTTAGAAAAATATCCTTCTGTAAAATTCTTTTTAAATTTTGGTTTCTTTTTGGGGTTATTGATGTTCCATCCAATGTCAGAGAAATGGGCTGAAATTCCTGTCATTGACTTCTGTAAGCTCAGGCCAGGGTCCTCAGAGTTGCTGGCTTAACCTCCTGTGTTTCTTCTTACAAGTGTATCTAATCTACCTTAATGCATTAATAAAGTTTGACTAGTCTTTAACCTTAAGATGACTTTTTTTTTTTTTTTGGTCCATACAAAAAATAAGAAAGTATAAAATTTTAAATCAGATTACAATTTAATAAATGTACCTGGTCCTTGATGATTAGATATTAAAGTGCAAGTAATTTATTTAATTAAGGATTTTCTCCAGGTAGCTACACAACAAACTGCATTCTTGTATTAACATATAGTAAGTAGAATTCTAATTCAAATAGTGAATTCTCACAAAAATATTTTTCATTATTTTGGGGACAAAGTGACCCCAGATTTGTTTTAGTATTGATGTTTCGCCCTACTAATTGACTAATAACAACCAAACTCACTTTATAATAGTTATGTACACTGAATGCATTAATTCATCAAAATATTTTATTCTCTAGAAAAAAAAATTGGTTAATAGAAAATAATCTGAAAAGCACCAGTGTATATCTTGGGTTTTGAAACTGAAATGAGAAATGGGAGCCATGTTTTGTGGTATATGGGAAGTGTTCCATACTAATATAGCTTGTGGGCATCAGACTATATATGACTATTGCCCAAAAAAATGAATTATTGCAATCTCTTGGGCTGCACACTATACATTGTAAAATGTTAATTGTATCAGTCTTTGCCAGGCTTCTATCATTCACCCAGTCTCAAGCATCAGATGATTTACATACTGGTGAGCCAAGCACTACCTCATTATATAATGCCCCACACTAGCTTTTGCTTTTATTTTTTTCTTTTTCCATTCCTCAAATATTTATCTTCCCCTCTTCTTTCAAATTAAAAATAAGCCTGGATGACTCCTGTAAGATGAAGAAAGAGGCAGTATTGAGTAATGGAAAAATGAATAAACTTGGAATTTGGAATCTTGGCTTGCAGTCCTGGCATTACACTTCAACATTTCTTTGGGCACCTCAGTCTTTCTGAGTCTCAGTTTCCTCATTCGTAAAGTGTAGATAATGACACTTATTCCACTTACCTCACTAGTTTTTGTGAACAACTGAGGTAAATGTGAAAGCTCTGTGAACCCCTATTACACAAATGGAAGGTGTTATTACTACTACTTTTATAATTTATTAGAACTAGACTTCTGACATGGTGTCCCTCTGCCAGATTCATGTCACATCACTCACACCGAATTTATTTTTTGATGGACCTGGAAACTTCAAAAATCTATCCTGTAGGGAATATTTATTTAAAACTTTTGAAACTAAGTTTATTTGGGTGAAAGTGGTTTGCAAAGACTACCCAATCATTTGCTTTAAATAGTTTTAGGATTAAAAAAAAAAAAAAAAAAACAAAAACCAGGGGGAGGTGTCTCTTATGAAATCTGAAGCACTGGCAACCTCTGCGTATCAGCCTAGAGCAGAGGGGCTCTCCCTTGTAAATGTGCTACCAGAGGGCACCCAAGGCCATTTGCTGAAAGATATTGGCTCTAGTTCAGTTACTTCTGAGTAACTTCCAGATCTTTTTCCCTGTGACCTTACAATTTGGCTCCCCTTGCAAGTCAGCACCCATCTCCAGGCTCTCCCTTTTCCAGACTCTAGTGGTGCTCCCCACCCTTCTTTGCTGGCCTCTAAATGCCAAAGCTTTGAGGTTTCCAAAAAGCAGACTCAACCTGGTCCTTCATCCGGTGGCGGTGTTTGAGTGTCTCAAGCTATTTCCATTTATTAGACTTGGATTCACAGAGTAAAAAAGGCTTATGGAAAGGCTCCTAGAGTTTTGACATGGGCTGACTCATGTGCCCTAGGTCACAATGACCTTTTGGAGTCCTCAGAACTTTGTTACCATACCCTCAGATCCCTCGGACCAGTTCTTAGCAGCATTATCAGAGAAGTAGCTGTCCGGAGCTCCCAGCAGACTGGCGCAGCCCGCAGCCACAGTATGGAAGGACAGCCCACGCGGCTCAGTGGTAAAGAACCCACCTCCCAATGCAGGAGACTCAGATTCGATCCCTGGGTCAGGAAGATCCCCTGGAGAAGGAGATGACAACCCACTCCACTGTTCTTGCCTGGGAAATCCCAGAGGAGGAGGAGAACAGAACAGAGGAGCCTGGTGGGCTGCAATTCATAGGGCTGCAAAAGAATCGGAAATGACTGAGCAATTCAGTTCAGTTCAGTCACTCAGTTGTATCCTACTCTTTGCAACCCCATGGACTGCAACATGCCAGGCTTCCCTGTCCATCACCAATTCCCGAGCTTGCTCAAACTCATGTCCATGGAGTCGGTGATGCCATCCAACTATCTCATCCTCTGTCATCCCCTTCTCCTTCTGCCTTCAATCTTGCCCAGCATCAGGGTTTTTTCCAATGAGTCAATACTTCACATCAGGTGGCCAAAGTATTGGAATTTCATCTTCAGCATCAGTCCTTCCAATGAATATTCAGGACTGCTTTCCTTTAGGACTGACTGGTTGGATCTCCTTGCAGTCCAAGGGACTTTCAAGAGTCTTCTCCAGCACCACAGTTCAAAAGCATCAGTTTCTTTAGTGTATTCAGTGAAGGAGAGGTAGAGTTTTTCTGGAATTACCTTGCTTTCTCCATTATCCAACTGATGCTGGCAATTTATTCTCTGGTTCCTCTGCCTTTTCTAAATCCAGCTTGTACATCTGGAAGTCCTTGCTTCATATACTGCTAAAGTCTCGCTTGAAGGATTTTGAGCATTACCTTGCTAGCATGTGAAATGAGCATATTTGTAAGGTAGTTTAAACATTCCTTGGCATTTCCTTTTTTGGGGATTCAGATAAAAACTGAACTTTTCGTGTCCTGTGGCCATGGCTGGGTTTTCCAAATTCACTGATATATTGAGTGCAGCACTTTAACAGCATCATATTTTAGGATTTTTTTAAATAAGAAATCCATAATGTGTAAATGAGAAAAAGAGCCAGTGTTTTCCATTTCACACTTTAAATCCCCTTGACAAGCTTTTTGCAGTTGTTTAGTCACTCAGTCAGGTATGGATGTGAGAGTTGGACTATAAAGAAAGTTGAGTGCCAAAGAATTGATGCTTTTGAACTGTGGTGTTGGAGAAGACTCTTGAGAGTCCCTTGGACTGCAAGGAGATCAAACCAGTCCATCCGAAAGGAAACCAGTGCTACTGTGCTACTACAGGTGGTAAGGATTTCAAACATTGTTTTCCTTTTTCTAAATAATATTTTCCCTTTCAAATTTTTTATTTAGCTGCAATACTCTGAGAAAATGACCTCCCCTACTTCCAAAGTCAGTGCTTGAGCCAAACACTTGCATTTTCCACTCTGGTCCACTACTTGTCTGGCTTCATCCATTTTTTCAGAACTGAAGTGAAATAAATGTCCCCTTTTTAGAGAAACTTCCCATAAATTCTAGGAATAGTTCAGGTCTTTCTGTAATATACACACATAGGTGCCAGTATGTTAGGATCATGTCAAATTTTACTGTTCTTAGTAAATCAGTTCAGTTCAGTCGCTCAGTCATGTCAACTCTTTACGACCCCAAGAACCACAGCACACCAGGCCTCCCTGTCCATCACCAATTCCTGGAGTTTACTCAAACCCATGTCTATTAAGTCGGTGATGCCATCCAACCATCTCATCCTCTGTCGTCCCCTTCTCCTTCTGCCCTCAATCTTTCCCAGCATCAGGGAAAGATTTGACTTTTCAAATGAGTCAGCTGTTCGCATCAGGTGGCCAAAGTATTGGAGTTTCAGCTTCAACATTAGTGCTTCCAATGAACACCCAGGACTGATCTCCTTTAGAATGGGCTGGTTGGATCTCCTTGCAGTCCAAGGGACTCTCAAGAGTCTTCTCCAACACCACAGTTCAAAAGCATCAATTCTTCGGCACTCAGCTTTCTTATCTTAGTAAATACCCAGTTGTATAATTGTCTGTGAGAACTCAATGGCTCCATTTCTGGACCTTAAGCTCCATGAGGGCAGGTGGAACACTGGTCTTGAACACTGCTAAATTTTCCTTTGTCTACCGGAGCACCTGACACTCAAAGAGTAGCTCAAAGAAGAATGAACAAACCAACATCTCCCTGCACACAATTCCTGGTGAACCTAAAACATGTATCCTGATGACACCTGGAATAAAATCAGGAATATTTATGACCACAGGTAGAAGCAAAGGAGGCAGGAAAGTCTGCTGTTGAGTCTTGCCTCAGTTCCAACACATTTTAGGATGTATTAATTCTCCCAATCTTTTCAAGCTAATTGCCAAATCTGCAGCTGTGTAGAGAGGACCTGTGTTTTGTACATATGACACCCTCTGATGGACCAACTCTCAGATTTAACAAATACTTTTAGCGCGTAGACCTAAGAGGTGGTTATATTCTCAGTGCTCAGTCCCTGCAGCCACTATTGTGTGTGTGCTTAGTCACTCAGTCGTGTCCAACTCTTTGAGACCCCATGGAATGCAGCTCACCAGGCTCCTCTGTCCATGGGGATTCTCCAGGCAAGAATACTGGAGTGGGTTGCCATGCCCTCCTCCAGGGAATCTTCCCAACCCAGGGATTGAATCCAGGTCTCCCACATTGCAGGTGGATTCTTTATCATTTGAGCCACCAGGGAAGGCCAAGAATACTGAAGTGGGTAGCCTATCCATTCTCTAGGGGATCTTCTGGCCTAGGAATCAAACTGAGGTTTCCTGCATTGCAGGTGCAAAAGTAGTAGAGTTTTTGGACCCTGGATTTTAAAATTATTATAACAGGTACAAACACATCTTTATTAATCAAAATAGGAAACATTACAATCAAAACATTTTTGCCAATGAGAAATAAGTTTGTTTATTCCTATAGCAAAAAAAAAAAAGTCCATGCCTAGGGATTTGATAAACTGTTGGAAAGCATTTCTAAATCCTACTGGTCATGGAAGCATTTTCCATACAAAAAGTTGTCAAGATACTTGAAAAAGTGGTAGTTGGTTGGCGAGAGGTCAGGTGAATATGGCAGATGAAACAAAGCTCTATAGTCCAATTCATTCCATTTCTGAAGCATCGGCTGTGTGATGTGCAGTCAAGCATTTTCGCAGAGAAGAGTCAGGCCCCTTCTGTTGACCAATCCTGGCTGCAGGTGTTGCAGTTTGCAGTGCATCTCATCAATTTGCTGAGCATACTTCTCAGATATGAAGATTTCACTGGGATTCAGAAAGCTGTAGCGAATCCGACTGGCAGCAGACCACCAAACAGTGACCATGATCCTATTTTTTAGTGCAAGTTTGGCTCTGGGAAGTGCTTTGGAGCTTCTTCTCAGTCCAACTACTGAACTGATTATCACCAGTTGTCACATAAAATCCACTTTTCATCAACATCACAATGCAATCAAAGAAGAGTTTGTTTTTGTTTCATAGGATAAGAGAAGTTATTTCAAAATGATGATTTTTTTTTTAAATTTGTGATTAGCTCATGAGGGATCCACTTATTGAGCTTTTTCACCTTTCCAATTTGCATCAAGTGCCAAACAACAGTAGAATGATTGATGTTGAGTTCTTAGGCAACTTCTTGGGTAGTTGTAAGAGGATCAGCTTCAGTGATGCTCTAAGCTGTCAATTTCTGTTGGCTGGCCACTGCACTTCTCATCTTCAAGGTTCTTGTCTCTCTTGCAAAACTTCTTGAACCACCACTGGACTGTGCTCATTAGCAGTTTCTGGTCAAATGTGTTGTTGATGTTGCTAGTTTTCTCCACTGCTTTAAGACCCATTTTGAACTTAAATAAGAAAATTGCTCGAATTTGCTTTTTGTCTAACACCATTTCCATGGTGTAAAATACATTTAAAATAAACAGTAAGTAACAATCAGCAAAAAACATAAAGCAAGAAATGTGCATTAAAATGATGTATAATATAACCACATTTTAAAAGAATGTATTCCAATATCAAATGGAAAAATTCAACAGTGCAAAATTGTAATTACTGCTCCCACTGCTTCTAGAAACTGACAACAAATGGCGGTAAACAATGGGTGCATGCACGTGTGCCAACTCACTTCTGTCATAACTGACTCTTTGCGACCCCATGGACAGTAGCCCACCAGGCTCCTCTATCCATGGAATTCTCCAAGCAAGTGGGTTGCCATTTTCCTCCTCCAGGGGATCTTCCCAAACCAGGGATTGAACCAGTGTCTCCTACAGCTCCTGCATTGCAGGCAGATTCTTTACTGCTGAGCCACTGGTGAAACCCAAAATGGATAGGACATTTCTTTAATTCTCCTTTTCACCATTTCAGTTAAAGAGATTACCAACAATCATACATTTTTAGGTCTTATTGCACATATTAATAACTTTTCATTCCTTCTGATTACTCAATTATACTGAGGCAGTCATCAACTGAGTCTAGCTATTTGCCAAACATTGAGAAATGATCATGAAAAAAGCCAAAGACAAGGATGGCAAAGACAGCAAATCCTTTGAGCCATTTTATTAGACTCTAAAGAGCCATTTTATGACAATATTCCTTTGCTTTAGTGGAAACAGACTAAGACCAAATTCTCTCTTGATTTCTCAGTTAAGCAGCTACTGCATTGTATACCCACAAAGTTGAATTCTTATATGCCCTCTTCGAAAAAGACACGATACAAAAGACTTGAAGACCCAAATGACTGTGATGCAGTCTTTCAATCGTAGGCAAACTTGAAACTTTGTACTTTAACTTTGTTTCTAAACAAATTAAACCACCCAAGACCAGTTTGTTTATTCCAAGTGTCATTGTTATTTGTTTTGAACATATGTTTTGGAAGATATGCTTTGAGCACAATATGTACATTTATCAATTATTAAACAGCAAATAATTGTAGTTGTCATTATCTTTATACTTAATTTGATTTGAAAATGTGAGACTTGGTTGTGGGTTTGAAATGTTTGGTAATCTTTTGTTTCCCTTCACCACAGTGCTTGTGCTATCAAAACCAGCACGTGGCAGAACTGTAAGGACTCATGCCAAACATATGGTATCCACAACCAGTCAGCATAATCTTTGGAATTCTAATTGCAAAGAAGTGCCAAATGAAAATGCTTAATAGCACACATATGGCCAGTTGAGGATTTCCTAATAGGTTGACTTCTCTGAAGCCTGTAAATATCTTTGTCATGTAGAACAGACAAATTTTAATGCTGCAAGAAAAAACATGATTAAATATGGTCTTTTAACAGTTTTATGTATTTTTTGAGATGTGAAAGTAAAATGTAATTTTCACATCTTTATTAAACCTTTAAAGTGCCTTTTCAAAACTGTATGCACTGTAGAAGTGCCTGCTAATTACCCTATCCATTTTAGCCCAAGGCTAATAGAATTACAATTTTCCTTGACCTAAATATATAATCACTCCGTGACAACAACTGCCACAGAAGCATAAATCTACTGTCTAGCTAATGCTGCATTTATATTAAACACTAGTCATGGAATCAAGACTTTTCAGTACCTGGGACTATGTTCTGTGCTTGGTACTGGTTCATACAGTACTTGTGGAATCCTTGGATTGAGGCTAAGATATTAACCATCTGATAGGCAAAATTACTCTAAATTTAGTCTTTCCTACACAAAAGAATCTTCTTTCTGTAAAAGACTATTTCTTAGAGCAGTTTTAGGTTCACAGCAAAGTTGAGAGGAAGATACAGAGATTTCCCATAAATCTTCTGCCCCATTATCAACATTGCCCACTAGACTGCAACATTTGTCTCAACTGACAAACCTACATTAATACATCATAAACTTCCAAAGCCTGTAGTTTACCTTAGGGTTCACTCTTCGAGTTTCATGATTACGGCATCAAACAAAGTATTTTCACTGCCCTGATAGTCCTTCCTGCTCCCTCTTCATACCTCCCCTCACCCACACCACTGGCAACCACTGAACTTTTTACTGTCTCCATAGCTTTGCCTTCTCCAGAATATCCTATACGTGGAGTCATACAGTATGTGGCTTTTCCAGATTGGCTTCTGTCACTTAGTAATGTGTATTTGCTTTCTCCTTGTCTTTTCTTGGCTTCATAGCTCATTTCTTTTTAGCTCTAAATAATATTCCATTGTTTGAATGAGCCACCGTTTATGAATCTATCCACCTATTAAAGGACATTTCTTTTTTATTATTTATTTTTGGCTTTGCTGGGTCTTCACTGTTGCACAGGCTTTTCTCTAGTCATGGTGAGCAGACTACTCTTCTCTGCAGTGCCCAGGCTTGTCGTTGCAGCACCTTCTTTGGCTGCAGAGCCCGGCTCCCAGGTGCGTGGGCATCAGTAGTTGCAGTTCCCAAGCTCTAGAGCACTGGCTCAGAAGTTGTGGTGTGTGACCTTCCCTAGCGTGTGGGATCCTCCCAGACCAGAGACTGAACCTGTGTTTTCTGCATTGCAAGGCAGATTCTTTACCACTGAGATACCAGGGAAGCCCTAAAGGACATTTTCATTGCACCAGTTTTGGCGATTTTCAATAAAGCTGATAAAACAGTCATGTATAGGTTTTTATGTGGGCATACCCGATTCTTTGGGTAAATACCAAAGAGCATGAGTACTGAATCACGTGGTAAAAGTGTCTATTGTTGTTGTTGTTTAGTCACTAAGTTGTGCCCAACTCTTTTGTGACTCCTAGGAGTGTAGTCCACCAGGCTTCTCTGTCCATGGGATTGCCCAGGCAAGAATATTGGAGTAGGTTGCCATTTCCTTCTCCAAGGGAGCTTCCTGACCCTCAGATCAGACCCGAGTCTCCTGCATTGGCATACAAGTTCTTTACCACTGAGCCACAGGGAAGTCTAAATGTATGTTTGCACATGTGTACTCAGTCACTTCAGTCATGTCAGACTCCATCAGCCTATGCACTGGAGCCCGCCAGCTCCTCTCTCTGTGGCATTCCCCAGGCAGGAATAATGGAGTGGATTGCCAAGCCCTGCTCCAGGGAATCTTCCCAGCCAAGGGATCAAACTTGTATCTCACCCACTGCAGGTGGATTCTTTACCCACTGAGTCACCTGAAAATATGTTTAGTTCTGTATAAATTTCGAGATGTCTTTCAAAGTGGCCGAGCCATTATGCATTCCCATCAACAATGAATATGAGTTCCTTGTTCTCCACATTCGTGACACAGCATTTAGTGTTCCAAATTTTGGCCATTCTAGTAGGAATATAATGGTGTGTTGTTTTAATTTGCATTTCCCCAAGGATGTATGATCAGATCATCTATTTGTATGACAAATAGATTAAAGGGACTAGATCTGATAGACAGAGTGCCTGAAAAACTATGTACGAAGGTTCATGACATTGTACGAGAGGCAGTGACCAAGACCACCCCCAAGAAAGAAATGCAAAAAGGCAAAATGGTTGTCCGAGGAGGACTTACAAATAGCTAAAAAAAGAAGAGACGTGAAACGCAAAGGAGAAAAGGAAAGATATGTCCATCTGAATGCAGAGTTCCAAAGAACAGCAAGGAGTGATAAGAAAGTCTCCCTCAGTGATCAATGCAAAGAAATAGAGGAAAACAATAGAATGGGAAACACTAGAGCTGTCTTCAAGAAAATTAGTGATACCAAGGGAACATTTCATGCAAAGATGGGGTCAATAAAGGACAGAAATGGTATGGACCTAACAGAAGCAGAAGATATTAAGAAGAGGTGGCAAGAATACAAAAAGAACTATACCAAAAAAAAAAAAGAAAAAAAAAACCTTCATGACCCAGATAACCACGATGGTGTGATAACTCACCTAGAGCTAGGTATCCTGGAATGCAAACTCAAGTGGGCCTTAGGAAGCATCACTATGAACAAAGCTAGTGGAGATGATGGAATTCCAGTTGAGCTAGTTCAAATCCTAAAAGATGATGCTGTGAAAGTGCTGCACTCAATATGCCAGCAAATTTGGAAAACACATCAGTAGCCCCAGGACTGGAAAATGTGAGTTTTCATTCCAATCCCAAAGAAAGGCAATCCCAAAGAAAGTTCAAACTACCACACAATTGTACTCATCTCACATGCTAGCAAAGTAATACTCAAAATTCTCCAACCCAGGCTTCAACAGTATGTGAACTGTGAACTTCCAGATGTTCAAGCTGGATTTAGAAAAGGCAGAGGAACCAGAGATTAAATTTCCAACATCCGTTTGATCATAGAAAAAGCAGAGTTCCAGAAAAACATCTATTTCTGCCTTATTGACTATGTCAAAGTCTTTGACTGTGTGGATCACAACAAACTGTGGAAAATTCTTAAAGAGATGGGAGTACCAGACCACCTGACCAGCCTCTTGAGAAATCTGTTTGCAGGTCAGGAAGCAATAGTTAGAACTGGACATGGAGCAACAGACTGATTTCAAATCGGGAAAGGAGTACGTCAAGGCTGTATATTGTCACCCTGTTTATTTAACTTCTATGCAGAGTATATCATGCGAAATGCCAGGCTAGATGAAGCATAAGCTGGAATCAAGATTGCTGAGAGAAATATCAATAACCTCAGATATGCAGATGACACTACGTTTATGGCAGAAAGCAAAGAAGAACTAAAGAGCCTCTTGATGAAAGTGAAATAGGAGAGTGGAAAAGTTGGCTTAAAACTCAACATTCAGAAAACTAAGATCATGGCATCCAATCCCATCACTTCATGGCAAATAAATAAAAAGGGAAACAATGGAAACAGTGAGAGACTATTTTCTTGGGCTCCAAAATCACTGCAGATGGTGACTGCAACCATAAAATTAAAAGACGCTTGCTCCTTGGAAGAAAAGCTATGACCAACCTAGACAGCATATTAAAAAGAACAGACGCTACTTTGTCACCAAAGCTCTACCTAGTCAAAGCTATGGTTTTTCTAGTGATCATGTATGGATGTGAGAGTTGGACTATAAAGAAAGCTGAGCACAGAAGAATTGATGCTTTTGAACTGTGATGTTGGAGAAGACTCTTGAGAGTCCCTTGGACTGCAAGGAGATTCAACCAGCCCATTCTAAAGGAGATCAGTCCTGGGCGTTCATTAGAAAGACTGATGCTGAAGCTGAAACTCCAATACTTTGGCTACCTGATGTGAAGTACTGACTCATTGGAAAAGACCCCGATGCTGGGAAAGATTGAAGGCAGGAGGAGAAGGCGATGACAGAGGATGAGATGGTTGGATGGCATCACTGACTCAATGGACATGAGTTTGAGCAAGCTTCAGAAGTTTTGATAGACAGGGAAGACTGTCATGCTGCAGTTCATTGGGTTGCAAAGAGTTAGACATGGCTTTGTGACTGACCTGAACTATTGATGTATGATATGGAGAATATTTTCATATGTCTATTTTCCATTTGCATAACTATTTTTATGAAGTGTCCAATAAGAACTTTGGATCATTTTTCAATTGCATTGTTTTCTTATTGATAAGTTTTATGAGTTCTTTTTGTATTTTGGATAACAATTTTTTTAATCATGTGTCTTTTGCAATTATTTTCTCCAGTCTGTAGCTTGTCTTCTCACATTCTTGACGTTGTTTTTCACAAAGCAGGAGTTTTGATTTTAATGAAGTCCAACTTATCAGTTATTTCTTCCATGTATCCTGCCTTTGATGTTGTATCTACATAGTCCTCACCATCCACAGGTCATCTAGGTTTTCTCCTATATTATCTTTTATAAGTTTTTCTTATACTTTTGTTACTTATGTGTAAATCTGTGATAGATTTTGAGTTAATTTTCTGTAAAGGATGTGGCAGGTTTCCAGGTGATGCTAGTGGTAAAGAACCCACCTAGCAATGCAAAAGACTTGAAAGATGTGGTTTCAGTCCCTTGGTTAGGAAGATCCCCTGGAGGAGGGCTGGTAACCCACTCTAGTATTCTTGCCTATTGAACCCTATGGACAGGAGAGCTTGATGGGCTACTCCACTGGGTCCCAAAGGTTTGAACATGACTGTAGTGGCTTAGCATGCACATAAAGGATATAACATCTGTGTCTAAATTCATTTTTTCAAAAAATGATGTCCAGCGTTCCAGAGCCATCTGTTGAGAAGACTGTCTTTGCTCTACTGTATTAGCTTTTCTCCTTTGTCAACTCTCATGGCACAAGTCCATCATGCGGAAGAAAAGAAGGTGCTACCTCCCTCCAACGCAAACCTACTCTACCCCTTTTCTCTGAAAAATGATGATAAATCTGGACTGTGAAATGTCCTTGAATTATGGTTTCCCCCTACAAAATTATTTTAAGGGAGAAATTTTCATCTACTTTTCTGACTTTAATTTGAGGGATAAAAGTATTCATTTTAATCTAGAAGATTATACCTTATTTTCAAATTTTGTTTACTGTATGTTTTCTTGATTCCTTTGTTAATCTCCCTCTATGTCTCTTTATACCACTTACATACTCCTCAAAATGTAAACAACTTTCCTTGATGAGAATTTGCTATTCATTTCTTTTACTATGTACATGAATCTCTTAAATTTATATACCAAGTCAATTTAGTAGTATACAAGATATATTTTATTTCTATGCCAAATAAAGCCTTAACCATTCATGCTAACTAAAGGAATAGGGATGCCTTCCCTGAAGAAAGAAATGAGACATTCCAGGCTGAGAGAGCAATGTGAATCCATGCATGTGTCTGGAATGTGCAAGGAATGTTCAGGAAATAGTGAATAATCCTATATGACTAAAACAGGCTTAAATATACTGCATGAAAATCAGATCTAGTTTATAAAATGCTTAGGCAGAGTGAGGTTTTTAAAATGTTTGAATTATTTGTCACTATTTAATAACTGGGAGATTTCATATTACACTTCAGATTCCTGATTTGTCTTGAAACACTGAAATAGAACCTCTGAGCTTGCTTTTCAGCATGGCAAGATACATTTATTAGGCCAGGATTAATTCAATAATAAGTGTAAATTTTCAATAACTTAACACAATTAGCATTTATTTCTTCCCAAAATAATGGTTCAACAAAGGTGTTCCTGGTCTTGTGTCTTTTCTGAATAGCTCTCCACTGAGTGATATATCAAGGGCACAAATTTATTTTATTTTATAGTTTCACCCTAGTCTGGGTCTTTGGAGTTATTTCTATTCAGCAGAGGAAAGAAGAAAGACAAGAGAGAATTGTGCAGGTGGATTTTACGTTCAGGCCTAGATGTGGTGTTTGTCACTCTTACTCATGTTTCATGAGCCAGAAGTCAGCCACATGCCTCACCTAATGGCAATGAAGCCTGGGAAATATATTTTAACTGTGCACAAAAAGGAAAATTAAATGACTTATGAATAATTAGTTAACTTTTAACACATGACAGCTGGTTGAAGGTAAGTAGTCCCTACCCCCTTTATTAGGGTGCGTGTCCACTTGTTACATCCTCACCCACCCTGCTCAACTTATCTGTGTGGCCCTTCTGACTGCTGTAGGCATTTGACTCTATAACTCATAGGATAGAAAATGAAAAGTGTATATTTCCAACTAGTGAAAAGGTTTTCTCTGGAAAGGGAAAGAACTTAGCATAGTATGGTGGTGGTGGTTTAGTTGCCAAGTCATGTCTGACTCTTGCGACCCCATGGACTGGTGCCCGCCAGGCTCCTCTGTCCATGAGATTCTCCAGGCAAGAATACTGCAGTGGGTTGCCATTTCTTTCTCTAGCATAGTATACCTTGCATTAAACAGTAATTTTGTTCTGCTGTTTCTTTCTTTAAGTGAGAGTACAATTCTCTCTTTAGGCCAATGGGTCATGTGAAGATGTGCATGCGTGCATGCTCAGCCATTCAGTCGTGTCCAACTCTTTGCAACCCCATGGATGGTAGCCCACCAGGCTCTTTTGCCCATGGAATTCTCCAGGCACAAATACTAGAGTGGGTTGCCGTTTCCTACTCCAGGGGATCTTCCGGACCCAGGGACTGAACTTGTGTCTTCTGCATTTCCTGCATTGGCAGGTGGGTTCTTTACCACTTAGCCACCTGGGAAGCCCATATGAAGATGTACTGAGAAAGAATTACATGAGCTTTTCATCAGTCACTAAATAATTTATATTTTCCAGCATCGCTTTTGCTGTACTTCTAAATAAAATGAAATATTTGTGACATTTTTATGGTGCCAATATTTTTCTCAGAGTCAGAGCACTCTGATTTATGGACCGTGATTTTGGATGACAGAGAACTATTTAATACATAGATTAGTTGTTTGATATTTTCTCTTTAAACTTGTCAATTTCTTAATTTCTCAGACCAAGTTTGTAAACATCAGGATCAAGTTAGCATTTTTTGAAAAATCTTGCTTTTTTAGGCATAATATTTTTAAAACTATTTTTCTCAGACCTAGGAAAACATTAAAAATTTCTATTTCAATCTTCCTTTTTGTGCTTGCTAAAGAGAATACCAGTTGGCCCTCTGTATCCATGGGTTCATTGATTCAACCAACCACAGATCAGAATAGTAGGAAAAAAAAAAATCCAGAATGTTCAAAAAAGCAAAACTTGAATTTTCCTGTGCACCAACTATTTCATGCAGCATTTACATTGTATTTATAGCCATTTATGCAGCATTTAGCCATTCAGTCATGTCTGACTCTTTACAACCCCACGGACTTTAGCCTGCCAGGCTGCCTTGTCCATGGAATTCTCCAGCTAAGAATACTAGAGTGGGTTGCCATTCCCTTCTCCAGGGTATCTTCCCCACCCAGGGATCAAACCTGGGTCTCCTGCATTTCACACCAATTCTTTACCATCTGAGCCACCAGGGAGAAAATTAACCCTGAACATTCATCAGAAAAACTAATAGTGAAGCTCCAATATTTTGGCCACCTGATGTGAAGAGCTGACTCATTGGAAAAGACCCTGATGCTGGGAAAGATTGAAGGCAGGAGGAGAAGGGGATGACAGAGGATGAGATGGTTGGATGGCATCACTGATTCAATGGACATGAGTTTGAGCAAACCACGAGACAGTGAAGGATGGGGAAGCCTGGCATGCTATAGCCCATGGGGTCACAAAGAGTCAGACATGACTGAGTGACTGAACAACAATATAACATTTATAATGTACTAGGTATTATGAGTAACCTAGAGATGATTTAAGTGTATGGGAGCTGTAGATTATATGCAAATACTATATCATTTTATATGAGGGACTCAAGCATCTGCAGATTTTGGTACCATCAGGGGTTCCTAGAACCAATTCCCCATGAATACCTAGGGACGACTCTATATGGTAAATGTTCAAACGGAATTTTAGTTATACTAAGGAACTTGAGTGCCACTCAATCTAACCTCACTTCAAAATGAAGTCACTGAGGTTACAGAAGGTAAACAGCTTTGTCCAAGTTCTCAGAGACATTTAAGCTTTGGAAACTCCTTGGCTGTTTTACAGCATAGTCCTTTCATTTATCGCCAAACCATCATTAAATTCACTACGTCTTTGAGTTGATGATTAGGGGGCACCCTGATTATGTCAGCAAAAAAAGAAAATGCTTGAGGTGGGTGTCACAAATAGACACAGATTAAGAAGTACAGCATGGACCTGAATAAAAGTGAATGTTATATATATTTCCAAAACACACTAGAGGTAGATAATTCCCAAAGAGACTTTAAGACGTTGGAGCCTTAAAATACCATAAAACAAATAATATCACCTCTTACTATTGCCCCTTCACTCACCAGTGGTGAATTATTGTTATCTAGCCACTGTTGTCCTTGCTGTTCAGAGGTTACCCATATCATGAATATGCGCTTCCCTCATAGCTCAGTTGGTAAAGAATCTGCCTGCAGTGCAGGAGACCCCAGTTTGATTCCTGGGTTGGGAAGATCCTCTGGAGAAGGGATAGGCTCCCCACTCCAGTATTCTTGACCTTCCCTTGTGGCTCAGCTGGTAAAGAATCTGCCTGCAATGTGGGAAACCTGGGTTCAATCCCTGAGTTGGAAAGATCTCCTGCAGAAGGAAGTGGCTCCCCACTTCAGTATTCTGGCCTGGAGAATTCCATGGACTATACAGTCCATGAGGTTGCAAAGAATCAGACATGACTGAGCGACTTTCATTTTCACTTTCATATCATGAATATACTGGAAGCCATTAAATTATACACTTTAAATATGTCATTTGTATGGCATATGAAGTAAAACTCAACAAAGCTATTAATGTATACAATAAAGTAAATTATATTTTTCTCCATATAGGAGCACATCCCTTCTTGCCAGACTTCTAGGATGAATGCTGAACGAATGCACTTTAGGTTGAGCATCTCTGTTTTACATTCTTCAGACAATGTTTTGTGTCACTGAGGATTTCTCTTGGCTCTCCAGTCCTGCTTCTGGTCTTGGGAAAGTTGTTCTCACTCTTCCACCCTGCCCTTGGCCTCAGAGGTCAACTGAGGACCCCATATTCTGAAAAGGCAGAAGTTGTCTTATAGGGGTTTCACTCAGTGCTCCTGTTCCAACTCAGGACTTCTGAGCTAAGCTCAGAGGGCCAGAAGGAGTCAAGGGTTCTCTGAGCTTCCCATTTCTCCTCCAATGTTCCTTAGCTCCAAGACTGTCATCTTTATGACTTCCCCTCAGCTTTCTTTCTCCACCCATATTTTTAGCACTCAGTAAAGATCAGAGGACAGGATTGGCAGTAATGCTGATTTGTTTCATGTCTCAGACTCTGGTGGAATTTAACCTGTCATGCCAACTCACATTAGAAATTTTGGGGTGGGCTCATTTTCCCTTTTGCCCATTTATGGGGGATTCCTTTTCTCCCCCCATGTCAGTTATGAGAGGTCTCTTCACTCTTTTCTCTTATGAAAGGCTTATCACTTTCTGGATTTTAGTTTATTAAGGTTATTTTGTATTCTCTATTTTGTGATGTGCTTTTTAAAAATTTTATCATTATCTACTTTTCCAATGTCTCAATTGAAAGAGCGAGGATAACAGTCTTGGGGTCTTCCCTGGTGGCTCAGATGGTAAAGAATCCACCTGCAATGTTGGAGACCTGGGTTCGATCACTGGGATGGAGAGATCCCCTGGAGGAGGGTGTGGCAGCCCACTCCAGTATTCTTGCCTGGAGAATTCCATGGACAGAGGAGCCTGGCCGGCTACAGACCATGGGGTCACAAAGAATCAGACATTACTCTGTGACAAAGCACACACAACAGTCTTACAGCTTCCAATATCTAAACTGGAAGTAAGACTCCAACTGAAAGCTAAGGAGAGAAAAGCAAGTTACAGAAAGGTTTTTAAGTACATATGGAGCATTTTTCAATCTTTAGGTTCTATAAATATAACTTAAGAAACAAGCATGCAACAAAGTTCCCAGGCCTCAGATTTTCTCTTTTCAGGTATCTCTCTCTCCCCAATAGATTCTCATAACTCGGGCATAACCCCTACCTTGATACACTAGGAACACGGACAGACAAAGAGGCCCTTGGAACCAAGAGTCAGCTCATTCAGTCTTCTGTAGTCTTGCTGCATCTGTTTAGAGCTAACATGGTCGAATTACCTCTGCCAGGAAGTACTCAATAAAGTGAGGCTTGAGTCACTTCTGTTGTTTACTCTGGTCAAAATTGATCAGGCTCACTAATGCAATAAGAAATAGGTCATGGAGGTATATTGTTTTTCTTGAGCAAGAATTTCCTTAAATGCTAAAAGAATAAAGTCTTAGGTTCCACACAACTCTTTCTATACCACACACATGAAATACACAAGGATAACCCGGAATCCTCTCATGTGGAAGAATCCTCACATCTCATGTCTAAAACCAACCCATAAACATCAAGTGTTTCCTCTATGAACAACAGAAGATAGAAGAAGCTGTGGTACCCACCTGTACCTTTGATAAGGTATATATCCCAAGAATACATTGCTCAGCTTAATTTTTTGATCATTGGTAAATCAAAGTGAAAACCATCATGAACAGCATCTAAGGAATCCATTTTTATTACAACTGAGTAGCTGACAATAATGAATGAAGTAAAGTGAAAGTCACTCAGTCATGTCCAACTCTTTGCTACCCCATGGAGTGTAGCCTGCCAGTCTCTCTGTCCATGAGATTCTCCAGGCAAAAATACTGGAGTGGGTTGCCATGCCCTTCTCCAGGGGATCTTCCCAACCCAGAGACTGAACCCAGGTCTCCGTCATTGCAGGCAGATTATTTACCATCTGAACCATCAGGGAAGCCTGATGTAATACTCAAGTGAAACTGAAAGTGGCTCATTCGTGTCTGACTCTTTGCGACCCCATGGACTATACAATCCATGTAATTCTCTAGGCCAGAATACTGGAGTGGTTAGCCTTTCCCTCCTCCAGGGGATCTTCCCAACCCAGGGGTCGAACACAGATCTTCCGCATTGCAGGCGGATTTTTTTACCAGCTGAGCCACAAGGGAAGCCCAATACTCAAGTAGTACATTGTATGTTCCGGGTGTTATTCTAGTTCTTTATATTTAGTCCTTATCAAAACAAAACAAAAGTCTATGAGTTATGTACAACTTTTATCTCCGTTTTACTGATGAGCAAATTGAGGCAAAAAGTGGTCAAGGAATTTGCTCAAGCCACAGATAATGGTTTATATATATAGTATAGATACAATAAACTCTTCCCTATGAGTTTCTTCTCATTGGAAAGAAACTTGAATTATGTTACTTCAATTGCAATTTAGAGTAACTAGTTGTCTTAACTATCAGGCATTATTTCTTGTTATGATGCTGATAAAGATCAGGAGTGACTCTTCTGACAATGTACTGAATAGAGTCATTTTTTCAACTGCTGACTTATGAAACATTCTCTCCTGCTTGTGTTCTTCCCCTTACATCATTTATCTTTATTCTGAAATGAAAGGAAAGATGTTCATGGAATAGAGACAAAGTCACATATGAAAAAAGCCAAATTGTGCACATCTTTAAATTTATCATTCTCAAGGAGAAAATACACTTGTATTATACTATATTGCTTTCATTCTTTTACAGTTGTGCCTTTCAAACAATAAAAGAACAATGCTATAAGCCAAACAAATCTTTTCCAACTTTGTATTATACCCATAAATTACATGTAAAGGACCACTTTAATGATATCTAATACTCACCCTACACAACTATGCTGAGAGACACTCCAAAAATCAGAACTTATCCTAAAGATACATTCTAACTACCAGAAAGTTCCCAACCTAATCACTTTGTTTAAAAAAAAAGAAAAAAAGAATTCCTTTTGCTTGAGACCAGACATGGGTGTGGTGAGTGTGAGATTAAGAAAAATCCTTTGGAGAGAAAAGAATTGAGAAACAACTTTAGATGATAGCTAACAAAGGGCAAACAGATTTATATTCCATATGAAATATGTTTGAAATAAAAAGGCTATGATAAGATAGTTAAAAAAATATGATCATATGTGTACATTCCTTTTCACACAGAATATTTGTCAATAATTTTAACATCAGTCAGCCCTACTTGGAAAATAATACATGTGATTCCATACTGCAAAACAATCTATTCTAAGGTAAACACTGGGTCAAACATATAATCAATAGTAAAAATCAAAAACACGAACACAAGCAATAGTAAAACACTCACCCTTTCAAGTTGCAGTAAATTGTATCTTTACCAAAAATATTTGGCAACCTATTCCCACAATTAAATGACCTAGTGAACCACTAGTGTGACTGAATATAAGACATCAGTCTAAGAAACTAGAAAGTTAATCTTTCCAAAATTTCAACTACAGTCTTATAAAACTGTACTAAGTTTTATCAAATCCAATTCTTAAGTTACCATAATACCTTAAATTTACATTTCTTGCATGTATTCATTGTATATGTGAGTAATAAGAACTTCTAAATAATCATATATAAATACGTTTTTATGCTTTAGAAGTCAAACTTTGTCCATCAAAAGTAAGGTATTTAACCAACAATTAGAGTAGGAGGGTAAAAAGAGGACTCAATTATCTATAAGTTACCATAATAGTTTTAAAAAAATACATAAAGCTAACAACTGAAAATCCTTTATCATTTTCAAGTGAATACTATGTCTGATTTCTAAATTTCTATTTCCATTCTTCCTTCTGTAATCAATTTTATACATGGCTATAGAGTAGCTTTTTAGGGTAGTAGATACAGACTGACCTATCATGCATCTTATCAGAATCACTCAAACTTAGGTATTTTCTTACTAATGCCTTTCTTATCCTATATTTTGCTGCCTTCTTTTTTGTGTTCAATTTTAGCATTTTTTATATTATATTTCAGTGGTTATAGAAATGCTTGTATCCAGCCTCCATTCAATCTGCTTCACAGATCAGTTTGTACTTGTCAACCCCCCCTTAAAAGTGGAGGCTAGTGGAAGATGCTCACGTCCATTTGTATTCATGCTTAGTAAAATCATAAAGCTAAAATATAGTTTTCATTACTTTATTTATAAAGGTAAATCCATGATAAATGATTCTACTTAAAATCATCCAATCATGAATTTGGCAAATCTTTCTTGAAACACTGAGTTATATAAAGAAACACCATATAGCAACAGCAAAATCAGTGGCTTAATCATTCATTAGACTAGCATAAATTTTTGAAACATAACTACATGCGGAGGATGCTGCAAGACAGTATTTTCACTGCCTCTTCATTGAATGAGTCTTGCTTTCCCCAAGGGTTTTCATACCATTTATAAAATTATAACTCTATATATATAATATTAGTCTACTTCTGGGATTTAAAAATTATATTCTCCTTGCATCTGGCCTCAAGATGAGCATCACTGCATGCAGGCATTTTCTTTTCAGGGTACAAAGAATAGAACTCATCTTGAAAAAAGAACTGGCCCTAAATGCAGGCAGCTGTTTTCTAGAACTCGGTGATCCTAGAAATAGTTGAGTAGCTAGAAGGCATTTAAGCATGGGTAAATTGATGGACTTCCACCTGGAAGCCTTTCAATACAATGTATGGATATTTTAAAAAAATTATTAATGTCCTACCCCGCCACCAGACCCACGTCTGCACTCAAGGGTCATCCACCCCTTGCCCCTGGAGTCCCGGCATAGGTGGGAGAGCAGCGTCGGCCACCCGGGCTCAGTGCTGTGTGCGCCCGTCTCACGCGGCTGTGATGGCCACTTCTAGCAGTGACCTGGTTCCCGGAGACGACAGACACACACCCCGCTCCCCACACCCCACCCCACCCCGGTTTCCAGGCCCAAGCCTTCCTCCCTGCTTGGTCCTGCAGACCCTGACACCCAGAGCAGGGCCTGCAGATACCTGGTCTCCCTCCCAGAAACATGGGGCATATTTTTCTGATTAAAGAAAATAAAAAGTGCTGTGCCATTAAAAAAATATATATATATATTAATGTTCTTTTCTCTTCTGTATTTTTGTGTACCTGATCTTATCTCTTGAAATATTTAAGATTTTTAGAGCAAGAATGTAAAAGCAGTGTTAATATATTGCTTCTTACATTCAAAATGGAATTTTACAGCATAGTATTGTTGACAGAAAGAATTTTCTAAATTTCTTCTCCATCTATGCCCCCCCACACCTCATATTTCCCCCTGAACTATCAAAAGTAAATCTTGGTTGATTTAATTACAGAGTTGTTTACAGGGAATTTTCCCACAGGAAGAGATACAGACAGAATCCATTTCCAACCTGCCCTGATTGTGAGAAGTGAATGGGAACAGGAAAAAAGGAGTACAGGAAAATGGCACATTTTGTCTCTCCCACTCTCTGGTTGACCCCAGGACAGATGAGTGTTTGAACACACACACACACACACACACACACACACACGCACACACACACAGAAAAACAAAGGAAATTAAGGACAGAATGCTTTCGCTATGATGTCCCGTACAAAGGACTCTGGAGTAATATTGCTTCCTGGACAGCCTCTGCAAGGTGAAAATAAACTTGATAGTGACTTGTGTGTTTGGACAGAAAAGTCCCTGATATTCATCTTTCTGACTTGAATGGATGGAAGCAAGAAGCAGATGCAAATGGACCTAGAGATTATCGTGCTAAATAAACCAGACAGAGAAAGACAAATATTGAATAATATTGCTTATATGTGGACTCTAAAAAAATAATGATACAAATGAACTTAGATACAAAACAGAAATAGAGCCACATAGAAAACAAACTTATGGTTCCCAAAGAGGAAAAGAGCAGGGACAGAAGGGATAAATTAGGAGTTTGGGATTAGTATTATACACTATTGTATGTAAAATTGGTAACCAACAAGGACCCACTGCATAGCACAGAAAACTATACTCAGTATTTTGCTATTTTGTAACAACTTAGAGGAACAGTCTCCCAGAGCTATCTGGGATCTGGCAAGATGGCAGAGTGGAATGATGTGTGCTCATCTTCTCCTGCGAGAATTCCAAAATTACAACTTGCTGCTAAACCACCATTGACGGGAGAATGTTAGATCCCAGCAAAAAAAGATAACCCATGCCTAAGGGCAAAGGAGAAGTCCCAACAAGACAGTAGGAGAGGGGAAATCGCATTTAGAATCAAACTCCATACCGGCCAGAGACACTCAGAAGGCTCAAACGAAAACTTGTGCGCACCAGGACCCAGAGATCCCACAGAGACTGAGCCTGACCTGCCTCTAAGTATTTAACTATTTCCTGCAGAGGCATGGGTCAGCAGCGGCCTGCTGCAGGGCAGAGGTTCTGAGTGTAGCAGACCTGAGTCACTCAGTGTGCGGCATAAGCCCTCTTGGAGGAGGTTGCCATTAACCCCACTATAGAGCCTACTTCTATCCCTCTTCTACAACTTCTACTGCTTTATTGACTGTGCCAAAGCCTTTGACTGCATGGATCACAACAAACTGTGGAAAATTCTTCAAGAGATGGGAATACCAGACCACCTGACCTGCCTCTTGAAAAATCTGTATGCAGGTCAAGAAGCACCAGTTAGAACCAGACATGGAACAACAGACTGGCTCCAAATCAGGAAAGGAGTACATCAAGGCTGTATATTGTCACCCTGCTTATTTAACTTATATGCAGAGTACATCATGAGAAATGCTGGGCTAGAGGAAGCACAAGCTGGAATCAAGATTGCTGGGAGAAATATCAATAACGCAGATATGCAGATAATACCACCCTTATGGCAGAAAGTGAAGAACTAAAGAGCTTCTTAATGAAAGTGAAAGAGGAGAGTGAAAAAGTTTACTTAAAGCTCAACATTCAGAAAACTAAGATCATGGCATCTGGTCCATTCACTTCATGGCAAATAGATGGGGAAACAGTGGCTGACTTTATTTTGGGGGGCTCCAAAATCACTACAGATGGTGATTGCAGCCATGAAATTAAAAGACATTTACTCCTTGGAAGGAAAGTTATGACCAACCTAGACAGCATATACTTTGTTAACAAAGGTCCATCTAGTCAAGGCTATGGTTCTTCCAGTAGTCATGTATGGATGTGAGAGCTGGACTATAAAGAAAGCTGAGTGCTGAAGAATTGATGCTTTTGAACTGTGGTGTTGGAGAAGACTCTTGAGAGTCCCTTGGACAGCAAGGAGATACAACCAGTGCATCCTAAAGATCAGTCCTGGGTGTTCATTGGGAGGACTGATGCTGAAGCTGAAACTCCGAGACTTTGGCCACCTGATGTGAAGAGCTGACTCATTGGAAAAGACCCCTGAGGCTGGGAAAGATTGAGGGCAGGAGCAGAAGGGGATGACAGAGGATGGGATGGTTGGATGGCATTACCTACTCAATGGACATAGGTTTGGGTGGACTCCGGGAGTTGGTGATGGACAGGGAGGCCTGGTGTGCTGTGGTTCATAGGATCACAAAGAGTCGGACATGCTGAGTGACCGAACTGAACTGATACACCTGAAGCTAATACAACTTTGTAAATCAACTATATGTCAATAAAAAAATTTTTTTTAATTTTTTAAAAAAGAAGCAGATGAGCACCTGGAAAGGCAGATTTCTGAGGAGGCCGCTCTCAAGGAGGAGGCAGGGGTCATGTGTGGGGTCACCTGGTCAGTGGGTGTCACAGTCAGGCACAACAAGTTCTTCAGTAAAGCTGAATCAGTCAGTGGGGACTTTGTGTCTTGGGTCAAGACAGGAGCGATCAAGACACAGTTAACACAGATGTTGCCTTGGCAGATGAATATTAGGTAGCTAGAGGTATTTAGAAGCCAGAAGACCCAGAGGACAAGGTGTAGATCTCAGGACCCTACCTTATCAATGCCAGAAGAGTTCATGGTCTCCTGCCACTAAACCAAATTTTGTCCTGAAGAAGAACAGGATTGGGGATGGAGATATGAAGAAAATCTGTTTAAAATAACTAAAGGGACTGCGTTTGCCAATTAGATTAGAAATTAGACGGTCATGTGGTTTTTTTGCTTCTTATTTAGCAAGGTGCAGACACATGAGGAAGACCATATTTTTATAGGCCAAATAAAGGTGCTAAAACTGTCCAATTATATCTTAGTGCTATTGTTTGTAAATATGCCCTCAGTTATATTAATTTGGGAATATGGATTATGTATTTTTAAATTTTGATCTATTACTACATTATATTTATTAGTTATCACTTACATGAAAATTAATAAAAATAATAACAAATGCTACATTATGTGCTAAATATTGTCCAAATTTATTTACATGAGATAGACTATTTATTCTTCACAAAAAATCTGGTGAGGATATTGTTATTATTTTCATTTTTTCAGATAAAAAAATCAAGCAGGGAATGGTTAAATCATTTACCAAAGGTGTAGCATCAGGCTTCCAACCAAGGTATCCTGACTACAAAGCTTGTTTTTTAAATCACTGGCTTTAAGACTTTGGTTTTATTACACTGTTCACTAGGTCTGAAAGTGTGTCAAGTAGGTTGATTGGCACCAGGTAGGAAAAATGTCTGGATGAAGAAAAGAATTTTTTATTGAATTGATCAAGTCTATGTTTGAACATGGAAAATGTATTTTGGGTGGTTTCCATATGGCATTAAAAAAATATTGCACTTGTTTAAACTATACAAGTTAACTCCTGTGCTGGTGTCTTGGTTTATAGCGCTTATATTGACCTGTTTTAGTTCCATGTTTTGACTGAGAAGATTCATTCAAATCATGAAATGGAAATGTTTCAACATAGTGATTAACCTCAGGTTAATCATAATTTTATTATTCCCCTTATTGTGGTTTTCTTTCCCCCTTTCTCCAGTCCTTCCACTCATTGGTTTTCATCTTCTCTTTTCCCTACATGTTTATCTTATTTTTTCCACTCAGATTCACTAATCAGTTTCCTTTGGGAAAGGTTATTTTTCTTTTCAGGGCTTCCCTTGTGGCTCAGATGGTAACGAATCTGCCTGTAGTGGAGGAGACCCAGTTTCCATTAATCTTTTGCCCTCTTCTATCAATATGATCAGCTCAACTATGATAGAAAGCATATTAAAATAAGAGGTAGGGTTCTAAGTTATTTGATGTTTGGATAAGCCTTTAATTTTCTAAGACTCTGTTTCCCCTCTGTAAAATATAGGGATTAAACCAGAATGTTTCTAAAATTTAGTTTACTTTAAGAATTCTTAATTAGACTTGTTGAGTTTGCTATTTACACTTTACATAGAACAAGATTACTTTAGGATATATCTGTTGAATGTTGAATCAATTTAATAAAATCATGTATCCAGTCATCGAAGTGTTTTGTCTCCTTGACTCCAAACACCTACAAGAATTGGATTTTGGACATATTTGAACTGACACTTTAAGCGCCATTGCACAGGCCTGGCCGATCAACATATTAGTTTGTATCTAGGTTCCAGTAACTGTTTTTTTGTTAATGAGTCTTCTGTTTAATATGTGTGCTTGAATTGCAACTATTTTGTAATTTCTCAAGAGCTGGTTGAAATTTTAATGAAACAGCAAAAGTTTGGTGAGCCTAGTTTATAGAAAGATTTATCTCACTAACTGATCCTATGAATGCCCTAGTTGAACTTGAGGATGAGACAAACAACCTGGTTCCTATAAAAGTCTTAATTTTTGATTTTGGGATCCTTGGCAAAATAAACTCCAATGCTACCAATAACTACAGTTGATATTTAACAACTCATAGACCTGTACTCCTCATCCAAGCATATTTTTCCTTATTCTTTAGTGACACAGCTTGTTCATCCCACTTGATCATTCCTTCTTGATGATAAAACACATTAGGTCACCATCCTCCCTATGAAAAGAACTGAAGTACTTGAAGATGTTTCCCCTTAGGAAAGCATCTTCCAGAGGCATCAATTAAAGAATCTGTTTCATTTTTCAACTTAAAACTTATTTGCTGTTATCAAAGTATGGAATATGTTGGCTGGATGCACAAGATAAAATGAATAATTATGATTATGTCACCTTAGGGTCACCATACTTTAAGGTTATTGGAAGAAGTCTAGATGCAAATAATTAAAGACTGGAGACTGTCTGGAAAAGAGAAGATAATTGAGTTACCATAATAAAAACATTGCTGTTTATTGATTACTTCTATTACAGATGTTAAAAAAAAAAAAACACTATAATGTTTTCATCTCAAAAACTAGGACACAACATTTCAAAATGGCTAAAGTAACTGTCCAGCCATACAAGTCACTGTCTGTACCAAAATTTCAACTCTGCTCTATCTCCAAATTCCATGCATTTTACTATACACAATATTTTCACTATACCAGAAAAGTCCAAGGACCTTTATTTCATATCAGCCCCATGGATTTATTTGAATCATTTTTCAAAGTTTTAAAAGACTATTTTAACACTGGGGTGTTTGACATAAGATCCAAATTTCTGACTTCTCCAGAAAAAAGTCAGAAGATCTAGAAATGCCAACCCCAAAATTAGGGGATTAAATAATGTCATTTTCCCTTTAAAACAGACATATATTATCCAGTTCATCCCAGTCCCTACTATCCTTTATTACCACTCTATCAATGCATATGAGTATCTATTGTATGAAAATACCAAATACTATGCCATTAGATTACTGGAATAGCACCCAGTCCAATCAGCTTACTTAAATTACATGCATAGCTTCATTTGGGCTTCCCTCATAGCTCAGCTGGTAAAGAATCTGCCTGCAGCGCAAGAGACCCTGGTTTGATTCCTGAGTTGGAAAGATCCCCGGAGAAGGGATAGGCTGCCCACTCCAGTATTCTTGGGCTTCCCTGGGGGCTCAGATGGTAAAGAATCTGCCTGCAATGTGGGAGACCTAGGTTGGATCCCTGGGTTGGGAAGGTCTCCTGGAGGAGGGCATGGCAACCCACTCCTGTGTTCTTGCCTGGAGAATTACCATGGACAGAGGAGTCTGGCTGGCTACAGTCCTTGGGGTCACAAAGAGTTGGATACGATTGTGTGACTAAGCACAGCACAGAACATAGCGTCATTTAAATTCACGTGAAAACAACTAACCTGAAAATAGGAGAGGAAGCCAGAGTTGAAAAAATAGACATATTTAAATGAAGTTTTCATTTAACTACCACCAAGTAGTTAATAAACATGATGAGAATCTCCTTTCACTCTGAATACATATTTGCCTATAGTTTTAATGTGATGGAAGTATAACTGCCAAAATTTAGGTATACACAAATGGTAAGAAAAAAATGTATCAAAAATTTAATGATTTGCACACACAAAAAATGTGCCACATAGGCAAGCTGGTTGCCATAACATCCAGATGGAATGCATGATGCTACTAGCTAATGTTTGAAAATTTTCCACTCAGAACAATGTGATGACAAAGCAAACATGCTCTTCCTCCCCTATAAGACTATGACACATATACATCTGTCACCCAGCTGTGTAAAATAGATTTTCTAAAAATAAGAAGTGCTATTTTCAAATTAAAAATATCTTAATAACTTTAATTTTTTGGATAAATGGTTGATAGATTAATTCATATCAAATGCTAAGTTTTATCCTTTCAGTCCATTATGGTTTTGCCATGAATCCAAAGGGTTGCTGTTGTTGCTCTTCAGTGGCCCAGTTGTGTCTGACTCCTTGCAGAAGAGTTAAATGGCATTATAAATTAAGAAATGTTTTCTGTAGTCTGTCCCTAAATAACTCTTGTACTAAAAAGATAACTTAGTCTCATAAACACTTGGCAGAAATTCAGGTTGTAGGAGGTAGTAGCACCGTACAACTCTGAACTTGCAGTTCCAACAGGTAAAGCTGTTGGCTGGGAGATCCACAAAAAGCGATAGAACTAAACGAATGGTATTTAACATTCTGTTTGTTTGCTTAGCACATTTTATTTTGTGCTGGATCAGTCATGGTAGATACCATGCTGAAGAAAACCAGAGGAGGTCCTTACTCTCATGCAGCTTGCATTCTAGGAGAAGAGAAAAACGTTAATCCCAGAATCAAGTGTAAAAATGTCCTCTGTCAAATGTGATGAAGGAGACTTGATCTGGACAGGGGTGGACTTCTCAAGGAAATGAGGTTTTGCCCTGAAATCTGAAAGACAATAAATGGTAACTAAGTTAATCAATCCTCTATTAAATGTTGAAATTGTTTACTGTGGGTGAGGAGTGGTTTCTTTTTTAATGAACCCTTCAAACCTAAAACAAAAGTAAAACTTTCAGCAAAACATTTGCCTCAGGAGGAATTGACTTAGCAAATACCTTGATTTTGGACTTCTAACTCTAGAATTGTGAGAAAATACAGTGTCACATAGTCTGGCGGTTCATCACGGAAGCCCTAGCAAACTAAGTCGACTGTCAGCTCTGGGAATGACGGAAATGTGAATGTGAACACGTTTTGCTAGGTTGTTTAACAGAATAAATTGTGATCAAAATAATCCCCGTTTCCTTGGGCTGTTATAATTATTAAGTTAGCGAATCCATGTTAAGTTTTACAGACTAGTAACTTACAAACAGAAAGCATGATGCCCATGCATTTATCTCTGTTATCTTTCTGAACCATAGGTTAAGGTCATCTTTTGAGGGTGAGGGTGAAAGAGGAGGGTTGGAGGTTTTGTGACAGGACAGAGGGTTGGGCATGTCACCGCTGAGAGTGGGAAAGCAGTCCAGAGGGGTAGTACGGTTGTTGGTGATGTTGGGAGCCCTTTTAAGGTTGAGATGGTAAATTTGTAATGGACCCAGGCTACTCTATTCAGCATTTTTTAGCAATTCAGGAACAGCAGCAGAGAAAGTAGAAATTTGAATGCAACCACTCTGGGTTTTGCCTGACAGACTGGTAAGGCAAAAATACAATTGAGCAAAAGGGGCTGAAGCTTATGGCAGAAAACTGTATGCACTGTGTTCACATAAGGTTGGATAAAGATGGAGATAGATGTTGGATATAGACGAAGAAGAGGGACCTCTTTTACAATGACCACAGATAATAACAATGAGGGAATCTTTTTCTTGTCAAGATGATTACATTTTGGCTCTGATTTAAACCCACTTTGTGTGGAAAATTCTTGAAGAGAGGGGAATAACAGACTATCTTACCTGCCTCCTGAGAAATCTGTATGCAGGTCAAGAAGCACCAGTTAGAACCAGACATGGAACAACAGACTGGCTCTAAATTGGGAAAGGAGTATGTCAAGGCTGTATATTGTCACCCTGATTATTTAACTTATATGCAGAGTACATCACGAGAAATGCTGGGCTGGAGGAAGCACAAGCTGGAATCAAGATTGCTGAGAGAAATATCAACAACCTCAGATATGCAAATGACAGGTGACACCACCCTTATGTCAGAAAGCAAAGAAGAACTAAAGAACCTCTTGATGAAAGTGAAAGAGGAGAGTGAAAAAGTTGGCTTAAAACTCAGCATTCAGAAAACTAAGATCATGGCATCTGGTCCCATTACTTCATGGCAAATAGATGGGGAAACAATGGAAACAGTGAGAGACTTTATTTTCTTCGGCTCCAAAATCGCAGCAGATGGTGACTGAAGCCATGAAATTAAAAGATGTTTGCTCCTTGGAAGAAATGCTATGATGAACCTAGACAGCATATTAATAATCAGAACCATAACTTGGCCAACAAAGGTCCATCTAGTGAAAGCTATGGTTTTCCCAGTAGTCAAGTATGGCTGTGAGAGTTGGACTATAAAGAAAGCTGAGCACCAAAGAATTGATGTTTTTGAACTGTGGTGTTGGAGAAGACTCTTGAGAGTCCCTTGGACTGCAGGAAGATCCAACCAGTCCATCCTAAAGGAAATCAGTCCTGAATATTCATTGGAAGGACTGATGTTGAAGCTGAAAATCCAAAACCTTGGCCATCTGATGTGAAGAACTGACTTATTGAAAAAGACCCTGATGCTGGTAAAGACTGAAGGTGGGAGGAGAAGGGGACGACAGAGGATGAGATGGTTGGATGGCATTACCAACTCAACGGACATGAGTTTTAGTAGGCTCCAGGTGTTGGTGATGGACAGGGAAGCCTGGCGTGCTGTAGTCCATGGGGTTGCAAAAAGTCGGACATGACTGAACAACTGAACTTAACTGAACTGTGTCAGTTAAAATAGAATTTAACGTTATTCAAACAAACAATAATGATGTGAGATGATGTTTCCAAAATGGTGTCATAGAAGCTCTGTCTTAAGATCAACAGTTAGATGGCTACTGATGAACAAAAGCAGCTCTGGGAGAACTCTGGGGTCCCTTCAAGAAACTTCAGCAACACACTGGGAAAAATTCAAACCAAAAAACAAACAAACAAAAACAAAAATCTGAGAGTTACTACACAAAAAGAGAAGGAAGACAGTTTCATTTTGCTTTAAACCATTCCGTCCACCAAGCTGGCATTGCTCAGTACCAAGAGGGAACTCTCGACTAGAAAGTGTTCCCCTTGGGAAGAAAGGAAGAACAAAGTGGGCAACCAGTTTCCTCAGTTTTTGAGAGCACCACAGAAAGGTCTTGCTTTGATTTCACTCGACTCAGACCAACAAAACTGAGGTGTATAGACAGTTAGGAGCAAGGAAGGAAAGCAGGGGTGACCAATGGCAGCCATGATGCTGGGGAGATCATGGTTCATAGCCTATTCTCTCCTTGTTCCTTTCCCCTACCCTCTCTGATTGGAGCCTGGAAACTGTATTAGCAGCCAACCAGACCTCTGCTGCTGTGTGGCTGTAAGATGCCAGCTTAGACCTCCACGACTGACCCACACAGCCGTGTGCACGCTTGGCCTGGTCCCTCCAGCTGAGCACTGGTCTCCAGTGCCCTGTAAATGCCCAGGCGAAGGCGACAGCCACGGGAGAGCATGCAAACATACAGAGCAGCTATTGGTGGGCCTGGATCAGGCCCTATCTTCTCCCACTGGCCTGCACTAACCTGCAGTTGGCCCATCTAGCTATGCACCTGAACATGCTCAACTGTGGAGAGTCCCAGCAAGCAAAGCAATGCACACCACCAGCAAGACCCCGAGAAGCTGCCAGTGAGTCCATGATTGTTCTCAACTCTTGCTAATCAGAGGCCTGCTCTCCTGCTTCTGAAGCCTGAACAAGACTTCCTCCATTTTAATTTCCCTAACAACATACAAGCAATATCATATAACATTTGTCTTTCTCTGTCAGAATTGGCCTCACTCAGTATGACAATCTCTAGATGCATCAGTTGACTGCTTGAAAGCCCATTAGGTGATATCCTCAGGATAAGATCATTTCCTTGAGATATTATAAGAAAAAAGAAAGAAAGAGTGAAATAGAGAGAGAGAGGAAGGAAGGAAGGAAAAAAAGAGGGCTTTAATCTGGCATTACTACCCACAGGAAGAGGAACTTGCCACATGGAAAAGAGTGGAGCAATTGAGAAGATTTTCAGAAAGAGAAAGAGTAGAAGAGCATTCAATTAATCTGTTTAGACTTTCAGTAAAAGTTTAAGTTTAAAAATGAGCCTCAATGTTACTGTTTAAAGAAAGAGGTCATAGTTTGATTTGAAATGCCAAGATCCTCTTGGTGAGAGAGTCAAGCTAATGTGACCTTAATCCTCTAACTTCTGAAACACTCGAGATATTCCCTGTGTGATCTCAAATCAGGGATCAAATCCCTGATATGTGATCAAATCCCAGGGATTTAGCATGAAAAGTAACTGCTACTCTTCTCCTGGAAGAGGGAAATTTTGTATATATAGCCTGGAGTTACTCTAGATATGGGGTTTAAAATCTGGGACTGTTTATTTGGAACACCAAATTTTAATGTGCTGCAGCTTTAAATTTCAGAACATAGGAAAGAAATTTCTCAGTGCCATTACCTATAGATGGATTTTTCATAATATATTGAGTATAAAAATTCATAATTACTATTATTATTCAGAGATCTTATGCAGAAATAATTGAAATATATACTCATATCACAAAAATTCATGCATTAATCACCAGAGATTTCTCAGCAAAACAGTGTTGTATCCAACAAAATATTGAAAGATCAGTGAAAATTTGCTCTCATGCCAGGACAAGGCAACATTTCAGCAGCTCTTTTGGATCAGAAGATGAGGAACTATGTTCCAGGTGGAAAAGGCTTACTAGTGTTAAATATTTAAAGTGGATTCTAACATTATTTGACACATTCAACTAACAGATGATATGGAATGGAACACCTGCACAATTCAGAAAATGGAGCCTTTGTTGGCTTCAGTGTTTAGTGATAAATTCAGTAGGAACATGGTGGTTCATTAGCGTGGATTCTGGCTGAAAACCAAGACAGCAAGTCTTATTTTGATTCTTATGCTAACCATGAGCAAAAGCTCAACCTCTCTGAGCCTTAGTTTTTCCCACCTACAAATAGTGCTTGGTTTTAATTGATCTCTAGGACTCTTTTCAGCTCTAAAATCTCTGATATGTCTTTTCTAGGTTAGCTACATCATTCCTTCAGTACAGTTCAGTTCAGTTGCTCAGTCAGGTCCAACTCTTTGTAACCCCAGTGGACTGCGGGTTTCCCCTGTCCACCAAGTTTTCCTGTTCATCACCAAGTCTGTGTGCTTAATAACTTGGATTCTTTCACATGCAGAGACTTCCCAGGTGGCACAGTGGTAAAGAATCCACCTGCCAATGCAGGAGACACAGGAGACACAAGAGACACCGGTTCGATCCCTGGGTTGGGAAGATCCCCTGGAGTAGGAAATGGCAACCCCCTCCAGTCTTGCCTGGAGAATCTCATGGACAGAGTCTGGCTGGCTACAGTCCAAAGGGTTGCAAAGAATCAGACATGACTGAGCACGGCACAACACAATATTCACAAGCAGAAGATTCATCTGTTACTTGCTGTAGACAGAATTCAAGAAGGGCTTAATTTCATCATTTTAAAGAGGCATATTTCCTCCATGTGGTTTTGGTTATAGAAAAATGTATAAAGTACATCTCTGACTCAACTTGTGGGTGGTCAAGTAGGGGGAAAGTAAACAAAAACTGGATCTGTAATATGTTAGGTCACTGCAATTTTGTGTTTGTAAAAACTTCCTGAGAAAACATAAACAAATAAACTCTCAAATCAAGTGAAAACAGAAAACTCTTTGATATATGCAGCTAAGATCATACAGAGCATACTACTTTTTAAAATGGAGAAAGCTAAAGATGTCAACTTTAATCATTTTTTATTCTCTTCCACTCCCACATAGACACAAGCAAACACACAAAGAAACCCTCCTTAAAATAAATTATCTTTGAAGCATTAATAATCTGCAGCTTCACTTCAAGTAAACCAAAACTGCATTTTATATTCTCTTTGCCAAATATATATATACATATATATGTATATAATAAAAAATTTTAAATATATGAAGTTTTACTATAGCACTATATGATAGAGGTGCTGCCCTGGTGGCCCAGCCTTAAAGAATCTGCCTGCTGATGTAGGAAGTGCTGGTTTGACTCCTGGGTCAGGAAGATCCCCTGGAGAAGGAAATGGCAGCTCACTCTAGTATTCTTGCCTGGGAAATTCCATGGACAAAGGAGCCTGGTGGGCTATGGTCCATGGAGTTGCAAAATAGTTCAAAAACAACATATAATATAGACAGCAACATAGAATCTATATGCTTTCTTCACAAGAAGTCACAGCATTATGGAGTTGAAGCTTGTCTGAAGAAAATATCAACTGAAAATTTTGGAAATATATTGTAAGAGTTTCCTATTAGCTAAATAAACTCTGTGTTCTGATCATTGACTCAGTTAATAGAGATCATTTACTGTACAACAATAAAAGAAACAGATGAGAATTCATATTTGCATAGATTACATTATTTAAAATTGTGCAAAATTTATTTGTTGAGTCTCTGAATATAAATACTTGTTAAAAATCAATTTAATGCTATTTGGCTGACAAATACAGAAAAATCAATCTGTAAAGTAATCTCTAAAATAAGTGGCCTCATTCACATGATCTGTGCCTTTCCCATGGGTGGTTTTGTGGTATTTTTCTGCAACTATTTCAATTAATTCAAGGAACTTTTGAATGGAAATTGTTGGTGCAACTTGGGATCACATATCAAATCTCACACTTGGAAGTATTGGAAGTATCCCTTTTATTGTAAGAATAATTTCTATATCTTTCATAAGTACCTCCTTTTATTATCAGATACTGTCTCTGAAAAAAAAATGTAGCATATTGAAATCTTAAAAGAGGAAGATATACAAACATTTTAAACAGTATGAGTCAACTTTTTTTGGTTCTTTGCTTTTTGCACTTGTGTGTGTATATATGTGAGTTGCTCAGTTGTGTCCAACTCTTTGCGACCCCATGGACTGCAGGTGGCACGGCCCATGGGATTCTCCAGGCAAAAATATTGGAGTGAGTAGCCATTTCCTTCTCCAGGGGATTTTCCTGACCCAGGGATCGAGCCCTGGTTTCCTGCATTGCAGGTAGATTCTTTACTGTCTGAGCCACCAGAGAAGACCTGCACGTGTAGTACAGACTTACTAATCTTCATGCATTGATGAGGGCTAAAACTAAAGCAAGAACTGATAGAACAATGCTCAAAACAGAGCTCTTAAGCCATATGTACCTCCCTTCTGTGCTGAGAAAATGTAGTTCAAAATTTTATTTTTTACTTCACAATTAAAAATGTACTAACTTGAATTCCTTAAAAACATAAATACAAGTAAGCAGAAGATACCACCAACTTTCAATCTTTTACTAGTCAATACTGCTTTATTCAGTTACCATGCAGAAGGAGAATTATTTCTACTTAGTTTCAAAGACTTTTCTTTTTTTAGCTTTTAAACGACATTTCCTTGAAAATTAAGCAATTTTGACCAAGATTTTTTAAATTGTTAGATAGTCAATTCATTTCCTTGTCAAAGAGCAGGAAGTAGGGTCTAAGGAGAAGATTTCCAACACCAGACTTCATAGTAAAATGGTCTCTGATACCTAGTTAACAAATACTTTAAAAATGTCTTCTGTGATTTGCTTTATTATTTTCATTAGTGCTGTATCAGTGCTGGTGGTCGTTGTTTTATTTCACTCTTTGAAATTGACCATCTAAATAGTTCTGGACTCTAAGAAGCTCTGAAAATGAAAAAAATATATTTTTAGCATTTGTGTGGGGAAATTAACAAGATGGCGTCAGTCAGGCTCTCTCACCCTCTCACCCCACGTTCTATCAACAATGACCTTGCACGGTTATGCAGCAGCTGGGATCGCTTACAGCGCTGTGCATGCGTGTCAACAGGTGCTCACCCGGTCCTGGGTTACTTTGCGTGGTTTGCCTGTGTAAGCTTCACCTGGAAAAGCCCAGGTTGTTTGTAGTTATGCTGTATTATGTTATGTCTGCTGCTACAACTGCTGTGTCAGCCAGGAGAGAGGCTGTTATGGCTGTCATGCCTGCCAGGAGAGAATGAATAACTGTGTCTGCACTTCCTACCGTTCCTTGAAGTCTTCTTCCAGCCTCTTAGCTTGAACCTTGCCTACCTTGAGTTCAGCGAAGAGTTTGAACCGCAAGACAATTGGTGTCACGAACAGGATCAGCAATACAATTTGGTTGCTTGCTATTCTTTTTATTTCGGGTAAGATGATTAAACATGGAATGAATGGATTCACTTTCCCTGAATAACTCAGAACCATGTGTGGTCGATCTGTGTATAACTATTCATCATGCAGTTTTATAAATTGAAGGACAGTCAAGCCCCAAATTCTATAATGAGAAGCTTAATTTTTCCTAAAATGCCTGCTATTATATGGAAATTCTCTATATTGGCCAAAAAAAAAGTTTCCTAAGACCATGGAGTATACGTGTATGTTTCATTTTCTTTGCATTAAATTTCTGCCTACATTTGCAGTAAACAGAACAAGCTCTAGGATTTCTCAGCTATTGTAGAACCCTCACTCATTTCACTCACAATTATTTATTGAGTGCTTAACACCTGCTAGAAAACTATATTAGCAAAAGAGTCATAAGAAAACCTAACTTTATCTCTCTTCCCAGTAAACTATAAGTCAACACGTGCTACTCAAAGCCATGGAATTAGCTGAGATCATATAGGGAGAGATTCAAGATTGAGAATAGGAGTCAGGAATGACAAAATGCAGGTAACACTAACTTGTTTTTTCTTCTGATTCGATTGAGATGTAACTGATATACAGCACTGCTGCTACTGCTAAGTCGCTTCAGTTGTGTCCGACTCTGTGCGACCCCATAGACTGCAGCCTCCCAGGCTCTGCCGTCCCAGGGATTCTCCAGGCAAGAATACTGGAATGGGTTGCCATTTCCTTCTCCAGTGCGTGAAAGTGAGAAGTGAAAGTGAAGTTGCTCAGTCGTGTCTGACTCTTCGCGACCCCATGGACTGCAGCCTACCAGGCTCCTCCGTCCATGGGATTTTCCAGGCAAGAGTACTGGAGTGGTTTTGATTTCTCAGACTAATGGATAAGGAAGCTGTGGTACATATACACCATGGAATATTACTCAGCTGTTAAAAAGAATATATTTGAATCAGTTCTAATGAGATGGATGAAACTGGAACCCATTATACAGAGTGAAGTAAGCCAGAAAGATAAAGACCAATACAGTATACTAACACATATATATGGAATTTAGAAAGATGGTAACGATAACCCTATATGCAAAACAGAAAAAGAGACATAGATGTACAGAACAGACTTTTGGACTCTGTGGAGAAGGCGAGGGTGGGATGTTTCGAGAGAACAGCATCGAAACATGTATATTATCTATGGTGAAACAGATCACCAGCCTGGGTTGGGTGCATGAGACAAGTGCTCGGGCCTGGTGCACTGGGAAGACCCAGAGGAATCGGGTGGAGAGGGAGGTGGGAGGGGGGATCGGGATGGGGAATACATGTAAATCCATGGCTGATTCATGTCAATGTATGACAAAACCCACTACAATATTGTAAAGTAATTAGCCTCCAACTAATAAAAATAAATGGAAAAAAAAAAAAGAGCACTGGAGTGGGCTGCCATTGCCTTCTCCGGATATACAGCACTACCTAAGTTTAAGGCGTATAGCATAATTACTTGACTCGAATACGTTATGAAATGATTACCACCATAGGTTTGTTGAAGCTCTATCAGGTCATATGAACACAAAATTTTTTTAAAAAAAGAAAAAATATCTTTTTCTTGTGTTGCGAACTCTTAGGATTTACTCTCTTGAGCACTTTCATATATAACATAGAGCAGTGTTAATTACATTGATCATGTACATTACATCCCTAGTACTTATCTATCTTGTAACTGGAAGTTTGTGTCCTTTGACTGTGCTGCATGCTGTTTCTCAGTCCTGTCCAACTCTCATGAAATTCTCCAGGCAGGAATGCTGGAGTGGGTTGCCATTTCCTCCTCCAGGGGCTCTTTCTGACCCAGGAATCAAACCTGAGTCTCATGCGTATCCTGCTTTGGCAGGTGGAGTCTTAACCATGTTGTACATAACATCCCTAGTACTTGTCTATCTTTAACTGGAAGTTTGTGCCCTTTGACCACCTTCATCCAATTACCCTTCTCCTTGCATGCTCTGTTAACCACAAATCTGATCTCCTTTTCTATTTATTTGTTGAACTCTAGTTGACCTACAGCACTGTGTAAGTTCCTGATGTACAACATAATTGTTTGATATGTCTGCACGTTACAAAATAATCACTATGATAAGTCTAGTTACCATCTGTCACCATATGAAGATATTGTAATATTCTTGACTATATTCCCCATGATGCACATTTCTTCCCCATGACCCGTTTTGTAAATGGAAGTTTGTACCTCTTAATTTTCCTCACCTACCTTACTCTTTCTCTCAGTCTTTCCCCTTCAGTGATTACCTGTTTGTTCCCAGTGTCTGTGACTGAATCTGTTTTATTATGTTTGTTCTTGTTCTTTTGCTTTCTTTTTAGATTCCATGGTACATGTTACATCATACTATATTTGTCATTCTAACTTGTTTTAGCATAATATCCTCTAGGTCCATCCATGTTGTTTCAAATGGCAAGGTTTAAGTCTTTTTTATGACTGAGTAATATTCTGTTGTATGTACATATATCACATCTTCTTTATCTATTCACCTATCAGTGGGCACTTAGATTGCTTCTATATCTTGGCTATTATGAATAATGCTTCAGTGAACATAGGGGTATCTGTATCTTTTCAAATTAATGTTTTTATTGTCTTTGGAAAAATATCCACAAATGGAAATTTTTGATTATATGGTAGTAATATTTTTAGCTTTTTGAGGAACCTCCATACTGTTTTGCATAGTGACTTCATCAATTTTTTTGTGGTCTTTTTGATGATACACATTCTGACAGGTGGGAGGTGATATCTCATCATAATTTTGACTTGCAATTCCCAGGTGACAGTAACATTTAAAGGACCAGTAGAATATTATCCCCAAAAAGGTTGAGGAGTGGTCATGGGTGAAAAAGAGGAAGGAGTGGCATCAGAAAAGAGGGGCAAAAGAGTGCTGTGAAGGATATTGGCTAGATTTCACCAAACTGTCTCTTTTTTTTTTTCTCCTCTGCATAACAAGAGTAAGTATCTTAAAAATAATTCCCAATTTACTTTATTTTACTGGAAACTAGTTTTTCTCCCCATACTCCCGCTGATATTTCAGTTTCAGTGAAGTAGATAGAGAAGATGTCAATTCATGGAATCAGAGAAAACCATGGCGTGTAACCAACTACTTCCCATCTTAGGAACTGTGATAAAACAGAGGAGAGAGTGAAGAGATAGCTGGTGGGTGGGCTATATGGGTCCAAGCCTCCCCTCTTTGGACAGTGGCCCAGAATGTGACAAATGTGTTGGATAAATTGAGGAGAATGCCAAAGGAATGAGGCTTTTGGAGAAGTAACTGATCTACAATGTGATTTCATGCCAACAAAAGTCCTTGGCTAGTGAAACTATAAGGGAGGCATGGTGTATTCAAGCTGGGGAAAATCCTCATTTTATAAGGATCATAGATAACCAGTTTAGAGCCAGCAGATCTGTCATGGGGCCTGGCGTGCTGTGGCAAAGTGAGAGATCAGAGGGCCAGAGAACACTGGAGGATGAGGCAAAGACTCAGAGAGCCACTCAGCATCAGCAGGAATCCAAGGGAGGACAAGTCAGCACAGAAGGAGACGCCAGGGCTGAGCAGACCAAGAAAAAAAAGGCCTCAGCTTAGTCACCAATCCCAACAGAAAGACCGTGGGCCAGTCAGATGACCCATATTTTAAGGGAAAATCCCAGTATGCACCTAATTAGTAACATAAAGTGAGGGGATTCTTTTTCTCTTGTCATCAAAAACTGATGTGTCTCTCTGATGTATCTCAGGGGAGGAATCTGAAAGGATTGGGCTCTTACTCAAAATGATCAAGTTACGTCTAAAGAGACTCTCCAAACTATGTATTCTAAATATTTAACTAAATTGATCTATATTTAATTCCCCCCAACCCCTGCCTTGCAACTGCTTAGCAGATGAGAGTGATAGCAAATCAGTTTTAGAAGGTAAGGGAATTGTATAGTTTTTCTGCACAGACAGTACGAAGTGAGTAATTTTTCAATCAAATAATTGTGCATCATTTATTTTGGTTTCTCATCCTTCAATAGGTTTGTTTTTTTTTTTTTTGCAAAGTTGATCCTTTATTTAAAGAAGAGGTAAGTAGAGTGAATAGATGAGGTCAGAACTCTCCATTGTCCCAGAAACTGTCTGTCCTCAAGCACATATATATTTTTTGGATTACTAGACATCTGAAAATCTTTGATTAATGACTGATGCCTTTTGTCAGAAGACTCTTAGCAAAAGAGATGCAACTGATAGCTATTAGCAATTGAGTATATATTGATTATTTGGTATGTGACAATTACTTCTAGATAAAACTTGGAAAACATAGCATGCAGGAAAGGAGGAAGGAGACTGATATATGGGTATTCCTAGAGAAAATGAATACAGATAGAGTATTGGATTAAGCATGTCCAGTTAAAATGTCAGGACCTTGGGCTATTCAGACAGGGAGAAACTCCAAAGCATGAGAGAAGATATTTAAATTAAAGGAAAGAGATATTGAGGGGTAGTACTATTAATGTTTATTTTTACTTAAAGTGCACAAAGATTTTTAATCATATATAATATTCCATTTGATCTTTACACCCACCTCAGGACATTGTGTTATTTCTATTTCATCAGTGAAGAGCCCAAGTTTCCAAGTGGTGATTTCACCTATCCAAGGTCACATTACATTGTGACAGAATCAGACCTGGAATCCCCGTCTCCTGCCTCCATTTCTCTTCAGATTGCAATCACAGGAACAACTTTGCAAATGTCACAATTTTGCACATGTCAAGCTACATAGTTTTGAAAAGTCCAGAATATGAATAAAGCCTAAAAAAACCAATGGTCCACCACCTTCTAGGACTATAAGCACTTTAGCTCATGCAATCCAATCTAAACTCTTCAGCTCTGTTTTTCATTAATATTTAGATTTGCTAACATGTGCCTAAAATCTAGGATTAGTGTTTTTGCAATGTTTTTAGTAAAAAATGATTTAACTTTGTCTAATGCCAGAAAAAAGATGACATGACATATGAGAGTTGCTTGCATTCCAGATTTGTCAGAAGAAGGACAATTGAAATATAATTAAGACTATAAAGAAAGCTGAGCGCCAAAGAATTGATTTGAACTGTGGTGTTGGAAAAGACTCTTGAGAGTCCCTTGGACTGCAAGAAGATCTAACCAGTCCATCCTAAAGGAAATCAGTCCTGAATATTCATTGGAAGGACTGATGCTGAAGCTGAGACTCCAATACTTTGGCCACCAGATGCGAAGAAATGACTCATTGGTAAAGACCCTGATGCTGGGAACGGTTGAAGGCGGGAGGAGAAGGGGACGAAAGAGGATGAGATGATTGGATGGCATCACCGACTCAATGGACATGAGTTTGAGTAAATTCCGGGAGTTGGTGTTGAACAAGGAGGCTTGGCGTGCTGCGGTTCATGGGGTCGCAAAGAGTCGCACAAGACTGAGCGACTGAACTGAGCTGAACTGAACGTGAATTGATAACAGCTCTTGGGAAATGTTGAATTGCATTTGAATCTGTAAAGATACGTGATACGTTGTTGTACACTAGTAGTGCTCAGTCACTTATTCATGTCTAACTTTTTGCCAACCCTATTGACTGTAACCCACCAAGCTCCTCTGTCCGTGGAATTTTCCTGGCAAGAATTGTTCAGTAGAAATGCTTGAAAATGACAAAATACATTTTTACAATTGTAAAACGAAATACTTTTACCTTCATGGTTAAAGAAAAAGAGGATTTTTACAACTGTTAAATGGACATTTAATAATAGATGTATTTTGAGAAAATCCCAGGTAATTTATTAAGCATGGAGAAGATTCATTCAAAAGAAGCAAACACATAATTAAGAAAAAAGGTTAAAAATGAAAGCTATTCTCACATGACTGATTAGTATATTCATCACCATTTTTGAATCTATCTTGAGAAGACAGATGTTGAGTTCACATCTTTCATTTACCTAAGTGTTTTTATAGTATATTTTTTCATCTTCGAAATTTTAATTTTTCTGTATGTTCTGTTCTAGATGTATCTCTTCTAAATAGTTTATAATTAGATTGTTGTTCATTTGTCAGACAATCTTTGTCTTTTCACTAGTACACTTTTGGTACACTTATACTAAAATACAATATTTTTGCTGTAAAAGGTTGAAAATCAGCTAATTATCACAATTTTGATGGAAATAGGTCTCCCTTTGCTACACTTAAATTTTCTCTTTGTCTTTGATTTCATTTATTTATTCATTCATTTATTCATTTGAGGTTGATTAAGCTCCTTGAAATTGTAAAGGATATCTATGGCATGTTTTATTATATCCTCACAATGCCTCCTTTCCTATTTAAGAATACTTTTGTTTACAATGAGTAGAATAAATATTCTCATCTCACTAATAGGCTTGTCCATATACTAAACTTTGATCAAGAAAATGCAGAAGGAAGTGAGAATGTGTCAGTACCTAGCCAAAGCTCTATGAAATATGAAGTGTTTCTGTTTACTGCTGTTGTGCTATTGACAACTACCATCAGAAAAGAATGTCCAAATTAGTTGCTGGTCCCAAAATGAGAGTCATAGAGAGCAGTGTTGAATTTGATCCTCAAACAATTTGAAGAACTGTGAAAAAAAAGTATATGTGTTTTACTGTAGGCTATTGACATGCAAAAGTTATCTGTTACATACTATTATTGATGCCCGTTTCTGAGTGGTACAATATCTATTATTGATTTTGGAAAATTCTAAGCCATTATCTCTTTTTCTTTTCTCTCTCTCTGTCTTCCAACTTTGCATATACTAAACCTTTCCACACCTTATTCTTTTAGTCACAAATGAATATTTCCATCTCTTGATAACTCTGTAGTTCATATAATTTCTTCTAATCTATATTCCAGATCATAAATGTCTTTTACAAATGTGTTGAATCTGATTTTAAAAATATCTAAGGAGGTTTTCCTATAATTTCAATTATTTTCCAAGTGTGATATGCCATTTTAATAGAGTTCTATTTTCAATCTTGTCTTTTACTATTTTTTACTCAATTATAGTTAGGATAATGATTTCTTAGTCTGTGTCTAATAACTTCATAATCTGAAGTCCTTATAGTCAGTTTCCTTTTTCTTATTTCTTCTAGTTCACAGTCATTTTCTTTAAGGCTGATTATCTTTTATCACTGCTACATTTTTAAAAATTTGGACCTATGGAAAAGATTCCTTTTTTCAGACAAGATTGATGTTCTCTTCCGGCAGATGGCTAGGAGCACTACCTGTCCATGTCCACTTTAAGCAATGTAAAAGTTTCCAATTTCTTGGGTCACCTGTGTGTCTGCATCCTCAGTCAGATCCGACCCTTTATGACTCCATGGACTGTAGCCCACCAGGCTCCTCTGTCCATGGAATTTTCCAGGCAAGAACACTGGAGGGGATAGATTGTAACTCTATGCAAAGATTAGTTCTCTTCCTAACTAAAGATTAGTTCTCTTTACCAAGAGCTTGTAGCCCTTAGTCCAAACTGACCTGACGATCTCCCAATAGACTCTCCACCTTACATATGCTCTCAGTTTTGAAACCTGTCCTCTTCATTATAGTCAGTTTTAAATTTATACGTCAACAAACACCAATAGGCAAAATTAGCTTCTATACTTGCTTTCCTACTTGATTTATAGCATTTCGTTTATTTTGTCATTGGTAATTGTTTACAATTTTGTAATTTTCTGAAGTGTTTTAAAGAGGAATTTAAAAAAAAAAAAAAAGAGGAATTTTTTTTTAATCTTTTATCTAAGTTTTAAATTCCTGTTAGCAGGATAAGTGCTCTGAATAAACTAGTCCATCATTATCAGAAACAGGAAGTGTCTCACAGTCTTTCTAGGCCTTTTCTTTATACAACTTTTTCTGTTTAATTTCTTTTCTTCAATCTGCTCTTTCCACTATCTTACATGTTTGCACTGGAATCAATCCTGACTCAAATTACATTTGCAAAATCTAAATCAGCAGAAAGTCAGTGTTGCTGTTAGTTTGACTCCATCTTTTGCTTTTATGGAGAACAAATCCTCAAACAAACCCTAGCCTTGGGCCCTGATTTCCTAGTCTTTTTTTTTTTAAAGCTCTTCTGTGCAAAAGACCTTATCTAGAAAGTCTGGAAAATTTTCTAGCATGGAACACACTCCTTTTTCATTGCTGAAATCCTTTCTGTGCTCTTCAGACCTCATGGCTAATGTTATGTTTGTTTAGAAAACACCATCTTGATTCAGATGTCTGACCTTTATCTCTTCATGTTATTTTTGATGTAAATCATTGTTACAGTGTTTCATTGGCTTCATGGAAACCTCAGTGCCACTTTCTGAACCTCCTCAATGTCAATTGTTAATAGCTACCTCCTTTTAGCCTACTTTTTGAATGCCAAGTTTTCCTAGCCGACTCATTTTACCCCATCTCCTACAGCCATAAACACAGTCTACCTGCAGAAGTCACCCCTCTCATGGACTAAATGTGGTCTCATATTCTGGTCCCTCTTTGATGATGCTATCTATCAGCTTCACAAACTATTTCATAAACTTCCATGTCACAAGACATGACCTTCACCATTTGTCAGTGAAGGGTAAAGAAAAAAAGATAAAAATTAATTAGTTGCTTTAATTATTTGAATGCATATTTTCTCAAAGGTGTGATATTTAAGGATAAATATACCAATTTAGTCAGTGGTATTTTAAAAAACAAAAATTCCTACTAACAAGAATACCCTTACTCTCAGCTTTTGAAAGTTGATTGCATTGTCAGATTCTCTCTTGATGAGATGTGTTAAATGTACTTCTCTCAATATTTTGGCTTACTTTTGGAACCTTATTCATGGAGGAAACGTATCAGATGTAAAATCTGAATTACAGCTGTGTTGTTTCAAAATGAATAACGTCTACTGGGTGAGACACTGAGTCAAGAGTTTCATTTGCAGCATAAGGAAAATATTTGTGAGTGTTGCTGGAAAAGCTGACAGCCTACCATATGCAGCCTCCCTTGTAGATAGAGAAGCATGGCAATGTGAGCAAATTGCTATTTTGGCTAGAAAACTTTTGTATCCACATCAGTTGTATCCAGAAGAATCTGTGTTTGATTACCAGTAACCCTCATCTGCTTTTCCTTGCTTTATATAATAAAGTTATAAACTTTTAAAACATTAAAATAAACTTCTGGTCTTAAATTCGGTGGGAAAAGATTTCCTGGAAAAAGGCAGGGAGAGGATTCTTATTGCTCAACACAGGATGTTATCTAAAAGAGATAATAGGCTTAAAATTGAGTTCACTAGTCATTACCTCCACAAGCATAAGTGATTGCTTTGTTGACCTAGATAAAATGTAAATTATGTGAAGTCATAGATTCTGACTATTGATTTATTATTCAGATAACAGATCTAAATTTCTTTGTTGAAAATATGAGTTCTTCATTTAGAGAAGTTCTCTACATTGATCAGTTTCACTGAACAGTTAATATGTAAGGTTAGAGAAACTAGCAATGATCTTTCAGGAAGAATGGATTTAAAAATACTAGTCTATGTGTATTTTTAACTCATTTTTTAAAAAATTTGAGCTAAATTAAATCTACTGACAAAATGTTGATGGGTTTTGAGTAGAAAGCTCAATTTATTATGTCTAGGGGTATTCATTGGCTTTCATTTCTGAACTAAATTTATGCCAATATGCAAGCATATATGAAAATATAACTTGGTTATTTATCCATCTTGATGCAATTGAAAGAAAAATGTGGTAGCAGTCAGAGGAATGCATTTCTAGCACCACAACTAACTAGCTATGCAACTCCAAGGAAAGAGCAAAATCTCTTTTTTTCATGTTAAAATTCTTCAAAAGCACTAAAAATATAATAGCTTAGTCACTAAATCATGTCTGACTCTTTTGCGACCCCATGGATTGTAGCCCACCAGGTTCTTCTGTCTGTGGGATTTCCCGGGCAAGAATATTGGAGTGGGTAGCCAGTTCCTTCTGGGGATCTTCCTGACCCAGGGATTGAATCAGAGTCTCCTGCATTGGCAGGTGGATTCTTTACCACTGAGCCACCAGTTAAGCCCAGCCCAGTGAACAGATCGTTGAAAAGGCAGACCAAACTTTCCCATATCCCAAAGCTAATCATAAAATATACATTAAGCCACAGACTTACATGGCATGATCTTGCCTAAAGTAGTTCATCTCCTTCCAGAGACAACATTGATAGACAATCAGAAGTCTAGGATAGATGACCTGAAAAGTCATTTTCTGTCTTTTTTTCTTCAGCAATTCAAGGCTACACTGGAGGTCCTGCCTGGATGAGCAATAAGACAACTTCACCATTAGAAAAGCTAGGAGAGATGTGCAGTGCATACAGAGTTAATTGAAGGAAAATGAGCTAATGAACTCTAGGGAGACAACCATATTGCAGTATAAAACATTTTCTTGGCTTATAAACTAAGAATTGATTTAATAATGCAATAAATGAAGTAATATGAAAACAGAGAGCCAATATCAGTCAAAACCTGTTAGCAAGTTGAACTTGACCTCATTTTTTAAAAAGCCACTTGTATGGGCAAATAAGCACCATCATTAACAAAGTAAATACAATACAAAGATGTTTAAATGTAACAGGTAAATTTCAGGAATAAATTGAAATCATTATTAAACATGATTGGGCTTTTAGGCAACTTGAAAAAAGTAAAAAATCATACTTAGTCTGTTTATACAAAAAGCCTTCCCAGGCAATTTGACCATTATAATCAGCTAGATCCATGATCATATTGTCATTTATTGATGAAGCCTAATGATCATGTTCAAAATCAGTTCTGCCATTTAGAAGTGATCTGAAGAAGTATTTAAGTAAAAGCATTTGGCATAACATAAGAGACCTGAAAGAAGAAAAAGGGAAAAACATAGAGAAGGGAAAAGTAATATTTTCTCTGATGATTCAACTAAGACAGGTTAAATCCTCATGGGATTACCAACAAAAAGTCTTGCTGGGAAAGCTGCTTTTTGAATTTGTCAGACATATGTGATTTGTATTAAAACAATGATGAAATTAGGTAGTACTGCCAGTAAACTTGCCCACTGCTCCTCCCAACCCCCTACTTCTCTTAGGAAAAATGAAATAATCTTCTAAAGTTGAAAAATAACTCTTAATTGTACTGTACCAGTATGGCAAATTGATGAGGAACTTAGAAATACATGTAAATACATTCTTCCCCTTTTCCTTCTCCTAGGGAAATAAGAAAAGAGTTTTATGATAAAGTATGTCAACAGATTATTTGCTTTCCAACATTATAAATTCAAAAGACTAAATTTAATTAGAGTTCCTTGCCAATATATATCATTTTTGTTAGCCATTATTATCACAAAACATTCTTGAATAATTTTAAGTCATTAACCTTACTGCTTAAACAAGAATATGGTACAAAAATAATTTCTGAGATATTTGAGAATTTATGAAATTACTTATTAAATGTGGACTAATGCTGACATGGCTGACTTTCTTCTACTTTGGTTTACTTCAGAATTACTAAGTAGTTGAATAAAGCAATATCTCGTGTAATTATAAGAGAATAGGGCTTCCCTGATAGCTCAGTTGGTAAAGAATCCACCTGCAATGCAGGAGATCCTGGTTAGATTCCTGGGTCTGGAAGATCCACTGGAGAAGGGATAGGCTACCCACTCCAGTATTCTTGGACTTCCCTTGTGGCTCTATTAGTTAAGAATCCACCTGAGAGAGACCTGGGTTCAATTCCTGGGTTGGGGAAATCTTCTAGAGAAGGGAAAGGCTACCCTCTCCTGTATTCTGGGCTAGAGAATTCCATGGACTCTTTAGTCCATGGGGTTACAAATTGTCGGACACGACTAAGCAACTTTCACTTTCACTATTGATACTAGTAACTGAGACAGACTTGAAATCATTATTTCATACATTCATACATGAAACTGGCAAACTGGCAAATAATGTTTTGAGTATAAAGATAATTATTTTCAAGAATAAAATGTATTTTTTACAAGGCAACAAGTCATTTTGACTATAAATATTTAAAAAAGGAAATAAAAACTGCTGTACTAGTAGATATCATCCATACTTCTACCAAATCATATGTATTCTCTAGAGTTTGTTGCCACAGGAAAAATATTAGAGAACCAGTGGATAATATTAAAAGATTATTGTATATAGCATATTGTACATGATGGCTTATTCCCTTTCATTAAGAAAGCCTAGCTAAAAATATTTTTATCTCCTTCATAAGCTTTAAGTTATTTTTTCAAAAAGGAAAAAATAAAGAGGGATGGAAGGAAAGAAACTCAAATTTGTGTTATTTTTCAACAGAAGTTATCATTCGCCTACACACTCAATGTGTTTCCACCTTTAAATGATCTTATTTCTGAAAAGTATGTACATAATACAAAAGTTCAATATAAAACAAATTTTCCTAATCCAGGGACTTCAAAATGTTATTGAGCTAATGAGTTAAGTAAATCATTGTCATGTCTCATAACTGCAGGCTAGCCCCCAAGTAACAATAGGGCAACCCATTTCAATTCAGTTCAGTCACTCAGTCGTGTCTGACTCTTTGCGACCCCATGAACTGCAGCACACCAGGCCTCCCTGTCCATCACCAACTCCTAGAGTTTACCCAAACTCATGTCCATTGAGTCAGAGATGCCATCCAACCATCTCATTCTCTGTCGTTCCCTTCTCCTCCCACCTTCATTCTTTACAAGCATCAGGGTCTTTTCCAATGAGTCAGCTCTTCACAACAGGTGGCCAAAGTATTGGAGTTTCAGCTTCAACATCAGTCCTTCCAAGAACACCCAGGACTGATCTCCTTTAGGATGGACTGGTTGGATCTCCTTGCAGTCCAAGGAACTCTCAAGAGTCTTCTCCAACACCACAGTTCAAAAGCATCAATTCTTTGGTGTTCAGCTTTCTTTATAGTCCAACTCTCACATCCATAAATGACTACTAGGCAACCCATTAAGTGATGTATTTTCCTTCTCATGGATGGAGAATCAAATGAATAATGTTACTGATCCAAAAAATAATCATTTTGTAGTTTTTTTGTATGTGGGTATCTACTGAATATGTCATTCTGCCTGATACCACATCTTGATGTGCTCTTGTTCTTTTTTTTCTGATACTGAGCATCTGCTTCATTACACATTATTAAAGTTAAGACATGCAGTAAATTACAGAGTGAGTACCAAGTTCATATTCCTTCTGCCTTCACTAAGCCAGTGGCCAATTTGATAGTTTTGTTCAAGATTTTGAATCGAGGGTCTTAGAGAAAACAACCAGTGAGTCCCATTAATAGTGAAACATTAGAAGAAAGTCCTTGAAATACTCAAACACCGTTGTTCTTGTCCCCAGACCCCTCATGATCCCTAGATGGAATTGCTACCGTCATCAGATTTCCCCAACTTTCTTCCTGGTTATTCAAATTGCTGAAATTCTATAAAATGCCTAGGTACATTTCTAATAAAATTCATTTTATGTTTAAACTGGATAAAGTTTCTGTTACTTGTACATTTGAAGGAAATGATAGCATGCAGTTTGTGTGCAAGTGAAATCACTAATCCATATAGACTATGTTGTTTAATCACTAAGTCATGTCCAACTCTTTTGTAACCCTATGGACTACAGCCTGCCAGGGTCCCCTGTCCATGGGATATCCCAGTTAAGAATACTAAAGTGGATTGCCATTTCCTCCTCAGGAAATCTTCCCAACCCAGGGATCGAACCTGCATCTCCTGCATTGCACTGGATTCCACACCACTGAGCCACCATTTAGTAATACAATATAGTACATGTATTACTAAAAACTACTTCTCTTGACTTGAAAAAGAAGACTTATGTAAACATAAAGAAAATGGGAAAGTATATTTTTTTTAAACTGAGAAGAGACTTTCAAAAATACTTGATATGTTTTCCCTTATAGTCTTTTCCTTTATAGTCTTGACTTGGCTATGTATTTAGAACCAAGATCATTTTCATCCATTGCATACGTTTTGCTGAAATAGCAAAAACCACTACATTTTCTGTAAGGCTTTTTGAATTGTATTTTATATAAAAGTATACTTCCTTCTCACTAATGCTTATTGAATCATGAAGTTAAATATTTACATTTTATTTTGACTAATACTTGATATAGGCATATGTTTTCAAGTCTTGTGATATGATGAGATCTTACAAAGCTCTAGAAAATGAAATGACACAGAAATATACAGAAGAGAAAAGAAGATAGATTGCATTACAGAGCCATCCTCTGCAGGCACTTTACTTCCCACAGTCTCTAACAGCCAGGCAGGGTAAATGGTTTTAAAATAGGATCATGCTTAAATAAATACATTCTCAGCCACCCAAACTGTCGTCTGAGTTCTGAAGGTTCAGAAACATTGGTGAATGTTTTGCATTTCTGGTTTCTGACCTGGATTGAACTGGACACATTGAAATAATGTGAGAAAGGCTGTTTTTTGGCTTGGACTAGAAATAAATCTGCCAGCATTCCCGTGAGCCTGCCTTTCTTCTGTCCAGCTTTGACTGTTTGAAAAGTCAAGTTACGTTAGACCCAGCCCTTAACATGAACTAGAGCTAGACTATGAAACTTTTTAAAGCATGATGGAAATGCCCAATCCAAATTTGTGAGGGCAGAGCTTTTAGGAGGGCTGATACTGCCAAAAGTCAAAAACATTTGGTAAGTGAGAGAAATGGATCATCAAAACATGCCTCAGTGGATATGTTGTCCCCAAGCAGGAGTGTTGACCCGAGGGTAACCTCTCACCTAATATGTGACCAAAACTACTGCAGATGGAATATCCTAGCCATGGTTTTTGAGATATTTTACTAATAGTCTATCACCCACATCTAGTGAGAAGAAAGCATGCCAATGGTCAAATATCCATTTAAGCTTTAGCAGCATGCCAACCCATATTTTACTAATAGGATATTTGAGATTTCTGTAATTTATAACTATCTTTAAACTTTGTTCATTGTCAAATTGATCTCCTCCTACCAAACTTTATTTTTCACTTTTAGAATTGTGGATTGTCCCAAAAAAAGAAACAAAGATTATGACTAATGTGGGCTGTGTGTTACTGTGAAAACATTCTGATAGTTTTTTTTCTTCTACTTTATTCTTTATTTCTTATTCTCTATTCCTCATCCTACTCATTCAAACATAACTTTGTTCTTTTAGAATCATGAAGTAGAGTTGAAAATCTCTGTCCTTCAAAGGTCAAAACATCTTCGAATATCCTTCTGAGGAAAGGAGTGGCATGTTAATCACCTGTCACAGAAGCTTTAGACTTTGCCTAGTTTATGTCCACAGGACAGTTACGATTGGAGCCCATTTTTGCCTTTTCAGTCACCAGTGAAGAAGGGGAACAGCTGGTTCCTCTCTTTTGTATATTCATCTTTTATATACTTAGAGACCAGGCACATCTCTCAGTGATTAACCAAGACTAAACAATAAGGATCCTTTGGACGTTACTCATCACTTTTATTCCCAGCTCATTAATAATCAAGTGGATGACCAACCCCTGAAACGTTCCTAATTTTTTCCCCTCTTAAGTTGTAGGATTAGAAGCAACAGTAGTCTTGAAAGGACAAATGTTTAAGGAATTTATTTGGGGTTCTTAAAGATTTTTGCATATTATCTTACTTCTATAGCAAGTATGACACATGGTTGACATATGTGCTCAAACTGAGTTTGTTATTTCAACCATCTCCGCTAATGTTTTGTGAGCATGCTAATGGTATATATTTTCTTCCCATGTCTGCTATTTTCACCCCAGCTCCAATCAAGAAGCTAAAGATTTACATTTGAGTTTGTCTAATACCAACCCAATGTCTACAACGTTCTGATATCTACATGCCTGTCTATATATGAAGGGCATTAAAACAGTATCACCACCCACGGCAAAAATTGCCAAAGCATCTGAATTCACCTTAATCATTAAATAAAAGAATGAAAAATTTTAAAAAGAAAAGCACATTTCAGAATCAAATAGGCAAGAATGAATTGCCCTGTGACTATTGATCCAAATCAAATTGGAATTAGACTTCCCAGTGGGCTCTGCTATAAAATTATCTCTAACAAACACAAAGAACTAGAACCAGTACTCTTCACAGTTGGTGCTCCAAATTGACATTTGTTATTAAGGACAAGTTCAAAGGCATAGCAGTCTATCTTACAATAAATACATATCCATATTTATTATTATTATCTCATATAACCTCTTCTTATAGCTAAAACAGGTTTTCCAAATATACCCATTAATGAGGAAATAGGTGCCTTGATTTTTTTAGTCCAAAGTATCTAGTATTTCAAAACTTTCATCAAATACTATTCTCTAAACATTTAGGTTTGTTAGGATACTATTGGATACAAATAACAGAATACCTGACTGACAGTGGCTTAAACTATAAAAGTATTTATTGTTTTTATTGTATTTATTGAATTCCTGGTAACTCAGATGGTAAAGAAGTACCTGCAGTGCAGGTTTGATCCCTGGGTTGAGAGAAGGGAATAACAACCCACTCCAGTATTCTTGCCTGGAGAATTCCATGGACAGAGGAGCCTAGTGGGTTACAGCCCATGGGGTTGAAAAGAGTCTGATACAACTGAATGACTAACACTAACAAAAACTCTCTCAATGTTGGTCCAGCAGCTTAGGGATTTTATCAAAAATCCTGGCTTTTTCTCCCCTTCTGTTTTGCCATATTTTCATATTGTCTTCCCGTTTGTCTTCTGATGGATAGGTGTCTGCCATAGCTCAAGACATCACAATATCCATCTGCAGAGTAGGAAGAAGAGGAAAGAAGAGGCTAATCGGACATTTGTCTCAAATTTGTTTCTTTTACTCGGAAACTAATATTTTTTCCTGAATCACTTCCTTCTAGGAGAATTTTTCCTCAATCACTCAGTCATTTCCATCTGGAGGAAGTCTGAAAATCTGTGCTTCTATCAAATTAGAATAAAATTATGAAGATTAAACAAATCACGATTCATTTCCGAGATATGACAGGTTTCCTTATTTTCTGGAGGTCAAGATCTTTCAAGCCACCATTCAAATAAATTGGACTTCAGTTAGCAAAAAAGTAAAGTTTGAGAGTGGTTGTTGGTAGGCAGCCAAAAATGCCTACCAGAGTACTCATCCTTTCTGAGCTTTTAATGTATTTAAACAAGCACCACTTATAACCAAACATGTCTTGGCAAAGATATATTTCAGGAAATAACATCAGACAGTTTTATCTAAAAGGATGATCTACAAAAAGGCTGGAATATGGAAATTAAAGGGATCACTGTGTTTTCAGGCCCCACATCAATGTTTCGCCTGAGGTGAAGGTTACTAGGGTCTCTGGAGGGCTGGGCGGATGCTGAGAAAGCCCCTGACATTCCTAATGTCCCATTCCCTACAGTGATCATGTTTTCCCCATAGTCAGGTCTGGCCTCCCTTCCAGCTGTAACCCTCTCTTCTCAACAAGTTTCATACATGAGCAAGACTCATCCCAAGCCAGTCTGGGGGAGACTCAACCAGCTGGTGGAGGTATTAAGTACATAGCATACTGTCTTCAGAATTCTAGCATGACACGGATCTCCCTAAGCCTCCCTTACCTCATCTGTAAAATGGAGATAAAAATAGCTGCTTCACTGGGCTGTTCTGAGGATTATATAAGATAGTCACATATGATAAAGCCAAATCAACATTGCAGCACACTATAAAAAGGTTAGATTTGTGTATGAAATTAATGATAAAAGACCACTGCTTAGATATCCCTAGTGAAATATTTGCAGTTCAACACTAAAGAAAATCAGAGAGTTCTCTAAAAAGACAAAATAATGTGACCTACACACATAGAATGGAGAAGGAAATGGCCACCCAATCCAAGATTCTTATCTGGAAAATCCCACGGACAGAGGAGCCTGGCAGACTATAGTCCGTAGTGTCACAAAGAGTCAACATGCACAACATGCACACAAATAGAAAAATAAAAATCATCTCATCTCTACCATAGTAAATGTAGAAGACACCAGCATGACATGCGCTGAGTTTTCAACTGAAAAGTTTAGGACCCAGGATGTTTTTACTCATGCAATACAAATAATAGAAAGAACTCAAATACTCAAGTACCCAGAGTGCAACCCACATAGTCTTCACCAGGAAAAAAAAAAAAGTTATTCAAAACATACTCTATCCAAAGAAAGCAGCCAGTGTCATCCTTTTAAAATGTAGCTCAGATCATGTCATTGTTCTGCTCAAAACTCCCCGTCCCTGTCCATTCACCTTAGGATGTGATGACATTGGTCGAAAAGAAACTCTGGCAAGAAATTTTGGCCCTAGTTACTTTTCTTATCACATGACAGACTATCCTCAGCATTGGTCACTCAGCTCTAGTTGCAGTAACTTTCTTGCTGGCCGTCAAATAAGCAGGCAAATCCCTACCTCTGGGCCTTCACAGAGCCCGTCCTCTGCCGGGAATGCAAGACTCATTCTCTCATTTTCTTGCACAAATATCCCTTCTCCCTGTGGCCTCCTCTAACTAAATATTTACTTGATTACCCTTTTCCTTATTCCATTTTCCCTGTTCTTGCCAACTATAGCATGTTTTAGAATGTGGTTCTCTGTGTCCCCCATACCTATTAACTGTTTTCCACCTTTTTTCTCTTTTTACTGAGGTCTGAGCCTTTTGCTCAACTTTTTATAAAATTAACCCTATGTTGTTTAAATTTTTCTGCATTTAAAAAAATTTTAAAGACTTCTTCTTGGTCTATGATTACTCCTATTCCTTAATAACGTCTTTTTGCTTTATGGATGATATAATCTCTCAAATATCTCTAAGAATATGTATTAGAAATGTTTAATTCTCTACTATTTCTTGTACTACTTCTATACCTTGGATCTGTTGCTTGTTTGTCCATCTTTGTCTTCCTTTCCCAAGGTTTTTAAGTGTTCTCTAAAGGTCTAATAACCTTTCATTAACAATTCATATTTATGAATAAAATTTGACTCAACTCAGTATAAATAACTTGCTATCCTTTTCAGTAGTATATATCAGACTATCTATGTAGGAAGTACTAATTATTGTAAGCTGATAGTTCCCGTTGAAACAAAACTTTCCTTTATGCTACATACCTGAGTGTAGGACGGCTAGTTCAAAAACTCCACAAATGCCAAGTAAGGTGTATGCTACTTTGGAAGTAGACAACTTTGTCAATATACTTCTGACAGGCACTGTCTCTTCCTATGTGTGTGCACGTTCAGTCATGCCTGACTCTTTGCAACTCCCAGGACTGTAGCCCACCAGACTCCTCTAGTCATGGGATTCTCCAGGCAAGAATAATAAGTTGGTTGCCATTTCTTAACTCTGGGGATCTTCCCAACCAGGGAATCAAACCCACATCTCTTGCATCTCCTGCATTGGCAAGCTGATTCTTTACCACTAGTGGCACCTGGGAAGCCTTGTCCCTTCCTATAATATTGTAGAAAATCCTTTCAGGTTCTTTGTCCTCATTATACAAGCACCACCTGGGAAGCCCAGACTGTGATCAACCCTTCGCCAAATTTATTACTCTATATAGAAGGTAAATCTGGGATTTCCATCTGTGAACAAATGTTCTATAATGCTGTTCCCAAAATGCATAGGAGGATGAGGAGCCAAATTAGACCATGTACATTTGACTCTTTCCAGTCCTGCTTTTTCACTGTCCCCCAGTTCCAAACTGAATTTCTCTGCAGCTCACCTGGGAAGAGCTCCACAATATCTTCCCCCTGCAGCTGTTCTAATCTGTGAGTTTTTTCACCCATCCACTTTATCTATTGTATAATCCCTCCCACTTTCAGAATTCTAAAAGCTTGTTAAATCACTGGTTTCCTGGAGGAATCCTTTCTGGTTCACAGTATTAAAAAGAACTCATTATGTTGACATTTTTACCACCATTTAGTGAGATCTATGTATGGAAGAGAGGTTCATGTGTGTGCCCAGTTTACCCCCATAGACTGAAAAGCAGGGTGAAAGAGTTAGCTATACAGTGGCAAGATACAAATTTCAGATGAATAAATTAGAATAGTAGGAGTAGAAATGTGAAGCAAGATTTTGCTAAGAGAAACCTCCATGCCATTCCCTATTATCCAGTTTTTAACCCCCAATAAAAGGAACTTTACTATGTCTTTATATCCTTACTTCTCATGAAATGTAATAAAATGACCAGCTAGAGTGGACACCTAATGTTTTAGTCTGTATCTAGGAATTCAGAGAGGGTACCTGTGGGAGTCAGCCAGAAGTCTGGACTCTGGTCTTAAGTCTTACAGCCAAGATGGTAATAAACTTCACTAAAGAAAAGAATGGCTCAGGCTACAAACAATTTTTTTGAATATGACATTAATTTTATAGAAAACCATCTATAAAATGTCATGGGTGAAATAACTTTTAAACTTATTTTAATATATGCTCACTCTTACATCTTTGTTGATTTTTTTAAATTCGGCCCTTTGATTTATTCTTTATCCTTTTCATCTCTACCTCCTCTGTAAAATTCTGTAAGAAAATAATTCAAGATGATAGACAAAGCAACATCTTAACTTCATTACAGTTTTCCATCCCTTAACAATTATCATGACTAGAGAATGACAGATGCATTTGGCCCAGGAGCCTAATACTAAAACTGAGTTTTTGAGAACAAAAAGTAATGATATCAAAGCCAGCAGGACAAAGAAGGGAGGCACAAATCCCCTACATTCTCTAATTTAAAACAAAGGAAGGAAAATCCTTGTTTTTATTTTAAATTGATGACTCAAATTTGGGCAAGAGACAGTGGGATATAATAGGATTGTCCAGTTTAATGCAAATGTTAATTTACCATTGTTCTCATATTTGCCTTAATGGCTGCTGAGATGTACACATGTCTGTGATGGCTGTCACTTATCATCTGAAGTTTCTTTAGATGGTGGAAAATCTCCCTTGGGAAGTTTTATATAATTAGCATAGCCAACCATCATCTGTTTTGTATGATTTTGGAGACAGAATTTTTAGGTCCCTTCCAGCTCTGAGCCTGTGTCTGGGTCTAAACAAAATGAAGCATTTGCAAACAATTTTCCCAAATGCGCCCAGCAGCACTTCTTGGTGCTGCCTTGTCTCAACTCTTAGGGTGAATTTGGAAACAACCACTCACCATCCTTTTCCTCAATACCACTCACCCTGAAACACACTTCTGACTGTTCAAGTATGCTCCCGGCCCACCGTGTCACATCCACTTGCTCTCTGCCCCACTACTGCGTTCACTATACACAAGTACACACACCTGCTGCTCTCTGTAGCCCATCAGCTGATCCCTCTTTTCCCCTCCAGGGCAAGCTGCCCAGCTGCAGAGAGCATCATTAAATCATAGTTTGCATGTTCTTCTTCCCGCTGCAATGTGAAGTAAATCACGGATCCAAAAGGTGTTTTTGCAGGACAATTCCTTTCTGTTTTTGAAGAGCCAAGTTTTTACATAAATAAGATAATTAAAACTTTTGGCCTTCATAGGTAAACAGGTGTCACACCTGCATGCAATGATCCATCACTCGGCAATATTATTTATCAAGGTCAAAATTACCCAATTTTGATTTGTTATAGTATTAATCCATACCATATATATATATAACAAAACTTCTAAATAAAATTAGTGTATTTAACAAAAATACTTTCGAGTCGAAGTAGGTTTATGAGTTCTATCTTTCCACTGCCTTCCATTATAAAATAAAATCAGGAAAAAATGGAAATAATAATAACATAATGTTTCTTGAGTTCTTACCGTGTGCCATGCACTATTCTCAGCATTCCCAATAGAAAAAATTTCCTTACCCCTCACAACATCCTTATAGAGTGCATGTTATTCCTATGCAGATTTTATGCATAATAAAGTGAGACACAGAGACTTTCACATAACCCACACAAAATCACTGCTATCATAATGCAAAGTCAAGATTCAGTCCTAAAGCCTAGTTCCATAATTCATGGGCTTAACCAACATACTATAATGCCTCAATATAATGAAATAGTTCTACATACTAAGAAGGCCTTGAACAATTATTTATGAAAAATAAAACTGATGGAGCACCAATGATGACATCAAACCTTTTAATAGTAATGTAGCTACATGCTGGGAGATTTTAACAAAATGTGTTAAAAGAAAGTTGCTTACAGCCAAGAAAAGAAACTCAAAGCCTTTTCTCTAGAAGAGTTAATACAGATGTTATTTTTAATCATGTAAACAAACTAAGTCAGCAGATACTCAAGATTTTAAAAGAAGGAAAAAGAATGATGGCCTGATTTCTCACAATTTTTGTGAGTTGATTCTGCTGTTAGTGTTTTGGTTGCCAGGAAACTGCTAATTGCATGCTTTCTGCAGTCCTATTGGTAGGCAACACTTTATCACGCATCTGGAGAATGATCTCGGTGGACATCTGGAACTTGTCCTTCTGTAGCATTTTATTTCTCATCTTAACCTTCTTTGTCACAAAGTGATCGATCTATTCAACCCTAGGAAAATGCCAGCGCTAAGTATAGTATGAGAAGCATAATCTAACTGCCATCTCTTGGCTGTCTTGCCCACTCAGCAGCTCTTAGATATTAAGAGAAAATCCAAATATCTATGACTCCATCTGAACAGAATCATCTGTTAACTTTTTACAACTGTATTTATCCATATATTTACTAGTAAAATTAGTTACAAATTTAATTCGGATAACAACTGTGGTTGATACCCCAAATCTAGTTTACCTAACACCAACAGGTAGCATGAACGCCGTCTCGTGACCAAGGTTTGACTCATCTTTAAAGGCACTCCTAGTAGTGTCAGCCCCTTTGCCTGTGGTTGTATTAAAGGATAAGTCCATTAATCAACTTGATCTGAGGAGCACAAAAGAAGGTTTTCAAAGGACATCTCAGTTCAGTTCAGTTCAGTTCAGTCGCTCAGTCGTGTCCGACTCTTTGCGACTCCATGAATCACAGCACGCCAGGCCTCCCTGTCCATCACGAACTCCCAGGGTTTACTCAAACACATGTCCATCAAGTCGGTGATGCCATCCAGCCATCTCATTCTCTGTTGGCCCCTTCTCCTCTTGCCCCCAATCCCTCCAAGCATTAGGATCTTTTCCAATGAGTCAACTCTTCCCATGAGGGGGCCAAAGTATTGCAGTTTCAGCTTCAGCATCAGTCCTTCCAATGAACACCCAGGACTGATCTCCTTTAGGATGGACTGGTTGGATCTCCTTGCAGTCCAAGGGACTCTCAAGAGTCTTCTCCAACACCTCAGTTCAAAAGTATCAATTCTTCAGCACTCAGCTTTCTTCACAGTCCAACTCTCACATCCATACATGACCACTGGAAAAACCAGAGCCATAACTAGAGATACCTTTGTTGGCAAAGTAATGTCTCTGCTTTTTAATATGCTGTCTAGGTTGGTCATAACTTTCCTTCCAAGGAGTAAGCATCTTTTAATTTCATAGCTGCAATCACCATCTGCAGTGATTTTGGAGCCCCCGAAAATGAAGTCTGACACTGTTTCCCCATCTATTTCCTATGAAGTGATGGGACCAGATGCCATGATCTTAGTTTTCTGAATGTTGAGTTTTAAGCCAACTTTTTCACTCTCCTCTTTCACTTTCATCAAGAGGCTCTTTAGTTCTTCTTCATTTTCTGCCATAAGGGTGGTGTCATCTACATATCTGAGATTACCGATATTTCTCCCAGCAATCTTGATTTCAGCTTGTGCTTCATCCAGCCCAGCATTTCTCATGATGTACTCTGCATATAAGTTAAATGAGCAGGGTGACAATATACAGCCTTGACGTACTCCTTTTCCTATTTGGAACCAGTCTGTTGTTTCATGTCCAGTTCTAAATGTTGCTTCCTCACCTGCATACAGGTTTCTCACAAGACAGGTCAGATGGTCTGGTATTCCCATCTCTTTCAGAATTTTCCACAGTTTATTGTGATCCACACAGTCAAAGGCTTTGGCATAGTCAATAAAGCAGAAATAGACATTTTTCTGGAACTCTTGCTTTTTCAATGATCCAGCGAATGTTGGCAATTTGATCTCTGGTTCCTCTGCTTTTTCTAAAACCAGCTTGAACATCTGGAAGTTCATGGTTCACATATTGCTGAAGCCTGGCTTGGAGAATTTTGAGCACTACTTTACTAGTGTATGAGATTAGTGCAATTGTGAGGTAGTTTGAGCATTCTTTGGGATTGCCTTTCTTTGGGATTGAAATGAAAACTGACCTTTTCCAGTCCTGTGGCCACTGCTGAGTTTTCTAAATTTGCTGGCATATTGCATGCAGCACTTTCACAGCATCATCCTTTAGGATTTGAAATAGCTCAACTGGAATTCCATCACCTCCACTAGCTTTGTTCATAGTGATGCTTTCTAAGGCCCATTTGACTTCACATTCCCGGGTGTCTGGCTCTAAGTGAGTGCTCACACCATCGTGATTATCTGGGTCATGAAGATCTTTTTTGTACAGTTCTTCTGTGTATTCTTGCCACCTCTTCTTAATATCTTGTGCTTCTGTTAGGTCAATACCATTTCTATCCTTTATTGAACCCATCTTTGCATGAAATGTTCCCTTGGTATTTCTAATTTTCTTGAAAAGATCTCTAGTCTTTCTCACTATGTTGTTTTCCTCTATTTCTTTGCAATGATTGCTGAGAAAGGCTTTCTTATCTCTCCTTGCTATTCTTTGGAACTTTGCATTCAAATGGGAATATTTTTCCTTTTCTCCTTTGCTTTTCACTTCTCTTCTTTTCACAGCTATCTGTAAGGCCTCCTCAGACAACCGTTTTGCCTTTTTGCATTTCTTTTCCATGTGGATGGTCTTGATCCCTGTCTCCTGTACAATGTCATGAAGGACTTCTAGGAAGTCTCAAAAACAAGTGACAGCGAAAAAAAAGTAAATTTCCTTTTCCTTTCTTACCACTGGACATGAATAAACATGTAGCCTTATTGCTACTGAAACAATTATTCAATGAATTCTCTGGGCTACTTGGGCCAGATAATTTTTATTGTGGAGAATTGTAGAATGTTTAGCAGCATCCCTGTCCTCTACAACTAGATGATAGTAGAAGCCTTCCAGCTGTGACAAAACTTTTAGATATTTTCAAATGTCCCCTTGGGGGTAAAATCTCTCCCAGATGAGAAATGCTGACTTAGAAGCTGGAGAAATGGATGGGAATGGGGGCTGGGGGAAGAGACCAAAATAAACTAGATTCACAGTTACATCATTGAGTCTCAAGGTCAGCTAATTCTGAAACCCTCTTCACGTCTGGACTGTTAGGCAAAATAACAAATTCTTTCATCTCTTAACCAGTGTAAGTTGATCTATCACCTGTAGTGTGCAGCTTAATGGATACTGTGCGAGACCTGGAGTGAATGGGATAGTGGTAGGAAGAGATAGAGTGATCCAATCTTTTCATTTTAAACATTTTTTTTAAATCCAATGCAATTTTAAAATTTCATTTGTTTATTTTTGATTTCACCAGGTCTTCGTTGCTGCTTGGGCTTTCTCTAGTTGCCAAGAGCAAGGGCTACTCTGTAGTTGTGCACGGGGGCCTCTCATTGCTGTGGCTTCTCTTCTTGCTGAGCTCTCTCGGGAAATGCCCAGGCTTCAGGAGTTGCAACTCCTGGGCTCTAGCGCACAGGCTCAATAGCTGTGCTGCATAGACTTAGTTGCTCTCTGGCATGTGGGATCATTCCGGATCAGGAATCGAACCCTTGTCTCCTGTATTGGCAGGTGGCTTCTTTACCACCAAACCACCTGGGAAGCCCTAGAATGATACAATCTTAAAGCAAAAATCTGTGGAAGAAAGTGAGAAATATGGGGTATGAGGCACATGATAGTTATTAATTCAGAGAAGGAAGTACCACCATAGGATGTTGTAAAGAGAAAAGGAAAGGGCCAAGACACAAGACAGAATTACTCTGTTAGAAAATATTTTATATGATGCTAGCTCTCATTTTTTATTCTCCCACATACTTGTTTCAGCAGTAAGCCTAATATGCTTGCATAGTGCCTTGGCTCTCCCACTGCCATAAATGATTACTTCACATATCCAATCTCCTCAAAGCAATATCTCCCTACCTTCACTGTTAATCAGTGACATTGCTCCCTACTTCCACTGAGAGAAATTTAAAAAGCAGATATTATACATCTTTTGTGTAAGTAAAAATTACAGTAAGGTTATGTGTAAACAGAAATTTACCTACACATACAATTAACATATGTGTCAGTATATATGTATGCATTTATTTTTCCACAAAGCTGGTGGTTAAACTTATAGCATCAAATCAGTGAACTGTGGGCAAATCCCTTAACTGTGAACATTTTATAGACACAATTTCACATCTCGAAATTAGTGTGACCAAGAATTACTTCATAGTTTCAGTGTAAGAATTAAGGATATAACCTAAAAATTACTAATATTTTTTTATTATGTTTAAGAAGGTTTCTCCTATTATTTCTTTATTTACCAAGACTAGATACTGCTGATGTTTAGCAAATGCTTTTATTGGAGGGTAGCATTTTCTGATATAATTGGTTTTTCTCCTTTATTGATTTAATTTCTCTGAGTCTTTGTTGCTGCGTGTGGACTTTCGTTAGCTGTGGTGAGCAGGGGCTACTCTCCATTGCAGAGCGCAGGCCCTAGGTGTACGGGCTTCAGCAGTTGGGGCTCATGGCCTAAGTTGCCCCACAGCATGTGGGATCTTCCTGGACCAGGGGCTGAACCCCTGTTTCTTGCATTGGCAGGCAAATTCTTAGTCACTGAACCACCAGGGAAGTCTGATTTTTCTCCTTAAATGTTTTAATGATGTAAGTTATTATGGTAAATTTCCCAATGTTGAATGACCTTTTCATTCCTGAGATAAGCCTGTTTAGGCAGTAGATAAAATGTCCTGATTTATTCACTTTGTTTTACACTTGGGTTTTCTTTAAGGACTAGAACATGTATGCTGCTAAGTCACTTCAGTCGTGGCCGACACTGTGCGACCCCATAGACGGCAGCCCACCAGGCTCCCCCGTCCCTGGGATTCTCCAGGCAAGAACACTGGAGTGGGTTGCCATTTCCTTCTCCAATGCATGAAAGTGAAAAGTGAAAGTGAAGTCGCTCAGTCGTGCCCGACTCTTAGTGACCCCATGGACTGTAGCCCACCAGGCTTCTCCATCCATGGGATTTTCCAGGCAAGAGTACTGGAGTGGGGTGCCATTGCCTTCTCCAAGAACATGTATAGCAAGTGCCTATTTGGCCAATGTGCGTAATGGAGTGGTCATGAGACGTCAACTCTCAGGGAACTGCAATCAAATTCTGACCTCATGGCTTACTAATAATGACTAGGCAAATTAAATTCACTGAGTCTTAGTTTTGCCATCTTTCCTGAGAACTACTGTAAGTTGCTGCACTGAAACTCTTAAAGGATAAAGTGTGAAAAGATATATATAAACCCTCACCAGGACCTCTGCTCTCAGTAAATGTCAATTCACCTGTTCTGTGAGCTAACAAGGTAACAGCATAGCACATATATCTACTTTCATGTGGATCAGGGTGGCCTTTCTCCTGAATTACAGTGGAAAAGTCCAACTGTGTCTCCATAAATAGCAAGGGCAATATAAATACCACACTAAGTAAAATATTTTTGACTATTACTGCTTTAATAAGAACAGTCACTAGTGAGTGAATCTCCTGGCTGGGGTACCTTTCCAGCAATCTGTCTTTTGCATAACAGGACTGTTTGATCCAAACATGTGTTCATGTTGAAACTTTCCCAGGACTCCTTATTTATAACTACACCATAACCAGTGTAGTTCTTCTTACATATAATCTCTAAAACATACTTGCCATTGAATAGTTACTGTCATTTCCTTCTCTGAATTTCTTTCTAGGACACATGGAAAGGAGGAAAGCCGCTGTTTGCACAGCCAAACATCTTCTGTGTCCAGAAATTTCCTTTGGCAGTCAATGCAGTAGGTTTCTAAGTATGATGAGAATACACACTGCATTTGTGAATTGTGAAAGCAGCTACCAGTGCTGTGCCTGGCATAAACCAGGTTTTAAATAAATATTAAATGAATGAATAATCAAAAGGATAAGAATCCAATTTTTTAAGTCCTTTTTTTGGGGGGGAAAATATCTTAGTACCTTAGAGAACTGGGAAAATGTTTCAGTAGAAAATATAACTTATCCATCCACCCACTCATTCATTCAATAAATATTGACTGAGAGCTTGCTGTTTTCCAGGCAACCACTGTGAATACTGTGCTCAGTACTCATGCTGGTCCACTTCGAATGACTGCAGTCTGCTGAGGAGATGAATACCGAATATAATTCCAAAATTACTGACTGATGGAAATGTCCTATTATGCAAATATATAATAGAGAATAAAAATAGAAATATTTCATGTTTTATCTAAAAAATTATAGGATTCAGTGCATTAAAACTCCTTTAATCTACATTTATAATGTACTGTTATTATTCAAGAATAGCAATTGAATATATCACGATCAAGTTCTGAATACTGAATGATTCAAGCTGTAGTTCAAGGTCTAATGTTAAATAAGCTTATTATAAACTCATATTAGCTGCTGGAGGCTGGACCAGTCTTTGTCCTGTGCTAAACATTTCTGTCCTGCCTGTTAGCAAAATAACAGTGAAAAATACTTCTACCTAAAAATAAAGCCAAGCCAGGCTTCAGCAATACATGAACCATGAACTTCCAGATGCTCAAGCTGGTTTTAGAAAAGGCAGAGGAACCAGAGATCAAATTGCCAACATCCACTGGATCATCAAAAAAAGCAAGAGAGTTCCAGAAAAACATCTATTTCTGCTTTATTAGCTATGCCAAAGCCTTTGACTGTGTGGATCACAATAAACTGTGGAAAATTCTGAAAGAGATGGGAATACCAGACCATCTGACCTGCCTCTCAAGAAACCTGTATGCAGGTCAGGAAGCAAAAGTTAGAGCTGGACATGAAACAACAGACTGGTTCCAAATAGGAAAAGGAGTACATCAAGGCTGTATATAGTCACCCTGCTTATTTAACTTATATGCAGAGTACATCATGAGAAACGCTGGTCTGGAAGAACCACAAGCTGGAATCAAGATTGCCAGGAGAAATATCAATAACCTTAGATATGCAAACCACTCTTATAGCAGAAAGTGAAGAAGAACTAAAGGTCCTCTTGATGAAAGTGAAAGAGGAGAGTGAAAAAATTGGCTTAAAGCTCAACATTCAAAGAACTAAGATCATGGCATCTGGTCCCATCACTTCATGGCAAACATATGGGGAAACAGTGGAAACAGTGGCTGATTTTATTTTTCTAGGCTCCAAAATCACTGCAGATGGTGATTGCAGCCATGAAATTAAAAGACACTTACTCCTTGGAAAGGATTCCCTGGTGGCTCAGATGGTAAAGCATCTGCCCACAATGCAGGAGACCCAGGTTCGATCCCTAGGTTAGGAAGATCCCCTGGAGAAGGAAATGCAACCCATTCCAGTACTCTTACCTAGAAAATTCCATGGATGGAGGAGCCTGGAGGGCTACAGTCCACAGGCTCACAAAGAGTTGGACACGACTGAGTAACTTCACTTACTCCTTGGAAGGAAAGTTATGACCAACATAGACAGCATATTAAAAAGCAGAGACATCACTTTGTCAACAAAGGTCCATCTAGTCAAGGCTATGGTTTTTCCAGTAGTCATGCATGGATGTGAGAGTTGGACGGTGAAGAAAGCTGAGCACCAAAGAATTGATGCTTTTGAACTGTGAAGTTGGAGAAGACTCTTGAGAGTCCCTTGGACTGCAAGGAGATCCAACCAGTCCATCCTAAAGGAGATCAGTCCTGGGTGTTCATTGGAAGGACTGATGTTGAAGCTGAAACTCCAATACTTTGGCCACCTGATGCAAAGAGCTGACTCATTTGAAAAGACCCTGATGCTGGGAAGAATTGGGGGCAGGAGGAGAAGGGGACGACAGAGGATGAGATGGTTGGATGGTATCACTGACTTGATGGACATGGGTTTGGGTAAAATCCGGGAGTTGGTGATAGACAGGGAGGCCTGGCATGCTGCGATTCATGGGGTCGCAAAGAGTCAGGACTGAGTGACTGAACTGAACTGAAAAACAAATAGCTAAATCTTTGAGTACACATCTAGTATAAACCATAAAATCCTGACTAGACAGAAGTAACACAAATGGGAGAAAAAAATATGTTCAATAATCAAACTAAAAGTTTACTGTGAAAAAAGCTGATGAAAAATAACAGATGAACTTCACAAAAGATGAAGAAAGGTCCTTTAAGATAATTAAGAATGCTTTCAGACAATACTGAATCTACAAGCTGAACATGGTAACTTTTGCTTCTGGGGAGATAAAACAACAAGCAAGCAATTAGCATACAGCATTCTTATCCTCGACAATAATTGCCAAATCATCTGTTGGCTCATTCCCATAATTTTCTGGCAACAGTCACAGGACTCTCAAGACGTCAGCTCCTACCCACACAAATTCCACTATGAATGCTTGAGGAGCTCTTGATAAGACCCCTACAAGCTTTGAGAGCCTTTCTCACCCTCCTTCCCCTTGATATAGTAGATAGAGCCCCTCCCATCAACTTTCTACCCCTATAAAATGATCCTTTCAAGGAGCTTTAGGGAAAACAATATTCTAAAAGGCAGAATAAACTTTCCCCTGGGGAAAGGGATTGCCAAGGCCTGGCTGTCTCCTTGGGAAGGGAAATGGAAAAGTACAGTGAACACCAAATTGAACTCCTGAGTTGTCTGTGCTATACAGCCACTGACTTAGAGGGATGATATGGAAGGGGTAACAAGGAGGCTCGAGAGGAAGAGGATATATGTACACATATGGCATGGCAAACCACTCCAATGTACTTGCTTGGAGAATGCCATGGACAGAGGAGCCTGGAGGGCCCCAGTGCATAGAGTAGCAAAGTGTCAGACAAGACTAAAGCAAATTAGCAACTCATGGCTGATTCCCATTGTTGTATAGCAGAGACTAATATAAAATTGTAGAGCAATCATATTCCGATTAAAAATGCACTGTGGACACAAAATAGATACATAGAAATATTCTAATATAGTTGACACTCTTTCTCACTTGGATCCCTCTTACTAGAACATAAAATCCTTAAGTATACTCCATCAACCTAAAAAACAAAAGCAAAACTATCCTCACCCCCAAGGACATCTACATTGTTAAATTGATCGGTCAGACTTTCTTCTCCAGACTTCTGAGTTATTGGCCAGATTTTATATTGAAATAACCTTCAATTTAAAAAAAATCATTGTCACTGTAACCTCTCAACTGTGTCTTTTAGTCAGCTCCTCCTTCAAGCATTCTCTTTCCTTTGCCTATAACAGCACCCTTTTGGTTATACTCCCAACTCAGATCAACTCTCAGCCTCCTCAACCCATTATTAGAGTTCGTCATGCCTAGACTGTAAGACTTCTTATTCTACACTCTCATCTATATCTACAGATTTCATTTATTGATCTAGTCAACTGGTGATTAGATACACAGGTCTCCCAAACCTATGTTAGTACCTTCTTTTGCTAACCAAAAGAAAGAGGATTTTTACTTTTACTTTAAAAAAAGGTGAAAAGTGAAAACAGTGTTCAGCATTGGTATTACAGCGAGCCAGTTACCAAGGCAGCCTACACTCTGAGCAATGAGTGGCAGTGCCAACCTCCTTCCCCAGGATCTACACTCAGCACCTCAGCATTAAGACACCACAACTTTGAACTGCTCTTGGGAGCATCTGTGCTTTATCTCAATTTGTTGTGTGCATCCATTAGCAAGACATGTCCTAAGGTAATTGTGTCTTTGCTTTATGCCATTTCAGCTTATAAAAGCTTTCATAGGAATGTTCTACTTTCAGACAGCAGGAGAAAAGTGTATAGTATAGAACTATAATGAAAAACCATATAGCTCCTCATATCCTAGATGCACCTCAAACTCAACATAGCCAAAACCAAATCCCTGATTTCTCCCTACCAAAACAAAACTATACAAATGAATGAATAACAAAGTAAATTCCCCTCTACAGAAACAACTACCTGTTTCTCTTCTGTTGTTTTCTATCTCAATTCAATTGATAATCCATATTCTAGTCATATAAATTTGAAACTTAATGTAGTTTTTTCCCTTACTTCCATATTCAATGAATTATTTAGATTCAGTCTTTAAATATATCTTAAATGGATTCATACTTATTTAACCTGCCTTTCACCACTTTGGTACAGGCCTCCATTTGCCCAAGACTTGATTTCTGAATTGCCTAACGATTGGTATCTTCACATTCATTCTTATTCCAATACAGTTCTTTCATCAAACTACCATCAAAGCATGTTTTCAAAGTTAAAATTTCATCACTGTTCTCTTCTTTGCTTAGAAACTCCTCAATAGCTTTTCAGCCTGTGGAGAACAGACTTACAGCCTTCATGTTGCACACAATACCTTACGTGGTTTCACAATCACCTACATCTGCAGGTTCATCTTACACCATCCACCCTTGACTTTTGTTCCAGCCTCACTAGCATTTTCTCACTTTCTAAAAATGTCATGCTCTGTCCCACTGCAGGACCTTTGCTAGAACTCCTCTCTCTGCATAGGGTATTGTCTCAAGTTTGAAGAATAGGTATTCAGGTCAAATTTTACTTTTTGGGGTAAGAATTCTCAACCACCACAGAGCAGGTCAAGACCCTCATATTATATGCTCTGGTAGCTGAATATGCGATTTCTACATACCACTTATCATTGTTATATATTAAATAAAAATTGGTGCCATAATCCGAAGAACATCTGTCTTCCCTCAATACTTCATGGTAACAGCAGGCAGCATGGCCACTTTTGTCACTACTGAATACCTAGAGTCAGTCACTGGGCCCGTCATATAATTCATGTTTAGTGAATTTTCATGGGATAAAAAACAAAATGAACTGATTCTGTAAAGAAGGAAATTGATTAATTTGATACAGTGAAATAATTAAATGCCTTTTTTTTTCAGTTTTATACCTTTGGTCTACATGAATACATCTTGATCAAGTAAAATTTGGCTCCAAAAATGCCAATTTTCTCACCCATGTACATATTAATGTTTTTGAATGACTAGTTGGAAGCCAAGAAAAATGATGTAGAACTTCTAGCTCTTTTTATTTATCATTAATTGAAATGTATTGCTGATATATATATTTATAAATATATATTTTTACCATAAACACAAAAATGAAATATTTAAGGGAGCTGAACTCTCCCTATCTCTAACAGTGAAGCTGAGATTTAGGGTGATCTTATTTAAATTCAGGAAAAGATATTTTTAACATCTTCTTGATACTAGTAAGCTCCACAGTGATAGAACATTATACTTAATGTGACTGGAGAGAAGTAGTAGGAATTCTCTGGGCAATGCTTTACTACACTCTTGAGAAAGCATCTGATTTTAATTTTGAATGGTAAAACTTGAGTATAGTTGGCTAAGTTACCAGTCAGACAAAAAAAGAAAAGGCATCATTTTAAGTGGTTTATACAATCTGCAATGATTACTGCCAACTTTGAGCTCAAAAAATTAGAGGCCACTGACCGAGAATATGTATTCACAAACTATATAGTTAATATCCAACCATAATCAAGTTTTTGGAGATTGATATATAAATCCAATGCATATATAATATTAAAGAGCAAATATGAATTTAACTATCACAAGAGATACAAAATTTTATTTTATATTTTTATTTTATTAGTATTCATTGAATTTAAGATTATCTGTTGGTCATAAAATGTTCAGTTCAATGTGTCCTATAATTCAATAAAGACGTATTACTAGTTTTAATTACTAATTTTACTGCTAATATCATTGAAGCAGACTTTGTATAAGTCTCAAACCAGATTCTGAGCACTTTCAAATGAGAAAAATGGCAAATACACATTGAACTTACAAACTGAAGATATCTCCTCATTCATTCAACAAATAAATCTGCCAGATGCTATACTAACAGTTAAGATTATTTCTAACTTCAGAGCACTTAATCTAGTACCGTTTCCAAAAATTTTCATCTTAATTTTGGTAAATCCCCATCATATGCAGATTTATTCTTTAAACCCAAGCTTGTATGTGAAGTTGATATGTAATAGTTCATACTGTGAATGCACGCTTGGTTGTGTGTGATGCTGGGTCCCCATGGACTGCAACCCCACAGGCTCCTCAGTCCATGGAATTTTCCTGGCAAGAATACTGGAGTGGGTTGCCATGGCCTCTTCCAGGGCATCTTCCCAACCCCAGGATCGAACTGGTATTTCCTGCCTCTCCTGCATTGCAGACAGATTCTTTACTGCTGAGCCACCAGGGAAGCCCCAATAGCTCCTATTAGATACACCAAAAAGAGAAAATACATTTTTGATTTATTGCTAGTTGATTGTGTTATTTTTTCAAGTATTTTTTAAGCTTTGCCTCTTACATACATATAGTATAATACAATAAAAAAATAGATTCTGTGCTTCAAAGTGAAATTGTTTCTTTGATTCCTTTCAGTAGCATAGACATCATATTTTAAATTACTCTAAGTCATTTATGAAAACAAGGTTTTTCATCTGTTCCTCATTACTGTTTATACACCTTCTAGATCCACCCCAAAGGCTGGCAGGAATCTGCCTGGTTATGTTGTTGGAGAGAAGTATTCAAGCTGCTGGAGGGAAGCATGAATGAATGGGGTGTGTTCAGGGATCAGCAGAAGTGTTTTTCTTGAACTGCATTGACTGTTCTTTAATGCCAGTTGACTCATTGACTCATACAAATTCACACACGCTTTCAGCATGATGAGGGAAGAAGGTGTCTATTCTTCATCCATGTTATTTGAGTGAATTTGGAAAACCAGCAGTCCTATCCAAGAACTGTTTTAATTGTTCATCACAAAATGATATCCTGCATTCAGATGAACTATGTATGTCCTCATAGAATGCTCCATGCACAACTATTACTATAGATGAATAATGTCAGTGGGCAAAATCAGCCATGCATGCCTTGTCTTGACACTTTTTCATGTGTCGTATAATCTTCAGTAACATGATTCCCTCCTAATCTGACCCTACCAGGACAGGAAGCTCGTTAAGGACAGGGAATATGTGTTATTTGTAATTATATTATCAGTATTTAGCAAATACTTAGACTCTCAGTAGACAAAAGTGTTTGTAAAAGTAGGAGCAAAATACAAACAAAAAAAGTAAAGGCAAAATGGGCCAGTTCTCCGTGTAACATTCTAATCAATTAATAAAGGAACTCACAACAGACAGAAGAAAGACATCAGAATTGTATCACCTGAAGGCCTAGATCCTTGCTACCAACTGTCTACTTTGTTGATCTTGCAGTGGTTCACTTTTAGCTAGAATCACTTAGGGAACCTTTAGAAGATCCCTCCCAAATTGCAACTTAGATTAAATAAATAAAAATCTCTGAAAGTGAGAAGCAAGCATCTGTATTTCTTGAAGCTCCCAGGTTGATTTCAATGTGCAATTAAGTCTGAAAAACACTTATGTAGAGAAACCTGAAGAATACAATTATTTTATAGATATATACATTTTAAAACAGCTAAACTAATTTCTAGATTGATAATAATGGAAATAATTTAAACAGAATTTCTTGGGGTAGAATGATTTTAATATTTCAGTTCCTCAATCCTAAAATACAGGTTATTTTCAGATCCACAAATGAAAGTATATGTACATGAAATTTTGCATGATGTGACAGAAAATACATTAAACCTGAGGGAGGTTTCCTGGATTTTCAAGACTTTCATCCATAAATTAAACTGTGGTTCTCAGTTTCCTCACCTGTAAAAGGATCAGTTTACAATAAATGATCTCCATGATTCTCCCCAGCCCAAGATTCTAGAGCTGGTTTGAGGAGCATTCTGAATGATCATTTGAATGTTTCTTAAAGTAAAGCTTTTCATTTAAGGGAGTATCCTTTATAACTATGATGAAATAGGTCTTTTGTAGCAACAAATATTCTTTGTTTTATACTTGAGAGCTCTATTAAATAAAAAAAAATAATAAATCTAGAGTCCTTTGATTTTGATGAAGGGTTTTCCTTGGCTCAGATTTTTCAAGCTTGAGTCCAGATACCAAAATCCCTGCCCATAGTCCACATGAATAATTCCAACACTGCTGGCTATCATCTTCTGCAAATCAGAGTCAATGCAATAAGGTTGATTCTGAGCAAGAAAGCAGTTTGCCAACTAAAGAGATCTCTGAGGATGAATTCTAGCTGTCACCAATGTGTGGCAAAACAACACGAAGTATATTAAGATAAATACCTCAGAGTTAAGCATAAAATTAAGCCTATTGTTAAAAGTTTTATTCTGAAGCTTAATATCATATTTAATCTTTCATCTTTCCTTCATACTTTCATAATTGTTCATGCGGTTAAGTGCCAGTCTCTGTGTCCAAAGTTAGTCAGTGGCAGGGCCAAAGACTTGTATTCTGTGTTCTTGACTCAAGTCCTGGATATTTCTTGTTATGCCTAGCCATCATAATCAGACACATTTTTAGTCATGCTGTTCTTTTTATTTTTATTTTAAATAGACTCGGTTTTTAATTTGGTTTACGGTGGCTACTTCTTTGATTTTTTTCAAGGCAGAAGAAGGGACTAAACAGATTCTCACTCTTGTACTTGGAGTCCAGTTGGGGAAATGGTATAAGAGACAACAAGGATGTCAGTCATCGTAAGGGTAGCAGGAGAAACAAAGTTCTGAGATCAGAGATAGAAACTGTAGTCTCAATTCTGCCATCAAATGACTGTATCATCTTGGGAAAATCACAGTCTTTTTGGATCACAATTTCCTTAACAGTGAAATAAGAATGTGTAGACTAAGAATTTCTTGTACTTTCTTCTTCAATCCATAAGTAAAAAGTGTTAGTCGATCAGCCATGTCTGACTCTCTGTGACCACATGGACTGTAGCCCACCATGCTCCTCAGTCCATGGGATTTTTCCAGGCAAGAGTACTGGAGTGGGGTGCCATTTCCTTCTCCAGGGGATACTCCCAACCCGTAATCAAACTCCCGGCTTTTGCCACGTCTCCTGCATTCAGGCTGATTCTTTAAGACTGAGACACCTAGACTCTAAAAGAGATTGTTGAGGTAAGCTTGATCTAATCACAAAGGATCTTTAACAAGCCTAGAATTTTCCAGGAATTCTGTGCCAGTCCAATGGTTAGAACCCTATGCTTTCTCTGCTGAGGGAGAGGGTCCAGTCCATCATTGGGAAACTAAGATCCCACAAGCTGTGTGGTGTAGCCAAGTTAAAAAAAATAATAAATAACAACTTTCTGAGGCTAGTTACAGAAGAAGAAGTCAGAAATTCAAAACCCAAGAATGATCTGCACACCATTGCTGGTCTGAAGATGGAAGAGGCCGCTTGACAAAGAATGTGGGTGACCTCTAGGACTGAGAGCATTTCTCTGTTGATGGCAAAGGAATGAAGACCTCAACCCTTGAATTGCAAGGGCCGAGAATGAGCTTGGAAGTAATATTTCCACTGAGCCTCCAGCTAAGAACTCAACCAGCCAACATCTTGATGTCAGCATTGTGACAATCTGAGCAAAGAACCCAGACACACCAGACCAGACTGTATCTGAAAAACCTGAACTAATAAATGCACATTGTTTTAAGCCATTAAGTTAGTGGCAATTTATTACATGAAACAGCAAACTAATACATTCCAGCTTGGCCTCAAGTTTCTTTAGGTAAAGTTAACAATTATAGATGCATGCTATGTATAAAGCTATCATTCAAAAATAAATAAAACATTTTTCATGGGAGAGCTTTGCTATGGCGTTTATTCATACTTTCCTTAAGTAAACATACTTTCCTTAGCAAACATAAGTCTCCTACATGATAAACCATTTTATTTCTAAGCCATTCCAAAAAAATCTAATACATTCTGTGCTAAATAATGCATCATTATGAAATTTGTTCTTGGTCTTCATTTCCTTCAGATAGCAAAAATTAGTATAATTTATTCACACTATCTGCTGTCCATACCGAGGCATATTATCCCTTATACAATGATCTATACATACTGTTGTCAAAAAATAAACTCCTTGAAGTTGTTAGAGATGCAAGGGGAAGGACTCTACTGGGATTCAGAATGGTGTTAAGGACACAGGGAATCTTAGCGACAACTTGTTTCTCTCATGAGCTGCAGGTTTTTCTCTGAATGCATTTCTCACAACCAATTTTCTCTGATTTCTCATCATTTTAGTTTCATCTATGTATGTGCTCAGCCCACATGCATAGCATTTTTTCAAGTTTAGCCCCTTTTCTTAATTGGTAAATCATTTCTATAGTCTGATTTAGAGTTTTAAGAAGGACCTGATTGGATTAGTACACTTACACTGTGTCAATAGTCCATGGCTAAGGCTAGTAGCCAGCTTAAGGATGGCTGCTTCTGGATCCCTGAGGCAACAGAGGGTTGGGATCACAAATTGTAACATGGTTGCTTAAATAGACAGCAGAGGTATCAATGTGTAAGAATAGATTTTGCCCCAAAATCACCGGCTCTAGTAGAAACCTCACTTTTCTTCCTCTGACTTCCAGGTGGTGATAGTGATTAAGAACCCACCTGCCAATGCAGGAGACATAAGAGATGCAGCTTTGATCCCTGGAATAGGAAGATGCCCTGGAAGAGGAAATGACAACCCACTCCAGTATTCTTGCCTGGGAAATCCCACAGACACAGAAGCCTGGCGGGCTACAGTCCATAGGGTCGCAAAGAACTGGACATGACTGAAGCAACTTACCATGTGTGTATAAAATAAAATGGATGAAAATTTACCTTATCTCCTCTTACTGGGATAAAAGGAAACCATACTTATCTGATAGGTGGAAGGTATAGGTACAAAAGAACAATCTTTTGAGAAATTACTCTGCAACTAGTTTTCCCATAGAATATGTTACTCAAAAAAAAAAAAAAAACTTGAATGTTACTGTAGCTATACTATGATTATATCTATGGAAGAAGATGAGAAAGAATACTAAGACAAAGTCAATTTTGAAACCAGCAGATAATCAGAACTGAGCAGGGAGTAAAGTTACTAAGTTGTGCCCACAATCCTTCAAAAGATATTTGCCAACAGACTGGAATTTTGATTTTTACACAGCTGATATTAAAGTCACCTATTTAGCCTGACAGATGCTCTAATCAGACCATTCTAAATTTCAAGAATATAGTAAATGCCCTATAAACTCAAAGGAAGATGTCACTGCTTTCTAAGGCAGCTTATAACAACCTGTGAAGTTGATCTTACCTCTGGGTAGTGTATAATTCTTGGATGCATGCAAATCGGTGAGAAATGCATTGCCAGAGGGATCATAGTTTGAGTAAAAGGATGACAGTTAAGAGAATAACAATGCCAATTGACATAATAACAAGACCTGAATGGGCTTCTCTGGCTCATAGTAAAGAATCTACTTATCAATGCAGGAGACAGGGGTTCAATCCCTGATCCAGAAAGATCCCACATGCCATGGAGCAACTAAGCCTGTGTGCCAGAAATATTGGATCTATGCTCTAGAGCCCAGGACCTGCAACTGCTGAGCCCATGTGCCGCAACTACCAAAGCCTGCAGGCCCCAGAATCCCTGTTCCCTGACAAGAGAAAGACACCGCAGTGAGAAGCCCGGGCACTGCACTAGAGAGCAGCCACTTGCTGCAACTAGAGAGAAGGCCCAGCGCAGCCATAAGTTAATGAATTAGTATTAAAAACAAAAGGCCTGGAGAGAAAGCATTCCTAAAGTGTTTTAGAAGTTGATTTGTACTAGATTGAACCATCAGTACAAAGGAGGTATGGATAGAAAGATGGAAAATAAATGGTTACAATTTCTTGAATATCAGACAACACATTTAATAACAATGACAGACAGTTATCCAGGCTTTATTTTAACTATTTATTAAGGGCCTACTTTGTGTGTGTGTGTGTGTGTGTGTGTGTGTGTGTATAAAACCTTATTGCAAAATTCAAGCATAAATTAAAGAAAGTAATGAAAACCAACCACTAGGCCATTTAAGTATGACCTAAATTAAATCTGTTATGATTACACAGTAGATAAGATGAATAGAATCAGAGGTTCATAACATTGCCCAAGAGGCGAGGACCAAAACCATCCCAGAACAAAAGAAAGAGGCCTGAGGAGGCCTCACAAATCCTCAAGAAAAGAAGAGAAGTGAAAGAGGAAGGAGAAAGAGTTGAATGCAGAACAGCAAAGAGAGATAAGAAAACCTGCTTGAGTGAACAGTGCAAAGAAATAGAGGAAAACAACAGAATGGGAAAGAATATCTCTCTTCAAGAAAATTGGAGATACCACGGGAACATTTCATTCAAGGATGAGCACAATAAAGGACAGAAATGGCAAGTACCTAACAGAAGCAGAAAAGATTATGAAGTGGCAGGAATACACGGACTGTATAAAAAAAAGTTTTAATGACCTGGACAATCACTCACCTAGAGCCAGACATTCTGAAGTGTGAAATCAGGGGAGTCTTAGGAAGCATTACTACAATCAAAGATAGTGGAGGTGATGGAATTCCAGCTGAGCTATTTCAAATTCTAAAGGATGATGCTGTTAAAGTGCTGCACTCAATATGCCAGCTAATCTGGAAAATTCAGCAGTGGCCATAGGACTGAAGAAGGTCAGTTTTCATTCCAATCCCAAAGAAAGGCAATGCCAAAAAATACTCAAACTACCACACAACTGTATTCATTTCACACACTAGCAAATTAATGCTCAAAATCCTTCAAGATAAGCTTCAGCAGTACATGAATGGAGAATTTCCAGATGTACAAGCTGGATTTAAAAAAGTCAGAGGAACCAGAGATCAAATTACCAACTTTCATTGGATCATATAAAAAGCAAGGGCATTCCAGGGAAATATCTACTTCTGCTTCATTGACTATGCTAAAGCCTTTGGCTGTGTGGATCACAACAAACCATAAAAAATTCTTAAAGATATGGGAATGCCAGACCACCTTACCTCTCTTCTGAGAAACCTGCATGCAAGTCAAGAGGCAACAATTAGACCTGGACATAGAACACTGGACTGGTTCCAAATTGGAAAAGGAGTACATCAAGGCTGCATACTGTCACCCTGCTTATTTAACTTACACACAGAGTACATCATGAGAAATGCCAGGCTGGATCAATCACAAGCCAGAATCAAGACTGCTAGGAGAAATATCAACAACCTCAGATATGCAGATGATACCACTCTAATGTCAGAAAGTAAAGAGAAATTAAAAAGTTTCTTGATGAGGGGGAAAGAGGATAGTGAAAAAGTTGACTTAAAACTCAACATTCAAAAACCTAACATCATGACATCCAGTCCCATGACTTCATGCAAACAGAAAGGGAAAAAGTGGAAACAGTGGCAGATTCTATCTTCTTGGGCTCCAAAATCACTGGGGATGGTGGCTGCAACCATAAAATTAAAAAGACACTTGCTCCTTGGAAGAAAAGCTATGATAAAACTAGACAATGTATTAAAAAGCAGATATAAGACTTGCCAACAAATGTCCATATTGTCAAAGCTATAGTTTTTCCAGTAGTCATGTATGGATGTGAGAGTTGCACCATAAAGAAAACTGAGTGCCGAAGAATTGATGCTTTCATATTGCGGTGCTGGAGAAGACTCTTGAGAGTTTCTTGGACAGCAAGGAGATCAAATCAGTCAATTGTAAAGGAAATCAACTCTGAATATTCATTGGAAGGACTGATGCTGAAGCTGAAGTGCCAATGCTTTGACCATCTGGCCTGAAGAGTCAACTCATTGAAAAAGACCCTGATGCTGGAAAAAAATTGAGGGCAGGAGGAGAAGGGGGAGACAGAGGATGAGATAGATGGGTGGCATCACTGATTCAACGGACATGAGTTTGAGCAAACTCTGGGATATAGTGAAGGACAAAGAAGCCTGGAATGCTGGAGTCCATGGGGTTGCGAAGAGTCAAACACAACTTAGCAAGTGAACAACTATGTATATATATATATGTGTGTGTGTGTGTATATATATATAGTGCATATATATATATATGTATATATATATATGATATGCAAGTCTCATCAAAATTCTTTGAGATAGATGCTATTGGGTTTTTTTTTTTTCAATTTTAAGAAAATTGGCTATAAAAAAAAGAAAGAATTGGCTATAGTATAAAAAGAAACCCAATATAGTAACATGTATTGTGGAAACATGTGGGGATTTGTGTGCTAAGCTGCTTCAGTTGTGTCCAATTGTGATCCTATGCCCTGTGCCTTGCCAGGCTCCTTTTGCCCAGAGATTCTCCTGTTCTCCAGACAAGAACACCAGAATGGGTTGCATGCCCTCCTGCAGAGGATCTTCATGACCCAGGGGTCAAACCCGTGTCTCTTATGTCTCCTGCATTAGCAGGAAGGTTCTTTATCACTAGCACCACCTGGGAAGCCCAATGTATGAGGATATTTCTCTTTTATTATCACTTTAAGAGTTAATAGGAGAGAAAATGGCAACATGCAATGTATTGGACCAAACACAAAATTAGTGAACTAAAAACAATATTCATTTCTTAAAAATTCATTTTAAAAACTAATAAGCAACAATGCTCTGTAGGCAAATTGGCTTATGAGTCTTTTAAACCCTGAAATACTTTGAATATCCAAGGCAATGTTTAATATGTAATTTTTTTCAAAGAGCATATATTTTATAATTCTGAGCTGTCATTTGTCCTAGTTCCCACAATTTATCACTCAGAGACCACATACTTGAATATTCTTTTTCAGATTTAACTGGGGTTTCTTTAATCTGCTTTTTTTTTTTTTTTTTTTTAACTGAGATCTATGGAAATGTCTTGTCAGTTCTTTTCAGGCCAATGATTTGTGATAGAATTAATCATAAAAACAAAATTAAAAAGCTGATTATTGTGAGAAAAAAACCATTTTATGTAGTGCTTGCTTGGGCTTCGTGATAGCACTAAGATGGAAAAACAAACACCAATTTGATTAGCAATTAGTGACTTTTTTTTTTTCTAAATTTGTGCTTAGCTACAATATACATTGAACTTGCTTTCTTTCATTAGTTAAGTTCACAAAGCTGGAGAGGCATACTTCCTGACCACTCCATTTGGCCCATCGGACACTAGGCATTTAATTATTCTTCACGAACCAGATAATCACTGGGTCATGGTGATTATGTGATGGTGTGATCACTCACCTAGAGCCAGACATCCTGGAATGTGAAGTCAAGTGGGCCTTAGGAAGTATCACTACGAAAAAAGCTAGTGGAGGTGATGGAATTCCAGTTGAACTATTTCAAATCCTAAAGGATGATGCTGTGAAAGTGCTGCACTCAATATGTCAGCAAATTTGGAAAACTCATCAGTGGCCACAAGACTGGAAAAGGTCAGTTTTCATTTCAATCCCAAAGAAAGGCAATGCCAAAGAATGCTCAAACTACCACACAACTGTACTCATCTCACATGCTAGTAAAGTAATGCTCAAAATTCTCCAAGCCAGGCTTCAGCAATACATGAACCAAGAACTTCCAGATGTTCAAGCTGGTTTTAGAAAGGCAGAGGAACCAGAGATCAAATTGCCAACATCTGCTGGATCATCAAAAAGGCAAGAGAGTTCCAGAAAAACATATATTTCTGCTTTATTGACTATGCTTTATTGACTTTGACTGTGTGGATCACAATAAACTGTAAAATTCTGAAAGAGATGGAAAAAGCAGACCACCTGACCTGCCTCTTGAGAAACCTATTTGCAGGTCAGGAAGCAATAGTTAGAACTGGACATGGAAAAACAGACTGGCTCCAAATAGGAAAAGGAATACATCAAGGCTGTATACTGTCACCCTGCTTATTTAGCTTATATGCAGAGTACATCATGAGAAATGCTGGGCTGGAAGAAGCACAAGGTGGAATCAAAATTGCCAGGAGAAATATCAATAACCTCAGATATGCAGATAATACCACTCTTATGGCAGAAAGTGCAGAACTGAAGAGCCTCTTAATGAAAGTGAAAGAGGAAAGTGAAAAAGTTGGCTAAAACCCCAACATTCAGAAAACTAAGATCATGGCACCCGGTCCAGTCACTTCATGGCAAATAGATGGGGAAAGAGTGGAAACAGTGGCTGCCTTTATTTTTGGGGGCTCCAAAATCACGGCAGATGGTGATTGCAGCCATGAAATTAAGACACTTACTCCTTGGAAGGAAAGTTATGACCAACATAGACAGCATATTAAAAAGCAGAGACATTACTTTGTCAACAAAGGTCCCTCTAGTCAAGGCTATGGTTTTTCCATTGGTCATGTATGGATGTGAGTGTTGGACTATAAAGAAAGCTGAGAGCCGAAGAATTGAAGCTTTTGAACTGTGGTGTTGGAGAAGACTCTTGAGAGTCCCTTGGACTGCAAGGAGATCCAACCAGTCCATCCTAAAGGAGATCAGCCCTGGGTGTTCATTGGAAGGACTGATGTTGAAGCTGAAACTCCAATACTTTGACCACCCGATGCGAAGAGCTGACTCATTGGAAAAGACCCTGATGCTGGGAAAGATTGAGGACAGGAGGAGAAGGGGATGACAGAGGATGAGATGGCTGGATGGCATCACCAACTCAATGGACATGAGTTTGGGTAAACACTGGGAGTTGATGATGGACAGGGAGGCCTGGTGTGCTGCAGTTCATGGGGTCGCAAAGAGTTGGACACGACTGAGCAACTGAACTGAACTGAATGTATTTTATTCCAATGATATGTTTATACTCCTTGTTGAAAGAGAAAAGTTTTCATTATCTACTTCTGTACTGAATTTAACTGAAATTTGGAAAGACCTCAAAGAAGTAAGACCACCAAAGCTTGCATAAATATTTAGAGGTACTGACCTATTTAAATGACAGTGGTTTTTGATAGTAGATTAATTTTTTATTTAAAAAATCTATGGAAATGAGTGAATTTTATATAATTTGTATTTCTCAAATGAAGCTCTTTGAACATAAGAACTTCTATAACTTGGTTGAATATGATGGTTTTCCTTTGATTCTGGAAACCCCTCATGTGGTCTTCTTATGTTTTCATTGTCTTTAAGTTCACTAGAGATGTCTAATTGAACTGAAGAATTCAGCAACCCTAGAGGAAACCACCAAGGTTTACATGGCTGTATTAGACATTCCTCTAAATTTGTTTTGTTTCTAATGACCCTTGTTGTATAAGTTCACTTTCAAAATGCATATTTGTTTTCTTTCATCTTTCTCTGTCTTCTTAAAGGTTTTATAATTTGCTAAAATATATACCTAGAGATTAAATTACAATCCAACACTTTAAAATGAAAGTTTAATGCTTTAGATGTTCAATTTCCTGCAAATATTGGAAGTAACTAGCTCCTTATACAATTAAATATCTAATTTTACTTACACAGTATTCAGTAAGTATCATCTAAATGACCTCTCAACTATCTGTGTGAATGTCAATAACTCGATTTGGAATATTTACTAGCATTCAACAACATTTCCAGTTTTTTTTTCTTCTGGAAGTTTTCTTCTAAGGGCACATCTCAGGTCATGTTATTTTCTTTAATCCATGAAAGACTGGCATTCCAATTACCAGTGAGAATACTTAAAAGTTGTCTGCTTCTTCATATTCTTTTCAGCTGACAAGGGGAAACTTGTCACTTATCCCCTGTTAATATGACAGCAGAGGGTCCATCAGTCTGATTCCAAGAGTGACCATGGTGAGCAAACCCCCTATCAATCTCCATTGACATGTAGCATAAGTATGAAACAAATTTGTTGTTTTTTGAGTGCTTTGTCTACTCTGGACTCAAGTCTTTTATTGAATATGTGATTTGCAAATATTGTCTCTCAGCCTGTGGCTTATCTCTTTACATCCTTAACAGTATCTTTCACAGAGAAAAGTTCTTAGTTTTAAGAACTTAAGTTTTTAGTGCTTTATTTTTCCTTTCATGAATAGTAATTTTGGTGTTGTATCTGAAAATTCATCACCAAATAAAAAGGTCATGCAGATTTTCTCCTCCATTTTATAGCATTGTATTTTACATTATGGGCTTCCCTGGTAGCTCAGTTTGTAGAGAATCTGTCTGCAGTTCAGGGGACCTGGGTTCTATCCCTGGATCAGGAAATCCCCTGGAGAAGGAATAGGCAAACCACACCAGTGTCCTTGCCTGGAAAATCCCTTGGACAGAGGAGGCTGGGGGGAGGCTGCAACCCATGGGGTCGCAAAGAGTCGGGCATGACTGAGTGACTAACACTATATGTATTTTACATTATATTTTTGGTTCATTTTGAGTTGATTTTGTGTAACATGTGAGATCTACATGTAGGGTCATATTTTTGCATAAGAGCATCCAATTATTTTAACACTATTTGTTGAAAAGACCATCATATCTCCACTGAAATGCCTTTGAATTTTTGTCAAAAATCAGTTAACTATATCTGTGCAGGTCTACTTTTGACCTTTCTAGTCTGTACTATTAGTCAACATGTCTATTTTTTGTCAATACCAGGCTGTTTTGATTCTGGTTGCTTTATAATAAATCTGGTTTTCAGAGTATTCCAACTTTATTCTTCTATTGTAGAATTGTGTAAGCTCTTCTAATCCTTTTGCCTTTCAACATAAATTTTAGAATATTTTTTTACACCTACGAAAAAGCTTGTGGGCATTTTGATTGTGATTATGTTTATCTTTAGATCAAACTGGGAAGAACTGACATCTTAACTTTGTTGAATTTTCCAATTCATGGACACGGGAATATCTTTCTTTTCCATGTACCCAATATTATTGGTTTCTTTCATCAATAACCGGAAGTATTCCACATGTATTTTGTAGACATATAATTGCTTCATTTTTCATTTTGGTGCTATTGTAAATACTATTTTTTCTTTAGTTTCAAATTCTAGTTGTTAATTGCTGGTCTATAGAAAAGCAACTGCTCCTCGCCTCGGTTGCTTTTAACCATTGAAGTTTTGGGGTTATTTGTGACCAATTAATCATCATGATGAATATTACAGCTGCACCTAAAGCATGCTAGTTCCCTAATAAAAACCTAAAATATGTATTACTGGTCTGAGGAACCCAATAGCTGGTGGTGGGAAGAAGTACTGGAAACTGAAATGATGGAGATTTGTGCATGGTGAAACATTTGCTTAGACCTATAATAACATGAAAGGTAGATCATGTTCCCAATGCACTTGCAGCTCTAGGGGACTATATTGGAAAGCAAAATGTTGGTTGTGTGTTTTGGTTACCACTGGACGGTTTGGCAATAAATTGCAAGAAACAAATGAACTCAGAAAAGGACTAGCCAGTTTCCAAAACAGAGAAAAAAAGGAATAGAATGAGTCCAGAAACTATTTTTCCTTCCCAAACTATGAAAGATAAGGTTGAGAAATATTTTGTGAAAAAATCCATTAAAACCTTTCAATTGATTAAATTACCTCTGGGCCAGTAGCAAATTAGGAGTATCAAGTTCCTAAGTCCTTTTAGTTAGGAAAAAAGTTTTATTAGATTCCAGGGTCTCACAGCACTTGACACCAAAGAGAGAGAGTGAGAGAAAAAGAACATGGAAGAAAAAACAAAATAATTTAGCATTCTGGGAACTATGTCTTAAAAAAATGTCATTGGTCTGGTTACTGGCCCAAGAAGCTGACTAAAGATAATAATCTTACTGAGTTTCTAAGGAGTCTGTTCCTCTTCTAGACTTTAAATGCTCTTTGGGCACCCAACCATATATAGGCCGGAAATTAGTTAAGAAAGCAGAAATGCATATTCCCCAGTGTCCATTTCAGATGTGGCCAAGAAATATAATGGAAAAAGACTACTCTCCCAGAGGGTGTAGCTAGTGACTTGAAAAACAGCGAACAAAGAAGCTCTTCCTAAGGAACAGAAGAATCAGGGCATAAACAAGGAACATTCCATACCCCCAGGGAAGGGAGCCTCATAATATCTTCCTATTGGAATTTTAGAATTGCTGTGAGCCAGAGTCTGTAGAAAGTCCCTCATTCTTCCTCTTTCTGAATGGGAGTCAGTTTTTTGTTTTTTTGTTTTGTTTTGTTTTGTCTATCATTGCACATTGTGTGTGTATCTGGTTAGAAAGGTGATGCATTTTAGCTCCTTTTAGCTCACTATTCTCCAGATCAAGGGAAGCCACGTTATGACCTGATGAATAAACTAATACACATTATTCAGAGATCTGGATTTTAAGATTCATACCATGACTAGAATAGACTTTTGGATTTTCATTTTTGAGGTGATCATGTGTAAGTTCTACAAGTGGAAAAGAGAGTGAACATAATACTTGCTGATCAAAAAAAAAAGCAAACTCTGATAAATACTACTACTATTCCCAGAGATTTCTGGTTCTTCTCTCATTCCACAAAGATTCACTCTAAATTATGCATTGCTGTGGGACTTGTTTTGGTCAATGGAATGTAAATGAAAGTGATGTGTCATTCCTGAGAGGAAGCACTTAAGACATTCAATTATACGCATTCTTTGATCCTACCATGACTAAACCTGAAATCTCACCTTCCGATGACAATGCCTTGATCAAGGTAGTCTTCTGAGAAACTTCAATGGGCCTCTTTTCCATTGCCAACCTGGATAACACATGCAGCATGAAAAATAAATAGATTTCTGCTCTTTTAAACCACTCAAGTGTGGTGACTCTTTGTTTTGCAACCAAAGGGAATCTATCCTGATTACTGCACCGAGTAAATTGCTTAATAACATCTGACACTTTGATGGATTAAAACTCGACAACTTTCTAGATAAGCTAAACTGTCCAGATTCTGCATGACTTTCTCAGGAAAAAAAAAAAAATCATGATTTTTAGTTAAGTTTCTGTATCCCTCCAAAATGCAGTAGCCATAAGTGCCTAAGAAGAAGAAGATGTACAGATCTGGAACAAGGCAACCTTGTGAAATTTGTTTTGTGAATCTTTCTGCTTTCCTTCTCTATTGCTATTCAGTCTCTGGAGTTCTTAGCTCCACCCATGGACTCCAAACTCTAAACATGTAATTGTACACAACTTAGAGCACAATAATGTAAAAGTGGTGCCATTTGAAGTTAGTGCAAATTATCTCTATTATTTTGTTTGGAAAACTTGGAGAAAATGATATGGGACATGAAAAATAATGAACAGGTTTATACACATCTCCAGCAGAAGCAGGATTCAATGTACCAGGTTCACCTTATTTTCTTACCCTCTTTTCTCTCTCTCTCTTTTTTTTAGTCTTTCTCCTTTTCCTTTTACTATGCCCCAAAAAGATAATTTTAAAATAAAAAGCAATAGCTGGTGTGATATCAGGAAAATATATGTGTTGATGTGTTCACTTAAGGTTATTTTTCACAGAAACATATATTTTAAGACATCTCCATTTTATATATGAATCAGAATAAATTCTATTTTAGAATTTGAAAACTGAAAGACAAAGAAGTTCTTTTGCCTGGAGTTTTGTGGTAACGGGGAACTTAAGGGGCTCTAACCGGTAGAAACAAATGCAACTAAATAGTAATGTAGGATCTCAAATTTTATAAGCATGAAGTATGCTACTCATTATACTGAGCATTTTCACTAAATGTTAAAGGAAATAAACATTAGCATTTTATTCTGAAATGAAGGCAGATATTTTAAGACACACATCCCAGTTCTCCTATTTCCCAAGATCTATTACTACCCAGAAAACATTTCTTGCAAAGTTTTTAATACCTAGATATGGTCTAAAGTGCCCCATGTCCTTTGGGAATAAGAAATTCAATCCATAATGTGCAAATTTTCAGTGACAAGAAATTATCAGACCCCTGTTTGTGAACATCATTTTTTTCAATAACATGTCAACATTAAATGGAGTACATATCGATTTCAAGAAAATAATTTTAAAAGTATGAATTTAAAGAGCCATAAAGTGTCAACTCAGAGTATACAAAACAAAGAAAAACTTTTAGTGTAATAGGCGTTTTGAGTCTCTCAGGACTTTGTTCCCAGGACCAGACTATTGACTGAGGGCTTTTTTCCACGGCTGTGATGAGACTCAGCTGGGCTGTTAACAATCCCCTCCAGGGAGCTGGCAAGTCCAGAGAAGATTGCTGCAACTGGCTTCCCTGCCCCCACCTTACCCTGCTGCCCTCAGTGAAACTGACTGTCTGGGAAGACAAAAGTGTACAGACAGGGAATTCGACATCAAGTTTAAAGCAGTGCCAAAACCCACTTTATTTAATGTAGGCAGTGGCTTTCCACCCACAGCTTCCATCTCTTTAAATGTTCCAGTCCTGTCGGCTCATGAACAATCTTTTCCTGTGGACCACTGCCAGTTTCTTGATCATTATATTTTCCTTTCTAACTTTGAATTGAATTATCTGTCACCGGTTGAGACTCTTTCTGAATTGTCCCTCAATAAAAGTGAACACATTTCTTTTAATCTTTCTTCTTATGTATGGTAAGTGTAAGAATATGAGTCTAGCTAGCACTAAAGTGAAGTTAGGGTTAGAAAGGTATAAATCTATGTAATTTTATTGACACTGGGAAGAGATGGGTTGATGAAAGAAAAGTGATGCATATTTTATGCTATATATATATATATATAATTTCTTTCATTGTAGACCTCAAACTCTGATACTATATTTTTTTTTCAACTTTTTGGAAAGTTGCATTTAATTTATTCTCATATTCACTAGTATAGCCCCACAGAAGCTGGTTTTCTCTAATCTATTTTTTTCTTAGTATTTTTCATTATAGTTCATTGAACTTGACTAGAAGTTAGTATATATGACTTTATACAGAAAAATACAATATGGCTGTGAGAATAGAATAGAAAGAAAAAGTTTAACCAAACTCATTAACATCTTGACAATAAAGGATATGGAGTGGTAATGACTGGCTATATCATCAAATCAAGAGAATATACATGAATGTTCTTCAATTCTCACCCTTTATGAAAAAGTAGTATAAAACTAAAGGCCAGTTCTAGTATGCTTAGACCAAGTGGCTTTCTGTAAAGAGAAAAATGCAAATTTTTAAACTATATCTCATTAGAAAAGTATTGTTTGAGGTGCATTTCTCAGGAGGGGTTGGTAAATTGTTTTTTTGGGCGTATGGGTATAAAAATTGATCCATATACAAATATATCCAACTCATTGGAAAGGTAGTCTCACTATGTCCTAATTTTTATGTGAAAAAATTTAAGAAATAATTCTGCAATAGCAAAGGGTATGCTTTTTTGTGGATAAGCAACATTTCCCCCTCCAAAAAAATAGTCTCTGGCTGTCACAACCTGATGACACACACCATTTCTAGTTCCCTTGTAAATGCTTCCACTTCATTTGAGGACAGGTGCCATATGAGGTCAAGAGTACAGTGGTCAGAACACGTATTACACATTGGCAGTGGTAGTCATGACTTCTGGATAAAAGAATGAAAAGTTAACATATTTCCATTCATAGTGTCAGTTAAAAATTCAGTCTTTGGTGATGATGACCAATGGGTGGGGAGGACCTTGTATGGTTTTCTTTGTCTTGCTATGGTTTTAGAATGTTTCAAAAATATGTGCACTGCTCCAAAATAAACCACTTAGTTTTAAATAAGTTAATTGGAGAATTTTACAACCTTTAGTGGTGCTATTGACTTTGATATAAAAAAAAAAAAAAACTCAAAGGAAAAAACACAACTTTCTATGGGTAATTGAGGCATTAAAGTAGTAGTAGTGGTAATTATCATCATAATAATGTTATATTTGGCAAACAGAAGCATCATGAAAATTGTAAACAAATTGCAAGTGCCACAATAGCATATCTCTGTCCAGTTGGGAGGTAACAGCAAGATTTATTTTTCATTAAAAGTTAAGCCTTCTTTCCATGTTTACTAAAGCCCCTTTGCCAAAATCCACCATACTATTAAGCAAGAGCACTAAGTGTAGCACTCCTGTTAGTTAATAAATTAAAGGATTTCTGAAGTGATATTGATTACTTGCCATTTTTGTCTCTTTCTCTTAGCTCATAAATTTTAATTTGAGGTAACTGATTTAATCTTCACAGGTATAGAGAATATTTAGTTTATTTTGTGATTAAAGAAAATTGTCATTCCCTCCACTTATTCTTGTAACATCAAAACCTAGGATGATAATGTCCTGGTAGGCAAAGCCACAGTCTTTTATATTGATGGAAACCTATGACAAAACTAGACCACAGATAGCAGAGACATCACATTGTAAACAAAGGTTCATATAGCCAAAACTATGGTTTTTTCAGTAGTCATGTACAGATGTGAGAGTTGGACAGTAAAGTAGGCTGAGCACTGAAGAACTGATGCTTTTGAATTATGGTGCAGGAGAAGACTCTTGAGAGTCCCTTGGACAGCAAGGAGATCAAACCAGTCAGTCCTAAAGGAAATCAATCCTGATTATTCATTGGAAGGATTGATGCCAAAGCTGAAGCTCCAGTACTTTGGCCACCTGATGCCAAGAATCAACTCATTGGAAAAGACCCTGATGCTGGGAAAGATTGATGACAAAAAAAGAGAAAGGGGCAGCAGAGGAAGAGAAGGTTAGATAGCATCACCAACTCAATGGACATGAATTTGATCAAACTCTGAGAGATAGGGAAGGATAGGAAAGGCTGGCAGTCCATGGGATCACAAAGAGTCAGACACAACTTGTCTACTGAACAACAACATGTAGATTGTATTAGTTTTGTATTGCTGCTATAACAAATGACAAACGTAATGACTTAAAAAAAACCACACATTTATTAGGTTGCAGTTATGGAGATTAGGAGTTGAAAATGGATCTCACAGGCTAAAATCAAGAACAGCTTTCATTCATCTCAGGAGTCTCTAGAGGAAAAAGTTTCCTTGCCCTTCCCAGTTTCTAGAGGCTGCCTACATTACTTGATTTGTGGTTTCCCTTCATCTTCAAAGCCAGCAGTAGCTGGTGGAGTTTCTTCATATGGTATCGCTGTGACATTAAATCTTTTGCTTCCCTTTTTTGCATTTCAGAACCCATGTGATTACCTTGGGCCCATGCAGATAATCCAGGATAATCACCTTATTTCAGAGTCAACTGATTAGCAGCCTGAATTCCATCTGCTTGTTTAATTCCTTTGTCATGGAAACCAACATATCAACAGGTTCTGGAAATTTGTATATGACATCTCTGGTAGTCTATTTTGCTGCCTGCTACAGAGCTATTCTATACACATTTGTGAAAAAGAATATCTTAAGGAGGTGATTTTCAATGTGAAACATGTGGTCATTAATATAGTTTCACGAATTTTCCCAGCAATAAAAACCATCTGCTTCTTTTCTGAAAGGCACGTTTTCATTATATCTAACATATTCTTTCTTTGGATAAAAAAGTTATTTCAAAAAAAATTTACTTTCTTTAAATGAGTTACTTGTTAGAAATGTATTCAGGCCTAAAAATTAACTGAGAGGTATGTGGAAAACATTATGAAATTTCCATATTTTAAAAATGGCATGTATCTCAGCAATAGTTTCAATAGAATGAGGTTTTGTTTTTTTTTCCTTTTTTTGGTCATACTACATTGTCAGATCTTAGTTCTCCAACCATGCCTCTTGCAATGGAAGCTGGGAATTCTAACTACTGGAGCACCTTGGAATTTCTGAGTCTTTAATAATGACTGATTCATAAGGAACCCTCAAATCTACAGTACTCTCCCTGAAAAATGTGCCTAATATACTAAAATACATTATCACAGAGAGCTTTCCAGCCCAGGGATTCTGACAACTTATGGTGAATGGTGCTTTGAACCATGGCTTTTGTTAACCTGGTAAAATCTGATGGGACAAATTCTTTTCAAAATACAAATAAGATTAGATTACATAATCATAAGACTGAATTTCTGAATGTTCAGTAGAAATGAATGTATATAGGTGTGTTTCAGCTTTCTGACATAATAAGCTCAGTCACTTGGCATTATTTCTATAATTTTGCTTATTATTATTATATGACTTAAACCTGTTGTGAACCACTGTATTTAAATATATATGTACCTTATCTCCTTACATTCATAATTGGTATGAGTTGCAGTACAAACATAGTCAAAAATAATACTGATTTAAAATTTAATTTCATGTTTAAAAAGACATAACTAATGTTAACACATTATGCAAAATAACTTAGCAAAACTGAATGTTAAGGAGTTTTTCTAAATCTCTTGTATTTATTAATATAATGCTGAAAACATTGGTAGGAATCAGCGAACTGAACTGCAAAACCACAGATACTAATTTTTTATCCAATGGAGATATTTATTTTGAATTTCAAAAATTTTGCCTAAGCTCAAAATTAAATTTGAAGTCACTTATGTTTACTTGCTTTTTCTCTGTACAATATTCTTTTGTATATCTAAGAAAAAAAAAACCTGCCAAAGTTGCTGTTCACATTTTATCCATGTCCTGATATTTCTAGAAGTTATGAAAAATAATCATGACCTCTTCTCAATTTCTGTAATCCTCTTCCCTTCTGTTTTTGTTCTAATTTCTCTCAAGAACTGGAAAGTTCAGTTTTCTCATATAAAGAAGCTTATGCACCTATAATGCTTTTGTAGCGCTCTTTCCATATATCAAGGGCTTCCCTGGTGGCTTAGGCAGTAAAGAATCCACCTGCAATGCAGGAGACCCAGGTTCGATCCCTGGGTTAGGAAGATTCCCTGGAGAAGGAAATGGCAATCCAACCCAGTATTCTTGCCTGCAGAATCCCATGGACAGAGGAGCCTGGCGGGCTGCAGCCCATGGGGTCACAAAGAGTTGGAGATGGCTAAGTGACTAACACTTTCACTTTCACTTCCATATATCACATACAACTAATACCATTCAAAGAGATATGGCTTGATGGATATATTACTTCTCTTGAACTCTTATATTACCAACCAGCTGCCACACACAAAATCAAATCTATATCTTCATGTGTATGCATTTGCTTCTAATACATATTATATAGGGTATGCATACCCTCATGCTTTTAATAATGTGAAGACTTGATTATAAAACCAAAACAAAACATAAGAAATAAATAGTCTAACTTCAAATTAAAGTAAAACTAAACCTGCACTGGTATTTATCACAGGCACCATAAGGATCTATTCTAAAGATTAAGGAAGAAATCTGAAAGAGGGAGAGATTGTGATTTTGTCCAGAATACTTAATTATCCACCACTGCAGTTTTACTTTTTCACTCTTCATTGATTTTCCATCTCTTCAAGAGTAATGTGTCACAAAATGTATCACAAAAATGAGATATTTTACTAAGATTAGTCAAAAGGCTCCCTCACCTCTGTTTATTTGCTAGAGAGTGTACAAAATTAAAAACTAGAACATTAGGATGAGAAATAGAGGCCAAAAGAAACTAAGAAGAATCTAGGATGAGATTCAAAAGAATTGTTTTCAGAGTGTGAGAGGTTCATCTAAATTACTGATTTAAATTGTCATGTGCATTTAGATATCAATGTGATAGAAGTAATCTCCTTATTCTATCAGTTGCTCAAAATCACTATATTAAAAATTTGATCCATGGCTTCCTAGTGAGCATTGTATATTTTTCAGTTTCTAAACTGCCTTCATATTTTTGACAAAATAATAATAATAATAATGTGCCCTTTCAATTGGTCAGTTTTTCAACAAAATTGTCAGATTTTCTTGAAGACATATCTCCTGGAGGCCTCCAAGTTGTTTTGCATACAGACACACACACACACACACACACACACAAATCTCAACTATTCTATAATAACCCCACAAATCACTCTGCTCTTTGTATCTTCAGACACTAAGTCTCCTTATGGCATTTCTTGGACACTTATGTTCTCATCTGTGGAGCCCTAAGCATGAGACTTCCCTGGTAGCTCAGACGGTAAAGTGTCTGCTTACAATGAGGGAGACCCGGGTTCAATCCCTGGGTTGGGAAGATCTCCTGGAAAGGGAAATGGCAACCCACTCCAGTATTCTTGCCTGGAAAATCCCATAGATAGAGGAGCCTGGTAGGCTGCAGTCCATGGGGTCACAAAGAGTTGGATACAACTGAGTGATTTCACTAAGCATGAGAATGGGGCTTCCCCAGTGGCTCAGGAGTAAAGAATCTGCCTGCAATGCAGGAGACTTAAGAGATCCGAGTTTGATCCCTGGGTTGGGAAGATCCCCTGGAGGAGGGCATGGCAACCCATCCAAGTATCCAATGGACAGAAAAGCCTGGGGGACTATAGTCCATAGGGTCACAGAGAGTTGGACACAAACTGAAGTGACTGAGCACAGAACAACACAGCAGACATGTGAATGAACAGAGGTCCATGTAGCATATGGTTAAACATTTAAAGATTATAAACCAAGTAACGAACTGCAAATAAATTATGACTTATCCCTGTGCCTAACAAATATACATTCACAAAAATATATTTAAAGAAATATGTGTAAAGCTATGGTTTGGGGCTTCCCTGGTGGCTCAGTGGTAAAGAATCAATCTGCCAACGCAGGAAATGCAAGAGACACAGATTCTATCCCTGGGTTGAAAAGATCCGCTGGAAAAGGAAGTGGCAACTCACTCCAGTATTCTTGCCTGAGAAATACCAGAGGGTTACAGTCCACGGGGTCATAAAGAGTCAGACACGACTGAGCATGCATGTACAGTGATCTGTATATTCAGTTCAATTCAGTTCAGTCGCTCAGTCATGTCCAACTCTTTGTGATCCCATGGACTGCAGCATGCCAGGCTTCCCTGTCCATCACCAACTTCCAGAGCTTACTCAGACTCATGTCCATCAAGTCGGCGATGCCATCCAGCCATCTCATCCTCTGTCATCCCTTTCTCCTCCCACCTTCAATCTTTCCCAGCATCAGGGTCTTTTCCAATGAGTCACTTCTTATCATCAGGTAGCCAAAGTATTGGAGTTTCAGCTTCAGCATCAATCCTTCCAATGAATATTCAAGACTGATTTCCTTTAGGATGGACTGTTTTCATCTCCTTGCAGTCCAAGGGACTCTCAAGAGTCTTCTCCAACCTCATAGTTGAAAAGCATCAATTCTTCAGCTCTCAGCTTTCTTTTTTTCTTTGTTTTTATATTATTTTATTTGCATATTATATTGCTTTATTTGCATATTGTATTATTTGTATATCTTGAAAGTCAAAATAATACCAAAGATGACTGGAATTGATTATTACTCTGCATGTAGGCATTCTGTTGATGACCCGAAATTTTTGGAGAAAAGATAAAATAAAAATATAATAAATGTGCATACATTTAGTCCAGAGCATTTGCTTTTATTTATTTTCATTTTAGCATAATGTTATTATATGGTAATCTTAAAAATATGTAAAAATGAAACTATTAAAAAAGCAAATATAAAACATCAAAATGACTAAATTATACTTATGTATTTTTCCAAAACGTTGTTTTTCTAAATTATTTTAAATTATCTATTAGAAATTAGAGGCAAATACTATTATAGTCAGCAAATAGAAAAAATGTGAATCAAAATTATTTACGTCAAGCTAAATTTGTCATAAAACTTTGTTAATTAAATACTGTTATGCTACTTAATGTCCATCTAGTTGCCAATTCAAAGAACTAATACATTTCTATTATGCTTTGGCTAGGTCCTAGAAAGGGGCTTTTTAGTGACTCTAGTGGTAAAGAATCTGCTTGTTGATGCAGGAGATGTAGAGACGCAGGTTTGATCCCTGGGTAGGGAAGATCCCCTGGAGATACCAATGGCATCCCACTCTAGTACTCTTGCCTTGAAAATTCCATGGACAGAAGAGCCTGGAGGGCTGCAGTCCATAGGGTGGCAAGAGTCAGACACAACTGCAGTGATTTAGCATGCATGCAGGTCCCAGAAAAAAGTAAAAATAATATGTTTAATATTGCAAAAAAGTAATATGTCAGTTGTTTAAAATTACACAGTATCCCTTCATTATCATGAGCAATACCCATGAATATCATGCTAATTTGCAAGTGTCTCCAAAACCACAGATGGAACAAAAAGAAAAGCAAAATAAAATAGATATTAGCACCATTGGGAAAGTATGCCTCATTAGGCAAGAATCTATGGTAATGATGCTCTTTTAATGGAAGCATATGATGCGTTAATTTGTCTTTTCTCTTGTGTGAGCAGTTCTATCACTCAAATCCTCTGGGCACTTGTAAGCATTGACAGTTCCCAACTTCAGCCTCACACAAACTAAAATTTTCACAGGATTAGGACTGGATTGACTTTAGTTTCTGAACATTGGGCAAGGGAAGCAGAAGAAGTTCCTAGGGGTCAGAATGGCTTTATTTCATAGACTGTGGGTGCTCAGAGTAAGCATTGTTTGGGTTGCTTTGCCATGGTACCAAGTACTGAATCCTAAGTGACAGAAGTCCATGCATTCCTTACTGTAGTGAAGAATTAACTTTATCCAAAAGGAGGTCTGGTCTTCTTCCTTAGCTACTGGGAAGTGATTTCAAGCTACAAGAATGCGTTGCTGATAAGCACATCTTTGTTATCAGAGGCTTTGGTCACCAGACAGCCCAACAATGTAATTCATGAAGGGGGCTTTAGACCACACCATATGAGTTTAGACTTTCAAGAGAAAACTGGACACTAAAGATATTGGCTAAACCTCTGGAATGAAGGGTGCACTGGAGTCTAAAGGATCACCCATATGGGTGGTATGTGAGCTTCAGTTAAGAGTCTGTACACCAAAGACTAGACTGAACTTTTCTGATTGAAATACTCTAAGCAGCATCACACTGCAACACCATCGCACCGTCACACCGTCCATGGGGACAACAGGAACTTCATGGTCAACACCCTCCCAGATTTGACCTGTGTGTCTCTTTTTTCAGTTAGTTCAAATTTATGTACTTTAACTTAAAAAAATAGTATAATTGTAAGTATAGTGCTTGCTCACATTCTGTGAGCTATCTAGCAAATTCTCAAACCTCAGTGTGGTTCTGGGAACACCTGAACTTGTAGTCAAGTTGGTCCAAAGTGAAGGTGGCCCTGGGGTCTCCAGATGTGTGGCTGGTGCCTCAAGTGAGGACAGTTCTTGGGGTATTATTCCTGGAGACAGTGCAGGTTGCCTAAACGCCATAAAAGTCTTTTCTTTTTAAGTCATTAAGTTTTTATATTAATTAGAATTTTAAAATGAATTCTTTCAATAAAAACTGTTAGGGAACGATCTAACTTCTTCTTAGGCTTTCATATTATAAACATATACATTTGTTTATTGTGTGTTTGCTTATGTGAGCCCTCCAAAGCAGAGTGTCCATGGGAGGGTATCTCTCCCTAGTCAATGTATGATCCTGTCCCCAGGGCACCGTGTACTTAACTTTGTTTAATGTATGAATAACTGTATGCAGGTCAGGAAGCAACAGTTGGAACTGGACATGGAACAACAGACTGGTTCCAAATAGGAAAAGGAGTATGTCAAGGCTATATATTGTCACCCTGCTTATTTAACTTATATGCAGATTACATCATGAGAAACACTGGGCTGGAGGAAGCACAAGCTGGAATCAAGATTTCTGGGAAAAATATCAATAACCTCAGATATGCAGATGACACCACCCTTATGGCAGAAAGTGAAGAAGAACTAAAGAGCCTCTTAATGAAAGTGAAAGAGGAGAGTGAAAAAGTTGGCTTAAAGCTCAACATTCAGAAAACTAAGATCATGGCACCTGGACCATTCACTTCATGGCAAATAGATGGGGAAACAGTGGAAACAGTGGCTGACTTTGTTTTGCGGGGCTCCAAAATCACTGCAGGTGGTGATTGCAGACATGAAATTAAAAGACACTTACTCCTTGGAAGGAAAGTTATGGCCAACCTAGACAGCATATTTAAAAGCAGAGACATTACTTTGTCAACAAAGGTATGTTTAGTCAAGGCTGTGGTTTTTCCAGCAGTCATGTGTGGATGTGAGAAGTGAAGTGAAGTGAAGTCACTCAGTCGTGTCCGACTCTTTGTGACCCCATGGACTGTAGCCTACCAGGCTCCTTATCCATGGGATTTTCCAGGCAAGAGTACTGGAGTGGGTTGCCATTTCCTTCTCCAGGGAATCTTTCTGACCCAGGAATCGAACCCAGGTCTCCCACATTGTAGGCAGACGCTTTACCGTCTGAGCCACCAAGTTGGACTATAAAGAAAGCTGAGAGCCAAAGAATTGATGCTTTTGAACTGTGGTGTTGGAGAAGAGTCCTGAGAGTCCCTTGGACTGCAAGGAGATCCAGCCAGTCCATCCTAAAGGAAATCAGTCCTGGGTGTTCATTGGAAGGACTGATGCTGAAGCTGAAACTCCAGTACTTTGGCCACCTGATGTGAAGAGCTGACTCATTTGAACAGACCCTGATGCTGGGAAAGATTGAAGGCGGGAGGAGAAGGGGACAACAGAGGATGAGATGGTTGGATGGCATCACCGACTAAATGGACATGAGTTTAGGTAGACTCCAGGAGTTGGTGATGGACAGGCAGGCCTGGGGTGCTGCGATTCATGGGGTCGCAAAGAGTCGGACACAACTGAGCCACTGAACTGAACTGAATGTTATCCACATTCTCTCTTGTAAGAAATCCATTGTCTGTTGATCACTCTCACCAGCCTCTGCCATTTTCTACACCTGTGTGTAGTCATCTTCTCTTTTTCTTTTTTAACAACTTTAATTAGGAATAATAGACATACAATAAAATGCTTATGTTTAAAGTTTAAAATTGATAAGATTTGATATATGTATATACTTATGAAACTATTATCAAAATTAAGATAATAAGCAATCACCCCCAAAATTTCTTTAGATCTCTTTGTAACCCCTCTCTCTGCACCTCCCCAGCCCCTCCATCCTGGAAAATCATTTATTTACTCTATGTCACTGTAGGTGAATTTGCATTTTATAGAATTTAATACAAGTGAAATCATATATTATATAGTTTTTTAGTCTGGCTTCTTTTACCCAGTATGATTATTTTGATATCCATCAAGACTGCTAAGTGGCTCAATAATTCACTGCTTTTTATTACTGAGTACTATTCCATTGTATGCCAAATTCTATAATTTGTTATCCATTGATCTGTTGTTGGAAATATGGATTGTTTCTAGTTTAGGATTATTAAAAATAACATTCATGAACAAGTATAAACATATGCTTTTATTTACATTGAGTAAATAGCTAAGAATGAAATAACTATGGTATTTTTAATTCAAAAAACTGAAGTATTGTTTCTCAAAGCAGTTGTGTTATTTTACATTTATGCCAACCATGTATGAGAGTTTTAGTTGTTATACACTATCAACATTTCAACATCTTATCTACACTTTAATTTTTGACTTTCTAATACATGTGCAGATTTATCTCATTGCTCTAATTTCTGTTTCTCCAGTGACAAATGATGTTGAACATCTTTTCACATGTTTGTGCCAATCTATATATATCCTTTGACAAAGTGTTCAAATCTTTTGCTTTTTTAACATGGTTGTTGCTTGTCTTATTATTGACCTTTGAGAGTTCTATATATGTTCTAGATAAAAGGTTCTTATTAGATGAATGATTTACAAATATTTTCTCCCCATGTGTGACTTTTCAACTCCTCATCAGTGTTGTTCAAAGACCCAAAGTTCTTAATTTTAATGATATTCCATTTATCAGTTATTTCTTTGATACAAAAGAAACCTGTACCCAACACAGAATCAAAAAATTCTATCTCATTTTCTTCAAGTGAATTTATGATCTTTGATGTTACATTTAGCTCTATGCATCATTTGAGTTTATTTCTGTATATAAAGAAAGATATGTATTTTATATAGAGAGAAAGAGAAAGAAATTGGTGAAAGAGATTAAGAGGTACAAACTTCCAATTGCAAAATAAATGAATTACAGCTATAAAATGCATAGTGTGGGGAATACAGGCAATAATTATGTAATATCTTTGTACGGTGATGGATGGCAAATAGACCAATATGGTGACCATTTTTAAATATATAACAATACCGAATCTCTATGTTTTATAACAAGAACTAACATAGTGTAGGTCAATTATACTTCAAAGGCAAACAAACTTAGAAAAAAATGAGATCAGATTTGTAGCTAGCAGAGATGGGTTGTGGGGAAGCACAGTAGGAGGATGGCAGTCAAAGTGTACAAGCTTCCAGTTATAAATAAGCACAACAATGTAATGTACAAGATGATAAATATAATCAACAGTGTTATAAGTTATATATGAAGTCATTAAGAGAGTAAATCCTTAATGTTCTTATCACAAAGGAAAAAAATGTTCTATTTCTTTACTTTTGTATCTATATGAGATGCTAAATGTTCACTAAACCTATTTTGATAATCTTTTTGTGAGGTATGTAGTCAAATCTATATGTTGTATACATTAAATTCATATAGTCCTGTGGATCAGTTCTATCTCAATAAGCTTTGAAGGAAGGAAAAAGAAAAGATCCGAATCTAGTGAAGGAACTTACAGATAAACATTAACTAAGTAATTAAAGGAATCAATATGGTATCTGTGGGAACATCCCTTTAGCATTAGTATGCATCAGCAAGTTCTTACTTAATCCCAGTACTTGAATAATATGTATCAAAGCTTGTTTTCTTTATAAATGGATATCCAATTATTCCTGTACAGTATAAGAATTATATTCTTTCTTTGTGAAATTGACTTTATACCTTTGATGAACATCAGTTAACTATTTACATGTATGTCTATTTCTATAATTGGGATTCTATTTCACCAATTTGCTTATCCTCACACCATCACCATACTATATTGCCTACTATAACTTATAATAAGTCCTAAAGTCATATCCCTGGACATTTAAGTTTAATCTTTTTTCAAGTTGTTTTGTCTGCTCTAGATCATTTGTAGTTTTGTATAAAACTTCAAATGACATTGCCAGTTTCTATGACAGAAAATCTGCTATAATTTTGACTGAAACTGCTTTAAATCTATAGCTTTTTGGGAGAACTGGCATCTCAACATTACTGTGTGATCCAATTTGTAAACAGGCATATATCTTCATTTATTTAGATTTTCTTAGAAATCTTTTATCAGTTTTGTTATATTGACTGTACACAGGCCTTATACATGTTTTTAGATTTGCCCTTAAGTATTTTATATTTTCCTGGAGAAGGAAGTGGCAACCTACTCCAGTATTCTTACCTGGAGAATCCCATGGACAGAGAAGCCTGGCAGGTTATAGTCCATGGGCTTGCAAAGAGTCGGACATGACTTAGTGACTAAACCACACCACCATTTTATATTTTAGTGCCATTACATATTGCTTTTGCTTACATTGCAATTTTCAATTAATCTTGCTAGCATATAGAATAAAATTAATTTTAGTATATTTATCTGATATTCTGCACTGTGCTTAAACAGTAGTTCCAGTTTTTATTTTCCAAACTATATGCTTTTCCTTTAGTTTTCTTACCTTACTTCACTATCTAGAACCTTCCACACAAGGCTGAATACAAGCAATGAGATGGAACTGTGTTTCTCTCTTGCTTATCTTAGGGGCAATGTAATCAGATTTTTTTTTCACTAAGTGTAAGTTTAGCTGTAGATTTTCCATAGAAGCCATTCATCAGGTTGAGAAAGTTCTCTTCTATTTCAACCAAGCTGAAAGTTTTTAGTCAGGACTAGATTTGCATATTGCCATATGCTTTTTCTACATCTGTTGTAATAATTATGTGTTTTTTTCTTTTTTTCTACTGTGTTAATATTGTTAACTCTACTGATTGATTTCCAAACTCTAAAACTTTTCATTCTTTGGTTAAAACCCAGGTGGTCCGTATATTATACAGTTAAAAGTATTGTCAGATTCAATTTGCTATCATTTTGTTAAAATTTTTTGCACATATTCACAAGGTATATGTTTGCTATTTTTTATTTGTGTATTATCTTGATCTGGTTTTAGGATCATAGTAACACTAGCTTCATAGAATGAGTTGGGAAATATTTCATCCTGTGTATTTTTCTCAGTGAAACAGAGTAGCATAAATATTACTTTCCTCTTTGCTATTAGAATTCACTGCTTTTCTAGAAATAAACTTTAACTGCAAACATTTCTGTAATGATTTTAACTGTAACTAAATATTTTAAAATAAACCTATGACATTTGGGTTACCTGTTTTTGTCTTGAATAAACATTTTGATTTGTGCTTTTCATATTATTTGCTTAATATAAATTCTCAAATTTGCTGACATAAATTTTTCATAATATCACCTTCTTATCTTTTTAATAATTGTAACATCTGTAGTACTATCAGCTTTCTCATTCTTAATATGAGTAGTTGGTTTCTTTTCAGTATCTTTTTTTTCTTTTCTTAATTATCCTGACTAGAGTTTTATTAATTTTATTGATCACATCACAAGCAACTTTTTGTTTCATATTTTTTTAAATTTTGTATGGTGTTCTTACTTCCTAATACACTTATTAGGAAAGCTTACTTATTTTCTCCTATATTTTGAGTTTCAAATAGGCAGCATCTAGTTGAGTTTGTTTATTTGTCCCTGTAGTGTGGTTATGATATTCAATTGAAATGCAATTAGGTCCTTTTGATTCAGTGTTCTTTCAGTTTTTGAGTTACTTTTTTCCTTTCCCATTTATATTAATTTATATTTAAATTTTGTAGAAATTTAAAACTAAGCTTAACATTAATAGCTTTAAATATGAATGGCCTATATATTGAACTAAAATTAGAGCTTTCAAATGTCAAAATTATATAAAAGCATACACTCAAGAAAGTGTTATTCTCTGTCCCTTATAACTTTTACTTTATTCTTCGCTCAAGTTTTCCCATCACCTTGTCTTTTCAAACTACTGTGAAAGTTCAATTCATAAATCAAAACATGATGGTTTTGACTCAAATGAACTTGAGGAAAATACAACAGTTGTTTACTAATTATTAATTTGACTCCTGCTCTTTTCACTGTTCTCTTAGCTTAACTCAGTTAGAGTACTTTTATTTGTTATCCAAAAGCTGTGAACATAAAGACAAGGACTATTGTTTGGCACCACTTGAAACACACTCATTATAAAGGATTACTTATTAACTGAAGAATGAGAAGAGATTCAATAATAATAATCAAATTGTGAATATAAAATAGGGTTTGCCTTTTTTTAAATTGTGTGTGCATGCTCAATCACTCAGTCATGTCTGACCCTTTGGCGACCCCGTGGGTTGTAGCGGACCAGGCTCCTCTGTCCGTAGAATTTCCCAGGCCATAATACTGGAGTGGGTTGCCATTTCCTCCTCAGGAAATCTTCCCAACACAGAGACAGAACCCGTGTCTTCTGCGTCTCTTGCATTGGCAGGTGTATTCTTTACCCCTGAGCCACCTGGGAAGCCTATTTATTATTTCAACTACCCATTTTCTTAACAACTCTTTCTCCTTTCTTCTATTTCACTCCTAAGTGAGCCAGGATGCTGGCGCATACATAACAAACTTGCTCAATACTTTTTCCATCTCAAAATCTTACTTCAATCAATTCCTTTTCCAAGTTATGCCATATTTTAATTTCACATTCATTTGTCTTACTTTTCAGACCTCACTTTAACATACCAAGACTTGTTCATTTCATATTTCTAGGAATCATCATTGCAGTAAATTGACAGTTCTGTGGTTAATTAACATCTAACCTATTATTGAATCATTTTCATTGTTGCAGTTAAAGCAGAAAATTGGGACGATCCCCTGGGGGTATGGCAACCCACTCCAGTATTCTTGTCTGGAGAATCCCATGGATAGAGGAACCTGATGGGATATAGTCCATAGGGTCACAAAGAACCAGACATGACTGAAGTGACTTACCACACAGAATTAATAACCAATATCTGGCTTTAAATCATATTTGACAAGCTCTCATTTTCTTAGGTTAACACTTATTAAGTCCTCTCTCCTACATTTTACTCCTTTATTCAGTTAGGGAATGATTGTTATAGATACCTTATGTAAGCAGAACAACAAGTAAAGTGTTACACTAAAATGTGAGTTGAGCATTTGTTGTTGCTCAGTCGCTCAGTTGTGTCCAATGTTTTTGAGCCCATAGACTGCAGCACACCAGGCTTACCTGTCTTTCACTACCTCCTGGAGTTTGCTCAAACTCATGTCCATTTAGTGGATGATGCCATATTTGACCAAAAAAACAAACACAATGAAACAAACAAGGAATAAAATATTCATATGTAAATTTTTTTCCTGTGATTTTTTAAAGTTTGTTGTTATTATTGCTTGGTTTTTTCAGTGTGTGTTTAATTTTGCCAATATGGTATGAAAGAGAAAGTTGTACTTAAGTTCTACTTAATAGGAGCTCCTCTTTAGCATTCTTATCTTAAGCATGAAGATGGAGTTTAGTCCTGCAAAGAGACCAGATGGTGGACTATCCTGCAGCATTAGCTCATGGTCTGCGGAGAATGATAACATGTGGTAGAGTCAGCAAAGAGATGGATTCCAAATCCTTAGCAGAGCTCTGAAAGATGGTAATAATACCTCGGCAAGGAAAAATCAGTACACATGATGTTTGCAGCAGTTTCAAGCTCAGATTGATTCCACCCTTTTTCTTCACCTACATTTCCAGCTTTGTTTCAGAGTGGTTATTGTTGCAGATTTGAGATGAATGGACAGAGAATCCTTTTATTGGGCTGTGAATGTCTTTACTGGGCTGTGAATGTCTGAGGGTCCACCTGGCCCTCTCTACAGCAAACTTCTAGGTCCAAGCAGATTGAATTTGATTATTGTCTCAGGACCCTTGAAAGGCAAGCGCAGAAAAATTTGATCAAAGTTAGGAAAAATGACAGGGAAGTTAATCACTTTGTAGTTTGGGTGGTTCAAGAAGTTTGGAAAGATTAGAAGTATTAGGCAACTTGGAAACTTTTGAATAGGTAGTGTTACAACAACTGAAAACATTTAATACTTCTGATAATTTGTGGAACTTGATTGCCTGAGGGTTGGTGTTGTTTGAAGATGGAACAATTTAATAGCTATTTTGAGGAATATGTCCATAATAAATTATGATTAGCTTAGAAGTACTTGATTAAAAATCCATCACATGGAAATGACTTCTGAGAGGTCTCCCATCCCATTCGTTCCATGGAGTCACTGTCATTTTCATGGTGAACAGGGCTGGGTGAACCAGGTCCTGGCCTGGAGAGCATTCTAAATGCTCTCACTAAAATAGAGTAAAAATTTACTAAACGAACATTCTGTGCACATTCACACAGATTATATCTTATCTGGCTGGAAAAAAAAAAATAGTCTTGTGTGTTATTTTTTGTTGATGTTGTTCAGTTCCTAAGTTGGGTCCAACTACCTGTGACCCAAAGGACTACAGCACGCCAGGCTTCCCTGTCCTTCAGTATCTCCCCGAGTTTGCTCAAACCCATATCCACTGAGTCGGTGATGTTATCCAATTATCTCATCCCCTGTCACTCCCTTCTCCTGCCATCAGTCATTTCCAGCATCAGGGTCTTTTCCCATGAGTTGGCTCTTCGCATAAGGCAGCCAAAGCGTTGGAGTTTTAGCATCAGTTCTTCCAATGAATATTCAGGGTTGATTTCCTTTAGGAGTGATTGCTTCAGCACTCAGCCTTCTTTAGGGTGCAACTCTCACATCCATACATGGCTACTGGAAGAACTATAGCTTTGACTAGACAGATGTTTGTCAGCAAAATTATGTCTCTGCTTTTTAATACACTGTCTAGGGTCAGAGCTTTTCTTCCAAGGAGCAAGCATCTTTTAATTTCATGGCTGCAGTCACTGTCCAGTGATTTTGGAGCCCAAGAAAATAAAATCCATCACTGACTCCATTTTTTCCCATCTATTTGCCATGAAGTGATAGGACTGGATGCCATGTCTTTTGAATATTGAATTTGAAGCCAGCTTTTTCAGTCTCCTCTTTCACATTCATCAAGAGGATCTTTAGTTCCTCTTTACTTTCTGCCATTAGGACGGTGTCATCTGCATATCTGAGGTTGTTGATATTTCTCCCGGCAATCTTGATTCCAGCTCGGGCTTCATCAGCCCAGCATTTTGCATGATGTACTCTGCATAGAAGTTAAATAAGCAGGGTGACAATACACAGCCTCGATGTACTCCTTTCCCAATTTGGAACCAGACTTGGGAAGTGTGTTATTTACTAGATATTTATTTAGAAACTTTTATGGCCTGGGAAGCATATTGGGTTAAATAAAATAAGAGAGTGATTTAAAGATAACACTGAAACATTTTCTGCTGGATCCTAAATGTGTTTTTATTATTCAATTTAAATTTTTAAGAACATTTATCTCCATTGGCAATCTAAGCTAGTTTCCTTTTAAATACAGAATAAAGTGTAATTCCCCCACCTCCTCCCTTTCCACACTTTTTAAATTCATTCTTTCTCTCTTTTACTTGCAACAAATAACAAATGCATACCATAAGCTAAGCACCATGCTAAGCTCCAGGGATCTGGATGTGAAAGAAACAAATGAGATGACCATCTGCATGGCACTGAGACCCCCAACAAAGGGCACAGAGGAATAATCAATTTAAATTACATGTGACAACTGCCTTGAGAAAATGCCAGTACTAAGGAAGTACTTATCAGGAACAACTGGCTTTTTTGTCCTTCAGGGAAAGTTTCCCAGGGCAAGAGCATCTGACACTGAAGACTATATGAGAGTTAGGCTAATAGTGTGGATTGTGAGAAGAGTGTGTCAAGCAGAATATAGGTGATGATCAAAAGAAAGTGATGAGTTAGAGGAAGTCAAAGTAGTTTAGGATGGTCAGAGTGAAGACTTGGAGTGTTAGACCTGAGATAGCAAAGTGAGATGAGGAAAGCTGATCTGATTCTTCTTAAAATGTAGGTTTTTCTTCTAAGAGTGGTGAAGTCCACTGGAAAACCATAAATTAGTGCATGACAGGATAAGATTTGGACTTTAAAATAATTTCTCAAGAGATAGTATAGAGAATAAATGTAAAAAGAAGAAAGCCTAGAAGGCAAGAAACTAGAAGGGTGTTAGCTGATCCAGGCAAGAGATGGACTATAATGCTGATTTCCAGAGTAAAAAGTGTGGCACTTAAGAAAGAGGTCAGAGTGAAGTAAATGATTACAGTTTATTTATTCATTCATTTATTTTTACAAATATTCACTGCATATCTACTATGTCTAATACTTGATACTTGAGTATTAGGTGCTGGAGTTACAGGATAGAACAAAAGAGACAAAAGTCTTGTCTTTATGGAATTTATAATCCAGTTGAAAAGACAACAGCAGAAAAGTAAGTAAAATATATAGTCTATCAGAGGATCGTAAGTGGTGAGAAGAAAAACAAAGCAGGAAAGAGATAGCAGAGGGCTGGTAAGGATGTGAAATTTTAAATGAGATAGTCAAAGAAGTACTCAGTGATATTGGAGCAAAGATCTGCAGAAAGCAAGGAAGCAAACCACATAGATGTTGGGAAGGAGAGATCCTGAATGAGGAGGAGAAGAAGGGGAAGAAAAACAAAAGATACTTTAAAGTAAATCACCGACTCAATGGACATGAGTTTGAGTAAATTCCAGGAGTTGGTGATGGACAGAGAGGCCTGGTGTCCTGCAGTCCATGGGGTAGCAGAGTCAGACACGACTGAGCGACTGAACTGATAATTGAACCGAACTGATACAAAGACTACTCTAAAAATAAACGTTTAGCTAGAACTCTTTCTCCACTGACCGGGAGGGCCTTGACCAGGGCCCTCCCCTCTCCCCTCTTAAATTCAGGGTTTTTAAGAGATCGGGCCTTGCTCTTTTGTGACATCCTGGGTCAACTTTCCCGTCTGGAAGTGTCCCAATGCAGAAGAACAATAAAGAATCCTCCTGGAATTCAGGAGCCACAGGAGATGTGGGTTCTATCCCAGGGTCAGGAAGACCCCCTGGAGGAGGGCATGGCAACCCACTCCAGTAAACTTGCCTGGAGAATTTCATGGACAGAGGAGCCTGGCGGTCTACAGTCCAAAGGGTCACAAAGAGTCAGATGCGAGTGAGGCGACTTAGCACACAGGATGCAGAAAAATGAGAAGTGTTCTCTGAGTGGTTTTGCACCTTCCCTCTTCCCCACCCCAACGCAAGGACTCTGTGCTCGCACATCGATAGACTGTTCTGGAACCTCTTTGATGCTTCCAGTCTTGGCAAAGGACTCTTCCTGGCTGGAGTCCACAAAGATCTTTCTCTGCCACCTTTCTAACTGTGCCACCCCTCTGCTTTGAATGTGACAGCTGCTCCTGACGATGGAGCTGATGCCCAAAGCACAGAACTGATTTCAGAATGACTGCAGCCCCCAAGTGCCAAGGAGGGGCTCCAGGCTGAAGAAGAGGCCTTTACCTGTGAAGGCAAGGCTGAATAACCCAGCGCAGCATCGGCTGGGGTGCCCTGGCCAGGGAGGATATGAATTTCATACTGCAGACCCGGGAGGACAGAATTAAATCTCTCCAGCTTCAGAAGGTTGTGGACAGGAAGAGAAAGAAAAAGCAGCCACCTTTGGAAAAATAAAGTGGAAACAAGATTAGCATGGATGTGAACACTGGTGAGGAGCAGAAGGTGGAAAAGACAGGAGGTGACCCTCAGGCGTCAGGATGGACTCCCGCGGACGTCAGGAAGCCTTGACGCCATGGCATCCGCGAGGTCAGCAGAGCACCGGAAGGGAACCAGCTGCTCTCGGCCTTGGTGTGTCTGTCGGCCAAGCTAGACGTCATCACAGCACACGTGACGCCGCTGAGCCATCAGCGGAAGTGCCACCATCTGCCGGATGCCCCAGCCCAGCCAGAGGCTCGCACCCGCCCTGGGCTTAAAATGAGTCCTGAGCTGAAAATACGTCCTGGCCTTGGAATTCAAAAGAAACACCAGTGCCTTTAGGGAGCATCTGAGGGCCAGCACGCCCAGAGACCCCCCAGTCTAAATGTGCCGTGACCTGGAGAAAACCTGGAGACAGAATCTTTGGAAAGCCTAAGACAAAGAGATTTTGGACACTTCCATTGAAGAATTCTCTAAACCAGAAAGAAAGCTCACTGAGGGTCAGCAAGCTGTAATGTTACACCCCTGAAAAGAAACTGATTCCAAAGCCCAGTAAGATAAGGAAACCACTCAAAAGTAAAAACAACAACAACAACAAACAGCTTCAAAATAATCTTAGATAAATCTGTCACTTCATACAGTTGTAAAATGACACTTCTTAAAGAAGTCTTGGGGCTGCCTGGGTGGCACAGTGGTGAAGAATCTGACTGCCAATGCAGGAGACACAGGTTCAATCCCTAGGTGGGGAAGATACCCAGGAGTAGGAAATGGCAACCCATTCCGGTATTCTTGCCTGGGAAATCCCATGGACAGAGGAGTCTGGTGGGCCACAGTCCATGGGGTTGCAGAGTCAGACACAGCTGAGCAGCTGACACTTACTGGTAAACATGATTGATAGTAGTATGGAATAGGGCTTGTTCAGGAGCTAATGGCTTTTATAGATGTGTTTGCTCCAACTCTGAATGTTTTGGGTCATTATGATCTGGAAATAAAGGGTAACTAATCAGACTTTATATTTTGGGGCTCCAAAATCACTGCAGATGGTGATTGCAGCCATGAAATTAAAAGACACTTACTCCTTGGAAGGAAAGTTATGACCAACCTAGATAGCATATTAAAAAGCAGAGGCATTGCTTTGCCAACAAAGGTCCATCTAGTCAAGGCTATTGATTTTTCCAGTGGTCATGTATAGATGTGAGAGTTGGACTACAAAGAAAGCTGAGCACCAAAGACTTGATGCTCTTGAACTGTGGTGTTGGAGAAGACTCTTGAGAGTCCCTTGGACTGCAAGGAGATCCAGCCAGTCCATCCTAAGGGAGATCAGTCCTGAATAGACATTGGAAGGACTGATGCTGAAGCTGAAACTCCAATACTTTGGCCACCTCATGCGAAGAATTGACTCATTGGAAAAGACCCTGACGCTGGGAGGGATTGGGGGCAGGAGGAGAAGAGGACGACAGAGGATGAGATGGCTGGATGGCATCACTGACTCAATGGACATGAGTTTGAGTAAACTCCTGGAGTTGGTGATAAACAGGGAGGCCTGGCGTGCTGCGATTCATGGGGTAGCAAGGAGTCAGACACAACTGAGTGACTGAACTGAACTGAACTGAATCTGCCTTTTAGATTTATCTATCCTCTTTCCTAATTTTTTTCCTTAAAAAAAGCTACTGGCATGCACAACTTCAATGCAAGTCTGTTTATTATCAAAGAGAGGTGTGAGGCTGTCACGGCTAACGCCATGGCAGGCAGCCTAGATTAGGAGTAGGCCTGGTTTCCCAGGGTAACATAATAATCAGGCCTCCTAGAGCTAGCCAATCAACATATGCCTAGCCAGAGAAAAGGGAACCTATCAGGGGAAAGCTGAAAGCCCCACGTTGGGCCAACAAAAATTACCTTGCAACTGTGTAACCTATCAGCTTGCGCCAACTACCCACTGTGTAACCAATCCGCTTGCGCCAACTACCTGCTGCTTATTTTGACCTAATAAATACCTGAGAGAACTGGGGCTCGGGGCCTTTCGTCCTCACACACCTGGTGAGGGCGGGAGGCCCTGGCTCGAGTCAGTAATAAAGTCCCCTATTGCGAGTTGCATTGTTTCGAGCAGTCTTCTTTCCCGACCGGGGACTCGGACTACGGGCAGAACAGAGGGAAGACATATTACAAAAGCCCTTTGATTGTCAGAATCTTTCATTGCCCAATTTCACATTTATAAGAATTTTCTGGATGGTTAATGAAGTTAGAAGCAACACCATGTTCAGTCTTTCCCTGATAGTGTAGAGGAGGGGAAGGGTAGCAAGACTGTTACAGACCAGGCTAAGGTTAGGATTTAGATGTAACTTGGATGAGCCTCTTTGTGTGAGGTTGGTGGAAAATAGAACCGATGTCATTTTGAAAATCATTTGCTCTGGAAAACTCATCCTGACAGCTATAGATAGGGTCATGTGGCCTTCACAAGTTTCTGTACCATCTTTGTCATAGTATTTATCACTCTGAGTTGAAATTTCTTGTCAGCATTTCAGACTAGACTGTAGATTTATTAAAGATATAGATCAGGTCAATTTCATCACTAAGTCATATGCCAGACACAACACTTAGCACACAATAGGTATACATTTAATATACATTTAATACACATAAGTATACATAAAAGTATACATTTAATTCATAAATGAGGGCATAGGCCAATTTAACAGCCATATTTCCCTGATAAGATTGACTAAAACCTACCAACTATTTTTTTCATATCAACTACTAACACACAACTTCTCAGCTCCATATATTCATTGGAAGGACTGATGCTAAAGGTGAAACTCCAATACTTTGGTCACCTGATGCAAACAACCAACTCTGTGTAAAAGACCCTGAGGCGAGAAAGGTTGAAGGCAGGAGGAGAAAGGGACGACACAGAATGAGATGGTTAAATGGCATAACTGACTCAATGGAAATGAGTTTGAACAGATTCCAGGAGATGGTGGAGGACAGGGAAGCCTGGTGTGCTGCAGTCCATGGGGCTGCAGAGTCAGACATGACTGAGAGTGAAATACGATGACAACCACTGCTAGTACACAGCCACATCTCTTCACCGTATTCTTGGGCAACCGATTTTTAATGGGAGCTTTAAATTTTAACAGCTTGTAATAAATTTTAATAGCATTTATAAATGCTATTACATTCATCTCTTACATAGCTTTGTTATGTTGATATCAGCCCACTATGTAACTAACCCCAAATATGTAGAATTGTCCAATGGGAAGGTAGAAATGTTGAGATTTTTGTCCTATCATTTTAAAGCATACTCACTCTTCTCTGGACAAACAAGGGTAACATTATTGTCAGTACTTTTCTAAATCAGAGTGAATCTTTATTTTAGAAATGCTAAAAGAATGCATGCTTGCAAGACCTTGAGCTTTCTATAGGACCGTATGAATCTGACTCAATTGCTATGACTGACAAAACAATGTGATGGCCAGATGAAGACTATGCTTGCCATAACTCAACAAAGCAGTCACAAAAAGGCTAACAACCCTAGCTCTGGATCATGGATATTAACAGTTCCAATATTTATTAAATGGCTAATACTCTTTTTAAAACTGCTACATATTTTGATGTGAATTTTCTTTGATATCTTGCTATAAGAAACAGTTTAGTTGGATTGAGAAGGTAAGTTTCATTTTTCCTTTTTCTAGGTTTATTTCACTAAACTATATACAATAGAAAAAATAGATGCCACCTACTAGTAGTGAGAGTTTGTAAGCTTATTGCCTCATTCTGAAGCATCTCATTCAACATTTACACATCAATCAACCAGGGTGCCTCAATTAAAAACAAAATGAAGTCAAATGTAATAAAATAAATAACAGCAAAAAGAATGAATCTAGAAAAGGTATAATCCCCTATTTTAAAGTACACAAATTTTAGCATGATCTTTAAGTGAAAAGCATCCATATATCAGTTTCAGAGAGAGCTTAAATAGCTCATAGTTCAGAAACCACTTCATGTGCAATTAAAACAAAGTGTTTGGTTTTCTTTACCTGTGTTTTACAATAATATGCTCTAAGAAAAAGAATGATACTCTGTGAAGTCCAGAGAAGAGATGCATCTACTTCTATGAGAGCTATTCGGAAAACAGATACTGCTGTAAAAATACAAAACATATTACAGAAGGGGAAAGCAAATCTGAGTAAATAACTGACACATTTTTAATTGGAGAAAAATACATAGCATGTGATTTTTTAAAACAAATCAGTCAAATTATGTTTAAACTTATCACTTCATAAATGAATTTATTTTCTTAGAATAAAGGATTTTTTGGACAAAGTATTTGTTGCATATTAAGTAAATTGTATAATCCTTATAAGGCTAAGAATTGCATTACTTTTCTGTTTATACCATAACAAATTTAGTGTTTTGCTTTGTATACAATAGGTATTTGAATAGTATAATTAGTTAATTTATCATAAACTGTTGGAATCATCAAGGAAATACTGCTATCCACCGAGAGGCATTTACCAGAATTGTTTGAAAGTAATTTTGAGGAAAAATTGTAGAAAGTGGACAATGTTCTTGAAAATTAAAATTTATAAATTGAGATCAAGTAGCACATCTATCGAAGGATTAAAGTAAAAATCAAATAAAAATTGGAATTTGTTAACTGCTTTAACTGTTAATAATCCATAATGTCCTCCAACTAACTACATGTATGTCAAAATAACAATATTTGAAAAAAAGTTTTCTTTGCAGAAATTGAAAATTAATAAAACTCTTTAAAAAAAATGATAGAGAAATCAATAAAGAGAAGACCCAGCTGAGAAATGTTGTAAAGTCTGTGAAATACTTGTAAAGACAATCCTATGATCGTTTTGGAAATATTTGTCTAAGTATGTCATTTCGGGACAGCTCCCTGCCACATATGTAAGTTTTGTTGGAAACTGTTCATTTCTGCACTGTCAGGATGGGATCATTTTGTACAGTTTACAACGTGGACAGGCCCTGAGGGGAGGGAAAGCCCAATTTTTCACTTTCTGCTTTTGCTTGGCTAATCCTAGCTTAACACTGACTGCAATAAAACTTGGGTTGTCCCAACAGATTCTGAAACAAACAAAAATCATATTTAAAAATATAATTTAATAGCAGAATGAAATTCTACACAAAGATTCTGCTTTCAAAGGTACATGCACACCATCTCAATTCAAGACAATAGACTTCAAGGACTCTTCCACTGACTTTTAAATTCCATAAAACACTGAAAGATTTTTCTTTTTTATTCTTTTTTCACTAATACAACAGAAAAAATTCACCTTTGACTACATCTTCAAATGATATATTATTTTAAAAAACACACTTTTTAATCTAATCTCTGGGATTGTCTTTAAAATCATTTTCTGAGACATGAAAGAAAATTGGAATCATTACCAATCGTTATCATCCTTTTGTTTTTTGATGCAATGTTACACAATTTGACTTGTTTAATACTACTTTTTCACAAGAAATCACAGCAAATTGTTTGTGGTGGTTAAAAAAAAATTAAGTCTACTCTTAGTGAATTCATCAATGGAAACAGTGAAAATAATGTTTCAAACAAATATGCAATTAAGAGAAAAAAAAGAACTAAATATAGCTACTCCAAAGTTTTCATTGAATAGAAAAACACTCATTTACATGTAATGGTTCTAAAGATTGACGGCATTCAGGGCTACTAAATTGAACTTATTGTTAATATATGGGGATCAAAAGAATGGATCCTGGAATCAAATTTCCTGGGTCTGAATCTTGGATCTGGGTTCACTAACCTTGTGATCTTTGGGAAGTCACTTTACTCATTTGCAAAACAAGTATAGCATTCATCGTGCTCATAGGGTTGTAGTGAAGATTAAATAAATTATGTATATATTGTGTATGTTATATTTTTATATATTATGTTAAACATGTATAAAAATAAATACATGTAAATAAAACAAAATAATGCTGCTGCTGCTGTTAAGTCGCTTCAGTCATGTCTGACCCTGTGCGATCCCATAGACGGCAGCCCACCAGACTCCCCTGTCCCTGGGATTCTTCAGGCAAGAATACTGGAGTGGGTTGCCATTTCCTTCTCCAAAATAATGCTGGTATATTATAAACACTAAATAAAAATTGATACCACTACTACTATTATTATTAAAGGCTTTGTTTATTGTTTTAATCATAGACAATCATCTACAATTATTTTTTCATGAAAATAACCTTCTTCATACCAACTAAATCGAAACATGAAAACCCACTCCATAATTCATTTATTAAGCTGGAATTTACTGAGCACCTTATATGCCAGGCGGGCTACAGTCCATGGGGTTGCAAAAAGTTGGACATGACTGAGTGACTAACAGTTTCACTTACATGCCAGGAACTGCATCAAGCATTAGATATTTAATATTTTTCAGATTCCATTTTGAGATGATTAAAACTCTCTGCATTAACACTCTTTAGGATGTGCTTAGTTGCTTCATCATCTCCAACATTTTGCAACCCCATGGACCATAGCCCACCAGGCTCCTCTGTCCATGAGATTATCGAGGCAAGAATACTGAAGTGGGTTGCCATCTCCCACTCCAGGGGATCTTCCCGACCCAGGGATCACACCTGCGTCTCCTGCATTGCAGGCAGATTCTTTACCTGCTGAGCCACCGGGGAAGCCCCAACATTCTTTAAGGTTAAGGATTTAAATGACGCAATCAAAAACAATTTCTGAGGATATTTTAATTGTGGGAGGCACTCTTCCTCTTCCTGAACCCCATTCCTTGCCTTTGTCAAGGCAAACTAACATTTACAAGCCAAGCATTTTCTTATAAGCTTTAAAAAGAATTCTCTTCTGGCTGGTGATTCAAAATAAATAATTCAAATAAGATATTGTTTGGAAAAATGTTAATAAACTTGCCCTGGCAAACTATTTGAGTTTTCTTGCATTACTTTCATTTGGCAGGAATTTTATTTGGGGACTGAAAAAAATAAGAAATGAAGAAAAATGTCATGAATTTACAGAAGGATATTTTTATTCTAAAGTAATGATTATCTTATAAAACTACTATTCCAAGTTGAGAATTAGGAAGCCTTTCATTTAAATTTGAATTATATAAATTACACTGGAAAAATAACCAAATCATCAGAAAGCTTAGGATCATTGGTATCGGACTGAATTCTCAGCATCTCATCTGTCAACAGATTCTCACTGAGTGCTTGTTCTTGGAGACTACCTACAAGGTGCCAGAGAAACAGTGACTACCAGAACCCAGTCCTTTCCCCAAGGAGCTTTCATTCTTGCAGAAAATGCGAAATAATAATTATGAGTAATCTAAGAAATTATCATAAGTAAATAACTACCAGAAAATGAGTCACTTTGGCAAGTGGCCAATCAATATGGCCCAGATTTTGGCATTGTTTTTCAATATTTTAAAATCCTGTGTCTTAAGATTTCTTTATCCCAAACTCTTGATGCCCACTTTCCCTAAGTTCTAAACTTTGAGAAGAGGAAATGAAAAGTGTTCTCTTCACCTTCTTTAGCCAAGGAGAAGAAAATTCAGTTGTACCAATGTAGTGCTGGAAAAAAACAGCTAGGAAGAGAGCTAACATCATGGTCAGTACACATGGGTACCCAAGGTGCCTGTCATCACTGCTGTTGCTTCTTCTGGTTCACTGGTCACCCTTTCTTCTTATTAACTGCTAGGAAGGACTTTGCTAACTAGTAAGGCTGCAATCATTAGCAATTTGGTGAGATTCCAAAATACACAACCCCTAGAAATTTTCCTGGATCCCTTGCTTGGAGAAACACTGCAAGCAAATTACGGCATACAAATCAGAAAGGTTGGCCTGGAAAACCATTTATGTAATTTCTCTGCTTTTGTTTTGGGGAATCTTCCAAATGAACTGTCTAGAGAATCAGATATAATTTTGAGCAGGGGATGGTAACGTGGCTTCAACAATGATTTTACTTTTCTTGTAATTTTGCACTCGACATCATTTTTTCCAGTGGTGTGTCATGCTGTCCCAGTTGACCGTCTAGCCATATTTTGTTCTGGTGTTTGCTGTAGCAAAAAGTGCAGATATAAAGTTACCTTCTTCAACTTGATGTTAATTTCAGTGAAATATCTCAAGATGCATCATCTCCCCTTTTCCTCCACTAAATCTATATGATCTCGGAGTCCATCCTTTTTTGATTATATTTCAAATAGGAAATAGTAACTCTGATATTTTGAAATAATTCAAGAGCCTTATTTTAGCTCTGGATTTCTTCTTAATCAGTTCGTCATCACAACTAATAATTAGCAAATGTATTTATTTCTTATTTCTTCCCTTCCTCACCACAAAATGTGTTGTGTACATCACTTCAAATTGGAAGATGAGGAGGGTCAATGAATTTTTACACAACCCTTTGCATTTTGATCACATCATGCCTCCAACTATTAACCTTTAACTGTTGGCCTCCCATTGCCAGTCACACCCTAACTGATATTTTAGGAGTGACTGTTTCAGCTCACACCAGGCAGCAATCAAGAGTGATACAACCCTGATGTTGAATCTCGGTCAATGAGGCTGCTCACTTTGGAGCTGACCTTGATGCTACCTACCAAAAACTGGATTGTGATTCCTACACACAGGAGTACTCTTGATAATACTATTATTTGACTTCTATATATTCCTAGAGATACTCAACTAAACCAACTGGCGTTTGCGTACATCTCCAAGGAGTTTAAGTCAATAAAGCAAGCATTCAACATTTGTCTCACATTATGTGTGAGGAGTCTGAATTTGCGAAAGAGAAGGGAAATTTCAGTCTTTTCATGACTTGATTATTTTACTTTTTTTTTTTCTTTTTAAAATTTTGACTGCAAGAAATTGAGTCAAAGGAAGTGAAGCAGTTCAAAAGTGTGAGAACTCATCTTGAGAGTATTTCATTCTCATGATACTCATTTATATGCCATTTAAAATTTTTTTATCCCCGGTAGAGAGGGAGGTGGGAGGGGGGATCAGGATGGGGAATACATGTAAATCCATGGCTGATTCATGTCAATGTATGACAAAACCCACTACAATATTGTAAAGTAATTAGCCTCCAACTAATAAAAATAAATGAAAAAAAAAATTTTTTTATCCCCAAAATAAAACAGATTAAAATTTTGGTCATTTCTAGCTCAATTGTTTAATTTCTTATTAAATTAACCTGTCATTCTTTCTTATATTCCTTGGTAAATTACTTACATTTCTTTCCATTAAAAAGCTATTGTTATTATTTTTAATACTTTTACTTGTGATACTTGTAGGAAACACAGAGTTCAACTGCTTTCAACTGGTTTGCTAACTAGTCCTATTGTTTGCTTTTTTAAATTTTGGAAACAAATTAATAACATCTGTAAGTTTTAAAAACCCATTATCCAAAGACTTCCTATGCTGGAAAGAGTGACCTTCCTTTTTTCAGGTTTATGGAAATACTGAAAGTAATTAACTTATTAAAAATTGCATCAGTTCTAAAGAATACAAAGAAATAGATTACTTCACATGCATTTTGTTGGATTAAGTGTTTCATATTGTAACTCATGTGACACTTAACATTTACTAATTGCATATTGTATGTAAGACCCAGTAATCATTACTGTTGGGTATAAAATGATGAATGAGCCTGAATATTGCCCTGGAGTAGCTGTCAGTCTAGCAAGAAAGATAAGACACTGGAAAAGAAACCAAGAGCCATGAGAAGGGTAAGGAAGATTAGGAGAGGAGGAGAAAGATCTCAACAGGGAGGATCAAAGAGATTTCCTAAATCAAAGATCTTGAGTTGAGTGTTAAAAGTTGGAGTCAAGCATATAGAGATGAGGAAGGCTCATTTTAGACAGAAAGGCAGCATAAGCAAAGGCACAAATACAAATAAATATGTTAGGTATTGGAAAAAGAGAGCCTTCAATTTGTTAAGTTAGTGTCTGAATCGGGATGAATTGCATACCAGAAATTATCTAAAAGAGTTGTTGGGGTGCGGTTGGTCAATGGAGTCAGTAACTGGACATGAAAGAATAGAAATAAAGTAACATGAACCTACTCAGTATGATCATCCAAATATTAACACTTTGAATAATCAGGATGGCATAATTTTCATATGGAAACTTTCTACTTGGAGTGGCTTACTTTCATTAGTCAGATGTTTTGACTTAATTATTTCATGAAATGTAGCTAACATCTGTAAAATGGTGAAGAGCAGAGGTGGATTCCTGGTATGGGTCCTGTAATTTTAAGAAATGCCCATATTATTAAACTTTAACTTCCCCCCCACACTTTTATTTATTTATTTTCAATAAGTTTAAAATCTTGAGGGGTGCAGCATCACATAGATTCTGTGTCCAGTGGCTTGAGCAGAAGATTGCTTCAGAATTTGGCACTCACCTTGCCACTGTTTCCATGAACACAAGTGGAATGACTTTTCCCCAGATTCTTTTGGTTTTGCTTGGTTTGCCACCAGGAGTCACTGTATTCTTTGCTTTGTACACAAAAGAGCAATTCTTGCTCAAATAGAATTCAGTTTTATTTCAGGGATTATTATCTTCAATTTTTAGAAGAGCTGTGTGGTGCTCTGTCTGGCTCTGGAGATCCTACTTAAGCCAGAAGAAATGGTCTTGGACTACAGCCTTCCAGACATATCTGCATTTTAGAAAGTCTATTCCCAGCAGGCCTTCACAGGTCCCAAGATAGTGGAAAGAGAATGTCTAATATTTTAACTAATCCATAGCAATCCATTCCTTTTTTTTTTTTTTACATTTATTACCTATTACCTATGATTGACACAGGAAGGAGTTTACTGCTGTGCATTATTTTTAAAAAGGGGGATGGAAGTAAAAAATAAGAATAGCCTATAAACAGGAATAAAATAAATAAATATATGTACATATGTATATATACATATAAAGCAAAACTACTAAAATGGACATTGTCACATGAAAGCCAAGACTCTAAAGGGCAACACTTCAATCTATTGGGACAAAAGGAGCCTATATACCATAGCTTTCTTCCACCAAGAATTTAATATTGAATTATTCCATAGACCAATAAAAAGTCTCAATATAGAGCTTCTTTAAACATGACTTAATGTTTAAACATGACAAAAATGCAGTCTTCAGATAATCAAGCAGAATATGTTTTACATGAACATTAATGCTGACCTGAAGAAAGGTTAGCTATGCAGAGTAACAGTCATAATTTACACCTAGGAAAGCCACCTTTACTTCCATTTATTTGAGGACAGAGAAGCAGATGGCTCTAAATTTCTTTGTCCTAAGAAACTATTTGGATTAAAAAACCCTAAATATAGCCCCCCACGGAATATCTGAATATAAAAATATTGAGAGGAATTAAAATTACTCTATTTGAAGCACGTAAATCCAATAAGTTTGGCTTTGACCTATCTCAATCTCCTATCAGAAGACCGTAGTTTGGGTCTTCTTTTTATCTTCAGATAAAATTGGCTTCATTTGAAAAGCTATTGCAGCTGTGTTGGATACTGCTGAAAATTCCTAAGTATGACTCAGATGACAAATTCTATTTGATAGAGAGTCTAGTGGGATTTGCAGAGTGGAGCTTCAATCCTGAAAACAATTAAGACCCAACAGAGAACTTCTGAACTCCTATGAGATGTTGCATCCCAGAACCTTTAAGACAAAATTTATATTTTATAAATTACAACAGAATTTATAAAATAATTACACTGTTTTGAGATGAGTCAGTATGCTAGGTAATGTGATTGATTCTAATTTTCTATAAATTTTCAAACATAATTATAAAATTAAGATGGTAAATATCACTGAAACATAAGTATATAAAGACTTCATTCCAGGTGGAAATAACTACAATATTTCATAAACTTTCACAATTCAAACACATATATTAAGGCAGTTTCCATGAAATTTTACTTGCTCAAATTTTTGTCAAACTTTAAAAGCATATGTGAATATATTTTAAAATATATGCTCATGTATATATACATGTACACTTACACACAAACCACACGCATAGAAATACATATGCAAATTCTCTTGAATGCCCTAAGATTAAACTCCATCATTCAGTGTAAATTAATAAGGATTAACTCAAAACATTTACAGTTACAGCAACATCAGAAATTAAAGACTAGTGATGAGCCAAAATCAGAATATTCCTTTTTTAATCGGTCATTAACTCTACAACAGTATCCTTTCTCTTCTTTCCATCTTTTTACAATCCCTCATTAAAAAAAAAATGTATTCACCAAGTTCCTAAATTGCATAAAAATACTGTTACCACATCAGTGACTAATTCAAGTGGAAAACATGGTGAAAAAAATTTGGAAAGTGTGCTATTTAATTCCCATTCCAATTCCAATGAGTAATTTTGAGGGTCATGTAACCTCTTTGAACTTTCTGTTCAATCTTGGGGTAATTTTCAACTGAAAAAATGCATGGAGAGAAATGCAGGACCTCAGGCTTAACAGCAAAGGATATTAAAAAAAAATAGATAAGAACAAAGATACTAGTGTTTCCAAAATGAGCATATTTCATTTTATAAAACATCAAGGAAATATACCAAAGTAAAATTTCTGTGTTAAAGAGAAGTGGTTATCAACACAGTTCTATAGGAACAAAAATAAAGGGACAATTAACTTTACTTCAGAGAATAAGAAGACATTAAAGGGTCTTGAAGAATTGATCATGGTAATCATTCAAAAATTTGCCTTGTTACGTCCCATTACCAATCTCACAGCCTCAATCTTAGGTAAATCTATGGCTAGATATGCCCAAGTCCTTCACTACAGCATGACATTTGCAATCACATTTTGGCTCTTCTATATGCATATTAGTATTTGTTTAAATTATTTTTAAAGGCACACATCTCTCCAAACATGATTTCACCACTGACCCACTTCTCTAGAAGTAGCAAAGAGAATATATGTTGTATTTTACAATTGTATTGTAAGTTATCATCTTTTAGACTGCAATTCTGCTATGGATTCAGTATATTTTTAGGTAAATCTTCCCACAGATACCTTTTAAGTGTTTTATAGTGGTTTGAAAGCATATAGAAAATGTCCATTAAAAATGCATCTCTTATGCTTAAAGAAGATAATCACATATGAAGCAGTACAAGTGAGAGAGACAGAGAGATTTTCATGTGTTTTTCATGATGGAGGTAATTGATTTTCTTACTGCCCTTATAGAGAGCACTGCTGACATTCACTGGTCTACTGAGTTCATCACAGCTGTGCTTATGCGTCTCTCCCAAGCTCCTTTTCAACTGGAAAAGATTTGAATTTTTGCTTGATAATCTGCCACACCCTGACTTTGCCTCATCTTTCTAGTCACTCTTTTTTTGTTAAAGGAGAACCAGATTAATCAGCGCTTTAGTTGGTGTGGGTGTTTAGATTTGTGTTAAACTTTAGATGCAAGCCAGACAGCAAACTGACATGTTCTGTTTGAGCTGGCTAATATCAGAGAAATCAGGGATGTATAGAAAGAAATGTGTGTCTAGGTTACTGTGAGGACATCAGCTGTTAGATTGCACAGTAGAATTCACCAGTGTGTGTATTTCACCCAGTCGTGACACCAACTGAAATCCACATCCATCTAGATACCATATTATAAAACATTTTGACTTGAAGAAGAAAAATAGGATTGGGGCATGGACTACAAAGGATCCTGGTGCAGGACCTCAACATGCTCAAGGTAGTGAAGAATGCTAAATCAGAAAATTTGGAGTACGAGATTTATCTCTGGATCTCTCATGGATATCTTAAAACACAATTTGTGTGTGTGTGTGTAAAATATCAACTAACTTTTCTAATGAGCACATTGATCATGGATTTTTCTTATGGGTATAACAATTTTATTTGAATAGATATCAAATTGAGAATTTTAAGACAAAAATTACAGTAGAAATTATATATGTAATGCCTGAAATAAGACATAAAAAGCATTATTTTAAAACTAACATATCCAATTTTCCACATTAGAAAACAATTATAATTACAATGAAGAAATGTAATGCATTTCAACTTTTATTGATCATTTAAAATAATAAGATAATGTGTACAGACAATGAATTTTTTCACACAAATGTCAAAGACATCAGGAGAAAAATTAACCATGTTTCAGAATTGGTTTGAACACAAGGGGATTTTTTTAAAAGTATAAAATAAAGATGATTGAGAGATAGAAATATAGATATAACAGTCTTTTCCCCTAACATGTCCTCTATGATCCAAGAGCAGAGCTTGTTTTCATGACTGTTCAATCATTACCCTTTTTTTTTCATTTAAGTAGCAAATCTCTGGTTTAAAATCAGAAGATGTACAAGAGATTGGTCCAACTTGTTTTCTTTTCCTGTCACCAGATGATGTCATCTATATTGGAACATCTGTGTGCTTTTTGTAACTGGGCCTATAGGGAGGCCTGTGGACTACTGTCCTCACTTATAGCATGGATGAAACCTGGGATTCTACAGATAACATGTGAATCGAGCAAAAACTGAGTAATATGAATTGGCAGAAAGAGAAAGAAGATGAAAACAAGTTTAATGGGGAAAAGTTTTGAACTAGGCATTAGAGGAGTAACTTCCATGAATTGCTGTGAGGTGGGGAAAATTTTATGTGCACATACATGCATGGAGATGGCATGGTTAAGTTGACATGGCAAAAATAAAATAAATGCAGATGATCATGATTACAATTGAGTAGCTCATCCAGAATATAGAGATAAATGAAGGGCTGGTGATTAGGTTATAAAGAAATATCTTGATTGCTAGAAATAACTTGGTACTGTAGATAAGCACATTATTCTTGCAAAGATTTATCAAAGACCTATAAATGGTATTTGCCCTTCTTTCAAATACAACCCAGAAATTACTCCCCACATCCAGAAATAAATACATTGAAAAGCTATCTTAATGTGGTCTGGAAATTAGACACATGGAAATCCAAATTTGGAAATATTTATACTAATATTTATACCAATCCAGATAAAATGAGAACTTCTGGTACTATTTTGATATTTCACATGACAAGCTCTTTCTCTTTCTGTTTCTTACACAGTCAAGACATGAAGGGCTAAATTTTCCTCTAGAAAAATCCATTTCAGCTTTTACAAACAGCATAAAATTTGAAATCTCACAAGGAATCCCTCTTTGGCTGGCTAAAGAAATTTGTGAGAAATAGAAACAGCTCTAGATAAGCATCTAAGTTTTCAGGTGCCATTCAAACATACCTTAGATACATAGTCTTTTGACATTTACCTAAAACTGAATTTCCAGGACTCAGAGTGGGTGGATGAATGAAAGGGAAAAACAGAGGTTTTTCCTTCCAGTTAATCTTTTGCAGTTCCCTATTTAAATTGAGTTAGGGGGGATTCTGGCAAAATCCCAATATAAATATCTTCTAGGAAGATCAGGGTTGCAAATTAGTCATGCTCAAAAAATGGGCATCAGGCAATTTCTCAAAATTATGCAGCTGTTAATAAGGGGTTATTTAAAAACACACACATGTAATTCTTTTATTAAAGCTCAAGGCAGAGCATTTTGATGTGTATTTTAAGTTAGGCAAATATACATATGACTAAAATATACAACAAACATATATATACTCAGATGCACACAAACTCCAGAGGTGCCATTTTTCTTTGTGGGTTGTGTCTTCCATAAGGGGAAAAGGCATATTAATCATTCCTTTTACTGCTAAGGGGATGGGTGCTGCTCTCATATTTCAGAAAGGGGCTGGAAAGTGAGGGAAGCCAAACTTTTTCCTATTTAAGGCCAAAGCACAGGAATCTCAGTGGCTGAGTTTTATGACGGGCCCGGTGCTGAAGGGCAGGGAACAATTGATGGTGCTACTCTGACCTGCTTTTCTTTTCTCCTTTTTGCACAAAGAGTCTCATGTCTGCTGTTTAGACATGATGAGCTTTGTGCAAAAGGGGACCTGGTTACTTTTCGCTCTGCTTCATCCCACTGTTATTTTGGCACAGCAGGAAGGTGAGTAGGTACTGCTTTCAAGAAACTTCATGGGGTTTTCGTCTTTCCTTCTCCTTACAAAAAGGGAGAAAGGGGAAATCTCTCTCATAAATGCTAATTTTGTCTGTCAGCTCCCAGCTGTGAAATGTAGAACTGACCAGGATGGTGCCTTTTATATTTGCTTAAAGAGAATATTGTCATTTCTGTATTTAAAAGTTCTCCGGTCCTTGAAGATAAAGATGTTCTTGTACTAGCTTGTTTTCATGTTAAGGGCACTGGAAACTCTTTAAATGGCTTTAAAAAGTTCCCCTCCTGGATTGTTAACATCTTGGAATGCTTCCCTAAGCAATCTGGAAGTTATTGGTCTCTTGTAATACTTTTATGCTCTCCTTTGTATGCTGGGTTCTTTGTCAGGATAGTGTATTAAGAACTGTTTACTCAGTAAGATGAGGTGATTAAAAAATAGCATGTTTTAAGTATAAAGGGAAATACTATATATTACTAGAATCACTGAATATATTTCTGTAAATAGCAACAGTATCTTCAGCATTCTTTAAACAGTTTCAAACTGCAAAGAAGTTTCATCATTTCTATTTTTTTTTTTTTCGGTTTCAAGCACTTACACAGTTGATTAACATGTATTTGCTAATACTTTATTGTTAAGGGTCTAGTGTTTTTGCATGTTCTACATTTTAACTGCTTTTATGTTAATAAGGAGAAGATTTATGGAAATATTTTCAATAGGAATGTTTGACTTTCCTGAAAACAAGGTAAAGATACTAGTGTCGTTTGACCTAAAAAGTTGATTTGCTCTATTTTCTAATAAATGCAAGCAGTGATTTTCATGTTCTAATTTCCTCGAAACTATGTTTGGTTCATTATTTCATTGTGTGAAAACATGTCTTTTAATTTATATGTTTCTCAGAGTCATGAAAATATCTGACATATTAGAATTAAAATTTTCATAGAAATAAATCTTTAAGTGCTAAATTTGAAGATGCTAGAAGAAGCCTTTACATCTACATTTCTACACACACATAATAAAAAAGTTTACATTTAAACCTATTGCTTTGGTGAACATGTGTCTGAAAACAGCTTTTCATTTTTAGTATCATTTCTTTAATGTCCTCACAGGTTGTGTATGTAAGTAAGGGGACACACCCAATGGTCTCTGGTCTCGCTTCAGTTATATTCAGCCCCATGCTCACAAAAGAAAAGAAATATCCATATTCTTTGTTCCCTTTATTTCTTCTCCTCCTTTTTCCTTTTCTCCCTTCCTTTCTCCACCTTCTTTTCTCTCCGCCCCTTTTGGCCTCTTTCGACCTCCTCCCCCTTGTCTTTCCTTCACTCATCACCCCACCCCCTTCCCAGGCAAGCCCATGTCTCCTGCTCCCTCTCCTCTTTCTCTATCACCCTCTCCCTCATCTCCAAGTGTCCTCCATGTGCCTCCATCTTTTTTCTCTCTTCCTTCCTTCTTCTTCCTTTCCTTCCCTTAATTCTCAACTCTCTTTCCTCCCCCTTCTCTTTCCCTCCACATGCTATCCTCCCAGAAGGTGTCACAACTCCCAGTCCTTGGCTAAAATACCAAATGACTTCTACCACATCCCCACCTCAATAAAATCTTTTACTTTTCTAAAAATTCTTAAATTATCCTAATTTCCGGGGGGGGGGGGGGAGGGGGGGGATCACAGAGTTCTCATTTACTGGAAAGACTACAAAACTTTTGCATTTAATTCAAAAGAGTAACAAAATATTTGTGGTTGCTTGGTGGTTACAATCTTTTATAATCATTATGGCTATTTTCCTTCTCATTCTGACTTTAGAGGGGAAAAAGTATTTAAAAAGTGTTCTACAGTATCTTTGTATCACATAAGTTCTTTTCATTTTCCATTTAGTTTCAAAATATAGTAAATAGCCATGACATTTTGCTTTTAGGCTTAAAAAAGTTGAAAAAGATTTTGTTCAGCTTACTGTTTTTGTTTGTCATGAAAAAATTGTTTTAAAATAGTATATCTTATTTTTATTACAGGTTTAAAAAAATCTTTCTGATAGATTAGCTATAGGAAAGTTATAGGAGGTGGTTGAATGTCCAACACATTGAGAATAGTCATATATAGTTCTGGGGTATGGATTTCTTATAAATGTCCTGAGAATACCAGATAGAAACAGAACAGCTCTAATGAACACTAACTTCTAGTCTACTAACATGAATTTTCTGGAACATAAAACAGGTCCTCACAAAATTTTGGTCTTTTTACAAATCTGTGAAAGTTCTATTTAATTCACATGTTTTTTGAACCAATGGAGAAATGTGATCTGTTTTATATTTCCTGTAGTTTATAAACATGCCAAGTTTTAAGTATTGACACAAAGACTCGCCACCTAGTGGCTGACAGACAGTTACCATTTGCATACTAATGCCAACATAAATTTTATACAGCTGTATTCCATAACTTTATAATGATATTTTAAAATATTACTTGTGAATTTTAAATATTCAATACTACTTTTCTAAGAAAATAGGTATGTTACTGATAAAATAGGTATGTTACTGATAAAATATTGTCAAGCACACATACTCACACACAAACACATGGTAATAATATTCAAAGACTTAGGAAATGGACTTGAATGTTATGGCCATATTCAAAATTCAGTATATAACTTTACACATATAACATATAACTATTTTTGTGAATATTTGTAAAGTTTCTGATTTTTTTAGAATATTTGACATAAGTATTTCAGTTATAGCTTATTAGTTGATAAATAAAAGGATTAACAATTATTACTTATATTGTTTTATTAGGGTAGGGAGATAAACTTTTAATTAAAAGTGTTCTAATGTTTCAGCTTATATTTTGTTACTCTGATAATTCCACTGTGATCATGAATTGTGGGCATTTAATTGTTTTAGAATTAAAGTCCACTATAAATGGACTCAGAGAATCAGTTCTTTACCACAGGTTATGAGAGTCTATTTTCTGTTATGCTTATTTCCATTATGTTTTAAGAGGGGATTTGTAACTGATCAAGCTCGTTCAAGTTTTCTGGTTTGTGTTGTCCTTAAAACAAAACATGCCAAACTACTGAAAAAATATAGCATAAAATCTCTAGAAACAATTGTACTTTTAAAAGGAAAGAATACATACTTGGTCACATAAATATAACATATATTTAGGTCAGTCATATAACATAGATTCAGTGCTTTAGCTAAGATTCCATAACTAGGAAATATCTAGGGGTTAACACTAGAACAAAAATTCTGTTAAATCTTAGGTAATTAGAGGATACAAAACAAACATTTAATCCAGGGTATCTTAATTTTCTTGTTTTTTAACTGTCGTTCATAGGAGATACTAAAAACTTGTATATTGTCCTAGAAAACATATGAGTTAATGCACTTCTAAGGTAAAAAAAAAAAAGATAATTTGTCTGTTTAACACTTTGAATTGTTAAGTCTACTTTTTAAATAGGAGCCTCCTTTATAATTTAACCAGAAATTATCTCAGTTCTGTAAAAATACAAATTTCAAGTAAATAAAGTACTGATACAAAATTTTGTGTTTTTCATTCATGAGACCTTGCATTTTCTTCCCATCTCTGGAGTATTCATCATCAGATGACCTAAATGCCTATAAGTAAACAGATTCTGATTAAATTCTGAAATTAAACATCTCTATTATAAGAGAAAAGAGCAAAGCCACGGAAACAATTCTGGTAAAGAAAGAAAGACTGTGGTTATGTGCTTTTTCTTAATTCAGATTCTTGGGTTGATGTCTTATCTATAGGTTCATTATAAAAAATCAAGAACAGTTGGATGTGAGTTTTCCAGGAGTAGAGTTGAAATTAGAAGCACTCACGAAAGTCCCTGTTGCACATCTTCAGAGTTGCAGGCAAGACTTTTGCGTAGTCACTCAGGGAGAAGAGCGCCATCTACTGAAACCCCAGAGTTTCGTTTCCCCTGTAGATGGCTGGCGCAGAGGTCCAAAGATTATGCAGCTCAGTTCCTTCATTTTGGAACATCAAATGATATCTCCACCTTGAAGTGATTAAAGTGGATTGCTTAAGAGTTAAAGTTTTAGAGATGAAAGATGTTATTGCCTTTGCTGGACATGCAGAACATTTGTAAAGTTTCCAGGTCTACAATAACTTTCTGGAAACGTCTCAGAGGGCTGTTTCTTGTAAAACAGTTTTCCTTAGAAAAAAGTGCAGTGCTGTTGTTTTCCACATTGAAAAGAAAAAAATAGAAAGGAGAGGGATGGTGTGGTATAACACTAGAGTTTTCAAACGGGAAACTTGGCCTGTTTCATGTCACGATGACAACGGAAAAAACGAGATAGCAAGTCTTCCACAAACCATTTGTTAACTGCAGTTTGGGAAGTTACATTAACCACTAGAATTTCTGTCTGCGCCTAATGAAAACACAGCAGAAATGGATTCCTTTCAGATTAACTAATACAACCCTTGTATTTTCCATGACTGAGGTCAAGAACTGCCGTTAAAATGTAATCTTAGTGAAAAAAACTGAAAAGTTCAAAGAAGAGTGCAAAACTTAGTGTTCCCCGAAGATGTAAAAATTGAAGATAAAGGATCCAGAACCTATTAAAAGTTATATTTGCTTTGAAAAGTCAGATTAAGAAATTATTGTTTCAGCAAAATGGCACTTATTTTTTCAAAACTTTGTTTTCTACAATATTTGGTTTGGAGGAGAGCAAACAGGAACTGTTTCTCAAGTTAATTAAAATCAGAGAAACTCTCTGGAGCTGCCTGATATGTTCATATATGTCCACATTCAGAACGGAATTTCTTAATGAAGTTAGAAGTTCATTAATATGACTCATTTAGTTACTATATGTTCTGCCACTCAATCTTAGACATCCTAAATATATATATTTTTCTGCATGAATGCATAAGCCTTATCTGTTCATTGTTGTTGCTACAGACAGGATCCTGGTTTTCTGTATCTAGTAAAACATATGCTGAATTCCCAGTGCCAGTTAATCCTGTTGGTGGTCTGGATGTCATTAGGGTGGTCTTGAAGATTAAACTCTTTTTCATAAGTTCAGAAGAAAATAAACAACAGAATTCAATTCCAGATGTTATCTTCTGTGTTGAGGCCAGATTGAAAAGATTTTCTGTAGGAAAATGTTATTCCTTTAAAAAAATAGAAAAGAAAACCCTGCTTTTTTACATTCTGATTTCAAGTTTGCTGGACTTAGAAATTATAATGGGACAGAGCCTATCCTGCCCTTGAAACTACAGAAAGGGAATAGAAAGTAGTAACTAAGAATATTAAATTTAGAGATACCTTTCCTAGGTTCGAATCTTAGCTTTACCTCTTAGCATATCACTTCCTGTCTGTGTATCACTTTACCTCTTAGCATATCACTTCCTGTCTGTGTATCTCAGCTTCCCTACCTATAAAATGAGTATTGTGATGGGACCCACCTCACCAGGCCAGTGGGAAAATTAAGTAGGATACATATGCAACACATTTAGAACAGTGCCTGCCACACAGGAAAGACAGACACAAACTCTGCCTAGTATGAGTTTTACTAACACTGGAAAATAAAATTACTGTAAGGAAGGTGAAATTAAAGTACTTCATAATTCAGTGATAACGAAAGTAAGAATAGCATTTTGGTTATCAGACATAAAATTTAAAGATGTTTGCCAACTGTAACTACACAAGTAGACTCTATTTTCTTCAGTATTCTTATAATTTGTCACTAATCAGGTTATATTATAATGCAATGGCAGATTGTTAGATAAATGATACTTTTAATTCTAATTCTTTAATTATTTTTATTTTTCACAGGACAAAATCTTAAAGGAAATTTCTAATTGGAGACATAAAAATCATATATCTATAAAGAATAAAACCAGAAAACATCTAGAAATGATTCATAAAATTTCTTGGTCTTTGGTTTTTTTGTAGGGGATAAGAACAAGAAGACTCTACCTTGTCCATGCAAAAACCATTTTAAAATTGAAATTATCCATCTACATAGGTCTACAGAGATTTCCTTCAGTCCTTTTTGTTAACTCATCTAACATATTTTAACATATTCTGATTAATAATAAGCAGCCAGAACATATTTAATAAAAATGTGTGTTTTCCAAACATTAGTATCATTTAAAAGCCAAATATATTTCAGTTGAAAACTGTATGAACTCCTTTTGTTCACACTTACAAAATATTCAGCTTTCTACAGTAACAGGAAAATGTTATGATAATTTGCTTATCACGTCTGTTATTTTCAGATTTTCAGATTAAAGAACACCGTTTCTCTGAGAAAGATTCAGTAAGAAGGGAAGAGGAAAAAAAACTAAACTTGCCACTCAAGCTAAATTAACAATTTGATTGGATGCTTCAAGGCATATAATTTTTACTCCAAAGCTAGAATTAAAGATAACTTACAATGTATTATAGTTTAGTCACAAGAGTAAAATTTTATCAAATCAGCATAAATTAACATGAAGAACGGAAACCAAAACAACAAAACGAAAACTTTCAAGAACTTCTGAAAATATGTTACTCGATTTTATTTTTCTCTGAAGTTCCAAAACAAAGAGCTAGAAAATTAAAGAGGCAAGGAATGGATTATGTCATAGACTAGTTTCATTTTGTTTTATAACTTAGATGATGATTTAGTCTAATGCATTGTTGTGTGACCACAAAGAATTGATTTCAGGACTGCTTTTTGTACTCAGAAACAGGAAGTGACATGAGAGATGGGGTTTAAAATTAGTTACACATTGGAAGGGAGAGGCTTAGTTTAAGCAGTAACAATAAAGGAGGGAATTGGGAAATCTACTATTTGTCCAACAGTAAAAATTAGATTATTTGCCTTTTCTTTAACATATTTGCAAAAGTATGTAACGTTTCTTGTCATCAAAGCTTCTCTGAATTGAGATATCGAGAAAAGAAGGGAATAATATGAGATTACTATTGTTTCTGAATTTCATTTTTTATTTCTAAACACTGCCAGTGGCTAACTAGAGCATTTTTTTCCTTTTAAAAACAAAACATTTTTTTTCCTTGACTCTGGCACGATTTTCTCATGTACAGCTGGGCTATGGTCCTAAAACTGAGGACTGCGAGACATCTGTGTAAGAGGTATAGCTTCTAAGAGAACATACTGCCAACCATATTTGGTCATACACAAAACAAAAAGTTAAAGGGAACTGCATAAAATTCTCTGTTCTTTCAACAAGGGTGACTGAGATAGAACAGTAAAGTCTGACATTCGGCTGCAAGTTTCTATAGGAACTGACTTCAGGAGAGCCAAAGTTCTTTCAAATGGATGAGAGATAAATTATGGCAATAAACAAGTGCATTAATCCTTACTTTTCAACCATTCCAACTTTCTTATTTTATTAAGAACAAATAATAGGTTTTAAAAAGTACGCCAAATTAACTCAATCTTTATATTGAGACCTTTATGTTATAAAAAGCGTAACACACAGGTATGACTTCAAATAAAATTTGAAAACAAAAAACTAAATAATTTCCACTTATGTAACATTGGGCTTAACCCCAGTTCTAACAAATTCATTTACAAATTTAAATATCAATATTATGCTTATCTGTTTAATGGTTTGCAGTGGGAATGGAAAATGCTGTATTTCTAGGTTTGATGATATCTCCAATAAGACACAAACATAGGAGTATGAATACATAAGGGAAAATTTTTATGTTAATTTTAAGGCAGATTGTAAACATAGGAAGAGAAGATATTAAAAATATGAGATACTTGACCCTAGCTCTGTCATCTTCATTTGTCTTTAATACATCATCAGTATCCAGCAGCTAATTTTCATAACACAGGCCCTATGTTAAATACAGAAAGATATTCTTGACTCAAAGGCAAAGAGCTAAAAATTTGTTAGTATAAAGTGATGGTGTCTTTTTTGCTTTCCTAGCTTTATTGAAGTGTAAATGACAAATAAAATTATATATATTTAAGGTGTGCTTCCCTGATAGCTCAGTTGATAAAGAATCCGCTTGCAATGCAGGAGGCCCCTGTTCAATTCCTGGGTCAGGAAGATCCTCTGGAGAAGGGATAGGCTACTGGCTCCAGTATTCTTGGGCTTCCCTTGTGGCTCAGCTGGTAAAGAATCTGCCTGCCATTCAGGAGACCTGGGTTCAATCCCTGGATTGGGAAGATCCCCTGAAGAAAGGATAGGTTACCCACTCCAGTATTCTGGCCTGGAGAATTTCATGATATTGTATAGTCCATGGGTCGCGAAGAGTCAGACATGATTGAGCAACTTTCACTTTGAAGGTTACAACATGATGAGTTGATATATATACACAATGTAAAATGATCACCACAATCAAGTCAACTAATACATCTAGCATCTCACATAGTTTCCTTTGTGTGTGTGTGTGGTAAAAACACTTAAAATCTACTCTTTTAGCAAATTTCAAACACACAATACAATATTGCTACCTGTAGCCAATATTCTGTACACTAGTGATATTTTCAAAGATGCTAAGAAGCCTAAGAGCCATATTATTAATGAGAAAAATCTTGAACTAAAACCAATCTGTTGAAATACTTCATATAATGCTAATTTAAATAATTCATTTAAGAAAAGGGAGCCACTGTAAACATTGAAGAGTGAATTTCATGCAATTTTATTAAACAATCTTTCATCTCATCAAAACTTTCAAACCTTTTCTGAAAACCAGTGAACTTAGTTCCTGAGTATAAGATGCCAGTTCTCCTTAGAGAAAAAGTTTAATGTCTGGATCCTTACTGTTCATAAAATAATAGGAAAAAAGATTGCACTTCTATTAAGCATGTCTTTCAAAACACCATTTCGATAGGCCTGCTTCATTCACATTAGGTAAGCATTCTGGCATTCAGCTTTTATGCTCTCAAAGTATAAAGGAATGCTCCTTTAAAGCCGAGACAATATTTCTTTCCAATGTTCTCATCTGTTTCAAACATGGAGGAGAAACTAAAATAACTTTTAAAAATAAACAGATTCTTTCTTGCCGACTTAAAACTGCAATGAAAAAAAATTCATGCTTTCTTTTATTAGCTGTAAACCACATAGGGTAATTATAACATGTAAGAATGGACTTTTAAACCTCTTGAATCCATCAAAGGTGTAGCACAAGATCATTCAGGTTGGATGTACACACATGGATGGAAATGAGGAATAGAGGGATCCTGCACAGTCCATAGTTTCTAAAATTCTACTTTTTTTTCTAAATTTTTACTGAGTCAGTTAAACCTCTAAACCCAAAATATTGGGTTGGTCAAAAAGTTCATTCAGGTTTTTCCATAACATCTCATGGGAAAAACCCAAACGAATATTTTGGCCAACCTTCCATTTAACATTAATTCAGGTCTGGAGAGGGTACAAAAATAGGAACTTGGAAAGGTTTGCTTCATGTCTGTATGTAGTATCCAGAAAGAAAAGTCTAGGACTCTCCCAAAGGCTTTTAGGCCATAAGGCACCAAAAAGTGTACTCAGACTACTTGCTGTCTCCCAAGCAGGCCTCTTTAAGTAGGCATTTTAAAGCTTATGGCTCTGAGAAAATAAAATTTCACTGTTTCACAAAAACACAAATACTGAACAAGTAGATGATTCGTTTGCAAAAATTTTTGCAGATGTTTAGTAACTTCTAATTTATTTATTCAGTTACTGGCAAGTCATCATAGTAGCCCTCAAGAACTAAAGTTGTATTCAACCACAATTCAGAGCCACTCCTTTAAAAATTGAGACCAGGTTTTAGTTTGGCAACCCTTAGGCCAACTCATTGTTAATAGCCACTGAAATTTCAGTACCCTACATATAATTAGGAAACAAGTCTAAAATTTTGGTCAAAGCGAATTTTTGACCATTTTAAGCCACAAATACACATGGTCATGATTCATATTTCTCCCTAGTATTTTAACATATTCCTTGCCAATGTTTGTTTAAAAAAATTTTAGTGATTTGGAGACCACTTTACATCCATATGGGTTATACAATATATTGTAGCATATCATGTTGACCTAGTAATGCCCAACAGAGCTAGCAGTGATAGTCAATACATGCAATGAGACTTCTTAAGGTTTTCCCAGGAATCTGAAAGAGTTTTACGTGCCAAGAGTAGCTCAGTTTTCCCCTGAATTTCTCAACTAGGTTAATAAAATCCAGAAAGTCTTCAGAGTTAGTGACAGAACCATCTTTATAGTTTAATGCTTCCATCTATAGCTAAAGCAAAGAATAGCAATTAGAAAAACTTCTTTTCAATTGAACAATTAATAAATAAATGCTTAAGTGAGTGTGGCATTTCCACTCGTGGTAAATTCTTACTACAAACAAAATTAAAATATCTACTGGCCTTAAGGCAGTTTTATCTTGGTGTGCTAGTTTGATGTTAATAAACAGATTTGGTATTTTAATTATTACTTCATAATTAATTAAGACTACTTAGCAAATTATGTAGGGAGAACATAATACTCTTGAAGTTTAACTTCTGGATTTTTTTTAATGTGAAATATCACACCATCTCTCTCATTTTCCAGCTGTTGACGGAGGATGCTCCCATCTCGGTCAGGCCTATGCAGATAGAGATGTTTGGAAACCAGAACCGTGCCAAATATGCGTCTGCGACTCAGGATCCGTTCTCTGTGATGACATAATATGTGACGACCAAGAATTAGACTGTCCTAACCCTGAAATCCCTTTTGGAGAATGTTGTGCAGTTTGCCCACAGCCTCCAACAGCTGTGAGTTTAAAGAAAATCTGTATATATTCATGATTCTTGTTTAAACACATGAGTAGTTCCTATGTCATAGGAGCCAGAAAGGAAATGAGGTAATATCTGGCAAACAGTCAAATGGGCATTACCAGTAAAAGGTGAACCTTCCTATTTAAAACCAGGGGTTAGATATGATTTAGGCTGAGAAATTGGGACATATTTCATGGAAAAGTTTTTCCTGTGTTTAATCTATATCTTTTCCATTTATTAGCCCACTCGCCCTCCTAACGGTCTAGGACCTCAAGGCCCCAAGGGAGATCCAGTAAGTAAACAATGAAAGGAAATTAGTTCCTTGATTTTTTTTTTTCCTTCTAATAACCTTTCCATATTTGAACTTTTATCATTTATACATTTCCTTTAGTACCACATATTTAAATAATAACACAGGATATCTCAAACTGAGAATCCATAACTGTGCATGTAAGCGTTTGATCTCCCAAACTTTGACTAATATGTCTTCACTCCTATTATCAGTTTGAAAAATAAAATAGAGGTCAATATACAAAGGAATAAATTACACTGAAATGATTTACATCATTTGTTTAAAAATGTATAGATTCCCAAGAAAACATATCACATATATTGATTTCTTATAAAGCACAGAATCTACAATTTGATAATGATTCTAAATCACTAAGAATTTTCAGTGTTTTCTTTATTTTTATCTCTATTTTTTTTAGGGTCCTCCTGGTATTCCTGGGAGAAATGGTGATCCTGGTGTTCCAGGACTGCCAGGTTCCCCAGGTTCTCCCGGCCCTCCCGGAATCTGTGAATCATGTCCTACTGGTAGCCAGGTAATTCTGGGACTAAAAGATCACCCATTTAAAACTATCTGCTTCATTTTCTCCTCTTTAGTCCATATTACATCTCACTCCTGTGGCGTCCCTATATCTATTCTCTGATCTTATGTATTTCACAAATTATTATTTAGTGCTTATGTTTGTGCTAGGCACGGTTCTGTTTTATAAATACATTCACTTTCTCCATAATTCTCATGCCATTGCTACTATATCTTTACAAAATTTCCCAACTTCTCAGCAGGCAATATAATATATGCACCATGTTTGAGAAATGAGCAGTCAACTACCCAAAGAATTAACCCTGCGAATTTAGGAAGCACTGCAACTGTGCCTTGTTCCCCTTATAATCCTCATGGTAAATCCTCTGAAAGTCTGTACAAAAGGCAGTTGAGGAGTTATGAACACTCCTTAATGGCTTGAGGTCAAAAGGATTATACAAGACTATGCAACTACTCTTGTCCGGGCTTCAGAGCATATCCTGCTCCTCTGGAAAATCATGGCAACCCACTAACTCTGCATGTAAACTCTACATGTAACTCTGCATGTACACAAATAAATAAGACAATGTTTCTGCTGCGTGGAATTAGGAAGAATTAGAAAACACATACACAAATCACTGTGGGTTGGGAAGAAAAAGATTAAAAAAAATCAATTCAACAGGAGGCAAAGGATAGAGTCTAGCTTATTCTTATACTGACAAACAGAATCCATTGCTAGGCCAAGAATTCAAAATAAAATAATATCCAAAACAATCCAGTAAAAATATAAGCCTTTCCATTATTCTTGGGCTTGTTTTCTATGGGGATGTCTATTTTTTGGTGAATCTGTTAGGCATTAACCAAAAACTGGATATAAAAATTTCACTTGTATCAGTAACTTTTGGACAAGTGATTTGACATCTTCATTTTTTCTGCTCAAAATGAGAGTCAGGTTATTTGATCTCAAGGCTCTTTCAGCCTTAATCTATGATCCTATGTTTCCAAAGCTGTGGATATCACTTAGAAATGATAATGCTTGGTAAAAGCATATAAAAACAAATTATTTAGAAACAAATTGCTTACAGTTAGTTGAAAAAATGTTGCATTGCATAGACAAGTATTTCTGTAGGACATTTAATACCTAAAGTTACAGGGCGAATTAGCAAGATAATTAAACCATGCCTATACTCTCTGGCATGCAGAAAAATTTCTATCAATGAGTAGATGGTGCATGCATTTCTACTAAATGCTTTTGAAAAGAACTATGATCTGTATCGCAACATGATCTTGTCTATCTGGTCTCTTTGCTGCAGAACTATTCTCCACAGTACGAGGCATATGATGTCAAGGCTGGAGTAGCAGGAGGAGGAATCGCAGGCTATCCTGGCCCAGCTGTAAGTACAAGTGTTTGTCAGCATTTCTGAGAATTATTTAACCTTCCATTCTGTTAACCCTTGAATGGTTGTTCTTCTAGTAACACGATATTACAGCAGAATTGTACAAAATAGCTTATTTTTGTTAAGGCTGGGAAAGAGAACGGTAGGTTTACCTTGATCCCTCTATCCGAATTCATTTTTTCCTTCACTGACTCATTTCACACCTGTTTGCCACTCCTTCCTTCTGTATACACCTGCCTTCATGCTTAGATCTTACACTCTATTTCCCAATTGTAACCAAATTTTGTTGTTTTTTGCTTCCACTTTTCTTCTTTTAATGTCCATTCATTATTTAAATGCTGCTATCTGGATGACAATCCACAGGATAAAAATCCATTATCACAATTCATCTCACCTCAAATCCTGAAATCAAATACAAATGTTTCCAGAATTTATCAAGTCTTTAAGTTCATCTACTGTAAGGGATAGCAATTCACATTGTACCCAAAGGATTTTCTTCAATGTAAATGACCTAGAGTTTTGGTAGAAGAAAATAGCAAAAGAACATTGAAACCTGGGCATTTATGCTTAATGCATGTGTCCCATGTAAATGATTGTTTTTGAAGAACAGCTCTTAGAAGGAACAGTAGCAGGGAAGGTAATCATTTTACTGCCAGAAACGTAAGTCTGTGTGAATGAGACATGGAGCTGGCTTGCCAGGGATCATGGAGGATTGCTGCCCAGATCGCTGGACCCCATATTTCTAAAACTTCCAAAACTAGAAAGTATAAAACTTCAGCTATTAGATCTAAATGATAAATTACAGAAAGACTCTTAGTAGGTAAAAAGTAAAAAAAAGAATTTTAAAGTTTTAGAGCCTGGGTTTTATTTTATCTTTATTTTTTATATCTTTTAAAACCAAAATGATAATTGCATTAACCATGTAAATGTCAGTATCTCGCGTATCTCAGCTACATTCACATTATTAATCCTATTTTTCAGTCAGACATACTGTTTTTACTAAAAAGCAAGCAAACAAAAAAAGCTAAAAAAATCGAATACTTATTTTTTTAATTACAAGATAAAATTTAAGAACTGATTTTATAAATTTATTATCAGTATTAAGTATGCTACAAAACTGAAGATTTTTCATTTAATCTGTATTTCTGAACAATGACAAATCGTTTATAATTTATTGTTGCCCCAGGTACAGTGAGTCTTACATACACATCTAAATCTTCATATCAACACAGCTCAATGATACTGGGCTGATTGACATCATTATTTTTAGAAACTTGTGTTTATAGTGTGCAGATTAATATTTTTCCACATTGAGTTGGGCTGCCAGGCAAAAGTGTTCTTCTTCACCAGCTCTAGCATCATCTTAATGTTGCCGAGATTCTCATAGCATTTTATGTAGATTTTTCCAGATTTGGAATGCCCCTTTTGGAGAACTCAGGTCAATGTTTTATAACATTTGCCTATAATTTTTATTGACTCTGAGAGAATTTCATTTAACAGTAATAAAATTAATTATATCTATGAATAGTTACTGCATAATGAGGTACGTTGTTCTCATTTTTAACGATGTCAGCATCATTCCAAACAGAGGCATCTCTGATGCCTAGATAAAGTGTATTTCAGAAGCATTTGTTTTGTATTTATCCTTCTAATTTGTGTTACAGGGTCCTCCTGGCCCACCCGGACCCCCTGGCACATCTGGTCATCCTGGTGCCCCTGTAAGTATAGCCATTAGTGGTGATTTCTTTTTCATGAATATTATATGAATCAAGTTAATACAGATCTTGCTGTAATTCTGCCATTCCAGCAGACAATCCCAGTTAAGTACAGTAGTAACAACCAAGAAACTATCATTCCTTCAAAGATGGAATTTCATGCTTAGTTCCTTTCCACCAACAACTATTAGCACTTGAAACCTTGGTAAAATTAAATCATATTTTTAATTTGCATGTCATATGGCTTCAAGTCTGAAACAATGCAGTTTCAATAGAATTAAGGGTGTAAAATGGAATAAATGGACTATTCTGACCTGAAAATTTTTGCTTTCCATCTTTATGAACTGGAATAAAATTCACTGACTTCATTCACAAATTCTGATTTCATACTATCTTCAAGATGTAAATGAATCATATGAAATTAAGTTAATTTAAAAATATTTACATATTATTCTATCCACTAGGGCTCTCCAGGATACCAAGGTCCCCCTGGTGAACCTGGGCAAGCTGGTCCTGCAGTAAGTAACATTTATATCTATACTTAATAAATTGACAGTTTTAGATAGAAACCACCTTTATATTCAAAAGCATAACCTGCAAAATATTTATCAAATTTATTTAAAATACTAAACTGTACTTTTATGATTGTTGAACTGCTTCCAAAGATCTTTTGATCTCAGTCATTTTGATATCTTAGAGACACTATTTTAATCTAGGAATTTCTTGGCTAAATAGCCACCACAGCAGTCCACTTCCTAGTATGAATACAAATCCTCTTTCTGTTGAATATAGATTAATTTTCCTAATGCAATTCAGTTCACCTGCATATCTACTCTTTTGAAATATAATTTTTAAACTTAATTTTGTTGAAATAAGCATATTATAAAAGAAAATATGCTGTGTAAATAAGATGAATTAGTTTAAATTAATATTTCAAAATACCTATATATTTAAAAGTTCAATATCTCAAAAAATGTAGAAGTGTATTTGGATTATATATATATATATATATATATAATGTGTTTTATATATATATAAAACACTGATACATGGTACTTTTAATATTCTTTAAAAATAAGTTTAATAAACAGTAATAATTAGATTTAATATAGATAACCTATTAAGTCAAGGTTTCATTTTCATAATGAGACACATTGAGAGTATTTCTAAAAGGACTTTTTTTCTAGGAATACACCTAATTATAGTAATAAATTGATTGTAACAGAAAAATCTACAGATATATTTGTTTTTTATTTCCTTTTTTCAGGGTCCTCCAGGACCTCCTGGTGCTATAGGTCCATCTGGCCCTGCTGGAAAAGATGTAAGTTTTTAAGAAATGCATGGGGATACAGTACAATTCAATGCATGGGGATACAATATTCTAAATAATATATCCCATGTTCTAGAATCTCAAAGAAAAACCTTATTTCAAAATTTGTTGATATCTTAATAACATTTAAGCTCATGTTAATCTCTGAATATCTATGCTCTATTCGTATAGGTATATATACCATTTTTAAAATTCAAAACTAACAAAACCCGTCATCCAATGAATACATCACTTAACTAGAGATGTTTCTTCTCTCTGTCTCTTGTAATAAAGAAACTGGTATCAATGCTTTATGAACTCGAAAACTTAAAAAACACCATTAATTTTATTCTATTCTCTTTTTCCATTTAATATCCAATGGCAAATTCTCCCCACTGGATTGAGAGTTGGTCATAATATTTGCTTGGAGCGATGCCTGAATTTTTAATGAGTTTATGTCAAGGTGGAAGAAACACGCCTCATTCCTTTTGCTGAGGAAGCTTTTCTCACAACCATATGTCTAGCCTAACCCTGTTCATGAATCCTCAGAGAGAAAAATACAAAGTAATCAGTTCACTAACTGGCTACAGTGAGTTTTCTCTTATACAAGCTCTCATATATTCTCTTTTTCTCCACCTAGGGGGAATCAGGAAGACCCGGACGACCTGGAGAGCGAGGATTGCCTGGCCCTCCTGTAAGTCTTTAGTACAGAATGAATTAGTTGGAGTAATCACAATGGTCTTAAGTTGAAATTGTATGATTAAATTATACTTTAAAATAGAAGGCATTTTATTAGTAAATTGTGAGTCTACTTGAAAATTCATTAATATCTTTTTTATTCCTTTTTTTTAGGGCATGAAAGGCCCAGCTGGTATGCCTGGATTCCCTGGTATGAAAGGACATAGAGTAAGTACAGTTTCTAAATTAACTCTTCCGTTGTTCCATTTGGCTATGTTTATTTACCTAGCCGACTTTATTGGGCAATTGAGTGTGTGCCAAAAATGACTGATTCCAACTAGTTGTTTGGGTGGTTTTTTTTTTCATTTTCTGAATCTATCAACTTTATTGACCAAATCAACTACTTATTTTACATAAAACAATAAAGCTGAATATAAGTAAATGGAAGATATTTGTAAAAGAATAAGTTTCTCATCGCCATTGTCAGAAAAGATTAAAATAAATTATTGATAACTATTCTTGACTTAGTATGATTTACAGATCAAATCAAATGACTTTATTCTATGCAAAAACATTAGGTAGAGTCAAACAACTAGATGGAAAATCTATCAACTTCATAGAAATAAAATTTATGACGCAGATATTTGCTACTGTACAGTTAAGGCAACTTCCTAACTGGACTAAATCGTACTTTCTAATTAGATCACATTTTTTTACTGTAAAATCAATGTTCCAGGTCTTCAGTGCACTTAACAGCTTTTTAAATCATTTATGTCAGTGTTGAAACGAGTGCTATGTGCTAAAGCTAGCTATAAAAATTTAATGTAAAGTTTTTAACTATTCTGAATTGTTAACAGGTCTTAATATTTTTACTACTTTTATATATATCATAGGGCTTTGATGGACGAAATGGAGAAAAAGGCGAAACTGGTGCTCCTGGATTAAAGGTAAATCACAACAAACTCACATTTTGATAAATAAATTTATTTAAAATTATAACTATGTTTAAGGTTTATATTTTAGGGTTTGGATTTTTCTAAAACCCGCCTGAGTTTTGCATTTTAGGAGCTAAGTAATAGTGAGATATAACTGAGATGTTCTATTAAAGCTTCCATGAAAGCTGATAACTTAAACTGTCCAGATTAGAAATGACTAAGAATCCCCAAGTAACACGTTGACTTCTTCTGTCTAGTCTTCAAGTTTTTAAAATGCAAAAATTGAGGTTTACAGTGCATAAGATTGCTACAAAATTTTATATTGCTTAATATAATCTTTTTCTTCAGTTCCATATGTTTTTTATAATATACTATGTTGAAAAAATTATAAATTTTTTTCCTGTTATACAAAATGGTGACATATTTTACATGTTTCTAGGGGGAAAATGGCCTTCCAGGTGAAAATGGAGCTCCTGGACCCATGGTAATTATGTTTCCTATCATACAATCTTCAACTGTACCATTAACTTCCATCCAATGCAGAACTTGCCTCACTGCTTCCCCAGCCATTTTTACACATGTCTAGTTGAAAGTAAGATCACACTTTTAATTTTATCCTCTAGGGTCCAAGAGGAGCTCCTGGTGAGAGAGGACGGCCAGGACTTCCTGGAGCCGCAGTGAGTATTCCTACTGCCATTACACAATTGCAATCCGAGTCACGGATAAACATCTCAGTCAGCTTTCAGGCTGTGACAATCTGCAAAAAGTTTTTTATAAAGTTGCATTTAAATATAACTGATAATATTTCCAAGGGATTTTTAGGTGATAGGGCTATTAATAATGCTGAATATTCTTGCTTTGTGACAATAATAAATATTAATAAGCATTTAAAAAAAAAAGTCACCTGCATAATTAGCAATAATTATAAGCAAACAAATAAGCTTTTTATAGTTATTATCTGGTAAGGATTTTTTAATGTGTTAACTTGCATTCGGTTCTTAAAACACAGAATCCAATCTTTCTACATCAGATCATTGCTGTACATATCAGAATTTTTAACAATTTGCCTTTAAAAGTATATCATTAAGCAGATTTTAACACACTAGAGGAAAAGTCAACTCAGTTACGTCAGACTTTTAGTTAAAATATCACTTCACTTGTGAGCAGCCTTTCAGAAAGATGAAGATGTTTGAGACCAAATTCTTTTTTTAGGGGGCTCGAGGTAATGATGGAGCGCGAGGAAGCGATGGACAACCGGTAAGTAACTTTTTGTTGAACCCTGATAGGCTCAGTGTAATGAAGGGTTATGGGACTGTGGAATATTGAAATAATATGGATTGTAAACCTAAAATTCAACATTGTTCATGAATATCTGATTCAAACTGACACTAATCCCACAAACAAAATCTAGAAACAGTTAATCTAAAAACTCGAAGTCCATAAACAAAATTCTGATACTCCTTATTATACTTGGCCAGTTGCTAACATCTGTATGGTGCTTAACAATGTTAGTTAAGGGCTAATATTGGATTTGGGACAATTAAAAGAGTCTTGCAAAGATAGATAATAATGTTATCTCTATTTTACAAATGATATTTCAAGGCTAAGCAACCTATACAAAGTCACAGAATTCATGGCATAAATGGTGGGGATTGGGGGATTGAAATTTTCATTTTATTCTGCCATATTGTTTCTCTACATAATGGTCATCTCTGCTGATAATACAGTTTTCCTCTGTATTGTGTATGTACCCATTCATTATTTACCAGTGGTATGAGTTTTCCTTTACTTAAGAGATCTTGAATTTTTTTTCATTTTTTAGGGTCCCCCTGGCCCCCCTGGAACTGCAGGATTCCCTGGTTCCCCTGGTGCTAAGGTAAGCATGTATTTCCATAGAAGAAGATAAAATATATCTTGAAGACTTCAGAAAATCATTGGATTGCTTCTTGAAAATGTTTTTTTAATAGTCAAGTGGATTTATTTGATTTATATGGATGTTTGAAGCCCTGTCCTTGACTCCAAAGGGGACGTTATCCCTGGCTTTCAGGATTCTGATCTCTTCTGATGTCTTTTCTTTCTTCCCAATCTCTTTCTGTGAACAGAGATAACACAGTTACATACACAGTTATGATTTTTTCTCTGCCTTTATGATTAATGACACCTCACTTTAATTTTCATACTACTCCAGCCTTTGAAAGATGAATTTAAGCAGGACTGAATAATAAACTAGCTAGGAGATTAGAGGTGGAAAGGGAGACTGACTACTAAGGTTTTTATCTCTTAGGGTGAAGTTGGACCTGCAGGATCTCCTGGTTCAAGTGGCCCCCCTGGACAAAGAGGAGAACCTGGACCTCAGGGACATGCTGGTGCTCCAGGTCCCCCTGTAAGTACCAAAAACTACTGAGAGGAAGTGTCGCTACACTTTATTTCATGAAAGCATATATTTTAATGTTGCTATCAATTAAAGTTACTTTTTTGAAAAAAAAAAAATGTTGCTTAGTGCTCTGCAATACCTCTACTAAGATAGACACTGATTTGATTGTACTGAAATTAATTTTTGAGGTCTGTGCTTTTCTAGAATTTATGAATGTTGTGGTTATATGACACCGAATGAAGTAGAGGGTGAATAGCTATCTGATACTCTGAAGACTATTCCCCAAACTAATCAACAATCAGAAACACTCAGAGAAGAAAACAAGACCAAAATAAAACCTCTTCTCTTTATGTACTTACTTAATAATTTAGTCCAAGTGCATATTATCTTTAATTTATTCAGATAATGATCATTTTTTGCTACTTTTTATGTGTTGTCCTATAGTTGGAGGAATCACCCAATCTCTATAAAGCACAACATGTGTGTGTGCTAAGTCACTTCAGTCATGTCCAACTCTTTGTGACCCCATGGACTGTAGCCCACCAGGCGCTGATGTCCATGGGATTCTCCAGGCAAGAATACTGGAGTGGGTCTTCATTTCCTGCCCCAATAAAGCACAATACCCATCAGCAAATTTATTTTACAGTTTATATAAGTGACTTCAAATGTAGGTGCACCGTTGACATTATTATGAATATGCTCTTTCCCCCTCTAGGGGCCTCCTGGGAGTAATGGTAGTCCTGGTGGCAAAGGTGAAATGGTAAGATGTCCCCACAACTCACCCTCATCTCACTCACAGTCACATTTCTGGCTTCCTTTGCACTGAGCATGATCATACATGTAAGTTGGTTATTGAGAAAGGAAAATTCAAGTCTGGCTCATGTGAATGTCCTTGGGTTGTTTCTAGGGCCCTGCTGGCATTCCTGGAGCTCCTGGGCTGTTAGGAGCCCGCGGTCCTCCGGGGCCACCTGGTACCAATGGTGCTCCTGGGCAACGAGGTGCTGCAGTAAGTGGTTTGTTTTCCTTCATTGTCTGAGAGGTGTGGCTTATTTCTCACAATAAAAGTAACAGGCTCTTTGTTCTTGTTCATTGAATTTATATTGATTTCATTGTTTTTGTAATTGAATCAGCTGTGACTGGTGATAATTTTGTTAGTCTATTCTCCCTGTTTATTAAGCCACAATTATGTTCCATTTAGGGTGAACCCGGTAAGAATGGAGCCAAAGGAGATCCAGGACCACGTGGGGAACGTGTAAGTATTGCCTCAACAGATTCAGTTATTTCTTAGAAATATAGAACGTAGTTAAGAACTAAGCAGGTAAAAAAAAAAGTGCTTGAAGTTCAGTCATTATTTCTGTCATTTCACAGGGAGAAGCTGGTTCTCCAGGTATCCCAGGACCTAAGGGTGAAGATGGCAAAGATGGTTCTCCTGGAGAACCTGGTGCAAATGGACTTCCTGGAGCTGCAGGAGAAAGGGTATGTCTCCCATGGGCATGGAAAAGGAAAACAATCATAGAACTTCACCTTCATGGTGAGGCAATTGTGTTTGTTCTTAATCTGAGTAGTACTCAATCCCAACGATTATTTTGAAACATCTCATACTATGAGAATTATGAAAAAGTTTTCACGTTTTGGAGTTAAATATTTGCCTTTCACTATTTTCAGGGTGTGCCTGGATTCCGAGGACCAGCTGGAGCAAATGGCCTTCCAGGAGAAAAGGTACAGAACATTAGTTTCAAAAAAAAAAGAACATTAGTTTCAATTTTCAGAAATGCTTGTACTATATATAGATATATTCTTCTAAACAGTGTCCCATTAGTTAAAACCTAAATATCTGAAAGAAATATATTGGAATTAAAAATAATAGTTCCAAATGTAAAACAATGATTCCAGCTCCTGTTCAGCCATTCTCCTAGCTTTGCAACTAATGTTACTCAACCTCTGTGAGAACTCTTTAACTTATCTTTCAACTAGGAATTATTTATCTCAATATCATTGCAAGAATAAATTAAAGTGCCTGAAAGTTCTTTGAAAACTCTGAAGTGCAATATAAATTGGATTTCATAACATCAAAGATATTTGATTTTATATGCACCGAGATATATTGCTAAGCCCACTAAATATCAATTCCTTCAGCATGTGATGTTCATCAAATTTACCTTATAATATTACCCAAGCTAATAGATAATGTACTTTACACTGAGCATGTCGGCAATATCCCATCTCTCTTGAAGGGGCCAAAAGAAATTCTCTAGCTGCAACCCCAGTACCATCAATGTCTAGGTCAACGAAGGCACTTTTACATACATGTTGGTTTTTTTTTCACTACATAGGGTCCTCCTGGGGATCGTGGTGGCCCAGGTCCCGCGGGGCCCAGAGGAGTTGCTGGAGAACCTGGCCGAGATGGCCTCCCTGGAGGTCCAGGATTGAGGGTAAACAGAAACACTTGTTTGATCGACACTATCATTTAGTAAGAGGAGAAGCAAATGAAGAGGGTTCAAAAATACTTAAGTCAGACATTATGTTTTGTAGGCTCAAATGAAACAAAATTATTTTACAAAAATTTAAGCTGGTATAGATTGAAGAACATAAAATAGAATGCTTCAGTAAGATATTTAAAGACAGAAAAATGTGTGTAAATATGAGGCTACATATATCAGTGGAAATCTCAAAATTTTATACATAGATTTCTAGTTTTTTTTTTTCAATTATCATTGTTAAATCAGCTGACTGACTGAATTCTTCAATTTAGGGTATTCCCGGTAGCCCTGGAGGACCAGGCAGTGATGGGAAACCAGGGCCTCCTGTAAGTACATTTTCAACATCTCATTTTACAAGTCCAGAGAGTGATTAAATGCACAATTTGGACTAGCCTTCATGTATATTGTATAGCTCTAGTATGTACATTGCATATTTTATCAGATTTTGAAATTTCTGTTAATATAATTTTTTCTTATTAGGGAAGCCAAGGAGAAACGGGTCGACCCGGTCCTCCAGGTTCACCTGGTCCTCGGGGTCAGCCTGGCGTCATGGGTTTCCCTGGTCCTAAAGGAAATGATGTGAGTTCCTCCCTTCATTTCTTCAATAAATAGTTGATGGAAGTCCTTTTATTTTCCATATGGGGGTGCAGATGGCCCCAAATTGATTTCCACTTCAAAACACAGAAGAGTATATGAGAAAGAGGTTTCCCTCTACTGTGTGAGAAGGGAGCTAACATATTTTTTCTGGAGTTCTAGAAAGGAGTTTTCAGTTGGGGTTATATACATGTGTGAGTAGGGGGCAGATCAAAAACATGAGAGAATACGATAATGAATAATTTCCTTTTGAGATTTAGTAAATACTGGCTACTTCTTTAGGGTGCTCCTGGAAAAAATGGAGAACGAGGTGGCCCTGGAGGTCCAGGCCCTCAGGTATGTAGCATTTATCCACTCATTTCCAGTCCTCTGACAGTGCTCCCCAAGCTTTTTGGCCCCAGGGACCAGTTTCATGGAAGGCAATTTTTTCCTAAGACTGAGGGAGAGGGGATGGTTTGGGGATGATTCAAACACATTGAATTTATTGTGCACTGTATTTCTATTATCATTAGATAAGCTCTACTTCAGGTCATCATCCTGGAGGTTGAGGACACCTGTTGTATTAGAGGCATTTCTCTCCAACCCTACGACTTCTGTTTTCTTATCTCCGCTTCCATAACTGCTTTTTTTTAGGGTCCTGCTGGAAAGAACGGTGAGACCGGACCTCAGGGTCCTCCAGGACCTACTGTAAGTTTCCTGACATGAATTGGAAATGGAAGTGGATGGGAGTGGGCCTGAGGGAAGACTTCGGGAATTATACAGTCTCTGACACTGTATTGTTATATAGTTCGCCAAAGCAATTATGAAGATTGTTTATTTAATCAGCTAGCTAAATACTGCACTGAGTAAAGTTTGTGCTGTATATGTCTTCCTTACACCACTTCCGCAAGCCAGACTCTGCCTTCCTTCATACCATTGATTTTCAGATTAAGCAATTGGCCTGATGAGATGAAAAATATGTGGACTAAATATGAAAGGATATTTTATAGTGAAGCGTCTCGTTGTATTTTTTTACATAGGGGCCTTCTGGTGACAAAGGAGACACAGGACCCCCTGGTCCACAAGGATTACAAGTAAGAAATTGTTAATTAAATGTCATTGGGCCCCTATTTTTATCTGTAATTACCTTTGATAGCTATACTTGTTAAATTAATCAACACTTCAATTTTTTTGTGACACTGAAAGATAATTCATCTTAAGCTTAAAATGTGTGCATCTGACTTCTACTTTGAAGTTCACATAATTCATATGCTTATATTTACTTTTATTGTAATTTAAATGTATCTGACTAAATTCATCTAATCATAATTCACTTTTATACACAACAACAGAAAGAATAGAGGGAGATGAACATAGGTTTCTAAGGTTGAATATCACCTCTGTTACAGGATTTTGAGGGCTAAAAATTTTCTACACCTAAAAAGACTGCTAGAACCATTTTTTGAATACTCTGCAGAAACATCCTTACTTAAGAGAAGCTTTCCTATAATCAACCTTTGACATGATTATACAATACAAATATGATTCTTTATAGGGCTTGCCTGGAACAAGTGGTCCTCCAGGAGAAAACGGAAAACCTGGTGAACCTGTAAGTTACATGTCATGTTTTCAAAACTCAGAAGCCAAAAGAATAAGCAGTAGCCATGTATAAATAATTAGCTCTCACATTTTCATGCCACGGTATCTGAGTTTTAACATTTAGTTTTGATTGAAATAACAAATGTTATTTGTTAGTTTGTTACCAAACAAAGAAAAATTATTCAATCATAGCTATTCCATGAAAAGTTTGAATTTTATCATAAAAGGACCTAAAGGAAGAGAATATAGCTCATGACTGGATAAACTGAACAAGTCAAGTGTGTATTTTGCTTGTTTATTTATATAACATATATTCTGATAGAAGCCTAATCATGCAACGTCATCACTGTCCTAGGGTCCAAAGGGTGAGGCTGGTGCACCTGGAATTCCAGGAGGCAAGGTAAATATTTCAACTTACTTTCTCATTTCTTCAGCATTTTTAGTATATCAAACCAAAATATTCTTTTTTTAGACACTCAACATTGAAAATGTTTGATGAATATATTTAGGGTAATCCAAAACATTTCCAATACATTAAATTTGCATCATCTGGAAAATTAAATTTTCTGACATGAATAAACAGGGTAGAGTCACCTATAGGCCTGAGATTAAAAAAAAAAACAAAAAAACTTTCTAGTGTACTGCTTCTCTACAGGAAAACGGTTTCGATAGAACAACTTTGAAATTTTCCCCTAGTGATAAAATAATAGTGTCAAAGCTAGCTCATCAGGCCAGGTATAAAAATTCCTTTGCTTAGAGTAACTCATTTTGTTTCCATTTTTCATTCAATTGATCAAATGCAGTTTATAATTATTAAAATTTCCAGATTATTCAAAAGTTAAGAGCATTGTGGTCTGTATCAAAAGAATACGATGTAGGGTATTGTTGTTTGGCTGTAAGCCTGAGTTTCCTAACGGGGATGTCTGTCTTCCTCCTGCAGGGTGATTCTGGTGCTCCTGGGGAACGCGGACCTCCTGGGGCAGGAGGGCCCCCTGGACCTAGAGGTGGAGCTGGCCCCCCTGGTCCCGAAGGAGGAAAGGTAGCGCCCCCAGCCAATTCGATTCACTTAGACTTTGCAAAATGCATTTTGTTTCTTTCTTGTGAGCTATGGTTTCTCCTTTAATTTCAGGGTGCCGCTGGCCCCCCTGGGCCACCTGGCTCTGCTGGTACACCTGGACTGCAAGGAATGCCTGGAGAAAGAGGGGGTCCTGGAGGCCCTGGTCCAAAGGGTGACAAGGTATCAACCTATTTCCTGTTAATTATGTAATATGACATACTTTTTTGGCTAAAGGAAGCAACATTACTGTAAAGTAATCTGTTTCTAGAGAAACTTTTTTTTTTTTTTTTAGAGAAACTTTTTAATTGGAACACCTATGATGCATTGCAGTGAATCCTGAGGGTTGCTCTTCTTTTTGTCATATTTTCATTGGAGATACCTCTAATCTGATGCCATTGTTTTTTATTTGACAGGGTGACCCTGGCAGTTCAGGTGCCGATGGTGCTCCAGGCAAAGATGGTCCAAGGGTGAGTACTCAAATTGGGGAGAAGCAAAATTTATCTTTATATAGTATGAAACAGCCCTTCACCTCAACTTATTTTTTCCAAAAACTCCTCATGATAAGTTAGATCATACTTTGCCACCTTCAGGGCATTAAAAAGAACTAAATGACATGATTGTTAAAATTCCTGATTTCTATCACTAACAGTTCAACAATGACCTGAGAATGGAAAAATTTCAAAAGTATGAGAAATATTACAAGCTAAAGTCATAGTAATTGACTAAAATCCAAGATAATCAATACTGCTCATGAAGGAACTTTTTCATTTAAAAAAAAGCATTGAAATTCCGTGGTATATTCATACCATGGAATACTACTTAGCAATAAAAAGGAATGAACCATTGATACATGCAACAATGTATACAGACACCAAGGACATCATGCTGAGTGATAAAAGTCAATCTCAAAAGGATCCATACTGCATGATTCCATTCATGAAACATTTGAGATATGGAACAGCTTTATGGTTGCCAGAAGTGAGGAATAGGGGAGAGGGAGATGGATATAACTATAAAGAGATTAAAAAGAAAAACTATAAAGAGATGACATAAGGGGGTCTTTTATGGTAACTGGATATTTGAATATCTTGAGTGTGATGATGGTCATGCAAGGTTATACAAAATAAAATTGCATTAAAAATCACATACACATATACACACAAAAATAAGTGCATGTGTAACTGGTGCAATCTGAAAAACTCTATGGATTGTACAAATGTTAAGTTTCTTGGTTTTAATACTATACCATAGTTGTGTAAGATGCAATCCTGATAGAGGCTGGGAGAAAGATGCACAGAATTCTCCTGTATATTTCTTTGCAACCTTCCATGAATCCACAAAACTATTTCAAAATAAAAGTTAAAAAAAAAACACATTATAATCAATTCTGTCCACATTAGAGAACACCTAGATATGACTGTAGCAAATAAACATGATAATTAAGCCATTAGATAGACATTATCTTTACTGAAGTTGCCTTAAACAAATTCATAAATACTTCACTTTTAACAAACTAGATGGGTAAGCCATCATCCAATACTTTAAAATCTAATATTTTATTTATGTAATATAAGTAAACCTTAATATTTGAAAATTTTGATGTGAAAACTTTGATATGTGCAACAATACTTTGAGTGGCTATATATTTTGAATAATAAGTTAAATAAAGCAGTACACTTTAATTTTAAAAGATATGACTGTAACATCTTACATCATGTCTTATTTATCTTCTGCAATAGAAAGAAAACTGAATGAATAAATTGCCACAGAATTATATAATCCATAGAATCTTGTATTTAGTAAACTGTGCAGTATTTACACATTGAGTAAAGAGTATCTAATTCAAGCCATCAAGGAAACCACATTATCTAGTTTATTAGATGAATAATAATATATCCATGTATATGCTTTTTGATTAATAAGGAAAATGATGCTGCTCATCTTCAATATCAAAGTATATTTCTATTTCTTTAGGGTCCCACTGGTCCCATTGGTCCTCCTGGCCCAGCTGGTCAGCCTGGAGATAAGGTAACACTTAGCACTGTTTAGAAACAGAAAATGTCTTTTGTTGTTGTTTGGATGAAGGACAATTTTTTTTTTTTCTTTTTGAAGGGTGAAAGTGGTGCCCCTGGACTTCCGGGTATAGCTGGTCCTCGTGGTGGCCCTGTAAGTGTTACAGACATTTTAACATCATTTTAGCCCCACACAGGCAGCAATTATCTGTCCTTCCCTCTTTAGCAATTCTGTCCATGGCCCTAGTCTCAATGGTGGGATACTACCTGTTAGCATCATATGACACGCAAAGCAAGGTGAAAGTTGGTAAAGCCAAGATTCACGAGAGACTATGAGACCATTTCAAATCTTGCCATCTTTCCTAAGTAATTCTGGAAAAAATATAAAAGTTACATAAGTAATAATATGCATTTGTAAAAGAGTATTTCTTAAAGCCATAGGATCTTTGCCTGAGGCTACTTCTAGATCTAAAATTCTCTGCCTTCAGGGTTTGCAGACTCAGGAGATATATTTAGTAAATGTTCTTAATTAACTAATCGAATGATTTCTCAACCCTTTAACCTTATTTTTATTTTCTAAAATCCTTGCATTTTTAGAAGTTATACAATTAGGTTTTTTAAATACTTCAAAATTCTCAAATTATTTTTATTACACATAATATCACAGTCAGAGGCAGAGAAATCAATGGTTCTGGTGCTACTTCTAATTTTATTGAAAAATGGAGATGTCTTTAGAGGTTAAGCTCTGCTAGCTTTGCACACTAACATTATCTTTCCTTAGCTTAAAGGAAAAGATAGATGATGTAGAGGATGACGTGTGTTCCCAATAGGAAGATGTTTCACTGTGACTAATGAGGATATTTTTCACTTAAGGGTGAGAGAGGCGAACATGGGCCACCAGGACCTGCTGGCTTCCCTGGTACTCCTGTAAGTATGATCATTAAAATATGCATGTCACATAGCCCAGAATCACTATCTCACTGAAAAATAGTAGGAGAATAAGTCAAGTCTGAATGCTAGTCTATCTCAGCCACTCATTCCCTATGAGGGTTCATTTATCCACCTCTTTTTTTTTTTAAACTTTATTCTTACTGTTTAAAAGATGGATACAAAAACACCTGGCCTGCCTTTACACCAGATTAATGAGACTAACACGATCTCTTAGACTTCAAGCACTCTGAAAGTTTTTATTAAAGTTCTTCCATTTTTAAATGGTACTAAATAAAATTTCCTCTAAGCCCCATCTTTCTCAAGTGCATTTATTGGTGCTTGCTTTGAAATGCACAATCCTTAGAGAGAGGTTCTCCCTTTATGAAAAATAATGTAAATCGTACCACTTTCTTGACAACTTTCTTTTGTCATGGAAACTCTTTTTATTTTCTGGTGGCTTCATGTGGGGTGCAGGACCTTAGTTCCCCAACCAAGGATCAAACTCATGCCACCTGCAGTGGAAGCATGGAGTCTTAACCACAGGACCACCAGGGGAATCTTTATCATGGAAACATTTTCATTGACTTTGTTTCTTCCTCCATGTCTTCAGAGACTGTTCCAATTTTATTTCAACATTTAAATATATCCACAACTACGTACAAAATAGATAACTAATAAGAATCTACTATATAGCACAGGGAAATCTATTCAGTGCTCTTTGGTGACCTAAATGGGAATAAAATCCAGGAGAGAAGAGATACATGTATGCCTGTGGCTGACTCACTTTGCTATACAGCAGAAACTAACACCATTGTAAAGCAACTATATTCCAATAAAAATTAATTTAAAAATTAAAAATAGGTTAAGAATATCTCTCTGCATGAAGAATTCTGTTTTCTGAAGAAATAAATAAGGATAAGCCCAGTGCATCGTGAAGGGTGTCAGCTCACAAGTTGTTTTTGTTTCTGAATGCAGGGCCAGAACGGTGAGCCTGGTGCTAAAGGAGAAAGAGGAGCTCCTGGTGAGAAAGGCGAAGGGGGCCCTCCTGGAGTCGCAGGACCCCCTGGAGGTTCTGGGCCTGCTGTAAGTATCTCTCCTTCTCTAAGCCTTCTAAAAGAAAGTACTTAGCTTTGTCGATAATGTAATATTTCACACCGAGAGAGCATGTCATGGTGACAAGAATACAGTTTTCTTAGGAATACAGTTCTGAGTTTGAAGCTTAGCTCCAACCATCTAGTTACCTCCATCAGGTTATTTTCATGTCCTCAGAGAGTTACTGCTTTTGTGTTTTGGTGTAGGTTCTCATTTCTGTTGTGTTTTCCCCCAGTTTTACTGAGATATAATTGACATATAACATTGCATTGTAGAAGTTTAAAATGTACAACATAATGATTGTATGTACTGTGAGATGATTGTCATGATAGGTAGAGTTACTGATTTTTCAAAGGCTTAAAGCTAATCCCAAATTTTGATTTTGATGCTATTCCTATCAACCATTTCCATCTCCATTCCATATAGGGTCCCCCGGGCCCCCAAGGTGTCAAAGGTGAACGTGGCAGTCCTGGTAGTCCTGTAAGTAATGATCTTCTTAACTATTATTGAAAAGCATTAATTAATATCAATCTGTATAAAAACTGCTTTGAAAGCCCTAGTTTCCTAAAGAGAGTATAAAATTATGATCACTTATTCATGCGTGAGTTATATGCAAATTCCAAGAGGAAAAAACAAATCATAAATCTCAGAATAGGATGCAGTTTCTACCACATTTCTTACATGTCATATTTGTTTTTAGTGGTTAATTAGTTGTTCTCCTTGATTTTTGACATTCAAAAGTATATTTATCATCTTGCAGGGTGCTGCTGGCTTCCCCGGTGGTCGTGGTCCTCCTGGTCCTCCTGGCAGTAATGTAAGTACTTTTTAAAGTAATTTTAAGCCATATATTCCATAAAGAGTACTCATGTATGCATAGGATGAGAAACTTATTCACTGCAACTTCTCTTTTTATTAAATCGCATATAAAATTATTTGAATCCAAGTGAAAGAGGGAAGAAAAAAATGTACTTTTTCATTATAAAATATTCAAATATCAAACATTTCTTTGTAGGGTAACCCAGGCCCCCCTGGCGCCAGCGGTCCTCCCGGCAAAGATGGTCCCCCAGGCCCCCCTGGTAGCAGCGGTGCTCCTGGCAGCCCCGGGATCTCTGGACCAAAGGGTGATGCTGGCCAACCAGGGGAGAAGGGGGCACCTGGAGCCCAGGGCCCTCCGGTGAGTGCTTTCTTTGCTCTATTGATTAACAACAGTTTTATTTTCAACCACAAATCAATAGAGGAAAACACAGTCACACGAAGAGTAACCGAGATTTCATTATCCGTCACAATAGGGAGCTCCGGGCCCACTTGGAATTGCAGGAGTTACTGGAGCAAGAGGTCTTGCAGGCCCACCAGGCATGCCAGGTGCTAGGGGCAGCCCCGGCCCACAGGGCATCAAGGTGAGTGCAGCTATCTTTCGCTGGACCTTTGTTTCCTTTGTGAAGTCTGATAGTCTTCAGACAGCACATAACCATGGGAAGTATGTAACGAACAAGTTTTCCTGTAATTAGATATAAATTCTTGATATTTTCAGTTTCAGGAAGCATGCATATTATTAAAAGGCTCTGGAATCCAAAAACAATGCACATCATAGACCAACTGTGAACACCATCACAAATAGATTGATATCACAGGAAATATCTTGTCATCTCAAATACCTCTGTTAGGAAACTTGTCAGCATTCTTCCATTTGCTGACTGTCAGTCTTGAAGGGGAAAATAATATCAGCTTGTAGACCTGTGATTCCTTTAATTGATACCAATTATCCATCAACTCAATTCATTTTATTCTCCTGAATTTCTTTCACTGATACTTCTATAACATCCTAGTGCTTAGCGTCTTAAATATCCATTTAGCAAATAGGGTAATAAAATTGTATCTTATTGGGGCTCACATTTGACACTTTGAGCACCCTTTTAAACTGAAAGTCATATAATACTGTAGTGAAATTACAATATAACATTTAAGTCTACTTGATTTATATGAACATATCCAATAAATGTATATTCTTTAAATAGAGCCAAATATTTGATATATCCTAATTCTAATGGGCACCATAAACCTCTGGTTTCATGATGAATAATCATTATTTTTTTCTTACAATAGCCATGTCTACTTATGCACCTCATTTTAGGATGTATTCTAATATGATCAACGTAATTACTCAGGCATCCAGGTTCATTGGACAAGTTAGAAAATACAAGGAGTTTGTTCCCCAAAGCATTTTTTCTCTGACAGGGATAGTTTTAGGAACAAATTCAATAAGAATTGAATAATACAAAGTTCGTCCCTGGAAAACGAAGACATCTAAAAGTATCATATTAATTGATTTCCTAGAAAGAAGTATGGATTTCTTTTATTTCTTTGTACACAGGGTGAAAGTGGTAAACCAGGACCTAGTGGTCAAAATGGAGAACGTGGTCCTCCTGGCCCCCAGGGTCTTCCCGGTCTGGCTGGGGCAGCTGGTGAACCTGGAAGAGATGTAAGTACTCGTTCTCAGAAAACATCCAAGAAGTCACGTTGTTGTTCAGTAGCTAAGTCATGTCTGACTCAGAGACCCCGTGGACTGCAGCACATCAGGCTTCCCTGTCCTTCACCATCATCTGGAGTTTTCTCAAGTTCATTTCCATTGAGTCAGTAATGCCATCCAATCCTCTCATCCTCTGTCATCGCCTTCTCCTCCTGCCTTCAATAACTTATTTAAGCAAGGGTCAAATTAGCCTTACGTGGGTCTAAAAGTGTAAATATTGCCACATGTCAAAGTTCACCTTCTTTCTCTAGTAAGAGATATTCTTTCTATTACAATTTATTACAACACAACCTTAACTGTTCATGTTCATTAATATTTATGCAGTGAATGATCATTAATGGAGAAGGATATGATCTTTAGCTAAATAAACAAAAGAGTTGGGGATAGGGAGAGCCCCAGTTTACAGAATTCCTTCCGGGTAAAAATATTCTGCATATTATTTGTGATTAGTGTTTCTTAAATTGTAGATTTTCATTATCTGCTTAAATTACTGTGTGTCAAGCTTTTATTCATTACCTCTCTCCTAAGACCCTTTTTAATTTCCTAGTCACTTCTCTCTCTTAGCCTGTGAAACTGCAGTTCCACGGGTGTACTGCGTCTCTATGTAGGCATTGTCAGCCCTTGCAGGGCCACACCCATCGTCATGTCTAAGATTTTTCACTCCCGAGAACCAATTTTTACTCTCTTTAGGAATGATATTTTACCCACTGAGAATGCATGGCTTCAATGGTATGTAAATAGTTCCAAAAAATTTGATTTCTTTTCTTATTTTTTTTCTTTAACCAGGGAAACCCTGGGTCAGATGGTCTGCCAGGCCGAGATGGAGCTCCAGGTACCAAGGTATAACAAACACAAGTACAAAAATTTTTTTTGTAGGTTTTAATTATACCTTTTAATAGATGTAATTCGAGCAATAACTGCTGATCAGATCGATTTTGGAACTGTGAACTTGTCCGCAGGGCGACCGTGGTGAAAACGGCTCTCCTGGTGCCCCTGGAGCTCCTGGTCACCCAGGCCCTCCTGGTCCTGTCGGTCCAGCTGGAAAGAACGGTGACAGAGGAGAAACTGTGAGTGCTAATGAACACCATCTTTCCTTATTTATCCATTTTCCGCGCTAAAGAACTCAGGAGATAGAAGAGAGAATGTCACATCTGCCAACCAAAAGATCTACTCCCATTTGTTTTACAATTTTGTATGCTAGTCATTCCTTAGACAACTGTGGTGACAAAGATATACATGAAGTTTCTGACAGTAGTCAATGAAGAATTCATTTTTTAAATTCAAAACGGTATTAATCACACCAAGGGTATATCCGCTTGGTCAACATATAGTTGAAATAACAGGATGGTCTCAGTTTTCCTGTTTAGATGCCCAGGTAAAGCTATAAACAGGTTAAGGGTTTGTAAGGAAAAAGGAATACTAAGTTTCAGAAATATCAGCAAGCATACCACTATTCTCTCCCAATGAAAAGATTAGCATTTAAATAAAACAAATCTATATCAAAAGACAAACACCTCCCCCTGTGTTTGTCTGTTTGTTTATTTTTATTTTAGGGCCCTGCTGGTCCCGCTGGAGCCCCAGGCCCTGCCGGATCAAGAGGCGCTCCTGTAAGTTTTTTTGTTTGTTTGTTTGTTGTCTATTTTAACTAATTCTATGGTGTAGAAAAGTCTATTTTCCAGCATGTTCAGGAAAAAGGGATGAATAAATACATAACCTTGGAACCAAATTTAAACTTTCCTTTGATGAAACAGAAAGCAATTTAGGATCTAAAATGTCCTTGGGGCCATGGGTATACGTGGCAATTCTGGGGCTCTATACAATTCTCAGTCCAAAATCCAAACAACCACAACAGTTTGTATAGTTGCATGTTTGCCATGTCTGTCGATGGGACTTCTAGCTTGTAGAATATTATACAATGGACTTAATTGTTATAAGCTCTAACTTGTTTTTCCAATGTGTGTGTGTATGATCCTAATTTGAGATGTGTTTGTAAAGGGTCCCCAAGGCCCACGTGGTGACAAAGGTGAAACCGGTGAACGTGGTGCTAACGGCATCAAAGGACATCGCGGATTCCCTGGTAACCCAGGAGCCCCCGGATCTCCAGTAAGTGCATCCACTTTGTTAGAAAGTCCTCTTAATGCATTTTCGTTGATGAGATAGGCAAACCTTAAGAGATCAATAATAGAAAAATGTTCATCTCTGAAAGCCTATGCTACAAGAGATTAGAAATCAATTTAAGGACTTATTTGAAATAGTAGTTGGCATGAGACAATGGGGAGAATAAGGAAAAAGAACTCATGTTTCATCTTGAGCCTCAAGTTTCTTGATCTGACTGTGAAAATACAGTTTCCTGAGCTTTTAAAAAGGCATCACTCAAATTCACCTTCCTTTCCTTTCAGGGTCCCGCCGGTCACCAAGGTGCAGTTGGCAGTCCAGGCCCTGCAGGCCCCAGAGTATGTACAAGAGAGAGATATTGGAAGTTCCATGTTTTAAAATTTTTGCACTGCAGGGAAGTATTCTAGCATTGTGATATCATGATCATTTCTTAGGGACCTGTTGGACCCAGTGGGCCCCCTGGCAAGGATGGAACAAGCGGACACCCTGGTCCCATTGGACCACCAGGGCCTCGAGGTAACAGAGGTGAAAGAGGATCTGAGGTAAGACATTACTTATAAACATGTGTATTTAATTGGCTATAATCTGCACATTTTCAGAAGCACTTTGCCGTATTTTAAAACTGAGATAGCGAGTAAAACACAATACAATTACCAAACATAATTTGGGAGCTGAACAATGACTTTCGGACATTCTCCACCACGTGAAAACTTTCTCCATCACACTGCCAACAACAGGGAGAAAAAAAGAAAACCTTCCTTACAGTTTGGTCAGATAACAGTTATATCAAAATAAAAACATAGCTCAGTTAATAAAAAGAACTCTGCCAGTGCTGATCTCACATTAGAGAGCTCACAACTATGATCACCATAATGACAGGTTTAAAGTACTGATTCATTCCACTGCTCAAACAGCTTCAATGATTATTCCTGTTTTGCTGCTTACACCATCATTTCTAATACATTCTATCCCACACCTTTGGGGTAAATGGAAGAAAAACTATTATCCCCACAAGTTACACAATTAAACACAAAGTTAAGTGGTTAACCCCAAACCACAAGGTTAATGATAAATCTGGGGTCAGAATCTAGGTTTCCTGATCATAACTCCTCTGACATGTCAGCCTTAGAATTGCTCGCATCTTAGAATAAAACACGATAGAGTAAAATCTGTGATCTAACACCACTTCTTCCGATACAGTAGAGCACAGTAAACTTCATAATAATGGGTTATAGTTATAAATTGGTTAATATTCTATCAAAAAGCAACCCAAGTAAACTTGCATAGAAATAATTATGCTGAGACAATGTATTAATTCTTCGTAAGACATTTTCTTGGGCTAGCAAGGTATTTTTTCAGTGGATACCAAACAAGTTCACATCAACAACATTATGTTCTTACACATCAATGTGTGTGTTCTCACACATCAGTGACGTTAGTTCTTGCACGTCGGTGACGTATGTTCTTGCTCCTTCTAGGGCTCCCCGGGCCACCCAGGACAACCAGGCCCTCCTGGGCCTCCTGGGGCCCCTGGTCCATGTTGTGGTGGTGCTGGGGTCGCTGCCATCACTGGCATTGGAGGTGAAAAAGCTGGTGGTTTTGCCCCGTATTATGGAGATGAGCCGATGGATTTCAAAATCAACACCGATGAGATTATGACCTCACTCAAATCAGTCAATGGACAAATAGAAAGCCTCATTAGTCCTGACGGTTCCCGTAAAAACCCTGCTCGGAACTGCAGAGACCTGAAATTCTGCCATCCGGAACTCCAGAGTGGTATGTTGGGGAAACTTTCACACTCATAGCAACAAGATAACAGAGAAAACTGCCTGTATTCAAATTTAGGGAAAAGGAAAATTTTACTGTGACTAGAAGATATTATATAGCAGGAATAATGCTTAAATAGTGTTAGTTGAATTGCAACTCCTTGATGTTGTAAGAAAACGTGAATTTGTAGGTGTGCTTGAATGGTAACATAAATTCAAAATATTCCAATATAGTAAAATTTAAAGACAATTTTGTAGAAGTTTTAAAGCAAATCATGTTTGGGCACATTTCTTCATGTCATCACAAAGTTATTTGAGTTATAAACAACATATATCACTATGTTCTCAGGATCAAATATTTATAATTTGATGCAGGCATAATTTGCAATTTAATCATTGTAGCCTATATTCATTGAAACAGTTTTTATAATAATCTAATTACTAAATTTTTCAAATTAAGAAACTATCTAAAAGTTCCTCTATTATGCCACACTAAAAGTAGAAATATGTAAAATACAAATACATCGGCAGTCAACATTGTGAATGCCTCAGTCAGTCACTCCAGCTGTGTCAGATTCCTTGCAATTGGAAGGACTATAGTATGAATGCCTTACAAAATCATTTTTGCCCAAATCCTATTACTGGACTTTATAACTAATTCTGTTGTCCTTTTTGTGATTATCCAGGAGAATATTGGGTTGATCCTAACCAAGGTTGCAAATTGGATGCTATTAAAGTCTACTGTAACATGGAAACTGGGGAAACGTGCATAAATGCCAGTCCTCTGACTATCCCACGGAAGAACTGGTGGACAGATTCTAGTGCTGAGAAGAAACACGTTTGGTTTGGAGAGTCCATGGAGGGTGGTTTTCAGGTAAGAAAAGATATGCCATTTTTCTTTAACTGATTTATCTTTGCTTCCCTAATTTTTTGTTCCTCCCATTTGTTCATCACAAAGCAAAGATAGTTAATAAATAGAAAAGTGCAAGAGATTGTATATACTCAGGTAGCTATTATAACTTGTTTCTCAAGCTAAATTAGATTAAATGATTCTTAATACACAATCACCTTTCTTTCAAATTTAAGATCTTCTTTACTCTGACATTATGTGTTATACATGCAATTAAAAGTCATAGATAAAATACATAAACAATTTACATTATAGTGACATTACTCCCTGTATAAATCCACTAGATATAATTGCAGCTAAAATGTTTGATCAGCTTTATTTGTTCCCTACCACAGTTTAGCTATGGCAATCCTGAACTTCCCGAAGATGTCCTCGATGTCCAGCTGGCGTTCCTCCGACTTCTCTCCAGCCGAGCCTCTCAGAACATCACATATCACTGCAAGAATAGCATTGCATACATGGATCATGCCAGTGGGAATGTAAAGAAAGCCTTGAGGCTGATGGGGTCAAACGAAGGTGAATTCAAGGCTGAAGGAAATAGCAAATTCACATACACAGTTCTGGAGGATGGTTGCACGGTAAGTATCAGCATTTTTATAAGCTTGCCTTATGATGAGCTCAGCTTGCTCATTTAATCATGCTATTTTTAAAATAAGAAAGAAAAATAATGAGTGTGAACAAAAGGTGGCATTCAGTGTGAGTTATGTTGAATACTGATTCATTCCAGGGAAGGTTAAATATCACAAACAATGAGTTTATCTTCTCAACCTCCAGGTGAAAACTAGTTGCTGTGAAAGCAATTGAAATTTAAATCCATGATGTAAACTTTATCAGATAATTTAGATGGCTACTATCCATTCTACATAACTGCCATCATATGATCTCAATCTAAAATCTGTTTCTAATTTTAAAGGTTACTTTAAACCAACCCTTTATTATTATAATTTATAAACAGAAGGAGAATTCACTCCTAATATTAATAATATCTCACAAGTTCCAATGTAAGAGACCTATCTACTTCTTAGTAAACTAGCTCTCTACCTGGTAGCAATGATCGGAACTAAGGTTTCTGAGAAGGCACTGGCCTGTGGCAGTCTCCCTGTTGGGTTTACCCTGAAGTACTGTAAGGCCTTTGGTTAATGATATGGTTTACCTGCTGGGAGGATTATCACTTTGAACTGGAGCAAGTCTCATATGTATAGAAGATAACATCGCAAATTGCTAACTCCCTTTAAGCATAATATTTAATATTATTATTTAATATTATTTAATATTTAATATTATTTAATATTCAAGCAAAATATTTTTAAAACTTCAGAAAAATTAAGTAATTATAATGTCATTGTCACTTACATTTTTTATTTGCTCTTTTTTTACAGAAACACACTGGGGAATGGGGCAAAACAGTCTTCCAATATCAAACACGCAAGGCCGTCAGACTACCTATCATAGATATTGCACCCTATGATGTCGGTGGTCCTGATCAAGAATTTGGTGCGGACATTGGCCCTGTTTGCTTTTTATAAACCAAACTCTATCCAAAGTCCCAGAAAAAAGCTTCACACTCCATATGTGTTCCTTTTGTTCTAATCTTGTCAGCCAGTACAAGTGACCAAGTTCCAGTTATTTATTTCCAAAATTTTGGGGAAAAAAGTGTAATTTGACCAAAAAAGGATATTTGTGTTTGCTCTTACACCAAATACAGTTCAAACGCTTATTGTTCTATTTTTTTACCAATTTCAATTTCAAAATGTCTCAATGGTGCTATAATAAATAAACTTCAACACTCTTCCAATAACACTGCGTTACATTCTTTGAATCCTAGCCCATTTTCAGAGCAATGATGGTGCTTACCATTAAAAGATTACCTTTCTTCTGAAACAGTCAAACAAGAAATTAGAAAAGAACTTCCTGTTTCAACTACCTCAACCTGGTCAGAAACACAAATGAATTCTGTAAGTCCCAGAAGATGAAAAAAATTCTTATAAAATGCCAAAGCTTATAAACTTCACTGATTAAGTTCCTAAAATATTGGTTTAAAAAAAAAGGAGAATGTAGTGCAAGAATTTAAAGAAATCGTTTTGAAGCCATAATTAATCTTTGAATATCAACTGCTTTTAAAGGTGCTTTTCTTTTTTCTGGTCATTGCTGGTCAAGTTTACCAATATTTGGCAAGTCTTTAAAGACACATGGTCTGGTGCTAATGTACTTTCACTTTTAAAACTCTAGGTCAGAATTGTTGCCTTGCATTCAAAACATAGATGCACCATCTGTACTTGTCTCCTGTCAAAAGTGTTTCCTGGTGTATCACTGCAGGAGACACTTTCCCTGCATCCTGTGAAAGTCAACAACAACAAAAAACTAAATAAAGGGGCTGCTTTTGTCACAGTAACACAGAGAATGTGTTGAAATTAAACTTTGTAAGCTTGTATGTGGTTGTTGATCTTTTTTTCTGACAGACACCCATAATAAAAGATCATAATAAAACATTCCTGGTTTTTGTCAACTTTTCATACACATATGTTTGCACTCAGGAACTCCAGTGATTTTTCCTGGAAAAAGCATATTGAGTCTTAGCTCTCTCGCTTAATAATGCAATAATGCTCCTTCAGGAATATGAGATAATATAACTCATGATGGAAAGAGAAATAATGCTCAATGGGGAATCTTGCAAATTTTTAGATCATACTTAGTAGAACTCCTTGGGACATGTTCAAAACCGAGGGCTTCTATTTGACACAATTCCTGGAAATAGTAACATGGTAAATTAGCAAGTCCCTAAAGTAGAAGTAATAAAGGAGGAAATTTCTGGTAATTTAGAAGAAAGTAAGCTGGGTTTAGCAAAACAGACTTTAATATTGAGAATAATTGCAAGGTTAGACCTTTTCTACCTCTTCTAAACACCACCTCATTGCAGTCATGGGTCAGGGCAATGCAAGTTATTAATTTTCTCCACCAAGTTATTAATTTTTTAGCTACTGTAAATAATAGTAGTACCATCTTACATACCTTAATTTATAGTTTGAAATGTATTCACTCTATGATTAATAATAATATTTTCAAAAATAAAAATTCCATCAATCATATGTCACTACTCTTTGTCCACATATCATCCTCCAAGCTCAGCTCAGTTCAGTTCAGTTCAGTCACTCAATTATGTCCTACTCTTTGCTACCCCATGGACTGCAGCATGCCAGTCCATCACCAACTCCCAGAGCTTGCTCAAACTCATGTCCATAGAGTCAGTGATGCCATCCAACCATTTCATCCTCTGTCGTCCACTCCACCTCTCCCCCTCAATCTTTCCTAGCATCAGGGTCTTTTCCAATGAGCCAGTTTTCATCAGGTGGAGTTTAAGCTTCAGCGTCAGTCAGTCCTTCCAATGAATATTCAGGACTGATTTCCTTTAGGATTGATTGGTTTGATCTCCTTACAGTCCAAGGGATTCTCAAGAGTCTTCTCCAAGACCAGATCAAAAGCATCAGTTCTTTGGTGCTCAGCTTTCTTTATAGTCCAACTTTCACATCCATACATGACTGCTGGAAAAATCATAGCTTTAACTAGATGGACATTTGTCTGCCAAGTAATATCTCTGCTTTTTATGAAGGTTGGTCATAGCTTTTCTTTCAAGGAGCAAACATCTTTTAATTTCATGGTTGCAGTCAACATTTGCAGTGATTTTGGAGCCCCCCAAAATAAGGTCTGTCACTGTTTCCATTGTTTCTCCATCTATTTGCCATGAAGTGATGGGACCAGATGCCATAATCTTCGTTTTTTGAAGAGTTAGTTTCTCTTTGTTTTTTGAAGAGTTAGTTGATTAGCAAACTTAATTTTTTATGCAACTTTAATTCTTTCATGTCTTGCCATGTAACATGGCATATTTCCAGGATCCAGGGCTTATGATATGGATACACTTAGGAGCTATTCTGTCTACTTGAAAAGCAATACACACAAGTACGAAGAATGATGGTGGTCATAGCTGTAGTCAGGGCAGCAACAGCCAGGTTCCTAGAAGAACTCGGGCAGTAGAGACAGAAATGGCAGCCAGTGTCCAGTTTTTTGGTTTCACCAGGCTGCTTCTGGGGTGTGATTCTGAAGATGGCTCTGAATGTCAACATCCTCTTCATGTTTGTTCATTTTATGAACCTGGGTTCTATAGCTTTCTCTGAATTTTCCCAAACTTCAAATAAAAGCTATAAATTACATTTCTACTTAAATCAGTCAAAGTTGTTTTAGTTTTTGCAACTAAGAATCCTGACTGGACTAGCAATTGATAACAGAAGTGATGGCAGGGAGCGGGAAAACGGAAAGTTCGGGGATCAAATGTTTGTACTGGTTAGGGATCAATGTAAGAAAATCCAGGTTGTATCCTGGGATGAGAAGTCAGTGGCCCATGGGAATAGGATTTATCATCTCTGATTACCTGGAGTGATTTGCACTTTGAAGCCAAGGCTTAAGAAGATGAATGGCCTCTGCTATACAACAGTATATTTAAATTTCATGAGAAAGTGCAGGACTCATGGGGGTATGACTGTTTTTCTAGTGATGCACAGAAAAAGAATGGTAAATTCAAATCCCTAACTTCCTGACTCAAGGTGCAGAAAAAAGCTATAGACTTTCTCTGTACTACAATAAAAACAAACTAAAATGTATTTTAGAACCCATCCCTTTGTAGAAGTCTGAGATAACTGAAAGGCAAATATAAATCAAAATTCTGCAGATCACAAAACTTCACCATAAATCTAAATGGATTTTCTGATTAACTGTTTGATCGTTGTGTAACTGGAAAATAAGGGGACCCCAGGAATTTGCATGGGGTTAATGCTCTTCAAACATTCCTGTTTCACATTAAATTTCTCTAGCCTTCTAAAATAAGACCTTTTATTTCCTGTCTGGTAATAATTCTGCTTCTCTTGAAACACAAGATGCCTATGAGAAAAGACCAGTTCTCCCCAAACCTCACTTCCACCACTGCTTATTGTCTCCAGATTTATAACTAAAGTCAGATTCCAGAATGCTTCGGGGGGTAACAATCAAAAGGCCAACCTCAGGAGGAGGTTTACACATAAAAGAATGGAAGAATTTAGCTAATTAATGTTGTCTAAAATTTGGGCCATATGTGTGGAAGCGTGTGGTGAGGTTACTAGACAAAGGAGAATTGTGCGATTCAGGTCAGACAAAATTTATCAATATGTCAGGGTAACAGAGAGTTCTAGGAAGATTATGATTATGAATATGGCTGGTTGACTGAACCAGGCCTCAGTGACAGCGCAAAGTAAATGAATTTGAGATATCAAATTGACAAAAGGAGACTGCAACTCAAAACTAAGACAGAATTTTGGAATAGTTTATCATCTGTAATATACCATTCACCTTCAAATTTATGTTCTCAGGGTGGACCACCAAGGTCTTGAGAAATGAAAGGCAAGTGTGGGACAACACCCTTGAAAACCTTCTTGTAAGAGTGTCTTTAGTCTGGAAATGGAAGCAGAAAAAACCCAGCTGACATAAACTTCTTGGAGCTTAAGTTTCAATAGAGATGACAGAATTACATAAATTTCAATAGAGTTGACAGGATTACATTCCAAAGGCATCTCTAGATTACCAGAAACAAAGTGAGAATTGTAAGAGACAGCAGGGTGGCATGGTTTAAAAAAAAAAAAGTCTAATTCTGAAATGTCTTTGGTGTTGGCTAATTTATAATTATAGCCTATTTGATAGGCCCTATTAGATGGGCTGCCTGGGGCAGTTTTACTTAGTTTTTTATAAATAAAAAAATTCAAAAAATGGCCAAAAAATCAGTGCAGGTGAAAAAAGAGCTTAGCTGAGCAACCACCCAGGCCATAGTACTTTCACCCAATTCCCAGACTATGAGTTCATAGACCAGCACCTTCAGTGAAGAAATTCAGTGCTTTGAAGGCTGTCCTGTGCAGAAATGCCACAGCTCCTGGGCAATTACCATAGGCCAAGCACCATTCTAGTCACTTTAAACATTAATATCACTCACTTCAATATCCTGTGGGGCTTATTATCTTCATATTAACCAAAAAAGGGAAAATAAGGCATGAGCTTTTGGTAATTGGCCAAGTTCACCTTGTTAGTAAGAGGGAGGGCTAAGATTTTTAACTCAAACAATATAACTTAGAACTAAAACTCTAACCATGTAAATAAACATGTTTACTAAAATGTTTATTATAAAATGCTTATTAAACTGTTTCTACAAAAGAAATCTAAGCTACCATGTTATAGACACACTAGGGAAATAAAATGCAATTCTTGAAAGAAATTACTGAAGAGTAATTATAAATCATCACCAATTCCTAGTTATTCAGAATGTCACTCTCAGCTTGAGTTGGGATTTTGATTATGTACATCCAGGATGCTGCTAATTCATGCTTACTTCATATGAGCATGCATTTATTTAGTAAGCCACTTGGTCATCTACTGTGTACCACTCATTGAGAAAATATCTTACTGTAAGTGAATTTCCTATGTTACTTGACCATCCCTCCTCTATCTCTTCTTCCTCTATCCAATCACTAGAGTGGATTAGTCACTCTAGTATCTCTCCCTGACAGTCTCATCTAAAGATATGGAAACATCTTTAGTTATCACTTCCGTTGAAGATATTTCACAATCTATATCTGCAGTTCATGGAACTAAAGACCATATAATTTATGGTCTAATTAAGATCCCCACTAAGTTTTCAAATATTTTTCATGAGACAAGCAATATACTTGAAGATCTTGAAGGTCACTCCAAGTAGTATGTGGTAGGGCACTTCAATCATGTCCAACTCTTTGTGACCCTATGGACCATAGGTTGCCAGGCTCCTCTGTCCATGGGGATTCTCCAGGCAAGAATACTGAAATGGGTTGCCATGCCTCCTCCAAGGGAATTTCTCAACCCAGGGATCAAACCTTCATCTGTCTCCTGCCTTTGACAGGTGGGCTCATTACCACTAGCACCACCTGGGAAGCCCCCATTCCAAGCAGAGTGAATAGCAGTTGCAAAAGCCTTGAGAGAGGGATGTTCCTGGTGGGTTCAAAGAAGAGTAAAGGCAACATGTTTGAGGCAGAGTGAGCACATGGGAGACTAGTACAAGAAAAGATGACGGAAATAGTGAGGGAGTGACTTCCCTGGTGGTCTAGTGATTAAGAATCTGCCTTGCAATGCAGGAGGTGCAGATTCAATCCTTGGTCTACAATTTAAGATCTCACATTCCACAGGGCAACTGCGCCTGTAGGCCACAACTAGAGAGCCTGCATACCACTAGGAAAGATCCCGCATGCCACAACTAAGCCAAATAAACAAGACATAGTGACAGAAACAGATCGTATGGCATAATATAGGAAGGATGACAAAAGGTCTAGGTTTGCCTGGGAAAGCTCCAGTGTATGCGGATTCTTTTTATGTTTCATAGCATTGAGGATTTGGGAACTCTCATAAGTATTCTGATTTGATAACATTATGTGACCACCCTACTTTCATTTGGCTGCTGTGAGGATTTTTGCCTTTGCTCTCAGTGAGATGAGGAGCCATTGAGCAAGTGGATGACACAATTTGGCTTATAGGTTTAGAATGTTGCTGCATCTGCTCTCTTGAGATAACAGCATGTTGGAGCAGAATCTATGAGAATAATTAGGAGTCTAATGCAATAATCTGGGCCAAGGATCATGGTAACCTCCACCAGGATGGTAATAGTGGAAGTGATGAAAAGTAGTTGAGTTATGGATCTATTTTGAATACAGAGGCAACAGGCAGTGCTAAAAAATTGGAAGTGTGGTCTAAGAGAGTGAGAAATGCCAATCATGAATTCAGAAGTTTTGGCCTGAGAAACTTGGAGGTTTGCTAATAGCTACAATTGAATACCCGAACAACGAGATGGATGAGATTATCAAGGTGAAAGATTTGAGAAGATAAAAGAGTTTACAGGGCTTCCGTCCATATCTCAGTCAGTAAAGAATCTGCCTGCAAGGCAGGAGACCCAGGTCTGAGGCCTTCGTCAGGAAGATCCCCTGGAGAAGGAAATGGCAAACCACTCCAGTATTGCTGCCTGGAGAATCCCATGGACAGAGGAGTCTGGCAGGCTACAGTCCATGGGGTTGCAAGAGTTGGACACAACTTAGCAACTAAACCACCACAAAAGAATTAACAAGACAGGGCATGTTAAATTATAATGCCTGTCAATCACCTAAGTAAATTTGATGAGTTAGAAATTATATATAAATCTAAAGGTTAGAGGAAAGGTCCAAGTTAAAGAAATAAATTTAGGAATTTCAGCATATGCATGGTTTCTATATCTATGGAAGTGAGTGCAGTCATAAAGTAATTGAGTGTGGAAAGATAGGAGAACCTAAAACTGAGCCCTGGGATACAGGAATATCTACTGGCTGGAGACGGGAGGGTGAAGAAGCTAAGGAGATGGAGTGGGAATGAAGGGAAAGCAGGAAAGTGTAATGATCTAGGTGTCAAGTGAATAAAGATGTTTGTTGCTTTAATTTTAGAATTATAGCATTTCAAGAGGATAAGGAACCTTAAGGTTGATATATTCCAAGGCCACTAAGTATGGATTTTAAAAAGCAAGATCAGGTGAGGTTATATCAGTTTTCCTATGTCCTATAGATGTCAAATAATTATATTATCAAACCTTCTAATTCATGGTTATAGTATTACTTTATTATCTCTTTGTTGATGAAAAACTGAATACAATTCTCTTTACCTTCAAGCTAGCATTCAAGCAAAAATTATTTCACTTATAAAATTTCATCTTTGAGAATAAAATTTATTTTTGCAGTTATTAACAGCATTTCTGAAAATTGGAGAAAAGTAAGAAGAAAAATTAATTATCCTCATCTCACATCAGTGGATACTTCCATAAAATCTTCTCTGTATATGCTGACATAATTGAGACAAACTACATGTGCAGTTTTGTATATTGCTTATTTCATTTGACACAATACCATTTCATCCATGAAAAAAAAGTTTTATTTGGGTTAAAATTTGGAAAAATATAGAGAAAAATTAAAGTAATGGCTCCAAAGTTAGAAATAACATTTAAGCGATTGTACTTTTATCTAGTTTATATTAAATTTTTTTTTTGTCTGAGTTCTACCTTAGAGGAATGTACTTATTTTTAAAAGTGAGTCATAAACTGTGATAAACTTTATTATTTCAAACATAACTCTCCATTGAGTCATAACTCCCCAAGCTTGATACATCAGTGAAAATATTTTATATTATGGACATACATGAAAGTTCTTCCCAAATCTTTGTTTCCCAATTTATCACAACGGAGATTTTCAGAAATTTTTGAAGAACTACTTGTAGAGTCAATGTCATAAAGACTTTAAAAAAAAAAACAATCATCCATAGTGAATATTTTTTAAATAAATTCTTACCTGATTCTATTTTTCCTCCTCCTTTTCCTTCTCACCTCTTTAAATCTTGTTCAAAAAATATTTTCCTTTAACCTCCTGTGTGTTTTCACTAAAATACACTACATGATTTGGCATCTTTTAACCTGATATTTATTAACAAAAAAAAAAAAAGGCTACCCTATGTGCTCCATAAAATTTATAAATGGGGATTATTATATTTCACAGTTTTTAGTGACAATGGGAAATCAATAATATGCTTGTTTCAATTTTGAAAAGGAGATATTTCATAATTAAACAGGTGGGAGAAATAACAAAAAGATTTAAGCTTTGTTTTAGACTGGGTTCCCTGGCAACACTCTAAGATGACGACTTAGTTGCATATTTAATGGGAAATCATCTCAGAAGACAGAGAAAGTCACATTTGAGTAGAATGAGAAGCTGACCGGCATATAATTGGCACTGAGACAATCCTATAAGAAGCTCTGGTACCTCATTGTGGTTTTGATTTGCATTTCTTACACGCCAGTCAGGATGGCTGCTATCCAAAAGTCTACAAGCAACAAATGCTGGAGAGGGTGTGGAGAAAAGGGAACCCTCTTACACTGTTGGTGGGAATGCAAACTAGTACAGCCACTATGGAAAACAGTGTGGAGATTTCTTAAAAAACTGGAAATAGAACTGCCACATGACTCAGCAATCCCACTTCTGGGCATACACACTGAGGAAACCAGATCTGAAGGAGACACGTGCACCCCAATGTTCATCGCAGCACTGTTTATAATAGCCAGGACATGGAAGCAACCTAGATGCCCATCAGCAGATGAATGGATAAGGAAGCTGTGGTCCATATACACCATGGAATATTACTCAGCCGTTAAAAAGAATTCATTTGAATCAGTCCTAATGAGATGGATGAAACTGGAGCCCATTATACAGAGTGAAGTAAGCCAGAAAGATAAAGAACATTACAGCATACTAACACATATATATGGAATTTAGAAAGATGGTAACGACAACCCTATATGCAAAACGGAAAAAGAGACACAGAAATACAGAAAAGACTTTTGAACTCTGTGGGAGAAGGTGAGGGTGGGATGTTTCGAAAGAACAGCATGTATACTATCTATGGTGAAACAGATCCCCAGCCCAGGTGGGATGCCTGAGACAAGTGCTCGGGCCTGGTGCACTGGGAAGACCCAGAGGAATCGGGTGGAGAGGGAGGTGGGAGCGGGGATCGGGATGGGGAATACGTGTAAATCTATGGCTGATTCATATCAATGTATGACAAAACCGACTGAAATGTTGTGAAGTAATTAGCGTCCAACTAATAAAAAATAAATAAATAAATAAAAAAAGAAGCTCTGGGACCAAGATGACCTTTCAGAGTGGTTATAACTCCCAGTAAGAGAGATGTATCTGTGCATCCTTGACTCAGGGGGTGATTTACTCTGGCCAGAATCTGGAAGGTGTGGGGAGTGGGAGGACCTTCTATAAGGCAGTCTTATTGACAGAAAGAAACTTTCAATGAGGAGCATGCCTGTTAGTCCTCAGTAACAATATTTCCAGGAGCTGATGCTTTAACTTTAGAGAGAGACTATGCATGGAGCAGCACGTTACCTACTATGAGCTCCTACTCCATCCTCAGCACTTTACCAAACATTATAGGGAAGTACAACATATGATTCCTCCTTAGGAATGTGTTGTCTAGAAAAGATATGTTGAACCCATATGAAATGGTACAAAAGCCTTCAACATGGTTAACAATTGAGTGCTATATTATGCTGGGCCAACCATCTGAGATATAGCGAGTAGATGAGAAAAGGAATTGGCCAGTGATGATTATATTGTTATAACAATCTTGGTTAAGAAGATAAAACTTGAGTTGTGCAATAAACAAGGGGTAAGATTTTGGTTAACTGTGGAGGAAAGGAAAGCCACTTTAGACTAGGAAACAAGAAAAAAAGAGAGGAGAAATAAAAGTAGGAATAATTATTCCATGCCCACAGGATAGTGAAGAATCCAGGCTACCTAAATCTATTTATTTCCATCCACAACATTGTTGAGCAATTTATAAAGCTCAGAACCAAGTACTCAAGAAGGTTCAAGGAGAATGAGATTCCATGAAATTTAGGAAATAACCTGTCACAAGAGTCAAAGTAATAAGTTGTGTTAGAGAGATCTAAGGCACTTAAGGACACAAGAAAGGAACTATCATGTCTACTTGGAGGCCCTTGGGAAAAGCTATGTGAAATATTTGGCAACTTATATTAGCTCAGTTTCAGATGAAGCATGGGTTTCACGTGGTGGTGTAAGAAAAAGGCTGAAAGTAAAGTCTGGACCAGAGAGCTTAGCAAAGCAATAGGCTTTGTCTTTTTTTTATTTTTTCCCCTTAATCTGCATCTCAATGTAAACCCATATAAACATTTTAAATATTGGAAGGCTTTTGCTTGGGGAATGCACAAGGTCAAGGGCAATGAAGTGAAACAGAATCAGATTTACAGCCAAAGAGGAGATACCTATGAAACCTATCATGGAAGGAAGAAGGATGAATGGACATTTTGGGGAAGAAGAGGATGAGACTAGGGAATCTTGGCACGGGAAAGAGCACATTTATTTTCAAAGACTAGACTGAGGAAAGACTCACAGAGTGTAGACATACTTGCTGGGAAAATTGGGTTAAGAGGGAAAAATGGGGACAGCAAAAGAAGCACATCAGAAATCATGGAGAGATGTTTCTACTTAACAGACTAGCTCAGTGGAAAGTTACACAACTCCAGTCTTACTCACCACCCTCTACGTGGCAGTTCACCATGACAGTGATTCATTTGGAAGGGTGGTTGAACATGATAAAATGTGTGACTGATTGGAGTATACTAGGTCAGGGGCGGCTAAGCAGATTTGGAAAGTATCTTTATACAGATGGTCGATGAAATCATCTGGCTCCAGATGAAATCATTAGGGAGCAAAACTTCCAAAGCAAAGGGGAAAAGGACAGTACAGTGGGTCTGTGATGGGAGGGGTGATGGGGAGAAAGCATCACCAAGGGTCGGATTTGGCATCCTGTGGTTCTTAAGGGTTTAAGAAAAGGAGGGTTTAATTTTGAGGACTAAGGTTGTGATTAATTCAGTGATTAATTCATGGGTTATGAGGAGACAGAGGAAAGGAAACAGGAGGGGACTTGCCATTTGTGCTATTGATAAAAATGATTCGGGTCTGACTTTCACATCTTGTCTTGAACTTAAACCACCTGGAAACTTTCCTCAGTGGTATCAGCAAGAGCATGGAATTGGAGGAGTGGAGGCTGTGAGAACCCACAGAGCCCAGCATTATGCAGAGCAGCTTGTCAGATATCTCTGGGAGGGGCTTGGACTGCAGCTCCCCATCTGAATCTTCAGGGCTTACATTTGGACTACAGATGTCTTCAATTTCTGTTGCATTTTTTTCTCATTAAAGTGACTAACAATTGTGGTCATTCTGTATCTCCAGCTGCCTCTCATTATAAGATCTATCTCATAACAGTTTCAACTCTTGGGAAAATTGTTCACATTGCAGTTCTACCTTCCTCTATTTACCATCTGGAGCCACATTTATTTTACTTCACATATGTGCAGACCAATTTCTTATAGTATTGATGGCATTTAACCAGAATTGCTTATATACATGGGTATTTGTTACACACTCCTTAAATTGTGGTGAATCATTTCCTTGAAAAAATAAATGCACTCTTTGTGGTTTTGATTTTTTTAACTTGTAAGAGAGAAGGCATCTATATGAATTAAGTATCTTTTGAGGTGTTTGTTAATAGCATCAAAATAAAATCCAGCAGAGAATTAAAATCATGAATTATATAGGATTATGCTTAATTAGTACAGTTTCACCTTCAGGGTTCCTTATTATAATGGTCTCACTGGCGTCTTTGTTTAGATTGATTTTCAACCGGAACTTTTATCTTTCTTCATATTTCTTTCTATTGGTATTCTTGAATTTAGTCATGAAAGTGTAAAAGTGAGGAACTGCATTATTGACAAGCACCAAGGAAGGCTTCCAGCAAGCTTTTCCAGAGTTCATGGTTATACCTTTAACAACCAAGGTTCGGGACACTATAACCAAGAAACAATATTCCTAGTAATAGGAAAATAACTTTTCTTTCTCTCTTTTCCCCTTAAACAGCAGCATTTCCCAGTATCTGCTCTGGCTCACTGCTCTCCTCTGACATCCTTCTTGAGTGATCCCATTCCCACCCAAAGCCTTAACAACTCCTTGATGTGATGGCTCGTATAAATCTCTTGCTGTCTCACCCTCTCACTCTTGAATCAGACTTTGTTGATTCTATTTCTTACATATCTTCAAGTTCATCTCTTTCTCCATCCTCAGTAACACTGACTTATTCCCTGTTTCATTTTCCCCAATTTTGTTCTAACTAACCTCTCTGTTGTCAGTGTCACTCAGGTTAAAAATTTTCCCTGAGTAATGCTGCCAAGGTGATCTCTCCAACATACAAATCACAATTTGTATCTTTGTCGCTTAAAACTTCAGTATTTTGCCATAAAGTTTCTATTGATATTTTGGGTGGTTTAGATTTTGTTCAAAGGGATTGGTCTGCATGCAAGATATTCAACATCATTAGTCCATCCACAAAATGCCAAGAATATTTCCCAATTGTTACAACCATGAACACATATTTCCAAGGCCCCTCTGGAGAGTATGATTACACACCCAGCTGAGAACCAAAAATAGTTACCTAAGAAAAAAAGACTTCTTCAGAATAATTTTTAATTGCTTTAGCTTGACATACTTTCATGGTTCCTCTTTCTGCTTTATTTCCAAACAATCCCCTTGTCAGCCTACATGGGGTTCCCTGAATAAGCCACATCTCTTAACTGCGTGCCCTAGTTTATGTTCTTTACATCTGGTGTACTTCACTGCTCAAGATACTGTCTTTATCTTTCACAACTCATTGAGGGAAAATATTTTCCAGATGGTCTTCCTTGCTCCACCTCCTCTCCAAATCTCAGCCTACTTTTTAGATGGCTTAGTTCTGTGGTTCCACTATCCATACTTTAATTAGATCACCTATCACTATGTATTTATTCAATTCAGTTGATATATTGGTTTATTTTACCCACAAAATTATAAAATGGTAACACCAAAGCATAGAATGTCTTCCTGTAGCATCAATGGATACTACGTTCCAAACGAAAAATATGTACCAATGTTCTTACATTAACTACATAAGCAAAACATGCACTCACAGCAGATTCTTAGGCAGTAGTGTGAATTAATTGGGCTTCCCCTGTGGTTCAGTGGTAAGAATTTGCCTGCAATGAAAGAGACACACATGTTCAATCTCTGGGTCAGGAAGATCTCCTGGAGAAGGAAATGGCAACCCACTCCAGTATTCTTGCCTGGGAAATCTAAAGGACACAGGAGCCTGGCCAGCTACAGTCCAGGGGGTCACAAAGAGTGGAACACGGCTGAGTGAGCACACATGTAAATTAACTGGCCACCATTGTGAAACTGGTTGTGTTATGTGAATTTTAAGTTCCATTATATTTTATATTTGTGTCTGCAACTTTTACAAATCATATGTTAATCTACTCATCATCTATTAAAATTCATGGTCCTGGAAGATATCCCAGAATATCCTGTTCTTTCTCCTGCCACCAAATCACTTCTGGTGGCAATATCTACTCACGTTTACAGGAATTCTAAGTAAACCACTTTGATAAAATGACTTTAACTATGCTTTGCATGTCCAGTGAGAAAAACAGACAGAAGTGTATGTGAGTGTTTTCCTGCATCTTCTTTTACACCTAACACAATCAGATCTTTTAGTATTTGTTAAATTCTGATAAGACTTTAATATCTTACTGTTTTGATTACATTTTTTATTTCTAATGACATTACATATTCTCCACATGTTTATTGGCCTTTATATTATGGCTTTCTGAATTAGCTATATATTATTTTGTTTTTTGTACTGATTTCTAAGGGGTGTTTTTGCAAGTAAAATATATGAAGTCTTTTCTGTCATAGTTATTACAAAAAATTTCCCCATTTGAACAAGCTCTTAAGCACACTTATTGAGAGTTTTATAGTAAGATTTAAAATGTAGATTTTAAATTTTGGAATCTTATTGATCAATATTTTAAAATTTCGAAGATTATTAAACTACTGAAAATATCTTATGCAAATACTACATTTAGAGATTTTTTTTTTTTTTAACGGAAATATTCGGTCCATTTGGGATATGTCTTGGTTCAAAGATTAAGGGAGGAAACCATTCTTTAAAATGTTAAATGTCTATCAAGTAACTGTAACAGCTTTTATTGAATTAATAGTGAAGGACAGAGGAGCCTGGTGTGCTTCAGTCCATGGGGTCACATAGTTAGACACAACGTAGTGACTGAACAACAACAATTTAATTAGGTATTAAATTGTACTGTAGATTCATGTCTAAATACTTTTCTTTCATCATGGTCAGTAACTTTTTATTATTTTTCATATCTAATAGGAACAATAACTTATCTTACTCACCATTTCTGTTTGGGGGGATTCCTTATCACTTTCCTTGCATATTTTTTATTCCAATGAGCTTCAAAATGGTTTTGTCGTGTTTCATGCTTTTAGGATCTTACAGGGATTATGAGTAAGATTGTATTTAATTTATGCTTTGATTTAGGAAAAAGAACTGCGTTTTTCAAATACTGAGTTTCCCAGTGTGAGAAAAAGGAGCAATTATTCCCATTTTACGTTATTTTACATATCTTGATCAAGACATAGTTTTTTTTCCCCAATCAGGTGCTAAAAATGTCTTATTATGTTAGGTCTTCAGTGTTGTATGTTGTTATTGCTTTTATGGATAGAATCATTTCTTCTGATATGTTTTCTATTCAGTAATACAAATAGAAACAGTAATCATAATACCATAGTAATAATGAGATGTGCTTCACACTAGTACATAAATCAAGCATTTATATTCTTTAAATATACATTTCCAGTTGTACAGTATTTATTTTCTCATCATTTGTCCAATGAATGTATTTTGAACAAACACAAATACTGAGTAGTTGGATCCTGTAAACAGCCCCCTGCCCTTTAATTAATAGAGAAGACCGACACTAATCCATAATCACATAATTATAGAAAGCATCATGGTTTGTGCTATAAGGAAAAGAATACAAGGTGCCAAGAAAATTCTTCATGGGAGATGTCATCTAATCTGGGAGGTAATGAAGGCTTAGGAGTCTAGGAGGATTTCATGAGGATGCAACAGTGAACAGAGCCCTGAAAGATGATAACTGGTAAGTCAGGCGAAAGAAATGCAAATGGCCCTTAACAGGATGGGGAATGCGGTTGAGGAAGGGGACAGAAAGACATTGTGTGTCGAGCAGAGAATAACAAAATGAAGCTTGAGGAAAAGGTCAGAAGTCAGGTCATGCCAGAGCCCTCCAAGAGTTTTATTAATTTTGTCTTAATCCTACAAGATACCACTGAGGCTTTTAAAGGGTGTGTGTGTGTCTGCGTCTGTGTCTGTGTTGTGTTGGTTGGTGGGTGAGGGCAAGGTGATGTATTCAGGTTTATATTGCAGACTGATCACTCTGGCTCTCCTGGGAAGAATGGATCAGAGGAAGGCAAGAGCAGATGCCTGAAAACCTTTTAGGAGGCTATTGAAGGAACCCAGTGGAGAAGTAATGACAATGTGGATGAGGACAGTGACAGCGGAGATGGAGTGAAGGGTATGGCAATAAGGAACATTTAGGGAACAAAATTGAAACTACTTAACAATGAGGATTCTGGCATGATAAGGAAGAGAGGGGTGACAGGAATGACCACCAGGATTCTGGCCTGTCCAAGGCGATGAATAACAAGGCTTTTACCTGAGATAGCAAATACAGAACATAAATCAGCTTTGAGATATAACTATCATAATTTTTAAACATAATGAGCTACATAAACTCATCATAAGCTTCTCAGGTAGCACAGTGGTAGAATCCCTCTGTCAATGCAGGAGATGCAGGTTCAATCCCTGGGTCAGGAAGATCCCCTGGAGTAGGAAGTGGCAACCCGCTCCAGTATTCTTGCCTGGAAAATTCCATGGATTTTCTACTGTCCATAGAGTCGCAGACTTGGACTGAGCGACTGAGCTCTCATGCAGGCACTTGCTACAGGTACTTCTGAAATCCAAATGAAGATGGTGAGTTAAACATTTACACAGGCATTCCTTGAACTCTCAGGAAAGATTTGGGTTGTATATATACATTGAAGCTACTAGCATTAGATAGATATGATATGAGTAAGGGCCAGTGATGAGAGTATTGAGTGTAAGAGTAAAGAGAAAAGGGCAGATCCCTGGGGAATGTTGACACTGAAACGTGGAGTAAAATGATGCACTGATCAAAGAGACTGGGAAAAAAAGCTGCTCGTGGGTAAGCCAGCCAGTCTGATTTAAAATATAAATATATATATATGTATATGTATTTATACCAAAAGCCTACTGGCATGCCCCACACTCCACAGGTTTTGGCTGTCTTTGCAGAATTATTGCATTAGTTTGCCACCATTGGATCTCAACCCTCAAATCAGTTTTTAACAGATTATTCTTAGTCTCTCCTAAGACTAATAGATGGTATCACCAACCTGATGGACATGAGTTTGAGCAAGTTCCGGGAGTTGGTGATGGACAGAGAAGCCTGGCATGCTGCAGTCCATGGGGTCGCAGAGTCAGACAAGACTGACTGAACTGAACTGAACTGAACTTAGTCTCTCCTGAAATTTTCATAATTTCAAAGAAAGGAGTTATCTTGATATGTTCTTTTTTCATGGTGGGATAGAAACTCTAAGTGAGGTGCTTCCAATCATCGATTTTGTTTCTTCCCAGATCTTTTCTGCCCTTGCTTTCTGCCGTATGACAATATTCACCTGAAAAGAGATTTCTCTATGATTCATTTCAGTCTCTTTTAAATTTAGAATAAGTTACACTGAGTGAGTGAGTGAAAGTCACTCAGTTGTGTCTCTTTGCGACCCCATGGACACAGTCCATGGAATTCTCCAGGTCCGAATACTAGAGTGGGTAGTCTTTCCCCTCTCCAGGGCATCTTCCCAACCCAGGGATCATACCCAGGTCTCCAGCATTGCAGGTAGATTCTTTACCAGCTGAGCCACTGGGAAGCCCAAGAATACTGGAGTGGGTAGCATATCCCTTCTTCACCAGATCTTCCTGAACCAGGAATTGAGCTGGAATCTCCTGCATTGCAGGTGGATTCTTTACCAACTAAGCTACCAAGGAAGCCCAAGTTACATTGAACTGACTATAATTTGACAAATTTTGTGTTATATGACTTTGGGACTTTTTTGGCCTTGTTTGTGTTTTCTTTGCTATTTTTCTCCTTTTTCTTCTTTTCAGTTAATTGGGGAATTTCCATTTGTATTTTTTAATAAAATAATAATAAATTAATGTCGCATCCCCCCAGAGGCAGACTATTTCACTTTTGGTGATGTAGAGTTGGAGGTGTCTGTTGGACGTGAAAGAAAGCAGTACGCTTATCTAACGGAACCTATAGATGTGGAACTCAGGCAAGAAACTTGAGGGCTTCTGGAATGGTCTGGGACAGCTTTTATTTATAACATTCCTGAGCTCCAAATAAGAAGTGGTATTTCTATAGCTGGTAATTATTAGCGCTTTGACTTCACAGAACCATTACATGTTTCTGGCTTTTCTAGCTGAACTTGTACAAACTTGAATAGGTTGAACTTGGAGGAAATTTTAATACAAACAAAACTCACAAATATTTAGGTATATACATATTCAAATATTCATATTCAAGATGTGGAGCTCAAATAATAACCAATTTGGGGAGAAACAATACTGTGAAATAAATGTTGAAGATAAAATTCTGAAAACATTTAGGCTAAATTCATATGTGACACGCTGAGACATATATTATATTATCACAGTTTATTCAACTATGAAAAATCAGCTGCTTTTCTCTTGTTATCAATAGTAACTACCCTGAGATTTTTAAGGGCATAGATAGTGAAATTTGAGTCATGCTGCCTTTGTGAGTGATGTTGCAAACTGATTTTCATTATAAGCCAGTATCTACATGACAAAAGGCATTTGTTGTTTCATCTTTTAAACAAACAGCAAACAAAGAATACCACAGCATCTAGCTTTTCACTACTGAAAATGAAATGGATCTAGTACGTTCAAAGGAATTCCACAAAACGAAAACCATTGACATGACAAAAGCGTGCATTTAATTCAATGCTTTGCAGAGATACATGACTAAAGTTGTGTGCATGGCTTGTCCTTTGGGATGGTCCCAGTTGTTTATTTTTAAAGAAAAAATAAAAAATGGAGCCAACAGAGAATTAAAGGGAAAGAATCCTTGAGACATAAGGGGACCTACATGTTCTAGTCTAAGAAACATGCAAGTGTTACAGAACAGTATGATACAGCATGACAGGTGAACAGTGAACAGGCGCTGGAACAGTGCTCCTTCTTTCAGAAACGGGAAGTCTAACAGTTATGTTTTCACAAATGGTATCGATGAAGCCATCTTTATTTTTAAAGAACTTTATAGAAGGAATTTTAGCACCATCATTAAAGGATAATAATAATAATACATTTTAGCCCTGCCTATCTCCAGTCTTGGAATAATCACAGAAGCATAGCACCTTTTAGTACCTAAAATATAAACAAGAAGAGTAAGTCCATCCCAGCTTCTAGAGATGAGGTAGCTCATGCTAAAAAATGTTGGGTCATTTTTCCTAAGAGAGTTCAAAAACCAAATATTCTAATTCCAACTGTCACGTTTGATTAGACTCAGCTCCACAACTCTGAGTTTCTAAAACTTTTTTCTTCATTGTAGGCTTTAGGAAGATGAGATTATATATGTGGAAGACTCTCAACTAAGGGTCCTGAATACTTGTTTCTAAAGTTGTATGGGAATTATTTTGCATTCTGTGTCTTCTTAAACAAGAAAGTGCAAATATATTCAATGGTATACTCATTTAATTTCTATCTATATTGATAGATTGAGTCAATATAGGGAAAGGTAGCTTTAAATTTGAATTCGAATGAAGTCAAGATTTACCACATTTTACAAAAATTTAAGATCTTTTTTTTTTTGGTCAGAAATCCCATTGAATATATACTACTTTAACATTCCATTTAAGACAATGAGAAACTGATATTTTTTCATGGTTCTCTAAAGAGTCTGTATGTTAGTTATACAATATCAAGACAAGCATTCAGTTTCAATCACAAGGATACACATTTTGATTTCATTTTTAATTGATAATCTGTAAATGAGAGGTCACAAAAGGGCATTACTTTGTATTTTTCCAATTGCAGCCACGTGAAATAAAAGTGTTGTGATTTTATATACCCCACTCTTTAAGCTATCAGCCAGGAAGAAAGTTTTTCTCATAAATACTAAGCAACTTTGTCATTACACTGAAATGAAGAAAACGGAGATTTATTTATTCAATCAGTTTACTTTTTTTTTAAAAGGTGGTCTTTGTCATTGATCATTTTAAACCTAAACTGTTGTATTGAAAAATATTTTAAATCAATTAAAACTTGAGGACTGTAAGTAAAATAAATATTCTGAAGGATAAGGAGGCCAGGCACTTAAGACCATATATACAATGCTGATGCAGAATCAGCCATTACTTCAAGAGTCTCAGGATCAGCTTCAAACAGTCAAAGTCTTGTGAATGGTGGTGGTCACTGATGGTAGGGGTGGTGCTCATTGTCGATGTATCTCGGCTTGCTTTACACAAAACAAACTGGTCCAATTTCGATGCCAAATTCTTGGTCTGTACTGCCAACATCCACAGGGGCAAGATCTATGATGGGCAAGCGTGCCACATTCTGTGTTCTATATTCAAAGATGGTCTTGCCCACGTTTCCATTTCGTTTCTGGAATTAAATGGTGCAGTGGGTTAATAGCATACCCAAATTAGTACAAAAATGATAGACAGCAACTTCCAAACCAATTTTTATAATGTGAAAGCAATGATTTTTAGAGCACTACTTAAAAGAGAACTGCCAACATAAAATGAGATACTGTCATAACTGGCAGGCATTTCTTTCATTCTTTAAATTGGGAAGAAGCCCTTTATTCTTTTGTAGCTTCCCAAATGGTCACTAACAACATAAATTATGAAAGCGTTTTTGGTTTTCATGATTGAAACCAAAATTCATCATTAAATATTTTCTTTTTTATATATAGATATTCAAGAGGAAAGACAGATCAATCAGTGAAAAACCTAAGGTATCTCAGATGGATTATATATTTCAGAGTCCAGGAATTTTAAACATAGAATTGAGATTAAGTAACCTAAGTAATTTGCAGAAGAACTAAAGTGAGATTGCAAAAGAGCTGCAAGGATCCAGTCTTTTATGTTTTTTCTTAAAGCCTCTAGCGTTTTTCATATACCAACACACATTCAGGTTTATTCTGAGGAACAACTAATTGCTGTCATGTTTATACACAGGGTAAATTTGCCGCCACCTCTAGTACCATGACAGTATTTTTAACAAAGTAATTTTTTATTTTCTTCACCCAGATCAATATGGATCAAAAGTACTTACAGAGCAAGACTCAAAAATACTTACAGAGCAAGAATCATGAAGAACTATGTATCTGAATCTAACATTTCCCTCTGCTTTGATTTCTAAGTCATTTGACCCTTTGAGAACCACAGCTTTCTTCAAGTTCTTAGTTTGATCATCCATGTATCCTACACTGTTTTTACAGATGTAGGTGATGTTCTGGGAGGCTTCTTTCGATAAAAGGCGCAAGAAGGTCATCTGAGTAATGGCTGCATTAGGTGACTGGTGGTCTCCATAAACAAACTAGAAAAACAAAAAGAGTCTTTGTTATACATGTCTACCCCTCCTGAGTTCTTGTGATTGGACTAATAAAATTGACACAAGACAGATTAGCCGGAGAGAAAGAAACAACTTTAATTTGGGACACAGAGGTCAGAGGTCTCACAGAAATGGGACCTAAGTAGGGGCCAAAGAAACAATAAATTTAAGAGGAATTGACAGGACAAAGAAACCTAGGTTTGGATGCGTAATTGGTAAGGAATTTAAAGTTTGGGCTTGGGTAGTAAATTAATAAGGAAGTAAGGATGTTTGTTTATACAGGCTTCTTGGTTCTAAATTCCCTATCTGTGGAGATAAGGTTGTCTTTCTACCCTCAGTACAGGGAGATTTCACATGGGAGATTTATTTCCTACTTTCAGGGAGACAGAGAGCAGGATCAAAGCGTTCCTCTTGCAGCAACCATTACTTTAGTGACTTTAACTGAAAAAGATCAGTCAACTGAAGCAAGTTTTAGAGCAGCCTGCCCTGAGCCCCAATATACATAAAACTGATGGGTTTCAATAGCACTGTGTGTGTGAGTATGTGTGTTGATTTCAGACAAATTAATTTTGAAGGGCATTGCTTCTATTCTTTCACATAACAAGATATTCTACCTATATATATATCTATATATATATATATATAAATACCTTAAAATTTCTATGAATATTCATAAGTAAGAAACTTCATCCTTACTATCCCAAACAAATGGTGGTGAAACCAAATATAACTCACCAGAGAAAGTTTAAGTATTTTAAAATTTGCTTCTCTAGTTCTTTAAAAAAATATTGAATATTACTTTTTAGAAGTTATATACTGAAGCATAGGTTTGGATATTCAATCATGTATCAAAAATAACTGATTGCTCTTATTGTCAGTCATGATAAAAATTTGGACTTAACTATTAGTATAAAATCTTTTTTAACCCAACTGTTACATAATTATAGGAAATATGGATTACAAGTTTTCCATTAGCTAACAAAAACAAATAATCAAAAAATAATTTCCTATTAGATATTTCCTACTTAGCTTCTACTTTGAGCTCTACTTTCAAAGCTCCTGTTTGAACTTTTTACATAATATGTTAACTAAATTATATTCCAATTAGGTAGGTAAATTTAAAATTTTTTCCTGTTCTTTAAATAATGGTAGATCCTGCATATACCCATAATGTCCTCATACCATGTTCATTATGAACATGAGTTCTGAGGAAAGGTCTAGAGCAGAGGTGAGAAGAAAACTGCAAAGTTAAGCTACTACAAAAAGATGTGGAATAAAATACTCATATTGCAATAGGAAGTGGCAAGGCTAGTGAAGAATCTAAATACTGGACCATGAAAGAAACAGAGGGGATTAGACTCAAGAAAAAATATGAGGTAATATTATAATTATAAAAGTGCCTTAGGTTTAAATAACTACTAAGTTTACAAAGGGATTCAATTATCAAATTATCATAATAAGTATCTAATATTTATCCATAACTTACCAAATACTAGATACTATATACTTTATATACACATGCTTTATGTACACACAGAAGCCATGAGATAAATATTATCACGTTCACTTTAAAATGGCAGGACTGAAAACAAAAAAAGGTTAAGTGACTTTCCACCTATGAGTCACCTAGGTTTCCTGATGCTAAATATAATCCCTGTCTTCCAGCTACGGCAGAATCCCTTCAACTCTACTCCATTAGCAGTGTCACAGGCATTAGAGGAGCTAATATGAAAAATAATTACTTTTTTAAATTCCATCAATTGAAAAATTATCATTCAAAACTATATTAATTTAATTCAAAGCAATGTTTATGCAATGATGTAACTAATGCGAATCTATCACTTCCAATTATTAATAAACATAGTAAAATAAGCATGGTCACAAAAATATTTACAAAAGCCCTAAATAAATACTAAAATATAATAAATAAAGACAAGCGATGAATACAACTTTAAGTAAGCATATAAATTACCTGAGATCCTCGATTCATATCAAGACCATACCAAACAGGCTTATTATCAGGAGATTTGCTGGCCCACCAGGTTTTACGTGGTACACTGGATGGATTTGCTGAAATACACGTTTCTCCTGTTTCCATGTTGCAGTAAACTTTGATTGCATCTTCAGCAGATCCCTGGTTAGGGTCAATCCAGTACTCACCTGTTTTCCAAAATAAAAATATTTGCTAAATAAAAAGAATCTCAAACATGATTATGAGTCTCTAAAATAATTAGCAGAGGACCAACTCACTGATTAAGGACTAACATTCTTTTAAAGAGAATCCCAGTTAAGGAAATATCTGCAGCTAAGAAAAAAGTAACTGTTATGCATTCAGGTCCTTTCTCCTTTCTATTCTAAGGTGCCTGGCCAAATTAAGGTTCAAAACACAAATGTGAAGGAAATATCATCACACCCATTTTGTAGATTAGAAACTATACCAAAAAAATAATCCACAGTGAGTAAGTGGTTTTGCCAAAATGGATGGGTTCTCATTAAATTTACAAAGTCAATATTTTAAATCAAATAATAATTGAATATTAAAAAAATAATGTCTTTTCAAAACTATTAAGTGAGTCAAACTGCGATTAGAATGCTATGAATTATCTCACTGGCCCTGTTTATTTATTTAGGCCACATCATGTGGCATGTGGAATCTTTAAGTTCCCCCACCAGGAATTGAATACATGTACTCTGCAACAGAAGCATAGAGTCTTAACCATTGGATGGCCAGTCCCTCCATGGTCCTAAAATTGATCTCTGTTCAATATTATGTAGCATCCTATCGTAAATGGGAAAATAATTTGAAAAATAATAGATATATGTATATGTAAAACTGAATCACTTTGCTGTCACCAGAAACTAACACAACACTCTGAATCATCGATGCTCCAATATAAAATAGTTCAAGAAATTGATCTTATCATGTAGAAGAGATCCTTGAAGTAGGCTACACCAAGTTAGTGCTTGATGCTAGAGATATAATTTAATAAATATGCAAACAAATACATTTTTGTGCATATATCTTTATGTACATATCTGTGTGTATGTATATTCTGTATATATATGTAAAATATATATATACAGATTATATTACATGTATATTTATATAAGCATATGTAAATACATATAATTTATATAATAGCATATGTAATATATGCATAATAAATATAAATTTATGTATGTATGTATAAATACAGTGGTGGATGTAAAGTATAGACTTGGTAATCAAATGGCCTGTTCTGCAAAGATAAAAATTTTAGCTATCCCTGTCAGCATCATTTCAAAGTTATCTGAAACTCTTAAGCATTTCATAGCTCATTCCCATGGCCCTCTTATGGATCTTTCTTTTCCAGGTCTTATTAGATTAATCAAAACGATAAAATTTTGCAAACTTTAGGCATAGTGTTTCCAACTAGGGGAAAAAACAATTTAATTTCAAAATATTTTATAAAATAACCATAACACAATTCCACAGCAGAGATTATTGAAGTATGATCTGTAGAACATTAAACTACATGAAAAGAATTCCATATTCTAATAAATCTGAGAAATAATGCATACTCTATTCTGTTCTCTCTGTTGTTGGAGTAAAATTGCTTTACGTGTTGTGTTAGTTTCTGCTGTACAGCAAAGTGAGTCAGCTATACGCATGAATAAATCTCCTGTTTCTTGGACCTCCCTCCCACCTCCCCTCCATGTCACCCACCTAGGTCATCACAGAGCACCAAGCTGAGCTCCCGCTATAGTAAGTCCCCACTAGCTATCTATTTCACACACAGTAGTGTATTTGCTGTTTTTTCAGTCACTAAATTGTGTCTGACTCTTTTGTGACCCCATGGACTGTAGCCATGGACCGTAGCTGAGCACTGAAGAATTGATGCTTTTGAACTGTGGTGTTGGAGAAGACTCTTGAGAGTCGCTTGGACTGCAAGGAGATCCAGTCAGCCCATCCTAAAGGAGATTAGTCCTGAATAGTCATTGGAAGGACTGATGCTGAAGCTGAAACTCCAATACTTTGGCCACCTGATAAGAACTGAGTCATTTGAAAAGACTCTGATGCTGGGAAAGACTGAGGGCGGGAGGAGAATGGAACAACAGAGGATGAGATGGTTGGATGGCATCACCAACTCAATGGACATGTGAACTCCAGGAGTTGGTGATGGACAGGGAGGCCTGGCGTGTTGCTGTCCATGGGGTCGCAAAGAGTTGTACACAAATGAATGACTGAACTGATCTGAACTGGACTGCTGCCTGTCAGGCTCCTCTGTCCATGGAATTTCCCAGGCAAGAATACTGGAGTAGGTTGCTATTTCCTTCTCCAGGGGATCTTCCCAACCCAGGGATTGAACTTGTGTCTCCTGCAACAGGGCAGCCCAGTAGGGTATTTAGTCTCCCAATTCATCCCACCCTCCTCTTCCCCAACTGTGTCCACGCATCCTTTCTGTATGTCTGCATCTCTATTCCTGCCCTGGAACTAGGTTCATCTGTACTATTTTTCTAAATTCCATAGTATGAAGGTATCTTTAAAAACTAAAAACAGAACTTTATTCTACTCTTGAGGATCCAGCTATATGTTAGCATATTAAATCACTGAGAATTATTGAGGAAACTAAATATATTTAACCTTGCTCAAGCAAGTATTTTTGACATTTACGTGGCACCACAAAATTATCCATATTTTAAGATTTTTGGAAGGAAATGGAAATACCACCATGAAATTGGATCATTAATAGGACATGTCCTCTATTACAGTACATATCTCACCCCATATTTTTTCATATCAGTAACAGTTCCCATCAGCAAACCTCAAACTCTGTGATGGGCCACCGTTTTATCTCTCATGTCTATCACTAAATAGAGAGTAAAGAAAATATTTTGGAATGTTGGAGAATTACACATCAGAAACAATGAGCTTTGATCAAATGGCCAGCTGTCTACTCACCGCTCTGCTTTGCAGAATGGCAAAGCTTTAAGTCGTCACAGGTCCGGGCAGGGTGCTTTCTAGAGCCATCAGGGCTACGCATGGTTTCAATCTGACTACTGAGTGACTTCAGGGTCGCATGTACCCCGGGGTCGGTTTTGTTTTTGTCATCAGGAGCCGCCTGATCTTCAGTAAACTCCGGAAGTGGGTCTGGCATGCTCTCATCATAGTGCCCCATGATATCCCCAAGAGCAGCTGTAAGGTGGCCAGGGGGTCCCGGAGGGCCGGGGGGACCAGGCTCACCAGGAGGACCCTAATTTTAAAAAAATTGGAAATATATTTAATACAGTTTTTAGTTCTTGCTTTTCCATTGGACACAAAGGCACTGATGGGACTTGGGGCAAAGGGGTTACAGTGCAAAACCTCAATTTGACGTCACTGAGAGATCTATGGCTTGAGCCCTTTTTTAACTAAATGGTTCTGGTCTGCTAACTTATAACATTCCAAGGATGAGAAAGGATGCATAACTGTTTCTCAGACAAGATGTCTGCAAGTTGACATCTGAGGTTGGTATCTTTATTTAAAGATTAAAACACAAAATATGTGCTTTGATGTTTATGCATGAAGATGCAATACATTTTATGTTAGTTATATATAGATTTGTACACTCATTTTCAAACTATTTTGGCAAGGCACAACTAAAATGTTTTAAAAGGATGTATAAACAAAGGCTGAACAAGGAGATGCAGAGGAGTTTGTGGGTGCTACTTCCATAAGACTTCCCATCAGTACCAAGGGAATACATGAAGAAACACCCACAGGAGAATTTCCCCCATATCTAAATAAGGGGAAACCACAGGAAATCTTTTTATGTGCATGAATTAGTGGGTAGATCAAAATTATCTCTCCTAAACAAAACTGGAGGAAGTTATCCTTGCCTAAAGAGCTCTTTTAATAATTATTATTATTTTGCCAAATAAGAACTACTGGAGCAAAAGGGAGATGAACACACCAAATATGAGAGACTAGAAAAACAGATCCCCTCTATTAATTTCCTTCTGCATTTTCCTGAGGAAGAACTCAGCATCTTGAGAGAATTACCCACAACCTGAAAAGATGTGTGGGCCACATCTCTCTTGGGGAGCACAGACCTGGCAGGCAGAAGGCTGGAGTTCTGTTACTGGCTCTGCCACTAGTTAAATGAGTCTGGACAAGTTGTATCAAGTTCTAGCGCAAACATTTCCTCACCATCAAGCAACCATTAAATCCATTTTTTTTTCTTTAAGGTCATCTCATGATTCCATACATTCCTTTATGTTAAACTCAGGGGAAGAGATTTCTTTTCTGCTATCAAGGACCACTAAAATGCAAGATAAAGTTAATCAAGAGCCACATAAGTAAGAGGTATTCCAATTTTGCAGCCATTTTCTATGAACAATTAGAGAAGTAAACAGAAAAGATTCCTCTTGACCATAGGAAATGTAAGGCTCTTCTTTCTATGTAATAATAAATATTTGGTTGAATGGTATTATCATTAGGACAGAGACAGAATAAGAAAAGGAAAATAAAGCAAAAGAGGAAGAAACGCCAGGGAGGGATGCATAACCTCACATTACACATGCACACGCACACACACATGCACACACATGCACACGCACGCACACACATGCACACATGCACACACACATGCACGCGCGTGCACACACACACACACACACACACACACATGCATGCATGGCAGACAGAGCAGGCTGTTTCCCAAAGTTTGGTTTCTGAGAAGCCTAACTAAAGTCTAACTAAAGCAATTTAAAGCTTTACAAGTCAATACCCAAGTCAATACTACTGAAATATTCTATTGAAAGTTTTAATTTGAATCTTTTCTGAATTTCATTTTCAGTAAATAACACTTTAATTTCCTAGGCTTCACTTTCCAACATTGTCATGAACGAATACATTCATCGACTCTCCCATTGAGTCTATTGCCACTTTAAGCAAAGCCACATTTTCATAACTCTAACGATAACACAATCATAACTTACTATTTGCTCTCACTGATATCACTCCTTTCCTCTCACTGAAGACAAGGCCTAGGTAGCTTAGACTCTAATTTTATGTATTCTGAATAATCTATGTTAAAATGTTTGAATTAGCTATTATACAGACAAGCTGATGTGATTTTCAGGCTTGTTTTCAGAGTTCCTGAAGTCTTTTGTCCTTCATGCTGCACAGATCGTCCTTAGACAGAATCCAAGCTGTGGGAATCAATAGCATTACTCACATACAAATCTCTGTGATTTTACCTCAGGGCCTGCTTCTCCAACGCTGCCCCGCACACCAGGAGGCCCAATGGGCCCAAGCGGCCCAGGGCTTCCTTCTTTGCCTGAAGGACCAACTGGACCTGGGGGGCCCTGCAAGAAACAAAGACTGTATTTTAGATCCTAGGAGGAAAAGCTCTTCAAGGCCTTTCTTTGATCAAAGAACTATTTCTTTTTGGAGTTGTCACATTGATTTCTCATATTTGTATTCCTAATGACTAATAAATGGACTTCTAGCACTTTCTAATATTTACTGCTTCACCACACATGAGTTCTCCACCATCCATGCAGGGGAAAAGACCAGTGTCAGTTAAAACATTAATGGGCTAGTCATCTACTTTTAATGGACTAGTCATCTACTTTTTAGGGCTTCCCTTGTGGCTCAGCTGATAAAGAATCCGCCTGAAATGTGCGGGAGACCTGGGTTCGATCTCTGGGTTGGAAAGATCCCCTGGAAAAGGGAAAGACTACCCACCCCAGTATTCTGGCCTGGAGAATTCCATGGACTGTATAGTCCATGGGGTCGCAAAGAGTTGGACACGACTGAGCAACCTGCACTTTCCCTTTCTTTCATCTACTTTTATTGGCAGGAGCTGTTTCATCACATTTCACATATTGTAAACTTAATTAGAAATTCAATTAAAAAAAAATAGAAATTCAATTAAGTAGGAGTAAGAAAATCACAGAAGTCACAGGGTTTGACATAAATTAAATTTGTGTCCTTGTACTCCAGAATTTTATCACATCTCAGTAATTTTGATACTATTCTCAATTTTATGTGTGACTTGTTTATACTGTATTTAGATATAGCAGAAATTCTTTCTAATGATTTTCCTAAATAATTGTCTTGTGGCATTAATGACCTATCAGACAGCATTAATGCTAAATGTAGAACTTCTATAACCTTCAAATATTTGTTTCATTTTATGATTTTCTTCCTAATTAGCCTTATGCCAACTTCTTCTGAGGAACTATAGCAATTGCTTAAATGAAAACAGTATATCCAGCTTCAAAATCTGTCTCCACTTCATAGTAAATCCTATAGTATCATCTCAAAGAGTACAATTAAATGGAAATTTCAATAAACACAGAGTAAGAAAATGAACAAGCAGATGAAATATCTACCCTAGGGAAGAGATTTTGAATGGACCTATGAAGTAATATATTTCAGGCTATGTCTACTTAAATGTAAATGCTGAATGGTTTATCTCTTACGTTTGCTGCCAGCTTCAGAGAACCTAAGCCAACTCCAGCTTCAATACCATGAAAATGATACTCAAGCACTAACAACATGTCCTCAGGTGCATTAATATTTACACCTGCAACTTACTGCTAAATTTTGTTACTTACTCTTGGGCCAAATGGTCCAGGGATTCCAGCACTGCCTTGTTCACCATTTGGACCCTAAGCAGAAAAAAAAAAAGCCAAAATATTTATATCCTATATTTAACCACTCTAGCTTTCAAAAATGTCCTGTCATTGACTTTAGCAGCATATATTTCATTCATCAATCTCTATGTCTACATAAGTTGACCAATACTAAAGACAACTGTAGGAGTAATACTGCATATAACCTTTTGGTTTATTTCTTTCCCACAAAATTACAGAAAACATATGAAAAATTATATTGGGTACTTAGGTAATGACTCAATCATCAAGATATTCTTTAAAATGAAAATAAGATGCAAAAAGTCCATCCATTTTATAGACAAATAAATGTTCATGTCAAGATACCTTTGCATTTTCACATGGAGAGGAGGTAATACTTAAAAGAATAACTTACAGGAGGTCCAGGAAGACCTTGAAGACCAGTAAAGCCTCTGTGACCCTTCTGACCTCGATCCCCTCTGTCTCCATGATCACCTTTGTCACCACGAGGTCCTTGGGGTCCCTAGAAATAAGGTCAGAGCATGAGCATTGGCTATTGAAACTACAATTTACAATTTTACTTTGTGCAATTGTATTTGCTACAATTTTGAGCATTTTATTTTATATGAACTAATATATTTACTTATCTAAATGGTATTACTAGGAATTTTTATCTAATTTTATCTACAAATTTTATCTTTTTTTCTCAAGGAATGAAAGTGATCACTAAAAGCATAGGATATAATAATGTTTTCTAAAGATTCAATTTTTTAAATGTTTAACCTACATTTGGACTAAAATGAGCTATTTTAAGTTTAATCTAGCCTGAGATATTTTCCAAAGTTTGGAAAGTTTGGATTCTCCTTCACATATTTAGATTATATCATTATGTAATGATCTAGCTAAAAATAAAATATACTTGAATAGTACTTTTCAAGTTTACAAAGAGTTTTCAAACCCATTTGCCTACATAATTTTTAGAAAATCTCAGAGAATGGCACTGTTACCCTTGCTATTGTGGGAGAAAATTGTGACTAAAAGTTTTAATTGATTATTGAAATAATTTGTAGTAAAATTCAGATGAGTTATACTAACACTATAAAAACAAATATAAACTCCTGGGTGCTATCTTAAATTAATGTTTTATCTAAGGCTTGAAGAATTTGGTAATTTTCATTTATGAATCTTAAAAATTATGCTTTTTCTTTGGGAGTATATTTTATGTAAGAAGTCATATATTTAAAAAAATAAATAAACAAATCCAAGAACTTACAAGTAAGCCACGTTTCCCAGCTCGACCGGGTGGTCCTATAGGACCTCGAGAACCCTAGAAGAAATTTTCATAAAATTAATACAATGAAAAATATGGATATATTATAGAGATTTAGAATTCAAGAATATATGTCTGTAGTTGAATACTTCTATATGTGTAAGTGTATCTACGTGTATACTCTTATGGCTAATTAAATAAAACCAGGCTAATTTCCCTAGGTATAAGAATGTGCTCACTATAACCCCAATCACATCTCTATAATCAATTTTATTAATGAACTTCTCTGAATGAAGATCATCTTAGTTAATTATCATAAGACATTACTTGCTTAAATTTAACATGATCCATACTTACTACATTTCCTATAAATCACAACATTTTTAGATAATGAAAGCCAAAGCATCAAGATTTTTGAAGATCTATTAGAAATCAAATTTTTAAGACTAGAAAAAATAATTCCAAGCACACATGTCATTGCATGCATGCATATATGTATACTCATAATACAGTATGTTGATGTTTAAAACTGTCAGTGTGAAACTGACTCTCCTTACCGGATCTCCTCTTTGTCCTGCATCTCCTGGAGCACCAACAGGACCGGGAGTTCCAGGGGCACCCTGAGAGCCTGGCAGACCTGCAGGCCCAGGGTCTCCACGATCACCCTGACAAGGAAACCATGATATTACCTTTTTAATATTTATTATAAAACAGCAAAATTCTATATGCTTATGTTATTCATGAAAGGAAAAAAACACACCTTTTAAAACATTCTATTTATTAATTTATTTATATATTACTTAAATGTTCTACTTATATTTACATATTAATAAATCAAACTGAAAAGGGTAAGATATTTTCCTCCAATATCATCTGTCCCCTCACTCTCATCCTATTATTCCCATAGTCAAGATTGCTGGGTATGGAAGTTGTCACTTCCAGAATTCAGCATGTGACTTAGACCCACTGGGGTATCTGTACTGTTAGTATAGCATAAACAAAAATTTTCCAGCATGTGAAAACAGGGAAAATTCTAAGGAAACCACTTTCCAGGTTTACAACTTCATATGAGTTCTTTCAGAAAACTGATTTGAAGCATCTTTTCCTACTTCCTCTTTAATAATCACCCTTCTCCCATTTTATGAAATAAAAGCATATATCATACCACCTGCAACCTTAATATGGCACGATGCTCCAAGGAATAAACCCCCCTGGGCATCAAACTCAAGGACTTTTCCAGAATGCACAGTTCACTTGAGAATAAAACAAAGACATATTTGGAAAGAAAAGCTGCTTTTTATTTTGCCCAGTCTTACTTGGCCCCAAATCTTACTTGTCTCTTTAAGAAGTCAGAGGTGAGATTATAGTTATGTGGATACGTATTAATATAATTATTTGACTTGAAGAATGGAGCCAGATCTTTTTTTCTAACAGAAGTTAAGTCTTGTTTGACTGAATAGTTTGGCAACCAGGATAAACTTTGGCAATTAGGTTAGAGAATGGGCATGTAATAAAATACACTGAATACGCTGAATTGGCAACTCCAAGATTTAAAAAAATATATATATGATGAAAGCACATATACATTTAGAATTTATCAGAACTACTTCCTTTGTAACTGTTAGACAGTTAGAACAGGAAAAAGGAGTCCAAGATAGCAATTAGAGACAGTGGCGACTAGCAGAAACATCCAGAGGGCAAAAAAAAGAAAGACAAGGCCTATGAAAAAGGGAAAGCACTTCAGGCTGGAGTGAAGACCTCCAGCAAGAAAACATGCCCAAGCACACCCCCTTCCCTGATTGGCTGTGAACATATACCATATTTGCATTTCCTTCCCTGATTGGTCTTAGGTACAAGCCTTATTTTGCATGGGACAGAAGCAGTCAGGCTCCAGGGTCTCCTTAGGACAGGGAACAAAGGACAAAAAAGGAAACCCTAAAATGCAGCAGGACCACTCCCACCGGATTGCTCTGCTCTGAGAGTGTACTATTTGCCTGCTTGAGCTGTCTTAGTCTGTTGTTTCAATTCTTTGCTACAAGGAGACAAAAAGTGAGGGAAAAGAACTGACCCAACATAACTATCAAAACTTACGATTAAAATAAATGATGGTAACTTAAAATATGCACAGAGGTTCAGAGATTTTCAAAATTATATTGGGGGTACATCAGCAAAACCTCTGAAGACTACTACCCTGGACAATATATACCAACCCTGGGAAAAATTAGATCCCAAGAGAATTTGCATTCCCTTGGCTTTACAGAAGACGGAGGGGGACCCTTGCCCCAGGATTCCTCAAAACTCTTTCTTTCCCTTTCTTTGAGTGCCTATGAGATACTTTGAACATGATATTTAAAACATAAGTCCTCAATGGTATAAATATTCATCACATTTAAAGTATTTAAAAACCAAGGTTCAGAAAATTTGTTCAAGATTACATAGCTAATTACTTAAAGAATAAAGATGAGAAGAAAGAATAGTTTTTTACTCTTTAGTATTACAGAGATTTCAAATGCACATTATTTCAGATTTTTTGATCAGTGAAATTGCCCTTACACGTTCTCCAACAGCACCATCCCGTCCTGGAGTACCATCATTACCAGCTGGACCCTATAAAGAATCATATTTGAAAAATGAATTAACTGAATAATAAAAAAAAAATCACATTTCAATTGCCAGAAAAATTACAGCATATATTCCACCCCTATTCCACATTACAAATTAGCATTTATGGAAACTTCAGTAGAAGAAAGTTTCTGCCATCTTTCTATTATTCTGATTTGCTTGTAAAATTATTAACACATTCTTACACTTTTGGTGCCAATTTTAAGTAGTTTTACTTAAGACACTATTTTCCACTTACAGTACAGTGCTTATAAAGTGCAATGTTATTTCATTTCCCTGTGTACATATTCCTTAGTCAAGAATTAAGGATGCCCAGTTATTTAATGTAGCAGTTCAACTTTAAAACTGCCCTGGAATTGCTACAAATTTGGGCTCATCAATGTTTGTTGTGAAACATACTACATCTATACTCAGCTTAATCAACCTCTTCAACAGTGGACCCAGAGGAACTACAACCAGACAGAGGTGCTCCAACACCAGAGAAGCCCCAAGACACTTCTTTTACTGTTCCTCCTACACTTAGTCTAAATTCATCTTTTTTTATTTTTATTTAAAAAAATCAAATTATTCAAAATAAATAGACAACACTTATATTCCTTGCATTTTGTTTTCTTTATATTAGCAGTGAATGGTTTCCCTCACTTTTACTTCCCCAAATAACATCCTTAAGGTTTTAAAATAAAATATCTGTGTTTAGACATTAAATTACATTTTAAAATATACAGTCTTCCTTTCCTGTTTTATTTTGATTTCTTTTTCCACAGAACTATATTTTTACCATTTGAACAAAAATTGTTCTGAAAGGCGTTAATTGTTTCTTTCAAGAAAATGTGACACTAAACTTTTGGCAATTTACTCATTAAAGCACAGAACAGAGGAAATTTCAACCTGTAATTTTTCAAATCACCTTCCAAAAGCTAATTTCCTCTCAAAAGAGCCTAAGGGAACTTAATATCCACAATGTTATATATAGGGATATTTAAGTAAAATGATCTCTACTTACTTGGCCCTCTTTACAAGCTTTAACAATTATATTAATCCTATCACCATAAAACTTGGCAATTTTGACAAATATGCCATTCCAGAATGAAATAATAACAAGAGAAAAGATAAACAGTTGTAACCTTTCACCTTCAAATCAATTTGGCAACAACCTAAACCAACTAAAATACTTGGCTCCTGAGGAGATGAAGGCCAGTGCAAGACACCAATCTTATTACCTTTTTCTCATGTCATCATTTAGTCAACTCTCTAGGGAAGGAAAAACACATCAAAAAATAGCACTAGAAAACTTCCTTCAGGTCGAATGTACAATTTCTAGTTTCTAAATTAATTTCTAAATTTCAGAAATGTCCCCGTAACACCAGGCAAGGAGGGGAGGATGATCTTCACTGTGGTACTCACTTCCGGTCCTGGCTCCCCCACAGGGCCATTGGAACCTGGGGGCCCAACAGGTCCAGGTGGACCTTTATCTCCTGGGGCTCCAGTTGGTCCTACTTTTCCTGGTGTGCCCTGAAATAAAGCATAAATACATCAACCACTTCTGAAGAAGCTTGAGGGGACAGTTCACATAACGGCTACGTTTAAACGGCACCCAGTGTCTCCCTCTAGAGTAATAACTGTCAGTTATCACACAAGACCAATATCACTGCAGTACCTTCCCAGAGGTGCGCCCGCTTCTTACCACACCCATCCTGATATATCGATGGGACTATCCTTTGCACCAATTCAGGTGCATTTTGGGTTTTACTCCGAAGTACTATTTTCAGATCTGGATGCCCGTCTTGAATCTGTGTCACTAAGATATGCTCATCCTTACTCTTCCACTTAGTCTCCTCACTTTATTTCTGTATCCTGACAGTTTGAGCTCACTATTGGGAGACCAAATATTTCAGGTTCCTTGGCTCATTCCTGATAACAATAAAGCTGCTCTAGACTCCCAGTCTGCTGGTTTCATATCTCAACTCACATGTCCCCAGTTCCAAGACCCCAGTAGTAAATCTATCTCCACATTCCATATAAAAACATCATTTTTTTCCTCAAGTGTGTAAACTTTCAGTAGTAAAATTTAATCTCTTCAAAGCTAACAGTGAGTTAAACTTTTATCCATACTCCAGAGAATATGAAATTCTTAGCACCCTCCAGGGAATAGGAGATTGCTTTCAGAATCTGTCTTTATAGTTCACCCCACTTTCACCCCCAGTATTACTTTAGCTCAACTATTTCTTCCCTTTGATGGTTTATGAAAACTTAGTCTCTGAACTGTGAAATATGGATTTTTCCATTAGGCATGTTTATTTAAAAAGAGGCTACCTACTCACCAGGAGATTATCCCTCTTCTCTAGCTCCATGGGTATTTTTAATCTTTGAAGAAAGATTTAGAGTCACTAAAAATCCACATCCTTATTTGTCTAAGTCTCTAGTCCCAGGGTTAAATAAATATATTTTTCAAAGGTACTTAAGAATTTGACATTTAAAGTCAAAAGGTTTTTCAGATACTCTGTGCCTTTAAAAGATTTTAGATTTATTAAGGAAAAAAAGATAAATTCTCCCTTCACAAATGATATTGCACATAATCAGATGAAGTATTGACCAGTGCAGCTACTTACTGCTGGGCCTGGAAGGCCAGGCATCCCTCTCTCTCCACGCTGCCCCGGCATGCCGACAATTCCTCTTTGCCCAGTGGTTCCAGCTGGACCAGGGGGACCATCTGGACCCTAATTTTGAATACAAACTATAATAAGAAATCCTCCAGGGAAAACTATATGCAAGCACTTTATAATAGATGACAGCTTTATAGGTTATTAAGTATGAATATTATTATTACTCATAGTAATATATTAAGTATGTAATATTAAGTAAGTATTAAGATTCTGTTCTACTAAATCATACCATATATGAGCAGTCAAAATGAATAATCCACACTGAGCCTCTAACATTATTTAAAAGTGAGAACTGGTTGGAATTAAACCAATTAAACCATTATTAAAGCTGAGAATTAGTTTAAAAGAACTTGAAGATAATGTAAATATTGACAGAATAAAAGAGGTAAATATTCAGACAGTTTAATTTTAAAACAAAGAAAAGAAGTTAATGTTGAGGCATTTATATATTCAGTAAATTGTTTTAAAATTTTTTCTTAATTCAGTACAGATATTTAACAAAAAATTGTTTTTTTGTTTAGTTTTTGAATACCATATCCATTAATGTTATATAATGGATATGTTATATGTTATGGATATGTTATGGATATAATGGATATGTTATAATGTTATATAATGGACATATACTTTTTCCTAGAGTAGAGAATTGTAAGTTAAAAACCTATAGAGCACAATGTACTCAAAGGATTATAAAAGTGCTCAGGATAATGTATAAACAGTTTCTTTGTGGCAGTAGTTATTATGAGTTTCTAGTTAGAGGTAGTCTAGAACCAAGATGCCAAACTTACAGGCTGTCCATCTTCTCCTGGGTCCCCTTTATCTCCTGGGCCACCAGGAGGGCCAGCTGGTCCTCGATCTCCTACTCGTCCATGAGACCCGGGGTCCCCACGAAGACCTGGAGGTCCTTCCTTCCCAGGCTCCCCTAACGGCCCCGCGGGTCCTGGAGCTCCCTAGTATGACACGGGAAGAGGCCCAGAGGGCAAAGTGGAAGCCATGTTAGAATACCTAATACAGGGATCTCTGCTGCAGAAGCAGAACCCCATGCTTCACAGGTCCATTTTTCCTGTTAATCACTCAGTGGATTTAAACAAAAAGTAAAATACACAGCTGTAGGTTCATTTCATTATCTGCAGACACTTACCTCTGACTCATTATGAAAAGTGTACTGACAATATTATAAATGAACTAAACTTCAACTAAAAACTAAATGTGGTTTGAAATCATAAAAAAATAAAAAATGTGTTTGAAATTAACTTGAATTTTCAAGCTCCATAAGGCTCTTCACCAACAATGAATATGTATTTTCTTTTATCTGACTTGATCTTATAATGAAAAATAACTTCTATTATAATCTCAGAGATTCTTCCTAACTGAAAGGAATGATTATTACCACACAATACTGTGAGTGTTCAGTACCCAAATGAAGTAATAGTCAAATACTGGAGTTTAAAAGGATTTGCAAATTAGCTCCTCCAAGAAACATTCAATGATTAAAGATGATTTGCTTGACAACATACCTGTATGAATTATTGGGACAAGAACTATTAACACAGGATAGCAAATCATTAAGTGATTAAATAAAAGAACAAATAATAACTCAAATATATGTGTGTGTATCATTATAATATGTACATGTGTATGTTTGTGTGTGTTTTTATGTGTTGTGTGTAATTATTCCACTATCAGTGATTTCAATTATTGAATTGACTTACAGCAGGACCTGGAGGTCCAACTCTGCCGGCAGAACCAGGAAATCCTGTAGCACCCTAGAAATACAATATCATATAAGCAACTTTAAAATAAAAATTAGTTATATATACTTTCTAGGGTCTACTTATTTTACAGAGATACCTAGGACTTTATTTCCCTTTCCCTGTTGTGAGCAATAAATTTTTTTCCTGTATCCCGCTTTTGTGAATGGATCGGGATTAACTGGTAGGAAGGATGCTATTTTTCTCTTTCCACTTTCCTTTTATCTTGAACATATACAAGTATATTGAAGACGAGCACTAGGATCACATTAGAATTTCTTATAACAGAATTACATAAAGCGGGTTCATATTATTCATTCCCTCTTCCATAGGTAATCTATTATTTAAGTTATATATGAGGAAACTGGGTCTCCAAAGTCATAAAACTAATTTTAATGCAGATTGTCATCCAAGTTCAGCACTTTTTCGACTGCAATATATACAACTAAAAATTGGTTGTTATAGCTTCAAAGGAACTTTAAGATGGCTATAAAGTACTAGATATCTGTGACTAGCTATGCATAATTCCCAGAGCTTCAAACCAACTTACAGGTGGACCCTGAGTTCCTCGACCACCTTTCAGTCCAGGAACACCATTAGGACCCTAAACAGAAAGAAACAAACAAAAGGGTGCTGCAGTAAAGAAAGATGGTCTAAACACAAGGTCTAAACAGTGGGAACTGGACTCAAGTCGTATCTTGTTTTACTTTAAACTTACGTGAGGCCCTGGGGATCCTGCTAGCCCTTGTGGTCCAGGAGAGCCAGCATCTCCCTTCTGCCCAGGCTCTCCAGGTTCACCCTTCACTCCAGGCTGCCCATCAGGACCCTATACCAAAGAATAAAGAAGGAAATGGCTGCAACACTTACAGACAAATTTTTCATAATAATTATCATGTATTCTTATATTATAAAATGGTGATTTGTAATCAGTATAAAAGCTTAGAAGAAAAAAAAAACACCCAATGAGATCTTTGAAGACAGTCTGAAAAAGTAAGTTACGCCACCACATTGTTTGTTATAACAAGTATATAATTCAAAATAATGCAGATGCATCCATTTTGTGCCAGTCTATGAAAAAAAAAAAAGTATTGAAAATGAGACTATTGCCTAGAAAACTATGTTTTCCAAAATCTTGAATATACCTTCAAAACAAATGACAGTGATAATTAAATTCATTGCTGTAGCAAGAAGAATGATCATTTGTAAATTCAGGACATTTAAAAATCATACCTGGGGTCCAGCAAAACCAACAGCTCCAGTCGGGCCATTTTCACCACGTGAACCCTAGAAGACAAACATTACTGTAGGTTTCACACATTATTCTAAACAGGAACAGTATTTTTAAACACAATTTTATAAATCTGTAGTGTCTTGAAATGTACATATAGAGAAATTAGACATGTTGCTTGAGGAAGACCCCTAAAGGTGATATAGAGATGAGGGTCATAAAAAAAAAAAAATTTCCAAGTCTCAAAGAAGCTTCTGATTATTTAGTAAATGAACTGCTTACATAGACTTAATAGACCACATAGAAATAATACACTGATTTTTTTTTTAAGTGTAATAAGAAAAGTAAAAGGTGAAAACCAGGAAGTTAAAAGTAACCTAACCCAACAGGCATGGTTTCAAATAAATATCAAGACAAAATGATGGCTTCTTTTATTGCTCAATCTCATACTACATCAAAATACCGTCACTTACGGGATTGCCACGGGAGCCAGGTGGGCCAACTAAACCTCGAGGGCCGGGTTCTCCCTGAAAAGCAGATTTTGGATGGTTATTGTCCAAAGCAACGGGAAAACACAGTACAACTGTAGGACATGGTGCTCGATGTGTTGGGTGGATGGATGGAGAACTCTGACATGATCTAGCCCAGCTACCATATTTTATGAAAGAGAAAACGTTATGAAAAAGAGCCAGCACTCAGATCTCAGAATTTTGAGTCCACAAGATAACAACTTTTGACATTACCTTTTCTCCAGTAGGGCCTGAAGGACCTGGAGGGCCCAAGGGACCCGGAAGACCCTGTCAATGAACATAGCATAGGCATATTGAGGAAGAAAATGGGCAGAAATCTCCACATTTAAACAAACAAAGAAGGTACTATTTTGTTACAGATGACTGCTTTTGTAAAACATTACCTGTAATAAATGATACAATCTGTATAGTCTCAATATTTTTACATATAGGCTAAAACAATTCCCAGGGGATTCTCTCCACAAAATGTTTCAATCTGTTTCATCCAACTCAACTCATCTATATACATAACACTGTCTTCAAATATTAGTCTGAAACCAGTGCTATCCTTCAACAATGTTTCTGTGTTTCTTAGCTTGTTTAATTTTACTAATATCTATTTGAAATTTGACAATAGATTGAAAAGGCTTTTCTTATTTTCTATAGAATACTTTATTCTTAAACTATACAAGTGAAATATCATTCCTTTATTTCTTATAAAAGTGAAATTGTGCTAAAGCCCTGTTTTCCACATTCCTCTGTGATGAAAATGAATGGAACCACCCCACTGCCCTGAAGGTGATGATGTTCTTTGGCTCAGAGTATAGCAGAGCGACACGTGGGGTTTTCTTGACACACAAGCACAGTTTTTAAACTGCTGCACTGCATTGGAGCCCTTCCTAAAACAGGTTTTCTCTCTGATATTTGTGTATTGCTTTTTCACAAGAAACTCAGATATTCCTTTGCCATTTAATTTGTGTATGCATTACAGAAGAAACTTAGGGAATAAAATGACTTTTTAATTTTATATTGTATTTTAAGACAAGAACATGAGAAAACTGTGATCTTAAATTCTCTAGATCTGTAATGAAACAATATTCTGTCTTTCACCTAATACACTTCCTTAAAAGATTTGATTGAATATAAAAGTGACTACACTAAAATTTTTTCCCCTTTATATGAGATAAATTCTCTGCTTCTTGCCTGAAACAACGCATTTCCCTCACTAAAAATTAAGCAGTCATTGCTTAAGTCTTGATCCTATTGCACTGCAGTTTCAAAGTATTCAATAGTTCAAAGGAGCAATAGATGGATATTTCTCCTTAAAATAAACTGACAGCACATCATTCCTTCAAACAGCTCTTCATTATTTACTGTGCACTCCAGACCAACTGTGATGTGAAGCACAAACAATAAACCAGATTCACTTAGACCACTTTTAAAATATTGAATCGAATGTTAGATTTAATTAAAAGGCAAAGATACTTTGATTTCATAGTTTGCTAAATTGTTTCATCTTTAACTAGCTTTCCAGAAAAAGAAAAAAGGAATTATTATAATAAGGCTAAAACTTTCCTATAATATACTTTTTTTATCAAAAGTTAATATAATCAGTGTATTAATAGTGACTCAATGGGCAGAATCAAAATATTAACAGCGGCTCAGTGTCATTTCTTTCTTTAATAGCACAACTGCTGTTGTCAGGGTAGAGCATGACAACTAAGAGCAAACTAAGTCATACTGAATCAGAAACTATTTAGCAAATATCAGGCACTATTTCCAGAAAACGCTGACTATCTGAGTGACTAACTATCTGCTCTTACCTGAGAGAATCATTCATGTCTGAAAATATATTTTCATTCTGATTGTTTGATTATCCTTAGAATTGCAAATACATTCTAGTTTTGAGGACATAAAGCTTGTTAAGCCTCAATTTCTGGAAGGGCATTAAACAATCCTTCTTTACATTTCGCTTGTTCAGTCTCATTAATGATGATTCATCGTTCAGTAATTTTCTCACACCTGACATCTAGCATTTTGAGAAACATTCACCACACCTTTGGTTACTCGGTAAAACTCTACTTGCCTACACTGGAAGGAAGTCTAAGATGACTCATTAGATTAGCATTTTAATAAACAGAAACATTGCATATGGAATAAATATGATAGAGAAGGAAAAAGAGGGCCCCACTGCTTAAAGCATCAATTTCATATGCACAGTAAAAATGTGTCTTATTTCATTCTCTCAATAATGACTTTATTTTTTTTGGCTTGTTCTAATTCAAGGTAAGCAAGTGAATATCCACAGGCAATCAATGTCAAATCTCAGATCTCATCATTCTCCCAAATCCTGACCACCACGGAAACATGAGGCTTATTCTAGAAAGTTCTGGCAACCTCATACAGTCATGATGATGTTGATTCCTAGCCCTGCCACTGAAAAGAATGGTTTCACTTACTCTTGCTCCATCATTTCCAGCTGTACCTTCAGCACCTTTTTCTCCTATGCCACCCTGCGAAAACACACAAAATGCCATTTATTCACTTAAGTGTCTTCTTCCTACACTGGCATGGAAGCTTCATGAGGGCAAGAGCTCATCTCTAATGTCCATAGCTGTATCCCCTTGGGCCTAGAACAACGGGGGGAGCAATGCAGTTGGGACTGCATTTCCTAAGTGCACGTATACTGAAAGAATGAATGACTTGCAACTTAGGATGGCAGAAGTAAAAGTCTGCCCAGAAAATCATTATCAGCAGAAAATCTAAATGAATGAATAAAATAAATAAATAAACTTACTCTGTCACCCTTGGGGCCAGGAGTTCCTGCAATTCCCCTTTCTCCTGGCATACCTTGAAGACCTGGTGGGCCTGTATCTCCAGGGGTTCCAGGTGGTCCTGGACTGCCCTAAAATGAACCAACAATAAGTAAGCTCATCTATATATTAAGGTTTAGCCACATGGAATCCCTGTTTTGGTAGACCAAAAATAGTAGAATCTTGGCAATTACATATGGTTCAACCTAATACTTATATTTTTCATTTGGGGAAACTGTCTCTGAGGTCATTATTTTTTCTTTAAATAATACCTTTCTGTTTTGACTGTTGCTTTGCTTTCAGATTTCCTCTCTGGGAAAATTGGGTACTGATTCAAACAAAAATGATAGAGTTGCCTCTTTATTTTCTTTTATTGGCAACATCATAAGGATTCTAATAAGAAAAAGAAGACATTACATTTAGAGAGTACATCCATTCTCTCTCTAAAGAACCCATGAAATGAAGCTGGTTTTCAGACTTATTCAGTAATGAAACTGAAGTAGATCTTATACAATCTCTGGCCCTTGAAGGTGATAAGGTATCTAACATCTGATCACAAAAATTTCTGCTCTAGTAGTTTGCACTGAAAATGGCCACATTATCTTCTATCAACTTTAGAATGGGACCCAAAAGGAAATGGTGCTGATTTTTGCGTTATAATGCACTGTACTTTCAGATTTCAAAAATGACATACTTTTATACATTTGGTGAGCAGAACTGCAGAAACTGTGACAAGGGAAATGGAGCATATGATTAGGAACATCTCCTAATAAATTATGCAATTTTCCATTTCTTGCCTCTGCTTATAAGTAAAAGTACTTAGGAAAATATATAAATAAACTTTAGAAATTGTTTTGTATACGAGGAAATATCACTACCTTGTGTACTGGATCATAAATCCCATCAAGGAAGAGACCCCTTTATACCCAACTCTTTAACGTCAAAGAAAATCAAGTAGGTGCTCTTTAAATATTTGTTAAAGAAATTACTTTGGAAAAACAAGAGAAATAAATTCTAGTACCACCATGTGTTTATTGACCGGTAAGTTAGAAATCAGCACAGTATTGTAAAGCAAATATTTTGCAATAAAACATTTTAACAATTAAAAAAATAAATTAATAAAAATTACTGAGCTCACAGCCACACTTACTTTTGGACCATCAGGACCGTGTCCTCCAGCCATTCCTTTCTCACCAGGAAGTCCAGTTATCCCTGGTTCTCCTCTCTCCCCTGGGTTTCCTCGTTCTCCCTACACAACACAGAAATGACAAACAGTCTCAGTGCTTGATCTGAAAATGGATTTAAATATGTTTCCAGACATCTGAAAAGTGACTTCTGGGAAAAAAATTTAGAGATGAGCAACCATTAAGACTCAATTTTTTAATTTAGTGAGAAGAAATGAACTTGAAGCATATGCTGGCTTCACAGCACAGACTATTTCTCATCAGACTGATTTTCATCAAGTAAAAGAATTGCAATGACTAAAATACAGCCAAGTTTAAGATGAAAGATGGTTTTATAAACTGAAGCCAATGGAAACACAGTTAATCAAAAAAAGAAGAAGAAGAAGAAAATACTTACTCTAGGTCCTAATGGGCCAACTGCCCCAGGATCTCCAGGAACCCCCTATAAAATACATTTTTTAAAATGAAAAACTTTCAACTAAATTTTAGATATTTATTAGCAAGTTTTCCAGATCATATACCTAATTTCTTCTCTAATACATTATTGGACATCTGACTAAGTCCATAATATTGAGTAAAGAAAAATATGTACACTTTTATAAACGAGGGGATATCATATACATTATATGGAAATACCTGGATGACTGTTTTTTGGCAACGAGCAAAGGGCAAAATATTATCTCACAAAGATAGTACATTACTTAGTGACAAAGCAAAAGAACTTTAATTTCCTAACGGAATATGAAAAACTTTTAGCAGAGGAAAGTGAAATTAAAACTAATGAAGTACTGATCTTTAGAATAAGAACAACTTAATTCAATTGACTAAATATTTCTTGAACACAGAATATAGACAACACACTCTACTAGAAATTGTAAGTTCAAACTAATGCAGTCATGACTATGTTAAAAGTCTTAACTAAAAGCTCTTAACTAAAGGAAAATTTGTCACTTAAAATTACAAGTACAATTTTGTATTATAATAACGATACAAATGTTATTTGTATTTAATACAAATAATAACTTTATCAAGTAGGCCTCCAGTTTTATCCCTTTAAATGTACTGTCTTCATTGTGGCATGATCTTCCTAAAGCCCAAATTTCATAGTATTTCTCTCTAATTAAAAGCCCTTCCTTAGCTTCCCATTACTCTAGGAATAAGAACAAATTAGACTCAAAACATTCCCTGTCATCCTCTAACCTCATCTTCATCCTCCTCAAGGTGTTACCATATTTCTGACTTACCAAACATTTTCAGCACCTAAATTTGATCAGCAAACCTTTGCACTCGCTGTTTCCATTTCCTAGAATATTTTCCTACCTTCCCTCCTCCCGACTTACCATCATTTATTCTTCAGATTACATAAAAGATACTACTTTGTTGGGAAAATTTTTTCTAAACCTCCAATGTCTGAATTAGGTGCATCCTCTAGATTTACACATACATAGTACCTCTCTTAGCACTGTACTTAAAACATGCTACTGTCATAACTGTCTTTCTATACTCTCTGTCGCTATTACAACAAAAATTAAGTCAAGGTCCAATTCATCTTATTCAATTGGTTAAGGCCGAAGTTTAGTAGAGCTTAGGACAGAGTGCTCAGCAAATATTTGTTTAAAAGTTAAATGAATGAATAAATCACTCCAAGAAAAATAAATTATATAAACCTATATGTTGGTAAAATCATATAAATAAAATGGTAATTTTCTGTTCTTAACTGCTTATGAAGTCTCCAGTAAAACACTACAGTTCCAATAAGACATATTTAGTGATTAATAACACAATCCTATAAGCACTTGACATCATATTGGCTGTGTGATTTTGGAAAAATTACTTAATATCTATGTGCCTCATTTTCCTCATCTGTAAAATGAGCTACCCAACGTCCAAGGTCAGGGGCAGTGGCGGAGAGGACCTACCCCACGTCCAAGGTCAGGGGCAGTGGCGGAGAGGACCTACCCCACGTCCAAGGTCAGGGGCGGTGGCCGAGACGACCTACCCCATGTCCAAGGTCAGGGGCGGCAGCCAAGAGGAGCTAACCCACATCCAAAGTAAGGAGCAGCGCCTATGCTGCAGCAGCCATGAAGAGATACCCCACGTCCAAGGTAAGAGAAACACAAGTAACAGGGTAGGTGTTAAGAGAGGGCATCAGAGGGCAGACAGACTAAAACCACAATCACAGACAACTAGCCAATCTGATCACACAGACCATAGCTTGTCTAACTCAATGAGACTAAGCCATGCCATCTGGGGCCACCCAAGACGGTCAGGTCATGGTGCAGAGTGACAGAATGTGGTCCACTGGAGAAGGGAATGGCAAACCACTTCAGTATTCTCGCCTTGAGATCCCCATGAACAGTATGAAATGGCAAAAAGATAGGGCACTGAAAGATGAACTCCCCAGGTTGGTAGGTGCCCAACATGCTACTGGGGATCAGTGGAGAAATAACTCCAGAAAGAATGAAGGGATGGAACCAAAGCAAAAACACATCCAGTTGTGGATGTGACTGGTGATAGAAGTGACGTCCAATGCTGTAAAGAGCAATATTGCATAGGAACCTGGAATGTTAGGTCCATGAATGAAGGCAAATTGGAAGTGGTCAAATAAGAGATGACAAGAGAGAACGTCGACATTCTAGGAATCAGTGAACTAAGATGGACTGGAATGGGTGAATTTAACTCAGAGGACCAATATATCCACTACTGTGGGCAGGAATCCCTTAGAAGAAATGGAGTAGCCATCATAGTCAACAAAAGAGTCTGAAATGCAGTACTTGGATGCAATCTCAAAAATGACAGAATGATCTCTGTTCATTTCCAAGGCAAATCATTCAATATCACGGTAATCTAAGTCTATGCTCCAATCAATAATGCTGAAGAAGCTGAAGTTGAACGGTTCTATGAAGACCTACAAGACACCCAAAATAGATGTCCTTTTCATTATAGGGGACTGGAATGCAAAAGTAGGAAGTCAAGAAACACCTGGAGTAACAGGCAAATTTGGCCTTGGAGTACAGAATGAAGTGGGGCGAAGGCTAATAGAATTTTGCCAAGAGAACTCACTGGTCATAGCAAACACCGCCTTCCAACAACACAAGAGAAGACTCTACACAAGGACACCACCACATGGTCAACACCGAAATCAGATTGCTTATATTCTCTGCAGCCAAAGATGGAGAAGCACTATAGAGTCAGCAAAAGCAAGACCAGGAGCTGACTGTGGCTCAGATCATAACTCCTTATTGCCAAATTCAGACTTAAATTGAAAAAGTAGGGAAGACCACTAGACCATTCAGGTATGACCTAAATCAAATGTCTTATGATTATACAATGGAAGTGAGAAATAGATTTAAGAGACTAGATCTGATAGATAGAGTGCCTGATGAACTATGGAAAGAGGTTCATGACATTGTACAGGAGAGAGGGATCAAGACCATCCCCAAGAAAAAGAAATGCAAAAAAGAAAAATGGCTCTCTGAGGAAGCCTTACAAATAGCTGTGAAAAGAAGAGAAGTGAAAAGCAAAGGAGAAAAGGAAAGATATACCCATCTGAATTCAGAGTTCCAAAGAATAACAAGGAGAGATTAAAAAAAGCCTTCCTCAGCGATCAATGCAAAGAAATAGAGGAAAACAATAGAATGGGAATAACTAGAGATCTCTTCAAGAAAATTAGAGATATCAAGGGAACATTGCATGCAAAGATGGGCTCAATAAAGGACAGAATGGTATGGACTTAACAGAAGCAGAAGATATTAAGAGGAGGTGGCAAGAATACACAGAACTATACAAAAAAGATCTTCATGACCCAGATAATCACAAAGGTGTGATTACTCACCTAGTGCCAGACATCCTGGAATGTGAAGTCAAGTGGGACTTAGGAAGCATCACTACGAACAAAGCTAATGGAGGTGATGGAATTCCAGTTGAGCTATTTCAAATCCTAAAAGATGATGCTGTGGAAGTGCTGCACTCAATATGTCAGCAAATTTGGAAAACTCAGCAGGGGCCAGAGGACTAGAAAAGGTCAGTTTTCATTCCAGTCCCAAAGAAAGACAACCCCAAAGAATGCTCAAACTGCTGCACAATTGCACTCATCTCACACACTAGTAAAGTAATGCTCAAAATTCTCCAAGGCAGGCTTCAGCAATACGTGATCCGTGAACTTCCAGATGTTCAAGCTGGTTTTAGAAAAGGCAGAAGAACCAGAGATCAAATTGCCAAATCTGCTGGATCATCAAAAAAGCAAGAGTTCCAGAAAAACATCTACTTCTGCTTTATTGACTATGCCAAAGCCTTTGACCGTGCGGATCACAATAAACTTTGGAAAATTCTGAAAGCGATGGGAATACCAGACCACCTGACCTGCCTCTTGAGAAGCAAGGTCTGTATGCAGGTCAGGAAGCAACAGTTAGAACTGGACATGGAAAAACAGACTGGCTCCAAATAGGAAAAGGAGTATGTCGAGGCTGTATGTTGTCACCTTGCTTACTTAACTTATATACAGAGTACATCATGAGAAATGCTGGGCTGGAAGAAACACAAGCTGGAATCAAGACTGCCGGGAGAAATATCAATAACCTCAGATATGCAGATGACACCACCCTTATGGCAGAAAGTGAAGAAGAACTAAAGAGCCTCTTGATGAAAGTGAAAGAGGAGAGTGAAAAAGTTGGATAAAGCTCAACTTTCAGAAAACTAAGATCATAGCATCCAACCCCATTACTTCATGGCAAATAGATGGGGAAACAGTGGAAACAGTGGCTGACTTTATTTTGGGGGGCTCCAAAATCACTACAGATGGTGATTGCAGCCATGAAATTAAAAGACGCTTACTCCTTCGAAGGAAAGTTATGACCAACCTAGATAGCATATTAAAAAGCAGAGACGTTAACTTTGCCAACAAAGGTCTGTCTAGTCAAGGCTATGGTTTTTCCAGTAGCCAGGTATGGATGTGAGAGTTAGACTACGAAGAAAGCTGAGAGCCAAAGAATGGATGCTTTTGAACTGTGGTGTTTGAGAAGACTCTTGAGAGTCCCTTGGACTGCAAGGAGATCCAACCAGTCCATCCTAAAGGAGATCAGTCCTGGGTGTTCATTGGAAGGACGTGATGCTGAAGCTGAAACTCCAGTACTTTGGCCACCTGATGCAAAGAGCTGACTCATTGGAAAACACCCTGATGCTGGGAGGGATTGGGGGCAGGAGGAGAAGGGGATGACAGAGGATGAGATGGCTGGATGGCATCACCGACTGATGGACATGAGTTTGAGTAAACTCCAGGAGTTTGTGATAGACAGGGAGGCCTGGTGTGCTGCGGTTCATGCGGTGGCAATGAGTCGAACACAGCTGGGTGACTGAACTAAACTGAACTGAAAATGGGCATTATGATAATACCTAGGACATAAAAGTTCTTTTGAGGATTAAAATAGATAATTAATTTAAAGCAAAGCAGAATAAAGCCTGACTCATAGTAAGTGATATTATAAGTCAGAAATTTTTAGTATTACTACTTTTATTACTCAAAAACTTACCTGATCACCTGGCTTTCCACCTTCCCCAGGAGGCCCTGGAGGACCAGGAAGCCCCTAAAGTAAAAGTAAGAACATAAACCTGTGTCTCCATGGAAGTTAATAGGCCACTAGTGTTAACACTTCACCCTTTACAATGTATGGATCTCCCTTACTATTTTCAAGAACATGATACTGTTCAAACAAAAGTTGAGCAAAATAAAACTAGAAAGCTATACCCTCTAATGTAACACAGCAGCTAATCCTTTTGTGGGTGTAGATTTTCATTTGCACACCACTTAGCAAAAATGATTATGTAGCAATAGGTTCTTTATATTTGTGAAGTATTTAATGGCTCTCAGAACAACATTTTAAGCTGATAGAATAAATATGGAAAGTTAGCCTGCAACTTTTCCCCCAAATTATGATTACCCAATTGTATTAAATATTCTACCAACATATTTAGATAAATCACAAAAATTTGTTCAACAAAAAAATTTATGGCTGAGCCCCTTCACCTAAAAACTGTCACAACATTGTTAATCTGCTATACCTCAATACAACATAAAACGTTTAAAGGAAAAATTTTAGACACCAATAAATTAGATAAGCCTTAATATAGTTAAATAAATCCTACTGAGATATCAAAAGCATTTTATAATTTTTAATTTGTTAAAAGGTTTGGGTTTTGGTCAGTTTTTCAGGGGAAGTGTATTCCTGTTCTTTGAACAAAATTGTTTGATTTCATCCAAATGTCTATCCTATTTACTAAAAGAGGAATTGCTTCTTTGAAAATTGTAGAATGTCACATCATTCAACTTTATCCTTTTCATAAAGAAGCATTTTATTGAGGGAAGAAGGAAGGGAAGATGGGGTCAGTGCGTACCTGAAAGCCGGTGGGGCCTGGAGGACCCTGCTCTCCTCTCTCCCCGGCTAGACCCTGAGTCACAAAGAAAAAAGAACCATGAACCCCAGGAGGCAGGGCTACTCGCTTCCTCTCTGCATGAACTACCCAAGTAGTCATATTTCTTTGCATTTCTTCCAATCACAAGTTTTTCACTTTAGCCAGATAATAAACTAGTCCTAAAAATCACCTAATGGTATTGTTTGAAGTCCTTCATGGTGTGAAAATACCTCCTAAAGCCAGCAAAGAAACTGACAACGTGTTCCTTTTTTTATCCAAACATAAGTGTCTGCAGTCAACTGTAAAATTTGTGGGAAAACTGACTATTGGACACAAACAAATTCTTTACTTTTTTATACCCAATCTAATGTTTCCATTATAGTTTCTCAGTGTTATAAGAAGTATTAATCAAACTTTCAAAACTAAAATAACTAGAGAAAGCAAAGCTAACATTTTAGAAAGATATTTAAATTGCCCCAGTTCAAAACAAATAAACATGCCAAATGATAAACAGGTTTTAGACTCCTAGGATGAAAATAAACCTCAAAAGATATTATTCCTTTAAGGAATAAGGAATAATAAGTAGGAAATAATAAATTTATATAAGTTTATATTATATAATTATAACTTCTATCATAATAATTCATAATTATATATAACATAATGTATTATTATTCATAATTATCTTCCAGCTTAAATAAATTTCTATAAGGTTTAATATTAGAAAAATAGGCATATTTTAAATAAAATACAGTATAAAATATTTGTCAGATACTATTTTCCTAGCTGCTATATTTTTCAACTGTGACAACATAAAGATGATGAAGTAGCTTTTGCCATTAACATTCATAGAAGCTTAAAATAATAAGGCAGGAGATGCCTTTTTATTTCAGCTATCAAAAGATATAACTAAAATTCTTTCACCTTGCACTTTCTTACTTGCTTCCCCCTGAAACTTATCCATATGTAAAGTCAAGTCTTAGAGATAAGACAACCATCATTGACAAATGTAATGTGAATATATTCTCAATAAAACTTACCGGGGGCCCCACAGGACCAGAAGGACCAACTTCGCCATCTTTTCCAGGAGCTCCCTAGCATCACAGAGAGATAATATATGAGGTGAGGCCAAGAGAATTTGGATAATTCCATTTTTTTTTTTCCTTAGCATAAAATGGGTAGTTACCCTCTGCCCAGGAACACCAGCATTTCCTGCTTCTCCAGGTTTTCCAGGATCACCCTAGAGAATCAATACAAACTAACTTAAGTTTCAGTAACAACTGATTGACAGTTGTTATAGCAAGTGAGGATTATGATGAGATGGCAACATTATACACGGTACTTACATTGCTACCTTTAGGGCCTGGAAGACCCATACTCCCAGGCTGCCCTCTGATTCCTATGGAGCCTGGAGGACCTGGCCGGCCATCTTCTCCTGGAGCACCCTACAAAATTGACAGGAGGAATGCAAGTTTCACATTAGTTCTCTCTAAGTGTCACAGCACCCAAACTGTCACTCATTTTTGCATACTATAAAAGTTATATAAGCTTTAAACTGTGCTACATTTTTATGTTAGCAAACCAGAATAGTTGAGTATTAAAAAAAATACTGCCGAGATATTTTAGTACTTAGAACAGAGACTTAATTCTTATTCTATATATGTTTCATCTTTATATCTCTTTACACTCTCATATTAATAGGGGAAATCCTTTTCTTCTTTCATTTACTCTTATATGTGGTAATGAAATCTCAGGACTTCTGTTTCACATGTACAATATAAACGAAGGGCCCAGAACATGTGAGCTGTCAAATTTTATACCTACTTATCTCTTAAATGTATAAGATTGGAAGGATATCAAGAAACAAGATTGTTACTAATAGACAAATTCTACAAATATTCATAAATACATCATTTCAAGTTTTTCATTTATGTCAGAGAAGTAATCACAATCTCAAACATTTATTTCAATGTGTGATCAATTTTTGGTCCATTTGAAAATACTCAGAGCCTTAGGATTTGCTTCCAGGAGGGGAGGGTGTGTTTCAGACATGATCAGCACCCACACAATCAAAAACATTGGTATTGTTCAGCTGATAGGTCATGTCTGACTCTGCAACCCCATAGACTGCAGTGCACGAGACTTCCCCATCCTTCCCTGTCTCCCAAAGTTTGCTCAACATACATTAACCTTAACTAAGGATCTTACCATTCAAGCTGCGTGTCTATTGAGAAATATTAATGGTGGTGGACTTTTGTTTAAATCACTTACCAAAGGTCCAAGTTTTCCTTCGGGACCTTGGACACCAGGATTTCCTGTCAGACCCTAAAAATTAAAAGCAACTGTCAGTTTGCTGCTGACCTACCGCTGAAATAAAGATTCTAAAGAGTAAGCCAGCCCAGGTTGGATGCATGAGACAAGTGCTCGGGCCTGGTGCACTGGGAAGACCCAGAGGAATCGGGTGGAGAGGGAGGTGGGAGGGGGGATCGGGATGGGGAATACGTGTAACTCTATGGCTGATTCATATCAATGTATGACAAAACCCACTGAAATGTTGTGAAGTAATTAGCCTCCAACTAATAAAAAAAAAAAAAATTAAAAAAAAAATAGCACTGCATTTAAAAGATCCAGTCCTGTTTTGCAGTGCCCACTCTCAGGAACCTTAGGCTCCCCTAGACAAACTCAAGAGTTCCGTCATGGACTTCACCCAAACTGGCTCCAGAGGATACAGGACAGACAACACAACATGCCAACAAGGTACCCCAGGTGGAAGCTTCCACTGGGAGAAGTCCGCCCAGCACAGCCTTCAGGGCCAGTCTCCAAGCCTCCTGTAATGGGAGGCCCATGTGAGGAAATCCGTCTACATGGGAAGTGCAGGGAGCCACCCTGGTTTGAAATCTCAAGGTAACCAATTTTTTTTAACAGCACCTTGGACTTAGTATGCCAGTCCTAGCAAGGCGAAGGCCCAGGTACAAGTCTCTGCAAACTCAAGAAATACAATAGCATTGCCTCCTACCAGGTTCTTAATATCCTTCAGAGTCTTCCAAGTTTGAAATCTATAATCAGGAGTCATTTTTACTCAAAGTAATTGGCCATTCAGTGGGCATTCCACCTTCACCATGTATCTAGAGAAGATTATCAAAGCAAAGAGGAACCCAAGGACTGGTTCTCACATAGAAGGAGAGAGAAAGGGTGGTAGGAGACTTTTACTCCTATCTCTAATGCAGGGTTCAAGATAAAGAACTTATACTGAGCCAAATTTATCTTTCCAAGCAACTTTTCTATAATTTTTTCTCTTTAAGGGGCGTTGTTGACAACTGAATATGAGTATTTACATAGTTTGAATGAATTTTCAAATGACATTTTGTTAAAGTGAAATTTACCAGGAACACTCTCTGGTAAAAGTCAAATTGTTGTTTATTAGCAAATAAAGGAAAACTATAAAAATTGATAAATTGGAAAAAAAATTGATAAATTGGATCTTTTTGAATCAAGTGGTAAATTTATTAATACATAACCCTTTGAAAAAAGGAGATTAGAAGTTACTAGTTTTTTCTATACATGATAAAAATAACAAACAATCCATAAGGAATAAAGCCAAATCCATAAAAAAAAATGCTCCAAGTTGTGATATCAAGTTACTAAAAAATAAAACCTTTAAAAATGGATTCTCAGGAGCATAGCCCTTGGGTTGATGTAGCAAAAACTTGCTGTGTTCTTACCCGAGCACCTGGAAGCCCAGGTTCACCTGGACGTCCTGGGTCCCCCTGACCTCCTTTAGGTCCTGAAGAGCCAACAGGACCCCTCTCTCCTTGAGCGCCCTGTTCCAAAGCAAAGTAGAACACGTCATGAAAAAAAAAGGAATGCAGGCAAACAAAAGCAACTGTATGTAAAACCCTTGTTTTATAAATCAAACCACTAGTGTAAAAGAATTGGTCAAAGTGGGTACAAAGACCTCTTTGTAAAGCATGTCACTTCACATTTTATTCTCATTTGGATTCCTTGCAATAAAGGTTTTTCATCATTATTTAATGAGAGTTGTGTTTAAAGCCTCACTCCAATAACTTAGATTTAGAAACCCCAGAATTTTAAGAGTCTAAATTTCTCAAAAAAGGAAGCAAACTATATCAGCTAAAGGAAAGATTTATGGTCTGTTCTTCTCAAGAACTTCCCTGAAAAGTTTGAAAAGCAAACTCCAATATACCTCCAACTATCATCCTTCTCCCTGAGGCCTCTATAATGAAGAAACTGCACAAGAGGGATCTGGCATTAGGTCTAATATCTATGTCCAACTCTTTTCTAGATCCAGAACCCACGTGAGCCAAAGCTAGATAACCATTCTGGACAATGGCATCTTTTGCAAAAGCACCCACAAGAATGTCAGTCTTGACAGGATAAACGTACCTTTGGTCCAGGTAAACCATCAGAGCCTGGAAAGCCACGATTGCCAGGAGCACCCTGCAAGTGACCAAAGTATGATTTTCAATTGTGGGTGTTTATGTAATATACACTGAATAGGTAATTTTTATTCTTAGTATTATAAGATTTTAGGAGCTATGATCAAGCCAACACAGCAATAGATATGTATAAGAAAAAGTAACCTGACTAAACAGAAAGAAACTTTAAATTTTGAAATATATATATATATCTAAGTCGGAGAAGGCAATGGCACCCCACTCCAGTACTCTCGCCTGGAAAATCCTGTGGGCGGAGGAGCCTGGTGGGCTGCAGTCCATGGGGTCGCGAAGAGTCAGACACGACTGAGTGACATCACTTTCACTTTTCACTTTCATGCATTGGAGAAGGAAATGGCAACCCACACCGGTATTTTTGCCTGGAGAATCCCAGGGACGGGGGAGCCCGGTGGGCTGCCGTCTATGGGGTCGCACAGAGTCAGACAAGACTGAAGCGACTTAGCAGCAGCATATATATAAGTACTGAGCCAAAATTATTCAAATAAAGAAATATTCTAATGCTTCACTGTAAAATCAAACTTTGAGAAAAATTGATACCTAGATATAGATACAAGAGGCAAAGAAACGGTACCATGTTTGACAACCACAGTGTCAGTGATTATAGGCATTAGTATTGTCTTGGATGTGAAACTGTTTACATTCTCTGAAGTTCTGTACAAAAGTAAGGTGATATTGTTAATCTTCCTTGCAGACCAGTTTCATTATAGTCCAGTCACAGCAACTTTTTCTGATCATTAAAGTCACTCAACATTTACAGGCTTCCTGGATGTGCATTTGTTGTTTGCTCTGCTGAAAATGTTCTTTCTTTCAAATTTCTTGCTGACTTATCCTCATCTTATAGATCTTATCTAGATGCCAACTTCTCAAAGAATCTCATTTCCTAAACACCTAATCTAACGACACATGACTGTCATATGGTTACTCTCTACCACATCACCCTGTTATTCTCTAAATGTAAAATGTGTGATTACACTGAGGAAATCAGAGTTGAAAGAGACACGTGTACCCCAATGTTCATCGCGGCACTGTTTACAATAGCCAGGACATGGAAGCAACCTAGATATCCATCGGCATACGAGTGGATAACAAAGTTGTGGTACATATACACAATGGAATATTACTCAGCTATTAAAAAGAATACATTTGAATCAGTTATAATGAGGAGGATGAAACTGGAGCCTATTATACAGAGTGAAGTAAGTCAGAAAGAAAAACACCAATACAGTATATTAACGCATATATATGGAATTTAGAAAGATGGTAACAATGACCCTATATGTGAGACAGCAAAATGGACACAGATCTAAAGAAGAGACTGTTGGACTCTGTGGGAGAAGGTGAGGATGGGATGATTTGAGAGAATAGCACTGAAACATATATATTACCATATGTGAAACAGATCACCAGTCCAAGTTTGATGCATGAGACAGGGTGCTCAGGGCTGGTGCACTGGGACAACCCAGAGAGATGGTATGAGGAGGGGGTGGGAGGGGGGTTCAGGGTGGGGGACACAGGTACACTTGTGGCTGATTCATGTCAATCTATGACAAAAACCACAATATTGTAAAATAATTAGCCTCCAATGAAAATAAATAAATTAATTAAAAAAATAAAATATGTGATTATATTTTTATTTATAGGTTGACTTATTTATTGCTTACCTCCCCACTAAACTATTGTTTACTAGCTCTCCATGGAGGCTGGGACCGTAGCACTCTTGTTCACTGATGTGTCCCAAGCACCATGTATCAAAATTGGCATGGAGCAGTTGTTCGATCAATGTTATTGAGTGAATGACTAAACAATGATTAGACAGTTGGCTTCCTTAATTCACAGATAGCTATACTGAACTGTGTAATATACCTGCTATCATTTCTCTTAACTGCTCTAGTTTTCCTCAATTTCCCAAAAGTTCCTCGAGTAATCTCCCCACAACTATAAGAATTTATTTTGTTATTCAAATTTTACCCTTTCTCCCATTGGGCCCGGAGGACCAACTGTTCCTGGATCACCTCGGGGACCTCGTTTGCCTTCTTCACCAGGTGGGCCAATTGGGCCCTGGATACCATGTGGCCCCTATTGAAAGCAGAAGGACAGATGACAGAAAGAACCATTCATCAATCGGGTTACAGTCAAAAGAGTTCAGTGAGTCACAAACTTTAAACTATAGCAAGTGAACTATTTCCATCAAAAAGTATAATTCTCTTTATCATCCTTTTAAATACTTGAGTATTTTGGGCTTACACTTTGGGATCACATTCATGCTCCTCTTATCAGTTAAAAGAAAGAAAACCTTACCGGTTCCCCTTTTGGTCCAGCTTCTCCTTTGAAACCTGGGACTCCTGGATCCCCCTAAAATAGGAACATAGAAAACTATAAGAACCAGGATATTTATCCAGCCCAACCTGCTTTAATTGTTACAGTGAATGGGCTTTAACAATTTCTGCAGCAGAGTCTGTACTGAATCAATAATACAGTAATTTTTTTAATGTATGCAAATCTTATAGAATGTGAGTGAAGTTTTATAAAATCCAGTATTGTTAGGTAGCAATTTGTATATTTTACAGTGATCTTCAAGAGATTTACCCTTAAAATCTTATTTTTAATCATGCATAGTAGGATGATTAGAATAATTAAATTATTATTTCAATTTGATAATAAAAATTAGAACTAACAATGACAACTTCAGTAGGTATATCTATTTAGGGTTTCTTTTAGGAAATAGATTTTGTTCACCCAAAACCAAAGTAATTTTATATCTATGCAGTATTTATTAAGATTTGACAACTTGAAATAGGGTATTTTATGTTTAGAGTATTCTAGGATTTGGGGGCATGTATAGGATTTTGGTCTTTATATACCAACTGTACTTTTATTTGTGGGAACCAAATTGCTAAACTGAGAACATGATAAAATCAAATGTAAAATATCAGCAACATTTATGTTTTTATAAATTTGTCATCAGTATTTGAAAAGGATTTATCAGTGTAGCCAATTACTTATAACAGAATCCAAAATATTTGTTTTAAGTAGTACTAGCAAAAGTTTTATTTTTTTTTATATCAAGCTAAAAGACACATAATTACAACTTCTCAGTATTTATTTCTTAAGAACTAACCGTACTACTTTACCAATAGATGAATACACAAATATAAAATATACAAATTTCTACAAAATATGGATATTCATTCTATATAAACAATATGTTGGAGTCACTTTTCAAGAATAAATCTCAAGATATAGCTGTTGAACACATGTTAGCCACGCTGTGATTTTAAATCCCCATGAAACTTCTATATTTCCCCATATCGGCTTGTAAAATATTCTCATAATATTTATCATTCAACTATTTATAAAATTCTATGAGGTGGATCATTAAGCTATGACCTTACTATTTTAAATAAAAGAACACTAAAATTGAATAAAAGGCATTAATTTTCCACTTTGAATATAAACAAATAAATTGTACATTAACATTTGGCTTCCACTTTACAAAAATTTCTATCTTCATCTGCCTCATTCAGATAAGTTACATTATCTATGTTTCACTGTATTTCATAACCTATTATTGATATTGATATTTCTCTGGTGACATTAGATGTATTATATAGGGTGATAATTCTTTGAAGGACATTACCGGTTGGCCTCGAATTCCAGGAGGTCCAGTGCTACCCTGAGGTCCTGGAGATCCAGGGGGTCCTGCTAAGCCAGGAGGACCAGAAGTACCCGGAGAGCCCTATTGGAATGCAAGAGTAATAAGCAGAGAGCTCAGCACAGTCTATGGTCACCGTCCAAAGCGCACTGTGTCCCTGTGAACTTCCCGTGGCTTAAATGCAGTTAGTTACTCACCGTTGGGCCTTTGGCACCAGGTGTACCATCAGTTCCTACTGCACCCTAAAGGACACAGGAAAAGTTCACAAGATATTAAGCCATATGTTGGGTGGGATTCAGATGTCCACCCACCTTCCAAAAGGAAGCAGAAAAATTTAACCAAAAAAAAAAAAAAGGGAGGGATAAAGAAATCAACCATTCTATCATAAAAGTCACTTTTATGATTAATTATCTTTTCCATAAAATAGACAAAATTTGCAGAGTTGACAAGGGAAATGTTTTTTTTTTTTTTTTCCTCATGAGTTCTAACAGTCAGAATTGAAAGAGAATATTTTAAAATAGATTGCCTTTGTTCTGATGTTATAAAGCACATCCAACTTGGAGTGACAAGGAACTTACAGGAAGACCTTGGGAGCCAACAGGACCAGGTGGCCCAGTTTCACCTCTTTGCCCCTGGGGACCTTCAGGGCCTCGTGCCCCAGTGGGACCTGCTTCTCCCTAAAGGGGTACAAGAGGGAAATGTTAATTTCAGAAAAGCCTAAATGCGATGTGGTTCAAAGCTGACTGCTTGTTTGGAGTTTTACATTTTACACCTAATCGTTTGAAGAGGTCAAGAGCACCAAGCAGTTTACAAGGGGTGTATGCCTGATTTTTCTTCAAGGGTGGGCATATTTCCCCAACCTTGTGGATGCTATGGTGCCTACAGCATGTTAGAGCAGAGCTCCTGGTCAAGGTCACCTGATAGCTTTGAAACACCCCAGTTTTCAACCCCAGATAGGAGTCCAGATAGTAAAAATATAGGATGCCTGGTTAAGTTTTAATTCAGATAAAAAACAATGGATCTCAGTGTCACTCTGTCCCACGCAATGTCTGGAAAACATTTACACTAAAAATTTATTCTTTTTTTATTTGAAATTCAAATTTACCTGGGTTTCTATATTTTATCCAAGATACTAAATACCTAATGTAGGTCAAATCCTAGAGGAACCTGGACCTGGAATTTTAGGACTAAAAATTCTAAGCTTAGGGGGTCTCATTGGTATCAATAAAACATACAAAATTTCTATTGAATCCTATTATCCTTCACTGAAATACAAAGAACTAGATGTGAAAGTTTATTCTTCATGCAGAGAGCCAGAGACCCTGGAAGGAGATTACAGTTATAGCAGAATTAGACCGAAAACAGACTGTGGCGGGGGGCGGTCTTTGTGTTGGAGGGGGGCGGTCTTTGTGTTGGGGGTGGGGGGTGGAAAACAATTTCTGAGAGAAACCGTTTCTCAAGGTGTTTAACTTTATTAAGTAGTTCTCAGTAGCCAACAGGCAGTACTAGAAAAACCCAGGAGGAGAGAGAAGTGTCCAGAGTGAACCATTATATAAACTACGACGGCTACTGAAGTCTGGTTCAGAAGCCACGGTAGGTGCAGAAACCACTTCCTGCCAAGTCAGGGTCCTGGGCTCTTGGGTATTCTTTCTTGAATTCTCTAGCCAGAGCTCAGTTTGAACGTGGAGAGTCTCACAGTGAGAGAGAGAGAGAGGGAAGGGATTTTGCATACTTTCATTGAGGTACACAGGGAGGTTGGGCCCCCCAAGGTCAAGAGTCAGGAGCAGTAGCCTTGGGACTTCGGGGAGCAGGCCAGATACAGAGGGGAAGAGAGAGGGTCCTCCTCGGCTGAGCTCACAGCGGGCTCTCAGTCAAAGGAGGGGCTGCTTCCCGAACTGTCAGAGGGCGCCATTTTAAAATAAAACAGCCACATCCCTGCGGCACGGAATTTACAGTCAATGTTAGAGAGAGCCAGAAAAATAATTTGACTTGATGACTCCCACATTTCAAAGAGCATTTGAAATGTCAACTATAGACTGTTTGTTTGCTTGCTTGTTTCAAAGTTCAAACCCAGTTTGAGCGAGCCCACTAACAAGAAGCATGAGCCTACAATGAGGGCGTCCTCTGCCTCAGGTGCTATGTTGTGCGTGTGTGTACTAAGTCCAGTCGTGTCCAACTCTTTGTGACCCCATGGACTGTAGCCCACCAGGCTCCTCTGTCCATGGTATTCTTCAGGCAAGAATACTGGAGTGGACTGCCATTTCCTTCTCCACAGGATCTTCCTGACCCAGGAATCAAAACCACGTCTCCTGTGGCTCCTGCATTGCAGGTGGTTTTACTGCTGAGCCAGTATCATGTTTTTCAAAATTTGAAAGTAGTGTTCTGAGTTTATTCACTAATTTAGCTTATATAATCTTAATAACCTCTTACTGCAATCCCTGAATTTATCATCCAAAGTACTTGGGAGAAGGAACAAACTGTGACTCACTACAAATGTAAATCATCCCAGCAGAATATTTTAATCCATTCCCACGGGGAGAGCCAAATAACCTCCCTGCCCATTCCTTTAATGATTGTGTAAGTTGGGGGTACAAGGGGAGGGGGGAGGCAGATGTGAAGGACCATATTTCATGAAAGAACAGCCTTTTGACAACCCCTGATTTATTTTAACTTCCTATCATTTAGAGCATTATGCTATTTATTACTGCCGGACACAGTATTCAAGAACAGAGTTACAATTCGAATTAAACTTTTTCCTTGCAGCTGTTAAATTGTCTGGCATTAGAGTCCTAGTGCAATCAGATTCTTTGATATTACAATTGTATGATTATAGGTAATTCTTTTTAAATTACTTATATGATAATATCATTTTTTTCTTTTTTTTTTCTTTTTTTTCATTTTCTATTTTTTCCCTACCATAATGGACATTGAGAGCACTCTAGGCGCTTTCCTTAGTTAACAGCAACTTCTATACTCCTCAGTGAATTAAATGACATTCTTTATTTGGGGATTCACGTACTTAAGTAATTCATGTCATCAAAAGCTACACATGTTAACATCTTACCTTCATTCCAGGATTTCCTGGAAAACCAGCAGAGCCAGGTATCCCAAGAGGACCCTATTAAAGAAACCAGCAAAGTGATGAGACATGTGTTTTAATCAACATTTTATCAACATGTAATCTTTTATCCTTTGAACATTCTGTACTTTGATATATAGGAATAATCCACTTAGTATTTTAAAACAAGAATAATATTATAATTTTATTATAAGAATCTTGCAATATTGATATGAGACATTGGTAGAAGAGGTGTCCAGTGGTATTAAGCATGACAGAATCTTCTAGTTGTAGCATATGACAGTAAGTCAGTCACAAACACAAATTGTCTGAAACAATTGCTTCTTGAGAAATTACTTTCTTTGTGTTAACCAAGTAATAGTTTTTAGAAAGTTACACATTGTACCAAAACCTAGAATCTCACTTTATAAAAATGATGCTTAAGAATCAGCTGGATACCTTAGAGTGATTTTTTTCAGGCTACTAGCAAATGAACATGTGTCACTATACTACCTTTGGAAAGGCATGAATGGAGTCTAAACCGTTGATTTAAAAGCTGAATTGAGAGGAAATTGGTGTAGATGAATTTCATTCTAGGTTATCTTGATTCTTCTCTCAGGATTGCATTTTAATGCCATCAACTTTTGCGTTAATAAAAGCCCTTTTAAGTTACACTTATTTTTCTTCCTATAGTTTGTTTCATTTTTGTGAGTAACGAGGGAGAAGAGATCTTAAGCACAAGTAATTTCAAATCCAATCTACCCTCATAGTATTTCCCTGAGTTTACTGTGGACCACACTATACTCTTATTCTTATCACATGCTCATCTTTCAAGACTAAGCTTAACAGTTGCTCCTCTTCGAGTCGTCCTGGAGATCTTTGCCTCACCACTGGGGTCAGTACAGCTAGGTCCCCTACTGCGTGTTGCTTCTCCTATTACAGCAGTTAACAGTAGCATTCTGCTACAGTATTAATTGTTATATCTTTCTTCTTTGATAGGAAAATGCTCAAAAACAAGCACAGTGGATTTATTGTCTTTTTACTCCAAGCATCTGGGACACAGCAGGTGCTTCATAAATGTTAATGAATGTACAAATGGAAGAATGAGTGAATGAATGAATGAATGAATATGAAAGCAATACACTCACCATCGGCCCAGGTTTTCCAGGCATGCCATGTGCACCTCGCTGCCCCTGAGCAGAAGAAGAGAGACGGTAAGAGTGCATTTCTATAGCACTTGCTGACAAGTCATTCACTTCACAAAAATTTCCATGTTAAAAAATTGGAGAATATCTATTAAGGTTGACAACAACCTTAACTAGGTTAAGAGCAATAAAAATACACAGTTATACAACATGGGTAAGGAAGCAATAAAACACATCTATCCAAGGATAAGAAATAAAAATCAAAATTGGAAATATAAAACTGTGTAAAATGATTTTGTTTTTACTTGAACACATCACCTTCTATCAAACGAGCTCAAAGACAGAGAAACTTTGAACACTAGGCTCTTCTTAATAGCTAGAATAATAATAATAATGTGTTTGGAGTAAAACAAAAAGCTAAAGCTCACATGCACACGCATATACTCACCCACAAAGGAAATTAAGTGATAGTGAATGCTGTGTGCGTCACCCAGATCCCCCTTCAGCACAGAAGTAAGCATCCTATCACCACTGGAAGTGTTGTAAGCTGATGGCTCACATCTGAGACCCTCCCCATAAACCGCTGCAAGATGGGAGCTATTCCAAGATTATGCCTGTGCCCTTCCATGGTCAATGTAGTGAAACAAAGGATTAGCCCCATTCAAACCAGTCTGAAGAGCCATTTCAGCTCCATAGTTCTCATGGAATGGAAGATTCATGGAGACTGAGGCCTCTGTTGCAAATGCAACACAGCTTTTAATTTCTCCTTGTAACAAGTCCTGCTTATTTCATTAATTTCTTCATAGGTATAGTTCCTGAGTGCACTCCTCAATAAATTCCCTGCACACAAGTCTTTGCTTTGATGCCAGTTCCGTGGAAAACTGACTCATATGCCATTGGTGCCAGAGATAGTCAAGAAAGCAGATGCTAAAATGGAATTTTTAATCTGACTTCCACACTGGCCAGCTGGTGATAGATGCGGTATGGAATTCTCTTGGCATGCTGTAGTGATGTAGTGGTAAATATTGTTTCCAACAGTGAACTGAGATAGGGTACACATGTAAGGGAATGGGGCCTTCCCAGGTGGCACCAGTGGTAAAGAACCTGCCTGCCAACATGGGAGATGTAAGAGACACAGGTTCGATCCCTGGGTTGGGAAGATCCCCTGGAGGAGGGCATGGCAACCACTCTAATATTCTTGCCTGGAGAATCCCATGGACAGAGGAGCCTGGTGGACTACAGTCCATGGGGTCACACAGAGTTGGACACAACTGAAGCAATTTAGCATGCACACAAGGGAATGGGCTATGGGTGCAATAGCGCAGGCATTTGAGAAGGTGTAGAGGATGTAACAATGATAAAGTTAATGGAATCCTATGGGTCTTGCTGAGTGAACCCACTGGAGAAAGATGTTGTAAGGCTGATGGTAATTAATTATCAATATAAACCTCCTTAGCAGCATTTAAAAATATTATCATCTTCTACAGCTAGAGGGAAGAAGAAGTTGAAGACCAGCCCAGGACTTAATGCTAAAGGTTTAAGTACTCTTGAAAAGGTTGAATTCTAAAACATGGAAATTCTGCTATGCCATGGTCAAGGCCCTTGATTGGAAGGATGGGCACTGAAATTTAGCACTGGGATATATTAAGAACTTTGAAATCTCAGGGACCCTGAAGCCTCTGGGCCTACAGAAGTGATCCTTTCCCATTAACAGTTTATACTTTCCTCTTGCTTAAAGATGATAGAGAGCCCTCTGCTTTACCAGACAATATAGCTACCCCCACCACTACCTGCTTCTCCCCTGGCCACTAGACCAAGAACTAGCATCAAGTCACAAAATAGCTTGGTTGAAGGAACGCTGTCTCTGATGAAAGAAAGAATAGATTATTTACCAAAAACACTGTAAGTTCTATACCTCATGCAGAGGCCGGATTCAAGAAAGAACACATGGGACTAGGTCTTAAAGGTATGGGATTGAGAGGGACAGGGTATAAAACTGGAGAATTTTAGTGATTTGGAAGCACTCTACCATAATATATATTTAACACCCAGATAAAGACTCTGGGAAATAGTATTAACAGAGAAAATAGCTTCTGGAAACTTGGAAAGAGCAATGGCCCACACTAAGTGAGGTAGAAACGCCAGAGCTGCCTGGGCAGACAGTCGAATAAGGCACAGAGAAGTAAACACAGCAGATTGAATATAATATATATGGCTGGATAAAATAAGAGCTCACTTTGGCTGACTTTATTTTTCTGGGCTCCAAAATCACTGCAGATGGTGATTGCAGCCATGAAATTAAAAGACGCTTGCTCCTTGGAAGGTAAGTTATGACCAACCTAGAGAGCATATTAAAAAGCAGAGACATTACTTTGCCAACAAAGGTCTGTCTAGTCAAGGCTATGGTTTTTCCAGTAGTCATGTATGGATGTGAGAGTTGGACTATAAAGAAAGCTGACTGCAGAAGAATTGATGCTTTTGAACTGTGGTGTTTGAGAAGACTCTTGAGAGTCCCTTGGACTGCAAGGAGATCCAACCAGTCCATCCTAAAGGAGGTCAGTCCTGGATGTTCATCGGAGGGACTGATGTTGAAGCTGAAACTCCAATAATTTGGCCACCTGATGCAGAGAGCTAAATCTTTTGAAAAGACCCTGATGCTGGGAAAGATTGAGGGCAGGAGGAGAAGGGGATGACAGAGGATGAGATGGCTGGATGGCATCACCGGCACAATGGACATGATGTTGAGTAAACTCTGGGAGTTGGTGATGGACAGGGAGGCCTGGCGTACTGCAGTTCATGGAGTTGCAAAGAGTCGGACACGACTAAGTGACTGAACTGAACTGAACTGATATTCTACAATATTCTCTACATTTCCAGGGGACACTCTGCCTATAAGTGATAAGGAATGGTCTAGTGAGAGGGTCTCACTTGTTCTGAACCAAAGCCCTGACTTCAGTACCACTGAGAAGCTCTAAGGTGGTTGTCTTCTGTGGGATCATAGTAGGGGATGTGATCAACCTGGGACTCTTAATTCTAAAGATGATAAGATATTAAAATAAGAAAGGTCAGATGGCAGTCCTTAGTTGTCAAAAGAAAAGTGAGTGTAATGTAATGAACTGCAAGTTTGAAATATTAGCAAGTACAGCCTGACTTCCAGAGAGCTGTGAAGAGAATGAATAAAATAACTGCCCCTGCCCCAGGTTTAAGGTAGGTGGGCAGAGAGCAAGAGTATTTCTCAATCTGTACAATTAAAGGGCTTCCTAGGTGGTGCTATTGGTAAAGAAACTGCCAGGCAATGCAGGAGACATAAGAGATGCGAGTTTGATTCCTGGGTCTGGAAGATCCCCTGGAGAAGGGCATGGCAACCAACTCCAATATTCATGCCTGGAGAATCCCGTGAGGATTCTCAGAGGAGCCTGATGGACTAGTCCACAGGGTCGTGAAGAGCATGACGTGACTGAAGCAATTTAGCAGGTACAATTAAAATCAATCAAGGGAAAATGATCAGGAGATTCTAATCTTTTAAAGGGTTTATCCATAGTATTACCTTTTAGGATTGTGAGGAACAAGAGATAAAGATGTTTAGAACACTTGGTAAATAATAAGTAATAACATTTTCTTAATTTCTTTATTAAAAAAGTAGGCAATGAATATACTTTGGTTATGTAAGACGTTAACATTAACAGAAGGTAGGTAAAGTGTACCTGGGAACTCTCTATTCTATCTTTGCAACTTTCCTGTAAACTTAAAATTGTTTCAAAATGAAAAGTATAAAAATTACAAAGTAAGTAAAGTAAAGTTTATTCTCCCTTAAAAGGCATATTCAACAAAGTATTTGAAAGAGCTAAAATACACATACTTACAGGAGCACCCTGTGGTCCAAGCCTTCCTCTCTCTCCTGGCATTCCTCTTGGACCCTATAGATGAGAGATAGAGAATACCTCTTGAAACATCTTACTTGAATCTGACAGTACTTTGATTTCACTTTTCAAATCAATTATTAATAAAATCACTACTCATTATAATTGGTCTAAATAGATTTCACTTAATCCAGCATTAATGGCCTAAGTCTATAATAATCCTGATTTGGTCACTGGGTACAGAAAAGAAAAGTACATTCAACAATTAAGAAAAACAATGTAATGCAGGAAGCCTTTTCTATTTGAAGGGGCAGTTCCTATAGGATACTTGCCTTTCAGCTGATAATAAAGAATTATTTCACCAGCTAACATATGCTCTCTATGTCTTTTTTTCCATTTAAATATTCTCTTAGCATAATCTAAAAAGCAAAGAAATAGCAACAAATTAAATTGATACGTACCAGCGGACCCATGGCACCCATTGGACCAGTAGGGCCAGCTTCACCCTAAAGCAAAAGTGAGATCACATTACAATACAGGAAGCCTACAATTGATATTCACAATATTCTCTTCCAAGTGTGTTATTTTAAAGGCTTATTTTCAAAGTGAGCATTTGAAAGGTATACTTTCAATAAAGGACCTCAAAACTATGCTGTATCACCTATTCTCAAAATACAATGGAAATTTAGTGTCTACAGAAATAAGTCTAAAATCAAATTGGGAATTTAAGCAAGATTTATGGGACAATCTTTTTTCACTTTCATTTTCTTTACACCTAGCCACATTAATCAAATTTTAATACAAATGCTTAGTCTATGTCTGATAATAAAAGTAAAATTTTACAAAACTAAAATTGACTATAATATCCCTTTAAGATCTCTTGTAGGAAGCTTAGAAATGACAAATTTAAAGCCAAATGCTTTTTCACACATGTATCTCATTGTACTTTGCATTAAAAAGTCATCTGCACTTCTTAGATGTTCTCTTTCCCTCTAGAAGCATAAATAAATTTGGTGAAGAAACAATGGCCAAAAGGCCCTAAAATTAAAAGGGTACTAAATGGTGGGACCAACGAACCATCTAAACCTCTCTGATATTTTTAAAGGAGAATAAAGAGTGAATGTGTTTTAGAGAGTGGATTCATAGTGCATCTTTATATAAAGGTAACACTCATCTTACATTGGTAGAAACCAAATGGCATGGTAGGGGTTTCCAGCAGCAAAGCAAGGTCATATCATGTATCCTCTTCAATCTACTACCACTCATCCATGAAAAATTATATTTATCTACTTAAGTGTTCATTCTTTATACTACTCTTTCCTCTAGAACTATTTAAGAACTATTCTATTAGTTCTATTCTAGAACTATTTAAGAACCAGAACTATTGGAAAAAATTTTAGACTTGAAGCAGAACAGAAATTCTGTTGTGACATTGTATTGAGATATTATTCATTTACCTTGGAACCAGTTGCTCCAACTTCACCTTTAGGGCCTTCAAGACCTTTGTGTCCCTGAGAAGAAAAATATAAATTTGTATTTAACAGCTTTTTTGAGCCTCAGGCAGGTAAAAGAAGAACCAGAAACAAGTTCACTGGAAGTGCCTTATGAAAACAGATTGCAAATTTAAAGTCGTTACTCAAAATGTTCCCAAATTCTCATCTCTTTTTTTTGAAAGTCTACTCAATGAAAATTAAAGTAGGGTTTCCCTCTTTAAATAACATTTTCAATTTGCAATGGCTCATCTTTCAAATTTTTGTGACTTCATAGAAATTTAATTAATAGAACCAGAAAATGTATGGTGGCCTTAGGGGAAACAAATGGTTATAGAATTTAGTTATAAAATATGGTTCATATCCAAGTGATTTTAAGAATATTTAATAACTAGTACAGCACAAGCGTTCTAATCATAAGCTCAACCACTCAAAACAGAGGCCAGCCAATGTACACTGAGTGAATATCAACTATGCTTTCAGATAGATGTGTAATTTCTATGTACATATGCATGTAACTAATAGTTGCATATTCATTATCTTGAGTTAAAGAGAGAAGCATTCTACAGCCTTCCATGTCTGAGTTGGATCTGAGTTGACTAGGCCCCTGTGATCCAGTACACTTTATGGTATTATGTAAATATTCCACTATGTAGTAGTTGCCTATTTTCTTAAAGAAATCTCATTAGACTGAAGCTGAGAGTCATGGACATTTCTCATTTATCACTACTTTCTTATTTATAGCACAGTATTCAGCACATTGTAAGAACTCAAAACACATTTGTTTATAGAATCAAATGAAATTCAAAGGAAATGTAAAAAAGCATTGTGATTTTGGTAACTGACATCTACTGTAACCAGAGCCACTTAAGGGCAATTGACAAATGAAATTGTTAAGATTTTCAAGGTAATGCTCCCCAGACCCTACTCCATAAGCTAGGGTATCTAAAAGGATTACAGAGGATTGAACTTACTCGGTGACCCTTCAGGCCTGGAAGACCAGGAGCTCCAGGAAATCCTCGAGCTCCCTGTGGGGGGAAAAAAGAGATAAGGCATTTCAGAGTCATTAACTGCATAAAGCACTTTTTTTTTTTCCCCAAAAAAGATATTTGGTACATAGTTTTTTTTTTTTTTACCAACAAACCTAAGAAGAAAAAGGAGAAATATATTTTTATATGTCAAAATACTTCTAAGTTATCAAAAAATTAGCAAGACAAATGAAAACAAGTCTTACACAAAGACATGGGTTAATTCCAGGTGTTGATTTGATGACATTTTTAAATTTTCAAATGATATTGCTGTGTTATAATTAGTCAAGAATAAACAATAAGAAAATAAGCCTGAATCTACATTCTCTGTGTCTAAATCAAGTAGGTCAAGGTATAGGAAAAATAATCAGGAAACTTAAGGAAAATTATGCTTTCTCTCTTTTATATAGTGTTTTATTTGTGGTAGAATAATAAATGCATTTGTAGCAAATAAGTATAATCTATGTTTTCTGAACTTTTAAATATTATCAGTAGAGTATGATTAGAAATATTATATTAAACTGTTACAGAACTTTGTAATAAAATATTCAGGAGAAGCTTATGGATTTGTGATTGTTTAAAAAACTGAGAAAACGAAATATCCAACAGAAAAGAAAGTCAAGTAATACAAAGGTTGATTCCTTGACTCAACTTCTTAATTTGTCAATTCTGTGCATCCTTCGCCTAACTGTATAAATTAAAAAAAAAAAAAAAAAAGCCAGAAATCAGACACTAAGTCAAATCCAAAATGGCACAACTTCTTTGAAATTATGCTTGAAACTTTTTCCTCATACCCTCTTTAAATAGTTGAGGATCCAGTGACTTAATTACTCACTTATTCCAGTTATCTACATTAAATAGGTTTTGTGTTGAAGCCTATCTACTGTACCAGTCGAGTAAGCACTTTGATAGCACAGACTGACGCTATCAATTATTATCACTATCAATCTGCATATCCCTAACACTTAGCCTTCTGCCTTATTAGTAGGCATTCAAGAATAAAAACTGAATAAACAACTGAATAAAGAAATGACTTCCCATTCTTCATCTTCTTGACACTCATAGAGCTTTTCCTAAATCTTTCAAGGAACTTCTCTTGTCTTAGTACAATCTTACAGAGATGGCAAAATCCTTCTGTTCTGTATTACCATACCCTTTACTTAGTGTTAACTAAATGAATGAATAAACAGCTCAATAAACAAACTTTGTATGATAAAAGCAAAGCAATAATTCTTCCATGACCTCTTTCAGGAAAAATGTCTCTGTAGTGTTTTGTAGGGGGTTATCACAGTAAGGGTACATCAAACCCTGCCCTCTGAACACATAAAGTTCCACTAAATCTTCTGTTTACACAGCCCAACTTAGGAATTCTTTCACTTCAAAAATGCCCTTTAAGTTTTTCCACTGGAATCCTGCCCTTTACTGAGATTCATCTCCCCACCATCCTGAGCAGAAACTCAGCATACATCCCTCTAAGCCTATAGAGGAATTACTGAGCTATGGTATTTCAAGCAATTAGTAAACTTTTGAGCTTTTGTGGTCTGCAAGGGAATTCTCCTGTGATTACATATCTCTAATATAGCAAGAAAATAAACCAGATGTACTAGCGCTCATAAAATTTTTCTCCTTCTGCTGACCCAAGACTGTCATCATACCCCAATCACACATCATTGCACGGCCCTTGCGGAGTGCATCTGTGACATGCTGGCGGGGCGCCTTTCTTCCCCGTGGAGGGCCCACGCTGTGAGTAGGTGCAAGTGTGCAGCAGGGCAGGAGTTCCAAGCCTGGATTGGTTCACACCGACATCTGTGCTAATGACTAAACCACCTGTCTTTGTCTGCAGGCTTTGTTTGCAGTCTGATGAGGGAAGAAAGGAAAAAGAGCAGGGAGCTGCAGGCCTGGTTTTATGTTCGAAACTAAATGATCCTTACAGTCCTGTGCTTAAATTCCCGTAAAAGATCATCAGCATTTGTTTGTCCAAAAAGTCCCTAGCATTGAACCTCATCAATTTTCATAAAGTAAATGGACAATAATTCAGTATAGTTGTATGTATATGGTGGTAGAAATATTAGGATATTACAGGAGATATAATAAGTAGGAGGTTGAATCAGTTTAGGGGATTCTGGACCAAGAGAAAGCCTAAGAGCAGGAACATTAGAGCATTTACGCTTACTTATCATTTTCTACCTTTCCCCACTGTCTCGGTAGCACATCCTAGGGGAGCACCTGTCAAAGTAACATGAGTGAAGAAAGACAGGTGGGTTCAGAGCAGCTAAATGACCCAGGTCTTGAATTCTGGTAGAGCTAGTTACTCTCCCTGTATTGAGCCAAGTGAGAAGACAACTGTTATGAGGAGACCTGGTGCTTAATATATCTGGTTACAAGCTTTTAGGAGAAAGAACATCAATAAAGAATTTCAGTCAACAATAGGGTTTGGGGAACAGCCAAAGAGGCATCCTGTCCACAATTTATTGTTCTAGCATATAAAAAACAAATTAATAAACTCTTTAAACCTGTCATTTCTGACATATGAATACAAAATCTTTTGAAAAACTAAAAATATCTTTAAAAGATAAATTGGGATTGAGATATTATGAAAGGTAAGGAAGTCAAGCTGGTGACTTATCTGAAAATTTAGTACTCATTTTGGGAGAATCCATGTTAGGTTATAATTCTCTAGCTCTGGGAGGGTCATTCATATGGTGCCAATGCAAAGCTGGGAACTCGAATTAGCTCTCATCCTGGCAAAATGACCTGTTTCACAATAACAGAAGGGAACATGTCTTGGTGACAGTGTCTACTGTATGTGCAGGCAATGAATGGTGAGTTAGTTTTAAATGTTCTTTATTTTTTGAATTTTGTCTTTATATTTTTGTATTGATCAGTATAAACTTACCGGAGATCCTGCGAATCCCACTTCACCAGGTTTTCCATTTCTACCAGGCTCGCCCTTTATGGGAAAAAAAGCAAAGAAGAGGAAAGCAAAGAGGGACTTAAAATTTTCTCTTCTGAGACTAAATGACAAGTCAATTACAGATGAAAAATCTTGCTTGGAAAGTTCACATCCAATGGTCTAAGCAGTGTGGGGAATACAGCTCTACTCCTGAGGGCAGTCCATTATAGCAAGTCAGTCTGTGGAGATTCCATTCATTTATCAGAAGAAGAAATAAATATAAATTATACTGGTCTGACCTAGCTCTCCATTTTACAAACATCAAAATTTGCACGCACACACACACATACACACATGCCATGAAATTCTGCATCAACATGCAGCACTGAAACAGTGCTTCTCAAAATAAATTTACCATTTATTTCTTGTAATGAAAAAAAAATTAATAACTACCAGAGATATTTTCTTTATGGCCAAATTCATTGTAATCTACTTAAATAAATCTCATGACACACAAAAAGAAAATATTTTCATGTTTCAGTGCCAAATAGACATTAATGACCTACCTAATGATTTTATGCTCAACTTTGGTGCATCTAACAGAGGAATTCAGGAAAGCAAATCTGTTGTTATACACTGTTCTTAAATGTTCTTAAGAACACTGATCACATGTTCTTAACGTTAAAATCTGAAATTTAGGCTTAACTTTAAAAATTCAATTAAAGAAATAACTTTTTGAGCATTGGAGAGCAATACTGACACTATTCTGTGAACACATTTTTAAAAATCCACTTAATGAGGGCCTCATAATGATCTTTTGGGATCGAAGAAATGTGTTTTTCCTTAAGATCACTTCAAAAGCTCTGTCCAACAAATGTTGTTGCTGTTCTGACAGCAATTCTAGAATCCCATGGAGAAATCATAATGGAAAACCTAAAGAATGAAGGCAAAGATACAGTACCTAACAATACAATACCATCACAATTAAGAGCACTTTCAGATTTTATAAAATTCCATTCTGACCTCTCCTGTTTTTATTAAATTTAATGACAGTAAAAAGTAGGGGAATGAAATGGGAACCAATGAATAATATTCATGTTAATGTCGCAGCTCTTTCCTACCCAAAATTTTGCAAATTTTGAAATTGGAAAAATTTCAAAGCAAAATGAAGAAAAGCAGCTTACATCTTCACCAGGTTTTCCAGGAGGGCCCTCTGGTCCTCGTGCACCAATTGGACCCTAATAACACAACGAAACAAAAGGAAAGTAAGGATATTTACCTTTATTTACCCATATCCATCAAAGATACAATCCAAAATACTGTTGAGACAAACGAAAAATATCAGAGAAAACAACTTCATTAATATTCTGAAGTTTATATTGTATCTCTCAGATTATGTGCTCAAAGGAAAAAAATTTAATTTCACAGATGCACATATCTTAGCACTTTCCGCTGACCACATTCAAAGCCTCTGAATCTAAATACTCTGCCACAAGAAACATGTAGCTTAAGCCCAGTCCATAACACAGGACTCCTGAACTGGACTAGAATATATTGCTACATTAGGAAAAAGGTGGTAACATAAATAACTCATGACATCATTATAACGGCGGACCCATAGTTAACTGGGTCTACATGCTTACTTGACATTTACCATTGGGCCAGGGTCACCAGGTTCACCAGGAGGTCCTGCTGGGCCAACACCACCCTAAAATTAAAAAAAAAAAATTGTATAAAATTTATATATAATACACAAATTATATGAACAAATCAAACACAATACTAAATCCTATACTGTCTGCAGTATAGTGCAATTGCTCAAAATGTTGACTCTACCACTCTCCAGCTATGACTCTGGATGAGATACTAATACTTCATCTCTCTATATTGCATTTCCTAATCTGTGAAGTGAGAATAATGTGGTGCCTACTTCATTAAGCTGCTATAACTCTTTAGGTAAATAATGCATGTTGAGAGCCTAGGACAGTGCTGGCACAGAGTGAGCGTCAGTAGTGGTAGTCATCTTCCTCTTCTCTTCCTCCTTCTTTATCAACTACATTTTCCATTCACAATGGCAGTACTGTAAACTAGCTTGGAGTAAAACCCCACACATGATAATGAAAATACAGCATGTTTGAGCTAGGAATTCTTTTCTCTCTCTCTTTAGAAAAAAACATTTTCTACAGACTGTCAAATCACTACAAAAATTAAAATAGCTCTACATCAGTATACTATTGGTATTTGAAAGGTTATAGAAAGAAAGTACAGAATTATATGCTTTGTAAAGATTTCATGGAGTGATCATTGTCACTGTTATTTCTGATACTACTACCTGGTGATATTCTTCTATGATCTCATTTTATAGCTCCAGAGTTGGCACATAATTAATTATAAGGATTTTCACCATGACATGAGATAATGATCTGTAATTTTACAAACATAGGCACATAAAAATTCTTTGTACTGGAGGTCAGTCACATAAAGAAACCAGGTGATAAAACTTTAACATCATGAAAAATCTTTGAAAAACATATTGAATATATTTTTTCAGTTCAGTTGCTCAGTCGTGTCTGACTCTTTGCGACCTCATGAACCGCAGCACACCAGGCCTCCCTGTCCATCACCAACTCCCAGAGTTCACCCAAACCTACGTCCATTGAGTTGGTGATGCCATCCAACCATCTCATCCTCTGTCTTCCCCTTCTCTTTCTGCCCTCAATCTTTCCTAGCATCAGGGTCTTTTCAAATGAGTCAGTGCTTCGCATCAGGTGGTCAAAGTATTGGAGTTTCAGCTTCAACATCAGTCCTTCCAATGAACACCCAGGACTGATTTCCTTTAGGATGGACTGGCTGGACCGCCTTGCAGTCCAAGGGACTCTCAAGAGTCTTCTCCAACACCACAGTTCAAAAGCATCCATTCTTCAGAGCTCAGCTTTCTTTATAGTCCAACTCTCACATCCATACATGACTACTGGAAAAACCATAGCCTTGATTAGACGAACCTTTGTGGACAAAGTAATGTCTCTACTTTTCAATATGCTGTCTATGTTGGTCATAACTTCCCTTTCAAGGAGCAAGCGTCTTCTAATTTCATGGCTGAAATCACAGCCCGCAGCGATTTTGGAGCCCAGAAAAATAAAGTCAGCCACTGATTCCACTGTTTCCCCATCTATTTGCCATGAAGTGATGGGATTGGATGCCATGATCTTAGTTCTCTGAATGTTGAGTTTTAAGTCAACTTTTTCACTCTCCTGTTTTACTTTCATCAAGAGGCTTTTTAGTTCTTCTTCACTTTTGGTCATAAAGGTGGTATCATATGCATATCTGAGGTTATTGATATTTCTCCCGGCAATCTTGATTCTAGCTTGTGCTTCCTCCTACCCAGTCTCATGATGTACTCAGCACATAAATTAAATAAGCAGGGTGACAATATACAGCCTTGACATACTCCTTTTCCTATTTGGAACCAGTCTGTTGTTCCATGTCCAGTTCTAACTGTTGCTTCCTGACCTGCATACAGGTTTCTCAAGAGGCAGGTCAGGTGGTCTGGTACTCCCATCTCTTTCAGAATTTTCCACAGTTTATTGTGATCTAAGTGAGTGAAAATTAATTGAATATAGCCCATTCAGTGTGCATTGTTGTTGTTCAGTCACTCAGTCGTGTCTGACTCTTTGAGACCGCATGAACTGCAGCATGCCAGGCTTCCCTGTCCTTCACCGTCTCCCAGAGCTTGCTCAAACTCATGTTCATTGAGTTGGTGATGCTATCCAACCATCTGGTCCTCTGAGCATTACAATATGCAATTTAAAGCCTAGCCAAAAGCAGTCAAGTCCCAGAGAACTTATTTATTTTTCTTTTTTTTACAGTATGTGATTTAATTATTGAAAAAACTTACCTGCTGCCCTTGTAAACCTTGAGGACCCCTTGGGCCAACAGGACCCTTAAAAACAAATGAGAAGAAAAGTTGCATAGTGTTCATGACAATTAATTCACAACTCTCAAAAATGTTGAATTCACTTTAGAATATGGAAAAATGAATCTCTGACAGTGAAAAGTGATGACACTGTCCTTCTGTATTCACCTGGAATACAGCTAAATTCAAAAAGGTTAAAGTTTGGATAATGTTTAGGATCATCTCATGACACATTCAGAGTCATGAAAAGAAATAAAAATGCCTGTGCACACCCAACGTCTTGGGATGAAAACTCTTGCATACTTAAGGGGTGGTTTAACTGAAGCAGAATAACCAACAAAGAAAAATCTTGGCAAGCATAAAGTTGTTATCAAACCATCTATTTAATTCTTCAGCTTCACAGCAAATAACTCATAATTTAAATGATTACATTGAATTAAATGCTTATGAAACTATCAACAATAGCAACTGGACTATTTTAAATGTAAGTTTTAAATGATCTGGGGCACTGAGTTTTGTTGCTTATTTCTTTCTTTCATGACATACATCTAAAGTTCCACGCAGACTTCCCCCATTTATTATGAAATGCTTACAATGTGACAGAACAAAGGTAAGAGAAGGAAAATGCTATTTTAAAAGTTTTTAGTAAATGTCTATGTAATTTTTTTTTTAATGTCACACTTTAAAAAGTGAAAGCAATTAAATCAAAATCTAGTTTGTTCTTATGGTGAAAACAAATTTTTGTTTTGGATTGATCAGATTTTTAGCTAGCAAGAAAATAAGAGCTTCATTTAAAAAAAGAAACACACCTGTAACTTGAACTTCAAATGGTTAAAAACATGTATTTCAGAAAAATACCCCCAGTTAATCATTGAATGAGACCATACTGCTGCTGACTTAGAATGTGTATAATTAAACAATGTTTAAGTGACTTAAAATATATACCAACAATGTTTAAATTACTCACTGGCCTTAAGGATGGGTGTGTGTCCACAAACATTCCATTTTGTCTGACTATTTGTAGTCCCATGGACTGTAGCCCACCAGGCTCCTCTCTTCATGGGGTTCTCCAGGCAAGAATACTGGAGTGGGTTACCATGCTCTCCTCCAGGGAATCTTCCCCACCCAAGAATTGACCCGGGGTCTCTAATGTCTCCTGAATTAGCAGGCAGGTTCTTCTTCTTTTTTTTTTTTCCATTTATTTTTATTAGTTGGAGGCTAATTACTTTACAATATTGTAGTGGATTTTGTCATACATTGACATGAATCAGCCATGGATTTACATGTATTCCCCATCCCGATCCCCCCTCCCACCTCCTTCTCTACCCGATCCCTCTGGGTCTTCCCCCTGCACCAGGCCCGAGCACTTGTCTCATGCATCCAGCCTGGGCTGGTGATCTGTTTCACCCTAGATAATGTACATGTTTCTATGCTGTTCTCTCGAAAGATCCCACAGCAGGCAGGTTCTTTACCACTAGCACTGCCTGGGAAGCCCAAAGGATAGGCAGAAGGGGTGTTTATCTATGCGACCTGACTTTACATTGTCTGAAATGTCATTAATCTGGAAGGCCTTTGAATTATGTCATGAGCAAAAAAGTATGGAAGAGTTGCTTTGCAAAGAGTTAATTCATTTAATGAAATTACATTGTTCCAAATTCCCAGGTTAAAGTAGAGAAAATGGGAATCTTCCTGGCTGTTGAAGAAATGCAAAACAGAATGCTAATGGCCCAGTGAGTAAATTTTAGAGTTGTCGGCATAAGGCAACCAAAGAGTATTCAGATAAGTAAGGAAATAATATAAGGAAATAATAAATTTTGCCAAATAACTTTCCACCAATACCATAAAACAGACTTTGCTTTGTTTTTTTTGTTAGTTTGTTTTAGTTTTTAGAAAGTACAGATTTTGTTGAAGTGGTGGTTATAAGTTAGGTGAAAAATACAGAAAGTCCTTTATTAACGAAGACAAATACTTTGTACAGTTACAAATGGAACACCGCTGGGCTTTCAAATATTACACAGCAGAGTTTGATAAGTAAATAGAATGAATGGATGGATATATTTTAAGAAGACACATATTACTTTTTAACTAGCTAACTCAAAGCTCTCTGCATAATCGTTTTTCCAAAGTACTTTGATTATCAGTAAAATCTACACTTACCACAGATCCAGGCATCAGGCCTACTTGACTCCCAAGTCCAGACTTCTCATCTAACCCAGCCATCTGAGCTGAAAACGGCTGTTAAAGCAATGTGTTGACATTATTTCCACAGTAAAAGATATATATCAACATACTTTTTAAACTGAGCACTGTACATTCTCTGGGATTCTTAAAGAATGACTCTTTTGAGAATCATTGTAAACTTTTGACTTTAAAGCAAGGAAAAAGATTCAAGTTGCTTTCATTGTATGTGTTTTTGAGTGAACAATCTTCCTCACTATGTTGCTTCAAAATAACTACTGCAGTGGGCCAAATGCTTGATACTTGATAAAAGTATCTGATAAGCATTTAGCCAGTCTAATCGATTTTAGGTTTAAGTCTCTTTATTTGCTTTCTTCCCATTGTTAGAGCATGCCAAACATCTGAACAAAACCAAAAAGTGCCTTTAAAACATTTGTCCTAAAGATTTTTCCATTATACCAGACTGCTTTACTTAGATGGTATTCTTCTTTCTTTGTTAGTGGCCAGTAAATTTTAACTGTATTTATATAAGTTGATTAAAATTTTATGATCTTTTTAATGAATCCTGGAATATTCCAAAATCGGTAACAGTTTTACCTTCTCTCCTTCACATCTAAAAATCTCTAGTAACTCAATTGACTAAAACTGTCCATTTTCCTTCCAGGAGCTCTATCAATTTAAAGATTCTAATTGGAAAAGAAGGTGCGTATTTTTAAAAAATCAATTGGCAATTCCTTCTACAATGAGTTGAAAAGCAAATGTAAAAATTGTTGTAAAACAAAAATCACATTTCAAGGTTCCATTCATTCCCTTGCTGTACTATGCAATTTGCTCATAAATCTACTCAAAAGTCTGCCACTAAGAATTCAAAGAGGCAGGCATATAAAGACATTTCGTTTTATTTCTGATAGGAACTTAACATTCAGAGACGTAACCAGAACGCATTTTTAACGTCTACACAATGGCCCTTTCGCAAGCATCATCCCGGGTGTGTCATCTTTCCTCGGTGGGAGGACATGACACAGATTTTTTTCAGCATTCTGAGCCAAGAGAACAAAAAAGGAGAAAGACTTATTTCTCTTTCCAATTCACGGTGGGAACAATATTAGTGGTCCTTTAGAATCAACAGAAAGAACAAAATCCCAGTGCCCAGAACTGACATTAGGAGATATAAGCCATTTGAAGCAGCATCTTTGAAAAGTGATACTTTGAGTTTTCCAACAATTCCCTGTGGAGTTCCTAGTTTTATTGTTACTCACAGCAGCATTATGTTCATTTAGCTGCTCTTACAGCTAAGGACCAATATGAGAACTAACACAATTTAAGATCCTAATAATATACCCAAAACTTAATATATTATCTAAAGAAGACATTAAGCAATGTATACCACTCACCCTGCTCATGCCATCAGGTCCTGGGTGAGACGGATGCCCAGGAGGTCCTGGGGCACCTGGCTGACCAGGAACACCTGGTTCTCCATCAATTCCCTGAGGACCACGAGGCCCCTGGAAAAATAAGCCAGAAGAAACTAGAATCCATTGCCAAATATGTACTAAGGAGAAAACAAAAACCACAAACTTTTTGATGGAGATGAAGTGTTCATTATTTTTTAAAAAAGAGCAATCTAGCCACCCCCAGTAATTTCATCAGCTACACCAAAACTGCAGATTTCAGCACTGGTCACAGCTTCTGCCATCAGGAGAGGACACATTCTGGGTAAGAATTTTACTCTTGATATGTTAGATTCCCAGTAATCAGCTCTTTTGAAATAATTATAAGAGAGTGCTCAGTTTGTCAATATTCTAGAATAAGTTTCCTTACTTGTTTGAGTTTTGCTGTTCAAGGGTATTTAGTCAACAATTTCTAAACTCACTTGTCTTAAATTAACTGTGTATGTTCCTGCTTAACTTTTCCCCACTTAAAAAAAGAACTTTATGGATCTTTGAACAGTGTTTGTGGTTTTCCTCAGCTAATTTTTAATGTTTTACATAGTTCCTGGCTCAGAGTAGACAGCATATGATTACTACATTTTCACATTTCAGTTTCTTTAGTACTTGAAGTCTGATATACTTTATTTTCCCTACTACTCCCAAAAGTAGACCAGCCCCATGAGAAGAAGAGGGAAAGGCACGGGGACTCAGCCAAGTCTAGTTCTCAGGGAAGTGAGCAATGAGTTAGAGCTGCCAAATTCCACCCTCCTCCTAACCCACATTCTGAAGGCAGCTTGGGGAACAGCCACGTCCCCAGTTCTGGAAATGCTCCATCTCCTAACCTCACCATTCCCACAAGTCTTGTTAAGGATTTGCTAGCTTTTTAACCCTGGAAATGCATAATAGGACCAAAGAAAGGAAAGGAAGAATCAAAGAACTCAAAACTCAATATGATTTTACTAATTAGAAGCAGGGATCTATATATACATAGATCTCTCTCTCTGTCTCTCTCTCTGTCTCTCTCTCTGTCTCTCTCTCTCTCTCTCTATATATATATATATATATATGATGAGTTAAACTGTAAAGAAGGTTTACCATGCCTACACCTGAGACTATCTATCAGGGCACAATAAGCAAACATGAGCTGATACAGTGGAGGGAGGAAGCATAGGACACACAGAGTGGGGAGGAGAGGTGGCTTGCAGATGATGGTTTGGGGGAGGGTGGCTTAACAGCTATTCAGAAATGTAATTAATATATTCTTATATATTAAAACACTCCTGTTTGACATGTTTACTTCTTGGAGTAGTGGAATAATTAAACAAATTTATCTATTCAAACAGAAGTAGATAACAGCCTGAAAAAAACTCACATTTTGAAAACTGGTTTCTCAGACACTAACTACTCACTCTACTGTTTTTTCATTGTATTACATAATGGAGGCTAATTTTTCATTGCTGCCTAAGACTTCCAGATCATACAAGTGTGATACCATGATCTGGAAATGTATGCTGTCAATGGTGGCATATAAAACATAGTAGTCTGACCTACTCAGACCACTGTGTGTGGAAAATTTAATGTGTTTTTAAAATGTGAAATTGCTAATTAATAATCAGGTATCATTAATACAAAAAAAAAAATGAGCTAAAACATTCTCTCTGCTCCCAAAGAGATTTCCAAAGCAAAATCAAAAACTACATTTAGTGTCACTGGGAGTAGAGAGAGGTTTGGGTAATATTAATCCTCAAAAATTGGGTCCTTTCCCCTGCCCTCTGTGATTAAAAATCCTGTTTCAAAGTCTGCTCTGAAGACAGCCCACTTTTTCACTGACTTCATGATGCATTCTATGCCTCCATGGTATCTCCTATAAATAGCCTACATGATTTACTTTTATACAAATTGAGGTTAAAATTAATAAAAACCTGTGAAAATCATCCAAAACTAAGTGAACATAATAAGCAAGACTATAAGTGAAAATAAGGAAAAAAGCATATAATATGTGATATTTTACTGATAAATATTTAAAACAAAAACTATAACTTCAGAATACATTAAAATATATATTTTCATATTTCCAGGTGTGACGAATCACAAAAGTTTTGTATCAAGGTAAGCATTCTCTCTATAATCATTCTTTCCCCTCCCCCAGAATACTTCACTATCTCAGGAGGCAACTCACAGTAAAAAGTACTTGTAGATTGTCACTAGGTGGCAACGTTTAAACATTCACAAAGAGGAATAATAATGCCCCCAAATCAAAAAGAACTTTATTCACTGATAGTAATATCACCCGCATTATGAAGTGTGAGAATTAGTAATAACTGGTATATTCTCCATTTTACAGATGAGGAAAGAGACCTGTAGAGGTTAAGTGACCAGCGCGATTAGAACTCAGCCCACCATTGATTGTTGTCCATCTCCTGACAGGTTGCTAGTTTGTCTCTATGAAGTTCCCAGGACAGTACACTTCAAACAAAGGATATGTGTGAGCGAGGACCAGGGTGATCACTGGCTAGTAAGGAGGGCTTTGTGAGAGGATCTCTATATCAGAAGTTCCCAATCTTGAGCACTTTGCTCCCCTCCCCACTGCCAGGGAACATTTGGCAGCACCAAGAGATGTTTGTATTCGTTACAGTGGTATGGGGGGGAAGCAGGTGTTCCTACTGGCATCTGAGTCGACACCAAGAACGCTGCCAAATTATCCTACAAAACACAGGGAATTATCTGTCCCCAAACATCAGTGGTGTTAAGAGTGAGAAACTGCTCTATTTTATGAGCTTTCTGTAACATGCGACGGTAACAAAGGGGAGAACAGTGGTATACGTGACTACACCACCAGCTTATTTCGTGGCATCCACAGCGTCTGTTCAGGTAAGGCTCTTAGGACCAGCCAGTCTTAGCACCTGAGGGAAAACATTCTACCTGCAGGTATTTGTGACATCATGCCAGCATCTTGGAGAAAGTTGTGGTGGGAGTACTTATACCAGAGAAATCAGCAAAAGCTATAGGCATATTTTTAAAAATAAATCAGTTATTATACACGTGGCCATCACACCACTGCTTGCTAGGATTAAGAGAGGAACAGATTTTCCACTTGGGTATCTACCAGCACTGCCTTGCTCAATTCCAAATAAATAATTACTTCTCACTCTTTTTAACACACACACACACACACACACACACACACACTTCCCATTGATTGTCTCAGACTAAACCAAGATAGGAAATGGAGCTTAGAACATACTAAGTCGAGAAGAGAAGAGAAAGGAAAGAGAGACTAAGAGGAGTGGGGAGTAGATTCATTGAATCCTAACAAGAAATTCTGTAATTCCAAACATGAGTTTCACAGCAGCTTCCACCTACACTTAGGACTCAGTTTTATCAATTATTCGGGCACAAGTACATTGAGGCACAATGTTTTCTGCATGAACACCCACCCTCCACCCAACTGAAGTCATGTTCCACCTGTCTCTGTCATCCCAGGCTTCTGGACAGACATCCGAATGTCTACCAACGGGGTTTCAGCTACCAATGCCAGGGAGGCAGCATGGCAGAACACCAATGAAGAATGGGCCATGAGGTCATCAGAAACCAGCTCTACTGCCCACCTACATGGCTATGACCTTCTTCCTTGGGACCACTGTCGTTTACCTGCATGCCTGCAAATACTTCCCATAACTTCAGTTGCAGTTTGGAAACAGTATTGGCATCATCCCCTTCTTGGTGAAATGAGTAGAAGCGAAAAACAGTATCAAAGATGAAACCAGTGGCTAGGGTTCCTAATAACATGATCTAGAATATGTTTTTTTCCTTACTTATATATTTAAGGTGGTTTGTTGCCTCCTTGCTCATCCATTTTTCCCATTTAGATATGGATAAGTACATATTTGGAAGGTTAAAAACCCATAGAAAGTTACAGCTTAGTAGATACCATTAGACAGAAAATTAAACAGTTTGAATTTTTCAGATTGAAACATAGGATAATGATAGATTCATCTGAATCTATTTTTGACACACAAATTCATCGAAGTATTTGGTATTAATATATAAAAGACAAATTTTGAGGGTGAGATATAAAAAAGAAAAATAATTGCTATAATAGGACTTCTTAACAAGAGAAAACATTTAGCATGTATTATATAATAATCTCATGGCTTATCTCAAGAACATAGAGTTGATTATTTAAATTTAAAGGTATTCCCTATGGTAATGAATTTATTGATATTTAAAATTACTCCTTTGATAGCTCTGCAGCAGCTGCCCAATGAAAAAGGCAGCATTACTCAGGAAATCAGTTCATTACAGAACCACTTGAAAGAAAATTTTGCCCTCTAATAATTTCTTTTTCCTTTATCCAATTTGGTTATTCCTAGAGCAACCACAGATCACATAACTTGGGTGTTTTCTCTCAAGGATGCATTGTTGACTCATAAGTTACAACTTCTGAAAACAATATGAGGTATTCACTATGTTTCCTTAGATTCTACTTTAATTTGACCTCATAAAGGACACATGGATATCATCTGTGTTATCTGAGATCATAGGTAATTAGTAGCATGTAGTGTTTTCCTCTGAATCAGGATCAATGCACAATCGTTTCATGACCTGAATTCTATGTCGTGTTTAATAGACGTGAGAAAGGAAAACTGCCACTGGCTCTTTGCTGCACCCAACGGAACTCGCCGTAGATGGGCTTGCTCGTTAAAATTCATGAAGAGGGGGCTCCACCATCAACGTACAGGTTTTCCTTTTGGGCCCCTCTCTCCTCTCGGTCCTTGTGATCCTGGTGGTCCCTGAAACAGAAAATGATGGTTATGTCTGTAAAACATGTATACTTCAGATAATTTTGCTTTAAAGGTTACTGATATAAGAAAATTGGAAGACAGAAATACAATCTATTTTAAAATTTTCACTGAAGACAACAGAAAATAAATCCATGTATGTATAAAAGTTCTGTGTATACAGGAAGGCTGTTTATTTTCACACTGAAGCTTAAAGACTTGTGAAGAAGTAAGTATAACAATGTGGTACCCAATGAGTTGTATATATTAGTCTGAACAATAATTGTAAATTTGCAAGGATGATTTTTTTTTTTGCTCTCTTGTCTTAGACACAAAAACTTACAATTCAAATTTTGAGAACTACATTATTGTCCAAACTCCAAATTTTCAATTTTTTTGAGGAAAGGTACGAATTCATGTTGGTACACAATATCCCAAACTATTCATCACTATTCAAGATGCTGACAAAAGCAATGGCAAAACAAGCTTACTCTGCTACTACCTTGTATGCTTTCAAGTATCCAATATCATTTTTTAACTTTGCCTCACCTCCATTATAAATTTAAAACCCACCAAGAATTTTCCAAATGGTAACTTCAACTGCAGTTATTTTTCCATTAAAATAACAAATGATTATTATATTTCAAAACTGGCATTTTGTGCTTATATCTTAAATTAACTTTTTTCCCCAGAAAATGGCAGTTGCCAGGAGAATTTTATTTCTCTTCAAAAGAGTTTCAACTGAGTTATAAAAATTTGATTGTACATTTACTCAATCCAAAACATAATGTTCTTTAAAAGCAAGTGCTTCAGAACAACTACAGCAGGTCTGTTGAAGTGTATCAGTATTTCACTTACATTGATCTACTGTGCTTTAAAATTTATGTGTGTGTGTGTGTGTGTGTGTGTGTGTTATACATCTGGCTACCTGTGAATGCTACCACTAATCCAAACCTGAAATCAGTAGTCTTTTATGCTAAACCAGAAATATGCCATTCTGATGTATATCTTCTCAAATTCTACTGTAATATTTACTCTTATATCAATATAATACATATTAATATACTGTTATATAACGTAATGGTAAATATTACAATAGAATATATCAGAAATATATCAATAATATCAAATTCTATCAATTTAATTTTAATAACAGATGGAATTAACAGTTTATTTCATGAAACAGATAAAAGTAGTCTACCCTTAATCATTGTCAGCAAGACTAATTTGCCCTAATTTCAACGAGTACAGTTAACCTAAATAGGGTTCATCAATTTCATTCACTGCTGCAAAGAAATGTTTAAACTTTAAATTGTTTCAAAACAAAATGTTTCAAGAAACCAAGCACATCATTGTTTTATAATCTGTTGTCTTGTCGTGTACATAATATCCATAAAGATTCAGTATCTCAAAGAACTTAAGGAATACCACGAATACTGAGAAACTACTTACTGCAGGTCCTGGACGTCCTCGTATGCCTGTCACCTAAACAATAAATGAGACAATGTGCAGAGATAAAGTTTCAAAAGAGTTTTAGAAAACTCAATAGTCGGATAAGAAGAACAACAAAAGGCCCAGTTGTTATTTTAGAACAAATGGATGTTAACAGTTGGTGCCCATTTCCTCCCCGACTTTCTTATAAGGCTAAGACATCAATTTAAATTCTAATACAAGGAGGCAATACTGTAATAGTGATTAAGAGCCAATGCTGGATCCAGGAAACCTGCATTCAAATCCTAACCCCAACCCTTACCAATTGTATGACCTTGAACTAATTAATTATCCTCTCTGTACTTAAGATTCCTTTTCTGTAAAATGGTGATAATGATTATGAAATTAACTCCCTCTCAGAGTTGTTGTGAAGACAAACAAATAAATATTTAGGAAGTGCTTAATACAATACCTTAGGCATTGTGCTTTTAAATGAACACAAACAATATGAATGGTTTCACTTTTTAGGTAATCTTTGTTAAAAACAAGTCAATTTAAAAGCAAAGCAAAAATGCAAATATTGTCAAATAAATCAACACGCTCTACTTTTGTCTTAACAAAATGATAATTCCTTTAAAACCAAGGAGAATAGTGAAGAACTTTCATCCTATATAATGATATACTTTACAATCATCTCCAAGTCTAAATAACTCTTAAGAACTCTATACACTATGGACTTTACATCATGATAATGACATAACATCGGAGAAGGCAATGGCACCCACTCCAGTACTCTTGCCTGGAAAATCCCATGGACAGAGGAGCCTGGTAGGCTGCAGTCCATGGGATCGTGAAGAGTCGGACACGACTGAGTGACTTCACTTTCACTTTTTACTTTTATGCATTGGAGAAGGAAATGGCAACCCACTCCAGTGTTCTTGCCTGGAGAATCCCAGGGATGGGGTCGCAGAGTCGGACATGACTGAAGTGACTTAGCAGTAGCAGTAGCAATGACATAACATATTTCCAGAAGTGTGGCACATTAAATCATACCTCTCCATTTGGATGATATAGCCAAATATACTATAAAAATATACATCTTAATTATCACTTTATATTCACATACAATATATTTAATTTTGTAAAATTTTGATTTACACTTTTAGTCATGGGACAATAAATAAATAAAAGTCAGGAAAAATAAACACGAAATATCATATTAAATTAAGAATTGATCTATTTTATTTTGCTTGTTTTATACTAAAAGTTTGGTTATAAAATAATTAAATTCCCTATTTTTGAAAGTATGTGTATAAGCAATAATATACAATGATGCTATAACTAAGTTTATCAAAGGTACATGAAAACATATACACATGTATACTTACAACAGGTACTAATCCTGGTTCTCCCTTTTGTCCCTACGAAGAAAAAAAAAATTCAATTAGCAAAATATAGTGGCTTGTTGAGCATTAACATGTTATATCAAAATATTCCATGTAAACAATGGAAATTTGTAAGAAAGGTAAAAAATAAAATGAGAAAAAGGTTAACAATCAGTTTTAGAATATTGTCAGACCTTATTCATGAAAAAAACACTACTTCTTTCAAAAACATGAAAATAGAATTAATCCACTGTGTGAAATGCGTAGTTTCCATTCCGTTTTTACGGCAATCAGACCCAAAGAGATGATTAGAGATGTCTGTGATGGGACTTCCCTGGTGGTACAGTGGACGGGAGTCCACCTGTCAATGCAGGGGACACAGGTTTGATCCCTGGTCCAGAAGGATCCACATGCCACGGAGCAACCAAGCTCGTGCACACAACTACTGAGCCCATGCTCTAGAGCCCGTGAGCGGCGACTACCGAGCCCAGGTGCTGGCAACTACTGAGAATGAGCACCCAGAGCCCACGCTTAACAACAAGTGTGCTTTAAGGAATAAGAAATATAATTAAACACAAAGACATGCTTGTGATAAAAAAAAAAAATGTAAAGTCAAAGCACCATAGGAAAAACTACCCAAAGACTGAAAACACAAAGGGAAATCCAGAATATGTATATATTTGAACTCTCACACTCATATTACATGTCATTTAGTTTTTATTAACTTATCAGATGCCAATCCTAAAACACCTGCCATCTTTTTTTTTTTTTTAACTCATGGAAGACTATGAGAAATAACAAGAGATATCTGATCATCTTTTAAAGAAAAAAAGGAAAGAAAATAAAAGATATAATGATATTAGGTAATTCTCAATATCTAAGGAAAACCTAGAAAAATTATTATTTGAACAGGAAAATAAAAAATAACACAAGAAACTATCATAACTCAAAGTGAATAAAGCATAATTTGCTCTTATCTTTATCTTAACACCATCTTTGCATCTATATCTTAACACCACAGATATAGATGGAATTTCTTTTGATTCTTAGAACTTTAGATTATCAAAAATTGTATTCTTATAGCATGATGTCAAGTATGTTGTTTAAATAACATTGGTTGAATTGTATCTTTATATATCTCTACTGTGAACTCCCCCAGATGGTAAAGAATCTGCCTGCAGTGTGGGAGACCCAGGTTCAATCCCTGGATTGGGAAGATCTCCTGGAGTAGGAAATGGCATCCCACTCCAGTATTCTTGTCTGGAGAATTCCATGGACAGAGGAGCCTGGCAGGCCACAGTCCATGTGGTCACAAAGAGTTGGACATGACTGAGCGACTAAGCACACACATACATAAGAATAATTCCTTTTTGGAACAAGTCTAAAAATACAAGTAAAAAGGGAAGAGAAATTACTTCAGCCAAAATTAGAAAAATGAGCCTTCCACTGTTCCACAATACTTGATATGGGATTAAATGTTCTATAATTAAGTTTTGATAACAAATATATCTAATGATTCTATGTATTTCTTATTTTGGAAATAAGTCAAAAACAGAAATATTTATCACTTTTGTTAATGTGAGCTTTGAATAAATCAATTGTGGAATGATAGTTTTACTAAATTTGACTCTCATACCCCTGGGAAGCATAAAATTCAAGTATTTGTGTTCAGATGAGAATTCCAGTTTAATTTAACTTCTCATCTGTTACTCATCACTTAATGCTATGTGGATATGCCTCATCACTTTTATAGAAGCCTTTACCATGGAGGCAGTCACAGTTATTTTTCCCACCATCATGGCATCTGCATTATTTGCCTCCTACAGGATTTTAACAAAGGTTCAATAATCATTTGGTGGTTAACATGAGTAAATGAATAAATTATAAATAGAAATCAGTATTATATAAACCTAGCACAAAGTGTGTTTATACAATATTGCTCTGCTCTCATATTTCTGATGACTTGATAATAAATGGCAGAGACATGAAGATAAGCACATAACTAGAATGTGCTAAATTAACAGCTGCTTTGAGAACGTCCTTCTCCAAGCTGTCCCACACCACCTTTGGAAAGAGGCAGTAAACTAGACGACACAACCCAACAGTTGTCCCTCAGTAAACTGGTTGATTACTAACCAAATTAAATTGATTACATCAAGGCAGTTCTCACAGTCTATTCTTTTTTTATTTCACAGATTGTTTATCTATTTACCTACTAATTCATTTATCTATCTGTTTGCATACTATATTCAAACATTTAAGTTTCATAATTTTTTAGCTTTCAAATGTAAATTAAATGTGAGCTGGCATTTGCAGTCCTTCTCCTCTGACATATATTGACGTATAAATAGCTTCACTGATATTTATGACAAATAAGATGAATTCACGGTATTGCCCTCTGAGCCAAAAATGTAAGAAGTGACCAGGACCTCCCCTTGATGACATCACTTTTACTTACCATAAAGGTGTTGCATTGCATTGTACAATTATTAATTTTATGAAGTTCCATTGCATGCAAAGGCAAAGAATTTAAATTTGCTGTCTAATAACTGCCAAGAAAATTGAGATGATTCCTCATTTTCATTCTTAATTCTTGTGTCCATCCCATCTGGATAAGACCGAGCAAATGTCATAGTTTTCAACTTAACCAGAAAACAAAGAACACTTCCAAGGGGATGGAACTCTCTCACGGAATGGGATTACCCATGTCCAATCACTGGTGACTCACACGATAGTCTGCCTGCAATGCAGGAGACCTGAATTCTATTCCTGGGTCAAGAAGATGCCCTGGAGAAGGGAATGACACCCACTCCAGTATTCTTGCCTGGAGAATTCCATGGACCGAGGAGCCCAGTCTGCTACAGTCCATGGGGTTGCAAAGAGCTGGACAAGACTGAGCGACTAACACACACATGTCCAAATAACAAGTGACGAAACTAAGTAGGCATACCAGGGTCTTGGCTACACCCCATCATTGTCCTGTTGAGTGTAATGCTTGTCTCTGGGATTAGATTCCAGGGTCCTTCAATAAGAAGAGGAGAGAAAGGGAGGTGATGTGTGTCAAATCATTCAACTAATTCTTTTAATTGAATCTTTGTGTGTGAAAGTTGATCAGTCATGTATGACTCTGCAACCCCATGGACTATACAGTTAAATGAATACTCTAAGCCAGAATACTGGAGTGGGTAGCCTTTTCCTTCTCCAGGCGATCTTCCCAACCCAGGGATCAAGCCCAGGTCACCCACATTGCAGGTGGATTCTTTACCAAATGAGCCACAAAGGAAGCCCAAGAAAACTGGAGTGGGTAGCCTATCCCTTCTCCAGAGGATCTTCCTGACCCAGGAATCAAACCCAGGGGTCTCCTGCACTGCAGGCTATTTCTTTACCAACTGAGCTATGAGGGAAGCCCCATTCAAATCTTTACTGCCCAACTGATGGGAGAGGGACCACAACTCCACTGAAGTAGAACAAATATCCTCTCACCCTTTCTTCCTTCTTATCTTCATTCCTTACTTCATTCAACTAAACTCTTATTGCGGTGTCTACTGCATTGCAATTAGACACTTATTCTAATATATATGATCAAGGTATATGATTAACATGACATAGTCTCAATCCCTTAAGGATTCACAACCTTCTGAAAGAGCCATCTATAAATAAAAATTTTAAAAGTGAAGAAAATAGAGGAATCTATAATCTATAATCAAAGTAGTTAAACTATGCTTATATAGTTATATTCATATGGTACTTTACAAAGGGCTTTCAAGCTCTTCAAAGCACAGAATTATGTAGATATCATCAGAATTTTTTAAATTTACAAAAATGAAACTATGCAAAGTAAAACTTACCTTTCTTCCTCTTCCTATAAAAAAGAAAAGAATATATTATTTTATGCATATATATTATTAAGAATCCCGATACTTATTTCAATAATTTTTATAGAGTCAGAATTTAATTTTAAAAGCTTTCCCTGTCACCAGTAGATAGAAATCCAAATTATTTGCACAAATATTTTCATAACAGGCAAAATAACATGCCCCTTTGGAAAATTCTGACATTTGAATATTCTTCACAACTTTTATATAGAAAAAATTCAGTAAATTATAAAATTAGCTATTAAATTATAACTATCTTCAATCAATATTCTCTATTTTTGGTTTTTATACTTTTTTGAGTAGGTTATTCATTCACATGATTAAAAAAAAACAAACCTAAAATATATTAATAAAGGTATAGATTGTACAGTGAAAATTTCTTTGTCCCCTTTTCTCTATTTCCCACATTTCACTTCTCACCAGAGGTCACCATTATTGATTTTCTTTTAGTCTTCCTAACCAAGAACATAATAGAACATTACATGTATTAAAGTCATTATTTGAGTTAGTAGTGTTCGAAAGTTTTCTTTATATATATCTTAAATATTTTGTTTTGTTTATCCTTAACCACCTTATCCTATATATTCCTATTACAAATGAGATAATTTTATTCTTATTATTCATTCTATGAAGTAATATGCAAATATATATTATAATATACTTGTATATTACTTCATAGAGTGAATAATAGGAATAAAAATATTTATAATAGCAATATGTAGGTGACTCAGATGGTAAGGAATCTGCCTGCAATGCTGGGTACCAAGGTTCAAATCCCTGGATTGGGAAGATCTCCTGGAGAAGGGAATGCCAACACATTCAAGTATTTTTGCCTAGAGAATTCCATGGACAGATGAACCTGGAGAGCTACAGCCCAGGGCCTCACGAACACTTGGACATGACTGAGCGGCTAACACACATACATTCTATGAAGTAATTGTATATAGTATATCTATTAATTTGTTAATTTTATGTTGCACTATCTTACTAAATTGTTTTGTAGCATTTTTTTACTCCATTCCCTAAGGTTTTGTAAGTACACAGTTATATTTTCTGTAAATTGATCATTTAACCTCCTCTTTTCTAATATCTAGATTTCTAATTTCTTGTTCTTATCTAATTGTTTGGTCAGGTACATTTAATAATGTTTAATTGTTCTGTGATAAAATAGAAATAAGGGTTGGTCAGAATTTTTATCTGTTCTGTGATGATATACTTATTGGAGTGTTCTTTATCTCATATATTTAGTTAAACAGTCTCATCTTTGCCTTATAGTATCTTTGTATCAACACTGTTGTCAGTACTTTTTAAAATTATTCATCATGGAATAAATTGGGCTTTCCTAAATCACCTATTTTCAGGAAGCTGTGTATTTTGCTCATTTTTTTTTTTTTAATATTTAGAGGAGGTTGTGTATTTTGCTCTTTTTTTTTTTTTTTTTTGCTACTATTGTCTCAACATGCATTTGTCTCCACAGGTTTAATTTTGCTTTACTCCCAGGGATTCTGTGCAGATCATATCCACTTCAGGTAGTCCATTAGTGCCTTGTTTTCAGTTCTTCCCATTATGTCTTCCTTACTGTGTGTATGCTAAGTTGCTTCTGTTGTGTCTGACTCTTTGTGACCCTATGTAGTGTTAGCCCACCTGCTGTAGCCCACCAGGCGCCTCTGTCCGTGTGATTTTCCAGGCAAGAATACTGAAGTGGGAATTTTCTTATTACATGGCTAAAAGCTAAGTTTGGGTATGTATTCTAGGCCAACTGTTACTGTTGAATGATATCCAAGAGGCTAATTAGTAAATTATTGTGTAATGTTTCCATGAAAATACTTTTGAGCACTTCATTATATTTGTTGTTATTTGCAGTGAAATTTAGGGGGAAAAAATAAAGCCTTGAAACTGTCTTGACAAGGGTACATGCAAGCCTCCATTCATGGCTACTAAAACAAATAACCTAAAAGTTTAATATTAATCTTATCTGGTTCACTAAAACATATAAACATGAACTTGTTTCTCTTATATGTAAGTTTTTCTAACATGTACATGCAAATACACAGTCTTTGCTAAACACAGACACTTTTCTCCAAAAAAGAAGCTTTAAGAACCAATAATTTATATTATTGTTTTCTCCAGGAAACCCATTCTATTCTCTTGTTTTTCTTAGCCAAAATTAAAAGCATTCTGCATTTATGAGTCTTTATAATAGAGGGTGCTGTGGCACTAAATTACATTAGAGATTATTACTCCATTACCAAGGGCAAAGTTGGCACAGGGAAGAGAAATGTGTTTTTAGATCTCCTCTTAGACATTAATGGACTTCATAGAAAACCAACAAATATCTTGGAGGCACCCAGCATGGATAGGGTAACAAAACAACATCTTAAGCAGTACAAGGAATTCTCAAATTAGGTATAGTCACTTAAATGCAGCCCAAAAAATTCCTTGTTTTTTAAGATGAAATAACTTTCTTTTCATTACTGTTAGATTAAAGTGGGTGAGTGGAATTATTACGCCAAAGACTACTGAATAGCAGCTTAATTATCTTCTTGGGTTGCTGAATTTCGAGAGCAAAAAACACTGTAACTATAAAGATAAATCACTGGACAAATTCTAAGTTGGCCTTACGCATTCTTACCAAAATTGGTATTGCCACCTGCAGTTGTGTGTGGACAGACAGGACAGCATTCCCCGGGGGGAGTTACGGGGTCAGCACATTCGAGCACATCCTGGCACTGAATCTTGTCACAAAGAATGGCGCCATTGTCACAGACACAGATCTGGCAAGGGGCAGGTTTCCAAATGTCCCTGTTTAAGTACATCTGACCATTCTGGGTGCAGGCTATTTCTTCACCATATCCTTCTAGAATAAGAAGAAAAACAAAGAGGTTAGTATCTGAAATTTCAGAATCTGGGAAATATTTAGGAAGGTAAATCATCTTGTGGGTTCTAAAATCTCTGGGCTAAGTGGTAACCTCCTAAGGAGCCAAACAGAAATGAGCTTACTCCATTAGTATTTAAAGACAAACATGTAATTCACAATTAAATTATTATGAAACATTGTAGCACGATGGGGGCAGGGAAAGTGATCCAAAGTATACTAAATCAGAGTGCTTCCCAAAATCATTTTTGAAGATACAAATAATCAAACAGCATAAGATCATGTTTGAGGGATAAAAGTAAACCATTTGAAGAGAGGACAAAAAGAATAGTTCTTAAGAGAATACATAATTTCAGTGTTTGGTGAACCCTATGTGACTTTAAACTGACTTGAAACTTTCCATCAGTAAATCCCACAACAGAAGACAATAAGTATTCGTGTATCATGAAGAAAAACTTAAATTCATTTTAAACATTAAGATAAAAAAAGCTAATGGTTGACCCATTCATGGAGTGGGTTCCGCTAAACATCTGAAAATAGTTTCCTAAACTGTAGTGGAAATGCAAAGCTTATACAGCCAATGTGTTAATTATCTTTGCATCAAAATTAACTAAGTCAGGACCAAGACAACATGGTAAGCTATTACATAATATCTGCCAAATACTTTTCTATATTTAGATAAAAATTTAATGCAGATTTGGAAAAATATATGCAATTTTATACACATAGCAATTCTATCATGCATTTGCTATAAAATAAACATATACATCTTTCACATTGTGATTCTCGAGAAACAAAACTATAGTATTTTAAAACACAATGTGGATCATAAATCTTTGCTTAATTCCTTTCATTTTCAACTACTTAAATTCAAAGCTCCTTTTTAAAGCCCAAAAGTCCTCCCAAAGGAATCAGTACAACTCGATCCCTTTGCCTGGCACTGCCTTTCCTTTCCTCAATCCAACTCCAGTAGCCCACTATCACAGATTGCTTAATTGCCACCTGTCCCCCACAATTCTTCTCTGACTAATCTCTAAAAGTAGACTTTCTTTATCCAACTGATGTGCTTTATAGAACACTACATTTAAATCCATGGCTGATTCATGTCCATGTACGACAAAAACCACTGCAATATTATAGAGTAATTAGCCTCCAACTAATAAAAATATATGAAAAAAATATATAAAAAAAAGAACTCATTCATCCATCCTTCCATTGATTCATTCTTTTTGTATTATAAGCAAGGTAATTAAATATTTACTAAATTGGAACCGCTAGGCAAAAATCACTGCTTTCATAAGTTTATCACAATTAGTATTTACTTATTTATTTTTACTTGTCTATTTTCATATTTCCACCACCAGGCAGTATGAAAGTGAGAACTAGTGTATCTTGTTCATCATGGTATTTCTAAAGTTTGGCACCATACCTTGCATAGAATCAACATTCAACAAGTACTTGTTCAATGGATGGACATGAATGAATGAGTGAATCTAAATTATGGTTGACTAACAATTGTACAGCTACTTTACAAAAATAAAACAAAATTTTAAAATGCATTTACAATAAGTTTATGAAATATAGTTACATTTAGTAACATTTATATATATCTTTCACAATAAATACAGTCAAATGCTAATATAGAACTACAGACGGAAATGATTTCAGTTTAAACAGACATTAGTCTAAATATCCATCTTCATAACTTCAGAAAGTTTTTCTTGGATAACATTCTTCTCATTGCTCTATGGAATACTTTGCCTCACATATTTAGTCTCTCATCACAGATATTTGGTAAATGGAAAATTGTTTTCAAAGCATGGCACCACATCCTGGCTTTTGTGCTATTCAGAAGAAAAGCACAAAATTTCTAATCTGTCTAATCTTCCCCAAATGATGTTTATCACATACTATGTAGCTCATCAATAAAATAATATTGGCTCTGTCTATCCAGTGTTACTATAGGCATGTTCAAGGAAGGAGAAAATAAATATCTAGCTTCAGCATGCTTTTCTGTGGAACTATTTTGAAAACATAAGAAAATAGTACCTAAAAAAAATAATGTATTTTTTAATTCAAAAAGCAGTGCTACTTTTAGATGAAAAGTCACTTTGAAACAATGCAGTTCCAAGGTGAATGTTTCCATAAAACACAATTTCCATAGAAATAGATTCACACCCATAGTCCACTGAGCTATTCCATTAAGTACAAAAAAGAATACTTTTGTTCATTAAGTTTTATGATTAAGACGGAAATATCTAATCACAAGGACTAAGCGCCATTGGCTGAGAATGAGATACACCACAAGTTCAATTCGCTTGCTTCTCCCTTACCACACCCTGGGAGGCAGAAGTGCTCACATGTATTTACAGAGGGTTAAGTGGGCTTGTGCCTAGTACTGCATATGCAAAATATTAAAAGCATTCTGCTCTCAAAAATATATACTATCATTGTGAAGCGGATCTCAATTTCACTGATGAAACAATTATAAATGGGGAAATAGAGAATATGGAAAACAACAAGAGGACGTACAATGATGTTGTCAATTAAATATCATTAAAATGTGAGAGACTCTTCAGGGGTGGGTTATCCTGCTCACTGTGTCTCCTTCAGGGTTGGGATAAAAAGACACACTCTCTCAGACTTAACTCATAGGTCACTTTCTTTCTGAAAGCTTAAAACAGTTTTGACCTCACTCCAAAGAACAAAGAAGTGGGCCACTATCTTACTTTAAATGACAATGTTAAAAGTTAGTTTTATACTCTGAGTCATCACTGGTCCGTTTCCCCCTGAGGATTTATAATTAAATTTAGGATGATGTGGAAAGTTAGTTGGAATGCTTTTAAATGGCAGGGAGATGAAAACCCACATTCACTGCTAAACCCTCCCTCTCTGCCCCCACACAGAATCCACACACATCACAGACTGCACAAAAACTCAGTGAGTTCCCATTGTTCGTGTCTGGATGAAAGACATGGACAAAGAAACACTGGGAGGAAAATACAGAGTGTCTTGCAGTTCTCAAGTTTGTACATGGTAGTTGTGTACCTTATGATTTAGGTTGTCTTTTCTGTTTTCTGCATAGATGTTTACTTAAATGAAAAGAAAAGTAAAATAGTAAGCAAAATTGCAGCCAATTTGCAGTGAAGTAGTCATGACATAATTATTTTATGAATGACAATATTATTAAAAATAACTAAGAATTTTTATATGACATTCTGAGAGGGTCAATACCATCCTCCTCCCGATTCCTCCATAGAAATCATAAAATTAATGCAAGCTGACATTAGCCTTTATTGAAGGCCCAGAAGTTTAAAAATCATTTCTTGTAAATATCTGAAAAAGACCTCCAAAACCAAAGTACTTTGACACTTGTATTTTTTTCTCCATTTATATTTCTTTAACTTTTCTATAATTGAGGAGGACTGATAGATACCTGATTGTATTGCCATTATTTTGTAATCTCTCATGGTGGTGTAACTTCCAGAAATTTTATCTTCCAAGCTACATGTTTCTTTCACTCTTACCAAATGTTCCAACAAACTGAACCAATCCATTGCAAAGTCATTATCACAAACATCTTGGCACTGATCTCTTAAGAGAGCAGAGATACATTTTATCTGATCATGTTTTGCTTGAGAGTAACTCAGTTGTTCTGTGTTTCTCAAACATCCTCATAGATTTGTCTTCTCACAAAGTTTAGGTGCTTTGGAATTTGATTGTAAGAATTCAGTTCTTAATCACTAGATGGCAGACCAAATCCACCATCTTATTATAAAAAACAATTAAAAACTCATCCATCAAAATTGCTGTTTGACAACTATGCGCCACACCCTATGTCTACATTTCTTTATACATACTTGTGCAAAAAAGTGTAACTAGAAATGGCCTTATTGAAACCTTTGGCTCTTCAGGAGAGATGTGATTCTATTTTTAATATTAAATTATTGGGCTTTACCTAAAAATTTTGAAAAATATACATAATAAACCTTCCTAAGCCTATGCTGGACATTCTGTAGACATTAACTAAAGAACTTTCCTGAAGAAATAATATGCTCAGCTATCACAGAAATTTTAAATCTTTTATTCAGAGAAGTGTTTGTTCAGATCATTGTATCTCGCTAGACTGTGGGCTCCTTGGGAGCCAGACATGTGTTCATCTTGGTAATCTTCATACCCAATGTTACATAATCAGGATGTGTACTATGGACCTCTATTTTGAATGAAAGGGAAATGGGTCACTTGGTGGTTCTTGCTAAGTGTACCCCTGACATCTAGACTTCTGTGCAAACAGAAAGGAAGAAGTCTATGTCAGTCATAGCAGCTCATATTTTGAAAGAAAAAATAAAATAAGTTAATAGCAGTCCTTCAGCTTTCCTGGGCTTCCCTGGTGGCTGAGACAGTAAAGAATCCGCCTGAAAAGTAGGTGACCCGGGTTCAGTCCCTGGGTGGGGAGGATCCCCTGGAGAAGGGAATGGCAACCCACTCTAGTATTCTTCCCTGGAGAATTCCATGGACAGAGGAGCCTCATGTGCTACAGTCCATGGGATGGCAAAGAGTCAGACATGACTGAGTGACTAACACACAGCCTTCCTGGCCCACTTGGTCTAGGTCCCATTGGAGGTTATGAAAGTCTGGGCTAACATTATTTAAAGTTTCTCTAATTGCAAAAGTTTCTGCAGGGTTAGAATCATGGCTAGGCAGCTGGTGCCCTCCTGAAGTGGGCAGAGAATGCTTCACGGGACAAAGAGGATGCCGCAGAGCAGCCCCTCTGGTCCCGATGGACCAAACCACAGACGCTGCATTTACCAATGCACAGTGGAGCCCGGCTGCTGGGCTCAGCTCTGGAGAATCTTCCAAGGAAATCCCTCCCTTCCTTCTGCTCTCAGGCACTCTTTATCATCACAAGGGAGAGACAGAGAGGTTAGAGTATTGAGTTCTTCCTTTAGACCCTTCTGACTCAACACCAACAGTTCTGCACTGATCATCTCTCTTTCCCTGTCTGATCCCTCACATTTAAAAAATTAGACTCATATGAGGCCACCAGAGATAGCTGAGGGGTACGTGTCACATACTTTGACAATACTTTTCCACCTCAGCCTCAAGGTCTGAGTGGGTGGAGAGGTGAGTAAGAAGCAGACCTATGAAGTTTTGCATCTTTTGTTTCTTCAATCCACTTATCGATTTTTACTTTCCAGCAAATCATCTGAATTTAAATCTCTTTTTAGGATGATTAAACAAATTATTACTTTCTTGTGTCCTTCTCTATTTTTTTTACAATTAAATAAAGTCACCTCTCAATCATTATTTAAGCTGAGTTGAATTTCTCTTCCACAAAGATAATATACTTAATATTCTAAAGCAACATAATAACAATTAATTATGAAAACTTATCTTGAAATTTGAGAAAGTAAAAAGAAGACAACTAATACATAGTATTTCAGTGAAACATATAAGTACAGATAAAATGAGATTAGATCAACTGTACAAAGGTAGTTAGTTTCTTCAATACAATCATGAAAGCTTTCTGTCTCATGTCCAAGGGCTTTTCAGTTAACTAGTAAAGCTGCTGTTTTTCCTTTACTTAAAATGGAAAAAATACAAAGGAAACTTTTATATTGGGTACTACTTAACTTTCCATGTATCATTGGGAAATCTAAATGACTGTGGCCAAAATGTGAAACTAAAACTGCACATAATGCACATGCAATGCTCATCTACGGTTTTGTCTGGAAAGCCAATTTTCAGTCTGGTAATCCATTTGACATAGTTTTTTCCCTCCAAACACAAGGCTCAATAATGAATAGCTGTAAAAACGCCACAAAGAGAACTGAGCCTGCCTTATATTGAATACACTAGAAATGTTAGTAGTAATATCTCTAGCAAACTCTAGTCCTATTCTCAAATATTATATTAATCTTAAGTGAATAAGGAAGTACAATCTCTGCCAAGCAAAATGTGTCTGCCTGCCTAAATGAATGAAAGATTTTGAATTGTGTTGGATGAAGTCTGGGTACTTAATCTATCTCCAGCAATGACGTTGCTTAAAATAAAGAAGAGAATCAAAAATCTGCCTAGCCATTTCTCTCTTCAAATGGGTACTATCATGAGTTTTATGTAGTCATGGAGATAAATTTACCTCCAGATACTCTGGTCGTGGAGTATCTGGAGATAAGTAAGTAGTAAATCCTGAGCAGTGTATAGTACCCACATTTCAGATTTCCTTCATTTCCTTTACTTTTAGCTCAAATGTCACTTTCTCCATGAAGCTACCCTGACCACCTTACAAAAAATTGAAAACTACCACACACAAAGCCATGTCTCCCTCTATCTAACAATCCCTGCTCCATTTTTTTTAATGTGGTATTTAGCACTTTTGAACCTACTATACTGTTGTATTTTTGTCTATTTTTTGCCTCCTTGTGATAGATTTATAGTTCTGTAAGGACAGATATCATTTATTCTGACTTGTCCATTGATATATCCTAATATATACTGGTGTTTTAGAATAGTAGTCAGGATCATAGTATATGCTTATTAAATATCTGTTGAATTAATTTTTTAATTGAATCAAATATTTGTTATTTGTATTAGCCACTTTAGGTGGTAGAGTTGTCTTACAATTGTAGAGTTATTGTATGACTAAAAGGAGTTATTGTTATATTATAAGAGAATATCTAGTATGGTATATTCAAATAAGTATAAAATTAAATATTATATATAATAAGACTTCTAGAATCAAGTCAACTCTGTATCTCATGATTTCTCTGCAGGTGCATTTTGCCTTCTTTTCTTACCTTTCTTCATGCAGAAGAATATTAAAGCCTCTAGAGAAACTCTAGACATCACGGTAGTCACTTTATTCCTTCTAATTCATTCTTTATTGGCTTATTCTTTATTCACTGCCCTCACTCTAACTAAATTGAACTTGCTCTTATAGTGAACTAAACATTCCACAGTTCTCAATGGTTCTTTGACCACATTCACTTTACTACCAATGATTCTAAAGTATTTTAAAGTGTCTAAAGTGAACCTTAGAAGGAAAGTTATGACTGACCTAGATAGCATATTAAAAAGCAGAGACATTACTTTGCCAACAAAGGTGCATCTGGTCAAGGTTATGGTTTTTCCAGTAGTCATGTATGGATATGAGAGTTGGACTGTGAAGAAAACTGAGCGCCAAAAAATTAATGCTTTTGAACTGTGGTGTTGGAGAAGACTCTTGAGAGTCCCTTGGACTGCAAGGAGATCCAACCAGGCCATCCTAAAGGAGATCAGTCCTGGGTGTTCACTGGAAGGACTGATGCTGAAGCTGAAACTCCAGTACTTTGACCACCTCATGCAAAGAGTTGACTCATTGGAAAAGACCCTGATGCTGGGAGGGATTGGGGGCAGGAGGAGAAGGGGACGACAGAGGATGAGATGGCTGGATGGCATCACCAACTCGATGGGCATGAGTTTGAGTAAACTCTGGGCATTGGTGATGGACAGGGAGGCCTGGCATGCTGCGATTCATGGCATCGCAAAGAGTCAGACACAACTGAGTGACTGAACTGAACTGAACTGAAAGTGAACCTGAAGGAGCTATCTCTTTGTGCCCTATTCCCTCTGGAGCTCACTTCTGGAGCTCATTTCTAGTGCTTTCATTCTGAAGACATAACTTCTATGTTTATCCACTTGAGTATATCTAGAGACCTGAACAAATATCCATAATACCCACTTTTGTCCTGATCTACCCTTGGCTCAGATGGTAAAGAATCTGCCTGCAATGAAGAAGACCTGGATTCGATACCCGAGGATGGAGGAAAGGAATGTAACCCACTCCAGTATTCTTGCCTGGAGAAGTCCATGGACAGAGGAGCCTGGCAGGCTACAGTCCATGGGGTTGCAAAGAGTTGTACATGACTGAGTGACTATCACCATCACCAAGACTTAATTTATGTCTATTTGTAGCTATTAAAAATTAGAAGTCAATTTCTCTGAAGAACAGAAATGAAATGGATTTTACCCTTCTTTCTGGTATTCCATTACCATCATTTCAGAATATAAATCTATCTCTTTAATTTCATGTTCAGCTTACCTACTATAATGCACATTCATGACTGTATAGAAGTCCCCTTATTTAAGGGTCAAGCCTCAACACCAGTCTCAACAGAGGACAAATGCTCCAGGAATATTCAGGAACAGAAAGAGAAGTTGTGGCCTTTCCTGAGAAGTTCTCTTAATAACTTTCTAGATGTATAACAAAGTTATTCATTGTAAAATTTCTGTGCTTGTAGGGAGAACAATAGACAAGAAAAGCAAAGATAGAAGGAGCAGGAAGAAGAGAAGGAGGAGAAAAAGGGAGAAGCAGAGGGAGAGGGAAGGAGGCTGAGAAGACCAACAAGCAAGATAACCATTTCTTCTCTGACAAACCTTTACTACATAGAGAAGGAAGATCAATTTCAAATTTCTTTAGCAAAATACAGAACTAAACTAGTGATATTTCATTATCCTATGTTTGGATAAGACAAAAAAAATTTTTTAATGGAATCTAGGAATTTGACCTGTAAAGCCATGTGCTTCTGAGAAGTTATTATCCTAAATAACTAAATGTTAGGCTCTCAGTCATGTCCAACTCTTTGTGACCCCATGGACTGTAGCCCACCAGCCTCCTCTGTCCATGGAATTCTCCAGGCAAGAATACTTGAGTGGGTTTCCATCTCCTTCTCCAAATAAGTAAATGAGTGGAGACGAAATTAAAATACCCTTATGTAGAGAAAATGTGAACAGGGACAAGCTTTATTACAATTTCAAAAGCTTTAAACTGTTAATAATTATTAATAATTATTCATTACTATTCCTTTTAGTTTTAGACTACAATTTTTTACATTTCTCTTAATTTCATATTTTAACTTCTTAAAATATGATGACTATAAAAAGTATATAGAGGAAAGGAACACATATTATTTTCTTAAAACATCTGTTGAAAGATTTAGAGCTTTCAAAATAATTTTTATTATTTGTTCAATCCCAAATAGCTATGGAACACATTTTTGGGTTAATGCAATGGGTTAGCTCATGTTGAGATTAGAGGACAAGAATGTAAAACATTTGCTAATGTGGAGGATAAGACTTAGGTTGAACAAAAAGATTAATTAGGCTGTTAAAGGAAAATGTGCCTCAGTTTCTCTACTCATTAATGTATAGAAAAAGATAAAATATGATCCTTCACTTTCAGGTGGGATGAAATATACCAGGATATGACAAATAAAGAAAGAATGAGTGCAATTGTCCCTTAGTTTGAACATTTAGAATTTCGCATGCTAGTAAGTTTACACTCAAAATCCTTCAAGCTAGGCTTCAGCAGTATGTGAACTGAGAACTTCCAAATGTACATGCTAGGTTTATAAAAGTCAGAGGAAACAAGATCAATTTGCCAACATCCGTTGGATCACAGAAAAAGCAAGGAAATTTCATAAAAACATCTGCTTCATTGATGATACAACAGCTTCTGACTGCGTGGATCACAACAAACTATAGAAAACTCTTAAAGAGATGGGAATACTAGAGCACCGTATCTGTCTCCTGAGAAACCTGTATACAGGTCAAGAAGCAACAGTTAGAACATGGAACAACTGACTGGCTCAAAACTGTGAAAGGAGTACTACAAGGCTGTATATCATCACCTTGTTTGTTTAACTTCTATGCAGAGTACATAATGAGAATTGCTAGGCTGGATGAACTACAATCTAGAGTCGAGATTTGCAGGAGAAATAGAAACAAGCTCAAATATGCAGATGATGCCACTCTAATGGCAGAAAGCAAAGAGAAACTAGAGAGCCTCTTGATCAGGGTGAAAGAGAAGGGTGCAAAGCTGGTTTAAAACTCAACATTCAAAAAACTAAGACCATGGCATCTGGTCCTATCACTTCATGGCAAATGGATGGGGAAACAATGGAAACAGTGACAGACTTTATTTTCTTGGGCTCCAAAATCACTGCAGATGGTAACTGCAACCACATAAATTAAAAGGTACTTGCTCCTTGGAAGGAAAGCTATGCCCAACTTAGCATATTAAAAAGCAGAGACATCACTTTGCCAACAAATGTCCATCTATTCAAGGCTATGGTTTTTCCTGTAGTCATGTATGGATGTGAGAGCTGGACCATAAAGAAGCCTGAGCACTGAAGAATTGATACTTACTTTCAAATTGTGGTGCTTTGGATAGCACCTTGGACAGCAAGAGTCCCTTGGACAGCAAGGAAATCAAACCAGTCAATCCTAAAGGAAATCACTCCTGAATATTCACTGGAAGGACTGATACTGAAGCTGAAGCTCCAATACTTCAGCCACTTGATGCGAGGAGGAAGATTTCATTGGAAAAGATCCTGATGCTGGGAAAGATTGAGGGCAGAAGGGGGAGGCAACAGAGAATGAGATGGTTGGATCACAGATTCAGTGGACATGAGTTTGAGCAAACTCCATGAGATAGTGAAGGACAGAGAAGCCTGGCATGCTGCAGTCCATGGGATTGCATAGCGTCAGACAAGACTTAGCTATTGAACAACATCAATGATAAATAAATTTGCCATAAAAATCAAATTGCTGCTGAAAGTTAATCCAAATAAGTTAATCCCAAAATGAATAGAGACATTATTTAACCCATTTAGTCAATATATATTTATCTAGAAAGTTTTACTGAATACTTGTCTAGTACCACAACACAGTTTAAGTCGTAGGATGAGACATTTGGAGTCCAGTTTCCTTGTCAAAAGCAATCAAGATATATAGAAGCTGAAAAAGGTAATGAAACTTTCTTGTAGGAGAAAAAGTAAGTTTGCTCAAATTTATATTTCAATAATTCATTTTGGAAAATTTGCATACACATTGAAATTTTTATAAACTTAATTCTACTTTCTCATTAACCTATATGAGCCCCAGGCCTTTTTGAAAAATTGTTTCTTATACTGGAAATCTTCCTCTGTGTGTTGGAGAGACCTCTGCCTAATGCTATTTATTTCAATTAACTAGAATTCTCAGGAATAACAACCTGAGGGATTCCTAGGATCCCAAACAAAAACAATCTTCAATCATTTGGTAGAAAAAGTTAAATTTATAAAAGCAGACTACAAGTAAGCTAGGAGTGAAAGGAATGCAGAATTCTAAAAGGCATTAATTTGTGAGTAGATTGATCATGTATTAGCCGTCTTTCAAAGTCCTATTTGGTAAGAACATGTATTTCAACTCTAGGACAGTCTAAATGCGTATCAGTGAAAGAGTTGAAAGCCACAATTTACACCATCCAATGAGCCCCCACAGTACATCTGCTCCTCTGTGCATTTTTCAGGCTTCCTTGGATGTTTTAGTCATCCAATAGCTTTGGCATTAAGATAGCTTTAAATTATAAAGTAAACACACTGACTCTTGAAACAAACATCAGAATAGCATAATATATGCTTTTCGATAATAGAATTTATTTATTTAGCAAATATTTATTATCTATCTGTTATTTTGCCAAACACTGGGAATACAGAGATAAGGTAACAAATTCCTCCCCATCCTCAAGAAGCTCACAGACTTATTAGGGAACCACTCCAGCAATGGACTAGCAGGACATCGTTCTTGAAGTATAAAGCTAGATGCAAAGCCAGGTTGTTGTGGGGATATTTAAGAGGGGTACTTCATCTAGGCTAGAGGTCTGAGAAGTCAAAGCGTTCTACAATGTCCTTATTTCCTTTCATTTAATACTTTTAAGGTATTTTTAAAGGGCCAAAACTAATATCCAATATGGTTTCTTCCAAAAATTCACTTCCAAGCTGTATAATATTGTCACTCCTGGTTCACTTACTGGCGTGTAACTCTTTCTTTCTGCCAACTGGCTGGGATGGGTCTGGAGGAGCACCGGCACTTCCTCTCACTCATTTCTTCCTGTTTTCATTTCTTTGGCATCTATTCTCCTGTCTGAGAGTCAAACAGCACTCTGGTTCCTAAACCCCCCGATGTCTTTAGGTGGGTGCCTAAGAGGGGAGCAGGGGCGTGGCGCATCAGTGGATGGAGCCGACCAGCAGTGCAGAAGCCGGGACAGCGGCACATAGCCACACAGCAGCAACCAGCTGCCACCAATGACTAAGTCTGGCAACACTGTGTTGAAATATAAATGCATTTTTCCAGGTCCAGTTCTACAGCCATTTGGAAATACAGCACAACTGAATTAAAATACCATTCCTCAAAATTAGATACAGAATTCTGGATTATGCTCCCTTGACACTTTAGGAAGTAAAAAATGGTTGTATTGTATAACATTTAGCTTGAAAGACAATGAGCTTCATCCATGGATGCCAGTTTATGATTTAGAAAACAGTGAGAAATAAGATATTAAATATCTGTACTAGAAATTCACTTTTTATATTTTATACCCAGCAAATCCATTCAAATTCATTTTCATACATTAGATAAGTATGTATCAAGAATCTATATTCAACCACATCCCAGAGAGTTACAAAAGTAAAAGACACATATCCTACTCCAGAAGAACTTTTAGTTGAGTAAATAAGAAGGAAGTTTATAAAATCATGCTTTTAACAAATATTTACTAAGGACTATCTAAACATAAATTATCTTCTATCCAATTATTTCCCCAATGACCACAATTAGTCAAGAAAGCTCATTGTATATTCTAGGTTTGAGAAGTTATGGGTAAGAAATCTAAAAAGATGAGATCAAGATGAGCTGAAATTATCTGAGGAGGGTGAATATAAGTGGGGTCTAAAGTAGGTCTTGAAAAATGCAAACTCTTTGAGATGGTGGAGGTAAGGAAGGTTGCCTGGAATGGGAGAAGGAACCACCTAAAAGAGGCGTGGAGAGGAGGGCAAATGTCATATTAGTAAGGAACAGAAAAGAGAGAGGGTGTGAATTCTTGTGTGAGCAATGCTTTTTCCTCTAGGAAAGTGTTCTTGACTTAACCCTTTCCCGTATGCTTCTCTGTGCTCTGATTTTATCTTATCCATACACCTAGCAAAATACCTGCAACAATCTGTCTATTGTTTGTTTACAAGTAAACACTACCAGGCTATACATTTCATGAGGGAGAACACATTTAATTTCTCTCTGCATTGTGAAAGTAGAACAGTGTCTGACACATACAACATGTCCAACTCTTTGCCACCCTATGGACTGTAGCCCCCCAGGTTCCTCTGGCCATGGGGATTTTCCAGGCAAAGATACTGGAGTGGGTTGCCATCCCTCCTCCAGGGGATCTTCCCATCCGAGGGACTGAACCCAGGTCTCCCACGTTGGAGGCGGATTCTTTACCAACTGAGCTACGAGGGAAGCCCCAGAATACTGGAGTGGGTAACCTGTCCCTTCTCCAGGGGATCTTCCCAACCCAGGAATTGAACTGGAGTCTCCTGTACTGCAGGAGGATTTTTTACCAACTGAGCTACCAGGGAAGCCCAACAACATGTCCAGTAAATGCTTATTGAATAAATGAGTAAGTGAATAAACAGAAGAATGTATAAGTAGCTTTCAGGAATATTCATCTAACAACAGAATTGAAGATGAAAGCAAATGAGACTTTGCTCATTTGCTCAGTAGTTTAAAATATTATACTGTAGTTAGGAGAAATAGTCATTCTGGGAATAAGAGGGGTAAATCCATAGGACACAAGATAGAAAATATGTAGAGTGTGATTAACTATGGATGGGATAAGGTATTAGAAAAACTAGAAAATAACTTTCAAGGTTAATTATAACTTCAGGAAAGAATGGAGGAATTAACATCTGTTGGACACAGTGGTGGATTGAATGTGTCCACCCGGAAGGTATGTTGATCCTTCTTGGAAATAAGTCCTTAGAAGATGTAATTAATTAAGTTGAGAGAATAGAGTTAGTCCTTAATCCAACATGACTGGTGTCCTCACAAACAGAGGAGAAGACAGCACACAGAGAAACACAGACTCATGTGATAGAAGCAGAGGGACTACAGTGCGGCAGCTGCAAAGCAGGGAAAATCCAAGATTGGAAGGCAACCACCAGATCCCAGGAAGAGGCAAACAAGGTTAATCTTCAGGTTTCTGAGAGATCATGGCCCTGCTGACACCTTGATTTTGGACTAAAGCCTGCAGAACTGTGAGACGATACATTTCTGCTGTTTCAAGCCACTCAGCTTATTATTCTTTCTATTACAGCAGTCCTGGAAAAGTAATACAGGTAACTACACAAAAGGAGGATGGCCTTGACATTGAGTGAAATGAAAGTTTTGGATAGATACATAAATTTGATTGGATAAATTTATAAACCCTGTACAAGTCATACTGGGATGAATATTAAGGAATAACAATGAAGTATAAATATTAGTAGCTACTATTTATTCTGTTGTAAGAGCTGTGTTAAATTCCTATGTACATTTTATATTTAATCCTTAAACCACATTGGTAGAGGCCTGGAGTCAAGCAGGATTACAAAATTAGTGAGTAGCAGAACCAGTATTTGAGCAACTACATCCTCCTAACTACAACATTCTAAATTATACTGCTACCTTAGAGAGTATATAAAAGAAAGACAATTTTGTATATATAGGACTTAAACTTCACACTCTAACTGTAGATTTTGAATATTGAGAATAATAACCTGACAATCCTTATGAAGGATGACGAGCAAGAGGAGTCTGGACTGACTTGAAAGAAAAAAGAAAAATTTTAAAGAGTAAAGCGCTCTTAGAGATAAGGAAAGGGAGAGGTAGTGTGTTTTTTTTTTTTAAATGAATTTGTTATTAAAGGGAAGCAAATGAAACATACTAAGAATATGAACTCCATGTTTTCTTTCTGTTCAGCTCCCAATTCTAAACAGTCAATATTTCATTTCCTGATGCTATGCCTGTCAGCTACCAAATGTTACCATTCTAATATCCTGTGAAATTTCCCCTAGCTTTCCTGAGGCTTCACAGGATATTGATGGGGAAAACTAGCTCCATGACACAAATAAGCTCTCAGACATTTTGATGAGCATGGGTAGTTAATGACTGCATACCAACTATTATTCAGTTCTTTTTCAGATTGGTTTATAGAGGACAGGAAATGAAAATTTCCCCCAGAAAATTCAGCTTACATTGCGTAAATGTGATTTTCCTCATAGCAAACAATATACTTTATTCTATCTACTTTATTTAAACTAAAAAGGGATGCTGAAAAAGCCACTGGGGGAAATTCAACATTAAAAAATACAATTTAAAAGCAAACCATCAAACACCTGCTTCTTAAATTACATCGTATTCAGTTCATTTCCTTTCATTTTCCTGAAGTCTGAACTAGTCTTTACAAAAGTTAACTATTTTCTTTTTTTTAACATTTAATCTTCTCTTAAGAGCTTTGAAAATAGAAATTTCCTCAAAGAACCAATCTACAACTTCAAGTTTTTCCTGTTTAATAACTATCAGTTCAGTCACAATCTATTTAACCGGCAGTCATGATTAGAAATAAAAGGAAATAATGGAATAGATGTGATTGGACATTTTGCTTTATGTTAAAGGAAAAAGGCAATGTGATCTAATAAAAATTTTGCCCTGATCTATTTGTGTCTTAATCTAACAGGAAAAAATTGGGTTAATCTGGATATTCTTATGATATTAATGGGACAGCAGTGATTAAGATTTATTTAATGGAAATTTTTGGCTAAATATCAAATATAAAGACTGACGGGATTTATCATGAGCTCAGTCAAACTTTTCATGACTGGATCACGTTATCAAATAAGACAATTAGATGAAAATGTGGGCTATAAAACAAACAAATGAACAAAGAAACAAAAATACTGACAGTGTATCTCCACCAACAGAAATCTCCCTGGAGTTAGAGATTCAACCACAGGAGAATCAGGTCATTCTCAGCATCTAAATTGCCAAACAGAATAGATTGAGAGGCATTATGTCATGCCTGTAAACATTTACAAATGACTACTCTTAGAGTTAGGAATTCTAAGGCAAAGGCAAAATCATTCTCCATATTCACACCAAACTGTATGTCCTACATAATAGCATAATTTATGTATTCAACATTATTGTACTTCTTTGCATTAAAGTCTTTGCATTTCATAGGCTCCCAAGTTTTGAGTCCTTAAACTGTCCCTTGAGTAAGTGAAGAGTTTATCCAGAACTTAAAGGAATACGAAATATGCAGAGATACACCTCTCTCAGCCATGACTTTCTGCTATTTTATGCCAGCCCATGTATGACAGAATACAAGCTCCATTATATAGAGTGTTCTACAGATGTCAGAAATGTAAAAACTAATTCTTAAATGAGAACTACATTATACTTAAAATTATTGGGGGTTAATTTAGCTCATCAATCATTCAGTTTGTCAATCTTAAGACTGAAACAATTTAAAATATCAGTAAAGGGAAAAAGCCAATGTGACAATAAGGTAGCAAAATGTATATTATCTAATAGTCAATATATGTAGATTCTTTACATAGTGGTATTTATTGTGATAGAAAGAGACTATGGAAAATTTCCCTCAGTCATTACTGAGTTACTATTAACTCAAGTACTATTAACACCAAGTTACTATTTTCTATTTTAAAATATTGTTAATACTTAGGAATTATTTAATAATCAAAAAAGTGCTCTCTTCCTTATATAAAATTGTATTTCTTTCCATGTTGCCAAACAAGGATGAATTTCAAGAAAAGTGATATAACACTTAGACCACATCAAGTGAAACATTCTGCAGAATTTCCTAAAAGGAAAGAGGAAATGACCTCTTTGGCAGTTATACTAAAACATCAAAAAGTCCTAAAACTCAGGAGGAATAACTTATGTGTCTTAGTGAAATATGTAAATAAAATAATGTAAATCAAATCTTATTTCCCCTATGAAGTAGCACTGTAATAAAAATGCATTCCAAACCAACAACAGCAATGACAAAAATGATCATATTTAATTAAATGAAAGGTATACAACCAAATGTGCTACAGAGGGGCTTTGGACAGAGTCAAACAACTAATTAGAGTCTCCAAAGAAATATCCACAGAAACACTCCAAGGAAAGCTAAGTCCATGAGGAGAGGCAATATGGTCTTTATCCTGTCAACAAATATTGAGCACCTGCTATATGCCATTTCTCTACCAGGTATTAGAGCTGAACAAAACAAAATATACCATCTTAATTCCAAATAGCTTCAGCCCAGTGAGGAAGACAGGAACTTAATCAAGCAATTAAAGTATGTAATGGTAAGTACCTTGACAGAAAAAAATACAGAATGCTAAGGGCCTCCCAGGTGGTTTACTGGTAAAAAATCTGGCTGCCAATGTAGGAGATGTGGGTTTGATCCCTGGGTCAGGGAGATCCCCTGAAGGAAGAACTGGTGACTCACTCCAGTGCTCTTGCATGGAAAACTCCATGGACAGAGGAACCTGGCAGGCTACAGTCCATGCGGGTTACAAAGAGTTGGACGTGACTAAACACAACACAGTTAATGCCACAATACTTGAGCTACCTGCCCACAGCAATATACCAGCATTTAATGTAATCACAGTTAATTACATGGCATTTTGACAAGAGGCTTTTAAAGTTGTCACAGTATATTTTGTGATTTCAGCCAATATGACCCATAACTTGCCACTTAAGCTTTTAAAAAGTAAGTGGTATTGAGCCTACAGGGTTGGGAGGCAAACCCCAGTGTCATCTTTCAGAGCCATTTAAAGTTTCAGGTTATTTATATGTCCACAGTTTATGATTTTTCATTTCTTTCCTCAGTCAAAGATTTCACCCAAAATCATTCCTGTAAAAACTATAGATTTTTGTGATTTTAAATGCTGTATATGCCTTAGATTTAATTTCAGCCTTTGCTTTAAGTTGATACAGTAGAATCTACTCGAAAGAATTTTTTTGAAATACCAGTTCCTAGAATCTACCTCTTATGATGCCAACTTTGTTTTGCAGCTGGAAATCTCTATTTTTGTAAATGCTTCTCTGTATTTTGATGCCTGATTTGGGATATTGCTGTCATCACAACGAGCTTCCCTAGTAGCTCAGTTGGTTAAGAATCCACCTGCAATGCAGGAGACCCCAGTTCAATTCCTGGGTCAGGAAGATCCCCTGGAGGAGGACATGGCAACTCACTCCAGTGTTATTGCCTGGAGAACCCCCATGGACAGAGGAGTTTGGCAGGCTACAGCCTAAGAAGTCACAAAGAGTCGGACATGACCGAGCGGCCAAGCACAGCATGGAAGTGCCATCACAATAAGAACTTCCAATGATGTACCATGTTCTTTAAGTGGAAGAAACAATAGAAAAACTATTGCTGCTTAGTGAATTCTGCCCATTTAGGACCTTTCCTTCCTTATGGACAAGTTATTAAAGAGTATATTTTCTGCCTCTTCATTATAACAACACAGATAAAAGCTAGATAGCATTCCCCTCCATAGAGGATTTCCTATGAAGAATGACCACAAAGCTGAAATCTCACTCGGTAGTCATCCTTTTAAGGTGTAAACACCTTGAAGTTTAAGTTGCTTTAATAATTACGACTCTGGTATTTCAGTAATAAATGTCACTAGAAGAGTGTCCAGTTTTGATCAGTACAGTGAGACTCTGGTGTGAATGTAAGAACCTGCAAAGTTCCTTGAGAATCCAATTGGGTCTTTATGGTCCACTAGTGAGTTGTATCACTGGGCAGAATTCATATCAAAGAGAAATCTCAAGGAAAATATTTCACAGGGAGAATTTAACAAGAAAAAATAACAACTAACTTATAGAAAACAGATGCTAGTGTTGGTAAAGCTGGAAGGCTGTCAGCCGTACCTTCGCCTATTTTCTGTGCCTTTATAAATTGGCATGGAAAGTCCCTTATGTTTTACCTAAAAGGGTACAGCCTGTAAAGAATTGTTAAAGAAATCTGAAAATCCATATTTTGGATATGAAATACGTTAAATGACTGAAGAATGACTTTTTAGTTCCTTTTGAGAGACGATTCTGAAACATTCCTCAAGTATGCAAGAGAACTTAGAGAAAAACCATGTAAACAAAACAGTAGGGTCTATGACGAATATCATTTTTGTTGCTGTCTTTAAAAACCCTCTTTTCAATGGAACTGGAGGAATCAACCTGCCTGACTTCAGACTCTACTACAAAGCCACAGTCATCAAGACAGTGTGGTACTGGCACAAAGACAGAAATATAGACCAATGGAACAGAATAGAAAGCCCAGAGATAAATCCACGAACTTATGGACACCTTATCTTTGACAAAGGAGGCAAGGATATACAATGGAAAAAAGACAACCTCTTTAACAAGTGGTGCTGGGAAAACTGGTCAACCACTTGTAAAAGAATGAAACTAGAACACTTTCTAACACCATACACAAAAATAAACTCAAAATGGATTAAAGATCTAAATGTAAGACCAGAAACTATAAAACTCCTAGAGGAGAACATAGGCAAAACACTCTCCGACATAAACCACAGCAAGATCCTCTATGACCCACCTCCCAGAATATTGGAAATAAAAGCAAAACTAAACAAATGGGACCTAATGAAACTTAAAAGCTTTTGCACTACAAAGGAAACTATAAGTAAGGTGAAAAGACAGCCCTCAGATTGGGAGAAAATAATAGCAAATGAAGAAACAGACAAAGGATTAATCTCAAAAATATACAAGCAACTCCTGAAGCTCAATTCCAGAAAAATAAATGACCCAATCAAAAAATGGGCCAAAGAACTAAACAGACATTTCTCCAAAGAAGACATACAGATGGCTAACAAACACACGAAAAGGTGCTCAACATCACTCATTATTAGAGAAATGCAAATCAAAACCACAATGAGGTACCATTACATGCCAGTCAGGTTGGCTGCTATCCAAAAGACTACAAGCAATAAATGCTAAACAGGGTGTGGAGAAAAGGGAACCCTCTTACACTGTTGGTGGGAATGCAAACTAGTACAGCCACTATGGAAAACAGTGTGGAGATTCCTTAAAAAACTGGAAATAGAATTGCCATATGACCCAGCAATCCCACTTCTGGGCATACACACTGAGGAAACCAGATCTGAAAGAGACACGTGCACCCCAATGTTCATTGCAGCACTGTTTATAATAGCCAGGACATGGAAGCAACCTAGATGCCCATCAGCAGATGAATGGATAAGGAAGCTGTGGTACATATACACCATGGAATATTACTCAGCTGTCAAAAAGAATTCATTTGAATCAGTCCTAATGAGATGGATGAAACTGGAGCCCCTTATACAGAGTGAAGTAAGCCAGAAAGATAAAGAACATTACAGCATACTAACACATATATATGGAATTTAGAAAGATGGTAACGATAACCCTATATGCAAAACAGAAAAAGAGACACAGAAATACAGAACAGACTTTTGAACTCTGTGGGAGAATGTGAGGGTGGGATGTTTCAAAAGAACAGCATGTATACTATCTATGGTGAAACAGATCACCAGCCCAGGTGGGATGCATGAGACAAGTACTCGGGCCTGGTGCACTGGGAAGACCCAGAGGAGTCGGGTGGAGAGGGAGGTGGGAGGGGGGATCGGGATGGGGAATAAGTGTAAATCTATGGCTGATTCATGTCAATGTATGAAAAAACCCACTGAAATGTTGTAAAGTAATTAGCCTCCAACTAATAAAAATATTAAAAAAAAAAAAAAAAGAAGAACCTACGTGGGTGTGACAGCAACATCTGTACTGGCCCCACCAGTACTGAGTTAAATAATTTAATTCTTTGATCACAATAGTTTGTTACCTTAGTTCTTGTTATATTAGTATTTATTGTTACTGGGTGGGTGTAATGAGAAAAAAAAAAAAAACCCTCTTCTCACTTTTACATTCAAAACTACTTGGAAACCACCTGGTGTTGCTGCTTCTGCTAAGTCACTTCAGTCGTGTCCGACTCTGTGCGACCCCATAGACAGCAGCCCACCAGGCTCCTCTGTCCCTGGGATTCTCCAGGCAAGAACACTGGAGTGGGTTGCCATTTCCTTCTCCAATGCATGCATGCATGCTAAGTCACTTCAGTTGTGTCTGACTGTGTGTGACCCCAGAGACTGCAGCCCACCAGGCTCCTCTGTCCACAGGATTCTCTAGGCAAGAATACTGGAGTGGATTGCCATTTCCTTCTCCAAGGAAATCACCTACTTAATCTCAAAACAGATGAAATTTATAGCCTAGGAAATTATTTTCAAGTTAGGAATCAAAGAATGACTTAACTGTATTGTGTGCATTCATTCAAACTTAATTTATGCAAGGGACATAGGAAAAGAGGTTGGATTATAATTTAGCCATTTATTAAACAGACATATTATACTGCTGTATTATGGTATATAGTATGCTAGGAGGTTTATAGTGATATAAAGTTCATGCCTCCATGTGGTATGAAAGCTTTAGCTGTTTTAAATTTTGCTCTTTTAATGGTCCTGTCTAAAGTAGTTATGAATTTTATGACCATAACTGCCACTGAAGCAAAAAAATATGAGAGAAATGAACAGTTAACTAAAATAAGACATCTGAATTGTGATATCTAGGGATCTTTTTGGCCACAGAATTAAAATACTTTTCCTTCCTTATATTTCTTCAGTTCAATTTGACAAAAATGCATTTTCTATATTCTATATGTCAGGCATTTCCCTGGTCCCTGGTAATACAGTGATGGACAACACATGTCTGAATAATTCTACTTCTCACCTGGCTTTGCAGGATAATTCTCCTTCCTTTAGTAATTCATGGAAAGATGACAGTATTTGTAGGTAGAATTCATGTGTGTACTTTTGGACAATTTAATACAAATCTTGTTAATCACAGAGATATCATGAGAGGAGATTCTATGAAAAAAAAATGTTTGCTTTTCACTAATAAGTGAAAAGAGTAAATTTTGATTGAGAATTTTTAAAAATTCATTTACTCACTCATTTAACATTTATTGGGCACCTAATATGTAATTCATTTCAAAAAGATACTTCTATAAAAAGCTCATCATATTCAACCCTAATTTTTGCTTTAATACCTTCCAGACTAAACTCTCCATGGAGGCAAGGTAACTCTGTTCTGTTCACGGCTAAATCACTGACATCAACCAGGCAACCTGAGACCTGGTGTTCATTATAGCTGCGTGGTAAACTGAAAGGAAAGGAAGAAATCAAGCCAGAGGATTGCTACCATATTTAAATAGCCACTTTGGCTCTGAAAAGATTTCATACATATCTTTCATTTCTTCTAAAGGGATATGTCCATTTTCTAGATGAAAACATATTCAGAAGATAAACCAGTCTACAATCTTACCTTTGACACTGTAACTGTGAACTGAGTCTGGATTTAAAGTCCCAAAAAGCTCAATAGATTTCTTTGTCATTCATTCAATACATATATATTGAGTACTGCTCTGTACTGGCACCATAGCAGTATTAGGAAAGTAAGTATGGACAGACTATAAAAAGATCTCTTCCCCAAAAACCTTACAAACTAATGAAGAGAAAGAGAAGATAAGCAAATTAACTACACTATCACGTGATCTGTCTAACAGTGATGAGCAAAGAAAACTGTAGCAAGGAAGAGACAAAGAATGCTAGAAGAGAAAAGAATTGAATGGGGAGAGGAAAGCAGGAAAATTTTTGAATAATCAGGGATGATGTTACAGATAGAGTGTGAGCAGAGATCTAAAGGAAATAACATAGTATTTTTTTTTTTAATTTTTTATTAGTTGGAGGCTAATTACTTCACAACATTTCAGTGGGTTTTGTCATACATTGACATGAATCAGCCATAGATTTACACGTATTCCCCATCCCGATCCCCCCTCCCACCTCCTTCTCCACCCGACTCCTCTGGGTCTTCCCAGTGCACCAGGCCCGAGCACTTGTCTCATGCATCCCACCTGGGCTGGGGATCTGTTTCACCATAGATAGTATACATGCTGTTCTTTTGAAATATCCCACCCTCACATTCTCCCACAGAGTTCAATAGTCTGTTCTGTATTTCTGTGTCTCTTTTTCTGTTTTGCATATAGGGTTATCGTTACCATCTTTCTAAATTCCATATATATGTGTTAGTATGCTGTAATGTTCTTTATCTTTCTGGCTTACTTCACTCTGTATAATGGGCTCCAGTTTCATCCATCTCATTAGGACTGGTTCAAATGAATTCTTTTTAATGGCTGAGTAATATTCCATGGTGTATATGTACCACAGCTTCCTTATCCATTCATCTGCTGATGGGCATCTAGGTTGCTTCCATGTCCTGGCTATTATAAACAGTGCTGCAATGAACACTGGGGTGCATGTGTCTCTTTCAGATCTGGTTTCCTCAGTGTGTATGCCCAGAAGTGGGATTGCTGGGTCATATGGCAGTTCTATTTCCAGTTTTTTAAGAAATCTCCACACTGTTTTCCATAGCGGCTGTACTAGCTTGCATTCCCACCAACAGTGTAAGAGGGTTCCCTTTTCTCCGCACCCTCTCCAGCATTTATTGCTTGTAGACTTTTGGATAGCAGCCATCCTGACTGGCGTGTAATGGTACCTCATTGTGGTTTTGATTTGCATTTCTCTAATAATGAGTGATGTTGAGCATCTTTTCTTGGATGAAATGGACAAATTCTTAGAAAAGTATAACCTTCCAAAACTGAACCAGGAAGAAATAGAAGATCTTAACAGACCCATCACAAGCAAGGAAATCGAAACTGTAATCAAAAATCTTCCAGCAAACAAAAGCCCAGGACCAGATGGCTTCACAGCTGAATTCTACCAAAAATTTAGAGAAGAGCTAACACCTATCTTACTCAAACTCTTCCAGAAAATTGCAGATGAAGGTAAGCTTCCAAACTCATTCTCTGAGGCCACCATCACCCTTATTCCAAAACCAGACAAAGATGCCACAAAAAAAGAAAACTACAGACCAATATCACTAAAGGAAATAACATAGTATTTTAAAATCACCATTCTTATTAGGAGAAATGTTGTCTCCAAAAATTGTAATAATGAACAGTGATTTCAAGTTGATTCTTGGGTTATAGGAGGTGACTTTGACAGTTAAGTGTATTGAAAGTTCATATAATGGGACATTTTGCAAATGTTAGTTAACAGCACATAAAATACAAAGCATTTTAAGAACTCTGTTTTGCCCTTAAGTTGTTCATACCATTTCAAAGATTTCATGAAAATATGACAATCATTTAGTGAGGAAATTTAACTTTTGCTTAAAGAGCTCTCAGCTGAAAAAAAGTTTAATGAATTAGATTGCCTTAAAGCATCAAAATGACAGTCTTAAGACACTTCACTGGACAAAAGATTTAAAAGTCAGAGGTTGGGTTTGACCTGCTGCTGGATACTGAAGGCAGCTTTAAGCACTCTGCTTAGTCCATAGAGAAAGGCATGTGATGTGTGTGTCACAAGCAGGTAGACTTCTGTTGATCAGAAACAATAAAAAATTAGGCTTGGAGTTCACTAATAAGATGCTCAGCCTGTCTGTACCCTGGAGGATGAAAAAAATATATGATACTTCTTGATGCAATTGGGCTTCAGAATAATACACTAGTGATACACTCTTCAGCCCTAAAAGGTTAAAACTTAGCAACTCCAGAGGAATCGGGTGGAGAGGGAGGTGGGAGGGGGGATTGGGTTGGGGAATACATGTAACTCCATGGCTGATTCATGTCAATGTATGACAAAACCCACTTCAATATTGTAATTAGCCTCCATCTAATAAAAATAAATGAAAAAAAAAAAACTTAGCAACTCTAGTAAAACTTGAATTTAAAAACCAAATTGTTGAAAAGAATGAAAACTATGATTCAATTAGTTTTACAGTCTCTCCAAGAGAATTTCTTCATATATGTGTAAAAATTTTAGCTAAATTCACCTCTTGTACTTGGCAAAACAAATTAGAAGGGAAAGGGAGAGACTGTGTATGTTAACCATATTTCTCATAATACTATTTGAATTTTAAACATAATATTTACATTTTGAACAAAATGATCCTATGTACTATAACTGATAAAATATAAATGTTAAATTTGGGTTAATTCAGAGGATATTAGATTTTTATTATATCTACAATTCACACACTGAGGTTCATATTTTGCTTGTCTTGTATAAAATGCCTCTTATTTGAAAGGTTAAGTCATTGAGACATACGGACATGTGATTAAACATGTTCATGGCAAGCTTCTTTGACCTCAAGATGCCAGAATAGCCACGTTTTACATCTATTTTTATGATATGTAATCATGGCCTACTTTTTAGAGACATAAGTAGAAGTTTCCTACCACATCAACATTCCAGAATAACAGTATCATTTTGGTACAGACAACTTCAAAAAATCCAAGAAAAAAAGATTGTGTTTTAGGAAGAGTTATAATCTTGATTGGATGCATCTTTTTAAATTAAAAAATTGTTAATCAGATAAAATGAATTTTATACACTCAAGGAAGTTGTATAAATAATTGTTTTAGCTCTGACTTCAAATTTGAAGTAAAAATTATCCTGACTTTCTAATAACATGACTCTACTTTTATTTAAGCCCAGGCTATGAATTTTTTAAGCATAATAGAATTAAAAAGCAAAGAACAAATTCAACTAGCCAAATCATAATATATAGCCAAAAGATATGTATAATAACCACCTATCTAATTTATTGTCAAAACTCAATAAAACAATTAGGTAATTACTGCCCATAAATGCCTATTAGGAGTTTCAGAAGCAACAAATGGGGAGATACTCAAGAAATTACTCAGAGATCAGGAGTTAAAGATGGGATATGCTTAGGGAGCATTGCAGAATTTGGTTTGCCTGATACTGAGTATTCTTATATAGGGAATAAGTGGAAGAAATGCCAGAAAGTACCAGTTACTTCCAATCATAGAAATCCTGAACACCAACTAACAGTGCTGTATTTAACTTGATTGATGATGACGTAAAAGCACTGAAGTCCTTTCCTTAATTGAGCAGAAAAATGAAAGGAAGAAGATTGAATCTCCTGAGATTGTAAACAGGGAGAATCACAGAGGAGAGAAAGATTCCAGGCAGCAAACCAGGTCATTATTCTGGTCCTAGTATGAACTGAGGAGGGTTCAGCCTAAGGACAGAGGAGAGAAAAAGAGAAAGAAACTAGAGAGGCCATGGGAAGCCAAAGGTTGGTGACAGAGCCAGAGGAGTTCAGAAGTTATGTTTCTTACAAGACATGATTTTTAGGAGCAGTTTGTCCTGCCTCCAAGAGTGGATGGGCTGGTTCTTCTTCTAGGTGTCTTTTTCCGAATAAGAGACTGAGGAGACACACTAGACCTTACAGTCTAGTGAGGACACAGCCATGGAGACTCGGTTCACCAAGCCTGAAAGCTCTTCTTTGACTAATAAAAACAGAAGCAAATACTGAAAATGATGTGCTCATAAATGTTCTTTGGTATCAAGAAAGATTCCTAGATCTAACATTCTCTCCATAATGATCTGAGAGTTATTAATATTTCTAGCCCTCCATTCTGCTCCAAAAGTCACTCACCTAGAACTTATTCTCTCACCAGCCAGTAGTCTTTACAGAGTTAGTAGTAATTATATCTTGAGAATGAAAATTATTCTATCAAAGTAGCTGACAAATAAACACAATAGTCTCTCAGAAACTTGCTAGAATGTGCTGGAGTGCATAATTTTCAACAGTTTTGCAGAAAGCAAATTTAAATTTGAGAAAACACAGAGTTAAAAGAAAAAAACACATAAAAACATTCTTTTAGAATTTGGGAGCTGCCAAATACAAGAAATAAAGGGCAAATTTCAGGAAAGTGAGGTAAATTATATAATAAATGGCAATGCAAGAGATCCATTTATATGTCTTAAGCCTGTCTATAAAGAAGGAAGTGGTGTAGATAATCAGTTTTAAGATTTATAAAATGAAATTTCCCTAGTCCCAATTATTCCATTATTAGTAAAAACACTAACTCCTATGTTAACCTTAATGACTCCTTATTAACCACATGAAATTAGTACAGTCTGAGAAGTTATAAGAAGTATGAGTTTCAAAGTTTTGGCAAGTCACTTTGCCCTTAGAACATATCTTCAGCTCCACAATCTAGGGTTAGCTGGAATATACATATAATGTATATAATAAATCTTTGTATATAATAAAATAATTTTTATTTTTGTTCTCCTATTTCTATTTGCCATTTCCAGTTACATTTATGGCTGAAGTCAAAAAAGTAAAGTACTAGCTTAATTTAAAAATAATTTCTAATTCAAATCACAGTAAAAACAGAATCTATCACAGTCATACATTTCTAGAGTATTATCTCAACCTCTTTAGAAACTATTTTCTTATCAAATTTGGATAATAACATGCAATATGTACTTTATGAAGAAGATATTTTTGGACAAAACATTGCCACACACGGTGTTCTGAACAGCAACCCAAGTATTTTCTAGTCTCCATGAAGCTGCAGGATACGTGGTAAGAGAAACACTACCTAAGATTGCAATTGAAGTACTATAACAATTTCTAACAAATTCTACTCTACCATGTCACAAATATTGGTTACAGTGTACTGGAAAACCCAAAGTAGTATTCCACTTGGAAGTTTATTGTGCATAATAAGCTGCAGGCTGAAATATTTCAATTGTTGCAGCTTCCAACAATGGCAAACACTATGGCCATACTTAGACACACTTAGGAAATTTCTGGATTAATGACAAAGAACTGGTGGCTCAGCATTTTAATGCTAATCTTTTTTTTTTGTTTTCTAAGAGTTATTAAAATAAAAGACAATTCAGTTTCAAAGAACTTTAATTAAAATGATAGTCACAATAATGTAGCACTAGAAATAGCAACAGGAGCTTATATTTATTGAATACTCGATATGTACTAAGTATTATCCAAACTGTTTTATACTCTTGATCTCATTTAACCCTAAACATAATTTCATTCCCAGTAGGTAACTGACAGTAGCTCATAGTAATTAAACAACTTGCCCCATTACCAAGATTCCCACACCTCAGAGGTGAAACCAGACATCATAGTTGTAGGTTTAAGCTTTTTTATGAGGAATGAAAAATCAGCATAGAAACAAGTTTTATTTAATCATACATTTTTTATCAGCCACATTCATTTTCTGGATGTGATGCAGTCAGATGGGTATTAGTACAGAATGATTGATAGCATGAGACCTGCTGAGATAGGGTCATGACTCAAGCTCTGGCTTCTCAGCACTGAAAGGCCAGAATCTTGATGTTTAACTCAATCTACATTCATCAGATTTATTTCTCTAAATGTTAACTTATGTGGTATAAGTTCACAAGAAATTAATTTGTATATGAAAAAGCAACACATTGTTCTGCAAACCAGAAGTTTCCATTGAATTCAGCAGCATCTTCTAATAGAAATATTACTATTATGTATGTAAAAATAGACTTCCCTGGAGGCTCAGATGGTAAAGCGGCTGCCTACAATGTGGGAGACCTGGGTTCAATCCCTGGGTTGGGAAGATCTCCTGGAGAAGGAAGTGGCAACCTGCTCAGTATTCTTGCCTGGATAATCCCATGGACGGAGGAGCCTGGTAGGCTACAGTCGGTGGGGTCACAAAGAGTCGGACAAGACTGAGCGACTTCACTTTCACTTTTCACTTTCATGTAAAAATAGGGCTTCCCTGGTGGCTCAGATAGTAAAGATTCTGCCTGTAATGCAACAGACCTGGGTTGAGAAGATCCTTGGATTGAGAAGATCCCCTGGAAAAAGAATGGCTACCCACTCAGGTATTCTTGCTGGAGAATTTCATGGAGAGAGGAGCCTGGCAGGCTACACTCCATGGGGTCACAACTAGTCAGACACAACTGAGTGACTAACACATTCACTTTCATGTAAAAATATCTAGTAAAATCCCTATGTCATATTTCTCCTTATATGTGTATATTTACCTATACACATATGCACACATAAATATAAAACACGTAATTTCATACTGTGTGTTGTATTTCAGTTCAGTTCAATTCAGTTGCTCAGTCGTGTCCAACTCTCTGCAACCCAATGAACTGCAGCAAGCAAGGCCTCCCTGTCCATCACCAACTCCCGGAGTTTACTCAAACTCATGTCCATTGAGTTGGTGATGCCATCCAGCCATCTCATCCTCTGTCATCCCCTTCTCCTGCCTCCAATCCGTCCCACCATCAGGGTCTTTTCCAATGAGTCAGCTCTTCGCATGAGGTAGCCAAAGTATTGGAGTTTCAGCTTCAGCATCAGTCCTTCCAATGAACACCCAGGACTGATCTCCTTCAGGATGGCCTGGTTGGATCTCCTTGCAGTCCAAGGGACTCTCAAGAGTCTTCTCCAACACCACAGTTCAAAAGCATCAATTTTTTGGTGCTCAGCTTTCTTCACAGTCCAACTCTCACATCCATACATGACCTTGACTAGACGGACCTTTGTTGGCAAAGGAATGTCTCTGCTTTTTAATATGCTGTCTAGGTTGGTCATAACTTTCCTTCCAAGGAGTAAGCGTCTTTTAATTTCATGGCTGCAATCACCATCTGCAGTGATTTTGGACCCCAAAAAATAAAGTCAGCCACTGTTTCCATTATTTCCCTATCTATTTGCCATGAAGTGATGGGATTGGATGTCATGATCTTAGTTTAGCTTTAAGCCAACTTTTTCACCCTCCTGTTTCACTTTCATCATCAGGCTCTTTAGTTCTTCTTCACTTTCTGCCATAAGGGTGGTATCACCTGCATATCTGAGGTTGTTGATATTTCTCCCAGCAATCTTGATTCCAGCTTGTGCTTCTTCCAGCCCAGTGTTTCTCATGATGTACTCTGTATATAAGTTAAATAAGCAGGGTGACAATATACAGCCTTGATGTACTCCTTTTCCTATTTGGAACCAGTCTGTTGTTCCATGTCCAGTTCTAACTGTTGCTTCCTGACCTGCATACAGGTTTCTCAAGAGGCAGGTCAGGTGGTCTGGTATTCCCATCTCTTTCAGAATTTTACACAGTTTATTGTGATCTACAGAGTCAAAGGCTTTGGCATAGTCAATAAAGCAGAAATAGATGTTTTTCTGGAACTCTCTTGCTTTTTCAATAATCCAGCAGATATTGGCAATTTGATCTCTGGTCCCTCTGCCTTTTCTAAAACCAGCTTGAACATCTGGAAGTTCACAGTTCACATATTGCTGAAGCCTGGTTGGAGGATTTTGAGCATTACTTTACTAGAGTGTGAGATGAGTGCAGTTGTGTGGTAGTTTGAACATTCTTTGGCATTGCCTTTCTTTGGGATTGGGATGAAAACTGACTTTTTCCAGTTCTGTGGCCACTGCTGAGTTTTCCAAATTTGCTGACATATTGAGTGCAGCACTTCCACAGCATTATCTTTTAATATTTGAAATAGCTCAACTGGAATTCCATCACCTCCACTTGCTTTGTTCATAGTGATGCTTCCTAAGGCCCACAGGATGTCTGGCTCTAGGTGAGGGATCACATCATTGTGATTATCTGGGTCATGATGATCTTTTTTGTACAGTTCTTCTGTGTATTCTTGCCACCTCTTCTTAATATCTTCTGTTTCTGTTAAGTCCATACCATTTCTATCCTTTACTGAGCCCATCTTTGCATGAAATGTTCCCTTGGTATCTCTAATTTTCTTGAAGAGATCTCTAACTTTCCCATTCTATTTTTTTCCTCTATTTCTTTGCACTGATCACTGAGGAATGCTGTCTTATCTCTCCTTGCTATTCTTTGGAACTCTGCATTCAGATAGGTATTTCTTTCTTTTTCTCTTTGCTTTTCACTTCTCTTCCTTTCACAGCTATTTGTATTGTGTTTAGAGATATTTTATTTTATATAAATGGTTATTTAGACTCATTAGGCAGCTGTAATTTTTCATAGATACAAATATATACACCTAACATTATACATGCATAAACAAGATAAAAATCTTGTGGTTTTTTATTTATATATACAGACAATCATGCATAAACATAGTAAAATTTATGATGCTGACAGTTACACAGTGACATTGGGGAAGGGAGGTGGTCAAATTTCTGAACCTGATTTATTTTATATACTTTTAAATTTTGTTTTATACTATACTTATTTTTGTGGGCACCCCTTGTGGCTCAGGGGTAAAGAACCCACTTGCCAATGTAGGAGATTCTGGTTCAGTCACTGGGTTAGGAAGATCTCCTGGAGAAGGGAATGGCAACCTGCTCCAATATCCTTGCCTGGAAAAGCCCATGGACAGAGGAAGCTGACAGGCCCTAGTGCATGGGATCGCAAAAGATTTGGACACAACTTGCGACTAAAAAACATACTTATTTTTATACTTAAAACTTGATTTAAACCCTCCCCACCTTTATTCAGGTAATTATAATCTTTTGTTGTTGTTGTTCCTGCCATAAGTCACTTGTCTTGCCAAACATATCTAATTTAGTTCAATCAGTAAAACATAGTAAACTATAAGCTTGCTTCCCTTCCAGCTATTTATAATCCGGGATTTATTTTCATTTTAACTGTTAATTGCTCAAAATTTCCAATTTCTCATAATGTTCATCATTTTAAAAACAGAAGATAAATGCTAAATATGATGCTAAATCCATATACTCTATATTTAGCATACCAGAAATCTATATTCTACAATTAATGAATGTTGTCTTTATTCATTTCCTTTCAGAATAAAACTAACTAGACTGATCTTTGCAACAAAAAAATACAAATATAATGTTTTAAATATAGCTGTAAATGTAGTTTATGGATCCTGAGTATATTATTTTCATTAGCCATTTACACAAAGTAACATGTTCAAGATTTACAAAAATTGTCATGAAAAAATATGATATTAGAGATGTCTTCTAAAGATTTAAAACCTGGCCATATAATAATAGTATATACTTTAAGGCCACACAAAAATCCAAACTCCGTGCTAGATCATAATACTTTGTGGAGTATTTTATAGAAGTGGCAGGAAGGAAGACATTTTGTTCTGATCCTCACTGGAGGACCAAGGATTAGGGCAAACATACAAATTTAGTGGACAGGGCTTATTTTGCACTAGAATTTTAAGTGGTGTTATCTTGATGCAGTGACACTTTGCAGATCAAGCAAATAGGAATATTTCTCACAATGTGCTTTCTCTCATTTTACTTAAAAAACATGTCATAGACAACCTTTTGTTTTCCCAATGTGCGAGTCACAGGTTCAAGACTATGTGAAAAAACAGTGCATGTGGGGTGAAACCTGAACTGGCTCGTCAGTGTCCAAGTGTGCAATCCTCACCAAGGTTTCAACCACCATTCAATGCAAGGTGATTGATACATGAACAATATGGGGCCACGGTTTCTGAGACATGATAAATCTTAAAGTGACGCTGGAAATCAACACTTGTAAGTGACATCTCTCAATTTTCAAATGGTAGTTTTTCAATTCAAAGAGTTAAAAAAAAAAAAAACACCATGTGGTCCAAACAAAACATATATGCTGGCCCATTCAGCCTGTGAAATTCAGGTAGGGATCATTGGCTTAAAAAACCATATAGAACAAGTTCAGTTCAGTTCAGTCGCTCAGTCGTGTCCAACTCTTTGCGACCCCATGAATCACAACACGCCAGGCCTCCCTGTCCATCACCAACTCCCGGAGTTTACTTAAACTCATGCCCATCGGGTCGGTGATGCCACCCAGCCATCTCTTCCTCTGTTGTCTGCTTCTCCTCCTGCCCCCAATCCCTCCCACCATCAGGGTCTTTTCCAATGAGTCAGCACTTCGCATGAGGTGGCCAAAGTATTGGAGTTTCAGCTTCAGCATCAGTCCTTCCAATGAACACCCAGGACTGATCTCCTTCAGGATGGCCTGGTTGGATCTCCTTGCAGTCCAAGGGACTCTCAAGAGTCTTCTCCAACACCACAGTTCAAAGCATCAATTTTTCGGTGCTCAGCTTTCTTCACAGTACAACTCTCACATCCATACATGACCACAGGAAAAACCATAGCCTTGACTAGACAGACCTTTGTTGGCAAAGTAATATCTCTACTTTTTAATATGCTATGTAGATTGCTCATAACTTTGCTTCCAAGGAGTGTCTTTTAATTTCATGGCTGCAGTCACCATCTGCAGTGATTTTGGAGCCCAAAAAAATAAAATCTGACACTGTTTCCGCTGTTTCCCCATCTATTTCCCATGAAGTGATGGGACCAGACGCCATGATCTTAGTTTTCTGAATGTTGAGCTTTAAGCCAACTTTTTCACTCTCCTCTTTAACTTTCATCAAGAGGCTTTTTAGTTCCTCTTCACTTTCTGCCATGAGGGTGGTGTCATCTTTATATCTGAGGTTATTGATATTTCTCCTGGTAATCTAGATTCCAGCTTGTGCTTCTTCCAGCTCAGCATTTCTCATGATGTACTCTGCATATAAGTTAAATAAATGAAACTAAGCCATGCCGTGTGGGGCCACCCAAGATGGTCAGGTCATGGTGGAGAGTTCTGACAGAATGTGGTTCACTGGAGAAGGGAATGGCAAACCACTTCAGTATTCTTGCCTTGAGAACCCCATGAACAGTATGAAAAGGCAAAATGATAGGATGCTGAAAGAGGAACTCCCCTGGTCAGTAGGTGCCCAATATGCTACTGGAGATCAGTAGAGAAATAACTCCAGAAAGAATGAAGTGATGGAGCCAAAGCAAAAACAGTATCCAATTGTGGATGTGACTGGTGATAGAAGTGACGTCCAATGCTGTAAAGAGCAATATTGCATAGGAACCTGGAATGTTAGGTCCATGAATCAAGGCAAATTGGAAGTGGTCAAACAGGAGATGGCAAGAGTGGATGTTGACATTCTAGGAATCAGCGAACTAAAATGGACTGGAATGGATGAATTTAACTCAGATGACCATTATATCTACGACTGTGGGCAGGAATCCCTTAGAAGAAATGGAGTAGCCACCATGGTCAACAAAAGAGTCCGAAATGCAGTACTTGGATGCAATCTCAAAAACGACAGAATGATCTCTGTTCGTTTCTAAGGCAAACCATTCAATATCACGGTAATCCAAGCTATGCCCCAACTGGTAATGCTGAAGAAGCTGAAGTTTAATAGTTCTATGAAGACCTACAAGACCTTTTAGAACTAACACCCCAAAATAGATGTCCTTTTCATTATAGGGGACTGGAATGCAAAAGTAGGAAATCAAGAAACATCTGGAGTAACAGGCAAATTAGGCCTTGGAGTATGGAATGAAGCAGGGCAAAGGCTAATAGAGTTTTGCGAAGAGAATGCACTGGTCATAGCAAACACCCCCTTCCAACAACACAAGAGAAGACTCTACACATGGACATCACCAGATGGTCAACACTGAAATCAGACTGATTATATTCATTGCAGTCAAAGATGGAGAAGCTCTATACACTCAGCAAAAACAAGACAGGAAGCTGACTGTGGCTCAGATCATAAACTCCTTATTGCCAAATTCAGACTAGAGTGGGTAGCCATTCCCTTCTCCATGGGATCTTCCAGACCCAGGGATCAAACTCAAGTCTCCTGCACTGCAGAATTCTTTACCATCTGAGCCACTGTACATGCATACAAAAAGGAAGGGAAAGAATGGGAAAGTTTATCTTTGCTTAAAATACCTAATGCTATAGTGTCAGCGCTGTAAATATTCATACTCCTGTTTTTTAGGTATTATCTTTACCCTTTCCCCTTGTTTTTATTAAGTATTATTTCCCATTGTAGAGTTTTAATGTATACTAGGAAAAATCATTTCTGACATCTAAAGATCCAGCTCTAGAAAATACTAACAGGGACACCTTCAGTAAGTTATTTATTTTTCTAAGTCTTAATTCTTCCAATTCAAAAAAACAGGTTTAATAATGCTTACCTCAAATCTAGTGAGATAAGTTGTGTGAAGGAAGGTACTGCCCTCTACTTATCACTACAAAAATATTACTTGTTAATGAATAAAGATTCAAATATCCTATTCTAAAATGTACTCAAAATCATACTTTGCCCATTTGAAATTTAAAAATATTTTTAGTAATAAATCATCATTGTTTGATTGAAAAAAAACTGCCGGGAGCCGGCACACGAGATCCCACCCATGACAAGGTCATGAGGAGAAAACCTGACAGGCAAGGAGGATCAGGTTTTCAGGGATTCCGAAAAGCTGCCCCCGGTGCTCACCTTAAAGATGATATCTGTCTTTCTGATGCTTGCTTCAATAGACTGCTCCCTAATTTCTGTGACACAGGCAGAAGGCCTTCCCCAATCTCTTTCCAAATAAGAATCAATTTAGAACTTTAATCAATAAGTTTCCCGGGTGGTGGTATTTTATGAGATTATCCAGGGTGAAAGGAGTGTTTTATTTTTATTTTTTTTTTAAATTTTTTTATTAGTTGGAGGCTAATTACTTCACAACATTTCAGTGGGTTTTGTCATACACTGATATGAATCAGCCATAGAGGAAACCAGATCTGAAAGAGACACGTGCACCCCAATGTTAATCGCAGCACTGTTTATAATAGAAAGGAGTGTTTTAATTTAAACTCTTTTGCTGGTATTTTAGTTTGTTTGGCAAATGCGCTTATGCCCTTGGTACTAATATGCATGATTGCTTATAATACCCTAATCATAAAATAACATAAAGAACCTGATCACATAAAGGCCCTAGTAGACATAGAGCCCTTTGGGGGGGTGAGGAAGCCCTATTAGAAAACACAAGAAAAATTATTCTAAAAGTAGCTATTGGGTTAACATTTGCTTGCTGTGTTTTTGCTCTTAATGTGCTAAGGTTGTGTTATAGAAACCACTGTTAATATAATTATAGATCTAGAAAAATAAGAGCTTAGCCCTAGTGTGGTAACAATGAGATGGTTTTAATTGTCACCCAGGAGTGCTAGGCAGAGGATGCCTACCAAAGTCGCAGAGTCAGTGTGGGGTAAACTTCTTAGATAAACTCAACTGACAACTTCTGCAGAAGGATTAATTTTTGTGTTAACAAGGTTATACTTCTACTCTGTACTGTTGCCCTATGAGACTGCTACCTTTCAGTTAAGGTCACCATAGAAACAGAAAATAGGTTTACATTCACCTGACTTGCATAAAATGTTAATAGGCCCCAAGGCCAGAAGATAATGTACAAGACCCTCATAAACAATGGAGTATGGAGAAAACATCCCGGTTTCGTGAAGAACAAGCTGATGTAACGTTAAACTATCTTCCCCTTAGAAATGTACTAACTTAGGGTATAAAAGCTACGGTAAAAAATAAAACATTGCCAGACCCTGCCAGACCCTGCAAACACCCCCGTCTGGTCACTCTCTCTCTCTCTCTCTCTCTCTCTCTCTCTCTCTCTCTCGCCATTCATCCTTAGACTTGGCCCTATCAAGGCTGGTCTCACGTGTCTTCTCTTGCCGACACCGTTCATCCTGAGGGTACCCCCTGGATCCTGCCAAGGCTGGACCCCGGCAAAAAACTATAATATAGCCAGATGTATTCCTTACCATAGAGATATGCTGAAAGTGAAACAGTCTAAGAATTAAAACAAGATTGGCAGGCAGACATGGGAGACGAGTAACACAAACTAAGGATTCCAGATGGTTTAGTGTGGATCTATAGTGTGCAACAGAACAATGAAGATATTGCTTAATTTAGATGATCAAGGTCATCAGTAATCATAAGAATTACTTATTAACTGTTTACTTTTTTCAAGACATTTTTCAGATGTTATTTGATAAATGCTCACAACTATTTGAGATAGAAATTATATATCTGTTTCCCCATTTTACAGATAAAGGGACTGGGACACACAGAGGCAAATGATTTCCCCAAAGTACTAAAGAGTCAGTTTTCAAAGGCTTATTTATGTGACTGCAGAAGGTGTTTTTTTTTTTCTATTACTTTAGCCAAAAACTATGTCATTGATATACAGTAGAATGTCCAACTGTCTAGGATGATTTATTCATGGCTCTGGTTAAAGATCTCTTCTCACGCAATAAATAAAATAAGTTTACATAGTCACTTGGGTCACATGGTTAAAGCAACCTTTATAGTTTATACACTCTCTTCTCTTAACTTTCCCCTGGATTCTTGAAATTTACCAGTGTTGCAGGGAAAGAGTGAACAAATTCACTGCTAAATTTCCTCTGGATTCTTAAGGTAAATGCTGACCTGTAGACAAAGTCAAGTGATCAGTTACTTGGATCAAAGAGATTATAGAGCTTAGTAGTGAAGCCATCTCTTCTAAATGTAAAGAAATCCAGTTGTGCAATAGATTTCACTTGCTTAATTTCATAATGAAGTTTATGTCAAAGACTAAAGGCCAAAAATTAAGCTTTGTGATAATAAGGAAAAAATTGAGATGTTTTATGGATATTATCAAATTTTTCTGGAATCTCTTATGGTTTATGCTAGCAGATTATATAAATTTGATATGTGACAGCTAAATTTTCCCCTAATCTATGCAAATATTAAAAACATTGCATAGAGATGACAGTCTACAATTGGAATATATACAAACTATTCTGAAAGATTTAAATTAAAACTATTTTAAATGTTTTGCTGATTGAAAATAACTGTATTTTTTTTAATTGGAGGATGATGGCTTTACAATGAAAATAACTTTAAACCAAAAATTTCTTTAAAATAGTAAAATTCTTTCTCCTACAGGTTTTCTTTTCAACTAAATATGTCTAAACATTTATGTTCTATGCTGTGCTTAGTCACGCAGTCTATCCGATTCTTTGCAACCTTATAGACTGTAGCCCACCAGGCTCCTCTGTCCATGGGGATTCTCCAGGCAAGAATACTGGAGTGGGTTGCCATGCCCTCCTCCAGGCTAAACATTTATAATTACCCCTGATTTCTTTTTATTCTTATTCTTGATACAAGCTTAAAATTTATGAAATAAGTAAACTATAAATCAGTACTTCTTCTTTGACAGTCAACTAATTCACCACAATCAAAAACTCTGTACTTGTTTATATTACATACCATTATTTCTGTGTATTTTCCATTAAAATTTATTTTAATTTGACTCTTCTATTTTTGAAGCTTTAAATTTTTAAACTTAGTTCTAAACAAACCTCAGATTTGATAAGCTATACAGTTTTTTTTCTAACATACATATAAACATATAACTGCAAAATATAAAATGTGTGCTACATGAAATTATCCTGTGCATCATTATAGACCAATATTCTATTCTTTGGGAAACATTCCCACAAGATCACAGAATTTTAGAGTGTGAGTAATTTTTGAAGCTAGTTTATGCCATTAAAATTATAAGCAGATTTCAATTAAGGAAAATAAATGATCCTTTATTAAAAATGAATACTTTAAGCCTATACCGAGGATATCATATTTTTGAATGTCAATTCAATACTGTTTTGCTTTAAGAGAGCTTAATAATTGAGTGCATATATTAGGAACTCAATAATCAGTACTCTCAAAACAATAATAATTATTTTTACATTCATGAATATCCAAATAAAATAATAATTTAAGTCATTACTATCCATTCTATTTCCTTAATTTCAGAGCACACATCCTCAGATTTTATACCCACATAGAGTCAACCAGAAATTTTTCTCTATACTTTATCTTAATCACTCCCCTTGAGAGAGTCACTTCCTAGGCAGGTTGATAAGAAGTCCAGGGGTCCCCAAGGAGAGAGGAATCTGGAATTCTCAAGGAGGAGGAAAGGCCAAACTTTTTTTCTTCCTCTACATTCCTTAGGATTATATAACAATAATGTATCCTGCTTGAGGACAGTTTCTAGGAAAAACCTTCTGGCTAATCCTGTTATCTTAAAATGTAAATTATGGGAGTGGGTCTAGTAAGGTCTTTACAATCTCCAGACATTCTTTTGATTCACTGTAATAACTAATTAAAAAGTATGTAACTCCATCGCTAACACTAGCAAGGGGTTCCTCTTCCTGCCCCCTTCTGATGTCTATGTCAGAAGCTTCTCTATCCCTTTTATACTTTAATAAAACTCTATTACACAAAAGCTCTGAGCAATCAAGCCTTGTCTCTGGCCCTGGATTGAATTCTCCTCCGGATGCCAAGAATCTCGGCATCCTTCGTGGTTCAGCAACATCCTTTCACCCTTTTCTTTCTGCTTTCAATACCATATACATCTTGCAATTTTTTTTTCTACTATTGGTACCCTGCAACCTATTTTAAAGGCAGCTTCTAAAACTGTCTTCTTAAATGGCACTCAACCACATCACCTTTCTCGAATCTGAGCGATAGCCCTTGGTTGCACTCTGCCCTAGTAACAAATGCATCCACACCTTCAGCACTGTGTCATTTTCTTCACTCTGTTGCTCACACCCTACAAACCTCACCTACTGCTTTCTTACTTTCCTACCTATCTCTGGCCTTTTCAATCTCTTAAATATTTCTACAGCTATTTAAAAACCTAGCTTCTTAAATATATCTTTTTCACAACAGCCACAACTACTCACAACTCTCTTCCAGCATGTAACTCATAAAATGTCCTGGGTTCATAGGCTCTAGCTTCATGCCAGAGTGAATTACAGAGTGTAGGCACTTCCTCACCTACCAAACTTCCTCTACTTCCATGCATCATCTGTGCCACTATCTGGAGGGCGGCTATGTATCATTTGCATTTTGAACACTTCACAAAGCTCCAACTGAGGGGCCCAATGGGAGCTGAAATTAATTCCAAGCTCCCTTTGTCTTGTTTATGAGCCTTAGCTAGAAAGTTGCACCCACTGGATGAAGAGCGACTGACCTCTTACCTAAGGTCACCCAGAGTTGACACCTTCTCTAATTCACACAAAAGCTGTGTAAATGCTAGACCTGGCCCTCTAATTGAGGTTAACATTATACATTACAATTTTTTCCCTAACTTAATCCCTTCCTAATATAGTCTCTCCCACATTCTGTTATTAGAATGAGGTTTCTTCAATGGCATTAATTAGTATTTATTCAACAATGAGGTCATGACTATCCATTGTGTCTCTTATACTGTCTCTTATACTTCACTACAGTCCACAAAAAGAATCTTGCTATCAAACAATTTTACACTCTGATTGAGGAACCAAACACTTATGAAACATTTAAACCAACATACACCATGATTTGGTGCAAAAAACAAGTACTCTGGGCAATGAAAGAGAGATGCATGAAGGTTGGTTTAACTAGGAAAGACTTCACAAGAAAAAAAGACCTTAAACCAGCCTTTGAAAAAGGAGTAAGATGTGGCTAGGCTATGAAAAAGAATGAAGACATTACAGCACCATGGTAAACGTCCTACAAATGGAATGTCATAGGTAGTGTGTGTTTCATCCTTAAAAAAACCAGGTAGCTAGAGAATTGAACTCCTGGAGAATTTGACACAGTAATGAAGATTATTATATTAGGGATCATCAGGGTAAAATTTTAGGTCCAATCTCTTTCCCAGATCATTAGGGGGAAAAAAAAAATCTAGTGCTTGTATTTTCCATCTGCGAACCAGATGTTTATAGAAAGGGGTGCGGACTCTCAAAGACATTCTTCTCCTGCAAGAAACATGTTGTTGTGATGCAAGACTCTAAAAACAGTGAACTCAAAAGTACTTTAAAGTTTTCTCAACAATTCAAGAAATCAGAAAAATAGACAAAGGAAAGAAAGAAATATGCTGTTTGACACATATGACGAATAGGAATCTCAGTTTCAATAAGTAAGTACATTGTTGGGAATTTGTTTAGTTTTATCTAGTTAGGGGAGCAAAAGTTTTATTTCTGAGCAAGAGTTTTCTAAAAGGAGAGGGAGGAAAAAATAAATAATCAGTGCTTGTTTATTGTAAATGCTAGATTAGAAAATTGGACTGTGATTTTATAAATATATCTTTAGCTTCATCAAGACTCAGAAGACTGCAATGTCTTTGTGGTAACCACAAAATGCTGAAAAGATTGTGAGCCAAAAAAAAAAAAAGATATACCTGATATGATATGTGACACTTTTTCAAAAAAATTTTGACTGGATAAATTCCATGAGCCATCTTGTTAAATTTTTTAAATATATACATTTTCATCAAAGTTTTTTTAAAGTCATAATGAACTTGAGAAATGGCAAATGCTTACTATTCCAATAAATAATGCGAATCACTAGCTGCACTAAGTAGTTTATATGAATAAAACATCCTGAGCAGGAAGTATTGAGCACTGAACGGCCCTGACTTTCTGAGGTGAATGAAGAATTCGCCATTTGGTTCTGAGTAGGAACAGATGCCTCATTTTCTTTTCGAAAGGAAATTACATTCTACGTAAGAGGAACTCAGCACTGCCAAATTAATAAGATAAGAGATTTCATCATCTCCTGGAACACTTTAGCACGCAATTTTCTTCCTATTACAGTGATTCTTATTGAATTAGCCCTTCAAGTTTGGAAACTCATGGAAAGCTGAGCTATAGTCCGCAACCAGCATTGCCTTCAGAGCATGGCAGAATTCCTTCTAAATTCTTACATTATGGAACAATGGAAGCCAGGAGTGTTTCCTTATTCTCATAAAGACTTCCTAAATCCCAAACTCTGAAAAAAATGGGATATGAGAAGATAGAAGGATTCTTTCATCTGGAAAGCACTAAAAAATACTTCTTGGGGACTATGAATTCAATATAAACCTAATTTAAATGAGTAAAATAATGTGAAAATTCACTTACATTAGAAACTAAGAATAATGTATTCCCTGAGCATCTGTTCCTTGTTTAATATTTGTACATAGGTTCAAGGCAGTGTTCACTGGATTTCTTATTTAATAGTAAAATTATGGTAATGAAAATACACTATGGTTCACTAAAATAATGAAACTAAACTGAAAATATAAATGATTAGTTCCTACAAACCCAAATATTTATTAAATACCTATTAAGCACAGCATTATATATGTGTGTGTGTGTGTGTGTGTGTGTGTGTGTGTGCAACACTCAACTCCGAGAATTGCAAAGTGAAATAAGACATCATCCTTCCTTTGAGTTTACAGACTAGTAGAGATTAACCCACAAATAACCACTTATAATAATTCATGGTTACCTGTAGGAATAGAAGTATGTATTGGATGCTATAGCAGCCACAGGAATGACACCAAATCCACCTAGGGATCCATATCAAGTAATCTGTAACCATGCATGGCTGCTTGAATGACATACTAAATTAGAAACTCCAAGAAGGGAAAAATTTTATCTGCACTTTCACCACTATAGAAGTGCTGTCTGCTACATTCCCTAGATCACTGTGGGCACTTTAAAAATTACTGTTAGGTAATAAGCTGAAGAAGATTTTATTCAGCAAGATTTTTACTGGGCAAGCACAACATTGCAAAAGAAAGAATACATTTGCTAAGTTGTTTAGAGCATAATGGAGAAGGAAATGGCAACCCACACCAGTATTCTAGCCTGGAAAATCCCATGGATGGAGCCTGGTGGGCTACAGTCCATGGGGTTGTAAAGAGTCGGACACAACTGAGTGACTTCACCTTTCACCTTTTAGAGTATAAAGAAAGTCTGTATGGAAGGTGGGGTCAGACTACAAAAACGTATGAAACAAGGAAAGATTTTTTTTTTTTTTTTTTGAGAAGGAAGGTAGGGAGAAAAAGAGATAAATAAAGGTAGAAATAGAGTCAAAGACAGAGAAGAGTGATGAAGGATGAAGAAAGAAAGTAATTGTGATCTTAGTCCTTAATAACGTGCCTCTGTCTTAGAATACCAAATTTTCAATTAAATGATTAAATTCTCAGAGAGTTGGTATGAATGGTTTTTATTGTGTTTCCAAGTTACAAGCTGACTCTCACATCTGGACTTACACAGGGCGAGACAGTAGAATTACATAGAAGGCAAAGGATCATAGATTTAGGTAAAGTAATACATAATTTAAGGGATTCCCTGGTGGCTTAGATGGTAAGAAATCTGCCTGAAATGTGGAAGACCGGGGTCCGATCCCTGGGTTGGGAAGATCCCCTTGAGAAGGGAAAGGCTACCCACTCTAATATTTTGACCTGGATTATTCCATGGACAGAGAAGCCTAGTGGGCTGCAGTCCATGGGGTCTCAAAGAGTTGGACATGACTAACAGACTAACACACACATATGTAATTTAGGGCTTCCCTGGTAGCTTAGCTGGTAAAGAATCCACCTGCAATGCAGGAGACCCTGCTTTGATTCCCAGGCTGGGAAGTTCCTCTGGAGGAGGGCATGGCAACCCACCCCAGTGTCCTTGCCCAGAGAATTCCCATGAACAGAGGATCCTGGCAGGCTGCAGTCCATAGGGTCACAGAGTCAGACATGACTGAGCAGCAAAGCTCACATGCACACACATATGTAATCTAGCTGCCCTGGTGGCGCAGACAGTAAAGAGTCTGCCTGCAATGTACTGAAAAGTGGCCTACATTGTGATTATAGCGGACATCTGGATTACATTTGAATACATGAAGATAGAAACAAGTATTCCAAGAAGATGTGGGAGAAGGTACAGATTTGTGAAATTATACCAATTATGAAGAACTTTATTGGAAGAGCAAAGGAAGAGTTTGTGTGGGAAGTAACTGATGATATGCAATTAGAGACCAAGTTATCAAAGGCCTTGTTTGTTAAAGAATATGAACCTTTTATTCTAAATGTTATAGGGAACCATTTTAAGGAAAATAATCAGAATAGTATACAACAATTAAGAAAGTGAAAATACTCGATAAATTAATGATTATGTGAATTTATATTGTCAGTCTCCCACAGGCAGATAACCAAGCATACAAGAGATTACAAACATCTGCTTGGTAAAACTGAAATTTCAGAGTGTCTAGACAGAATTGAGCAGGAATTGATGCAGGCTCTATCATGAGTGCCTGAGTCTGTCTACTCATTACTTACAATAATAGGTTCAGCATTTGGGCAAAAGAAGGAATGCCATATTAAATAATTTAATTTTGGGAAAGAAAGCCTAGGAAAATGTGGCCATTATTAAAAAAAAAAAAAAAAGTAAAAAGGAATAGTTTAAAATAAAATAAACCACAGGAAGTCTGGAGACTATTTTAAAATGCAGCATTAGAAGCCCAAGATGAATTTTTTGTTCTGAATCATAAAAACAAACCAAATGCAAAAAAAAGAAAAGAAAAAAAAATGCTTTAACAGCAGATTGCTACAGTACAAGCTGACTTCATAGAGAGTAAAGCAATAAACATAAAATGGAAATATTTCCAAATCAAGAAAGAAAAGGGAAAATTCCAAAATATGCGAGATCAGATACAAATAGAAATTAAGCAAATCAGAAAAATATCTGGAAACCACGTTACAAGGAACATCATAGCCAGTAATGAAAAGGACTTCTAAAATTTTTCAAAGAAAAGAAGAAATCCAACCATTCAAAAGAATTCAAAAGAATGCTAAATATAAAACAGTATATTGGAGGAATTCTCTAATAGTTATTTTTTTGTTTTGATGTATTCACTTTATGATTTCAACATTTAAACTGTATATTGAGGTAGGCACATCAGAGTTACTAGATTCAAGGTGCTAAAAAATATATTAAGTGTTTTCTTCATTTGGAAATTGGGCACAGATAAATACCTGTGATTATATAGCATCTACACAAAAATTATGAAAGAATTTAAGAGTGAGTGTTGGACAGTGAGCTAACAAAGACATGTAACGTATCAATAGCGAATTACACCAGGCCAGAAACGGTAAAAGGTAAATAATGACCCCATTCATAAACACGAAGTCCAGTGAAGACCTTGGAAATCTAAGATTGATTTTCACCCAGGCAATCTTATGAAACCTGCTATTAAATGGGGTATAACTATGTACTTAATACACCAGAACTCACAGAGGAATCATTGTCCTGGAAGGGCAAATGATGCTTGACTAATCTATTAGAGTTGTCAGGCTAAGTAAGCAATTTGGACAGGAGAGACCTGGTGGTTGTAATTTATTTATATTTTCAAAAGGACTCTGACACGATTCATACCAAAACTGCTTGAATATTGAGTCACCAAGAGAATTGGGAAGATGTTTTGACTTGCATAAGGAGCTCGCTTAGAGTCAGGAAACAATAAGTAGGAGGGGCAAATAAGTACTTCTTAAGATAGAGAAGTTCAAATACTGGAACATTTTAAGCAGTAAAGTGCTCTGATTTCTTTAGACAAAGTAGTGCCCCAAGAATTCTCTCGAATCATGAGAGTGATTTTTACCTTCAAATCTGTCTACAAGTCTTCCCCAATACTCCAGCACGCCAGGAAAATCTCTTGGGTAGGGAGATGAGAGAGTGGCAGGGTGGAAGAGATGGAGGAGGAAGAGGAGGGCGTTATAGGAGGAGGAGGATGAAAAGAAAAGAAGCCTCATCTCCTCTCTCATGCTTTCTGGACCTATACCAAATAAGCTGGTAGAAAAAAATTGAGCATTTTATCACAAATCCTTAGAACTGCTAGTTTGTTTAGAATCTTAGAATCTGCTAGATTGTTTAATCTTCAGCCCTCCAAAAATTAAAAAACCAAATAATGATTATCAAGGAAATGTTCTGTGATGCTCTAAGTAGACAGATAAAAGGACTAAGGAACTTATCTGTAGAAAAATATGGTTACATTTACAGAAAAGCAAATGTCCATTCATTGGGGGAAGGGGGGAATCCTTAGATAGAAAACTATGCTCTGATGGGAAAGACTCAGAAAAATAATCTGAGCTTTTGCACAGTTATCTCAGAAGATATTCCAGCAAGACACTAGTTTAAAAAGGCAACATATTAGTGATGAGAGGAAAGTATATAAACAAAGCTGTATCTGACACTAAAAGTCATAATATATCTGAGCCTGGAACGTGTAATGTAGCTTAGGTTGCTACATCTAGGGAAAGACATGTAGAGGTAGAAGGAACCTAGTAAAGGCTAAGCACAGACCCAGGGGAGGCTGGCATCTGGATAAATTCCTTCATACAGAAGAGATGAAGCTTCCAGGCTGAGATGAAGCCAAGAAGAGTGCAATAGGCCAGTGACCTCTATTTAGTCACAAGGATATAAATTGAGGCTTGAAAGATGTAAATATAGGATTGAAAAGAAAAGAACATTAAAAAGTTAGTAATAAACATAAAATCCATATTTGCCTCCTATATGGTATTAGAAAATTATGAAGTACTGCAACAAGATTTAGCAAAACTTAGGAATGCTAGAAAAAATACAAAGATGTTTCAAAGAATTTTTAAAAGTCCTTCATCTCCATGAATTATAGATTAAGCTGAATCTTCATTTTGCCACAAAGAATTAATGCACAAACTTGATCCCACATATAGATTGATAATTCACATAGACCATGGCTTTAACCAAAGATAGAATTCCTAAAATATGATCTGCATAAGAAATACTGATTGTTCTCCAATAAAAGTTTGAAAAAGTGTAAAATTTTATTTCTCCATCAAAGTCTTCTCACTTCTCCTTATCAGAAAGAAAACTTGATATGTGATTTTAAGGTTAATATTTTCTCACCATTATATCTTTCATGTTGTTTCAGAAACTAGTGATGAAGTCAACTAGATCTAAATTTCTACAAAATTCAAACAAGATTACTTTAGAGAGTGAAATAAATACATTAACATTTGCTAATCAATAACCTTAGAATGCTAATATTTTAATTGATAACTTAAATTTTTGACTTACCACAATCTAAAGTAAATTAGTTGTAAATATTTTGCTTATTTAACTTATGTCAAGAGCACATAATATGAAATGCTGGGCTGGATAAAGCACGAAATGAAATCAAGACTGCAGGGAGAAATATCAATAACCTCAGAAATGCAGATGATACCACCCTTATGGCAGAAAGTGAAGAGGCACTAAAGAACCTCTTGATAAAGGTGAAAGAGGAGAGTGAAAAAGCTGGCTTAAAACTCAACATTCAAAAAATGAAGATCATGGCATCCGGTCTCATCACTTCATGGGGAATAGATGGGGAAACAATAGAAACAGTGACAGACTTTATTGACTTGGGCTTCAAAATCACTGAGGATAGTGACTGCAGCTATGAAATTTAAAAATGCTTGCTCCTTGGAAGAAAAGCTGTGACCACCTAGACAGAATATTAAAAAGCAGAGACATTACTTTGCCAACAAAGGTCCATATAGTCAAAGCTATGGTTTTTCCAGTAGTCATGTATAGAAGTGAGAGTTGGACCATAAAGAAGGTTGAGTGCCAAAGAATTGATTCTTTTGAACTGTGGTGTTGGAGAAGACCCTTGAGAGTCCCTTGGACTGCAAGATCAAACCAGTCAATCCTAAAGGAAATCAACCCTGAATATTCATTGGAAGGATTGATGCTGAAGCTGAAGCTCCAATACTTTGGCCACCTGATGTGAAGAGCTGACTCATTGGAAAAGACCCTGATGCTGGGAAAGATTGAGGGCAGGAGGAGAAGTGGACAACAGAGGATGAGATGGCTGGATGGTGTCACCAGATCAATGGACATGAGTTTGAGCAAACTCAGGGAGATGGTGATGGACAGGGAGGCATGGCATGCTGCAGTCCATGGGGTCACAAAGAGTCGGACACAACTGAGAAACTGAACCACAAGTATTTCTAATATTGGGTCTAAATTCCATTTAATTCTGAGAGTCTATGATTCTTTTAATAGTTAGATGAAATGCAATTTTATTTGTAGAGGTCTAATAGAAAGGCTATGGTTTTTCCAATGGTCATGTATGGATATGAGAGTTGGACTGTGAAGAAAGCTGAGCGCTGAAAAATTGATGCTTTTGAACTATGGTGTTGGAGAAGACTCTTGAGAGTCCCTTGGACTGCAAGGAGATCCAACCAGTCCATCCTGAAGGAGATCAGTCCTGGGTGTTCATTGGAAGGACTGATGCTGAAGCTGAAACTCCAATACTTTGGCCACCTCATGCGAAGAGTTGACTCACTGGAAAAGACCCTGATGCTGGGAGGGATTGGGGGCAGGAGGAGAAGGGGACGACAGAGGATGAGATGGTTGGATGGCATCACCGACTCGTTGGACATGAGTTTGAGTAAACTCCGGGAGTTGGTGATGGACAGGGAGGCCTGGCATGCTGCGATTCCTGGGGTCACAAAGAGTCGGACACGACTGAGTGACTGAACTGATCTGAACTGAATAGAATAAAAACTAATGTGATACTTTACATTAAAAATAAAATAACAATGTTTTTTTATTAACAAAAAAAACCCCACAAATTATAAAGGCTAGTTATAAAATTAAACTGAACTTGGCTTAATATCAACATATTCTGATAATACAGAAAATAAAGTGCATTAAAAATGACTGATCTTTCCGGTGGGTTAGGATCTAAATTCCTTGTTCCCCTGTTCCTTTTTAGTAGCTGCTGGCTTCCAGACAGTTTGGAAGGCTAGCATTAGGAACTTCTATCATCAAGCCATTAACCTCCAGAATAAAAATATGGGCTTCTATTGTACAAACTGACATTCTTCTTCCATAGCCAAATTTTTCTAGAGAAAAACTTTATGATAAGTTATTAAAATAGAACCTTTTATTTAGTGTTCTTTGTAACATCTTAGAAACTTAAACATACACTTAGCAAAAATGATATATGTACCATATGGCTATATAATTTCAGGATTAGTGCAAGGGCTTTAAAATCCCTCTGTGAAGTGTATTTTCTATGTACCCTCAGTTGTTATGGTTTGCTTTAATTTATGTAATTATGTATGAGGTCAATATGGAAAAGTAGCCCTCACTCATTACTGGCAAACATTCCTGAAAAATATGTGTGCTTTCAGGAATCAAACTAACAGGCTCACAGTCTATAACAAGGTCAAATGAAAGCAACCAATTGTTCAGCCACTAAACGGTTGTGATTGTTTCTTAAATTACAATTGCACTTTGCAGATGGCTTAACAGGCAATAAATTATGTCCAAAATACTCTCAGATGACAAGCTACAGCACAGGAAGTGAGTAGAATTCATGCTATTGTCACATATAAAGGCACAAACACAAATTTTCTGTTACGTCAATATAAAAATCCTTGAGACATGGTTCACAGAAGAGATTTCTATTTGAAATTTAGTCAACTAGAATTCTCTGAGACAAATAGTTTTGAAGATGTAAACTTTAAAGTCCTTTAAAAGTTCTCAAAGATTGAAATGTTAGTTTGAAATGTTATTATCTCTGTAGGCTATCATTATTTTCTATTTTTTAAGAAAATAAATCTAAATCAGGTTTGGGTTCTATTCCTTGTTAAAAAAGATCCTTGACAGATAAAGAGTTTTGTATATGCAGTGGATGTTTCCTGATATTGGTATGCTTGGTTACTTTAAGAGATGGAGAATTCACCATCTAAACTGTAACCTATTCTATTTTTGATTAGGTCAAATCATTAAAAAGATCTTCCACAAGGAATCCTAGAGGGGATTTCAGAGTGTTCCTATGTATAAATACACAGCAGAGCAGTCTTTGATGTAATACAATGAATATGTCATGGATTATGCAGCAGCCAAATCAACCTACCTATACTTTCTACCCTATGGAGCTACCATGGCCTGTTGGAGTCGTGAGAAATAAACCTAATTCATTCCCACACAGATGATCCCTTAAAATATTTTAAGATGCACTAACAAGGCCATCACCTTATTATCTTCTCTGATACATACTCAATCACTTTACCCTTTGTATTACAATAGAATTACCATATTCTTCCCTGAACATACTTCCAAAATGTACTTTCTTTAAAATTATCTCTTTGGCAAATAGTCTTACAGTCAGTCAATCCCAAGATGGTTTTATGGTTTATATTCAATAAAGGCATGATGACAAATGAAGCATCTTCAGAGTGAAGACACTCATAATCAAGATAAAAAGTCCTTTCAAGAAAAGCAATAATGAAAATAACTGGGCTTTGTTTGACTCTTTTTTCTATGGTACCCATGACTAAACCCATGGATGCATGGAAAAGCTTAAAGAGAAATGATGGTATAGATAATCTAAAAATCAAGTAAACATCTGACATTTAGCTACTGCTTATATAAGATTCCTTTTCAGTTAGCTTATTCTCCTTCCACAATGAGTTTTAAAGGTATGTTTAAATTAAACACACTTTACATAAGCCAGTAAGAATTATATAAAAGCTATTTTTATTTTAAAAAGCACATTGCTTCTTTAAAAGATCGATCACATAACTATGGAATTCATCTGACAGTTGTATTGTTGGGTCTATGATCTTAGCATTTATATTTGAAAGACAGCTGTTCTGTTCCTTTGCTTACTTAGAAGCTTACAAAGATAACCTATAATTCAAGGCATAAGATTGTTTTCAAACTTCTAGAAAAATAAAAAGCATAATCATCTAATCTGATGTAGAAGAAAACATATTTAGGTAAAGAAAAACTCATTAGAAACATTTTTAAAAATCACTGGTTACCCACAGTCAAAATTAAATCTAAGGGATTTTGTGAGTTTAATCCATACTACACATTGTGTTAAGTACTGTAAGTATATTCTCTTGTTTGATAAATCAATTAGATAAGTGATGACTTTCATCCCATTTTACAAATGAGATAAATGAGGCTTCCTGAGGTTAGATTCCTGGTCAAAGTCATACAGAACAAGGCAGCCTGGGATGTGGATTTGTTGCAGCTTGACTTCCAAGGCCCGACTCAAGAGTGTTCTATATACCTCCCCTGGATCAGCCAAGTACTAGATACTGTGGCTGTGACAAATGCATAGAAATAAAAATGATCTCCATCCTTTTAGTCACTAAGCCGACAAGAGTCAAGGGGCTTCCCTGGTAGCTCAGATAGTAAAGAATCCACCTACAATCCAGGAGACCTGGGTTCAGTCCCTGGGTTGGGAAGATCCCCTGGAGGAGGGCATGGCAACCCACTCTAGTATTCTTGCCTGGAGAATCCCCATGGACAGGGGAGCCTGGCGGGCTACCGGAAATGGGGTCACAAAGAGTCAAACACGACTAAACGTGAGCACCAGGCAGAGCCAAATAAATTATGATGTAAACAGAATTATTCAAAATCTCAGAGAACTGAGACCGAGCCATCCACTCTGTTTCAAGTACTTCAGCACACATGATCTCCTGCAGTCTGCACCCAGTGCAAGGCAGTCAGAGCAAGTCTTATCTTCTACACTTGATAGGTGTAGAGTCTGAGGCTTATGTATATGATTTAAACTAGAAGATCATGCAGCTTGTCAATGGAAGAGCTAAGATTTGCACTGAACATTTTTAACTCCAAGTATAATCACAGGTTATAATCACAGGTGTCAGGGCTTCCCTGACACCTCAGTTGGTAAAGAACCCACATGCAATGCAGGAGACCCTGGCACGATTCCTGGGTGGGGAAGATCCCCTGGAGAAGGGATCGGCTACCCACTCCAATATTCTTGAGCTTCCCTGGTGGCTCAGCTGGTAAAGAATCCACCTGCAATGCGGGAGACCTGGATTCGATCCCTGGAGAACAGCTACCCACTCCAGTATTCTGGCCTAGAGAATTTCACTATGACCTTCGGACTACATGAATCCTGATACAAAAATGTTATGAATTGTATCCCTGTGCTTTTCTTCAGAGAAACCAGGATGGCAAGGTGCATGGGCAGCTAATGTGTAAATTGAAGTGGCAGGAAGATCAACACAAGGTGTAGCTCAAAATTCCTACTTCAAAGCTTCCACAGCAAAGTCACAGAGGAATGCAGCCAAAGGTCCAGGTGTGGAATGACTAGTTCCCCATGGGGATCTCTTTCTGTTATCCTGGCTCCCTTTACTCTGCCCCTTGGGGAAATAGTTGCAGTATAAATTATGTTTTTAGGTTCCGACTCCAGCAGAGGTTGACCTATTGGAAGAACTTGGTATTTTTCGGCCCCAGACCAGACTTAGCACAGAGGCTGGGAACAAAAATCTCTATTTCAGAAAAGATCTGGGGCAGAAGGATTGTAGGGAAAGGAGAAAATGAAAGTAACTTAGAGACGGAAGTCCAAGATCTCACCAAGATGTGAAGGCAGATGGGGAATTTATCTGTCTGGAACTGCTTGGAACTGGTTGACTAATTTGGTAGGGCAATTACCAGTCTCCTATTTAAAATCACCACATAGGTTAAAAGAATGCTGGAGTAAAAGAAGCATCATGGCTATTCACTATGTAAAAGGAAATTTATCAAGGACGGATTTTTATTTTCATGTTTTCCTCACCCTTTATGAAACATTTCCAAGAGGATGCCTGATACATAGAGAGAATACATGGTGGCCCGTGTAATTCTATTACAAGAGCTCACAAAAAGTCAACCTGGTAAAAATATCAAATTGGTAAGTCAGCCAACATCACATATATTTAACTCTCACATGTCTTCTGAAAATGTCTTTTTCCTAACTGGACAAAAGCATAATGCTAATCCTGGAGGTTGGCTGAAGGGGACCAAAAAGAGAAAAAAAATAATTCATGCATGCACTTCACATACATTATTTCATTTGATTCTCACAACAGGCCTTTGGCAATGATATTATAACCTCCATTATGCAGATGAAGAAGCTGGACAGATTAGGGGTTGAACAACTCAGTCAAAACCACCCTGGTGGTAAACAAGGAACCCAGAATTTGAAGACAAATCTGTTTCCCTCCAGCCACACAGGTTTTATTAACCCCATAATATCTGACAAACATGTTATCCAGAAAGAGTTTCTTTATTAATATACTGTCAAAAACAGTTATAAGAAAGATAATGAAGGCACAGGAAGGAGTAAGTGGTGTGCACAGCTGTGATAAGCTTGTGTGTGCATCCCAGGACAGAGGCAAACATACTTTCACTACGTGCAATTAATGGGGACACCGAATTTTGATCTCTTGGCTCAGCTGTCATCCCTGTATCTATATTCTCTGGGTTCTTCTGACCTTGCTTTCCATGGGCTTGATCCTGCTTACATCAGGGCTTCACATCCCTTCTGGTTGTTCTGGCAAGACATGCTTTAGCTTTTTGGGAGCAAATGCCAAAACAAGCATTTCAACATCTGGAAATCATCCCCCATCACTTTCCCTGGTAAAATGCATTTGCCTTAAAAGGTAGTTCCCGTATAGACCCCTGGAGATTCCACATTACCTCTGCGTAACAACTTTTCAGTGTTCCCTAGCTATGGAAATTGCAATCCACTGACTGCAAACTCTGGCACTTTCTATCAACTGAATAATGATGTATTTTATAAGCCAATATTGTAGCATCTTAAAGTAAAATACTTTTAAAAGGAAAGATTAAAACAAATGATGAAGCAAACTAAAAAGCATGCAACAATACACACGCATACACAACTTCCCGGATTCCTTAAAGGAGAAAGCCATACCAGAAACTCTATTGTTCATCCTACAAGACATGACAGTTGAAAATCAATATCACTGATATAAACTGCAAAACAACAATGAAATGAATACTTAGTAGCAACAACAACAAAAATACACTATGAAGATGAAGTTCTAGTTCAAGATTTACTAACAGAAGGACTTAAGTTTTACTGAAGATGAGCCTAATCGGCTAGGGGAGCCATAATTCATGACTCTTACTTCTGCACCTTCCACTGATGTGATTTGTGCTTTTGGCAGGGATGTGTCAGTTCCAGAAAATGACCAAGAAAATGTCTTTGATACTGGACAGGAGGGCAGTTCCCAGCAGAGCAGAATTCTGACAACCCCCTCTTCCCTCACCCTCCCTAGAACAAAGCAAAACTGTTAGTTTAACTCTCTACCTCTGGAATCAATGGCATTCTGAGGCCATCAAGTTCAGTTCAGTTCAGTCACTAAGTCGTGTCTGACTCTTCGCAACCCCATGGACCGCAGCACGCCAGGCTTCCCTATCCATCACCACCTCCCGGAGCTTGCTCAAACTCATGTCCATCGAGTCGGTGATGCCATCCAACCATCTCATCCTCTGTCGTCCCCTTCTCCTCCTGCCCTCAATCTTTCCCAGCATCAGGGTCTTTTCCAATGAGTCAGCTCTTTGCATCAGGTGGCCAAAGTATTGGAGCTTCAACAGCAGTCCTTCCAGTGAATAATTAGGACTGATTTTCAATGAACCATAATTTTTAAAAGGAGAATTCTACCAAACTGTGAGTTCCCTGAGTCTAACAACTCTGTCATATCACTTTTGTATGTATGTTACCTGACATAGACTTTGATGCAAAATTAGGCTGTCAGTAAATGCTTGCTGAGTGGATGAATGTTTCTTTACAGGTACTTAAAATGGAAAGCATGTCTCTAAAGGACATTGAATGGATTTTAAGTGCTCTGTGTCTCATTTGTCTGTTTTTCTTATTTTATAGCATATATTGCTCTGAATTCTACACCTTCTGCCAGAAGTGCCTTTCCTTGGCCTTTCACATGCCTGATTCCTTTTTTTCATTCAGATTTTAACATAAACTAAACCCACCTTACGTGAAGCAGCACTACACCCCAGCTCTCCTGAAGAGCACTGCCCAAGAGGCCATTCTGTTTCGATGAAAATGTTCTATTGCCTGCACTGTCTAACATGGTAGTCACCAGCTACACTAGTAGCAAGCACTTAGATCTTAATTAAATTAAATTTAAATTGTTAAAAGTGGATAGTGAATATATACTAGCCAGCACAGCTTCAGGATCCTACTCTTCCTTTATGCTACTTAGTAACTGAAATTATCTCTTTTTTTAAGAGAATTATTTTACTCATGTATTGTCTTATCCCATTGTATTAATTTTTAATTGCTACTGTAACAAACTATCACTGACTAAAGAGTCTTAAAAATACCACCAACATTATTTTATAGTTCTGGAGATAAAAAAAAAAAATCCCAAACAGGTCTCACTGCCTAAAATAGAGGTGTTGGCATTCCTTCTGGTGGCTCGAGTAGAGAATTAATTCCATGGCCTTTTCCAGCTTTCAGAGACTGCCTGTATTCCTTGGCTCATGGAGCCATTCCAAATTCAAAGCCAGCAACAACAGGCCAGTAGACCCAATGCTGCCATTTCTCGGTTTCTTTCTTCCAGTTCCCTCCTCGACTTTTATATTGCTGAATTTGCTTCTCACTGCTGCTGTAACAAACTGGTACACATTTACTGTCTCAACAACATAAATGTATTATCTTGCAGTGCTGAAGATCAGAAGTCTGAAATAGGGCTCACTGGTCTAAACTCAAGATGCCAGCAGGGCTATACTCACTCTGAAGGCCCTAGAAGATTATTCATTCTATTGCCTTTTCCAGCTTCTGGAGGCCTACATTCTGTGACATATGGCCCCTTCCTCAATTTTCATCACTAGCAATGTAGCATCTTCATATGTTTTTCTCTGACTCTGACCCCTGCTTTAGTCATCATATTTTTCCTGACTTGCATCTCTTTTGCCTCTTTTTTTCCTCTTCTAAATATTCTTGTGATTACATTGGGCCCACTCAGTTCATCCAAGTTAATCTTCCTCTCTTAAAGTCAACTAGTAATTCCATGGATCCATAATGCCATGGATAAACTTAATTCCTCTTTACTGTGTGAGGTAATATATCCATAGGTCACAGGGATTAGAGCATGGACTTCTTTGGAGGGCCATTATTTGCCAGCCACACCCTGGAGCAGAATTCCAGTTCCACATGGTCAGAGCTCTACTCATTGCTGCATTCCCAGAGTGTCAGAATTGTGTCTGTCACATTGCACTCAATAAATAAGTCAATTCTAATTTCCCTTTTAAGGAACAATTTTTTTTTTGGTGGGGGGAGGCGCATATGTTCCCCAACCAGGGATTCAGCCCGGGCCCTCTGCAGAATCTTAACCACTGCACTACTAAAGAAGTCCCTAGGGAACAATTTTTTACTATATATACTAAAGATTATAGAATTAAAAAATACAAGTATAAAGCATACCATAAATCATAATTTACATTATTTGAAAACAAATCAGTACAATATTTCTTCTTTGCAACATATTGTCTTTTAATAAGGATTTGTCAAGACCTGAAAGTTTAAATATATATAGTTTTTTTCTAATACATATTAATGGTCTTGCCCTCATATATTAATTTAAAAAGAGTCTGGCTATCCGGCTTTGTTGGAGAGATTCCCCAATGACTCATAGGCATTACATAAGCAGAGAAATATCACACATAGATGTATTAATAGAATAAAATTAATGTTACTTTTGCATACCTCAAAATATATATTGGTGTGCTACAACTACGATTGTGTGCTAAATGTTTGATTCTGTTATCTAAGAACAATTTCTATTAAATTTTCAGTGTTATGCTATCTTCTGAAATTTCCCAAAAAGTTAGTGTAAAATCCAGTGTTAATTCACACTAGGGAATATAATAAGCATATGGTCTATTAAGCTACTCTAATAAGTTGCAATAAAATAGTGGAAATATGATGGAGGATTAGTTGCCATGGTAGATGAAGAATAACATCTGGTAACAAAATGAAAAATTCAGCCTAAGAAGCTGTTAATATGACTATGTAATAGCTTTGACTGCCTTCTACTTCTATATTTTTCACCCATCTTCCAGCAGAGAGCCCTCAGCACTCAGGCTACAACTTAGCAAGTAGCTAAATGTTCTATACAATTCAATGAAGATTAGAGATCTAGATAGATAGATTACATTACAATGCAGAGTACAATGTTCTACATGAGTTTTGTGAGATAATATGAAGATCTGAATACAACTAGTGCTGAAAATACTCAATCCCATTAAAAGTGAAAGTTGGATAAATTTGCTTTCTCTTTTAAAAATTTGTTTCTTCCATGTTTGTTAAAGCATATATAAATGATAACACATCTGGAAGCTTGACCCAAAACCAAAGTAAAAAACAACACAGTGTTACAGAAGAATTTAAAATATCCATTCAGTTAACAGGGCATTCTAAGAACATTTTAGTAAAAAGTACACAAAGAACGGGAATTCAACTTCATCGATTTTCTTGAACAACAATCGCAAACAGGATTTCGTTACTTCCTTGTGCTAAAGGAAGCCCTAGTCACACCACTTTGCTGAACTGGCTGGATGGAGGTAAACAATATGGAATTCCAGCCTACACTATTGTCTGCTTCAAAGTGTACTTCACACATACCAGTTACAGGAAGTCTGGAATATAAAGTGCTTTGGATGATAAAAATAAAATGTGGGCTAATTTTTCAGTGGAACTAAATGTTTTGTGGTGTTCTTGCTTGAAATAAAACTTTGCCGAGAGTTTGGTCAAAATGCCCTACTCCCTCTGGTATGTCCTGGTTTAAAGAAACAATATTTTTACCATCAGTGAAATCCCTGAAGTAATAAACAGCTTTTATCTGATATTAGTTATAGGGTTTCCCAGGTGGTGCAGTGGTAAAGGGTCTGCCTGCCAAGATCCCCTGAAGGAGGAAATGGCAGCACACGCCAGTATTCTTGCCTGGAAAATTCCACAGACGGGGCAGTGGGGAGGGCTCCAGTCTGTGGGATCCAGCTGGACATGACTGAGCACGCACTCATGCACGCAGATATACATATAGGACTTCTTCTTGGTCTAAATAGAAAATAGTACTTTATTTGTGACCATTAAATTTTTAAACATTCCCATTCTATGTACTTGGTTTTTCTTCTCTCTCTAAAGAGACTATATGTCTTAACTACTGCAGTATCCCTATAGCTTCACATAATTTCTGGACCACAGTAGTGTCCAATAAATGTATGTAGAATTGTAATAAGAAAGTCAAGATTTGTAGGTAATCATACCAATATTTAATAGATTAGTCTCTGAGTATCAGCACAAAGATAGCAGAAGATATATGCAATGACTGACTCCATAGGGATGACTTTATTGAGTAATTTATGGAAATTTATGCTACTTTCATGGTAACAGCAAGTATTTTTCTCACATGTAGATTAAATATCATCAAGCCAAAGAGAATTTTATACAGCTATCTACCTAATCCAAGATCACCATTCTCTACTTTTTGTAATACCTAAGCTGAACTACAAACATTTCCTGGCACTAAAAATATTCACATAATGGAAACACCAACAGATCATTTCTATCATTTCATTAATGACAGCCAACAAGCCATTAGAATTACAAAACAGCACAGAACTAAAACTAACTGAGTACAGTCTAGTTAAATATACAACCTAAATGGCTACCACGTGAAATTAGTTCAGCAACCAGTATATTTAGAATATACAAGAAGTCTGAGCTGCGGAAATTTTGCTTTGGTTCTTAACTGTTCGGACAACCACTCTCAAAGGTGAACAGGAAACTCCACACTGCCAGATCCAGAACTTTGCCTCCACCACCCTCCCCTCGGCTCCTGGTGATACAAATGACATTGATTTCTGCTTAGGACACTTCTGATAGCTCTCACAACACTACATTCTCCAGGGAAATCTCCATTCATTTCCTGACAACTCCAGCTGTTTCTCTCCCTACTGAACTGACTCTAGGCTTATTCTGAAAGGTTTAATGTACTTTAGTTCATGTTACATATTCTATTTCTTAGCCTAATTACTTCAAACGTTTACTTTCCAACTAAATTTGAAACTCCTTATGGTTGGGAATCAAGGATTCTACTTCCTAACTTATTAATAAATATATAGGTTAAGTGCACCATAGCACTTGACTTGGTACACAGAAGTCAAATAAATACTTCTTATTGGCAGCTTGAGTGATTACCAATGACAGCATGTACACAAATTGGTAAAACATTTTTGCAGATGATTAAAGTTTTAACTCATTTGTAACTACATCAATGGAAACTCTTCATGTACACAAATTGGTAAAACATTTTTGCAGATGATTAAAGTTTTAACTCATTTGTAACTACATCAATGGAAACTCTTACAAATGTTTTGACCAAAAATGTCACTGAAGCGGGAAGAAAAATATTTTCTTAGCAAATAAATATTTTCATTGCAGATACTCCCATTGAAAGTGTTCGGTTCAGATGTCTGATATTTATAGTTTTTGACTAATTTATAAACCAGCTTAAGATGGTCTTCACACATGTTGTTACCTGTACATCCATCACGTCTTTTTACAAAAATACATAACAGATTGGGTCTCTCATAATGGGATTCTTCAATATAAAGATCATTTATTATTTTTCTTTCAACTTCCTATTTTTAATATGGCACTTAGTAGTTAAGGATCAATGAAACACTCAATAAATATACGGCCAATGGTGGTTCCTTAATTTTATAATCAGTGTGGTGCATAAAGCCAGGACAGAAAGCCTAATAGTTAGAGGGATCTCACTAAACATTAAATCAGCATAGTTTTTCTTTCCAAAAGTCACTTTTGCTCCTTGCCCTGTAACACAACCTGTGATTGCTTTTGCTTTCACAGCTATACAGATTCCAGATTACAAGGTTTCCTATTACATCTCAAGCAAAAATTTTAATTGGATAAATCAAAAGATGTATGGTCCTTTCCTCCTCACTACAGTCTTCATGAAAGTCCCTAACTTCCAGGTTTAAAAAAATAAGCTTCTGCCAAATAGATTTATACTTTCCCTAATCTTTGCCTGTCACAGGTTTGGTCTTACTGAAGTCTTTAAGAATGTGGCACTGCAGAGAAATGATTTTCATATAGTAGTGTGGAGTGCTTTTCTTGGTAACTAAAACTATCTTTCTCTTTCCTTTTCTTCTCTCTGTGAGATACAATTGAAAGAGTCTTGGACTGAGCCAGGAAACCTGGGTTCTCTGCCCAATATCTGCTGCATCATTTATGCCTATGCATCTCAATTTCCTCATCTGTAATCTAAGGTGCTTAGTTTTACAGGGACATCAAATGAGTGGATGCACTTTGTGAATTGTACAATTTTTTTTTTTTTTAGGTATAGTGTGATATTATTACTAATAAAAGCAGAAAAATCTAAAAATAAACATCAACTAAATATAGCCTACTGGCCTGTAAAGGCTAGACTACTCCAGCCTTGCCTCTGAGAAAGTGAATCTCTTTTTATTGTTCTGATTTAGTAACAGTTGACCTTTTGAGGGGCTGAAGTGGGAAGTGGGGAGAGTTAGTAGCTGATGGAAATCTGAAGCTGCCTATCCAAAAGCACAACACACTGCCTAGTCAAAAAAGGAACATCACGTGTCATAATGCAAGCATTTTGAGTAACTGTTTGATATCTAATTGACATTTCACAATAAAAACAAATGATTTACTGATAACATAATCTTTACATGATGCTAGCACAAGCAGAGCAATAGGTGAAACAACTGGTCTCAAACAACATCCTAGTATATGTACTTTGTTTAAATTAAGCTGATTCAATTTTAATTTAAATTAAAATAGTTGCATGAAAATGATTGTGACATTAAAAATGATTGTGACATTAAAATGATTGAGACAATAAAAAGAGTTAATGTCCTCAAGCATGAACAATCACATCCTCACCTCTTGTACCCCAAACATATCTCTTTCCCCTGAAGCTCCACCTGCATCTTTACCTCCCTGTATCTAAAGTCACATACAATAGCCAATCTCTCTTAGACTCTAACTCCTCTCCCCTTACACCCAGTGTTGCATCTTTCTAAATCCTGGACAGTCTATACCCCCTTTCTTTCTGTATCTTTGACATCTGACATCTGTCCCTCCAAGGGACTCTTTCTTTCAGTTTATGAACTGCCATCTGAAAATAAAAAAACAAAAATCCTCATTTGACTCTACCTAACTATGGTCCTATATCTCTTCTTTCCCTAACAACTAAGTTGAGTAATAAATAAGGAAAGAAAAAAAAAGTCTATACCTTCTGTCTCTGTTGTTGTATTGAATTTTAAAATAAGTAATAAACTATCCCAAAAAGTCAAGTCTCTAATAATAAATGGGGCTTCCCTAGTGGCTCAGTAGTATCCAAGAATCTTCCTGCCAATGCAGGAGACACAGGTTTGATACTTGGGTCAAGAAGAGGCCCCTGAGGAGGAAATGGCAACCCATTCCAGTATTCTTGCCTAGAGAATCCCATGGACAGAGGAGCCTAGCATTACAGTCCATGGGGTCACAAAGAGTCAGACATGACTTAGCGACTAAACAACAATGATTAATAATAAATGAGATCATCCTACATTCCATTCTCCAAGCCATCAAAGCAGTTGTAGTTTCCTGTGAAACAATACTAAATTTACTTCTGAGTATTTCAAGCATTTTTTTTCCCATCTACATACTATTTACTTGCTCCTCTTACCTCATTTTGGTTACTGTGCATTCATCATTCATATTTTGGATTTATCTCCTCCAGGAAACCAACCTTTGCTCTAATGGGTGAGTTGGATACTCCCATGCAATTCTTTTTCATCATATTTATTATTATATTGTTTTATAATTATTTGTTCACATGTCCATTGCTCTCATTAGGGATGTCCCTTAAATACAGGTAGTATATCTTTGCATCCTTATAACCTGAGTAAAATCATGATAAATAGGTAAGTTATAAAATTAACTTACTTTTGTATTTATTAGTCAACTAGTGTCCTTTGAGATATGTATTTTTATGCGGCTTCACACAAAAATGTACTAAATACAACTAACCTATAAGTAAAAGCTGGTTCCATTTTTTAAAATTTGCTGTTATGAATGTAAAATCAAGCTAGATTGAGTAATATAATTAGACAACAATCTGACAATCAATGGAGAGAAGGCATTTGATTTGAATCATCAAGAGAAATAAAATTTGTTCAAACTGTTAATCACAAACATTTATTGAGTACCTGATATATGCATAGCACTGAATCTGTACCTGACTTTCTGGGTTTGAGAAATGGTCTTTACACTCAAGGGACATATGATATAAGTAAAGAACCAATGACATTTATTATTGTTGTTGTTTACTCACTAAGTTGTGTCCGACTCTTTTGCGACTCCATGGACTGTAGCCCACCCAGCTCCTGTCCATGGGATTTCCCCAGGTAAGAACCCTGGAGTAGGTTACCATTTTCTTCCCCAATGACATTTATTAAGTGATATTAAAACAATGGGTTATACAGAAAAGGTTTTTATTAAATGCTAACTATGTCAAAGAAAGGAGAAGTGCTGTAGTTTACAGAAAAGAGAATAATCAAAAGGTTTCAAAGAGGATACACATCAGACTTGACTATGATTTGAAGGATGTGGATGTGTTAGAAGAGGATGACATACAGACAGAGAAAATAACGGGGTGAATGCAGGGGAAGACTGCTCAGGTGTTCCCTCCTCTGAGACCTTCCCTGACCTCGCATCCCGCCTTCCACCTCTCAGGCCCTGTGCGGTAGGGATGCCTCGTAGACACCGCCTGGCATCCACTGTGGGCCTCCATCACCGAGTGATGTTGTTCATATGTAGTAGTCAATTGTCCTTGATATTTATTTGTACTCTTTAGACAACTAGCTCCCTGAGCCAGAGGCGGTGGGAGGAGGGGGTGGGGCGGCAGGGAGATTAAATACTTGATTCTGTATCATTCAGTAAAGTGCCTGGTTATCAACAAGTACTCATTAATCATTATAATAAATAATGAAGGGATGAAAGTAGGTTGCAGGGTGGGAAAATACTGCCCTGTAGAGAAAAGCAAGTCAAAATCATCATTGCTTGAGATCAGAGAACTATTTCTTTAAAACTATTTCTTTAAAAAAAAAACAAAAGTCAAAATTTTCAGAATCATCTGAAGCAAATTCTGTCACTAAAACACTTATATAATGATTTTTGAGAATAGAATAAGATTTATATTCCCCAAAGAAGTAAATTATTGTCATCTGCTTTAAGATGACCAAACATATCTCATTATCAAAGAGTACATTGATCTAAAACCTGACAGCTTTCTCCCACCAGTATTTCTGATTTTAACATGGACTGTAAGCATTTGTGAGTGCCTCTTTAAAATCTTGTCAGATGTTTAATTTAAATTTTTCATGTATCTTAATTAAACAAACGTACTTCTTATAAAGACATTTTTAAGGCTAGTTTCTGCCCAGAATGCCTGGGAGTGAATTTCTAGCAGATCTTGGGTACCTAAATGTTTAGAGAACTAAGTCACTATCCACGAAGGAGGAAAACTGGGAAATAAAACACAAAAATGGAGTTCCTCATTTTCCCTGAAGAAAATGGGAGGCAAGTAGCATGTGCCAAAAAGTTCTCCAGTATTCTTGCCTGGAAAACCCCATGGACAGAAGAGACTGGCAGGCTACGGTCCAGGTGGTCAAAAAGAGTCAAACATGACTGAAGCAACTTAGTATGGTGGTGGTGGTGTTGTTTGGTTACTCAGTTGTGACTGGCTCTTTGAAACCCCATGTGCTCAAAAAATACCCATGGATTAAATCAAACCTTCTAAATGTTCAAACTAAATATGTACATATCTCCCAACAAACATTATTAATAAAGAAAAATAAGGGCTCGGGAACAGGTATAAGGAATCAAGAACAATCATGATAATCTCATGATCTACTCTTCAGGGAGATCTCATAAGCTTTAAATTCTCCTTCCTTCTATCCTTCCTTCCTTCCAACTTTTTCTAAAAGGCTAGATAAAATAGCAGTTTAGTAGGTTTAGCAGATTGGCAGGAAAAGTAAGCAATGTCCTCACTGCAAAGACAAACCCATCAGCTTTAAGAGCAAGAGCCTAGAATGCCACTAAACTTTGACCACTATCCCCCCCAAAATATTTATAGGGCATCAAGTCTTACGATTGAAATAGTATAACACAGCACTGAATGTATTTACATATTTTCTAATTTAAAAATTCAAAATTAATCTGAAATATACAAAATTTATTGCCAGATTATTGTGAATTTTTTTTCACAATTACCTTTACAACAAAGTCTAGAAACTTTGTAAAGACATTTGTGTGTGTGTGTGTGCTAAGTCACTTTAGTCATGTCTGACTCTTTGTGACCCTATGGTTTGCCAGGTTCCTCTGTCCATGGGGTACTCCAGGCAAGAATACTGGAGTGGGTGGCTATTCCCTCCTCCAGGGGATCTTCCCAACCTAGGGATCGAACACAGGTCTCCTGCATTGCAGACAGATTTTTTACTATCTGAGCCACCTAGGACACCTGAAAAGCCATTCACTGGAAAACAGATCATTTTGGAAGTTGCGTTTCTTAAATAAATCATAGTAAGGTAGTCTCCTGCCAATGCAGGAGACGTAAGACTCAGGTTCAATCCCTGGGTTGGGAAGATTCCCTGGAGGGGGGAACGGCAACCCACTCCAGTATTCTTGCCTGGAGAATCCCATGGACAGAAGAGCCTGGCAGGCTGCATTCCATGGGGTCGCAAAGAGTCAAATATGACTGAAGTGACTAAGCATGATGTTGTTGTTAAGTAGCTCAGTCATGTCTGACTCTTTGCAACCCCATGGACCGCAGCACGCCAGGCATCCCTGTCCTTCACCATCGCCCGGAGCTTGCTCAGACTCGTGTTAATTGAGTCAGTGATGTCATCAAACCATCTGTCCCCTTCTCCTGCCTTCAATATTTCCCAGCATCAAGGTCTTTTCCAGTGAGTCGGCTCTTCACATCAGGTAGCCAAAGTATTGGAGTTTCAGCTTCAGCATCAGTCCTTCCAATGAATAGTCAGGATTGTTTTCCTTTAGGATTGACTGGTTTGATCTCAAGAGTCTTCTCCAACACCACAGCTCTAAAGCATCAGTTCTTCAGTGCTCAGCCTTACACACAGGTAAATAACCAGAAACCTGGATCAAAACTTCAAATCCTAATTTAAAAGTACAGAAAGATATTACTTACAGAAATTATGCATAATGCCTCAATCTACCAAAACTCATACATGAAATTCTTCATGGTGGTATAGCACAAATCTGACCTATGTGAGTAAGTAAGAATGTAAATATTCTATAGTCCTAAAACTTTAGAGTAGGAAGTAGCCCTGGATAATATACCACAGGTCTTACAAAGGAGGAAACTGAGGCCCAGAGATTTTAAATCATTTCCACAAGATCACCAATTTAGTTCATGACAGAGCTACAGTTAGAATGCAGATTTCCTGTGACCTGGTCTAGTTTTAATTTAGAAACTTTTCTTTAAAATTATTTCAACAATTCATTCATGAAAGAAAGAAACAGTCTATTTAGTTGAGGCTCTCATCTCTTTAACTGCATGTTTCTCTCTGAACAAGTAGAGAGTCTTAAAATACACCAGAAAGTAGACAGGCTTGAGGGATGATGGAACCTTTGTCTAAACACTTGGCTCAGATTGCTGTGGATATTTATCATCAATTTAAACTTCTGTCTCACAGTCACCTTCTGACCCAGGGAAAAGGGATACCATGCTGCAAACAGGCCCTTAGAGCTTAACTTTGATTTTGAGACAGGCTTCCTGATGAGAGATGAATAGGGAAAAAGTAATAACAACAGTGGATTCAGCCTTCTGCCAGGAAGCTACATTTTTGCTTGTAGAGAGACTGCAGTCCAGTTATATTAGAAAAATCATGTTTTGTTTTTCCATCTATTCTGTTTACCCTCAAGGCAAGGTCTCTATTCTCATTTTTTCCTATTTAATTCCTATTTTGGGGCTTTGGGAGTTTTTTGGATGGTTATGTAAGCAAGGTATTTTACTCTCTGCAATTCAAGGTTTTAAAGAAACCCACTAACTTTGCTTTCTTACATTTCCATGAAGAATTTTCTGTTCCTTTGGATTATAAATATTCTCATTTACCTAAAATAAAACCCTTATTTTATATTCATCTAAAATTTTATTACAATAAATCATATAGACCCTTACTGAGACCTTTAAATCTGACACAGAATTTCTGCAGACATTATTATGAATTCTTCATTCTGAACCTGTGAGATAGCAAAATAAAAAGTACTATCCCTGTTTTATAAATGAGGAAATTAAGGTTCCAACATATTATATTTATAAGGAATTTATGAGGGAAGAATCAGGACTTTACTAGAGTTGCCTGACTCAGGGACAGGTGCTCTTTGGACCTTGTTGCCATGTTGAATTAGGAGAAGTGGAGTGAGCTCACTCAGCTCCTTCTTCCACCTTGACCACCCAGGTGGAGGTGCACACCATCCCTCATAAAAGCATTGCCAGGGTCCAAATGAGTCTGTCTTGAACCAGTAAAATCTCAGGAAAGGAAATAAATGCTGTATGTATTGAACATACTTTCAGTTTTCTGGAACAACTCTACATGAATCAAATGTTTAAACAATTTAAATCATTATAATAGAAAAAAAGAATAAAATCAAATGAGTATATGTACCACTCAGTTTGCGAATGCATCCTAATACCAGAGTAAAACTTTCAGGAGTTGTGCTGGTTTGCTTTTCCTTTGTGAATAATCAAGAGCTCAGCACAGGCCTGGCCCAAGGGAAAAGCACAAAACAAACAAAATTTCTTATTACCATTTCACTCCTCCCCACCCCCATCCCCAGCCCTGTTCTGCTCCAGGAATTCTGCTCCTCCATCATTTCTCTTACCATTTTAGTAACTGAGAATGGTCTGATAAAAATTATTTCAGTTATGCGGAAAACTCTAATGGCCCAATCAGAGGATTCATCCTGAAAGAACAATATCCACTTTTCTTCAGTGCCTATAAATTGCAATTCAATTTTTCAATATGCAGATGAGAATACTGAATCTCAAAGATCCATACCTTGCTCAAGGTCACAAGGTTGCAAAAACACAGGATTCAAATGTGAGACTCCAAAGACCCAGGCTCTGTTAATTGCTTTTTGAAACTAAACGGAAAAGGAGAAGTTCTAAATGTAGAAACTGTTCACTGTGAAAGGTCCTAAGTGTAGAAAAATGGTAGTAATTGGGAGTTGAAGAAATTTCCCAGAATTAAAAAAATCTAACTGTGAGATGCTACCCTCTTCCTACTATTCCTATGGCCTATTTGGCCTAGTTATAAGTATCTATGTTGTTAGCTCAAAATAATAGAGTTATAGGACTGTGGTTGTGTTTATGTGTTCTTTCCAAAAAGAACGTGTCTTAAGCATATAGGGTTAAAAAAATTAGAGAAATCAAAGAAAAAAAATTAAAAGATATCACAAACTTTCCCAGCCTCTTTGAAATTTTCTAAATAAATCCCACAAGACATGATAGCCTTTAATGAGGCTATCTGTGCAAACTGTTAGTTGGTGTCTTGGGTACCCACAGAAAACTCCCATGTACTTATACCTTCTATATGATGCACAATCATACAGTTCTATTCTGAAGAAAATCAAATATCCTCTTCAGAAACAGTGGGAATCCTGTGGACAAATTTCCATTTTGACTATATGAAGTCAACTTTCAGTTTCTATTAGAATGGATTTGAAGTGATTCTAATGTCTTGACTGTGGAACCATCCACAGACTACCCACGATAGCTGTGTTTCGTCCGCCTATAGTGTGAGCCAGAGTCCACCCAGCACTGGGACTTTCACCCAGAGCCATGATGTCAGCTGATTTTGATGGCCAGAGAATACTGGGGAAAAATCATAAAAGGCAAATTACCATATAATAATACACTCAGATTGGGTGACTGCTCAGTTGCTCAGTTGTGTACGACTCTTTGTAGCCCATCAGGCTCCTCTCTGTCCATGGGATTTTCCAGGCAAGCATACTGGAGTGGGTTGCCATGCCCTTTTCTAGGGGATCTTCCCAACCCAGGGGATCTTCCCCATCCAGGGATCAAATCCATATCTCTTAAGTCTCCTGCACTGGCTGGAGGGTTCTTTCCTGCCAGTGCCACCTGGGAAGCCCATATTTGAGAAGAAGACATCCACATAAATCTTCAGTGTGAGACCTTGATTCTCAGGTAGATTCCTGAATGTCTTTCCTTCAAACTGAAAGTATAAAGCATATTTCCCTTAAAAAAAGTTTAAAAGTCATCTACTTCAAAACAGTTTTCTTAAAACTGGAACTGCTTGTCCTCCTAGGACTTTAGCAACATTACATCCACAGAATAGATGTGGAGGGGGTACAAGGTAGATCAGGTGAGTATAGCTTTAACAAATTTATGAAATATTTATATCCTGAATGTACCAAAATATCATGAAAATACTAATTATCATAAGACACTTAATTTAATTTTGTTTCATCATCCTCCGCCTACCCAAACACAAACACTGCCAACGGAACTTTGAATGCATCCACTGATTAATTTCTTTAGAACTCAGTGCTTCAATCTTGATTCATAAACAAATTACCCCACTCTTTTTTATGTTTTAATGAAATAGACTGTGAGTATCCTGAAATCTTCCCAGGCTAATAAGAATTCCATTGGTTCAGGAAATTATTAGTTGTTTCTCAACAAAATTCAGTTCAGTTTTACTGTGCCTAAGGGAGAAAATAAAAACACAAACAAACACATGCCTAATCTAACCTGTAGAGACCAAGATTTAAAAGGAAATGGGGAAGTGATGAAAAAAGAAGTCATTTTTTTGTGAATACTCAGAAAGACATAATACTTGTAGCACCTGAAAGCTTAAACACAAGCCGTCAATGGAATGTTCAATTGTTCCTCCTTCATTGACTCCAAGTGTTTTTTTCTTTGTTTCAGCACAAGCGCATGTAAAAGAAGATTCCTATATTAGAATCACTCATTTGCCTTAGAATGGCCAGTGCCCTTCTGCCTTTCAAAAGAAAGTATAAGCTTTCTTTATAAAACTTCAGAGGGTTTGTGTTTGTTGCCAAAGACCAGAAAACTAGAAACTTTTTCTTTGCAGTTCATCTTCCCATAGTAACCAGTTAACTCACTGTTCACCCACCAGTCCATCCTATCAGAAACTCTAGATGAAAGTTGAGCACTAAATGAGAAGCATAATGTTCTGAATTAAACTGTAACTTAATCATTTCTTCAATAGAAAGCTCTGGAAAGAATGAAAAAGAAAAAATTTAAAAATAATTTCAAGCTAGCATCAATGAATCTGATAGGTTCTTCTACCTCAGGAGCAAATAATAACTATATAACTGCTATTTAAGCAGTTAAACTTTTTAATGAAAATATTAAGTCTCTATAAATAAGTTGTATTTGCTATGGGACATATCCATATATTTTTAAATTCTCTATTGAAATATCTTTAAATTTTTAAATATTTTTAAATTCCATAATGAAAAACTATAAAGCTGATGGCCACAGAACAGCTCTACTGAATAAAAAAAAATTTAATTAAAGTAATTCATAGCTACTAATTATCTGGTGAAATTACATGCACATACCTTCTTCCAAGTGAAACCCATCATTTTGTTCAAGTTTGAAAAACTGAGAAGAAAGAAAACTACAGCAAAATAAGGAAAGTGTGAGCATGAAGAATGTGCCTACATATTACATCAGTGTCTGCTTTCTGGAGTCAATTTCACAAAAATCCCCTGGGAGTGAAGGGAGTGAAGAAACCAGCAGTCTTTGGAAAATGAGGAGACTTGCTGCAAAATCTGGGAAAAGATGGTCACTCCCACTACTCTATCCAAATAGTCCTGGGAGCTGCCTTGTAAATCCCCATGCAGTGAAGCAATTCCTCTCATTCCAGATGCAATCCAGAGCAATGCAGGGTGGGAAATAGGCTTCCAGTTTTTAATACAGACTTTTATGACTATCATATTTTCAGAAAATAAACTCTGAAACAGACAGAGCTGGTAGACAGACGTGAGGCAGCATGCGCTGCATGGAGTGGGTAATGCTTGGCTTGCTCACATCTTGGAGACAATCGCAGAGAATGAAATGTGTGTGGGGTATGAAACAAGAGAGCAGGAATAATGCTTCAAATCACATGGCCCTTAGAAAGTATTTAATGGAAAGAGGTTTTTGTTTCTTTTTTTTCCCCATAGTAAACCTACACAAGAAGACACTATAGTAAAGCTCTTCTATTTGTAGGGCAAAATGTATAAGTAAGCTTAAAATATAGCCGATTTAGATATTAGATAAAAATACTGACGCATTGCCTAAGTGACCGTAGTAGATAAAATTTGCATTTTAAGATTTATAATTTTTTTTTTCATTTAATCTCTTTGAGACAAAAGTTGTTTCTTTATTTTTTCCATAACATCTAACATTTTGGTTCTTATAATTACCCAATAAGCATTTATTATTATTGTTATGTTATTAAATAGTTGAATAATAATATCAACTGGATAATTATGTCAGACAATAGTATCAATAATCATTTGATGAGCTCCTACTCTTTGTTAGGAATCATACTACTATGTAGGTGGTTTAATACATGATAATCTTCAAAATAATTATTTAAGGTAAATATTACTATTCTAATTTTATAGATGAGAAAACTAAAACATAGAGCACACAAGAAAATTACTCAAGAATATGCAACTATAACTTGAAAAATCTAAATCTGAAATTGGTTCACTCATATTTGAATGAATAAATAGTGGGAGAGGTTTTTTTAGATTAAAAAAAATAATATTCAATTGGCCTATGTGCAAGGAATAGCAATCATATACCTAATACATAAAATAAATTTATGACATGGAGTGGAACCTGGGAAGTAGACTAAGGAAAAGTGTGTGTGCGTGTATGTCACGGGAGGTGAGAACTACAGGCAATTCCTTATTTCGAAGCAAAGAATGACAGCCACTGGACTAAAATTCTAGAAATGATACAGATCATGAAAGGTCTTGTATGCTTTGCTTAGGAGCTTGAACATTATTCCTTCCTCAAGTTATGGGAGTCAATGGAAGGTTTTAAGGAAGGTAGTGAAGTGATCAGATTTCAATTTTATAACACAATAGCAACAGAGGTGGTCCCAATAGGTACAGATGGGAAGTAGCCACATGGGAGGCAAAGAGATGAACTTACCTGCTATTGCAGTAAAAAGCAGTAATCCATGAGAGTTTAAACTGGCGTAAGAGATGGGGTAGAGATGGAGAGGAGGTATATTTGAGAAATATTTAGCAGGTACGATGGTAGAATTTAGTAACTGATTCGAATTTTGCTTGAATAACCAAGTAGGATGATGTTGCCATTAACTGACATAAAGAATACAGGAGAAAGACGATCCTGTCTGGAAGGAAAGATAATGTGTTGAGTTTTGGGTACACTGAACTTGAAGTGGTTATGAACCAACCAGTGGGAAATTGGGTATTCTGAAGTTCATGTGGAAGATCAGGGTTGAAGAGAGAGATTTGAAAATGATCAGCAATTAGCTGTTAAGCAAAACCCTGAGAGTAAGATTCCTAGATAATCTAGGAAGAGAATAGATGGAACCAGTGGACTAAACCCAAGAGAAAACAAAGTGCTAAGGGATAAAAAAAGAGAGAGAGAGAAGGAGCCCATGAAGCTGAGAAGGAAAGGTCAGGAGGGTAAAGTGGGACCCTTCAGAGCACGGCCTTTCAGGAAAGCTGGGGTCGTTAATGGTAGGTGAAAGGAGTCCACTGGAACGTCACACATTACCAGACAAGGTTAGGAGGAATAGCAGAACACTGTTCTGCTCCTTTAAGGCAGCTAGGCTAAGAATAAAGAAAGGGTGAAAGCCAGACACAGGCCCTGGGGGAGAGCTGAGCTGTTTACCGGCTAAGGGGAAAGAACTCATAGAAAGGAAGCTGTTGAAGTTATGGAAAAGAGAGCATGATTAACGGAGCAACTCGCCCCAGGAGATGGAGAACAAACAAAATACAGAAGGAGGACAAATCCGGAAGGTTCTTCAAAACTAATTCAAAGATTTGGTAAAAGTAAAATTTATGCCACCCAGATTTATAGCTGTGATGACTGAGATCAGACCAAAATATCACTTTGTGAGTCTCATGTAAATGCTCTAAAATTGCCTTCAGGTAAATTTCTCAAATGACCCTCCTAAGAGTTCCATCAGATTGACAGGGGTGTGTATAATTTCTTCAAATTCAGATGAGGACCCAAAGGTTTGGTAAGATTTGTTGTTGTTGTTCAGTCACTAAGTTGTGTCTGACTCTTTGTGACCCCCATGGACTGCAGCATGGCAGGCTTCCCTGGAGTTTGCTCAAACTCATGTCCATTAATCCAGTGATGCCACCAAACCACCTCATTGTCTGTCACTCTCCTGCCATCAGGAGAAAGGAGTCTAAAGGTTGCCTAACTCCTAAGTAGCAGAGATGGATCAGAATCCAGGTGTCCTCCCAATGATGGTGGGACCATGGCTTACTTTACTTACTAAAGTATGTAGACTACAACAAGGCTATGATGCTTATGTTGCAAGCAATAATGTCATCTTTAAACTGAACTTATAATTCTGATTGAGCAGACACCCAGAAAGAAAAAGGAAAGAAAACCAGCCAATTGTGAGACTGTCTTTCCTCCTTCCCAGATGTAAACTAAAAAAATAAAAAATTTTTAAAGCACACAAACATTTTTGAGTTTGAAAATTATACCAGAAAGCTATAGAGACAACGTTCATTAATTTATTGATGCTAACTTTTTAACATTGTTAATGTTACCTCTCTGTAGAAGACAACAATTGGGTAAGGAAAATCTTGTGCTATTGTAATGTCCCTGATACACTGTTCCTTAGGAAAAATACTCAGTATGAGATGGAACCATCCTGATTTCTGTTGAAGAGTTTAGTTTTAAACATACCAATAAAATAAAGTAAAAACACAAAAGCCACCAATGCAGTCACAACTTCAAAGAAAAATTTTCCACTGGATAGACTACTTCTCACACAAAGGCCAAGAATAGATACCCTTTGTGTGTAAAAGCTCTTCAGCATTAAATAAAATTTAGAAAATGCCACATGAAATTTACATGAAAAGAAATTTAGAGGAAAACTGAATTGTCAATATATTCCTAGCAATTCCACTGTCTTATATAAACTTGTTCAACTTGCCAAAATGTATATAATAGGTCAATTAATAATTAATAACTTTAGTCTTTTTTTCCTACTATTACTTTATCTCTCATATATAAATCTAAACTTTTCAGTGTCGTAATCTCAGAACACAAAACATCAGTCAAAAAGTGACTGATCCAATGTTAAATATTTTATAAATTGCCATATAAGACTAAGAAATGACACATGAATTCTCCTTCAAGTAGGAACAAACTATTTGATTAAAAAAAGAAAAAAAATAGATTAACATAACTTTAATCTCTAAGTCTCCTCCTCTCAAAACAAAACTTCCTCTTGATGTTTTTACTTAACATATGGCATTATGTGCACTTCTACAATGATCAACACAATGTGTCTTTGGCCTGCGGGGATATGATAAAAGTGTGAAGAGCAGGAAGTAAAGGAAAGAAAAAGAAGACTAGATAGTCACCTGGAAATACATTTTAATAGTGTGGCCTTAGAATGATTCATCTAACTTGCCATAAGGAGGATTTGGGTCTTGAGTATTTTTTCCAGAAATGATTGTGAATTCACAATGTCTTATCTATAAATTTTAAATAAGCAGGCTTGTAAGTGAGAGGAATGACTAGAATAGCAAGTTATTAGCAAAGTCACAGTGTGTAGCCTTAGAAGAGGAAGCCAACTGGTGTCACATCAAGATCAAGAGTCTAGGCAGAGACTTAACACAGTGGTTCACCGGCATGAATCCATCACCTAGAAAGCTTCCCAAATCCCATCCACAACCAACAAATCAGGATATTTGGGAACAAGAGGAGCCTAGAATCTATACTGGCAACAAGCTCTTCAGGTGATTTTTTTATGCAACCAGCTCAGCATTGATCTGTGTGGATTGCTTACCAACTAACACAAAGAATCATGATCAAAGTCTACACTGCATTTGTCAATATCAAACATTTACTGTACCTATCAATCTACCAATCACATATATAGAGAGATACTCTCCAAAATAAAGCCTCGTTCTAATTTTTATAAAAGTAAAATTTATTTGAAGAGACTATAGAAAGAATTGCAAAGAATAAAAGCCTAATGTTTAAGTGCCATCCGGTGTTCCTGGTTTCGTATTCTACTCAAGAATGAACAATAACCAGGGTAAATCTGGTTACTCACCATTGAAACCAGATCTATTCCACTGAAAGTGGTTGACAATTATGCGCATTGTGGCCAGGATTGCCTCCTAATAGCTATTCTCCCTTTTATATCCTTCATAACTCTAGTCAACAGAGTACATTGTCAGTGTTACCCAGCTAAGACTACATTTCCCAGCAGCCCTTGTAGCTTTGTGTGACCACATGACTTATAAGTAAATAGAAATGATATGATGACTTAACAATCTCCATTAAAGAAGAATTACAGCTTTTATCTCCTATTCCCTATCTAGAAGCCAGGAAAGTGAATATAACGGTTGGGATTCCAGTAGCTGTCTAGGAATTTAGAACATCAAGGACTGTACCTTAGAGAGCTAGAAAAAACTGAATCCCTGATGATTCTGTAGAGTTGGTAAACCAGCCATTCACTACTAAACTAGAAGCTTATAAAATAAGAAAAAAACACTCTGTTGCTTAAACTACTACATTCTTCTACATGTAGGTGGACCTAGCTTAAAACATTCACTGTAAAAGAAAAGTGTGCATATCCTACATGAGTATGATCCAAAGTATCTATTTCAACAGTAAAAAGTTTAAAACAATTTATGAGTAAACAAGTATCTTAAACTATATATTTGCATTCTCTACTGCCTTTAAAATGATCCCATCCAAGTATTGCTGAGTATTAAGCATTGTTTCTTGATATTTGTATTTGAATGATGAGATAAGTGCCAGACATAATATAATAAAAATGCAGGAGGCCATGCTATAGAAAGGGCTTCCCTGTTGGCTCAGATGGTAAAGAATCTGCCTGCAATGCAGGAGACTTGAATTAGATCCCTGGGTTGGGAAGATCCCCGTGAGGAAGGTATGGCCACTCACTCTAGCATTCTTGCCTAGAGAATCCTCATGAACAGAGGAGCCTAGCAGGCTACAGCCCATGGGGTCACAAAGAGTTGGACACAACTGAGCGACTAAGCACACATGCTATAGAAAGAACTGTGAGCCCCTCAGTTCAGTTCAATCTCTCAGTTGTGTCCGACTCTTTGTGACCCCATGAACTGCAGCACTCCAGGCCTCCCTGTCCATCACCAGCTCCCAGAGCTTGCTCCGACTCATGCCCATCAAGCCAGTGATGCCATCCAAACATCTCATCCTCTGTGAGCCCCTCATCTCTTAGTAATCAGAACTCAGCTTGGGTCCATGATACTGGTATAGGGTTACAAATAAGAGGGTTGCAAATTTATGGTCCATGAGCCAAACCTGACATTCAAAATATACTGTATTTGGCTTAGGTAATACTTTCTGAAAACATTAGATATGAATGGCTTCAAGTGGGCATGCATCTCCAGTTCTCCACAGATCTACCATCACCTGTTGATATATATACTCTCTTGCTTCACTTGTTGATGTCACCTACCTGACCCCTGAGAAGCACTGACATTTATAGTCTCTGGAAATAAAACAGTATGCTTCTGTAGCTTTCCTTCTCTCCACTGTTTCTCTGTTGTTGAAATCAACGGTTCATATCAAAGATTATTTCCCAAGATTAAGTATGTCCACTTCTAATAACAAGAATGTATTCAAGTATTAGATATTAGACCTTTATTAGGTATTAGACCTAGGTATTAGACCTTTATTCAGGAATATAAAAATTAGTATAAATGCACTAGTATTTTCTCCTACAAAAAACAAATGGGAAAATCTCTTCAGGTAGCCCCCCAACAACCAACACACTTCCACACACACACAAACTCATAAAAAGCTAATTTTTGTTATCTTAACTCATTTGTTTACTTAATTTTACTTAATAGTCCCAACTAAACTTAGTCCAACTCTCAAACTTTCTCACTTTTATGAATTTAAACAATCAACTCGGTTCTTAAAATTTAGTGAGAAGTAGTAATGATTTTGGCCTAAGAGGCCTAAAGCTTTATTTGTTTTCTTTTATCTCATCATTCATAAGTATTTCTATAAGACATTATATATGTGATTTATGTAAAATATAAATTTTAAATTTCCGGTAAAAATAATCGTAAACAGAAGAAAAATATACCTTGAAGTTCTGAAAAAAAAAAAACTTATAAGTATGTACTTGCATATGATAATAAGTCTCTACATTTCAAAGAGGTCATATTCGTACACAAAGTCAGTACCACATTATATGACTGAGAGCTAAAATTTGAAAAACATATTGTTTTGCATGTGTGCCTTAGAAACTTCTTTAGTTTAAAACATTCACCTTAACTTACTCTTCTCCAAACTTAAAATCACATGGAGTTTCAAAATTCTGATTCTTCTATTAAGTTTGTGACAAGCCTGAACAGGAAAAATAAAGTATTGCCAAGTATTTACACAATATAACTTAAACCAAAATATGCATGGTAAATTCAAGTTATGTAATTCTGAATATCCTGGATTATGGAATTCTTTTTTATATCACCTTTAATTAAGACCTTAACTATTTACTTTTGCTATTGAAGTTTTATCACACATATTCTCTTAGCTTGAGTAATATAACTGAGCAATTTATTCTTTTACAATATGTATGCAAGCAATTTACCCTTTTTCTATAAAATGTTTGGATCTCCATGTTCCATGCTATTTGGATATATTAGGGAGAGGAGAGTTGGTATGGAATCAGGGGCTTTTTTGCACCAAGCATCACATTTCTAACATTTATATAAATTAAGATTAAGGTAGATTGAACTCTGCTCATTTTTCAGAAACACCTACAATGTAATTACAGCTATTTGAGAAAGTCTTTTAACATATGGCCTACACCATATACTTTAGGAAACATTAATTTATTCACATGTTCAATTATTTTCATACCTTATAAATGAAAATAATTTATCTTAAAATATAGTAACAAGGAAAGTTGTGTAAAATTTTGAATGAAAGTTGTTGGTTTTTCTGGTGGGGAAGGGGAGTCGACTTCTTTTATATTCAGATATTTCTATCACTATAGTAATTTTGTGCATTTTTCCCTCCCCTTTCCCGACTTCTACTTCTTATTCTATTATCTCCCCAGCCCTTCCAAACTACACATGCTTTTCACAACATTACAGGGAAACTCAAGAGGTTTAATCTTCTATGAATTGTCTCATTTTTTAAAACATAAAAAATAACATAAAAGTTTCAAGATTTCAGAAAGTGCCCCCTCTATGGGACTCTGGACAGATTCTTGGGTATTCATCGCAGATTCTTATTTTCACTGTAAATGTTTTTTAGACGTTGGGGTCTCTAGATTAATTTTATGAACATTTACAGAGCAAAAATACACAGAAACAGGTTTTAAATATATATACACACACATATGTAGTACATATGTGTGTGTATATAGCCAAAAAATATATATGAAGGACAGTAACAGAAAAGTTTAATAGGTGTGCTAAGTTTTAAAAGCTTGAGTTTGATGTTAAATTGTTATGAAAATCTTTAATGGCCTATTATGAAAGAGTACATGTCTGTATTTGAAACTTCAGGCCTGGAGGGTAAGGATTTAACAATGTGAAACCAATTTAAATATTTTCTTATATTCGCTAGCAGCCACACATTTTTGCTTAACCCTCCCATAGAAAGCAACCCTAACATATGCAGATTTCATAGGGAAAAAATTGGTAACCAGGCAAGATTTGTCTTAGATCTTTAAAAAAGAGAAGAAAGGAAACTTGTGTCTAATGAATAATGCCCATGCAAATACTCCGTGATAAATAAAATTATATAAGACATGCCGATTTCCTGCCTTCCGCCTCCAACAGGGAACCACCACTGTCCTGATGGTCAAGTCAGTAGGGTGGGAAAATAAGAAATCTGGCTTCTATCAACCTCTGCCATGGAGAAAGAAAGACTTGTCTCACAGAAAGCAAAAGTGATTGTAAGATCACAAATGAAACTAGGAGAGACGCAAAAATCTATAAAGAGAAAAGAATAAGGAGCCAAAGACAAAGAAAAATCAGTTATCAGAGTGGCTACAGAGGTTTTTCTAAACAAAGAATTTTATGAAGCAGCTGAAGTTCAGTACAAAAAAGGCTCCACCCTGCTCTGCTTCTGCCGCGACGTTTCCTTGCTCTGAGAACTCTAGCCCACAGCACAGACCTCCCCTAACTAAGAGTGTCTCTAGCCCTCCGTTTTAAGCACTCTCCTTTTCTTTTAAACTTCCCACTCTCCACATTCAGGCAAAAGGACTTATCCTAGACTTTCCCCCAAAGAATTCAGCAGTGTACTCTTCGAACGGCAGATGTAGGGGCTCCGGATTTACAAATGTCCCCGATTGTCTTCCGAGCCGTTTCCCAGGTGCAAATCTGTCAGCCCCCTTCTCAACTTCAAACCAGAACCTCCTCTTCGTGCTCTTCCTGAGACTTAATATTCCACCCATTTCCCAACCCGTGCAATAAACACCACAAGGAAAGCAAACGGCAAACTTACCATCCTCGTCTTCTTCCTGGGCTTTTATTGAGACGAATTGCCCTAATAAAACAGTAAGAATGAGCAGAGGTCTTGCTGCCACCCAGTTTGCCATCATGTCTAAATATTAGACATGTGGGTCCTCCTGGGAGTTAAAAGTATATTCTAAGGTTATTGTAGCACCATGAAGTCAGCTGCGGGCTCTTCTTTCAGCACCAGCCCCAGGGCAGCCTCTGCAAACCCCCTTTTTCAGCACCAGCTCCAGCACAGTCTGCGAAAACTTTTTTCAAGCGATGCAGCTTTAAATAGGAAGAATGTTGCCTCCACTGCTTTTCCTGCCCCTTTTCAGCTTGTTCAGGCTCATAACCATCCAGTGTCTGCGAAGCAACGGTCTGATTGATGGTAAACAACCGAATCAGAACACAAGCCCCTGTGCCTTGAACTGTCCCTATTTCATTTATGTTTTAAACATAAATGTGGCTTACTCACAGAAGCAAACGTTTGTTTCTCTTTCCTTTTCTTTTTTTTTTTTTTTTAAAGAAAGCCTATTAGAAGGAAAGAGTCTTATTCTTCCCTCCCTAACCCTTCCCCCAGACACACACCCCTTCACTTTTTCCCTATAAGCTGAAAAGACATCAGGAAGGAAATACAGCTTTTCAGCCTAGTTTTTGGTATCTAGATAATTAAACCTTAAACTGTCCACCTTAAACTTTCAAAGGGTCAAATTTTAACCCTTTCCTTTTTACTAAGGAGGACTTATTCTTGGCCCCATGCTACATTCTGTTTCTTTTCCCAGTTTCTGGAACAGGACCGGTAAATGTCCAGGTGAGGAAATCATTTTAGACAAATGCATCATACTTGGGATTAAGATCATCTCCTTATCTCTCCATCTCTCTTATTTAGGGAAATACATCTGCATCTCTTTCTTGTCCCAGAGAGTTTTATTATGCAGAAAAGCAGTCCACTTTGTCAGTGTAGAGGGATGGGAAGAACACGGTATTTGGATGCAGAAAGCCTTGCTTCAGACATCAGCTCTGCCACTCACCCATTTTGTAAACACTAAGCCCTTTATCTCTGTGCACTCCAGTTTTCTCATTTGAGAACAGAGCTTTGCTCTGATCAGAGGACAGAGTTTAGTGACATTAAAATGAGTAATACATTATTAACTAAGTTTCACGCTGCAAAGACATACCTAAAAGTAGTTACAGTGGTGTTTTTACCCCTTAACTAGCTTTGCAGGGAATTTGGTAGTTCCAGTTGCACGTGTCATTCAAGAGCATTGTTCATGAGTTTTTGTGCCACACTCAATGCTTGCCAAGATCTTAATGACCTCAGAGAGTTCCACATAATCTAGTAGATTTGCTACCTGGAGTCGACCCAGAATGAGAATGGCTGTTCTACATAGCACAGGTGAGTCAATGGTTTAAAATTACTCAGCAATGACCAGGAACCCTGCATTGTGCTCAGCACTGGAGGGAGAGGATGACACAAAATAAGTGAAAGGCATGCCCACTGTCTCCAAGGAACACATATAGACACTAAGAAAAAAGATTTACATGAAGCAAGAAGCATAAGCCAGAGCATATACATTAGGGATACATTAGACCCAGCAGAAATTCAGAGAAAGGAGAGATTATAGGGTAAGAATAGGCAATTAATGCATTATCCTTGCTTTTTTTGGTAGAAGAAATCCAAGAACCTTTGCATTTTCACTTTGGAGCTGTAATCTCTGGAGAAGTATTCCAGAGGAATATATGGAATGCAGCTCTACCCCACAGTCTAACTTGTCACTTCGACCTGTCCCATTTCAATCACTTCTGGCAACACCACACTTAACACAGTGCCCTGCTTCCACTGAAATGAGTGCATTGAGTAAGGATCAAAAAGTCACCCTTCTGCTAAGTCTAGCTAGAATATTTGAGAGAGGCCAGGACTTGAAAAACACCTTGCCAAATATTCAAAAAGAATAAGTGGAAAATGCAGAGGAAAAAAAAAAAATTAACTGCTCCACGTGCTTGCCACATCTATTCTACTTTGAAACCATCTTGAGACACCAATACCACAATACCAAAGGGCTGGCCCAATTTTCAGGCATCTTGTGTGGGATCTTTACTGAGCCACAGAGACTAAGGACATGTACGGAGAATCTGCAGTTCTCATAAAGTATTTTAGGTGCTGAGAGCACAGAGATGGTAACAGGACTTGCGGCAGAATCACTGTCCATGAAGACTCAGTGTTTGCATCTCAGTATCTGTTAGTAAAACAGATATGATCAGCATAAAATACAGCTATTTTCCATTTAAATGTAAGCACAGTCTTTATAAAAGTGATTAAAACTCCAAAGCGACCTCTCCTAGTTTCCTCCAGCCTCAGTCACCTCTCCCCATCACACCAAAGGCACATGTTGTGATAGGGACCAAGCAAATATTTTCAGAACTGAGATAAATTAGCATTCTCTCTTATCTTGGTAAGTTTGTGACCTGGGCTTTTCTTCTACGGTTGGCTTTAGGTTCTACATTAAAATCTGGAAAAAAGTGAAACATATACAGGTGTTGACCAGGTGTGTCTGTTTAATAGATGTGCCTGAGTTCATGGAGACTTGGCCATCTCTCGGTCCCCAAAGAACTGATTCTAGCCTTCAGTGCTTGAGTGGAGAGCTCAGATATCTGTCACAGTTCCAATGAATTGTGTGTATTATAATAATATGTGCCTAGTGGGTGAATTTTTACTAGTCCAAATTTTCACAGTAACACTGAAAGGTATTTATCATTTTTCTCAAGTCATGTATAAGGGGATTATGCTTCAAAGAAGTTTCAAGTTTGCTAAGCTAATAAGTGGTAGATTCAGGATTCTATGACTCTAAAAATCAGTGTTCTCACCACTGCCTAGATGTTAGATCTGCTGCTGCTATGTGGTCACTATGTCCAAGTCCATCTCTTTTGCAACCCCATGGACTGTAGCCTGCAAGACTCCTTTATCCATGGGATTTCCAAGGCAAGAATACTCAAGTGGGCTGCCATTCCCTTCCCCAGGCGATCCTCCTGACTCAGGGGTCAGATCTACGTCACCTGCCAGGCAGGCGGGTTCTTTATCACTGGGCCACCTGATCTGTGCTTAGCTGCTCAGGCATGTCCGACTCTTCACGGCCCCATGGACTGTAGCCCGCCGGCTTCCTCTGTCCATAGGGATTCTCCAGGCAAGAATACTGACGTGGGTTTCCATGCCCTCCTTCAGGGGATCTTCCCAAGCCAGGGATCGAACCCAGGTCTCCCGCTTTGCGGGCAGATTCTTACCATCTAAGCTACCAGAGAAGCCCAAGAATATTGGAGTGGGTAGCCTATCCTTTCTCCAGGGGATCTTCCCAATCCAGGAATCAAACTGGGGTCTCCTGTATTGCAGGTGGATTCTTTACCAGCTGAGCTACCAGGGAAGCTCAGCCACTTGATCTACTTGCCACCAACACTTCCAACCTTAGAAGGTGTCTCAGCACCCTGCAGGCTTAATCCCTCCCTCTGCTCTCTCTATGCCTTCTCTTTACATGTCCTTCAAGACATCACTAAGTGTGTTCCTCAATTTCTTCAAAAGAGAACCAAAAAACCAAAAGTTTCCTTTAACTCCACATTTTCTATCATCTTTTTTCCTCTCTGTCCTCTCCTGGTTATATTTCACCTGTGCATCAGGATATCATTACCAGCTCTGCAAAAGACACCAATAACCCTGTGTTGATCAATCCAAAGGATTTTCCTCCTTCCTCATGTAGTGTCTGATATTCAGACTACTCCCTCCTTCTTTCTGGAACTTCCCCCCCTCCCATGGCTTCCTGGCCCCAGATACGACTCCTACTCCTCTGCTTTTGGGGTCCAATTTCCTTTGCCAATCCCTCTCAGAAAGTTTCTAGTGCTTTCTAGTGCTGTATTATCAGCTTTTTTTCTCTCCTTGCCCATCGTCTTTATCTGTTAATTATTAGATCCCTTGACTTTGTGTCCATTTACATTTTAATAACTTCCAGTCAAGTTTCAGACCCTAAGTACTTGCACTGAACATCTCCCTCTGGACAAGTCCATATAGCTCAGAGTCCAGAATGAGACAAATCATCATTTCCCATTGTTCTTTATACCGGTTAACACTACCACAGTTATCCTCGTCCCAAGATAAGACACAGAGGACACTCTTCCTTCTCCCTCATCCCACACACAATTGTTCACTGAGTCTTGTTAGCTTTGTTATGCATTTGAATTTTTTTTAATGTAGTTTATTGATAATGTTATATTAGTTTCAGGTGTACAACAGAGGGATTCAATATTTTTATACATAATACTCCATTTAAAGTTATTATAAAATATTGGCTGTATTCCCCGTGCTGTACAATATATCCTTGCAGCTTATTTTATACAGAGTTTGTATTTCTTAATTCCCTGCTCCTGTGTAGCCCCTTCCTCCCTCTCCCCACAGGTAAACACTAGTTCATTCTCTATATCTATGAGTCTGTATTTTATACTTGCTAATTTCTAGATAACTACATGAAGTAGCAACATGCTATTTAAAATAATAACAGAAATAATAATAAAAGAGGAGAAGGGAAATGCCTAGCTCTTGGCCTCCATATCCCTCTGCTTTCCTCTTTTGGCTTCAGCCATTGGAAACAGATTTTCCCAGGAACATAAGCAGTTTCACACCTCCAAATTTATTCAGGCTCTGACTTTTGCCTTAAATAACCACCTCCCAGTTTTAATTTGTTTTCTCATTCAACAAATATTGGTTGATTGTATATTATTTGCCAAAGGATACAGTGTGAACAACACAAACAAGGTCTGCAGTAGAGGTATGAACAACACAGACAGGGTCTCTGATGCTACAAAGCTTAAAACAGCAAAAAATAAGTGAGCAAAGAAGGTGATTCCAGACAGTGATATGTCATGAAGGAAATAAACAGTGTGTTGTTTAGGGTTGCTTAGGAGTCAGTAGTGGAAAGGATGCTGCAGATAAGGTCATAAGAGTAAAATGCTTTAGAAGGTAACAATGAATCTGAGACCTAAAATTGGAAAAGGTTCTATTCCTGGAGAACTGTGAGGAAAATGGCATTCCAAGCAGAGGGAACAGCAAGTGCGAGTGGCCTGGAATGATGTATTAATTTTCTATGGCTGCCATAAAAATTAGCACAAACCTAGTGGCTCAAAATAACACAAATGTATCATCTTACTGTTCTATAGGTCAGAAGCCTGGGTCTCATTAAGCTAAAATCAAGATGTCAACAAGACTGTGCCCCTTTTCAGAGGACCTAGGGATGAACCCATTTCTTTACCTTTTCAAACTTCCAGAGATCGCCTGCGTTCTCATGGCCTCTTGTCATCTTCAAAGCCAGCAACGTAGAACCTCTCTGACACTACTTTTGTGGTTACATCTCTTTCTCTGACCATTGCCAGGAAAGGTTCTCTGCTTGTAATAATACGTATGACTGCATTGGTTCTACCTGAACAATCCAGAACAATTTCCCCATCTCAATATCCTTAATCATATATCACAAAATCCTTTTTGACATGTAAAATAACATATTCACATGTTCTAGACACTAGGACATGGAGGTTTTTGGGAGGCTATTATTCCTCTTTCCAAAGATGGGAATAAGCTTTGAGTGTGAAAGAACAAAAGAAAACTATTATGACTAGCCTGATGTGATGCAAGGTTGGAGACAAGGTCTGTCAGTAGAGTAGGTCGTGTGTAAGAGTTTAGATTTTTTTCTATATGCAATGAGAATCCAATGAAGGGGTTTAAACAAAGGAATGACGTCCTCTAATTTACTGATTAAAAAAAAAAAAGTCTGAATGGCTTGTGAGAAACGTATTATAGCAAAGCAAGAATGGAAGTCAGGACGTGCTTTTAGTCCAAATGAGAGATGATGGAGATAGAAAGAAGCAGAAAAATCCAGAATATATTTGAGAAATAAAATCCCTGATGAGTTATGAGAAGTTGGAGTACGAATTTGAAGAGGAAACGTCTGCCAACTAAGTGGATAATAGAGCCAGCAAAGCTCAAGCATTGGTCCCCCGACAAAGCAGCCTTGTCCTTCGTAGAGCTGACCAGCGTGTTCTCCCTGTTCTTTCCTGTGCTGTGCTGAGCTTAGTCGCTCCATCGTGTCTGACTCTTTGCCACCCCATGGACTGCCCGCCAGGCGCCTCTGTCCATGGGATTCTCCAGGCAAGAATACTGGAGTGGGCTGCCATGCTCTCCACCAGGGGATCTTCCCAACCCAGGAACTGAACCCAGGTCTCCCTCATTGCAGGCAGATTCTTTACCATCTGAGCCACAAGGAAGCCCATGGGCCTCCTTAACCTCACACAATATTTACATGTCTGACTTCCCTGTCAGACTGAAAGCTCCTTAAGATTATGGACATTGTCTAGTTATTTATATTTGTTGTTGTTGTTTAGTCTCTAAGTCTTGTCCGACTCTTTTGCAACCCCATGGGCTATAGTCCACGAGGCTCCTCTGTCGGTGGGATTTCCCAAATAAGAATACTGGAGTGGGTTGCCATTTCCTTCTCCAGGGGATTTTCCTGACCCAGGGATCAAACCCGTGTCTCCTACACTGCAGGCAGTCTCCTGCTTTGCTGGTGGATTCTTACCTACTGAGCCACCAGGGAAATCTAACTCTTTGCGACCCTGTGGACTGTAGCCCATCAGGCTCCTCTGTCCTTGGGATTTCCCAAACAGGAAAACTGGAGTGGGTTGCCATTTCATCCTCCGGCGGATCTTCACAACCCAGGGATCGAACCCCGGTCTCCTACCTCAGAGTCAGATTCTTTACTGTCTGAGCCACCGGGAAGCCCATATTAAGTATTTATTATGTGTCAAGTACTGTGTAAGTACTTTGGACAGACTCATCAACTTAATCATCATATCAATACTGTGGAATTAGTCCTATTATTTTCTCTGTTTTACAAATGAAGGAAGGATATTGAGGCTCAGAGAAGCTAAATAACGTGCCAAGTCATACTAAACTAGTCAAGAAATGACATACTAGTCAGGAAAAAGCTAGGTCCTGGTTGGAACTCTCATTTCACACTCTTTTCTCTTAAGGAGATGTGGTGCAAAGAAATTATATGATACTTATTTCTTTAGCTTAAGCTCCATCACTGATGTTTTTAGAACAAATGACAACACTTAGGGAATCTTTCAAAATGTCTTTAGCATAATAGCTTTTCAAGTAAACAAATGCATGAATCAATTTAATTATAAATGCTATCTACATTCAAACTTTATAAATACAGGTTAGCTCTATCTGAATATTTGTATTAAAAATGTAATTTTTTACAAGTAGGCTTAATAAGGAATATTTTCTTTTTTAACTTCTTAAAATATGAACTTTCATTTTAATCTGGATCTTTATATTTTAGAATAAGTCATATTTTGAGAAGTTTGCAATTTTAAATTTTAAAATATTGTCTTATCTCTTAAGATAATCAATTTAGAAATTATGGAGAGTCCTGTAAATGAAAACCATAAAATGATCTAACAAATAATGTTAGCTCATATAGCACCTAACTGTTTACATACTCTTTGAGTACATACTCTTTGACAATAACCCAGTGTAATAATATGAGCAGGATAATCATTCCCATTTTACACTGAGATTCATTGAGATTAAGTGGCTTTTTAGACGATGCAAACAATAGTTATAAAATGGTTTCTAAATCCTAGCAGTCTATGCTGTGTACTTCATGATAATTGAACTATAATATAATTTCATTTTACTAAGTAGGAAGATAGCATCAAAAAAATCTGCAGGCTGGATAAGAGAGTAGGTCTTGATTGTTCTTACCACCAAAAAAAAAAAAAAAGGTAACTATGTTATGTTTATTAAGGTATATTTTAGACAGAGTAAAATTCACCATTTTAGATGTCGAGGTCTTTGAGTATGGCAAAGTTACACAGTTGTATAACTACCATCACCAAATAGAGGACATTTTCTTCACCCCCAAGAGTGCCTCCACTTGTGAATTCAACCTTCCCCCAACCCTACTCCTGGCACTTCCATTCTCATAGCTTTGCTTTTCCAGAACATTATGTAAGTGGAATCAGACATGTGCACACTTTTGTATCCGGTCCTGATTCATTCATGTTGCTGCATTTATCAGTAGTTCATTCTTTATTTTTAAAGAACTGTGTTCACATTTTAAAATTTTACCCTCATTCTTAACCATTAATCCATTATTTCTTAAGCCTAATGAATCCTAAAATGTGGACGATTGTTTGAATTGGAATAGACAATTCTCTGTAGCTAAAAAGAGAGTCCATGAGTCAGGACTCCCCTAAGGGAAACTTGTTAGACGGCAGGAGCATGTACAAGCTACAAAGGGGAAATTGTCCAGACACTCGGTGACACCAAAGGCCACTTGTACCAAATGAGCTTGCCATGCTCCATATACTGTTTTAAAAAAATTAAAGGCCTGAGAGTCCCAAGTTGTTTCTCAACAAAATAAGGGCTCTTTCAGCCCATAAGACTTTTGAGTTCTTATACTGTTCAGTTGACAATTATGTGGAGATCAGAAGTCTGGGAAATTGGTCCTTGGAATGGAGAGGGCAGCAGAAGGCAAAGAAATCAAAGTGATACATTTTATCACACTTCATACCTCCTTCAGTATTTTGTTTAATATTCTACATTTTCCTTGCTTGGGGCAAACTACCTTTCAGACCCTTTTATAACTTCATTTTTGTTTTACAGAGCTATGGAATTCTATGCTTTGAGAGGTCATAAAAGAAATTTTTGTAAAATTGGCTACTTAAGAAAGTATAGCATTTTATATAGCCTGCCATTTCAAGTGTGATTTATGCTATAATTTTGCTCGATGTTTTACATTTGTGTCCAGAGTTTGAATATGAAAAATAACTACACCAAAAATTACATCAGTTGTCAATATGTCAGAAGTATTTGATGCCAATTTTTAAAGCACTTTTTTAGACAACCTACAAGCAATAAAAAATTCATCCCTAACTCCCTCTTTCCAATGTGTATATATCAAAGGGGAAATGGCCAGACTTCTGCTCACAGTCTCTACTATCACAACTATTTGTCATATGCAAGTACTTTAATAATCATGAAAAAGCTGAAATATATTGATTAAAAACTTATGACATATTTAGATTATAATTTTTGTTTGAATATCTCCAAGTAATTAATGAGTTCACTTTGGAATACACATACAAGTATAAATTAAGACAGGCTCTGACCTCAGGATTAAAGTCTTAATTAATTATTAAAATTAGTTACTCTGTATCCAAGTTTTTCAGTCTTCAAAACACCACAAGGACCCCGTGGCTCACTGATAATATGCCTTAGAAATCAGGAGCATTCTATATATTTATCACATATTGCCTTAATTACTATTTAATTAAAATATGTAGGTATCTACGCACATATACAAAGAGTTAGCAAGAGAACAATTTATAAGCTTGACTTTTAATATATTCTTGAGTTATTACAGCCACATAAATTTGAGTCCTGAACACCCAAGGATAAGAAAATCATAGCCTCCTGTGATCACTTACTGCCAAGAAATGGGTCATTATTCCTAATATATAGAAAATACTAATGTAGGTTTCACTCACCAGTTGAATAATGTTTTATTTTAATTTTTTAAGTATGTGAGTGATATCGTCTCATGAGATTAGAAGGAACACATGGATCTCATTTTCTGTTTTACAAAGACTTACTTTTGTTCTCTCTGGAATAATTGCAATCACAAGATACTGTCGAATGAGTGAAATTTTATAAATGTGCCTTGTCTTCTCTTTCAGTATCATCTCCACTTCCATGATTTTAGAATGAGAGGAATCCAGAAAATTGTTCCTGGGACATTTGAAATCCCTTCTCCATAAATATATAGCTAAAACAATCATGGAACGCTTAGAACATTTGGCCATTTCCCTTCCTATTAAACTAGTTAGCACTAATTTTATACACATTTATTTGTAAGAAAAGATCATTTATTAACTCACATCTTGTAGTGAATCTCTAAGGTCCATCAGTTGTTTCCAAAAGCCACAGTGCACTTACTTAACTAAATTTATTCTGGATCCTGCTCAATTTTTATGAATCTGTTAAAAACTCTAAAAATTACTTCAGTTATCTGTGACATGGAAACCATCAGTAACAGGGGGAGTTAATAAGTCACTGTACTGCGGAAGCATGAGCAGTATACCTTGCCCATCCTAATATGTCCATTTTACTTACTTAAGGAAGAGGAGGTTCTGGCTTCAGAAGATATATGCAATTCAATATAAGGTACATTTGTCAGGAAATTATGTTGAGGATGCAAATATATTTAGCACCTAGTCTTGGTCTTCCATGGGCTTACCTGACTTGGTGGTAATAGACATAAGCACTGATATCTATTGATATAATCCACCTAACATTGGCATGAGTTCTATATTGTAAAAGTACACAGAGCAATGGAAGAATAGAGGAGGGTAAATGGACTTAGAATAGCAAGCAATCTGGAAAAGAGCCCATGGATATGATGGAATTTAAGCAGAGCATCAAAGAATGAGTAATGCTTCAACAAAGATTGACTGAAGGGAGGTTAGGGAAGATACAGAGAACACTCAAGTGACTTAGAGAATCTGATAGTAATCTAGCAGATTTAAATCAGAAGCCACTTAACACTACAAAGGAGGGACTAAAAACTCGGTGTTTTTAAAAGTATGAAGCATTAAAGTAAAGCACATTAACTTATACTTAAAATCTTATTAGTAAAACTTAATATTTTACTTTGTAAACCTTTTATTTTATATTGGTGGATAGCCGATTAACAATGCTGTGATAATTTTAGGAGGACAGCAAACGGACTAAGCCATATATATACACGTATCCATTCTCCCCCAAACTACCTGCCCAATCCAGGCTGTCACATAACAATCAGCAGATTTCCCTCTGCTATACAGTAAGTCCTTGATGATTATCCATTTTAAATATAGCAGTGTGTACAAGTCAATCCCAAACTCCCAAACTACCTCTTCCACCCATCCTACCCTTGGCGTTTGTAAGTTCATTGTCTAAGACTGAGTCTGTTTCTGTTTTGCAAATAAGTCCATTTGTATCATTACTCTTTAGAATCCATATATAAGAAATGTCATACAATATTTCTCTTTCTCTGAAAACTTGATATTTTAAAAGTGTAAGGTATTTACAGTAAAAGAAATAGGGAGAGGAGCCAAAACATATTTAAAAGCCAACTGCAATAAACCCCAACCTTAACAATACCTTTATCTTTTAAAGGGCTAGTTAGTATTTCAAGTTAATTTCTATGGTAATTCTTATATTTCAGGGTACAATGATTTTAATATGATTTCACTAAACTAATGGGCTTCCCTGGTGGCTCAGATGGTAAAGCGTCTGCCTGCAATGCGGGAGACCCAGGTTCAATCCCTGGGTCAGGAAGATCCCCTGGAGAAGGAAATGGCAACCCACTCCAGTACTCTTGTCTGGAAAATTCCATGAACAGAGGAGCCTGGTAGGCTACAGTCCATGGGGTCACAAAGAGTCGGACACGACTGAGCGACTTCACTTCACTTCACTGTTATGGATTCTGCAGAACTCCCTGTCATTCGAGAAGCACAGAAAGACATTGATAATATCCCCACATCTTTAGTCTTGTAGCAAAAATGAAAAAACATTTCTAATACTTTGCATGGTTTTGTTTCTTGCAGAACCACACCCATATCTTAGCTTCCAAAAGAAGACATACTTCAAGAAAAAATGTGCATGAATCAGTAACTATACATAAACTTGAATTGTTTTTCACATAGCAACCTCATCTCATCTAAGCTCACTCCAAAGTGATTTTTCAGCAGCTTGAGTCAACACAGCAAGGAGAAGTAGAAAATACACATCTGAAGGTCCCTATCTTATCTGTCTGTGAGTGTTACTATCCCTTTAAAATATTTGGAAAGATAAGTACCATTTCAAATTCCAAATCTTAAAGAGAGGGAATGAATAGCTAGTACAATCAAAGTAATTTAGGTTACAAAAAACAAAAAAAACTACAAAAATTCATCTTATGTCATTAAGAACTTGAAGTGTGATATCTCTGAAAGAATTGAGGCACAGACTATTATCACCAGCAGTACTGGGCCTTGGGAAACACAAGCCCTGGTCCTGGGACAATCTCTGATTAACCTCTTGACTGGAGAAGGACCCCCTCTACATTCTCAGAGCCCAATTTCTTATTTACACAATGAAATAGTAGAAGTCCCTTCATATTTCCAAGTATTGTCACAGAGATTATTCATGAATGAGCATCATAAACTCTGAAAATTAATAAAATATAAGCTATCATTCTCATTATTAACACACTTAAGGAATGATTAAATATAAACAGACCATTTAAGAAAAATCCTATCGCTTTCTTTGCTTAGGAACGGACAGTGAATCCTAAAGCTATTTTTAGCCATTAAATGCATATTTTCAATGGGTAAAAGGACGAGACAAGTGAACAAAGTGATGTTCCTTGGTTTGGCAGGGTTCCCTTTAGACTGCCTAAACTCAAAAAGAACTTCCAACTGGGTACTGATCTCACAGAATGAGCTAAGAGGAGAGCAAGATTTTGGAGAGACAGGATGGGAGAGAATAAGGAGGGGGGCTGTCCAACAGCCTTCTGAAAAAAAAGAAAAGATATTTCCTTTTGCATAGAAGTAATGCCCAGAATTAAAATATTATTCCTTTGCCACTTATGACTATGAAAGCTACAAACAGAACTACTACTATCTGATTAAACCGAGAAAATAGGAAAATACTACTACTATCTGATTAAACCGAGAAAACAGGAAACTGACTTGTGTTGCACCTCAAGGCTTTGTTTGACAATGCAAAGGAATTTCACAACAACAATGACTTTTCTCAAACACAGTGGAATGCAAAGCTCATTTCACAAGTAACATTTAGTTCAGTGGCATTAAATGAAATGTCAGAATTACACAACTAATAAATAAATCACTTATCTAGGACTCAAACCCAGATCTGACTTCCCATTCTTCCTCCACCTCAGAGGAAGATCTACATACTTGGGTGCTCCCAAGACTTTCTACGTTCAGGGAGTTGGGGTGTAAGAGGAAGTCTGTGAAGCTTTCCTTTTTCCAATCACATATCTCTATGAATCCATGTTTTTTAATATACTTTAACCATAACAAAACATGGCAACACATGGAAATCAGATACAAATATGAGAATCTGCTGTATTCTGCTAAGCCAGACACTTACGAGATTTGCAAAAATTTTAAATCATGCCACTCATCTAATTAAGTTCTTGTTTTGTTAAATATGGTTATTTTATAATAATACATCTTTGGTATTAACATAAAATAGGTATATTGTTTTCAATGAATTAATAACTTTTTAAAAATTGCTGAGATTTAACTTCTAAAACTGTAAATATCAATAGTTATAAACTACTAAATGTTATTTAGAGTCCTTGATAATTATACAAGTGAAAAAGCCTCCTGAAACCAAACTAAAAGTTCAGGAAACACTGCTCTACACCATGATCCAAACATGTCCAATTCTCTTCTACATTTTTAAAATAGCATGCAATTTTCATGTTTACAAGAGTAAACATAGCATACACTTCCCCATCCCTAGAAAATGGAAAATATAGAAAGTACAAAGAAAATGATTTCATTTAATAAACCCTGATATAATAATTTTTAACACACTATTTGTTTCAAATTTTTTTCATTTGAGAATGCATGTTACATGCAATCTCTTGATATACTACTAGTTTCCTAGTGTCTATGAACAGCCCTTTTAGTGACTATGTAATAATATTCTATCACACATCTAATCTATAATTCATTTAGTCATTCCCCCATTATCAGATATTAAGCTATTCCCCAACTTACAATATTATAAATAAAGAAAGGTAGAAAGAGTTCCTGGAAAGATTCTGTTTCTGTGTGATAGATAAAGCCACTGGAGACAAGCATATGCTTTATTGTGGTTAAGAAAAGATATGTTAAAGCTGTTGAATTGGTTTAAAAAGAATGTTTATTTAGGTTTATTTAGTTTACTAGCGATGTTTAAACTGAGAGCCAAATGACAAAAAGTAGCTAGCCATGAAAATTTTCAAAGGTGGAAAACTCCAGCAAAAACTCATACAAATGCATTAAGATAGGATCTGCTTGATAGTTAAGAAACAGAGAAAATCCGTATGGCCAGAGGCTTCATATTACTGTTCTTTTATGTAACAGAAGTTTCTCATAAGCCCATGTTATTTTTCATTCTGCAAATTTAACCTTTAATAAAATACATATTTAGATCTAGGAGTATATCACTCCTACCTGGAAGAAGTGTATATTCTTCTTTAACATCAATTTTCTACATGGAGATTGAATACATAAATATTATCTTTATACAATAAAGATAAAAATATATAGACATAAAGGTAAGGAATACACTTACAAGCACAGAATCTATTCTGGCAATTACTCATCTTTGGCAGCGCTGTTGGGAGTAAAGTGAGATCTTTTACCACCTTGCATGGTGCGTGCTAAGTCACTTCAGTTGTGTCTGACTCTTTGCAATCCCATGGACTGTAGCCTGCCAGGCTCCTTTGTCCATGGAATTTTCCAAGCAAAACTACTGGAGCAGGTTGCCATGCCCTTCTTCAGGGGATCTTCCTGATCCAGGAATCGAACACATGTCTCTTATGCTTCCTGTATTGGCAGGTAGGGTCTTTACCACTAGTGCCGTGTGTGAAGCCCCTCTTTTACCACCGCTCTGTGATTCTTTGACTACGAGCAAAAGATCTTATGGAAATGAAACAGTACGAAGCTCATCTTTAAGTGGATGAAATGTGGATAGCAAAAGGGAAACACGGTGGAAGATACCACTCTTTTGGAAAAATCCAGGGAGAAAGGATAAGCTGGGTAGAATATTTGCTAGAAAAATGGATGGAGGTATGAAGTTTTATTTGTTGGTTTGTTGACAAGTGGGAAACACATGCTGACTAAAGCCATTTATCAGATACTTCTATTAATGATATGTCTAAAAACTTAATTAATCATCCAGAAGTTGCTTTTATAATAGTAGATGGAAAACAAATTAAAGGTCTGAAAATCAACCCTTTACCTACTGTGTAGAACATATGTAAGTCATCCTCTTGAGGGATAGACAAAAGTGATATTAACAAATAAGCAGAAGAAATGATAGTCAGTGTTAAGCCACCAATCTATCAACCTGATATATAAACTAATTTTTTCAGCAATAGTCGATTTTTTAGATTCCAAGTTGGAAAGAGAGAGTTATTGATTTTTATTTTCAGAGTAATTCTAATTTATTCATCTAATTTATTCATCAACTACTTCATTGATGTATTCTCTCATTCAGCTACATTAATATTCTTCCTTTTCTAAAACTATGTTTTTACATGATAGTCTATCTTTTCAATAGACTATGACTCAACAGAATCAAGACCAGTTCTTTCTGTAACATTTTTGAGTTGGGTTCTTATAAATACAAATTGTTGAGCAGGCTCATGATGAAAAAGTAACATGAGTATTTTGTTAATTCCACTCTTACTTAGTAAAAACTTTTAAAATTCACATATTGGTGGACATTAAAAACTTAAATGTAAAACTAGCTGGTAAATGTTAGCAAGGGAGATGAAACAGGAGATAACGCCATAACCATCTACAGAGTAATATTTATTAAGGCAGCATTTAGTCAAGTTTTTTCTCATCTCTTTAAAATACAGAACAACCCGCAATGTTATATTTGTTTGCTTTTATTTCAAAACACAAAGCTGTAGAGTGGCTAACTTAAAAATTATAGCCAGAACTCTAAAAAGTCAGGTGAAAAAGACTATTCAATTTAAAGTCTAAACTATGTACAGATATGGTTCTACAGACTTTTCTATAGTTAGAATATTTATTCTGATATAATAAATTTCCAAAGAAAGCAACAGATGTACTTGGTTTTCTCCTTTTGCCCCATCAGATTCATTCTCTATACATCTCTTTGTCCCAAGAGGCTCACATTTACAGTTCCATCAACAACCTCATTCTCTGGCTGGGCCTGTTATGGTCTGGGCATTGGGAAGCACAGTAGGGGATTGGAAAGCAGGAAGAGAATGAGGTCAGAGTATTTATTCTCCTGGCCCCCGCCTGCCAGGCTGTGGTTAGAGAATGGCTGCATTCCTGCAGGGTAGCTTTTTCCTAAAGCAACATTTCTCCAGGTTCCAAAAACTGTTCTCCTCTTTTATTTATCCAGGCCCAAGCATGATAAACACAGGTTTTGGGTGTTTTACCATTTGTTGTTGAACATACTTTCCTTCTCACATCGTTGTAAATGTTTTCATTCATCATCCTCTATTGCATCCCAGAGGATCTCATCTGTTTCTTGCCAGGATCCTGGTATACACAATCTATCAAAAATAGAATTCCTCCAAGCGTTAGATACAAAGACTACTGGTAAGAAAAAGAAAAATGAAGACTGAGAAAAAGTGATCCAGATGAGATTAGGGGAAGTTTTTACTTTAGCAACTTGTAGGTAAGGATTTCACAAATTTATAAGTCAGACAGAATGAGTAGTTGAAAGCAAAATGATATAATAAATACAAATTACTAACAGCAATAATAATAATAAAATCTATTGAATACTTAGTGCCAAGCATTCTACTCAGTGCTGTTTGGGAATTAATATCATTTAATACAAACATCATGTATGAGGTAGGTTCAAAGTTAAGAAAACCAAATACTAGAATGGTTAAGTAGAATCAGGCAAAGACAGTGGTTAGAACTGAGTTTCAAGGTCTAGTACCTTCAGCTGCAAGACAAGAGTCCATTCCCTCAGCTACAAGACAATATCAACATAAGATAATTATTTAGCCATATAATTTCTACCTTTTTCAATTATTGTATTTATATATAACATTTACACAAGGTGGTAGCCGAGCTCTTAATCAAATGATCTATAACATTTACCAGGTCAAAGCCCACAAAGTCTGTGGGGAAAGGATGGGTGAACAGGAAGGAGATCTTCTCTGTAAACATCACTGTCAGCGTACCAATCTCATGGATGCTGAAAACTAAGTAAAGATGTACCCTGAAGGGGTGCTCAAGAAAAGAAATCCAGAAAAAAATCACAGGCCCTTCCAGCTTGTTTCTTTGTTACTTTTTCTTTCTCCACTTTCAGTTCAGTTCAGTTGCTCAGTCATGTCCAAATCTGCGACCCCATGAATCACAGCACGCCAGCACTCCATGTCTATCACCAACTCACAGAGTTTACTCAAACTCATGTCCATCAAGTCGGTGATGCCATCCAGCCGTCTCATCCTCTGTCGTCCCCTTCTCCTCCTGCCCCCAATCCCTCCCAGCATCAGGGTCTTTCCAGTGAGTCAACTCTTTGCTTCAGGTGGCCAAAGTATCGGAGTTTCAACTTCATCATCAGTCCTTTCAATGAACACCCAGGACTGATCTCCTTCTCCACTTTATCTTTCAGCAAATTCCTAGCCCTGTTAATGCCAGCACAGAAACTAAAAAGAGAAAGGGAAAAATAAAAAGAGAAAAGGAAAGCAAGCAAAAGGTAGAAGAGGGAGAATAGGAAGGTACCTGAAAAAAACAGAGCCATGGTTCAAACAAAGAATTCTTCAGGCTCAGTAAAATTAGTGCATGATGTTTCTATTAACAAATTATACTCATAATAAATTAGGAGTTCAAATTTTACATGTCTATAGAAGATGAAAACTGAGTTTATAAGTGCTCAAAAAGGGACTGGAAGATAAATATAAACAAAAGCCATAGTGAAAGCAAAAGCAATGGAATATATATTACTGGAAACCAAAAAGATAGTGAACAGGTTAAAGGCACTAACACAAAAATAAGTGGAAGATAATACAGTTACTAAAGTACATAAAGACAATGATAGGCATTGTAAAACTAAGGAAATCAGAGATTCAAAATATATATAATTGGTGCTTCTGATTTTAAAAAAGAGAACAGAAAATGTATACAAAACATGAGAGAAAAAGCTTTTTTAACAAAAAGAACATCCTGAACATAGAATATATATATCTCATATATACATATCTTGAACAAGAATATATATATATATATCATAACAAAAGTTGTTACTGAACAATCAACACAAGATCATATATTAGTGGACTTATTGAGTTTCCATGATAAATAAAAAAAATCTGAATATAGAGGTAGAAAGAAAAAGTTCATTCAGTTCAATTCAATTCAGTCGCTCAGTTGTACCCGACTCTGCCACCCCATGGACTGCAGCACACCAGGCTTCCCTGTCCATTGCAAACTCCCAGAGTTTACTCAAACTCGTGTCCATTGAGTAGGTGATGCCATCCAACCATCACAGCCTCTGTTGTCCCCTTCTCCTCCTGCCTTCAATCTTTCCGAGTATCAGGATCTTTTCCAATGAGTCAGTTCTTCACATCGGGTGGCCAAAGTATTGGAGTTTCAGCTTCAACATCAGTCCTTCCAGTAAATACTCAAGACTGATTTCCTTTAGGATGGACTGGTTGGATCCCATTGCAGTCCAAGGGACTCTCAAGAGTCTTCTCCAACACCACAGTTCAAAAGCATCAATTCTACAGCACTCAACTTTCTTTATAGTCCAACTCTCACATCCATCCATGACTACTGGAAAAAACATAGCTTTGACTAGATGGACATTTGTTGGCAAAGTAATGTCTCTTCTTTTTAATATGTTGTCTAGGTTGGTCATAACTTTTCTTCCAAGGAGTAAGCATCTTTGAATTTAATGCTGCAATCACCATCTGCAGTGATTTTGGAGCCCCCCAAAATAGGCTCTCACTGTTTCCACTGTCTCCCCAACTATTTGCCATGAAGTGATGGGACCAGATGCCATGATCTCAGTTTTCTGAATGTTGAGTTTTAAGCCAACTTTTTCACTCCCTCTTTCACTTTCATCAAGAGGCTCTTTAGTTCTTCATTTTCTGCCATAGGTGTGGTGTCATCTGAATATATGAGGTTATTGATATTTCTCCCAGTAATCTTGATTCCAGCTTGTGCTTCATCCAGTCCAGCATTTCTCATGATGTACTCTGCATCTAAGTTGAATAAGCAGGGTGACAATATACAGGGTGACAATATACTGTTGTTCCATGTCCAGTTCTAACTGTCGCATCTTCACCTCATACAGATTTCTCAGTAGGCAGGTAAGGTGGTGTGGTATTCCCATCTCTTTCAGAATTTCACAGTTTGTGGTGATCCACATAGTCAAAGGCTTTGGCATAGTCAATAAAACAGAAGTAGATATGTTTCTGGTACTCGCTTACTTTTTCAATGATCCAATGGATGTTGTCAATTTATCTCAGGTTCCTCTACCTTTTCTAAATCCAGCTTGAATATCTGGAAGTTCACAGTTCACATACTACTGAAGCCTGGCTTGAAGGATTTTTGAGCATCACTTTGCTAGCTGGTGAGATGAGTACAATGGAATATTGCTTTTGAAGTAGTGAAAGAAAAAACAATGTCAACCAAAAATTATTTATCCAGAAAAAAATATCTTTTAAAACAGAAAAGAAGTACAGTTTAGACAAACAATACCTGAGATAATTTGTTACTTGAAGCCCTGCATATAAGAAATGTTAAACAAAATTCTTTAGGCAAAAGGAATATGACAGAAACTTGAATCTACACAAAGAAATGAAGAATTCTGGAAATAGTTAAAATTATGGTAAATATAAGAGATATATGTTATTATTTTTTGCCTAAAATATAACTGAATGTCTAAAGCAACTATAGTAACAATTATAGCATATGAAAAAGTAAACTCTAAGATAAAATAGTATAAAAGATGACAAAGAAAAATTGGAAATGTACTGTTATAAAGTTTAATACTACATGTGAAGGTTAACCTTGATTTCAAAATGTATATTATAAACTCTGGAACAATCACTAACAATATATTAAAAGCATACATTCATAAAAATTCCATAATGGAGGTAAAATGAAATCATACAAAATGCCCAATTAATTCAAAAGCCAAGATATTAGACACAACTAAAGAGAAAACTAAAAATTAGAAAACAGAATTTATGAAAATATCTAGAATGCAATATAAAAAATAAAATAAAACTATAAAAGGGACATTAAGAAATATATAACTTAAAATTAGAAGTTCTAATATACATCTAATTAAAATCCCAGAAGGAGAAAGTCAAGAGAATGGAAAAGAAGCAATATTCAAAATGATAATGGCTAATAATTTTTTCAAAATTACTCTGATCCTCAAAGATAAAAATTTTAAATACCTAAATAGGATAAATAAAAAGTTGCACAAATATGTGCATTGTATTGAAACTGCAGCACACCAAAGACATAATATTGTAAGGGCAGCAAGAGAAAGAGAAAGACAAATTATCATGAAGGAAACAACAGATAAGAAACAGTTAATTTCTCAACAGCAAAAATAGAAGGCAGAAACCTATGTAATAGAAATACACTATAAGAAGAAAACAAGCATTATCTGAGTAAAAATATTTGAGATGCAAGCAAAGAAAAATGTTATCCATTATGTGTAAATCTAAATAATCATTGACCATATAAGCCAATTTCTAAAAATTCCAACAGATTAATAGCTAAAATTATGTATATTATCATTTCATATTAATTATTATACATATGTTATGTTGTACATAATGTATTACATGAGTGAGTGAGGGAGTGAAGTCACTCAGTTGTGTCCGACTCTTTGCGACCCCGTGGACTGTAGCCTACCAGGCTTCTCCCTCCATGGGATTCTCCAGGCAAGAATACTGGAGTGGGTTGCCATTTCAGTATATGATAAATATACATATTCTATGTATTATACAGACAATACATATATTCTGTGTAATAGGTAACATTATATGTATCCATTATATATATTGTATTTTATGTATTATATAAAAAATATAAGCATGATGAATGTATATATGTATATGTAGTCCATATATATATATGTCTGTACATATATATATATATAGTCCAATGCATGAGACATGGGTTTGATCCCTGGGTTGGCAAGATCCACTGAAGAAGGAAATGGCAACCAACTCTAGTATTCTTGCCTAGGACATCCCATGGACAGAGGAGCTTGGCGGGCTACAGTCCATGGGGTCACAAAAAAAGTCAGGCATGACTTAGCGACTAAAAAACAACATACACTCATAGGCTTTGGGAGTAAAACATTTTAAGCTGCTGTTATAATTGGTAAGAGATTACACATATTAATCTCTTCAGACTGTTCATCTTAATATATATGTAAAAAGTGGAAAAATAATTTTAAAAATAAAAATTAAATGTATAAAATACAATCTAGTTGGGTGAAGGGGAGTAGAATGTACACAAACACAAAATCCACTAATCTTCTCTCTGAAAAAAAGAAAAAAAAAAAAAACAGAAAAACAAGGTAAAGCAAAAGAATGAAATGCAACGTTAAAGATTAAGACATAGTAAATGTAAATCAATTGAGTTATACAGTTTAAAGTATAGATTTTCAGAGAGGATGTTGAGGAAAAGCTGGACTTGGAATGAATAGAAGAGAGAAATGAGAAGAATACATGCAGGGAAACAGTGGGGAAACTTATTCAAGTTGCAATAAGTGAACAGGCCAAGAAGGCAGAGGTTTCATATTCAGAGGCTGTAGAAATTAATTTCTACAGATTTAAATTTAATGTGGTAGAAGAGTGAAAGCTACTGAGCAAAAGAAAAAAAATGAGAGTAGTATATATATAAGCATGTAAGATAAATTTATGATACATTCATGGTGGGCATGATGAATTTGAGTTATCATTAAAATTATTGCCTCTGGTGGAAAATTCAGCCAGAAAGTAGAAATGTGGATGAGGGGAAGGGAAACTTGAATCAGAGACATAAAGCTCATTAATCTTTTCTCAGGATCAACTTCAATCATTCATATTTCATTACTTACGTACATTTAAACTTACCAATATTTAAATGAAATTATTTTTTCTACAAAAGAGTTTTGCCTAACAGCTCAATTACTAGAACAATATTATTACTGATAGATTCCAAGCCTCTTCTCTGTTAAATAATTTTACCTCTACTAGTATAGAAATGCTAAGAATAACATTCAAGTTCAATAACTTCCCACTGGTACAGATTATAAATCTGAAATGGAGTCTTTAAAGGTATATTTTGGAAACAAGAGAACGTATGAGTTCTTCAAATGTCTATACAAGTCAAGGATATAAAATGAAGATATAGCATGACCATAATATAATAGTCCTGTCTTATTTCTTTGCACCCTCCCAAATCTAAAAGTGGCATTGCTTTCAAGTTCCAACCAAAAAAACTTAGGATGAACTTAAGTACAATGTAGTCAAGAACCAAACACCAGAGCTCTAACTTACAGTCAACACACCCATCCCATAAATACAGGAGAAACTCCCGTGGCGTGGTAGAATTACAGGGAGCAGACCAGTATTTGCTTTGGCAGATGTGAAGTCTGTGCAAATCAGAACACAGCTGTATGCTGAGTATTTTAGTGTTTCTAAAACTGCTGAATCAGGTATAAAACGATATCCAAAGTTGCGGTGTATCAGCAAGTTTAGAGAACAGAGTGCCCTTCTAAGTAATTTTTAAATTTTTATATAATAAGTGACCTGTAATAAGCATTTTTGTCACCATGTCAGTTGTAACATAGTACTTCAATCTTCAATACTAAGGGTCACATCTTACTTACATGACTACAGTCCCTGTTCGACTTTAGGTGTTTTAGTATTTTTCTCCAGTGTAAAACCAGCAAACTCCAGAAAACTAGTGAAACGTTAGCCTAAGAGAGTCTTACCTGAAAATATAAAACTTATGTATGAAAATTTCAATAAAACTGAAATACCTTACACTGACATTCTGAAAAGCAATACTGAAAAATTATTGAGAATAATATTGGAGAACTTGACCCAGGACTATCCTTGTCTGAAAACTGAGTCATTTTCACATACCACACTTTAATTCTCCAACTAAGTAAATTATACTATTCTTGTGGAGAAGTCAAGCTCACTTTAACATTTTCAAAAACAAGAATGAAAAAGAAGCACCTTCAGTCAGTTCAGTTCAACACTCAGTCGTGTCTGACTCTTTGCAACCCCATGGACTGCAGCATGCCAAGCTTCCCTCTCCATCACAAACTCCCAGAGCTTGTTCAACCTCATGTCCATCAAGTTGGTGATGCCAACCAACCATCTCATCCTCTGTCTTCCCCTTCTCCTCCTGCCTTCAATCTTTCCCAGCATCAAGGTCTTTTCCAATGAGTCAGTTCTTTGTATCAGGTGGCCAAAGTATTGGAGCTTCAGCAACGGTCCTTCCAATGAACATTCAAGACTGATTTCCTTTAGGATGAACTGGCTGGATCTCAAGAGTCTTCTCCAACACCACAGTTCAAAAGCATCAATTCTTCCACACTCAGTTTTCTTTATAGTCCAACTTTCACATTCATACATGACCTACTGGAAAACCATAGCTTTGACTAGATGGATCTTTGTTGGCAAAGTAATGTCTCTGCTTTTTAATATGCTGTCTAGGTTTGTCATTGCTTTTCTTCCAAGGAGAAAGCATCTTTTAATTTCATGGCTGCAGTCACCATCTGCAGTGATTTTGGAGCCCCCAAAAATAAAGTCTCTCACTGTTTCCATTATTTCCCAATCTATTTGCCATGAAGTGATGGGATTGGATGCCATGATCTTAGTTTTCTGAATGTTGAGTTTTAAGCCAATTTTTTCTCTCTCCTCTTTCACTTTCATCAAGAGGCTCTTAGTTCTTCCTCGCTTTCTGCCATAAGGGTGGTGTCATCTGTATATATGAGGTTACTGATATTTCTCCTGGCAATCTTGATTCCAGCTTGTGCTTCATCCAACCCAGCATTTCTCATGATGTATTCTGCATATAAGTTAAATAAGCAGGGTGAAAATATACAGCCTTGACTTACTCCTTTCTCGATTTGGAACCAGTCTGTTGTTCCATGTCCAGTTCTAACTGTTGCTTCCTGACCTGCATACAGATTTCTCAGGAGGCAGGTCAGGTGGTCTGGTATTCCCATCTCTTTCAGAATTTTACACAATTTATGGTGATCTACACAGTCAAAGGCTTTGGCACAGTCAATAAAGCAGAAGTAGATATTGGAACTCTCTTCCTGTTTCTATGATCCAGTGGATGTTGGCAATTTGATCCCTGGTTCCTCTGCCTTTTCTAAATACAGCTTGAACATCTGGAATTTCACAGTACACGTACTGTTGAAGGCTGGCTTGGAGGATTTTGAGCATTACTTTGCTAGCGTGTGAGATGAGTGCTGTTGTGCATTAGTTTGAGCATTCTTTGGCATTGCCTTTTTTTGGGATTGGAATGAAAACTGACATTTTTCAGTCTTGTGGCCACTGCTGAGTTTACTAAATTTGCTGGCGTATTGAGTGCAGCACTTTCACAGTACCATCTTTTAGGATTTGAAATAGCTCAACTGGAATTCTATCACCTCCACACACTTTGTTCATAGTGATGCTCCCTAAGGCCCACTTGACTTCACATTCCAGGATGTCTGGCTCTAGGTGAGTGATCACACTGTCTTGGTTATCTGGGTCATGAAGATCTTTTTGGTATAGTTCTTCTGTGTATTCTTGCCACCTCTTCTTAACATCTTCTGCTTCTGTTAGGTCCACACCGTTTCTGTCCTTTATTGAGTCCATCTTTGCATGAAGCAAGCAGCCATGAGGAGATACCCCACGTTCCAGGTCAGGTGCAGCGGCTGCACTTTGCTGGATGGACCATGAGGAGATACCCCACGTCCAAGGTCAGAGAAATCCCAGTAAGATGGTAAGCACTGGAGAAGCTATGAAGAAATACCTCACACCTAAGGGTAAAGGAGACGCCCCAGCAAGATGGTAGGAGGGGCAAATTCACATTTAGAATCAAACCCCACTCCTGCCAGATATTCTCAGAGGGCTCAAACAAACCCTGTGCACACCAGGACCCAGGGACCCCACAGAGACTGAGACAGAACTGTGTCTGAGTGTCTCTTGTGGAGGTACGGGGCAGCAGTGGGCTGCCGCAGGAAAAGGGGCTCTGAGTGCAGCAGACGCGAGAATGGCATAAGCCCTCTTGGAGGAGGTCACCATTAACCCCACCATAAAGTTGGCAGACCTTACACAGGACTGGGAATAGACTCTTGGAGGGAACAACAGAAGCTTGTGTGCATCAGGGCCAAGGAGAAAGGAGCAGTGACCCCACAGGAGACTGTCTCAGACTTGCCTGTGGGTGTCCAGGAGTCTCCAGTGGAGGCGTGGATCGGTGGTGGCCTGCTTTAGGGTTGGGGGCGCTGAGTGTAGCAGTACATGCATGGGATCTTTTGAAGGAGGTCTCCATGAGCTTCATTACCTCCACCATAGTTTGGCTCCAGGTAAATAGCAGGCAGGGAGCCCAACTCCACCCATCAACAGAAAACTGGATTAAAGATTTACTGAGCATGGCCCTTCCCACCAGAACAAGACCCAGTTTTCCCCTCAGTCAGTCTCTCCCATCAGGAGACTTCCATAAGTCTCTTATCCTTCTCCATCAGAGGGCCAATAGAATGAAAACCACAATCACAGAAAACTAACCAATCTAAGCACATGGACCACAGCCTTGTCTAACTCAATGAAACTATGAGCGATGTTGTGTAGGGTCACCCAACATGGATGGATCATGGTGGAGAGTTCTGACAAAACGTGGTCCACTGGAGAAGGGAATGGCAAACCACTTCAATATTCCTGCCTTGAGAACCCCATGAACAGTATGAAAAGGCAAAGAGATAGGACATTGAAAGATGAACTCCCCAGGTCAGTAGGTGCACAATATTCTACTGGAGATCAGTGGAGAAATAACCCCAGAAGGAATGAAGAGACTGAGCCAAAGCAAAAACAACACCCAGTTGTGGACGTGATTGGTGATGGAAGAAAGGTCCGAGGCTGTAAAGAGCAATATTGCATAGGAACCTGGAAGGTTAGGTCCATGAATCAAGGCAAATTGGAAGTGGTCAAACAGGAGATGGCAAGAGTGAATGACATTTTAGGAATCAGTGAGCTAAAATCGACTGGAATGGGTGAATTTAACTCAGATGACCATTGTTTCTACTACTGTGGGCAAGAATCCCTTAGAAGAAACGGAGGAGCCATCTCAGTCAACAAAAGCGTCTGAGATGAGTACTTGGATGCAATCTCAAAAACGACAGAATGATCTCTCTTCATTTCCAAGGCAAACCATCCAATATCATGATAATCAAAGTCTATGCCCTGGCCAGTAATGCTGAAGAAGCTGAAGTTGAACGGTTTCATAAACACCTACAAGACCTTCTAGACTAACACCCCCAGAAGATGTCCTTTTCATTATAGGGGACTGAAATGAAAAAGTAAAAAGTCAAGAAACACTTGTAGTAACAAGCCAATTTTGCCTTGGAGTATGGAATGAAGCAGGTCAAAGGCTAATAAGTTTTGCCAAGAGAACGCATGGGTCATAGCAAACACCCTCTTCCAACAACACAAGAGAAGATTCTACACATGGACAGCACCACATGGTCAACACCGAAATCATATTGATTATATTCTTTGCAGTCAAAGGTGGATAAGCTCTATACAGTCAGCAAAAACAAGACCGGGAGCTGACTGTGGCTCAGATCATGAACTCCTTATTGCCAAATTCAGACTTAAATTGAAGAAAGTAGGGGAAACCACTAGACCATTCAGGTATGACCTAAATCAAACCCCTTATGATTATACAGTGGAAGTGAAAAATATATTTAAGGGAGTAGATCTGATAGATAGAGTGCCTGATGAACTATGATGGAGGTTTGTGACATTGTACAGGAGACAGGTATCAAGACCATCCCCAAGAAAAAGAAATGCAAAAAAGCAAAATGGCTATCTGAGGAGGCCTTACAAATAGCTGTGAAAAGAAAAGAAGCCAAAAGCAAAGGAGAAAAGGAAAGATATACCCATTTAAATGCAGAGTTCCAAAGAATACTAAGGAGAGATAAGAAAGCCTTCCTTAGCGATCAGTGCAAAGAAATAGAGGAAAACAATAGAATGGGAATGACTAGAGATCTCTTCAAGAAAATTGGACATACCAAAGGAACATTTCATGCAAAGATGGGATCAATAAAGGACAGAAATGGTATGAACCTAATAGAAGCAGAAGATATTAAGAAGAGGTGGCAAGAATACACAGAAGAGCTATACAAAAAGATCTTCATGACCCAGATAATCATGATGCTGTGATCACTCACCTAGAGCCAGACATCCTGGAATGCAAAGTCAAGTGGGCCTTAGGAAGCATCACTACAAACAAAGCTAGTGGATGTGATGGAATTCCAGTTGAGCTATTTCAAATCCTGAAAGATGATGCTGTGAAAGTGCTGCACTCAATATGCCAGCAAATTTGTAAAATGCAGCTGTGACCACAGGACTGGAAAAGGTCAGTTTTCATTCCAATCCCAAAGAAAGGCAATGCCAAAGAATGCTCAAACTACCACACTATTGCACTCATCTCACAGGTTAGTAAAGTAACGCTCAAAATCTTCCAAGTCTGTCTTCAAGAATTTGTGAACCGTGAACTTCCAGATGTTCAAGCTGATTTTAGAAAATGCAGGGGAACTAGAGATCAAATTGCCAACAACCATTGGATCATCCAAAAAGCAAGAGAGATTCAGAAAAACATCTATTTCTGCTTTATTGACTACACCAATGGCTTTGACTGTGTGGATCGCCAAAAACTGTGGAAAATTCTGAAAGAGATGGGAATACCAGACCACCTGACCTACCTCTTGAGAAATCTGTATGTAGGTCAGGAGGAAACAGTTAGAACTGGACATGGAACAACAGACTGGTTCCAAATAGGAAAAGGAGTACGTCAAGGCTGTATATCATCACCCTGCTTATTTAACTTATATGCAGAGCACATCATGAGAAATGCTGGGCTGGATGAAGCACAAGCTGGAATCAAGATTTTAATTACTCCCTTCCTTTTCCAAATTGCTGTTAGCATCTCTTAAATCTACAATAAACTTTTCAACGATTACTCCGTGTACATGTCACATCATAGCCTGGGAGTAGAGGAACACAGTAGGGCATGTGGAGGGATAACTCAAGGTGTGTAGAGATACTGAGCCCCAACATGACACCGAGAATGGGAAATTAATAAAGAAAGAGCTGGTTCAAGTGAGTTCATGATGGACTCCATAAGAAGGGTAAGTGGTAGAAATAAGTCAAACTCAGGGACGGGATTATAACCAGACAAGCAGATGGCAAGAGTTAGAGCATGCAATCTTAAAACAAATGCTGAAAGGAAGTTTGGGGGAGTCAGTTCAACAAAGAAGTACAAGTGCAGAGGCCCAGACCAAATTCCACCATCCTTATCTGTCACAGCACTCTTAGGTCCTAAAGGCACTACACCCAGTTTGGTTGGACCAAAGGCCGATGTGGTTTTATCTTGGATGTAATGCCCTCCAGGCCAGCTGCATGCAGAGGCAGAAATAGTAGCTGCCTGTGTGTTGTGATTTGTGAGGAAATAAGAAGTTTCTTCTCTAAAATATACCCTGTGATGAATAAAAGTCCTTTGAGCTAAGGGGTGGCTCTCTGTTAGAAACAGGAAGGGCAGAACCAAGCCTAAGTAACCATTGGAAAGGGAAGAAAAACCACTGATCTGTATTTGTCATTTATGACTTCCTTCAAAAGTATTTGCCCAATAAAGTCATACTGACAGCAATTTTGTGAAAGTTAATTTAAGACTGGGAAACAGAGAAGAGAAGAAGAACCACAGGGGATGACAAGGCTATGAAAGGTGACCTTGAAAGGTTTTCATAACAATATCACTTATTTGACAATTTTGTGTAGAATTGGGCCAAATAACCTCTGATAATTTGTTTTGAATTGCAATTGTGAGTAGCTATTCAGTAAGAACATCAAGGAAATATTAAACTTGGGAGGGACCCCCCTGGTGGCTCAGAGGGTAAAGAATCTGCCTGCAATGAAGAAGACACAGGTTTGATCCCTGGGTTGGGAAGATGCCCTGGATAAGGGAATACCCACTCCAGTATTCTGACCTGGAGAATTCCATGGACAGAGGAGGCTTGCGAGCTATAGTCCATAGGATCACAAAGAGTCAGACGTGACCGAGCTTGACTTGCAATATTGCAGATATTTTTTATACATAATTCAAATGTATACTTTTAAAAGTATCAAAAGTTATTCTGTAACATAACCTTGGACTTCACACAAATTAAAGACAAAAATTAAGATGCTTATTACTCCATAACAGTGGAGAATAGATGTTGAAAGAGACTAGTAATACCACTGCAGATCAAACTCTTCTTGTATGTGTTAAGTCAGAATAAAACTAGGGTACACCTATGACTTTTCAGACTTAAGCAACAGGAATATGGATTAGAGCTGTGAAGTTTATGGCATTGTGCTATTTTCAAAAATTGGCTTTATTTTCTCAATGATTCCTCTACTATTTTAATTGTTAACATGCAAAGTTTTTTTGAATCATTGAAACATATCTTCAAAATTAGGCCAAAAATAACTCAGGAAAAAAAATAATAAATATTTTAGCTTCTATTCTACTAAACCTAAGCCACAAAAACGCTCTGTGCTATGACCTGAATGTGCATACATGCATATTTGCAGAGTTGCTTCAGTCATGTCCAACTCTTTGTAACTCCATGGACTGTAGTTAGCCAGCCTCCTCTGTCCATGGGATTCTCCAGGCAATACTGGAGTGCGTGGCCATGCCCTCCTCCAGGGGATCGTCCCGATTCAGGGATCGAAACTTTGTCTCTTATTTCCCCTGCATTGCAGGTGGACTCTTTACCCTCTGAGCCACCTGGGAAGTCCATGAATGAACCTAACCATCCCAAATTCATATGTTGAAATCCTAACCCTAAACATGATGATATTTGTTGGTGGAGTTTGGAAGAGATGCTTAAGTCATGAGGGAACCCTCATGAATGAAAATAGCCCCTTATATAAGAGGCCCCAGAGTGATCCCTAGTCACCTTCTATCTTGTGAGGATACAGTGAGAAGTCTGTGACCCAGTAGGGGGCCTTCACAGACCATGACCAGACAAGCACACTGATCTCAGATTTCCAGCCTCCAAAACTGTAAGAAATAAATTCTGTTGTTTATAAGCTCCCTGGTCTGTGGTAGTTTGTAATAACAGCCCAAACAGACTAAGACACCCTGTTATTTTACAATTTTAATTAATCCCCTTTAATAACCTTCATCAGTCATACAATTCCTTAACAAGCATCTAGTAGGTGCCAGTTGCTGGTCTAAGTGGTAAGGTTACATAAGGTACCTGCAGAAAGTACATGCTGTAGCTGGTTAGAAAAACTGGAAAAGAATTCTAACACAAGAAAATAAGTACCCTGGGTCTTGTTCTTCAAGTCAAATTTCTCTTAGGTTATCTAGCTGTCTCCATTTTCACTCCCTAGTTCTTATTCTATGTGTTGGTGCCACTGCTTCACTGAAAAAGATCTCCCTATGATCAGTATGAGGTCATTTAAATCCAGTGCAAAAGTCTGCTTCCTCATTTTATTAAACCTCAGCAGCATTCAACACTGTTGCTAATTCACCTTTTTGAAATGTATTTTTCATTGTTTCTGCTTTTAATCCTCTCAATTCCCCTGACTCAGCTTTTAATTGTTTAAGCTCTTAAAAATTTAGAAACTGTCTCTTCTCTTTCCTCTCCTCTCTTCCTAGGACTGTGATTAGAATGTGTATACTAGAGAGTGTCAATGTACTTTTCCAGTTAGCCCTTACTTTGACCCTACTTGCTCAGTTATACAATAGTCATATCGATTCTCTTGGATTTATCAATCCCAGTTTCCTCCAATCCAAGTTCAAAAATAATTTCCTCAGGAAACTCCATATAGCAAAGACCAAGGGCATTTGGTTCATCATTGTATACACTATGCTATAGAGTTAATACACACCTGATTTGAATGAATATACCAATAATCTATGGAAGTACAGAGGAATATATCATTAATATTGTCTAGAACTCAGTTTAATGGAAGAGTTGACTCTAAAAGAATGGACAAGATCTTGTCAAAATGTGAAAGAAAGTCAGAAGATGAAACAGAGTAACACAATGGAAGTAATTAAATGTTTTAGAAGAAATGAATCAAGGACTGCACAGCAAAGGGCATGGTGATGAGGCAGCTGAAAGTTAGGAGGTAGGGTGAGGATAGAAATAAGGGATGAAAGGGAGGGTAGGGGAAAGAGCGGAAGAAGTAGATTTTGACCAGAGAGTAAGGAGTCTACAACTCTATCCCTTAGGTAGCAAGGAGCCACTGATTGTTTTCAAAATGCAGAGGAGAGATTGTATTTTCAAAAACACACTCTACTCGTTATTAAGCTTTTGACTCTCATCTCCAGTCCATCCTTCAGTACTCTCTCCTGGGATGCCAGTGCTTGGGATTCTGTGAATAACTCTCTTTTGTTATCTGGTTCTTTTAGATTCTTCAGTAGGGGACTGAAGAGGGAAACTAGAAGACTGGGGAAAGGGATAAGGGACTCTCTCCTCTCTGGTCGCTGGGTGGCTTTACCTGTCACCCTACCGTGGTACTCAGGCTTCTTTTGACTTTCCCAAACTCTCCTCATGAGGCCCCTTGGTGGATATCAGTACCTTCCAGGTAGTGCTCCTTCCTCCAAGTCTGAGTCCTCTTCTCAGGGCCTTTCCCTTAATCATCCAGTTTCTGAAAACCCCAGCTAATGCCTCTCTTCACTCTGCCTTAGGAGTGGTAGCAGCTTCTGCAGTTATTCCTCTGATTATTTCTTTGTTTTTTTCAGTTCTCTAATAACTATTATTCAATAGCTTTTCAATCCTGTTAAAATACCTAGTATAACTTCAGTTGTTCTGACTGAGCCCTCACATTTTCCTTAGATAAAGGAATTGAGTGATTAAGAACTAGAGTTAGAAGACTACTTTAAGAGATCATTTCAATATTCTAAACAAGAGATAAAGTAAGTCAGTAAAGCTGTGAAGATTATAATGATGAAAATAATAATAACTAATATTTACAGAGTACTTACAATATACCAAGTACTCTTCTAAATTCATAATCTCTCTAAATTCATAATATCTCTATAGATATTATACTTATTTCCTTTTCACAGACAAGAAAACTGAGACCCAGAGAGGTTTTAACAAACAGGCTAAGTAACACAGATAGTAGTGGGTGGAAACAGGATTTAAACCTGGTTCCAAAGTCCTTCCTTTGAACAATTAAAAAGGGATTGAATTCTTGAATTATTTCAGAAAAGGAAGCAATAATATTTGAACACTTATTCAATAGGAAGGATCATGGAGAGGGAGGAGTTTAAAAATACATCAGAGACTTAGTTTTGGAGATTGGGTGAATGATGAAGCTATTAATATTAACAATGAAAAATTATTTTGAAAACCATGTTTGGGTGCTCAGTAGGAATAATTAATTCCATTTTGATATTTTGAATTAAAGATGTTTGTGGGACATCTGAAGAATGACGTCAGTTGAAAGTTGAATTTGAGTCAGGTCCTTTAAATGCTTCATAAAAGTAAAGATTTCAGAGCTCTTAGAATACAGATGTTAGATGAAGTTATAAAAGCAGATATTGAGGTACATATATCTTTTTCAATTATTGTTTTCTCAGGGTGTATGCCCAGTAGTGGACTGCTGGGTCATATGGTAGTTTTATTCCTAGGTTTTTAAGGAATTGCCTTGCATACAGTCATAGTGGCTGCATCAATTTATATTCCTACCAACAGTGCAAGAGGGTTCCTTTTTCTCCACACCATTTCCCGCATTTATTGTTTGTAGATTTTTTGATGATGGCTGTTCTGACTAGTGTGAAATGATGCTTCATTGTAGTTTCGATTTGCTTTTCTCAGTACTATTTACAGTACTATTTAGCCAGAACATGGAAGTAACCTAAATGTCCATTGACAGATGAGCGGATAAAGGAAGTTGTGGTGTATAGACAAGGGAGTGTTACTCAGCCATAAAATGATGAATTTGAGTCAATTGTAATGATGTGGATGCACCTAGAGCCTGTTACACAGAGTGAAGTAAGTCAGAGAGAGAAAAGCAAATATCTTGTATTAATGCATATATATGGAATCTAGAAAAATGACACTAATGAATCTGTTTGCAGGGCAGGAAAGAGATGCAGACGTAAAGAACAGATTTGTGGACACAGTACCGGAGGAGAGGTTGGGGCAAACTGGGAGAATAGAATTGAAGCATATACACTAGCACATGTAAAACCGGTAACTAACAGGAAGTTGCTCTATAACACAGGGAGCTCAACCTCGTACTCTGTGACAACTAGAGGGATGGAATGGGTGGGACGTGGGAGGAAAGATCAAGAGGGAGGGGACATACATATGCTTACGGCTGACTCATGTTGTTGTATGTCAGAAACCAACACAACATTGTAAAGCAATTATCCTCCAATTAAAAATAATTTTTAATGAAAAAAAAAGAAAAGCTAGGCAGATATTGAGAGTAATGCCAGTCCTGAAATGGAGGCCATGGAAAGAGAGTGAGCCGAGTTTTCAAGCTGCCAAATATAAATCGTATAGCTCTTTTTCCTACATAAAGCATAGCCAATAGTTTTTAGAAGAAATATGTATTAAGCAGTGGAATGGAGACATGGGGATGAAAGGAAGTGTATGTGGTATGACACACAAGCTAAGTATGAAATTACTCAAGACTTTTTCTTAAGGAACCAAAAAGAGAGGGAAAGGGGAGATAAAGAGTTTAAAACAAAATGCTTTAGTTCCTACACTGAAATGCAGGGTCCTCTAGATGGATTTTTTGCCTTAGAATGACTTGGCAGCAGAGAATGAGATGACATCAGCAGGCCAATCCCTAGCCGAGTAGAATGAGTCACATTTCGTCTGTTTTCACTTGCTTAAAATATTTTACATTTGTTGAGCTTGAAAAATAAAGACAAGAGGAAGCCACTGAGAAGGGAAAATTAAAGTCCAAATACGGTGTGTTTCTGACTCACTAGAATTGCAGCATCATAGGAACTAATAACTTTGACTTAGAGAGACATTAAAAAAAAAAAAAAAAAAAGCCTCTTCTTTAAGAAATAAGTCCCCAAATCGGATAAAAGTGCTTTACAGCTTTTTAAAACTTTTAACTTAATACCACGCAGAGAAAACCTTATAAAAGGGTAATCTTCTATAATACTTTAAAAAATATAAAGATCTTGGCAGCTGTAGAGAAAAATGGGTAATATTTAAATATCATCTGGTCTTTATAACTGATTTGGTTCAGATTATCTCATTTTGGTTCAAAATGAGAAACTGCTCATTTTGATGGTTCAAATGTGCCTAAACGTTTCCTTCTTTGGAACAGAGCAGGGCAAGAAAAGTAGACTAAAGAGGTTGGGGGTAGATCTGCTTCTTTACAGGGCTTTATGCCAAGTAATCTGCAAACAATCCATTTCCTGGCAAATGTCTCTAACTGGTTTGTCCATGATTCTTCTTCTTTTTTTTTTTTTCTGTACTGTAGTTACTAATACTGACCTTCAGATCCCTTAAAAACAAGAGAGATTTATAATTAGGCAGAATTCACTTGGAAAACAAATCCACTGCTGCTGATTTTAGGCAATTCTTTTTTAAGAATGTGAATTGTTGTGACACAAAATATATAAGTGAAAGAAGTCTTTAAATAATGAGGCACTGCAAAAATCTTAGTTATTGCTTGTTTAATAGATAAGAACATATAGAGATCATCTATGAATAGGAATAACACTGTTTGGGGCCATTTCCTATTAAGAAAATGTGCTGCTTTCCAAGATTTCATTTTTTTTCATCCTGAAGTGGTATTAATTAAATATTGTTCACCAGTAAAACTTATTAAGCTCTTTACCAACTAGTGGGTGAGTCTCTCTAGTTTTATTTTTCTTTAATTGAAATATAGTTAACTTACAATGTTGTGTCAATGGGTCAGTAAATATAGCCAAAAACAACATAGAAAAAATTGAGAAACTTATTCACTTAAAACTATATTATGCCAAAATAAATTTAGATGATAAATATCACACTGTTAAAAATTATTATCATTATTATATCATCATTATTATCATTGTGAGATACTCAAGAATTATAATGTATATCTTTTTTTTTTTTTTTAATGTATATCTTAAGAAGAGTTCTTACATATTAAGGAAAAAGCTGTATACAAAAGAAAAAAAAATTCTCAAAAGGCTGATAATCAATATATACATAATATTGTAAAATCATTATCAGGTTTAGTAAATATAAAGTAGAAAATTTAAAAGCACTGAGATACCATTCTCACATTTCATACTGACAAAGATGAAAAATGAAAATACTGAGGGGGATTCTGGGAAGATGACTGAAGTAGGGACAGCAGAGGTGTTGGATCTTCCAGAAAACCTGTATGAAAATGGACAGGAGAGCAGAGAGCAAAATCAAAGACCCATGGACAACATGTTCAAAATAGAAGGCAATGCACGAAAGTACAGAAACAAACCACCAGTAGCCTCAAACCTGCAAGAGAAGGGAAGGTGTGCAGAAGTCAAGGGAGGACAAGAGGCATCTGATGGATTTGACAAAGGGGACAATCCCCAAACAGCTGCCAGCAAGTATCCCTGAAAATTCCAGTAAGCCAATTTGGGATCAACTGCTTGGAGGGAGAGGTGGCACTGTGAGACTGATCCATCTAGGTAGAGAGGATTATTTTGTCGATGACATTGTGTCAGTGGAGAGTAATAATGTAAAGTCGACCAAGTTTTAGTAGCTCATTTTTAAAAATTTTCTGTAGACAATGTGGCCCTTTTGGGTCAAGCCACTATTCTCTACTAACTGCTGTTAGATTCATTCAGCAATTCACTAACTCATTCATTCATTCAGTGTTTTTTCTCTAGGAGTTAGGGGATGAGAATTCAAAGATGAGAAAACTAAATACCTGCAGCCTTGGGATCTTAAGATCTAGATTATAAACAACACAACAGAAAACTATAATGTGATTAGTGCTACAGTATACAGGACTTCCCAGGTGGCACTAGTGGTAAAGAGCCTGCCTGCCAATGCTGGAAACTTAAAGAGAGAGATGCAGTTTTGATCCCTAGGTTGGAAAGATCCCCTAGAGGAGGGCACTGTAACCCACTCCAGTATGCATGCCAGGAGAATCCTATGCACAGAGAACCCTGGTGGGCTACAGTCCATAAGGTCGCAAAGAGTCAGACACGACTGAAGTGACTTAGCGTGCACACAAAGGCTATACAGATCACTAGGATAAGTTAATAGATTAAATAGTAGTCACATTAAAGAGCAGTTGGTGGGATTCTAAATAAACAACATATAACGTAATACAATATGTTAAGATCACAAACGCTGGAGTCGCTAGTCATGGGTACCACAAGAAAGACATGACCTCAGTGAGGAGATGCTCTACAGCTGAGATCCAACCTGAAGGACTTGACAGCTGGCAGACAAGAAAAGGGACCAGGCATCACTTACCATCACCGGCATCACTTACTCCACATTGTGTTGAGATCTTATCACAAGACTTTAAAGATAAATTTTGTTGCCCAACTGTTTCCTTCCTCATTATATATGTAAAGATTCTCAGAGTTGAAGTCATTTTCCAAAGTCATAATTTCTTAGAAAGTTCTTTACTGGGGAAACTCAAATTTATTTGAAAATTACTCTTTCAAAAATATTTTAACTATATTTTAAGTTTACAACTTTAACATTAATTCAGTGCATTCAAGAAAAAAGATAAGGACTAATTTTTTACAAGGGTTTTAATATGCCAATCATTCCAATACAACATAAATACAGTAATCAATACAAACAGACAATTTTCAGGCTCTGTCTTTCTCAAATAAAATTTTGCTAACATTGCAAATGGACTAATTCAAATAAGGACATACTTTAAGAAAATCTTGCATTTAGGGGATTCTAGAAGCAAACCAGTAATCTTGGTTATAAATTAGGAAATAAATCACTGAGAGCTATTGTATGTAAAATGAAAGACCCAATGCAAACAATATTTTAGCATACCAAAATTATTTCTGATGTCCTGTGGTATGTAGTAAGTACAATAATAACCATGAGGACCATCACCCAGGCCTCCTCATTCTTCTTATCCTGCTCACATTTTTCCATAACACTTATTTCTTTCTAACTTACTACTCACATTTGTTTTTTCTGTTACCTGTCTCCTCCCTTTACAACAGAAGCTCTATGAGGTCAATATTTTCTGTCAGTTTTGGTCATTGTTGTATCCCCAGTACAAAGAAGATTAGCTAACCCACAAGAGGTGCTCTAACATAAGTTGTTGAATGAACACTTGCATGATTAAGTCCATAGAAATTTTTAGAATTGTGACTAAAAATATAAAGTTCATAAATTCACACTTGTATAATCAACAAAAGCCAAGTGCTATTATACTATAACTTGACAAAAATCAAAATGGAGATGATAACATACTACTCATACCCTTAAACACCCCAAATTATGAAAAATAGTTACAGCACATTCCCCTTTGAAGTTCAGCTTGTTTGTGAATGATTTAAATCTACTCAGGATCATGTTTTTGTCACAATCTAAAGGCTATCTTAAATATCTGAGCAAAGCAAAATATCTGAGGAAAAGTTACTCTGATTCTTTTTTTAAATAAAGTAAAATCAAATGAATAGTGATGAAGTGAAGTGTTAGTCTCTCAGTCATGTCTGACTCTTTGCGACCCCATGGACTGTAGCCCGCCAGGCTCCTCTGTAAATGGATTTCTTCAGGCAAGAATACTGGAGTGGGTTGCCATTTCCTTCTCCTAAAGAATAGTATCCTGTGCTAGTAATAAAACTTGTTTCTATTTTTCTGATCAGGATGTGATTAATATCTTATCTTTCACTGAGGCATAGGGACTTGAATCCTCAGAGCAGTGAGAGTGAGAAAATAAATGCTAAAGGGAAAAGGATAATAGTCAGGCTAACATTAACACTGAAAGTACATATATGGTATGAAGCTTACATCCAAACATTACAACCTCTTTATCAAAAGGTATTTATTCAAGAAATACAATTATATAAGCTTACAATTAGGTAAAGGAAAAAAGGCATGTGAAAGTTACATAGGAGTATCTCTTAACTCTTGTAAATAGGGGTTTCCCATTCTAACAACTCTTATTCTTAAGAAAAATTTATTCACTTCTCTCATTTTTTTCTCTCCCCATCTGCTCCTCTGTGGCAGCAAGAGTGAAAAAATAATATATGGCAACGATATAAAAGTTGAACTAGAATTTGGCAAATTAATGATATTGGAAGCCCACTATAACTTCATTGTCTACAGAATAGAATTTTCTATGATGTGGATTTATTCAAGATACAAATCGAAGGACATTTAGTTTCTGAAATATAAACATGTTAATGAGACACTCACACCACACTCAGTACATTCCAAGTTATGGCCTTAAGGCTTTGAAAAATATTCCTAGAGTATTACTAGAATTAAGGGTAATTAATGCTTAGCCATTTAAACTGATCCATTAAATTACCATCATTTTGTTGCCATTTAAATTTCCTCTTATTTTCAAATGTATTCTAACTAGTAGAATAAACTCAACTGATTGTGCTTTAAGGTTTCAGCCAAATGTCTACAAACATTAGTGTATGTCAAAATCATCTGAGATGACTGATAAAAATGGAAATTCTTAGGTGCTTTTCACAGAGATTCAAAAATAACAGGACAGGAGGTGTGGTCTACATATTAAGAAACATTAGAACAAATAGCTGTGAATTCCAAGCTTTTGTGAGAGATAGAAATAGTTTTAGAAACATTATTACATAGCAAAGATAAGGAACATTTACTGGATAAAAATGTTACCAAGTATGACTTTTCATAATATATCCTTTAATACTTCTAGGTCAATGAAAAATAGTTCATATCTCCTACCAGTTGTATCCTCCTAACCAGGAACAGTGTCAATTCAAGTTTGCTCTCCTGCAAAATCAAAAGAAACATCTGTGTACTTGTAAATGCCAGAACAAAAATGATTGGGTAATTTCCTTCTTAGTCTACCAAGCAGACTGATCCCCAGAGAACCTAGACTGGGCACTCAAAAAAGCACTTAAGGGCTTGACTCTGGGCCACTGGACTTTGGCCAAGGCAAACCTGTCTGCTTTCCTCCTCAGAAGGGGCAGTCATGTTTGTAGTTTAGGAAAGGAAATCACTGATGCCCAGTAGAAAGCCTCCCAGAATTCCAACTGTACAGTTCTGCTGCAGGCTGTCTGCAGAACATCATTGAGCATATGAAAACCAGATCTTAACCAGAGTAAGTCAGCATCAGTCATGAGAGCTACTTTACATGAGGTTGCTTTAGTCTCCTGCACTGAGAAATTCTCACTCACGCAGCTCAAGTATTCCTAGGATGTATGTCAGAATAGTTCATGAATAACATTCAAGGACTACAATAAATAAATTCTACATTTCAATCAAAAAGAACAAATATCTGAGTTTTCCTTAAGTCAGCCCAGCTAAAAATGTGCTCCTGTATAAGTTAGTGCTATAATATCTTACTATCTGTGTTTATTAGAAAACAGATTTCTCCAAACAACTTAGCACACAAGAAACCTTCACCAAAAGAACTTCTAAACACAGCCATATTTAAAAAGGGATCTTTCTCATCCAAATTCATCCTCATCCAGACTCTTTCACATGTAAGATTGACTTCAACAAGACTGTTTGTTCAGACAGTATTTTGTGCATAAAGCCAGTCTGGCCTACACTTGCCTAATCTATAGTCTCTTCCTGTTTTTCCAAATTCAGATTATTCTCTTCAATTGCTGGGTTTCTGTGAATACTAGGCCAAGCTAGGCAGTCAGGTTGTAATGAATGTATATGTGTGTTCAACAAAAGACATGTATGAGAACAGTAATAGCAGAACGTATTCCTAATAGCCAGGAGCTAGTAGTCACCCAAATGTAAATCAACTAAAGAATGGATAAACAAATTTATGGTTATAATCATACAGCAATGAGAATCAATCATCTATAATTATTCACAGTTGAGTGAAAATCTTACAAACATAATGTTGAGTGAAAGAAGTTAATATTATGTTGTTAGTACATAACTATATTTCTGTTTATATAAAGTTCAAACTCAGAAAAAATTAACCTATAGGGTTCTAAATCAAAATAATGGTGAACTTGAGAGGGGAGGAGAAAAGACATGAATAGGATGTTGGTACAAAGAGATTTTCTGGGTTGTTAGATGGTTTTGTTTACTTATCTGGCTCCTGAACACATGGGTCTGTTCACTCTAAGAAAGCTTATGTGTATTGTGCATAAAAGATATAACACTTTTCTATACTTCAATAAAAAGTTCATTTTAAAAAATTCTGCCATGTTGTGCAACCTCTGAGGAAAACAACATGAAAATGGACTAAAGGAGATGAAAGTAAAGGACAGGGAAATGTTCTACCAGGAAAGCTAGAAAAGGAATAGATGGAAGAAATATCTCAGAAAGTGAATGCCAGGCTTCTTAAGCGGGAAGTCTAAACCAAGGATAAAATCTAAACCGAGGATTTCCCTGATGGTCCAGTGGTTAAGAAGCCAATGAGGGGACAAGAGTTTGATCCCTGGTCCTTGAAGATCCCACATGCCTCAGAGCAAGTAAGCCCGTGCACACAACTACAGAGCATGCGCACTCTAGAGCCTGCGTGCCAGAACTGCTGAATCCCGCAAGCCCTAGAGCCTGTGCTCTGCAACAAGAGAAGCCACTCCCACGAGAAGCCCATGCCCCGCAGCTGGTGAGCAGACCCTGCTCGCCACAAGCTGAGAAAGCCCGCACACAGCAATGAAGACCCAGCTCAGTCAAAAGTAAAAGAAATAAATAAATAATAATAATAATAAAACAAACACCTAAACCAAATGGCTGGAAAACACTGAAAATCATGCCCCACCACCAAACCCTCAAACCAATTTCTCCCTTAATAAGAAAATACATGTCAAAAGTCAAATGCAACTTAGAAAAATAAATGGCATTGTCTTCCCTAACTAATGATTTTTTAAAAATTGTGAGCTGCCTAGTTCATACCATGCAATCTCCCTGGAAATCAGTTGTGCTTTTGGTTTAGATGAAATAAAGTACAAAAAAAAGGAGACAAATAAAAGAGGAATCAATTTTTAAGCAAGCATGAGTTACTGTAAGCATTGTTGTTGTTATTGTTCATTTGTTAAGTCATGTCTGACTCTTTGCAGCCCCATGGACTTTGCACGCCAGGCTTCCCTGTCCTTCACCATCTCCCAGAGTTTGCTCAAACTCACATCCACTAGTTGGTGAGGCCATCCAATCATCCCATCCTCTGTTGCCCCTTTCTCCTCCTGCCCTCAGCCTTTCCCAGCATCAGGGTTTCTTCACAACAAGTATAATACCATAATTTTTCCACTTGAAAAATCAAAAATATCTATAGACCTAAAAGCCAAAACTGGAAGTAAGAAGCTTTTAAAGAGATTTGGGAAAATATCTGCAACTTATTTGAAAGGCAAAGAGTTAATATACTTGATTTGCTAAGAATACTCACAAACTGATAAACATGTCTTAATGGAAAAATAGACAAAGGACATAATTAGGCATGTCCTAAAAGGATACAAGTAAATGAAAAATGAATCATTTTCAATGCATATCAAAACAATTATAGCATTTTGCAGTTATAAAATTGGCAGGGGCTTTCATAAGCGTTAGTCATTAGTATTGGGATAATACAGAGATATGGTGGAGATACAAGTATTAAAACCATCTTCGAGGAGAGTAAGTCAAACTAAATCAAAACTCTGTATACTGTACACACATAGTTCACATTTGACCCTCAGCAATCTTCAAAGAGAATCAGGAAGCTCTGTATGGACAGTGACTCTGGGATCCAGAAGCTTCTGGACTGCTGCTGGGTATAACACCAGTGAGGAAAAAGACAGCTGGGGTCTCAGGACTTCGGATACAGCAAGAGCTGGTCCATAAGGAGATCAAACCCAGAGAAAAATATCCATGACAAACCGTCTCAAAAGGACAAGCTGCAAAATGATGACAACTTCTCTCATCTTGAATATAGTCTCTAACATTATTTTAACCTAAATATCTCTTATCAGTCTTAATCATAACAGTCAGACTCTCAAGGAAATCTATATCCAAATTTGGCAAAACACTAGTTGTGTTCCCTTAACACCATTTTGCTGAAGAATAAAGCTGATGTAGGGCTTTTTTTTCCCCTATTTACAACAAAGAGAATATAATCAGTGTGTTAAAATGTTTTAAACAAAAAGGATATTTTTCAATTACGAAAAATTAAAAAAAATTAACTATTTTAAAACACAACTAAGGCAAACCACAACAAGAAAACCAAACAAGCAATAGTATATGTTCCAAGTTGGGCACTGAGTTTTGGGGACATTTATGTTGTTGTGTTGCTCTGTTTTTCCCTCTTCTGTTTCCTTTCTAGAGCAACCCCTGAGTTAAGCTACATAAGTATGATGGTTACTGTACACTGTCTCTGACTCCAGGGCACAGGTTCTGTAGCTAAAGTGTTTGGGTCCAGTTCCCAGCTCTTCTGCTAATAAACTGCATAAATTTGGGTAAGTTAGGGCTCTCTGGTGGCTCAGACAGTAAAGAATCTGCCTGCAATGTGGGAGACCCAGGTTTGATCCCTGGTTTGCGAAGATCCCCTGGAGAAGGAAATGCAACCCACTCCAGTATTCTTGCCTGGAGAATCCCATGGACAGAGGAGCCTGGCAGGTTACAGTCCATGGGGTCACGAAGAGTCAGATCATGACTGTGCAACAGTTTCCTCCTCTGTAAAATCAGAAAAATAATAGTAACATATCTGCAGTGTTTTGTGAAAATTAATCATCACTGAATAAACACTAAGGATAATTACTGATGCAGTAAAATTCTACATAGATATTGCCTGCCATTATGATTTGTTTCTGTTATTACAGGTAAAAAGCATAGAGCATGATTTGCTGGTGATAACATTTCCAAGAACTCAAACCAGAGAGGCACATGTAGGTAACAAGGAGAGGGTGGGGCGAATTGAGAGAGCAGCACTGATGTATACACATTACCTCTCCCTGGCACAGCATCACACAATCAGGAGAAGACTCTCTCCTGGTTTTTTCTTGGGAAGGAAAAGAGAAGACCGGACCATACATCCAACATTCTGACTTCTCAGAGAGGCTTCCCAAGGGATTGGCTGCTATCTCACCTGTCTCAGAGTGTTGCTCAGAGTGGTCTAGCAGGACCACTGAGGACAAAATAGCTGGACACCACACTGATGCTCCAGGGGACACACAGTACAGCACATGGAGGCTAATATAGCTCAGCAGCCTCTCTCTCAGTGAAGAAAGAAAAGAGTGGAGCATGTGACCAATTTTCCAGCTTTTTGAAAGCTTCCCAAGGCACTGGTTTCTGTACAACCCAACTCAGAGCTCTGACAGGACCCAACACACTACTGATGACACTATAACAGAAGGAAACTATAAGCCAGTATTCCTGATGAATATAGATGCACAACTCACCACAAAATATTAGCATATTAAATTTAATACCACATGAAAAGACTCATTCAGCATCATTAAGTAGAATTTATGCCAGGGATGCAGAGATGGTTCAACATATAAAAATCAATTCATATGATACACCATATTAACAGAACAAGAGGTAAGATGCATAAAAAGCATCTAACAAAACTCAACACCATTTTAATATAAAAACACTTCATAAAGAGGAATAGAAGGAGAGTACTCCTACATAAAAAAGACCAAATACAATAAGCCCACATTAAAACCATACTCAGTGGTGGAATACTGAAAGATTTTTCTCTATGGTCAGGAAAAAACAAGCATGTCTACTCTTACCCAGTTGTAGTCAACATAACATTGGAAATCCTAGTCAGAAAAATTAGGAAAGAAAAAGGAACAAAAGACATCCAAATTGGACTGTTTGCAGATGGCATGATCCTCTACATAGAAAACCCTAACGATTCCACCAGAAATTACTAGAGCTAATCAATGAAAATAGTAAAGTTTCAGGATATAAAACTAACACACAGAAATCCCTTGCATTCCTATACACTAACAATGAGAAAACAGAAAGAGAAATTAAGGAAACAATTCCATTCACCACTGCAATGAAAAGAATAAAACACTTAGGAATATATCTGCCTAAAGAAACAAAAGACCTTTATATAGAAAACTATAAAACACTGGTGAAAAAAATCAAAGAGGACACACAAAGATGGAGAAATATACCATGTTCATGGATTGGAAGAATCAATATTGTGGAAATGACTATACTACCCAAAGCAATCTATAGATTCAATGCAATCCCTATCAAGCTACCAATGGTATTCTTCACAGAACTAGAACAAATAATTTCACAATTTTTATGGAAATACAAAAAACCTTGAATAGCCAAAACAATCTTGAGAAAGAAGAAGGAAACTGGAGGGATCAACCTGCCTGACCTCAGGCTCTACTACAAAGCCACAGTCATTAAGACAGTGTGGTACTGGGACAAAGACAGAAATATAGATCAATGGAACAAAATAGAAAGGCCAGAAATAAATCCACATACCTACAGAAACCTTATCTTCGACAAAGGAGGCAAGGATATACAATGGAAAAAAGACAACCTCTTTAACAAGTGGTGCTGGGAAAACTGGCCAACCACTTGTAAAAGAATGAAACTAGAACACTTTCTAACACCATACACAAAAATAAACTCAAAATGGATTAAAGATCTAAATGTAAGACCAGAAACTATAAAACTCCTAGAGGAGAACATAAGCAAAACACCTCCGACATAAATCACAGCAGGATCCTCTATGACCCACCTCCCAGGATATTGGAAATAAAAGCAAAAATAAACAAATGGGACCTAATGAAACTTAAAAGCTTTTGCACAACAAAGGAAACTATAGGCAAGGTGAAAAGACAGCCCTCAGAATGGGAGAAAATAATAGCAAATGAAGAAACAGACAAAGGATTAATCTCAAAAATATACAAGCAACTCCTGTAGCTCAATTCCAGAAAAATAAATGACCCAATCAAAAAATGGGCCAAAGAACTAAACAGACATTTCTCCAAAGAAGACATACAGATGGTTAACAAACACATGAAAAGATGCTCAACATCACTCATTATTAGAGAAATGCAAATCAAACCCTCAATGAGGTACCACTTGACACCAGTCAGAATGGCTGCTATCCAAAAATCTACAAGCAATAAATGCTAAACAGGGTGTGGAGAAAAGGGAACCCTCTTACACTGTTGGTGGGAATGCAAACTAGTACAGCAACTATGGAAAACAGTGTGGAGATTCCTTAAAAAACTGGAAATAGAACTGCCATATGAGCCAGCAATCCCACTGCTGGGCATACACAATGAGAAACCAGAAGTGAAAGAGACATGTGTACCCCAATGTTCATCACAGCACTATTTACAATAGCCAGGACATGGAAGAAACCTGGATATCCATCAGCAGACAAAAGGATAAGAAAGCTGTGGTACACATACATGATGGAATTTTACTCAGCCATTAAAAAGAATACATTTGGATAGGTTCTAATGAGGTGGATGAAACTGGAGCCTATTATACAGAGTGAAGAAAGCCAGAAAGAAAAGCACCAATACAGTATACTAACGCATATATATGGAATTTAGAAAGATGGTAATGATAACCCTATATGTGAGACAGCAAAAGAGACACAGATGTATAGAACAGTCTTTTGGACTCAGTGGGAGAGTGCAAGGGTAGGATGATTTGAGAGAATAGCATTGAAACATGTATATTATCATATATGAAACAAATCACCAGTCCAGGTTCGATGTATGAGACAGGGTGCTTGGGGCTGGCGCACTGGGATGACCCTGAGGGATGAGATGGGGAGGGAGGTGGGAGGGGGGTTCAGGATGGGGAACACATGTACACCCATGGTGGATTCATGTCAATGTATGGCAAAACCACTACAATGTTGTAAAGTAATTAGCCTCCAATTAAAATAAACAAATCTATATTAAAAAATAAAAAATTCATAATAAAAATAAATATATTCTACTGTATATAGTCATAATAAGACTGATGTAATTGTATCCTTTATCTATATTCTTTTAGAATTGAAATTAGGTGATAGTTTTACCTATAGAGAGTTCCAAAGTAGCCAGAGGATAAACTCATGCAATTAGTAAATACCATGGGGAAAAAAACTCATTGATTGTTTAATAAACTGCTTTTTGTTTGGAAAAAAAAAAAAAGACATCCAAATTAGAAAGAAAGATTAAAACTCTCTCTGAATACAAATGATAAGACATTAAAGATTTCATTTAAAAAACTGTTAGAACTAATAAATCAATTCACAAAGAAGCAAGATAAAAAATCAACATACAAAATTCATCTGCATTTCTCTACATTAACAACAAATAATCTGAAAAGGAAATCAAGAAAATAAACCCTTTTACCATAGTATTCAAAAGAATAAAATACTTAGATATAAACCGAAGAAGCAAAAAACTTGTACAATTTAAAAAAATTAAAACTTTGCAAGAATAAATCAAGAGGATACAAATAAATGGAAACACATCTGTGTTCATAGATTGGAAGGCTTAATACTGCTTAAATGTCCATATTACTCAAAGTGATCTATAGATTCAATGTAATCACTTTCAAAAGCTCAATGATTTTTTATTGCAGAAATAGAAAAAATAACCCTAAAATTCATGAGGAGGCACAGTTGTGTCCAACTCTTTGCGACCCCATGGACTATACAGTCCATGGAATTCTCCAGGCCAGAATACTGGAGTGGGTAGCTTTTCCCTTCTCCAGGGGATCTTCCCAACCCAGGGATCGAACCCAGGACTCCCGCATTGCAGGCAGATTCTTTACCAGCTGAGACACAAGGGAAGCCCAAGAATACTGGAGTGGGGAGCCTATCCCTTCTCCAGTGAACCTTCCCAATCCAGGAATCCAACCAGGGTCTCCTGCATTGCAGGTGGATTCTTTACCAACTGAGTTATCAGGGGAGCCCTAAGGAGCCACAAAGGACCCCAATAACTAAAACAATCTTGACAAAGAACAAAACTGGAAAGCTCACACTTCCAAAAGGATGGTGATGATGGTTTAGTGGCTAGGTCATGTCCGACTCTTGTGACCCCATGGACTGTAGCCCACCAGGCTCCTCTGTCCATGGGATTTTCCAGGCAAGAATACTTAGTGTTAATTAATTTAAGATGAACTCTTGCCTGTTCAATGCAGGGATGCATATTGTCAGTGTTTTATGGCATGACTTCTTTCTGAGCAGCTCTTGCCAATCAGTGCCTCTTTTAATTGGCTTATCTAGGTTTTACTCATCTTATTGACCCGGTAGTCATCCAGTGTCTTTAAGATAGTTTTATAGATCTCTTTTCTAAAATATTATGGACTGTTCTCATAACATGACTCTCAGAGGGTATCTTAATTTATTTCCAGGTTCTCAGAGTTATATGTTAACTCTCAAGTGCCATCAATACATAATATAACACGTTAATATAAGTAATGTATAATGGGAAATTAATGAATCAATTAATTAGTCAATAATCTGTGGAGAGAAAATTCAAGCCATAAAACTATACTCAGAAATACACAATGTGAACAGAAGCATAGTCATAACATTTTGCCTCTTCTATCCATGGGTATTTGCTTCCTCAAATTGGACTTCAAATCATATATTGTTTTATCATTAAAACCAAATAGCTTGCCACTTAGACAAGAAGATCCATTAACTCCCATTGTATGTTACTGGTATTAATGTTCCATAGAATTTGCATTTTCTTTCTTCAGTTTTCTATAGTGTTCAATGATGCCCTGTTCCACATCAAATATAATCATCAACTTTCTTCACCACATATCCTTATTACTCTCTGAAATACAACACAGCTCTTGAAGAGGTTCATTGAGGTATATTTTCTTGCCCACAATTAAATAGCTAGTAATCCATAGATCCAGGATTCAAACACAGCTTTAGCCAACATCAAAATCTTCTTCTTTTCACTGTGTTTAATATTGCTCACAAATAAACATGCCCTACAATGGTCCTTCTTCACTGTGTTCACTCTTAATTAAAAACTCAGTTGTTCATATTTCACCTGCTTTTTATGGTCCAACTCAAATTTTGCTGCCTTTTATTCAAAAATACATTTTTTGTGTGTGTGAGAAACATCATAATGTAATGCTGGAAAATGTTAAATTGCAATATAATATTAACTTTAAAATATGCTATCAAACATAAAACACAAAGTGGAAAATTTGATAACTCAATGGAACAAGTTGAACTTGATGAGAGGAAGAGATAATGGATACAGGAAGGAGGTTGCAGAGAGGAACCTTATTAGATCATCCTGGAGATTCTAGGAAAATGGGACACTGAAGTCTCAATTTCCAACAGCTTCCAGGAGAAGTAGATGAGGCATACTGGCCAATCCAGTCCCCAATCTTATACTCATGGAGTCAGAGCACCAAATGGAGATATCAAAATAGATAAGCCAAAAAATAAATGACTAATATGAGAGCTTGCCTTGTTTTGATGGGTTGATGAAAGGGCTGATAATAGGAACACAGTGAGCCTCTGAATGGATCAGGAAAATATCACCATTCAGGGAGAGTCAGGCAAAGAAAGAAGCACCGTAGGAATGCTATAGCCAAAGCATATAGCTAAGTGCTACATGAGGCTAAGGAACCACTTAGAAAGGAAATTGAACCTGTCCACAGGTGGGCTTTAGTCAGGTACAGACATGTGATAGACTGCAGTGTGCGGATGTGGTAAAAAGTAACCAAAACCAAGTAACAGGTCAATAGAAAACAACGCTACTCTTAGAGAAAAACCAGCACAAATGGGAAATAACTTTGGTACAAGAATCTAGCAAAATACTTTCTTGGTGAGAGAGACTGATAGTTGAAGATAAAGGCTGAAGCAATGTTTGAATGCATTATATCCAGCCTTCTGGACTAGAGAGGGCTGTCTGTGGTCCTTGAGAAAGAGAAAACTATGATGCAAGCCTAACCAAAGAAAGAAGCAATTCATCAAGTCAGTTCTTCTGAGGAGTAATCACTTCTCCACTTCCAAACAAAACAAAAAAGCACGACTTATATAGAGGAAATGTTTCTCTGCTAGTTGGATAAAAAGATCACCCTCAATCCAAGACATGTAGAATAGTGACATGGTCCAAGCAAAGGTAATAGAGAAGCAGGTTTTGTACACTATCAAGAGACTCCCCCAATTAAAAATGAATAAAATTTTTAAGAAGAGACCTGGACAGATTGTGGCTCCCATGCAAATGGGCCAAGAACCGCTGACAGAATCACAAATGGTGAAAGAAGCATCAGCATGAAGAGCAGAGTGACAGACAACAGTCCAGAGAGAAGGCAGGTAAAAAGCAGAGGTGCAGGACTATGAAATGAATTAAAAAGGTAAGAAAAATGGGAGGGGGGATCGGGATGGGGAATACGTGTAACTCTATGGCTGATTCATATCAATGTATGACAAAACCCACTGAAAAAAATTTAAAAAAAAAAAAAAGTAAGAAATGAACCTTCTTGGAGAAATCCCAGAGAGCCAAGTAAAAGAGAAAAAATATTTGGCAGCTGGTGTCTCTTTATCTAACAGTCTTAGTTAGTGTCTATAAACCAGTGGGCACATATGCATGTTAATATATGCATAGGTTAATAGGAGCTATGTACCCCATCCTCTCTCCCCAAAAGAAGCTCCATGATTAAATAGCATAATGAAACTAGCACCTATAGCCCCTCTTTGAGATTTGCAATACATATTATTTCTTTTTCTGTTTTCTGAATGATATTTAATAAAAGGAGACTGTTGTCTTTGACTCTTACCCTAGGCATAGAATGATATTTTAAACTGAAAACATTATAAGGTTGTAAATATTATTCTCTATTTTGTGTGTGTGTGTGTGTGTGGTTTTTGCCATACATTGATATGAATCAACCATGGATTTACATATGTTCCACATCCCGATCCCCCCTCCCACCTCCCTCTCCATCCCATCCCTCTGGGTCTTCCTAGTGCACCAGCCCTGAGCACCCATCTCATGCATCCAACCTGGGCTGGTGATCTGTTTCACACTTGATAGTATACTTGTTTCAATGCTGTTCTCTCTGAACATCCCATGCTCGCCTTCTCTCATAGAGTCTAAAAGTCTGTTCTGTACATCTGTGTCTCTTTTTCTGTTTTGCATATAGGGTTATCATTACCATCTTTCTAAATTCCTTATATATGCGTTAGTATACTGTATTGGTGTTTATCTTTCTGGCTTACTTCACTCTGTATAATGGGCTCCAGTTTCATCCTCATTAGAACTGATTCAAATGAATTCTTTTTAATGGCTGAGTACTATTCCATAGTGTATGTGTACCACAGCTTTCTTATCCTTTTGTCTGCTGATGGGCATCTGGGTTGCTTCCAAGTCCTGGCTATTATAAACTGTGCTGCGATGAACATTGGGGTATACGTGTCAGATCTGGTTTCCTTGGTGTGAATGCCCAGGAGTGGGATTGCTGGCTCATATGGCAGTTCTATTTCCAGTTTTTGAAGGAACCTCCACACTGTTCTCCATAGTAGCTGTACTAGTTTGCATTCCCACCAACAGTGTAAGAGGGTTCCCTTTTCTCCACACCCTGTTTAGCATTTATTGCTTGTAGACTTTTGGATAGCAGCCATTCTGATTGGCATGTAATGGTACCTCATTGAGAGTTTGATTTGCATTTCTCTGATAATGAGTGATGTTGAGCATCTTTTCATGTGTTTGTTAACCATCTGTATGTCTTCTTTGGAGAAATGTCTGTTTAGTTCTTTGGCCCATTTTTTGATTGGGTCATTTATTTTTCTGGAATTGAGCTGCAGGAGTTGCTTGTATATTTTTGAGATTAATCCTTTGTCTGTTTCTTCATTTGCTATTATTTTCTCCCATTCTGAGGGCTGTTTTTTCACCTTGCCTATAGTTTCCTTTGTTGTGCAAAAGCTTTTAAGTTTCATTAGGTCCCATTTGTTTATTTTTGCTTTTATTTCCAATATCCTGGGAGGTGGGTCATAGAGGATCCTGCTGTGATTTATGTCAGAGAGTGTTTTGATTATGTTCTCCTCTAGGAGTTTTATAGTTTCTGGTCTTACATTTAAATCTTTAATCCATTTTGAGTTTATTTTTGTGTATGGTGTTAGAAAGTGTTCTAGTTTCATTCTTTTCTTTTACAAGTGGTTGACCAGTTTTCCCAGCACCACTTGTTAAAGAGGTTGTCTTTTTTCCATTGTATATCCTTGCCTCCTTTGTCGAAGATAAGGTTTCTGTAGGTATGTGGATTTATTTCTGGCCTTTCTATTTTGTTCCATTGATCTGTATTTCTGTCTTTGTGCCAGTACCATACTGTCTTGATGACTGTGGCTTTGTAGTAGAGCCTGAGGCCAGCCAGGTTGATCCCTCCAGTTTCTTTCTTCTTTCTCAAGATTGTTTTGGCTATTTGAGGTTTTTTGTATTTCCATAAAAATTGTGAAATTATTTGTTCTAGTTCTGTGAAGAATACCATTGGTAGCTTGATAGGGAGTGCATTGAATCTATAGATTGCTTTGGGTAGTATAGTCATTTTCACAATATTGATTCTTCCAATCCATGAACATGGTATATTTCTCCATCTTTGTGTGTCCTCTTTGATTTTTTTCACCAGTGTTTTATAGTTTTCTATGTATAGGTCTTTTGTTTCTTTAGGCAGATATACTCCTAAGTATTTTATTCTTTTTGTTGCAATGGTGAATGGAATTGTTTCCTTAATTTCTCTTTCTGTTTTCTCATTGTTGGTGTATAGGAATGCAAGGGATTTCTGTGTGTTAATTTTATATCCTGAAACTTTACTATATTCGTTGACTAGTTCTAGCAATTTTCTGGTAGAGTCTTTAGGGTTTTCTATGTAGAGGATCATGTCATCTGCAAACAGTGAGAGTTTCACTTCTTCTTTTCCTATCTGGATTCCTTTTATTTCTTTTTCTGCTCTGATTGCTGTGGCGAAGACTTCCAAATCTATGTTGAATAGTAGTGGTGAGAGTGGGCACCCTTGTCTTGTTCCTGATTTTAGGGGAAATGCTTTCAATTGTTCACCATTGAGGATAATGTTTGCTGTGGGTTTGTGATATATAGCTTTTATTATGTTGAGGTATGTTCCTTCTATTCCTGCTTTCTGGAGAGTTTTATCATAAATGGATGTTGAATTTTGTCAAAAGCTTTTTCTGCATCTATTGAAATAATCATATGGATTTCATCTTTCAATTTGTTAATGTGGTGTATTACATTGATTGATTTGCAGATGTTAAAGAATCCTTGCATTCCTGGGATAAAGCCCACTTGGTCATGGTGTATGATCTTTTTAATATGTTGTTGGATTCTGTTTGCTAGAATTTTGTTAAGGATTTTTGCATCTATGTTCATCAGTGATATTGGCCTGTAGTTTTCTTTTATTGTGGCATCATTGTCTGGTTTTGGAATTAGGGTGATGGGGCCTCATAGAATGAGTTTGGAAGTTTACCTTCTTCTGCAATTTTCTGGAAGAGTTTGAGTAAGATAGGTGTTAGCTCTTCTCTAAATTTTTGGTAGAATTCAGCTGTGAAGCCATCTGGTCCTGGGCTTTTGTTTGCTGGAAGTTTTCTGATTACAGTTTCGATTTCCGTGCTTGTGATGGGCCTGTTAAGATCTTCTATTTCTTCCTGGTTCAGTTTTGGAAAGTTATACTTTTCTAGGAATTTGTCCATTTCTTCCAAGATGTCCATTTTATTGGCGTAGAGCTGCTGGTAGTAATCTCTTATGATCCTTTGTATTTCATTGTTGTCTGTTGTGATCACTCCATTTTCATTTCTAATTTTGTTGACTTGGTTCTTCTCCCTTTGTTTCTTGATGAGTCTTGCTAACGGTTTGTCAATTTTGTTTATCTTTTCAAAAAACCAGCTTTTAGCTTTGTTGATTTTTGCTATGGTCTCTTTTGTTTCTTTTGCATTTATTTCTGCCCTAACTTTTAAGATTTCTTTCCTTCTACTAACCCTGGGGTTCTTCATTTCTTCCTTCTCTAGTTGCTTTAGGTGTAGAGTTGGGTTATTTATTTGGCTTTTATCTTGTTTCTTGAGGTAAGCCTGTAATGCTATGAACCTTCCCCTTAGCACTGGTTTTACAGTGTCCCATAGGTTTTGTTGTGTTTTCATTTTCATTTGTTTCTATGCCTATTTTGATTTCTTTTTTGATTTCTTCTATGAATTGTTGGTTATTCAGAAGCGTGTTATTTAGCCTCCATATGTTTGAATTTTTAATAGTTTTTTTTTTTTCCTGCAATTGGGATCTAGTCTTACTGCATTGTGGTCAGAAAAGATGACTGGAATGATTTCAATTTTTTTTTTAATTTACCAAGGCTAGATTGATGGCCCAGGATGTGATCTATTCTGGAGAAGGTTCCGTGTGCACTTGAGAAAAAGATGAAATTGATTGTTTTGGGGTGAAAGGTCCTATAGATATCAGTTAGGTCTAGCTGTCCATTGTGTCATTTAAAGTTTGTGTTTCCTTGTTAATTTTCTGTTTAATTGATCTATCCATAGGTGTGAGTGGGGTATTAAACTCTCCCACTATTATTGTGTTATTGTTAATTTCCCCTTTCATACTCGTTAGCATTTGCCTTACATATTGTGGTGCTTCTATGTCAGGTGCATATATATTTATAATTGTTATACCCTCTTCTTGGATTGATCCTTTGATCATTATGTAGCGTCCTCTTTGTCTCTTTTCACAGCCTTTATTTTAAAGTCTATTTTATCTGATATGAGTATTGCGACTCCTGCTTTCTCTTGGTCTCTGTTTGCGTGAAATATTTTTTCCCAGCCCTTCACTTTCAGTCTATATGTGTCCCTTGTTTTGAGGTGGGTCTCTTGTAGACAGCATATATAGGGGTCTTGTTTTTGTATCCATTCAGCCAGTCTTTGTCTTTTGGTTGGGGCATTCAACCCATTTACATGTAAGGTAATTATTGATAGGTGTGGTCCCATTGCCATTTACTTTGTTGTTTTGGGTTCGCGTTTATACAACCTTCCTGTGTTTCCTGTCTAGAGAAGATCCTTTAGCATTTGTTGAAGAGCTAGTTTGGTGGTGCTGAATGCTCTCAGCTTTTGCTTGTCTGTCTCTCAGCTTTTGCTTTTGAATTCTCCTTCATATCTGAATGAGATCCTTGATGGGTACAGTAATCTGGGTTGTAGTTTATTCTCTTTCATTACTTTAAGTATGTCCTGCCATCCCCTTCTGACCTGAAGGGTTTCTATTGATAGATCAGCTGTTATCCTTATGGGAATCCCTTTGTGTGTTATTTGTTGTTTTCTCTTGCTGCTTTTAATATTTGTTCTTTGTGTTTGATCTTTGTTAATTTGATTAATATGTGTCTTGGTGTATTTTGCCTTGGGTTTATCCTGTTTGGGACTCTCTGGGTTTCTTGGACTTGTGTATCTATTTCCTTCCCCATTTTAGGGAAATTTTCATCTATTATCTCCTTGAGTATTTTCTTATGGCCTTTCTTTTTGTCTTCTTCTTCTGGGACTCCTATGATTCGAATGTTGGGGCGTTTCACATTGTCCCACAGGTCTCTGAGATTGTCCTCATTTCTTTTGATTCTTTTTTCTTTTTCCCTCTCTGCTTCATTTATTTCCATCATTTTATCTTCTATCTCACTTATCCTATCTTCTGCCTCCATTATTCTACTGTTGGTTCCCTCCAGAGTGCTTTTGATCTCATTTATTGTATTATTCATTGTTAATTGACTCTTTTTTATTTCTTCTAGGCCCTTGTTAAACGTTTCTTGCATCTTCTCAATCCTTGTCTCCAGGCTATTTATCTGTAACTCCATTTTGTTTTCAAGATTTTAGATCATTTTTATTATCATTATTCTAAATTTTTTTTCAGGTGAATTCCCTGTCTCCTCCTCTTTTGTTTGGCTTGGTGGGCATTTTTCATGTTCCTTTACCTGTTGGGTATTTCCCTGCCTTTTCATCTTGTTTAGATTGCTGTGTTTGGAGTGGCCTTTCTGTATTCTGGTGGTCTGTGGTTCCTTTTTATTGTGGAGGTTTCTCCCAGTGGGTGGGGTTGGACGATTGTCTTGTCAAGGTTTCTTGGTTAGGGAAGCCTGTGTCCGTGTTCTGGTGGGTGGAACTGGATTTCTTCTCTCTGGAGTGCAATGGAGTGTCCAGTAGTGAGTTTTGAGATGGGTCTATGTGTTTGGTGTGACTTTGGGCAGCCTGTATGTTGACACTAAGGGCTATGTTCCTGCGTTGCTGGAGAATTTGCATGGTATATCTTGCTCTGGAACTTATTGGCTCTTGGGAGGTGGTTGGTTTCAGTGTAGGTATGGAGGCTTTTGGATGATCTCTTATTACTTAATGTTCCCTGTAGTCAGGAGTTTTCTGGTGTTCTCACGTGTTGGGCTTAAGTCTCCTGCCTCTGGCTTTCAGTTTTATTCTTCCAGTAGCCTCAAGGCTTCTCCAACTATACAGCACTGATAATAAAACTTCTAGGTTAATGGTGAAAAGATTCTCCACAGTGAGGGGCACCCAGAGAGGTTCACAGAGTTACATGAGGAAGAGGAGAGGGAGGAAGTAGATAGAGATGTGCAGGAGGAGAAAAAGGGGGACTTAAGAGGAGAGAGACAGATCTACGCAGTACTCTGTTCCCTAAGTGTTCTCTGTAGCCCAGAACACCCACAGAGATTCACAGAATTGGATTGAGAAGAGAAGGGGGAGGGAGGAAAGAGAGGTGATCTGGGGGGAAAAAAGGTGAGTCAAAAGGGGGAAAGAGTAATCATCACATTCCTGAGTAAAAATGGGTACTCAATATTGGATTCTTAAATGTCCAAAATTGATATCAAATACTGAAAAACAAAGATTAAAAATCTAGAGTAGAAGTTAGACTCTTAAAAATACAATATTAAAAACAAAAACACAAAAAAATTTAAGAAATATATATGAAGTTCGCTTTAAAAATAATTTCTTTTTTTTGCAAGATTATAGTGAAATGAAAATGAAAATGAAGGAGTAATAGAGGAGTAATAGAGGGCTTTAAAAGAAAATAAAAGAAAGAAAAAAAAGAGAAAGATTTTAATTAAAAAAATAGTAAAAAATATATGAGAATGAAAATGAAAATTAAGGAGTAATAGAGGACTTTAAAAGAAAATAAAAGGAAAAAAAGGAAAAAAATTTGTAATTAAAAAAATTGTAAAAATATATGATAATGAAAATTAAGGAGTAATAGAGGAGTAATAGAGAATTTTGAAAGAAAACAAAAGAAAAAAGTTTTAAAAAACAAAAACAAAAAAAAAAGAAAAGAATTTTTTTAATTAAAAAAAATAGTAAAAACATGTCTAGGAATTTCTCTGGAGCTGTTGCGGGCAGTGTGTGTTCAGTTCAGTTTCAGATAGCTCCTTGTTCCAGCTTACACTTCTCGATATCTATAGGCCCCTTCCAGTGTAGTCGGTGTTACCTATAGGGATTTTAATCTGCTGCACTGGTCCCTTCTGAAGCAGTTCCCTTTGTTTACTTGGCTTCTGTTTGCCGGTCTCTTCAGTGTCTAACTTCTGCCCTGACACAGGCGGGTGGAGGTGGTCTCTTGTTCAGGTTCGCTTGTTCAGTCCTGCTGTGGGGAGGGATGGACGCTGCAGACAAATGTCACTGGCGTGTGTGGGGAGCACTGGCAGTGTTCCGGCCACACGGGGTTTGCCCCCGCTCACGGGTGTGTGCTTTCCCTGTCTACACTGCTCAGGCTCCAGGCTGCTCTATAGGGAGCGGGCCCTGGGTTGTGTGCGGTTTCCACATTCAGGTCTTCCACAAAAGCATGGACGCGGTTAGCCTGCGTGTTGTGCCTTCCCCGCCCGAGCTGCTCAGGCAGCCAGGAGCTTGACGGGCGCACTCTCCCCAGGTGTGGTGCGCCTCATCCCCACCGCGGTCCCTGCCTCAGTTTTCGCACGCGCCAGTCGGGTGCGAGCAGCTTGTGTCTGTTCTGGGGAACTGCCTCTAGCCGTGACCCTCCCGGCGGATGTCAACCATCCAGAATCTCAGGAAGTCTTTGGTTAGAGCCTGGGAGCCTGCTTGCAGTTTGGTAGGGGGTGCCATCTCCGGGGCCGGATTTGCCCCTTTCCCCTCCCTGCTGCCTCCTGCCTCCAGCGGGGATGGGCCCGTCCGCCGCCAGCTAGCTCTTCTCTGGAGTTGCTCAGCCCCTTTGTTCTGCCTGCGGGCCCACAGTGTGTTCGGTTAGCATTAGCACGCTTTTTGCTGGTTAATTTTCTCTCTCTTGCTATCCCACAGTTTAAGTTGCTATCTCACGTTAGTTCCCTCCGATTGCCCTCAGGACACTCAGGCCCGGTCCTTACCCTAAGCGATGCCTCCCGCTCCTCTCCGTTCAGCCCCCACTTGCTGGTGGCGGATGCGGGCGTCTGGGGTACTTTTCTGCTGGGAGTTGCTTTTAGGTATGCAATCTGTGGGTTTTATTTATTTTTCCTCCCAGTTAGGTTGCCCTCTGAGATTCAAAAACTTCCCCCAGACCCACCAGTGAGAGGGTTTCCTGGTGTTTGGAAACTTCTTCTATTAAGACTCCCTTCCCATGATGGGTCTCCATGCCTAACTCTTTTGTCTCTCTTTTTATCTTTTATATTTTGTCCTACCTCCTTTCGAAGATGATGGGCTGCTTTTCTGGGTGCCTGATGTCCTCTGCTAGTGATCAGAAGTTGTTTTGTGCAGTTTGCTCAGCGTTCAAATATTCTTTCAATGAATTTGTAGGGGAGAAAGTGGTCTCCCCGTCCTATTCCTCCGCCATCTTAGCTCCGACAATACATATTAGAGTCAGAAAGTTCCACAGTAGAGAAACCTGAAATAATCAAATTTATTTGCCTATAGGATGTTTTTTCTGCAACATATTTATTGGCACACTGAGGATTATAGGACATATAGTTAAAGAATCCTGGTGTGAAATTTTTGTTTTTAAAATGTAAGTAACCCAGTGCATTGAACAATGATAGGTTCTGAAAATATATTTGATGAATACTCAAAGCTTTTAAAATTAATACACATTCTAATTTTTCTAGGAGTAAAATCAATTGTTATAATTCATTTGGAAATACTTTACTTCCAAAATAGTTTAAGCTGCACTTTTAAAATGTTAGTTGTTTGCTAATTCTTACTATTAGCTCCAAAATATCAGAGAGAGAATGTACATATTCAGTTTACAAAATGTCACAGCTTCTATCCTAAGAGCATTTTAAGGTTTGTTTTCATCAAAGTCAAAAATTAGTAGTTTTCATTATCAAGAAATAGCTGTTTGTGCCATAATTTATGTTGGTGCAACAAAGTCTGACATTTCAGAGAAATTTCCCTTATCTACAGCTATTTCCATGTTTTAAAAAATTGGAGAAGAAACAGATGTTGAATGGTGAAACATAATTTAAACTATTTCAAAAATATTTGGCAACAAGTTCTGGAGCATTAGTGGAAGAACAGTTCTGTATAAATAGCAAGTTTATTTTTCATGTACTTTTCTTGAAAGAAAAATAATTTGAAGAGAGACAAATGAGAATTATTGATGTGTATTATATAAACATTTATTAATAATGAAAACAGCTTTTAGTGAATATAATATTTCATGATTTTGAGTCTCTATAAAACTCCATATATATATATATATGTGTGTATATATATATATATACATGTATATATATGAGTATATACTCATACATGTAATATATTTTAAAACTTTCAAGTTCCTTCTGCTTACTATAACTTGTGATTTTTTAAAAAAATTATCCTGATTATTTTACCCTTCCTTCCTACCTTTTAATTTCTACTATAGCTTTTAAACTAGTCCTTGCTCAAGAAAACAGACTGATCCAATATTGCTCTACATTAATCTCTGAAAGATTCCTGTGGTTAAGTAACAACTCAAGTTTCTGGGCACATCTGGTCATTTCGTATAAAATCTTCATTTCACTCTTGGTCATCAAACTATGTTTCTACATCATTTAATAGCTTTAAAATACCTTAATCTATCTTTAAGTCTATTCTGGTGGATAGATTAAAAGATGATTCCACCGAAAAGAAGGTTGTCATAATAGTTCAAGAAATGTGGGCCAATAAAGCATTAGTTGGCTTAACTCAAAATTTTTAATGATTTTTTTTAACCATTTGTCCCAGAGATACCCAAATCTGTAGTTTTCTTTGGCATACCAAGAACAATTTTTTTAAAGCAAACTTTCAGGGAATGAAGTTAGCAATGTATAGGATCAGTTCAGTCCAGTCACTCAGTCGTGTCCGACTCTGCAACCCCATGGACTGCGGCATGCAGGCTTCCCTGTCCATCACCAACTCACAGAGCTTACTCAGACCCATGTCCATAGAGTGATGCCATCCAACCATCTCATCCTCTGTCATCCCCTTCTCCTCCTGCCTTCAATCTTTCCCAGCATCAGGGTCTTTTCAAATGAGTCAGTTCTTCACATCAGGTGGCCAAAGGATTGGAGTTTCAGCTTCAGCATCAGTCCTTCCAATGAACACCCAGGACTGATCTCCTTTAGGATGGACTGGTTGGATCTCCTTGCAGTCCAAGGGACTCACAAGAGTCTTTTCCAACACCACAGTCCAAAAGCATCAATTCTTGGGCACTCAGCTTGCTTTCTTTATATAGGATAAGCATATATTATTTCAGATTATTTTTCCTTTGGTTAAAATTCTCTAAGATGCCTGCTGGAATTGATATTGCTTTATCACTAATTGCAATCATTTACCAAAATAGCCGAAACTCAGAGATTATGTACATATGATATCAAAATAAGGTGGCAGTTTTAAAGTTCAGTTAATGATTCTGTCATTCATGAAAAGCTTAAGTTCTTTTCCAGTTGTCCTTGAAGTTAAAGGTTATGTGTGATGTGGCCAAACTCCAACAACCGCCTAATTTATGAACAACCAGTAGACCATTATAGTTTCTCATGGTAATTTAAGATCCAAAGTTTTTTAGTCAAACGCAATCCAAAACTCATTTTAAAAAACTTGAAGTACAAATAAATTGTTTTTGTCATTTTATTCCAGCATTCCAAACTTAGGTTTAGAAGTAGTCTTTTTGTCTGTGATCCCCGATTGAATACTCCTGCTTAATTATTTAATTAAAAATAAAACAATCCAAAAACCAAAGACATCCCTCAGTCACTAGCTGTCAGCTGGATTCAGGCCAGTGTAGCTACCTGTCTGTCATCGTGAACATGAGTATGGTTGTATAAACAGAGGAAAGAACAGTGTGTTTCACTTCTGGTCCGCAGCCAAAACACATCTTCCAATGAAAATATATACTATAGGAAAAGGATGAACAATATTCAAGATACTTAAGGTGCTAGGGAACACACCACATAGCAGAAGTAGCTTCCACTTATATAGGGAGAGCTTTCACTGTGTACAGAGTTCACTTCCTAGAGTTTGGGACATATTAACTCATATAATTCACACAACAAATCTGTGAAATTGGTATAAGTTTACCCCATTTTTTCAGTTTGTTTTTGTCCATGCTATGTGGCATGCAGGATCTTACATCCCTGAAGTCAAAGTCAAAGTCACTCAGTCGTGTCCAACTCAGCGTCCACCTCTGGCCTGGAATTCTCCAGGCCAGAATACTGGAGTGGATAGTCTGTTCCCTTCTCCAGGGGATCTTCCCAACCCAGGGATCAAACCCAGGTCTCCTGTATTGCAGGTGGATTCTTCACCAGCTGAGCCACAGGGAAGCCCTTTACTTCCCTGACCAGGGATCAAACCTGAGCCCCCTGAGATCATGGAGTCTTAACCATTGGACCACCAGGGAAGTTCCAACATTACCCCATTTTACAATGAGGTCTAAAGCACAGAGAGATTAACTAACATGCTAAGATCATGTAGTTGGTAAAAGGAGGAGCCGTGATTAAAATCCAAACAGCTTGATCTAATAACCCATACTCTAAACCAAGTAGTAAACCTAAAATGAATCAGGCTATTCTGCAATTATAGAGACTGATATTTTAGTCAACTACCTCCAATTTTTTTGTCCAAACAATTTAGAGTCACTTTTTCTAGAATCTTCAATAGAGTGACTAAACTTACTGATATGATTTCCTTCAACCTTCTTTCCTCCTCTACTTGACAACTGATCTTAGATCACTCCTATTTTCTCAACTTTTTATCCTTCATTGAAAGAATAAATATCCCTCTTTCTCTCCAAGACTAACTAAAGGTTCCACTTTAGCACTTAGTTCTATCCCCTATCACACCCTTTAAAAGACCATGACTCATAACTCTCCTTACAGAGCAGCACAACACTTCTTCCTTTACTCGAGACTATGACATATTCACATCTCTACTTCCTTTGACAAAATAAATCTTCCCTCAACGCCTCTAGAACTTTTATCCCATCTTCACTCTTTTACTTCATGCAAGTTTTATTTTAACTAAGGAAAGGTGGCTAAAGCAGGGCCAAATTAGTCACTATGATTTAGCTAGGTACCAAAAAGAAATCACAATATAAATTGTTCAACTGTTTTGATATAAAGAGATCAAAGACTTGGAGCCAAAAATCTACCCTGATTAATAGCATGATTTCTGGGCATCAGTCATTTGCAAAATATGGATGTTGGACAAGGATACCACTGCATTATGTTCTTGGGAGGATTCAGTCAGTTCAGTTCAGTTCAGTTGCTCAATCGTGTCCGACTCTTTGGCGACCCCATGAATCGCAGCATGCTAGGACTCCCTGTCCATCACCAACTCCGGAGTGACCAAAGATGAGAAAATCCCACAGACTCATCTTGGAGTACAGTAAATAATTAGGAAATTTTTGCTGAATAAGAATTATAAATAATAATTAAGTCAGAAACTTATTTTATATTAAATAGGGAATGAGATCAGATTGGATGAAAAGGAGAAAGCACATATATGTGAAGGAGAGAGCAGAGAAACAGAGATCAAAATGGAGAAATAATGACAAGATTATGTAAGCACTTATCCTCTGGAATTCATTGATTCAGCAAATATTTAGAGAGCACCTACTACATTCCAGGCAGGGTTCTTGGCACCTGGGATTCACTAGCAAATAAGCAGAGAGACTCTCTCTACATCTGATTTTGTCTACTCCAACAAATTAATTCTTATAAAGATAAGGAAATAAGTTATTTCCTTTTTGAAAGTCTTTAGCATTTGTTCATTGTCTGCTTATTAATTCCACCCCCCGCCCCTTAGCCTGTCTTTCAGTGTCTTTTTAAGTTTTTTTAACTCCTAATCTATTTCTTCAATCTATTTCTTACTATTTCAGCTTTCCTCCAACATGCACTCCAAGGAGGCAAAAAAAAAAAAAAAAAAAAAAAAGATTTTAAAGGGACTCTAGAGTTCTCGTAGAGTTCTGGTGTTGAATCATATTTGAGTAGAGCTGGGACATCTGAGAGCCTTATGCAGGGGGTGGGGTTGTAGATGATGGGGTTGTGAAAGAAAACTGGACTAGAGCCAGATTATAAAGGATAATATATGCCACACTAAGAAGGCTGAGTTTGTTCTTAAAGGCAGTTGAACACTGTTTTAACAAAGGAATGACATGATCAGATCTGTGTTTTCCAAAGGTTAATTCTGGAGGCAGTGGTAGAGAAAATTTGAAAAGGAGATGTCTAGTGGCGTGGAAGGCAGTTAAGAGAATATTACAATAATGAAGATAACCAAATAATACAGTGGAGCTGATGGAGTGAAGAATCTAATTCTTAAGAAACATTTCAGGGTTATTATCAATAAGGTCAAGAATAAGTTGGCAGAATGTTTTAATGTTATGTGACTCTGGAGTCAGACTGCCCATGTCCAAGCCTTGCCTTCCACACTTCCTAAATATATGACATATCAAGATAACATACCTCCCTGAGATTCATTTTCCTCAACTGTAAGGTGGAGACAACCAAAGTACCTATCTTCACAGATGCTGTGAGAATTTAAGTCAATAGTTCACATCAAGTTCTTGACACCATAATCTACTTATTCACCATAACCTGCTTATTAAGGGCTCTATAAATTATACTCCTAGAATGTAGCAATGCATCATAAGACTTTAGATCCCTCTCTCAGCTTTCTGTCCTCAAACTTGTTAAAATTTCCTTATATTTCACACATAATACATTTTGCTTCCCTGGTAGCTCAGTTGGTAAAGAATCTGCCTGCAATGCAGGAGACCCTGATTCAATTCCTGGTCAGGAAGATCCCCTGGAGAAGGGATAGACTACCCACTCCAGTATTCTTGGGCTTCCCTGGTGGCTCAGCTGGTAAAGAATCTGCCTGCAATGTGGGAGACCTGGGTTTGAGCCCTGGGCTGGGAAGATCCCCTTGAGAAGGGAACTGGCTACCCACTCCAGTATTCTGGCCTGGAGAATTCCATGGACTCTATAGTCCACAGGGTTGCAAAGAGTCAGACACGACTGAGCTTTCACTTTTTACCTCTTTCACTTTTATCTCTATTGGATCATACTTCATGCCATCTCTTTCACTCTGGTTTCCATCTACCAAAATTCAACTTAACACCAGAGTCTGTGGTTTAATCATCCTTGAATTCCCAGCATTTAGGTTAATTTCGGCTGGAATTAAATTTGTTCAACTTCTCTGTAAACCTCTCCAAACATATTTTTTCCAGCCCCTGAACCTTCACAGGACTTTATGTCATCTTCGATCCTACACACGTCTTGTGTTTGAGGACTTGATGTATGTAATTAATCTCCCCTCATTGCTCCATGTGTCATTTCTTGACTCCAACTTTTCTGGGGCTCCACAGATGAGCAGATTGGTGTCTCAGAAAAATAAATCCAATGTATAACAATTTGATGACTTTTCTCATTCACTCAATTATATGACAAATAATTCCAAGGAAGGCCACCAACTAAACTCCTCATCGCTATTAACTGAATGTCTTTGTAGTCAATACTTACATGTACTGTTTCATTATCTTGAAACCTGTTTCCGGGGAAGTACTGGAAAGTGTTCGTTAAGTAATCTTGAGTTCACAAGATTTGATCTTCTGTTGATTGCCCTTGGGTATTTTATGATTCTCCCAAAATCTTTCCAAAAAGTAAAACTCAAACCTTCTTAATTAAGATAATTTTAACTTTTACACATGTGCTGTGCTATAATTTAACAGAAAATATAGTTGTTTGTCCAGCTTGGGTCACATTATATTTCACTGCATGGGCAGGTATCTGAATGTTTCACAGACAGCAGTTATAAGGGGTGTAAATATTGGGTGGCTTATACTTAGTTTAGAAGCTTAAGGCTGCGATGGCCAATGATCTAAACCAGCACCACTGTTCCACTAAAAGATCTTGGGCAGGGCTTTAAAACAGCCAAATACATGTGCCATCCACATTTCCAAGTCTGGGGATATGAGAAAGGAGGAGTCCTGCCCAAGCGTGCTCAGAGCAGACAGTGTACCCAGGTCGCATCTCCTGTCCTCTCGTGTTGTGCGCCCGCCTGGACCATGGCAGCACTCCCACGCTGCCAGCTGCCACCCCAAGCCCAGTGTCACAGAACACCCCCTCTGACATTCTACCACCATCAGCTGCCTCTGCTGGCCACCAGCCTCCAAGAGACAGTACTCGACTGCATTTGAAGTAAATGCTGCTGAGCGATGCCAGGAAAAATGTGAACCAGGGGCCAATTTGGGAAGTAAACCACCTCACAGCTTCTTACTCAACCTAGGAGCAAAACTCCTGGCATTTGAAAGCATCAGTACACACTTCTCTCATTCCAAATATACCATAATCACACTGTATCTTATAGACTTTATTCTGCTGTGTGTGTGCATGCTAAGTTGCTTCAGTTGTGTCTGACTGTGCGATCCTATGGACTGTGCCCTGCCAGGCTCCTCTGTCCATGGGATTCTCCAGGCAAGAATATTGGAGTGGGTTGCCATGCCTTCCTTCCTCCAGGGGATCTTCCTTACCTACAGATCCCTGCAAACAATTGTTGTCCATTAAATGCAAAAAGAAAGTATCTGCATACTCCATCCTACATCCCTTCCCAAAGGACAGTCCTAAGATTGTAAAGGGTGTACAAAAGCAATGTATCACTCTTACTCCCACCAATCATAACACAGGCTAGCAAGGGTCTTTTCCATGTATTAGAAACGTGTGCCTCTGGTCCAAATACTTTAGTTGACAGAGTCTAAGAATCAAAACATAAATTCCAAATGCTGATTAACAGAATGTGTGATTAAGTCAAACAGTTAAAATCCAAACATAGAAGTCTAGTTCAAACATACATTTCTTACAAGTCAAAAGTTTGCACTCCCCAATTAATTATTAAGACAGTCAAATTTGTGTAGTCATTTAACATTCTTTCCAGTGTGCAATAAAAATTTATAGGGAAATCTTAATGCCATCTGTACTTTTACTTTCCTCCATCTAAATGCCCACCTTCTTTTCCCAACATAAATCCAAAATTTCTTTGATGCTGGAATTCTTTTCTGAAACCCACTATTATTTGGATAACCATTTTAAAAATGACAATTTTTTTACAAAACAAACTAAATTTATATTACCCATAATATAATAATTATTTGTGCCATACAAATAAATACTTTGTCTTATAAAATTTTTGACTTGATTCAATTTGATAGGCATTTATTAATTCTTATCTTTATTGGTGCCAATGCTAGCCACCATATACAATATGGGCTTCCCTAGTGGCTCAGTTGGTAAAGACTCTGCCTGCAATGCAAGAGAACTGCATCAGATCTCCGGGTCGGGAAGATCCCCTGGAGAAGGGGATACCCACTCCAGTATTCTTGCCTGGAGAAATCCATGGACAGAGAAACCTGGCAGGCTGCAGTCTGTGGTGTCGCAAGAGTTGGACACGACTTAGTGATTAAACTACCATTTACAATAAAGTACGCTTCCTTGGGGAGTTAATAGTCGACCAGGTAAGATAGATATGAAAATATCTAACTGTAACATAAAGTGGAATGATGTAAAAACTAATGCCCACTGCAAACCTGTTGTAAGAGCGGGGAGTGGGAGAACCATTCATCTTGTTGAGGGGAATCAGGCAATGTGTCAAGCAGCTCTCAAGTATCTTCAAAAAGGAGAAAGATTGTGACATAAAAGAGATGGATGAATATTCTACTCTCTGAAACAGCATGTCTTAAAATACAAGGAGGATGAGGAACAAATAGTGTGGAATGGCCAGAGTATACAGAGTGTTGGAATAGGAGCCGGGGTTTTTAAGATGAGGAGAGAATCATTACAACTTTCAGCATACATTTGTTATTTGTTTAGGCATACTCAGATGTAGCTATTGCATACATGTTATAACTCAAGCAGAGCACTCATACTGAAGATTCAGTCGGGATTAAATTCGGTCCATGTCTTCCTATCTAGAAAGTCTTGAAGGCAAATTTAAGAACTTTTAATTTCATTTTTGTAGGCAACAAGAAGCTTCTGAAGGCCCTTGTGAAAATAGATGGAATAAATGAGCCTTTATTTGAGACCACTGCTCTTTGATAATATGTAAAATAGATTGGGGCCACAAAAGTGAAAATGAAATGGGAATATTAATATGTCTGGAAGGACACTTTTCCCTCCTCTGTTGTTTCCTTCCTGGTAAAAGGAGGGCCTCTAGCAGTATTACTCATAGCATCTCTTCTCACCCAGAGGAAAAAAAGTGACTTAAGAGATTCATGAATTTCAAAGGAGAAACCAGATATGTGGAGCCCTGCCCATTCCTCTTTCTGTCCCCATAAGAACACTTGACCTCAAAGAACTTATGATCCCCTGAACTTCTCCATTCTCCAAGCCGTCCATGGTTGACTCCAACTGGACAGGTAAGACTGGCTAATTCAGGAATTTATCATTAGGAAAATTTTTTGGAGATCTTTTCAACTCAGCAAAGAGTATTCTCAATATTTTGTACACCTGCATAGTATTTCCTTCTTGAATGCACCCTCATTATTTAACTTAGCTACTATTGTAATAGCTAAGTTCTTACTTGCAAACTTTTCTGTTATAATACTAAAACTCTATACAATATTAATTACCATTTTAAAACAATATTGCATTTAGTGATGTGTGATATATTCACACACATAAGAATGCATTTATCTTGAAAATAAGGACTCAGAATTAAAGGCTATATACATTCATAACTTGGGGCTTCTCCAATGGCTCAGCTGGTAAAGAATCCACCTGCCAATGCAGGAGACGCATGAGATGCAAGTTCTGTCCCTGGGTTAGGAAGATCTCTTGGAGGAGGAAACATCAGCCCACTCCAGTTTTCTTGCCTGAAAAATCCCATAGACAGAGGAGCCTGGTAGGCTACGGTCTATAGGGTCACAAAGAGTCAGGTACGTGACTCAAGAGACTTAGCATGCACACATGCACAAGTATATCTAAGTTTATTGGGTATATCTAAGTATATCTAAGTCTTGTTGGGTAAATGCCTATTTATTCTGTTGTGAAGTTAATTTCTGTCAATGCAAGAGTATAACTCCAGACAATTAAATAAATAATACTAAAAACTTTGGCAGAGTGACTTTCTACCTCATATTTTCTTCTGTGTGTATGTTGTCACTCCAGCTGTGTCCAACTCTTTGTGGCCCTATGAACTTAAACCACCAGGCTCCTCTGTCCACGGGATTCTCCAGACAAGAATGCTGGAGTGGGTTGCGATGCTGTCCTCCAGGAAATCTTCCTGACCCAGGGATCGAACCCAGGCCTCTGACATCTCCCGCACTGGCAGGTGGCTTCGTTACCACTAGTGCCACCAAAATATTGAGGCTAATAATTAACCTATGATGTATCATTGTGTATTCAAAATAATTACTTTACATTGCTGCCTTTTCTCTATAACTTTAAATTAACATCCTTTTCCGAACAGAGATCTTAGTTAATTATACCCAATCATTTTATTGGAAACAGATGATAATTAAGTCAATAAAAAATAAAAGTGTCCTTTCTTTGCTTAACATAGTAATTCTTGTCCCAGGATTGCTGAAAAAGCAATATGCACTTTCTTAATCAAACCCTACCCTCAAAATGAATGACTGTAAGGAAGGTGACATTTGATTGAGTTTTTGTGTGTAAACAGGGAGACAACGTTAGGACGCTTTTTCACTCACATGGGAATTTTATTCCTTTCACCTGAAAGAAGAAGGGCAGGGAGCTGTAGAGCCCAGGAGACACCCAGGTGGCCAGGGAGTAATATAGTGGCCCAGGAAAAAGATGCACCCAGGAGCTGGGAGAATGGGCGCCAGCCTCAACTCTGACTTCCAAATGACCAAGGCAGATCACCTGCCAATCCTTGATGTGTTTCCTCAGTTGAAAAATCTGACCATCCGAGAGCCCTTCCTGGTCCAACATTCTAGTCTAGGCTTTGATAACTCCAATCTTATCCATCCTTATCCAGCTGGGCTTTCACGACCCCAAACAGAGCAGAACAGAGAAGCTTCACTTGTCTGTGTGTGAAAGGAGCAAACTGATTTCCAGTCTCCTTGTACCCACCTCACGCAAGTAACTCTTAATGAATCCTTGGTCCATTTTAGCCCCCAAATGCCTTTGGTGGCAGAATAGTTGTTATTCAAAGAAAAAAGTGTGCTAGGAGGTAATTACACAAGCAATAAATGTGTATTAATTTCTTTCTCAAAATGTGAAAAAAAAAATCTAACAATGTTGTAAGCCATTCTAAGATTTTCCATTTATAGCTTCTTAAGTAATAGCCATTCAAGTCTAATTTTCCAGCGTTATGTTTAACCTTACACAGTGTGATTATTCTACTTCACTGTGGTAACCATACATCACTAATTTTCCAAGGCAGCCCCACTACCAATAGTTTTGTCCAAAATTTAGGCCAAGTTTTAAACTTTATCTCTTGTTTTTAAGCTTAGGAGATATGATTATCCATATACTTAGCTATTGTCTTTCTGTTTTTCTTTTCTGATTATAATAACAAATTTGAGATGGGACATGTAGACTAAGGAGACACCCAGAATTTTATATTTCACATCTTTGTACAGTTTCACAAGCTGATGTGGTGACAGAAAAAATTGGAGCCCCACGTAAGATTTACCCATTAACTAGACAGAGATATTCAGAGATATTTAGCTATAGGAACGGAGCACAAAGAGTTTAGAAGGCCTGTGAAGCAAAGTCAGGATTGTTCCACTGTTAGTAGCATTTCCAAGTGAATATAGTAGGGTCCTAATGAGGGGAAAGAAGTCAGTTAAGCTTAGGAAGCTGACAGACCAGCAGTGGTCTTCTGAGGAGAAAATACAAGGGCTTCAGGACTTGATAACTAGGCTGAGGTACCCATTAGGAATCCAAACAGAGAGCATAGAGTAAGGTGCATCATCAGATATCCAATGCTGGGCACAAGGATATATGGAAGCAAGGGGAAATATTTATTTCTTTAATTTTATTTTCTACTGGCTGTAGATACCATGATATTGCACTCTTAAATCCTTTACTTTACATCTCTAGAATATAAGCTGTTTTTAAACTTGTATTACATTCCTCCTTGAGAAAGTGCTGAAAGCTAGAGTCGGGAAAAAAGAACAAAAACTTACATATCAGTGTCTTATGGGCAATTTCAGGGGATTCACAACTTCCTAGAAAGTTAGTCATAGACTTCAGTTCAAACCCTTAAACAAAGAGAGATTTGACTCTGCAGGGTGATCTAGGAGGGTGAAAAGTGAAAGTGAAATCATTCAGTCATATCCCACTCTTTGGGACCCCATGGACTGTAACCTGCCAGGCTCCTCTGTCCATGGAATTTACCAGGCAAGAGTACTGGAGTGGGTTGCTATTTCCTTCCCCAGGGGATCTTCTTGACCCAGGGATCGAACCTAGGTCTGCTGCATTGCAGGTAGATGCTTTACCTTCTGCGCCACCAGGGAAGCCTGCTAGGAGGGTGGCCAGCAAATGCCAAATCTAGTTAGCAGCTAAGAGTATTTGAAAATCCTACTGACTAGTGGGGAGTCTCCAGTTTCTAGACTGGGAGGATAATTGAGTCAGCCTCCATGGGAAGTTGAAGCTGTTTATCACCATCTTCTGTATGTCCTGTTTGGTCTAAAAAATGGAACAGGAATGACTTGTGGTATGAAAATCAGGGGGCCCAGTTCTCAGGAGCTGAATCTAGAAAAGGTCAAAATATAAGGTGTACCGTATTAGACTGAGTCAATCAAAGAATCTGCTGCCTGTGCACCATGCCCAAACACCACAGACAAAAATAAAGTGGGATTTTAAGGGTCAGACCTGAATAGTAAAAATCAGAAGAGAGGGCTCTGCAAATGGCATTGGCAAAAGGTAAAAGAAAGCAAGAAAGATGGTGACCAGATGTGGTCCATTTGGAATCTGTAAAAGGGAAATTGCGTTACAGTAGTAGGAATTCAGGTTATATAAAAGGAAAATCTTGCATCCAGTGAACTTTGCAAAGCATGAGAATGACTTCCTGGTAGACATTATTATTCTCTTTCCATGTAACATTTGAAATACAATGGACATTAGAGTGTTTTCAGGGGTTTGAATATAAGATTGTCAGAAACAGGAGATCATGTCAGATATATACAGACATGTTCAAATTCTTTAAAGACCAGCATGTCTATATCTGACATTTATTTCATTATAATAATTTTTATAAATAGCCTTCAAATCCATTGAATTCCCTTAATCTGACACTTCACCCAAACTTTTCTATACAAAATTGAGAATAAAAATATGCTTAATATAATTCTTAATCAACATAATGACAGAACCCACTCACTATCATCAGCACTCCTTCTAATTCATATTAACAGGAATTAATAGTGAAAACATCAAGAAGTAGCAGTCTGGTTCTCATTAAAATTATATTTTTAAGTAAGATGACTCACTTCTACATACATATGTTGCAAATAATATCTTAAGTAAAGTACACTCTGGAAAACTATGCAGAAAGTAATGGAAAAGTAAATACCAAAAAAAAAAAAAAAAAGTTCTGAAAAGACAGTTCGAAAAATAATGAGATTTACAGATTGACTCAAAAACAGCAGAAAAACCTCCAAAAGGTATTTGACTTTTGGTCAGTCAGTCAGCAAAGAGAGTTGGCCGTCGGTCAGGAGAAAATATGAATCATAAAAGTCTATCTCCTCCATCATATAATGCATATGAATCATATGTCTGCTGGCTAGTTCTTGGTCTCAATTCTAAGAGTCAGTAACTACTTTATATATTTGGCTTCATGATCACGTTTAGAGTTCCTGTTTTTTCAAAACACTCACACAAAATTTAGGGTAGAATGTCACGATCCTCCCATCCATGCTCACCATTCTTTATTTTGACCAATTGCTCAAGCAAAACTGCCATTTCTATCACCTACAGCAGAAGATTGACTTTTAGCCAAATATTAGGAAGCACTTTAGTGACTACTATAGCAACAGACTAAACAGACAATCTAAAAGACAGAATTGGAGGCAGAGGTAAGCATTTCCAAATACATGAAGGTATAAATGTAGTTTGAGAGTTTTCAAACATAACTCCAAGGCATAATTCTGAGAATCCACATCAGAGTTAAGAATATTCTTTACAAAAATGTAATTATTTTCTGTAACTGTTTTACCAATATTACCACCTGAGTATTTAAATGGTTTAACCTCAATTTCTAATGAACTACAAATTCAAAGAAAACAAAAACATAGTTTCAAACTAAGAATTCTAATTCAAAGTTTCCAAATACTAACTCAAGTAATCTATACAAGTAATTTGAAATTATTCCATTCCTTTAGAACTGTCCCTGCTAGCCTTCCAGCTGAAAAGGAAAATGTTAGCAGCACCAGCTGTAAGCCACAGAGGAAAAAACGATACCACCTGTCTAAACTCTACTTCCCTCAGTTTAGTTCTCTGAAAGCTTTTAGTTTCCTAAATCTTTCCATTATAAACTCTCTCACACATACACACAAACAAACCTTTCTCATCTTATCAAGACAAAAATCAATTTTTTTAAAATCCTTTTGAATAAAAACATAAGATTATTGCCACTCTTAGATAGCTATATTTGTGGAGCTGGGTGAAACTTTAAAACTGTTTACAAAAAGAATTACCATTTATGGTTAACTAACTAATTCTTTATTTAGACCAGTGATTCTAAACACTGACTCAGAGTCTTCTTTAATAACAAATATTTTTAACACTTTTGTAGTATCACGAAAGTTCTTAGAATATATAACTTATAAACATACCTAACTTTAACAAATCAATATATCTTAATTGCAATGCAACAAGAAATTTCAAAGGAATTTAAAATAAAATAATATGTATTTTATTACATATTAATAAGTGTACACCCATTACTGGGCTAGATGACATAAGAAATAAAATCCTATAGGCTTCTTGGTTGGCTCAGATGGTAAAGAATCTGCCTGCAATGTGGGAGACCCAGGTTTGATCCCTGGGTCAGAAAGATCCTCTAGAGAAGGGAGTGGCTACCCACTCCAATTCTTGCCTGGAGAATACCATAGACAGAGGAGCCTGGTGATCCACAGCCCCTGGGGTCACAAAGAGTCAGACATGACTGAGTGACTTATACTTTCACTACTTTCTTTTTCTACCTTCTCATAAACAACTGATATGCATATAATACAATTAAGACAACTTTCATCTGATTATTACAGTACTATTTATGCTCAATACCTAGATATAAAGGCTAAACAATTTATAGTCATACACTTAACAGCTGCATTCCAGAAAAAAAAACATTATATAATAAAACTGTATAGATAATATTGTGTTTGCATATATAATGAAGGTGGTTTCTAGGCTCAAATAATTGCAAATGAATTTTTTGTTACAAATGAATGAGTGGCAAGTCTTTCAGATCAGGCAAGAAAGTTTTTCTCTACATGCTAGGAAATGCATGCGGCATACCACCTCCACCTCAACCTCAAGAACCATAGGGCTAAATGAAGACATCTAGATACCTTGGCTCTTTCAAAATGTAAAGAAAAAAATACTTTTTCAGACAAACAAAAATTGAGAGAACTGCTTGTTAGTGGACCTGACTTGCAAGAAATGTGAAAAGAAGTGCTTTAATGAGAAGGAAATGATATCTAGTTTAGAAACTTTGGTCCACATAAAGACAGGAAGAGCATCAGAGAAGGAGTAAGTGAAGGCAAAAGAAAAAATTTGATTTTGCTTATTCTTAATTGATGTAATAGGTAATGGCGTATCAATAATAATAGCAGTCATGTGTCCTTCTGTACAGGAATACCTTGGAGATACTGCACAGTTATAGACCATCACAATAAAGCGAATCTCACAATAAGGCAAACTACACAATTTTTTTGGTTTCTCAGTGCATATAAAAGTTGTGTTTACACTCTTCTGTAGTCTATTAAGTGTGCAATAGCATCATGTCTTAAAAGACAATGTATATACCTTAACTAGAAATAATTTATTGCTAAAAAATGCTATTATCTGAGCCTTCAGGAAATTATCATCTTCTTGCAAGTAGTAATATCAAAGATCGTTGATTGCAGATGACCATAACAAACATTATAATAATGAAAAAGCTAGGAATATTGCAAGAATTAAAAAAACGTGACACAGAGACACAAAGTGAGCAAATGCCGTTTGAAAAACAGCAGCAATGGGCTTGTTTGATGCAGTATTGCCGCAAGTCTCAGTTTGTAAAAAACAAAGCCTCTGTGAAGTCCAGGAAAGTGAATCAGAATGAAACAATGTTTGCCACTCAAAGCAAAATGAATGACAACACTGAATCAGGGCATGGCATAAGGAGTCAGGATTATGTTGTTGTTATAAGGTGCTTGTGCTACCCATGAAGCGGTGTATGTTATTTGAAAAACAACTTGGATTAGCTGTAAATGTATATTGCAAATTCTAGGGCAATGATTTTTTAAAGTCTTTTTTTAAGTAAAACTGATATGCTAAGAGAGGAGAAAAAGTGTATCATATAAAATGCTCAATTAAAACTTCAAAGAACAAAAAGAGTGGGAAGAAAAGAAATGAAGAACAAAGGCTACCAATAGAAAATGGTAAAAAAAAATAATAATAATGATATATACTCATCCAACCGTATCAATAATCACTCAGAATGGCATGGTATAAATGCATTAATTAGGACAGATATTGTCAAAGTGGATCAAAAATCAAGACCCAACTATATGTTTTCTACAAGGAATCCATTTTAAATAGGAAGACAGATATAAATTAAAATTAAACTGATGAAGAAAGATGTACCATGCTTCCACTAATCAAAAGAAAGCAGGAATAGCTGCATTGATTTTAGAAAGAGCAGACTTCAGAGTCAGGGAAGTTATCAGGGATAAAGAGAGTCATGATATAATGATAAAAGGGTCAGTTTTCCAAGAAGACATAATAGTCCTTAAAATATGAGAGTAAAAATAGAGCATCAAAATGCATGAGGCAAAAACTGGCAGAACTGTGAGGAGAAATAGATGAACCCGCTGATAGAGCTGGAGACTTCAATACTCTCTTTCAGAATGGGCAAATCCAGGGGAGAAAAAATAAGTGAGGACATAGTTAAATACAACAACACCCATCAATCAATCACATATAATGAACATCTATAGATTACTTCATCCAATGACAACATAAGACATATTCTTCTCAAGTTCATATGAATGTTCACTAAGATAGACCACATTCAGAACCATAAAGCACACCTGAATAAACTTTTTAAAAATAGAAATCATATAATGCCTGCTTTCACACAGTGGAATTAAATTATTAGATTAAAAATCAATAACAGACAGATGGAAATATCAAAATACTTGTAAAGTAAGCAATAAACCTCTAAATAACACTTGGGCTAAAGAAGAAATTTTAAGAGAAATTTAAATATATGTTGAACTAAATGATTGGAGGAGGAAATGGCAACCCACTCCAGTGTTCTTGCCTGGAGAATCCCAGGGACGGGGGAGCCTGTTGGGCTGCCGTCTATGGGGTCGCACAGAGTCGGACGTGACTGAAGCGACTTAGCAGCAGCAGCAAAACTAAATGAAAATTAAAACACATTTTGTCAAGATATGTGGGATGCAGCATTAAATGCACATATTAAAAAAGAAGACCTAGAGTTGATTGCTTAAGCTTCCACTTCAGAAACTAGAAGAGAAAATTAAATCCTAATTATGCAGAAGAAAAAAATTATAGCATAAATCAATAAAACTGAAAACAAGAAATTAATAGAGAAAATCACTGAAACCAAAAGCCGGTCCTTTGAAAAGATTCATAAAATCAGTTAGCGTCTAGGCTAACTAAGAGAAAACCTAGGACATAAATTATTAATATCAGAAATGAAAAGGGGATATCACTACAGATCTCATGAATATTAAAAGAATAATCAAGGAATACTATAAACAATGTTATGCCTACAAATTTATAACCTAGATGAAATGGAAAAATTCCTTGAAAGATACAATTTGCTAAAACTCACGCAAGAAGAAATAGGTAACCCAAATAGATGATATGTATTAAAGAAATTTAATCAATAATTAATTATTTTTCATAACCGAATGTACCAGGGCCAGATGGGTTCACTTATGGATTCTACCAAACATTTAAATAAGGAATTATACCAATTTTCTACAATCTTTATTATGAAGCTAGCATTACCCTAATACCAAAACCAGATAAAGACATTATAAGAAAACTAAGACCAATATCTGTCATGAATACAGGGGTTAAAATATCCTCAACAAAATATTATTAAATTGAATCCTACAATGTATAAGAAAATTATATACCATGATCAAGTGGAATTTACCTCAAGTAAGCAAGGCTTACTCAACTAATGTAATCTGACATATCAATAGGCTGAAGAAGAAAAATATAATCAGACTAACAGATGCAGAAAAAGCACTCCACAAAATCTCACATCCATTCATGAAATGGAGAGGAATCTTTCTTAACTTATTGAAGAACATCTATAAAAAACTGACAGTTAACATCATAGTTAGTGGTGAGAAGCTTTAAGCTTTTCCACTAAGATCAGGAACGAGGCAAGTATGTCATCTCTCACCACTTTTCTTTTTTATTTATTTATTTATTTTAATTGGAGGCTAATTATTTTACAATATTGTAGTGGTTTTTGCCATACATTGACTTGAATCCGCCATGGGTGTACATGTGTCCCCCATCCTGAAAATCCCCACCTCCCTCCCCATCCCATCCTTCTGGGTCATCCCAGTGCACCAGCCCTGAGCACCCTGTCTCATACATCTAACCTGGACTGGTGATCAGTTTCACATATGATAATATACTTGTTTCAGTGCTATTCTCTCAAATCATCCCACCCTCGCCCTCTCCCACAGAGTCCAAAAGACTGTTCTTTCATCTGTGTCTCTTTTGCTGTCTCGCATATAGGGTCATCATTACCATCTTTCTAAATTTCATATATATGCATTAAAATACTGTACTGGTGTTTTCTTTCTGACTTACTTCACTCTGTATAACAGGCTCCAGTTTCTTCCACCGCATTAGAACAGCTTCAAATGCATTCTTTTTAATAGCTGAGTAATATCCCATTGTGTATATGTACCACAGCTTTCTTAACCATTCGTCTGCTGATGGACATCTAGGTTGCTTCCATGTCCTGGCTATTATAAACAGTGCTGCGATAAACATTGGGGTACATGTGTCTCTTTCAATTCTGGTTTAAGCATTATACTGGAAGCTTTGGTTAATGCAAGTAAGACAAGAAAACGAAATGAAACTTATACAGATTGGAAAGGAAGAAATGAAACATCTTTGTTCACAGATGACATGACCATCTTTGTAGAAAATTCAAAAATAATCAACAAAAAATTCCTGAAATTAGTAAGTGATGATATCAAGTTTTCCAGATACAGTTAATATATAAACCTCAATTGCTTTCCCATGGACCAGCCATGATCAAGTGGATAAAATTAAAAACACAATGCAATTTAGGGTAGCAACTTCAAAACTAAAATCCTTAGGCAGAAATGTAACAAAATATGTATAATATTTATAGGAGAAAAACTGACAACTCTGATAATCAAATCAAAGAACTAAATAAATGGATATATATTCAATGGTCATGGATAGGAAGACTCAATATTGTTATGATATAAATTCTTCCAACTAGATCTAAAGGTTTGACTAAATCCCAATAAAAATCTCAGCAAGTTACGTTGTGGGTATCAAGAAACTGTTTTCAATGTTTATATGGAGAGGAAAAAGACTAATCCTAGCCAACACAATTGATCTTTGACTATTGAACAAAGGCAATACAATGAAGAAAAGGTAGACTTTTCAATAAATGATGCTAGAACAACTGGTCTTCCACATGCCAAAAAAAAAAAAAAATTGAGACATCCTTCACAATAATTAACACAATATGGATCAGAAGCTTAAATTCAAAAGTCTAGATGGCCTTGGGTTTGGCAAAGATTTTTTAGATACAACATCAAAGGTATGATCCATGAAGGAATAATTGAAAGCTGGATTTCATTAAGTTAAAGGTTTTTGCTCTGTGATATAAACTGTCAAGAGAATGAAAATACAATCTACAGACTGGGAGAAAATATTTGTAAAACACGTATCTGATGAATGAGTAAATGAGATAAAACCACACGCATATTAGAATGGATATATATATATGAAAAAAATAAAATCTTCATAAGAAAAACTCTCATGGAGTATTGCGTATTTTATGTATAAATTAATAAGATATTGCAGCATTAATTCAGGGAACACCAATGATGCAATGGAATAGAATGGAAAACCCGAGAACAAATGTATGCATATAGAAAATTTTTATATATAAAATAGCATTGTAAAGCAATGAGGAAAAATGACTTATTTCCTATGAGTGAGAATATAAATAAGAAAATATTTTTTAATTCTAGAAAAAATATAGAACATATTTCTGACTTCATTTTTTAAGCACAAAAATAGAAATCATAAAATTAATCATAATTAAAATTACCAAAAGCACTTAAAATACAAGCCACACTAGGAGAACATATTTGAAAAGTATGTAACTCTCAAAGGGTTTGTATTTATCCTTTTTTTTTTTTTACCATTAATGGCTATTTGAGTTATGTCTGAATTGAGGTTATTAAAGTTTTGCTTCTGTAGAACATTTTTATTCATATATTCCCTCCTAGGTATATACCCAGGAGAATTAAAAACATATGTCCATGTAAAAATTTGTACACTGATATTCACACCTCCACTATTAATAATAGTTAAAACAGGAAGACAACTCATGCTCATCAATTGATGAATGAGTAAACATTCACATGGTTAATCATACAATGAAATATTATTCAGCCATAAAAAGAAATGAAGCGCTTATGTATATTACCACATGGGTGAACCTGAATTCTTAATGCTAAGTGAAAGAAACCAGACACAAGGGCCATATGTTGTATGACTCCATACAGTGAAATGTTTAGAATAAGTCCATACATAGAGACAAAAAGTAGGGTCATAGTTGCCAGAGCGGAAGAGGAGGAGGAGATGGGTACAGTATTTCCTCTTGGGGTGATGAAACAGTTCTAAAATAGTGGTGGTGCACATACTCTATGAATATACTATAAAACACCGAGTTACACATATCAAAAGTGTAAGTTTATGGTATATAACTTATACCCCAATAAAAACATTATTTAAAAAAATATTCTTCAAAATATTATTTTAAAACAACTTTCTGTCATTAGTTAGTCAAATGAAGTACATAGATAATCTGTGGCCCAGCCATTCTACTCCTAGGTGTATGTATGTATGTATGCATATATATATATATATACACTCTAAAATTCTTGGGAAGTTATATAATAATATATCTGAAAATGTCTATTATGGTGTAATACATAATGCTGGGAAGCTGAAGGCAACCTACATGTCCATCACTAAAAAAGTATATAGATAAAACAGGGGTAGGTGCACACTCTGTAGTATTAGGCAATCATTCAAAAAACAGATAAGATACACTTATTTCAAAGTGTGTGGATGAACTCCAACAATATGATGCTTGGCAAAAAAAATATACATATATATTCATTTATTAAAAGTCCATGTACAAACATATTCATCTTTGTAAAAACACATACAGATGAAAAGATATATATTAAAGACACTTAATTGATTGCCCAAGAGGACTGGAAGAAAATAGGAACAATGTAAATAGTAATAAAAGGAAATTAATTCCATGTGCATTCCATTAAAATAACAATAAAATAAAGATGCCAGGGAATTGGGAAGCCAGGATACCAAATGCAGAGAAGAACAGAGGTTGATATCAAAATCTGGGCTTCTATTTGCTCCACATGATTCACAGAGAAGGCTGACTCCATTTAACAGATTACTGGGAGATACAGATGATGTGTCTTACTTTGTATTTATTTTTACAGAAATGCTTTTGCGGTCAAGAATAAGTAGTTTACTAAAAGTTATTTGGCCAACTGAAATGACTCTAACAAACCAAATAGGACAACCAAATTCATCACCACAAGTCTGGCCATTATATTACACATTTTAGTTGATCCCTAGTTCAGTGTTTATCCACTCATTTGTTCCTTTTTTATATTTTTATGGATTATGTAACTTTCTGCTTCCCCGATAGATCAGTTGGTCAAGAATCCATCTGCAATGCAGGAGACCCCAGTTTGATCCCTGGGTTGGGAAGATCCCCTGGAGAGGGGAAAGGCTACCCACTTATGTATTCTGGCCTAGAGAATTCCATGAACTGTATGGGGTCGCAAAGATTAGGATATGACTGAGCGACTTTCACTTCACTTCACTTTGTGTTTCTTTCTATATTGTCTACTATTGACTATTTAGTACATAGATATAGCTATACATAATTAGGCTTCGTATATCTCCCTACTCAAAAACTGGAATTAAAATGTCATATTATCCACTATTTTTTCATTCAGTAATTAGAGTTCTGGTTTATTTTTTTTCCCATACCTTTTGGGTCATAGAGCCTTTTTTTATATAAAAACGAAGCTGTTCATCACTATGGGCTATTCCTTTAGTCAGTCTTACAATCACCAAACTAAAAATTCTAGGAAAATTGTCATTGTTTCCATAAGAAACAAAGGTATCATTTCATTTTTAAGGTATAACATTCTCTTCTTTTAAGTAAAACTTCATTTTGTTGCCTAAAATTGTTAGTAGTTCCAGCACCATTTCTCTGGCTTACTGAACATGTGGCAGAAGTTTAAATTGTTTCCAGACCTCACGCTATTTTTATATGAGTCATCTGAGCAAATTCTATTCAGCATACACTTCTTTTAGAAACAAATTTCAGACAAACCTTCTCCTTCCAAGAAGTAAGAAGCAATGAGAATTAATGCAACTGAGGTTCAAAGAAAATCCTTGTTTAACAGGTGCGCATTTACAAATAATAAATTATTCAAAATAAAAGAAGTTTCTCAACTATGAGTGAACATATAGAAAATAATATGCCTTTTCTGGGAATAAACTTTGAAGAACTCATAAACATTTTATTATTTGACCATAAGATGAATCATTAATTTTTAACAAAATTTAGAGAAAAAAAATGTCACTATTAGTGGTTATTTTGCATATATTTAATTCTTCATTAGAACAACATCGCTTTTACAAAGAGCTAAACATTAGAACAGACAGAAAAATTGCATGGCTTTTGGTAAAGAAGATAATTTTACATAAATCAAATTTGATCAATATCAACTACTTAGCAGTTGCTTAAACTCTCATAGCCTTTGTAAAGGAAGGGTATTAAATAAGATGATCGCTTGTGTCCCCAAAACTCTGCAATCCACTGAAACCAGACTCTAGCCTTGTCTTAATGGAATGAAATGAGAGATTCCAAACATTTGGTTGGCTACCAACTTCAATACTTCACCATTTTCACAATCAGGAAATTCTTCTGGGCTAGCCTAAATCTTAAGCCCTTCCAATAATTCTATAATGTGGTTAGAAAACAGATGATTACTTTCCCTTGTATGGAAAAAATTAATTCCATACTTGAATAGACCTAATAAATCACAACTTAGATTTTTCTTCTCCAGACTGGATAGTCTCAAACTTTCCTTTAAAAAAATCTCAATTTCTAACTATTTAATCATGTACTGGCTTTCCTATGACTCTACTCCAAGTTTTGTAGATTTTAGAAATGTGGGTCTCAAACCAAGACAATGAAATTCATGGAGGATCTTAAGAGAGCTGAGTGTAATTCTCTACCAGTTTGTGGACATGAGCAACTGGCATGGATATTTCAGAAACCAAGAAAACCTTTACTCCTTGTACATTATGACCACTAATTTTGTGAAATGATTATAACTTTCTGTTTGCCAAGAATGCCAATGTAAATGACTGGGTGGTTCTCCTCTATCATCCACAAACTAGAAGGTACAAGTAGCTTTTCTTTATAGTATTCTAACAGAAGATAGATTTCAAATTAGATGGATCAAAACACTGGCTGTTTTCGGATCTCTTATACTAACAATGTGGATATATGTTGTGCTTTTGTACATGAATCTCAGATAAAATTAAATTGCTTTGATGGAAGAAGGCATTTATGATGAGAGAAAGTATAGAAAGCTTGAATGTGAGATCTGATTCAAAACTGTATTATTGCCACTTGATGGCCTATGTCCTTCCACAGGTTACTGTTTAATTTCTCTGGGCCTTAGTTTCCTCAATTATGAATATGCAATTGACACTAATAATATGTACCTCTTAGGATTGTTCTGAGGCTTTAATAAGATAATTAGGTATAATCCAGATGTACAATACCCTCTCTTCTGCTCAGGCTAACCTGGCTTAATGCTGACACACAATCCTTCATAAACATCAATAGGAAATCCATTTGTATTAACAGCAAGAATATCATGATTTGGGCATTTTTACTGAACATTTGCAAAGTCTCAGGGGGTTGAACGCAAATGTCACTCACAGTTCTCTGTGATCATTGCCCAGATTTTGGCCACAAGGTCTGTACTCTCTTTAACCTCGAGTTCACCTCGCAGGTGCTGGTCTCCATTTTGCATCATCCTCACAACCTTCACTGCCTCCTCTCTGTTACATGAAAAGTTTGATCCAGCCTCAGGTTCTGCACTGAAAACATAGATCTTCCCCCAACAAAGTGCTCAGTAAATTGCAGAAGTCACTGGAGAATCCCAGGTACCTGTTTTTTCTATGACAAGAGCAAAACATTTTCTTGACAAGGTACTTGATGAGCATTAACTTCCTCCATCGACCTCTGTGGGAAATTTCATGAGAGGGAGTTATGTCAGAAGCTAAAAATAATAAATACTGAATTGTGGTAACTGCTTTAATCTTAAAAGTACTTCTGTTTTGTGCTTTACAATTCATAGTATTAAATATTTCTAGTGTCCATGGTCAATCATTCCAGTAATAAAAATCAAAACCAAATACATTGTTACTCTTCAAAGCAAAACCTGTGGGAAGTGGTTGAATATACACTATTTAAGCTTGTGTATAATCATTTTTATCATTACCTAACCGGTTTTATTTTTCTACTTATGGTATTCCTATTTTTATTCTGCCAAGTGAATTAATTACTTGTATAATGGCTCTTGACTTAGCTGGTGGCTCAGATGGTAAAGCGTCTGCCTGCGATGCGGGAGACCCAGGTTCAATCCCTGGGTTGGGAAGATCTCCTGGAGAAGGAAATGGAAACCCACTCCAGTATTCTTGCCTGGAAAATCCCATGGATGGAGGAGCCTGGTAGGCTATAGTCAGTCCGTGGGGTCGCAAAGAGTCAGACACAACTGAGCGATTTCATTTTCATAATGGCTCTTGAGCAAGGAAACACTTCAGTGATTTTAATTATTTTGGCTATAGTAAATCATACATTGACCACACAACAGTGAATTTTACTGAAGCTCTAAAATAATTAACAAGAAAGTAATCTTTCCAATTATATATTTATTTATAATCTTGCCAAGAACTTACTAATTAAATTGTGTGACATTTGGTTCCCAAATCTCATAGTTATAAAGTCAGCAAAGCATTTTTTCAAGTTTAAAGAGTACAACATGATGGTTTGATTTATATATCCTGTGTAATAATTATCACAGTAGGTTTAGTTAATATACATCATCTCATACAGATATAATGAAAAAATTTCTCCTTGTAATGAGAACTCCTAAGAGCTACACTTTTAACCTTCCTATGTATCATACAGCAGTGTTAACTAGTCATCAAGTTGTACATTGCATCCCCAGTACTTATTTATCTTATAACTGAAAGTTTAGATGTTTTGACCACCATCATCCTATTTTCCTTCCTCTCACTTTCCAACTCTGGTAAACACAAATCTGATCCCTTTTTCTATTGATTTAGTGGTTTGTATGTGTGTGTGTTTCCATCAGATTTCACATTTAAGTGATATTGCAATATTTGTCTTTATCTGTCTGACTTACTTCATTTAGCATAATGCCTTCAAAGTCCACCCACATTGTCACAAAGGATAAGATTTCCTCATTTTCTACGGCTGAATAACATCCGTGTGTGTGTGTGTGTGTGTGTGTATTAAAAACTTTTTTATCTATTCATTCATCAGATTGTTTTCACGTCTCGGCTATTGTAAATTATGTTGTTTTGAACATGAGGCTCTAGGTATCTTTTCAAGTTGGATTTTTTTTAGATATAGTCCCAGAATTTGAACTGCTGGATTATATAGTAATTCCATTAACAAAGCATTTTTATTAGCATTAAATTAGTCTCCTTAAAGAAAAAGCATTCTCTCTAAATATCTGTAGCACATTTTTCTAATTTGCCATTTAAATATATTTTAAAATATTATTGTTATTATTAAATTAATGGACATACAGTAGCTGAAATATGGAACATCCCTTTAAATATATTATTTCTCAAATAAAAGAATCCTTATAAAACTCCAGTCTCTCCAAATTAATGTTACTGTTTATAATTTGGAATCAAATCCTACAGATTCCCATTAATTTAATTTGTTTCATATTTTAAGCCTTTCCCTCAAACACTACCATCTAATACATTAACGGTAGATATGTAAAAATACAGAAAGCTTTTTTATTTCTAAATAAAAATACTCTTTTTCATCATTTGTTAGAAGCCAACAATTTAGATCAATTGATTTAGTATTTGTACCTTATGAAATTGCCAGTTTTTAGGAAAAATATGGCTGAATATCAGCACTTTATATGGTTCAAACTACTAACCATATTTCCATTCCGAAAGAAAAATGTTGACACATATTCCTTTCCATCAGTTACACAGAGAGCCAACAGGAAACTGTGGGACTCTGTCACACGCACTGCACAGACTGCTTATGATTTCAAATTTTTATCTCAGCCCAAAACCAACTTTTATATTTCTTTTCTCCGAATTAGGTAGTCTTACCCTGAGGGCAGGCTGGAGTTGGTTGAGCATTATGACCTTTTTTCACTCTGTGTCATGACCACCACATGCTATTTAATGTCATATATTCTCTGGGTTACATGTCTGGTGAGATGTCTTCCTTCCCACTGCTCATTTATGGTAAATTGTCTCCCTTGAGGTTAAAGACATAGAACAATCTGGGGATTTTTTTTTTCTGGTTTTACCAATGACATCAGATTTCCAGAGACTGCTAAATATGTACCAGAGTACCATATTGCATACAATTATTGTCTTATTGCCACACAAATTCCCTTTAGGAACTGCTCATTTATGATTCATATTATATGGGCTTGACTCACTTAAGACCGTATCATTTTAGAAAATTACTTCAAAAATATACTTAAACAGAAACATCATAATTTAAATTTAATATTAAATATTTAAATTATTTAATATTAAATATTAAAAAGTAAGATTTCTTTTCTCCTACGCTAAATGTACTGGCTTATTTCACACTCTCTTGTAGTTTTCTATATTTTTCAGTTCTCATCTCATTTCCATCACATCTGTTACTTTGAACTCCTTTCAATTGTCATAAATCTAAAAATTAATCTAAAATCTAAAAATTAAATTCTTGACTCAGCATTTTAATTTTCTTAATTTTCTAATGTAGAAAGGCAAATTTTGAAGCTATATTTCATGAATGCTTAATTTATTACAGCTTAGTTATTATAGCTTAATTTGATCTTTGAAATAAAATAGATCTGCATTCAAATCTCTGCTGTGTACCAGCTATGAAACTTTGGGGACATTATTTTACTTTCCTAACTGTTTTCTCATGTATGAGATAATGATACTAAAAATGATATGTAGAAATTAAATTGGGTAAAAAAATAAACCACATAATTTAATGACTTACCTACATTAAGTGAATAAAGGTACTAGTTATTAATATTATTAGTATCGTTTACCCAATAAACCAAAAAAAAAGCTTTCTAACCATAGAATTTTTCATTATATAAGGGCTATTTACATATGTGAATAAGTCTATCAAAATGTTAATATGGCCCATGATTCACTGAAGTATATTCCAGAATTAAGGCAAATCAAGTAAGCAACAGTAAGTCTGGCTTATTTAGCTAAATAACAGACTGAAAACACAAGGGCTAGGTTAAGTATTTATTACCTGTGAGTTTAAGTCAAAGACTATAAATTCTTACCCTTCTCTATACCCCTTAATAGCAAAACATCATGACATTACAAAGGCCTACATTAGCCAAATTTTCCTAGATTTAAGAATCACAAGGGGGAGGCCCTTTGCAGGCCACAGTTTGGGAAGATACTAGGCTTCAGAAACAAGAGAAGCCTTACTAGTAACAAGGTATCCATAAAAATCTATGGAAACATATATTTTAAAATAAAACTAATATAGATTTCTCTGTATTGCCATTGCATAGTTAGTCATAAACCCAGTATCATCTTTGTCACAGTCTCATTTACGATATTCTAAAAGATTAGCCCTAAAAAAAAAAAAAAAAAAAAGATTAGCCTTTGTCAGTGTTTCCACCAATTTATTCTTTAACCAACACAATGAACAAAGCAATAGCAACTGCCAGCCCTAACTGGCAGTATTTGAATATGAGTTTGGCTGTTAGGAACTTTCTTTCTCTTTTTGGAAAAATGGGAATCTGTTTAGATTTCCAAACTGGGTGGGCTCCAGGAGGTCAAAGAACATCTCTAGAAAACTTAATTTTACAGCTAAAAATAGGAAATTTCCTCCAGGAAAATAAATAGTCTCCACTTCCAGAATGCTAACTGCAGACACCTGAGAAATGTTCAGATAAGACCAGAAAATCATACCGATGTACTGTGGTGTGGTCAACACTGATCATATAGTCAGAATAGACAGGGTATGGTCCATTCTGGAGATGAACTGATGAAGTTGTACTAATCGGAGCTGCCCTGACAACACAAGGGAATTTAAATACTCCATGGCCAGTGCGTCAGCATCAAAAATGTAGTGCAGCAAACAAAATCTGGGTCTAAAATTATATTTAAATAAAAGTAGATTGCTTACTTGAAGCAAAGTGGAAGCCTCTGAGAGACCCTACAGTCAAATGATAAGTTTTGATTTGAAATTTTTGACCAGTGTAAATTATTCAGGAGAGTAAGAGATGACCAGAAGGTGAATTAGGACCTTGACTGCAGACAAACATGCTTAGATAAATATAAATTCCTAGGAAGGAAACTCATTTTAAGATAAATGTAAAGAGTTATATTTATACCTAAGTTAACTGTTGGATATAATTTACCCTAAATGTTTTCTCAACCAATTTTTTGGTTTGATTTCAAGTTGCCTCTCAGATATTATAACCTAACAATCCAGAGGTTGTTTAAAACATATTTAAATAGGAACTATTGTGCAAATGACTTTCTTAAAGTTAGTGCCAGAAATGTGACCCAATGGGAGATGTACCTGACTTTGCATATTACCAGGAAAATAAATGTTTTAAATATATGTGCATGTATGCACAAATCATTGTATTTCAGTTAAAATGTTACTGAATAAATAAAAAGTTTTACAACTTTTACAATTTTAGGAAATATTTTCTGCCACATTTCTTTTAAATCACAATTTGATAATGTCTTTATTATAGTCCTCTTCTTTGTGAGCTGAACTAGAGATACTGTTACTGGCCAGACATTGGGACAGGAATAGGTAGATTTAAAAAAAAAAAATATTTAACTTCCCACAGAGAATATTTTTAAAAATACTTTCTGGAAAATTAATTAATGAAGTCATTTTTCAGGGACAGTGGAGTTTTCTATCCTCTTGGTTTTTATTCAGGAAGTTTTGCTGAGGAATAGTGGATGGTGTTGCCTTCTTGTTTGGTTAATAATTAAGAGCATTCAGTCAATCAAAAAACATTGCTTATCAACAATCTGCAAAGCATACTTCTGGGAAGAATTAGAAAATAAGATATTAGAAGACACAAGCCCTACCTTCAAATAACATTTAGAATTTTTTCTTTGCTTTCACTCTTAATATTCACTAGAGAGATTTTTATGTTGGATTTTTCCTATATTCTATTTGGCACACTCTATGCTTTTTCAAAACCAAAGTCTCCATTTTTCTTTAGTTCCATATCTACAAATTCCACATCCATGGATATGATGGGCCTTCTATTAGTTAGTAGAAGCCCCTAGCAAACCTAGACAGCATATTAAAAAGCAGAGACATTACTTTATGGACAAAGGGCCATATAGTCAAAGCTATGGTTTTTTCAGTAGTCACGTATGGATGTGAGAGTTGGACCATAAAGAAGACTGAATGCTGAAGAACTGATGCTTTTGAACTGTGGTGTTGGGAAAGACTCTTCAGAGTCCCTTGGACTGCCAGGAGATCAAACTGGTCAATTCTAAAGGAAATCAGTCCTGAATATTCATTGGAAGGACTGATGCTGAAGCTGAAACTCCAATACTTTGTCCACCTGATGCGAAGAACTGACTCATTGGAAAAGACCCTGATACTGAGAAAGATAGAATGTCGGAGGAGAAAGGGATTACAGAGGATGAGATGGTTGGATGGCATCACTGACTCAACAGACATGAGTTTGAGCAAGCTCTGGGAGTTGATGAACAGGGAAGCCTGGCATGCTGCAGTCCATGAGTTTCAAAGAGTTGGACATGACTGAGAGACTGAACTGAACTGATTAGTTAGTAAGAGTTTATTGTAGGGTGTAAAAACACTTCTCAACTGGAAGCTTTCAAATTTAAAATTGATATGAAGTTCAAGAGTCATTAATGGTTTACAAAATGAAAATGGGGAAGTTGTTTAATCTTTACAATGATTAGTTATTACAATGGAGGTTTCCAGACAGCAGCAGATTGGTTAAAATGTGATTATCTTATACCATTTTTAGGAAGATGGTTTAGATTTCTTTTATAATTATCAGATACATTTACAAGAAATAACATAAGACAAGTTTCACTCATATTCATGAAATAAACTAGATTTAATCTTTCTTACATGGCTTATATGGTTTTGCTTGCTCAGGGAATTCTCAAATACATTCTTTATTTCTGTATTTAACAATTTCTTATACATTTTGCACAACATCAAGGAGTATACAATAAGAATTGTATAATAATCATGTAACTATGTTATAATAATTTATAATAAATATTTTATTTATAACAAAAATTTGTAAATTGTAATTTATAATAAACATAATAATTATAATATTTTATCATATTATATAATATACAGGTATTATACAGTCTGTTATAATGGTTATATAAATTATATAATATACAAATACTATATATATTCTATAAATTATATAATATACAGATATTATATACACAGATATTGTAAATATCTGTATAATAACATAACACAGCTATTTAACAATAAACCAAAAAAACAAAACAAGAGACATGGAATACAGCTTCAGAGCTAATTCAACATAGCTCCAAAGTTAATGTCGCCACACAAAATTGTTTTAATAATTTTTATATTTTCCAGCATAGAGTATATACACTGTATATTTGGTCAAATAAGATGAATATTTCTTATATTGAGGAAGTCAACTAAGTCTGCTGAGAAAACCCAAGAAAATAATTTCCTGGCAAAATCCAATTTTCAGTTAAGAAGATGAAAATAACTTACTTTGACTCAATTTGCAGCCTCCCACTTAAAATTTATGATTAACCAATAAGTATAATACTATTTGATAAACATTCTGTTTTACTAGAATGGATAACAGTGAGTTTAAAATTATGTTTGCATTTTATAATAAATTTTCATATTTTATAATAAATTTGAATATTTAACTTCATTGGAAAAGACCCTGATGCTGGGAGAGATTGGGGGCAGGAGGAGAAGGGGACGACAGAGGATGAGATGACTGGATGGCATCACCAACTCGATGGACATGAGTTTGAGTAAACTCCGGGAGTTAGTGATGGACAGGGAGGCCTGGCGTGCTGTGATTCATGGGGTCTCAAAGAGTCGGACACGACTGAGCGACTGAACTGAACTGAACCTTAAAGAAACCCTATAAGATTGCCAGTATGGGTATTTTTTAAAATTACTTTATTTTTTATTGAAGGATAATTGCTTTACAGAATTGCACTGTTTCTGTCAAACGTCAACATGAATCAGCCATAGATCCTCCCATGTCCCCTCCCTCTAGAGCCACTCTCCCATCTTCCGCCCCATCCCACCCCTCTAGATTGATAGAGCCCCTGTTTGAGTTCCCTGAATCACACAACAAATTTCCATTGGCTATCTATTTTACACATAGTGTTGTAAGTTTCCATGTTACTCTCTCCATACATCTCAGCCTCTCCTTTTATTCTTATGTTTTCCACTTTATAAATCAAAACCTGAATGCAACTAAATAGAAATTGGATTGAAAGATAAAAGAGTTCTTCATAAGCAGTAAGAGTACAAGGAACTTGGAGCTTTATGGATCAAACTAATGACTCAAAAGTGCCACATGGTTATGAATAATTAGGAAAGAACTACATTAGGGTGGCCTGCTTAGAGTAAAATCACAATGAATGGACTTACTCTTATGAGTAGAAGACTGAGTTTACTGGATATTTAAAAGAAAGTGTCTCAGAAAGTCAGACTCTCCAAATAATAACAAAAGAAGGAAAAAAAGGCAGTTTGTTATAAATGCATCTTTATATTTACTTGGTGAGGCAAAGAATCTCTGTCCCATATCAATCTTTGATTAACTATACCCTATAATTAGATTGTATGCATGCTAAGCCACTTCAGTCATGTTCAACTCTTTGCAATCCTATGGACCATAGCCAGCCAGGCTTCTCTATCTAGGGCATTCTTCAGGCAAGAATACTGGAATGGGTTGATATGCCCTTCTGCCAGAGATCTTCCTGACCCAAGGATCCAGTTTGCATCTTTTATGTCTCCTGCATTGGCAGGCAGTTTCTTTACCACTGATGCCAGCTGAGAAGCCCATAATTAGATTGTCTGGCAGTGATATCATCTCTAAGGACAGTAAGTTCAGCTATATGCAAAAAAAAAAAAAACTCATTCACCAAATATTTGCTGAGTGTGTACCGTATCTAATGAGTTCTTTTTTATTGTTGATGCTGTTCAGTTGCACTATTTGCGATCCCATGACCCCAGCATGTCCAGCTCCCCTGTCCTTCATTATCTCCTGGGGTTTGCTCAGATTCATGTCCAGTGAGTTGGTGATGCTACCCAACCATCTCATCCTCTGCCACCCACTTCTCATTTTGCCTTCAATCTCTCCAAGCATCAGGGTCTTTTTCCAGGGAGTCATCACTTTGCAGCAGGTGGCCAAAGTATTAGAGCTTCAGTTTCAGCATCAGTATTTCGAATGAATATTCAGGGTTGATTTCCTTGAGGATTGACTGGTTTGATCTCCTCACAGTCCAAGAGACTCTTTCTTCTCCAGCACCACACAATTCAAAAGCATCAATACTTCAGTGCTCAGTCTTCTTTATGGTCCAACTCTCACATCTGTCCATAACTACTGGAAAAACTGTAGTTTTGATTATATGGTCCTTCATCAGCAAAGTGATGTCTCTACTTTTTAATATGCTATCTAGGTTTCTCATAGCTTTCCTTCCAAGGAGCAAGCATCTTTTAATTTCATGGCTGCACTCACCATCTGCACTGATTTTGGAGCCCAAGAAAATAAAATCTGTCACTGTTTTCACTTTTTCCACTTCTATTTGCCATGAGGTGATGGAACCAAAAGCCATGATCTTAGTTTTATTAATGTTGAGTTTCAAGTCAGCTTTTTCACATTCCTCTATTTCACCCTCTTTAGCTATTTCACCCTCTTCAAGAGGCTCTTTAGTAGTTCTTCTCTTTCTGCCATTAGGGTGATATCACCTGCATATCTGAGGTTGTTGATATGTCTCCTGGGAATCTTGATTCCAGCTTGTGATTTATCCAGCCCAGCATTTTGGATGATGTGCTCTGCACCGGGGCATACCTGGTGGCTCAGTGGTGCAGAGTCCACCTGCCAATGCTAGAGACGCAGAACTGATCCTTGGGTTGGAAAGATCTCCTAGAGAAGGAAATGGCAACCCACTCCAGTATTCTTGCCAGGAAAACCCATGGACAGAGGAGCCTGGTGTGCTCCATACAGTTCATGGGATCTCAAAAGACTCAGCATGACTTAGTGACTAGAAAAAAAAAAACAAAAAACAATTCTACATAGAAGTTAAATAAGCAGGGTGACAATATACACCCTTGTATACTCCTTTCCCAATTTTGAATGAGTCCATTTTTCCATGTTCAGTTCTAACTGCTGCTTCTTGACTGAGGTTTCTCAGGATACAGGTAATGTGGTCTGGTATCCCCATCTCTTTAAGAATTTTCCACAGTGTGTTGTGATCCACACAGTCAAAGGCTTTAGCATAGTCAATGAAGCAGAAGTAGATGTTTTTCTAGAGCTCCTTTGCTTTCTCTATGATCCAACTAATGTTGGCTATTTGATTTCTGGATCCTCTACTTTTTCTCAACCCAGCTTGCAATCTGAAAGTTCTCAGTTCACATACTTTTGAATCCTAGCTTAAAGGATTTTGAACATAACCTTGCTAGCATATAAAATGAGTGAAATTGTACAATAGCTTTAACATTCTTTGGCATTGTCCTTCTTTGGGATTGGAATGAAAACTGACCTTTTCCATGCATCTAGACACTGCTGAGTGTTTCAAATCTGCTGACATATTGAGTACAGCACTTTAACAGCATCATCTTTTAGAATTTGAAATAGCTCAGCTGGAATTCCATCACCTCCACTAGCTTTGTTCATAGTAATGCTTCCTAAGGCCCAACTGATATCATATTCCAGGATGTCCAGCTCTAGGTGAGTGACAACACCATTGTGGTTATCCAAGTAATTGAGATTTTTTTGTATAGTTTTTCTGTGTATTCTTGCCACCTATTTTTAATCTCTTCTTCTGTTAGATCCTTAATATCTTCTTCAGTTAGGTCCTTGCCTTTCTGTCCTTTATTGTGTCCAACCTTGCATGAAATGTTCCCTCGATATCTCTAATTTTTTTTTAAAGATCTCTGGTCTTTCCCATTCTATTGTTTTGCTCTATTTCTTCACAACATTCATTTAAGAAGGCCTCATCTCTCCTTTCAATTCTCTGGAACTCTGCATTCAGTTGGGTATATCTTTCCTTTTCTCCCTTGCTTTTCTCTTCACTTCTTTCCTCAGCTATTGATTAAGCCTCCTCAGACAACCACTTTGCCTTCTTGCATCTTTTTTCCTTTGTGATGGTTTTGGTCACTGCTTCCTATACAATGCTATGAACCTCTGTCCACAGTTCTTCAGGCAGTCTGTCTGCCAGATCTAATCCCTTGAGTCTATTCATCATGGCTACTATATAATCATAAGGGATTTGATTTAGGTCATATCTGAATGGCCTAGTTGTTTTCCCTACTTTCTTCAATTTAAGCTTGAATTTCCCAAAAAGGAGTTCATGATCTGAGCCACAGTCAGCTCCTGGTCTTATTTTTGCTAACTGTATGGAGCTTCTCCATCTTTGGCTGCAAAGAATATAATCAATCTGATTTTGGTGTTGACCATCTGGTGATGTCCATGTGTAGAGTCTTCTCTTATGTTGTTGGAAGAGGGTGTTTGCTAGGACCAGTGTGTTGTCTTGGCAAAACTCTGTTAGCCTTTTCCTGCTTCATTTTGTACTCCAAGGCCAAACTTGCATATTACTCCAGGTATCTCTTGACTCCCTCCCTATTTTTGCATCCCAGTCTTCAGCTTCCCCAGCTTCAGTGGTTGGGGCACAGACTTGGATTATATTTGATGGTGAATGGTTTGCCTTGGAAACAAACTGAGATCATTCTGTCATTTTTGAGATTGCACCATGTCCAATTTACCTTGAGACATGGACCTAACATTACAGGTTCCTATGCAATATTGTTCTTTACAGCACTGGACTTTACTTTCACCAGCAAACACACCACAACTGAGCATCATTTCTGCTTTGGCCCAGCCGCTTCATTCTTTCTGAAGCTATTCATATTAGTAATTACCCTCTGTTCTTCCCCAGTAGCATATTGGACACCTTCTGACCTGGGGGGCCCATCTTCTGGTGTCATATATTTTTGCCTTTTCATAATGTTCATGGGATTCTGGTGGCAATAATACTGAAGTAGTTTGCTATTCCCTTTTCCAGTGGACCACATTTTGTCAGAACTCTTCACTTTGACCCATCCATCTTGGGTGGCCTTGCACAGCATGGCTCATAGCTTCATTGAGTTACGCAAGCCCTTCATCATGACAAGGCTGTGATCCATGAAGGGGCAAGGAGATGTAGCAATGTACAAAGCAAAGACGGTGATTTGGGGGGAATTATATTCTTGGCAACCCACTCCAGTGTTCTAGCCTGGAGAACCCCAGGGATGGAGTCGCACAGAGTCGGACACGACTGAAGTGTGTCAGTAGTATGGAATAAGCAGTAGCATATTCCTCTGAAATGATCAAACAATAGGGAAACTAGACCTCTCTAGTTAATATAACTAGAAATAAGGAAACAATAAGGAAACTAGACCTTATAGTTAATATAAGAGCTATTAAAAAGAATAAAGAAGGTAAGGGATAGTCAAGGAAGGCCTCTCTGAACAAAATTTGAGCAGAGACCTGAAGAAAGTAAGCCAATGAGGTATATGGATATATGCAGAGAGAACAGTCTAAGCAGAGGATCAACAGCTAACTGCAAAGGCTGTTTGGGTGTTTGACATATAAAAATGGAAATCTTTCTCTCATTAGGTCAGGAAGTGGGAGAGGGATGACTGAGTGGAAGGCAGAAATGAGAGATAATTTACCAGAATCTTTAGAAGAAATCTGGGTGTTAAATTTCACAAGTTGCCAAAGGATCAAAGTGGATCAAGGTCTAAAATACAAAGACCAGAGAGTCCCTAATCATATGAATTCAAGGCACAAACTATTGAAGGTCATAAGGGGAAGTTTCCACTCCATCCTTGGCCCTTTAAATATGCTCATCTCATCCACACATCACCTGCTGTACCTATGGGAGCTCCAGCATATGGACAGCCCCTGCTACTGCCACCAAGAAATATATATGTTGAGAATTACATTCAGATATGTATATCAGAAATCCAATTACAGTGTCATCAAAAAACCTTTTAAGCTTTGTTTCTCTAATTTTAAATTTAGAAGTTAGCAGTCTTATGCTGGTGCAACAACAACACAGCATTTATCAGCATATTCCATAACTTCAGGGTTAAGAGATGGCCATGCCACATCCAGCCCCATGCCAGGAAGCTAAACTTCCCCCAAACACCCAGTTAAACAACTACACAAAATACCCACTAAACTTTCATTTCTCTCTCATTGGCCGGACCTGTGTTAGCTGCAAGGGAGTGTGGAAGTTAGTTTTGTGGAAAGACCTGATGCTACTTCCAACAAAACTAATCTGAAGCATTGAGGAATTATGATGCAAAGTACTATCATTCAGTAAGCAAAGACCCAGATAGATACCAGCTAATCAGCAAGTAGACCCAGTAGTAGGTCAAGTGTCCTCTGACCTAAGAATCCTTTATATATCAGAGGCAGGAAGTAGGACCTCACACTATGAATCAAATTAACATTGATAAGATAAAATGATAGAAAACATTTCAAAAGAAGCATGATATTATAAAATAAATATAAATGTTGGGAATTGGAATAGTTAATTTCACTCTTGTACCCTGCTTCCAGTTTCTTTCTGATGGAGTCACTTGCTATCAGCTTTTGCACTTATAATATGGAAATAATAAAGCTACGATCAGAGTAAAGAAGATTATTAAGCAGAGAGGCTAATAGAAAGCATGTATTAACCCTAAGAAAGTTTGTGTAACAGGATGTAAAATGATGAGCTTGTTTTTGTCCATATGATATGGAAATAAATGGATTAATTTTTAGCACACCATCTGTACACATGCTACCTTCCATTCTTGACATGCTACCTTCCATTCTGACTTTATGAATGCTTGGATTCATCTTTTCTAGGTCAGTGACTTTGCTCTCAGAGCAAAATATTAAAAACAAAAAGAGATTACTACATGTGGGCGGGATCAAAGTAAATTGCTTGACTCAATAGAGTTTTTGTCCCTGATGATATTTGAATACTTCAAAAAGATCTAAAATCTAGAATAAATGCAAAATTCTAATTATAGATTCTTTAAATGATGTGCATCGTATTTTCTGTTAAAATCAATATCAAGAGCAACAACAACTACAAAGTCTATGATACTTACTGTACAAATTAGGCACCTTAGTTGCTTAATCCTAAAATACAAAATCTGAGAAACAACACTCAAGGACTGCCTATTCAACTCAATGAATGTGTAAATTTGCCTTCCGTGTCAACAAAAACACATAGTTAATGATCTTTACTTAAATGTGGTGAATAAAGAACCATGGACTCTTCATGTACAAGGGAAATACATTACTACTAGTAAATGTTGTTGACTTGTTTGGAAATGAAGAGGAAGGAAAGAGAAAGGTGAGAGGGAGAAAAAAAAGGGAAAAGAGAGAAGAAAATTGAAAGGGGACCAGTAAAGGAAAGAAAGATAAAGGGAAGCAAAGCAGAGAAAATTTAAAGAAAAGAAAAATAAAAGGCCTATGACATTTCTGAAAGAGCAGAATATGGGCTGAACTTGATCTCTGTGGTCTTTTTCCAAAGCACCCCTAATTCCAGATTAATCATAAGACAAACATTATACAAATACCAATTGAAGTATTCTACAAAATACCTGACCAGTCAGTTCAGTTGCTCAGTCATGTCTGACTCTTTGCAGCCCATGGACTGCAGCACACCAGGCTTCTCTGTCCATCACCAACTCCCAGAGCTTGCTCAAATTCATGTCCATCAAGTTGGTGATGGACATCCAACAATTGCATCTCCTGTCATCCCCTTTTTCCTCCTGCCTTCAATCTTTTCCAGCATCAGGGTCTCTTCCAGTGAGTCAGCTCTTCACATCAGGTGGCCAAAGTATTGGAGTTTCAGCTTCAGCATCAGTCCTTCCAGTGAGTATTCAGGACTGATTTCCTTTAGGATGGACTGGTTGGGTCTCCTTGCAGTCCAAGGGACTCTCAAGAGTCTTATCCAACACCACAGTTCAAAAGCACCAATTATTTGGTGCTCAGCTTTCTATAGTCCAGCTCTCACATCCATACATGACCACTGGAAAAACCATAGCTTTGGCTAGACGGATCTTTGTTGGCAAAGTAATGTCTCTGCTATTTAATATTCTGTCTAGGTTGTTCATAGCTCTTCTTCCAGTAAGCAAGTGTCTTTTTATTTCATCTGCACTAATTTTGGAGGCCCCAAAAAACATCTCTCACTCTTTCCATTATTACCCCATCTATTTGCCGTGAAGTTATGGGACCAGATACCATGATCTTAGTTTTCTGAATGTTGAGTTTTAAGCCAGCTTTTTCACACGCCTTGCGTCAAGAAGCTCGTTAGTTCTTCTTCATTTTCTGCTATAAGGGTGGTGTCATCTGTGTATCTGAGGTTATTGATATTTCCAGCAATCTTGATTCCAGCTTGTGCTTCATCCAGCACATCATGTTCCATGTCCAGTTCATGTTGAGATTTGACAGAAAACAACAAAATTCTGTAAAGCAATTATCCTTCAATAAAAATATAAAATTTTTTTAAAAACTGCAGAAATCTGAATAAAGTATGCATTTATGCCAAATTGCTTCATTCGTGTCCGTCTCTTTGCAACCCTACCGATTGTAGCCTGCCAAGCTCCTCTGTCCACGGGATTATCCAGGCAAGTATATTGGAGTGGGTTGTCATTACCTGTTCAAGGGGATCATCCCAACCCAGCGATGGAAACTACGCCTCTTATGCCTCCTTCATTGGTAGGTGGGTTCTTTACCACTAGTGCTACCTGGAAAGCAATTTTATTTAATAATAATCTATCAATATTGATTCATTAATTGTGACAAATATACTATAATAAAATAAGATATTAACAATACAGGAAATTAGATGAGGAGCATATGGAAACTCTGTACTACCTTCACAACTTTTCTATAAATAAATAGAATTAACCTAAAGTTAAAAGTTTATTTTTTTAAATATGAGCCTAAAAATCACCCTAGCAATTTCAAAAACTACCACATGAATCCAAAGTTGTTCTCTAATCTGATCCGCATTCACCATTAATCTGGAAAAATGTACTAAAATTACGTTACAGAGAATAATGCTGCTTAGCCCAACTAGTTGGAACCAGAATTTTAAGAATAGATGACACCCTTCCAGTTGCCTCGGGATATACATCTTCAGCCAATGGGTTGGCCTTTCTTTCCCAGGCTCCTCTTTTTAGAAATGAAAGGGTGAAACACTTAAATGGAAGGGTGAAACGCTGTCGTGCATAACACAGGAAATGTACAGATCTCCATTATGAAACCTATCACTGTAAATGTGATCACAGACAGACGTGGATATTTTTGAAGAGTGAAGTATGATAACAGTTGCCGTTTGGGGTCAGGAAGATCTGACTTGACCACTCACTGACTCTGATGTCTTGGACAAGCAACTTAAACTGGCTCGTATATTTTCCCAGTTTTAAAAATGTACAAAAAACAACACATCCCATAGGCTTATTGTGTAATCAACATGAAAGAAGGCATGGAAATAATTTAGCACAGGACTTGACACATAGTTCTCAAAAAATATTGTTTTTAATTTCTTTAAAAGTTGTTCTCACTGTGGGTAGTCATTAGAGTTATTTATCAAATATTTCTGGTTCTACCTACTTCCATTCTAGGCACACAGCAAATTACACTTTCTGGTTCTGTTTTGGTTGGGTAGAGCATGTGACATCCTGGTCAAAAGATTGTTAACAAAAATGATACATGTCACTTACAAGCCAATATGAGATTCTGCATAAGTCCTTCCTTCTGGCAAGGGGACCATTCATGTTCAGGGAGCTGATTGTCACTCTAGGCCCCTGAGTGACATCAACGAGCAAGGCTCTAATGTTGACCCACAATGAACACAGGGTAAGAAGTAAACTCTTTGGATTCAAGTCCACTGAGATTTGATAAGTATAGCCTAGCCTGTCCTGACTAACATACCTCAGTTTTCAAGATTAATAGCAAGGCTCTTGCAGCCTATAGTTCAGATTAATATGCCATCTGGAAACAGACTTTTATATAGGCATAGTTCTGTAAATAGAGCTAAAAATGCTAAGAATGCCTCATTCAATATAAGAGATAATGAAGTATTAGCTGTAATATAAAAATAGAATTTCTCAAGCTCTGTAAAAGAAGGAGGAGCTTGCTGAATTTTGCTATTCCATAGGTTTTCTCTTATCGAACCTCATTTGATGTTCATCAGTCCAGTGCAGTTCAGTCACTCAGTTGTGTTTGACTCTTTGCAATCCTGTGGACTGCAGCACACCAGGCCTCCCTGTCCATCACCAACTCCCAGAGTTTACTCAAACTCATGTCCATTGAGTAGCTGAAGCCATCCAACCATCTCATCTTCTGTTGTCCCCTTCTCCTACCACCTTCTGTCTTGTCCAGCATCAAGGTCTTTTCTAATGAGTCAGCTCTTTGCATCAGGTGGACCAAGCATTTGGAATTTCAGCTTCAGCATCAGTTCTTCCAATGAATATTCAGGACTGATTTCCTTTAGGATGGTCTGGTTGGATCTCCTTGCAGCCCAAGGAGTATTCTCCAACACCACAGTTGAAAAGCATCACTTCTTCAGCCCTCAGCCTTCTTTATAGTCCAACTCTCACATCCATACATGACTACTGGAAAAGCCGTAGCTTTGTCTAGACCAACCTTTGTTGGAAAAGTACTGCCTCTACTTTTTAACATGCTATCTAGGTTGGTCATAACTTTTCTTCCAAGGAATATTCTTCAAAGTAGAACAGAATGCATGTATGCCAAGTCGCTACAGTCATGTCCAACTTTTTGCAACCCTATGGACTATAACCTGCTAGGCTCCTCTCCATGGGATTCTCCAGGCAAGACTACTGGAGTGGTTGCCATGCCTTCTTCCAGGGACTCTTCCCAACCCAGGAATCTTATGTCTCCTGCATTGGCAGCTGAATTCTTTACTACTAGGGCCATGTTTATTTAGAATACAAAAGTCTTTTTTTATTGAAGTATAGTTGATTTACAAGGTTGTGCCAATCTCTGTTGTATAGCAAGTGACTCAGTTTTACACATATACATTCTTTTATTAATAATCTTTTCCATTATGGTTTATCCCAGGAGACTGGATATAGTTCTCTGTGCTACACGGCAAGACCATGTTGTTTATGCATTCTAAATGTAATAGCTTGCATTGGAATACCAAACTCTTTTGATTCCATTTTTAATAGTTGAGTATTCCTCAACTATATACAGACAGTCCTTAATATGCCACAGCTATATATACAGGGTCCTTGAAAAGCCCAAGGACTGACCAAAATTTAAGGCATGCTTGGATAACAAACATTTTGCTGATGTGTTTTATTGTTTAAGATGGAGTTTTTCTGGTTGATTTCGCTTACTTGTTTATTTTATGAAACGCTTCCTGTATGATATACATATGGACACCTCTGAGTTAGCCTCTAGTGTACTATTGTGCAAGCATTCATGAATGTATGAATGAGTGTCTGAGAAAGACTGGGAAAGCATTCTCTTGATGTTATATCTTTCAAAGGGGGAAAAATTAAAGATGGAGCAAGACAGGGTGAACCTCTCTGCTGGCCTCTGCCCTTGAATGTAAGCATCTATTTTCTGAGATAGGCCACCATGACAAAAATTGGTACTGTCCCCCAAATGTCAAATCATATCTTAAAACTTCTCCAAAGGCCTGAAAAATCACACCTCTACATATAAAGTCCTGGACTCATCGACATCAAAACATTGCTTGTAATTTCAGGTCTTGCACCTCCAGACAAAGTTAAGACAATTTGAAAAGGTCCCTCAACTTCTAACCTACATTTGTAATGCAGTTTCTCATTAGTATCATTTCATCTGGTGCTCACAAAAATCCTATAGGATATACAAAACAAGAACTATTATTTTCATTTTATACAAAGAAAACTAAAATTGACATAAAATAACTGATTTCCAGAAGGTTATATTAACAACTACCAAGGCAGGACTAGAATGATGCTAGGTCACCCAGCTTGACATCTTTCCACCAGCAACATCAAGTCCAACCAGGTATGGTGTCAAAGACATAATTTCGGAGTAATTGGCAAAGTGGCCCTTTGAAGTGAAAGTGAAATGATTTTTATAGATGTGTATCCTGGGAAAATTCCTTTGATAAAATATAATGTCCTTTAGAGATTAATCTCTCTCACTACTAATAATACTTTTCCTTATTGTTATCTTTTTAAACTATAACTAGACTACAGAGGATGAGATGATTGGATGGCATCACTGACTCTATGGACATGAGTTGGAGCAAGCTCTGGGAGTTGGTGATGGACAGGGAAGCCTGGCGTGCTGCAGTCCACGGGGTCACAAAGAGTCAGATGTGACTGAGCAACTGACTGAACTGAGGGAATCTTTCCATGAAGCAAGTGAGTGACTGGCTGAGGCATGAACATTTCTGGTTGAACCTATCAGTTAACTAGAATGCTGCCTATGCCTCAAGATTTCCAAAGGAACCCATTTTGTATCTGTATCCTGACATCCCTTTTGGTATCTGTGTCTGACACTACTTTATTTCACCGGGCAGCCATTTATTTAATTGGACAATTTGAAATTCAGTGCCTGGCTTCTTTCAACGGCCTAAGGGTGACTCCACAGAAGTTCACACATGATGAAACAAATGACTGAAGATGGAAGAGAGCATTAAATGGCTCAGGCAGGTCAGATTGCACAGTTTGGCGTCGCATTTAGTAAATTATAGTCAAGCAGCTCTTAATTGCATCCTAACTGTCCATTTTCAGATGGTACTTCTGCCAAACACCAGATTACTAGGGCTGTGTTAGAAAAGCTCAAATAGCACATTCAAATTTGAAACTATAGGTCTCATTTATTTCTAGTTCTTCAGCTGGCAGACATGAAAAGCATTTTTGAGCAGCCAAAGAAGATGAAGAAATAACTTACAGTGAATGGAAAATGTTAGGAAAGCGAGGGCTAGACAATTCTGAGTCACTACTGAGATATCTAAAGGGATAGGGATTCCAGTCCACTCATTAAAGTGTGGGTTGAAACGTTGCTTTATTTTTCAAGAAATTCCATGGGAGGCACTTGGAGGGGAAAACAGGAGGTGGTCACACTGCACTTCAGACAGAAAAAGCGTATCTTGAGAGTGGTGAGATACTGGCAGAACTTGAAAACACTCCACAACACGGATGAGATTTCCAGTCTTGAATGATTTTAAGAGGCTTTATGGCACTATTTCAAAAGTGAACCAAGTCCTTGAAAAAAATGTTCTAAATTTACAAATGTACCTTCTAAAATCATTTTTAGTTTACTTCTGGTTTCATAAATACAACAGAATTAGTTTTGTCTAAGATTTTAAATCTTTGAATATCATTTTAAGGAGAAAAATGTCCTCAGATATTAATTAATTTTAGATTCACATTTTTAGGAAGAAATTATCATCTGTTATTTTTCAAACTACAGGAGCAAAATGAAGAATGAACCGAAAAATAAATATTTACCTTGTGGATATGAATTTCGATTTAGTATCTTAATATCCATTACCTGCTTCCTGGGGAAAAGATGATTGGTACTTTGGAGACAATCTTCCTAATATTACACAGTGTTAATTACACCCCTGAGAGGTTATGGCCAGCAGTCACTAGGAATACAGTACAATGCTGGATCTATCACTTATCAGTTTAAAGTTTCCGTGTCCTCTATAAAATGAGAAAATAATAGTACCTAATTCATAGAGTTGTTGTGAAAGAGTATAGCTCAAGAGTAGAGCATATGACTGCAGAGTTACTGTAAATTTAAGCAAATAACATCTGCAAAGTACTTAGCACATAATAAGTGATAGTTAGGGCTTCAAAAAAAGTTTTCCACACAAAGCTAAAGAACAGCTGAATAAATAATGTCACTTGTCTTTCCAGTTTTGTTACTGACCACTGAGATTTGGCATAGATGTGGCACATGCACAGGGAACACAGGACAGATAATTTGGGGAAGGATAAGGAGAGTGCAAGGGAGATGTCATGACATGCGTGGAAAACCCCACTTTCAGACAATTCTTTCATTCAGCTTAATAAGAATTAATGAATGGACTCCCACCAGGGCCCTAGTCCTCTGAAAGATGCCCCGCCCCTGTCTTCAAGAGCTACTCATCATGGTGATAAGACAACTTTCACACGTGGAACAAAGAGATTTATGATTAGATACTAAAATAAGTGGCATCACAATGGGTTCTTACTAGCAAATCTTTCTATTATAAATTCAAAGTCATACACATGCAAAACCTGTTGGAAAGGGAAATCACTATGATTACTCTTCTTAATACATCTCAAAATGTCATATTCTACCAGTCTCTAAAAAAATGTAAAATGCCAACTGCTTTCCATCATTTTGCTTTATTCAGATATCTAGTTTACTTATGCTTTCCAAGTTAAACCAGAAATCCTCTGACTTGGGTTTCATATGTCTGAATTTTAAATGTCTAATAATTTCTCAAACATTTAAGAGATACAAAATTAGGCGTTATTTCATCCAGATGAGCACAAACTATTCATGAATTCCCCAAAGTGTGAGTTATATATGTGCAAGAAGCAAAGTGTGAAAAGTTTTTTAGGCAGTTAGGGGAAGCACCGGAAAGTTCAACAGATGTCGATAGCTCTGTTGAAAAAGATCAGAAAAGAAAGTATGCCCCCTGCTGTTTACAGAATAATGGTTTCTGAACACGATTTTAGCTGAAAGTTTTGAGTTGCATCTCGGATTTCCTAGATCTTGACTCCAGCACGCTCTAACAAGTCTATGACCATGCATATATACCTAAAGTTATTGTGAACAAGTCTACTCCTTATCTCTCTCCTTTGAACAATATAGAAGTGGGAGGTTGTTTAACTATCTACTTGTGCTGATCTTCTATGTAAAATTTTAAGTACATGAAGATAAACATTGATGTGATTTCCTAAGTATGATTGTGTAGTTATTAAAAAGCTCTCCATGCAGTATCAGTCCAAAATGTGACTGCTTGGTGGTAAAATAAAAGGAATCATGTGTATCATCATCATTTCTTTTGCCTTGAGTCCAACCAGAAACCAAGGTAAATCACACTTAAGAACCTTAGTGAGCTGACAGGAACTCTAGCACTTAGGAACTGCCAACTGGCCTACTTATTTCATATAATTCTAAAAACTAACAAATATTTTTTATAACAATTCACAGCCATTGTTGCTACACTTTGATTTATTCTGGATACAGTTATAATTAAGGACCAGTATAACATTTTGGTTATAAACACAGACCCTGGACCCAAACCGCCTGATTTCAAATCCCAGCTGCACTACTGACTGGGGTAGTTTCTCAATATCTCTGCCCCCTTTATCTCATCCATAAAACTGGGATCATATTTATAGCTACCTCATGAGATAATACATGACAAAATACAGAAAGAATTGCATCTGGAACATGATAATTACACCATAAAAATTTATGAGCATCAATATTATTTATTACTACTATTTATTTCTTCACTTTAGTCTACTATGTATTCCTCTAATGCTTTATGCAAAACCAAGGTTTTAGATTGCAATTTAAAATGTACTAGAGCACATAGAAATAATTAAGAAATATTATCTATGGGAAGAAAATGACACAACTTTGCTGACATACAAAAAAGAAGTCTTAAGGAAATTATCACACCATGTTTACAGAGATGAAAACAGATATTATAATGATATAATAATAGTATAAATGGTTTTATTTGAAAATAATGTAAGGGAGCAAACTTGCCAAAAAGACTCAGGAAGAAACTGTGACTCTTCCCCTAACTGCCTAAAAGAATTTACAAAGAGGGCCTGTTTCTAAGCTTTTGCTAGAAATATCTACAAAGAATATGGTATGGGCTAGGTTTAGTTGGGGGGACTTGGCAGGGCCTGGAAATCAGAACTTATTCTGTGTCTCATCATCTCTGCACGACTCAGCAGACATTTGTGTGCCAAACATTTGCTTTTCCCTGAAGTCTCAAACTGCTGCTCCAGTATCCTCCTTCGTCTGTTGAGGATGGTGTTTAAGGTGAGTCTTCAGTCATTTTGGAGAGTTACTCAGCTTTCCCGGCCTCTCCCATGTACACAGGGAATTAAACCTTAGTTTAACTTTCTCTTGTTAATCTGTCTCATAACATTTCATTCTTAGACCAGCCAGAAAAACCTAGAAAGGTAGAGGAAAATTTCTTCCTCCCTGACAGAAACAATAAACTTAATTCAAGCTACCTTTAAACCTGAAAAGAATCTGTTGGATATCATAACTAAAAAATGCAGATTCTTCAAATGAAGTCTGATCCAGGAGTCCAACAATGACACAAAATACCTGAATTCTTTCTATCTCAATTATCTGCCTAAAGCCTTTTTTTTTAAATTTTTTTATTAGTTAGAGGCTAATTACTTCACAACATTTCAGTGGGTTTTGTCATACATTGATATGAATCAGCCATAGATTTACACTTATTCCCCATCCCGATCCCCCCTCCCATCTCCCTCTCCACCAGTGAACACTGAGCCCCCCTGTAATTGGATAGACTTAAGTCTCTAACCCTCCATCTCTGTCACAAGAAAGAAGGAATGTACTGATTGACTTTAGCTGGAATAGCTTCCCTGAAACTGTATGGCTCCCAAATGAAGAGAAAGCTCTGGTGGGAATGGAATAGGGAAGAAACACAGTTTAAGAAGAAACACAACAAATATTGACGCACCTAAAGTTAATTTGTAGGTAAATGGAATCTAATCAAAATTCCAAGGTGGTTTCCGAACAGTCATTTAAGAATTTTAATCATTAAAATCTTTAGAAAAATACACGAGAAAAAAAAGTGAGTTAACTTGAAGGAAAAAAAAATAGTTTCAGGGACGGCAACTTGATATACCATATACAAAAATATATAAAGCTATGATAATTAAAAGCATAGTACAAATATAAAATTAGGCAGAACAACCATTCAATAGATAATAGTATAATTGAATAATGACTTAGAAACATTAAATTTTAGATCTTCTATTCAGACTGTATATCAGAATAATTGATGGATAAAGAATTTAAGTCCAAGACATTAAGCTGTTAAAAGTAAATATTTATTAATATGAGTGAATATGATCTCCCAAATTGGGAAGGGTTTCTTAGCATGAAAACAACAGAAAAATTAAAATCAGAAGATTGTTAGATGTGACTACTTAAAAGAACTAAATTAAAATATACCCTTTTACCTAAATCAAATTTTATAACAAAATCAAAAGGCAAACAACATTTTAAGAAAAGTATTTGCTTTAAATTTGACAAGGAGTAAGTAGAAATAAATAATTCTCAGAGATCAATTAATGAAAGCAATTTAAAATATAAAAGAAAATTGGTAAATGACATAAACTTATACTTCATAAAAGAAGAAACATCCTTAATTAACATTATGAAAAGTTGTCTACTTCACTAGTAGGCAAATAAATAAATATTAAAGCAATGAAATATAACTTTTAAGCCATAAAAAGAGCAAAAATTAAAATCTATAATAATGTCTTTGTTGTTGTTTAGTCACTAAGACATGTCCGATTCTTTTGCAAGCCCATGGACTGTAGCTCACCAGGCTCCTCTGTCCATGGGATTCTGCAGGCAATAATACTGGAGTGGGTTTACCATTTCCTTTTCCAATGGATCTTCCCGACCCAGAGATCAAACCCACAGCTCCTGCATAGGCAGGCGGACTCTTTACCACTGAACCACCTGGAAATCCCAGTTGTGTTTTGTTCTAAGTAAGTGCCATAGATTGGGTAGCTTATAAACAATAGTATTTTCTTTCTTACAGTTCTGGATGCTGGAAATCTGATACCAGGATGCCAGCATGGTCAAGTTCTGGTGAGAACCCTTTCCTGGTCTGCACACTGTCAACATATCATATCCTCACAGAGTGGAAATAGAGGGAGCTACCTCTCTGGTCTCTTCCAAGGACACTAAACCCATTCATGATGGCTTCATCCTCAAGATCTAATTTCTTCCCTAAGGCTTCCTCCAATACCAGGACATTTGGGAATCAGATGTCAATACCTGAGTTGGAGCTAGGAGAAGGGATCAACATACAGTCCATAATAAGTGGTAAACAATAAGGATGTACTATCATACATATGGAGCAGGATTATATATTGATTAAATTTCCTGCAGAAAAATGATTAACAATATCCATAAATAACCTCAAATATTTAAGTTCTTTGACACAATAATTTCAATTTTAAGAATCTATTCAGGAGATATCATTTTAAAACACAAAGATTTATACACAAACACATTCACTGCATCACTATCAAATAAAAACTAAAAATAATAAAAGCGTTTCAAAATTAAGAAACTATCAAATAAGATTGTTTCTATATTATGCAGTAATTTGCAAATGTTAAATACGTATATAAAGAATATGTAGAAGTCTGAGAAAATTCTAAAAGTTGAGAGAAAAAAACAGTATACAAAATGTGTGTGTGTGTGATCTCACTAAGGGCAATTGGAAAAATATAAACAAAAAATTTTCAACAGAGTCCCTGGGTGGAATACAGATGATTTTTCTTTTCTCATTTATAAGAATTTTCTATACTGTTTACCTTACATTTATCAAATCTAAAACATTCTTAACATATTAGAAAACTTTCATATGCAATTAGATTATTATGAGTTATTTGAAAAATAAACAAGCGTTTTGTAAAGAAAATATGTAAATATTAAAATATATTATGTATAAATTCTTATTTCATGCATCAGCTTTATTTACAATGATGCACATTTGCAAAATACAATAAAAAAGTATGTTTTGTCATTATTAACCCAGAAAAAAAATACACCATCAAAATAAGGAGGTCAAATATTTCTATAATTCATATTCTTTTCCTGGCCCTAACATTACTTTTTAATCACATTTATAATACTAGATAAATAAAAATTGCTAAGAAATGAATTCTGTAATTGAAGAACTGTAGATAGCTTAAAAGCTAATTCCTATTGGCCTCTTTGCATTATAGTAAGAATGTGCATCAGCTTTTTATTTTAAAATAACTACACAATATTGATATAATAATACAGATGCATAGTCGTTAGATATGGGTGGGTTGAACTGTATCAGTTTATCTCTGAGGATTTCTCAACATTCTGTTTGAATACTTGGGAGTCTAGGGTCTAGTACCCAAAAGAAAAATTTGGACTGGATAAATTTGAGATTCCATCATATATATAGTAATTGAAACCATACATATTCACACATTATATAGATGCTATATATATAAAGACAAATAGAGATAGCACTTCAAATTCCTTTTTGAAGGAGGAGTGTTAGACATAACAAATACATGAATGGTATTAAACTTCAAAACCAGGAAAAATATATTTGCATGTACAAAAGAGACCTTTGGTTAAATTAGGGTTTCCACTAGATGTGTACAAACGCAGAGATAACGGTTTTGTTGTAGATTCTAAAGTACTAGGCCTTATTCTTGAAGATACGAATGTTTTAGTAAACAAAAGGTTTTACAAATGTTATATACTGTTCTTTTACACTGATAAGTCATAACACATGTCAAAGAAACATTCAATTAAATGTTTGCAATGTTTAATTAAGGCATTTAAGAATTCCCACTTAACAAAAATCATACTGACTCTTATCTAAATTCCATGGATTAACTCTGTAAATCTCAATAAACATTTTGGTTTCATGTCCTAGTAGTTATCTTTATATTCACTCATGACAGAAGCCTGAAAGTTTTGTTTCGCTGCTGTTTCTGGATCAGAGGTTTAGCTCGATAATTCTTAACCACATCTGGCAGGAAACAGAAGACCAGGTTTCCTCATTTTGCCACAAATGGTATTTCAAACATTCATTAATTCCTGCAACTGCTTAAGAACAAAAAGATGAAATTCATAAATTTTTGAGATATTTTCATTTTCTCAGTTTTAGTCCTTTATATTTGAAATTGATTATTTCATTTGTGGCACCTCGTTCCCCATAACTTTATTATGACATTTGACTATATTTTCATTTAAATTTAATGGATAAATTCTTTCAGAGTAGGTGTGATTCTGATTCCAGAAGAACTTTACACAGACCATATAATGTACTCATAAGCCATATTCAAAGAAACTCAGTTGGAAATTATGACTCACTGTAATGAACAAGATCATTTCTCTTCATCATGCCTTGAACTTTTACATCTTGGTAAAATGTTTTCTCATTCTGTATTACTGAAAATTTTTCTAATGTTTTTCCTATGGGCAATTAAGCTTCTTAATTTAAAAAGAGAGCTTGCTATATTCCATAATGTTTTATTCCAAATCTTGGATTATACTAAAAATATTAATTTTCAATAATTTTTTATATATCTTCTGTGCAAATCACCCTAGACATTTTTAGAGTTTCTCTATATTATAAAAATGAAGAGCTCACTTTCAAGGAATTCATGTACCCTTTTATTACATAATCATAACTAACAGCCCAGAAATAAATCGGTTTAATAAATAGCTTCACGACCTATGAAATGGAATTTTTGCATTTCTTTAGAAAGAAAAACAGTAGTATACTCAACCCAAGAAATTCCACTAAGCAGTCTGGTTCATGGGAACTTGGTAATCCAGTTTAATGTGATCAGCTATATATTCCATTGTATGGAAGATCGTATTTTAAAATTACTAACATTAGTTGGTCATTTACTTTTAGGGTGAGAAAAAGATCTACTTAGGTAAACTGATCCGTGATTAACATTTATTTTAAGTAAAAAATTATTTAGGAACTATACTGAAACTGGAAGACACTGTCAGTGTCTCAACCTCTTACCTATTGGCAGTGACCTTTCTGTTGCATGCTAAAGAAGGTCTGAGGGTTTTGCCTGGTCAGAGCCTGTCTGCACTGCACAAGAGTCAGAAGAGAAATGTTTGGAAATAAGTGACCTCTAGGAGCAACTCTCAACCAATGACTAATGGGCGGAAGTTGGTGCGTAAGTATCCTTCCCTAGTTGGGAATTCAGCCTAGGGTATTCTAGTCTATCTTTTCAAATGAGCCAATAGTTCAGTTCAGTTCAGGTCAGTCGCTCAGTCATATCCAACTCTTTGCGACGCTGTGGACTGCAGCACACCAGGCCTCCCTGTCCATCAGTAACTCCCAGAGCTTGCTCAAACTCATATCCATCAAGTCAGTGATGCCATCCAGCCATCTCATCCTCTGTCACCCCCTTCTCCTCCTGCCCTCAATCTTTTCCAGCATCAGAGTCTTTTCCAATGAGTCAGCTCTTCACACCAGGTGGCTAAAGTACTGGAGTTTCAGCTTCAACATCTGTCCTTCCAATGAATATTCAGGACTGATTTCCTTTAGGATGGATTGGTTGGATCTCCTTGCAGTTTAAAGGACTCTCAAGATCTTCTCCAGCACCACAGTTCAAAAGCATTAATTTTTTGGTGCTAAGCTTTCTTTATAGTCCAACTCTCACATCCATACATGACTACTGGAAAAACCATAGCTTTCACTAGATGGACCTTTGTTGGCAAAGTAATGTCTCTGCTTTTTAATACGCTCTCTAGGTTGGTCATAGCTTTTCTTCCAAGGAACAAGTGTCTTTGAAATTCATGGCTGCAATCATCATCTGCGGTGATTTTGGAACCCAGAAAAATAGTCAGCCACTGTTTCCACTGTTTCCCCATCTATTTGCCATGAAATGATGGGACCGGAGGCCATGATCTTAGTTTTCTGAATGTTGAGCTTTAAGCCAACTTTCTCCATCTCCTCTTTTACTTTCATCAAGAGGCTTTTTCATTCTTCTTCACTTTCTGCCATAAAGGCGGTGCCATCTGCGTATCTGAGGTTATTGATATTTCTCCTGGCAATCTTGATTCCAGCTGGTGCTCAGCCAGCCCAGCATTTCACATGATGTACTCTGTATAGAAGTTAAATAAGCAGGGTGACAATATATAGCCTTGATGTACTCCTTTCCCAATTTGGAACCAGTCTGTTGTTCCATGTCCAGTTCTAACTGTTGCTTCCTGACCTGCATACAGATTTCTCAGGAGGCAGCTAAGGTGGTTTGGTAGTCCCACATCTTGAAGAGTTTTCCACAGTTTGTTATGATTCACATAGTCAAAGGCTTTGGCGTTGTCAATAAAGAAGAAGTAGATGTTTTTCTGGAACTCTCTTGCTTTTTCAATGATCCAGTGGATTTTGGCAATTTGATCTCTGGTTCCTCTGCCTTTCCTAAATCCAGCTTGACCATCTGGAAGTTCACGGTTCAGGTACTATTGAAGCCTGGCTTGGAGAATTTTGAGCATTACTTTGCTAGCCTGAGATGAGTGCAATTTTCAGTAGTTTGAATATTCTTTGGCATTCTTTCTTTAGGATTGAAATGAAAACTGACCTTTTCCAGTCCTGTGGCCACTGCTGAGTTTTTTCCGAAGTTGCTGGCATATTGAGTGCAGCGCTTTCACAGCATCATCTTTCAGGATTTGAAATAGCTCAACTGGAATACTATCAGCTCCACTAGCTTTGTTCGTAGTGATGCTTCCTAAGGCCCACTTGACTTCACATTCCAGGATGTCTGACTCTAGGTGGGTGATCACACCATCGTGGTTATCTGGGTTGTGAAGATCTTTTTGTATAGTTCTTCTGTGTACTCTTGACACCTCTTCTTAATATCTTCTGCTTCTGTTTGGTCCCTACCATTTCTGTCATTTTTATTGTGCCCATCTTTGCACAACAGGATAGAACAAATGGTAACTTGCCTAATAATATACCCTACTACCTGCCTATTTGCCTTTCTTCCTTCCTTCCTCCTTTTGAACTCCTTTATCAGTGTTTCCTGGAAACAGCTTTCAAATCACTAATTGCACTCAAAACTTTGTACTCAGGTCTGCTACTAGGAGAATATACAATAAGTTAGAGGTTATTTAATATTTTTCTTCCTCAAATTTTGAAAACTGTATTTACACAGCTGGTTCTATGAAAATATATATACACCTATATAAAATGAGGCAGAAAGAGCTATTTCATATTTAACTTAGTCAACTCTATTAGAGCAAAAAGCTGATACTACTTTTTAGTGATCAGAGATTTTATTATATTCCTAATAACCTGTGATTCTTGGAATACATCACACATGGCAGTGTAGTAAAATACTCAATATATTCAATATCTTTTAACACAATTCTTTTTTAAAACAAACTAAACTCATAAAAAATTATTAGACAATTTCAAAGCAACAGTCAAATATACCTTCAATATGTACTGGAAAATCAAATATCTTCCAAGAAAAAAAGCTAAAAATACATTGTAATTACATTTTTATTTCTACACAGATACCCTTAAGTGAATGGAGACATGTCTACCACATTCTCCATGTTCTAATTTATACTTTGAGTGAAACTTTACTCCTTAAAGTAACACACTAATTCCAATCAATATTCCTATGTTGCTAGGATAAAAGTGTCACAGATATTTCATATATTACTCTTTAGCTAAAAATTAAAATTACCCTTGAGACATATATCTATGCTAAGTATTTAGGGGTTTTTTCCCCATCTCTGAATTTTTAATATTTTTAGTTCAATTCTTGGCGACTTTTACAGTGGAACCCTAATAAAGAGGAAAACTTGAAGTGTAAGAACAATCATGCCAGAAAATACAGTACTTCATCTACTGTGGGATATTGCACCATATTTTTTCAAAGTCATGAGAAATACTAAAAATGCAGTCAAATAATTTCAGGAATAAAAATAGTAAAAAAAAAAATAATGTTTCCCATATGACATTCACTGAGGTAAAAATCTACGCATGAGTAGATTAATCCTTTCAACAAACTCATGGGGCAGTTAAAATTAATGTCCTCATTTTTCAGAGAAAGTAAAGAAACTGAAAAAAAATAAGTAAAGAAAGAAACTGAAGCTTAAGCAATTTAACTTACCCAAGGTCATACTGATAGAAAGGATGGAACCAGTATTTGAACCCAAGTGTTTTGAATATAATGTGCTCTATAGAGCCCTATAGCTGAAGTGATTCAGTCAAACTAAGTTTTCGCCACTTCACGACCTCTCAGAATTTTTAATATAGTGATTTGAACTCAGAATCTCCAAAGGGATAAATAGTTTCTCAAGTTTATTTGACCATGCACCTTTTGGTGTGGCATATCCTGAGAGAACAATATGTAATATTCAAAGGAACATACTTTAGGAAATCCCTAAAGGAGCAAAACTGAGTAACTATTTTTTAAATTTATTATAAAAATTATTTTGGCAACAATAAACAGGTTACCAGAAAGAATAAGAAGAAAATGTATAAAACACATAATATTTCTTTCTCAAAAATAAATTCATTTGACTAATAGTTATAATTTACACAATTCTTACAGTCAAAATTAATTTTATGTAAGCTAATAAAATCTCTTGATACGATATTGATGATATATTTTTTAATTATTTTATTTTTATTTAATTTTTTGACTGCGTGGCACATGGGATCATAGTTCCCTGACCAGGGGTCAAACCCATAACCCTTGCATTGGAAGTGTGGAGTCTTAACCACTGGACCACCAGGGAAGTCCAATATAATTATTTTAAATGATGATATGTTGACAGAAGGTTACTTGAAAATATATTGATCAATAAAAGAAAATAAGTTACTAGAAGCAAATCAAAGAATAGTGAATTTAATCATGTAAATTTCAATTCTTTCTCAGATCAATTCATAACACAAAAATGTACAATATAATGCTTATTTTTATTATTATATTTTTATATAAAAGCCTTAAAATGCCTAAAGAAAGCTCCTAAATATATGACAGCATTAGTCCTATGTTTTCTGGTTTCCAGCTAAATTTTATTTTGACTGCTCTGAGTGACTGAGTTCTAGTCTGTGACTAAATAGATAAATGACTTTGAACAAGTCATTTAATCTCTGAGTTTTAATTTCCTCAGCAATACAATGAAAAGACTTGACTTAAACATTTGTTTTCAGCTTTACAATAATATGATGCTAGTAAGAAAATCTAGTCATACCACCATAAAATTTCTCCTCTTTAAGCCATATGATGGAAATAAACCTATAAGATATTTTACTAGGTAGAATTCTAATAAAATTAGTTGACATGTGTATTCTTTTTTTTTTTGCCACTTTATTTATTTTTTTTAATTGAAGGATAATTGTTTTACAGAATTTTGTGGTTTTCTCTCATACATCAACAAGAATCAGCTGTAGGTACAACCATGTCCCCTCCCTCCCAAACCTCCCCTCCCATCTCCCTCCCCATCCCACCCTTCTAGATTGTCACAGAGCCCCTGTTTGAGTTTCCTGAGTCATATAGCAAATCCCCATTGGCTATCTATTTTATATATGTTGTTGTAAATTTCCAAGTTACTCTTTCCATTCTAATTGAAATATTCATAAGTAAAACAGGTTTAAAGTGTACAGTTTCATGAGTTTTGACAACTTTACCTTAATCAAAGGCAGAATATTTTCATCATCATTTTATTTTCAGCAGTTTTACTGTGATGTCCATAGATATAATTTTATTTGTATTCATCCTTATTGGGATTTTCTGAATCTTCTGGATTTACTGGTACTAGAAACTTTTTTTTTTTTTTTCTTTTTACAGTAGGTCCTTGTTGGTTATCTATTTTAAACATAGCAGTGTGTACATGTCAATCCTAAACTCCCAGTCTACCCCTCTGCCCAACCTGGTACCCATAAATTCATTCTCTTAAGTCTGTAAGTCTGTTTCTGTTTTGTAACTAGGTTCATTTGCATCAGTTTTCTTAGATTCTGCATATAAGTGATATCATATGATGTTTGTCTTCTCTGCTTGACATACTTCACTTAGTATGATAATCTCCAGGTCCTTCCACATTGCTACAAATGGCATTATTTCTTTTTTTTTAATATCTGAGTAATATTCCATTCCAGAGATACTACATCTTCTTTATCGATTCTTCTGTCAATGGACATTTAGGCAGCTTCCATGTCTTGGCTACTGTAAACAGTCCTGCTATGAACACGCTAGTGCATGAATTCTTTCAAAACATGTTTCTCTCCAGATGTATGCCTGGGAATGGAATCTTGGAAATGGATCCACAGTAGCTCTATTTTTACTTTTGTAAGGAACCTCCATACTGTTCTTCACAGTGGCTATATCAGGTTACTCCTCCACCACAGTGTAGGAGGGTTCCCTTTCCTCCACATGCTCTCCAACATTTATTGTTTGTGGATTTTCTGATGACAGACATTCTGACTGGTGTGAGATGATATCTCATTGAGGCTTTGATTTGCATTTCTCTAATAATTAGCCATGTTCAACATCTTTTTATGTGCCTCTTGGCCATCTGTATCTCTTCTTTGGAAAAATGTCTATTTAGGTCTTTTGCCCATTTGGGCATTGGGTTGTTTGTTGATATGGAGCCACGTAAGCTGTTCGTAAATTTTGGAGACAAATACTTTGTTGGTCACATTATTTGCAGATCTTTTCTCCTACTCTGTGGGTTGTTTTTTCATTTTATTTATGGTTTCCTTTCCTAAGCAAAAACTTTTGAATTTAATTAGATCCTACTTGTTTATTTTTGCTTTTATTTCCATACAATCATCAAAACAGTATGGTACTGGCACAAAAACATAAATATAGATCAACAGAACAAGATAGAAAGCCCTGAAATAAACCCATGCACCTGTGATCAATTAATCTATGACAAAAAAGGCAAGACTATACAATGGAGATAAGATAGTCTCTTCAATAAGTGGTGCTGGGAAAACCGAACAACTACATATGAAAAAATGAAACTAGAACATTCTTTAACACCATACACAAAAATAAACTCAAAGGATTAATGAGCTATATGTAAGGTTGGATACTATAAAACTCATAGAGGAAAACTTAGAACACTCTGGCATAATTCTCAGCAATATCAATCCACCTCCCAGAATAATTTGTCAAATTTGATAAAAAAATGAAAAATAAAAACATTTCTCTGCTTCATTCTCATTCTACTCCCTTTCTGGGGCTCTGATTACATATATGTAAGACTGGTTGACATTATCCCATAAGTCACTGAAGTTCAGTTCTTTCTCTCTCTCTATGCTTCAGTTCTGAAGTTCACTCAAGATCATTTCTATTGCTTCCAATCTGCTATTAATGTCATCTGAAGGATCTCTCAAGTTCAAAACTATACTTCTTTTTCTAGGATTTCTATTTGATTATTTTTGATAGTTTCCAAATTCTCCTGAAACTCCCAATCTCATCATCTATTATATTCATCTTTTAAAATTGATTCCTTTACATAGTTATCCTGCTCATCATTTTAAAGTCCTTCTGCAAGTTCCAACATTTGTGTTCTCTGTTGATATGCAGATTCCAGTGACTGACTTTTCTCTTTCTCATAGGTCACTTTTGCTACTTCTTCATTTGTCTAGCTATAATAAATTGTAGAGTGATTTTATTCTACTATGTTCCTGTGAAGAATAGTGAACTTTGTTCTAAGCAAGTAGCCTAATGACAGGTGGAATAATTTTGCCCTTAGTCCAAAGGTGAATCTCTTAGTCTTAGAATGTAGTCTTTATTCATAAAGCATAATCCTTCTTGGGTTTCAGTAAAAATCCTGAAATATTTACCAAGACTCTGTAATTAATAGGATTGAAAATCCAAACTTTGTCTTCCTCTGGGAGGCAGCTATTAAACTATCTATTCATCCTTTTCAGTTCTCAAGCTACTGTTTTCTCTTTGAGCTACTTAATAAGATCCTAATATATGCACAGTTTAAGGACAGCCAAAGATTTGAGAAGAGTTATTTACAAGAAGGATATACGCCAGTTATGAGGATTTTCCTCTGAGGCCTTCTCAATTCTTATATTTGTTATACATTTTTCAGCAATTCTGGCAGCCCCTATCCTCTGCCTCTTCAGGCCAATAAGATTGACTTTCTGATCAAATGCTATACACTGTACCCACAAGTCTTGAGAATGCCCTCAATGGAAAAGCCATATACATATGAATCTAAATTGTCATCACTCCTGTCTTTCAAGAGAAGATTTCCTTCCAGTTTTGCCTGCTTTTGATTGACTTCCAGTACTTCAGAGATTTTTAAAATATTTTTGTTCAAAGTTTGTAATTATTATTGGTAATTTAGTGCAAGACAAACTCCTCTAGTTACCAGAAACCAGACTTCACATCCGCAATAGCTTTCTGCTACTGAGTCCTAATTTTACTACACTACATTCAAAGAATATTATATTGATTGGTGGGAACTTTGTAGTTTACAGCAAAGACAATTTTGTATGCCCTGACTCCAAGTGTGAGGTACCCAATACATTAATAGAGAGTTTTTCTTTTTTTTTTTTTCCATTTATTTTATTAGTTGGAGGCTAATTACTTTACAATATTGTAGTGGTTTTTGTCATACATTGACATGAATCAGCCATGGATTTACATGTATTCCCCATCCCGATGCCCCCTCCCACCTCCCTCTCCACCCGATTCCTCTGGGTCTTCCCAGTGCACCAGGCCCGAGCACTTGTCTCATGCTTCCAGCCTGGGCTGGTGATCTGTTTCACCCTTGATAATATACAAGAGTTTTTCTTTAATTGGATCACTTTTCCCTCTAAAATTTTTGACTCTTTGTAAACTATTTTAATTTCTACTATATTTTGTATTTCTAAGTTTCTCTGATTTTTTTGTTTGTTTGTTTTCATCCTTTCTGTCTTATATTGGTCCTTGGCTTATTCAGATTAATCAGGTAACTTTTTTCACCTCTACTACTTTTTGTTACACATCTATTTCTATTCTTTTAGTAGTTACACTGAAAAACCTTAGCATACAAATTTAACATAAGACAAAAACATCTTGACAAGCTCTCTGGCAGTCCAATGGTTAGCACTCAGCACTTTCACTGCCATGGGCCCTTTATTATCCCTGGTCAAGTAACTAAGACCTCATAAGCTGTGTGGAGTGGCCAAAATAAAATAGCTAGTCATAAATGACTATAAAATAAAATATCTTTATCCACCACCATTATATCCAAGAACCATAAAAGCACTTAACCCTGAACTCTTCTTATCACATGTTCTATGTTATTTCATATGGTATTTTAATTCTACCTTATTTTCAAACTCTTCAAAATCTAGCATTTTTCCAGTGCGTGCTTAGTCAGTCAGTCATGTCTGACTCTTTGCAACCCCATGGACCATAGCCCACAAGGCCCCTCTGTCCATGGGGTTCTCCAGGCAAGAACACTGGAGTGGGTTGCCATGCCCTCCTCCAGGGGATCTGCCTAACCCAGGGATCGAACCCAGGTCTTCCGCATTGGAGGTGGATTCTTTACCAGCTGAGCCACCGAGGACTACTTGGCAATTCATTCTTTAGGTAAAGCCACATCTTCACCAACTTGTTTCCATTTGCTTCTCACAGTCCCTTTTGTCTTTCTCAGTTTGTCTTCTAATGATTCTTTTCTCAGCGAATGGTGAGTACTTTTACTCTCAGCCCTCACTTATCTGAAAATGTCTTTAACGTTTTTCCTCACAGTAGAAAGATAGTTTGTTCTCTCACGCCTTATATATAGTCCTTCTCTCTGGTTGCTTTTAAGATTTCTTTGCATTTTGTATTCTGTAATTTCACCCTGATATTTCTAGGTGAGAATTATATTTTATTCTATGCTATTTTGATTTAGTAACTTGTATTCTTTACATCTGGTAAACCCTCAACCAATAAATTATTTTTCTATTGCTATTTTTCCATTTTCTCTATTTTTAGCACTGCGATTCCCATTACATATACATTTAACCTCCATGTTCTAACCTTTATATCTGTCAGCTACTTTTTATTATTCTTCATATCTTTATCTCTCTGAGATAATTTCATGGAGATGATTTCCCCAAAATAACCATAATTTCTCTCTTGAACTATGTCTCCTTATGTATTATACTTATCTTCTTATACTTTATTTCATATTTTCTTGCTTCATTGTTTTTTCTGCCCCATCTCTATCTTTTTTAAACAATTTAAGTAAACTTATTTTATAATCTCTTTCAGATTGTTTATCATTCTTTATTCTTGGGAGTGTTACTCTTCCTGTTTACTATTCCTTCTTACTCTCCCTCATAATGGCTCATTTGCTAATGAGTTTGAAATTTTGATTACAAAGCAAATTCATCTTCAGTGGGTCTGTGTTTTCCATAAGAGTTCTATGTTCCCTGAGTTGTTAAATTATCCTGACAGATCAATTTTGCCCTCTTTTTTCTGACAGAATGCAGTCGATTCTAATGGTCTTTGATCAAATTTTATTCTAATTTCTCAGCTTATATTTCCCATACCATTCAGGAAATATCAATTGTGACCCCATTTGGCACAAACCTGGGCTTTCAATTTCTCACTGGTATTTTTTTCCACTTAGAACTCCAAACAAAGAGCAGGCTTCCAGGCTGCTTCCCAAGGCTTGTGTGCAGAATGTTTCCAGTCCCATTTTTGCCAGGAGAGCACTACTTTAGAGTACTGTCTTTTTAAGATGGGTACTCAGTACAAGCTCCCTACCTCTTGTGGATCAAATGACATGGCTTTCCTTTTGTGTGTGGAAAATTACCTCCATAGGGCCTGTGTAAAAACTAAAACCTATGTGAGCTTTGATTGACTCAGCTTCCATTTAAAATGCTGCCTTTTTATTTTTCCCAATTCCTGGCACTTATAGATTATCTTTCCTTTCATTGAAAATATTATTGCATTTTAAATTATCTTAAATATTTTATCTAGCTGCTTTTTTAAAAATGATCTGCATTAGTTTAATCCTTCACGTTCCGCAAATCTCAAAATATAAACATATGGACACAGATATAATTCCAAGCAAATATCAAGGCTTAAGTGATTTTGACTTAAACACTTATGTCAAATAATACTTCCAAAATAAATAATTGATTCAGCGATTAGAAGAATGAAAATCTTAAATAAATTATACTAGGGTATAATATATTCTTGGTCTTCAGATCACACTAAATAGGTTTGTATGACATGGAAAGTTAGGAAGGTCTAATCAAAGAATGAATTATGACAGTACATGGTACCATAAGGAAAAAAAAGAGTTACAAGCTCATAAAACTTACTGAAATAAGAACAAAACAAGGCAGGAACACTAGGAAAGATGTTATGAGAACACAAGTAAGTGATAACTGGCATTTGGATAATTAACTTTGCAGCAAAAATGAAAACATCATGGACAAGAGATATTGTGCAGCAGGAAGCAGGAGTAATATTGTGAGGAAAATACAGTGAAGAAATGTCTCCAGGGCACTGAATTTGTAAAAGAGGTATGCAGCAGGTATATAGTTCAGATTCTACAAAAAGTTATGATATCCACCAAAATGCATTTGTGCAAAAATATGGCTTATTTTAGTTTCCCTTTTTTTTTTTTGACTCTCAGGCCCCATGCTGCCAAATGTAGTAAACTCAGTCTGACTGAGTGATTTTCAAAGACTTCAGTTTAAAAAGCAACCATAGTTTCTTTGTCCCCATTCCTCTTTTCCTGGGGCTGATGATAATCTCTAGGAGTGCATATAAAATTCCTCCCATAATTGATCCTAAATATCTTTGACCTCCGTCACCACAGTTCTAAGGGTCTGGCATGGCCTTAGGCAGCAGCTTCTCACAGGCCCCTCTGCTTCCTCCCATTACTTGAATTTTCTGAATTGCTCTACCCATTCCACCCTTCTCTTGAGCACAGTAGAGATCTGACTGTTCTCTGGTACCCTGCTGAGGACTGTGGGGAATTTAGGGATGAGTGCAGTGTCTGCTCTTCCCCTGGTGCCTCCCTTCCATTTCTGTGAGGCTGCAACCATTACTGACCAGATGGACGTGTGTGGGACAGGGCAGTTTGGTTCTCATACCTCTGACGGCTGATGGAGAGTGTAGGCCAGGCTCAATGCCTCTCCTGTTCACTCTTCCTTACCTCTACAATCTTCTTTGTCCCCATTCTAGAGGTTTCTCTGACCACAGGACTGTGTTACAATGGCAGACAGACAGTGAGGAGTCCATCTGTAGATTCTGCTCCTGATCTATATTTGGGGGTGTATTTAGGGAATAGGGGGATTTCCGTTGTGGCTCAGAGGGTAAAGCGTCTGCCTACAATGCAGGAGACCTGGGTTTAATACCTGGGTCAGGAAGATCCTCTGGAGAAGGAAATTGCAGTACTCCAGTACTCTTGCCTGGAAAATCCCATGGACGGAGGAGCCTGGTGGGCTACAGTCCATGGGGTCGCAAAGAGTCGGACACGACTGAGCCCTTTACTTCACATGGAGAGTAGAAGAGGGAAGAGGTTGTTTTTTTCACCTGAAAGTTTTTCAAGCTTCATTTTTTGTATTCATAGGTGTGGATAAGATTTGTTTTCCCTTTTATTTCTTTTAAGATGATAGTAATACCAAAAGGCGCAGAATTCAATGTGTTTTAATAGTGTAAGGTGACCGTATGGGATCAAAAATATCTTAGAAGCACATGGGAAACATCTACATTTTAGCATAAAATGGGGACTCCTTAAATGATAATGTAAAATGTCAGTGCTTAAAAACACAGGTCTGCCGGGGGCTTTCTGCGCAGCTCCAGTTTCTTGCGGAGGCTGCAAGCTTTACCATCTGTGTGTACTCCTTTAGAATCATTAATGCAAACTGGCCTATCCCAGATGTATCCATTTCAAAAACTGATTCACAGTGATCCACCTGAATTTCGTGCTCATGTAACTGACAACTTATTCGTTATTTGGTGGAGAAAAATCAAGATATTTTTTATATTGTGTGAGTTTTTCTTTCGTATGTTCTTACTTAGAAGCCTAATCCCATATAAAACCATACGCACAAAAATGCCATTCATGTTGCTGATTGTATCTTATTACCCAAAGTCTCGAAAGTCTTACGTTTTCCAGAAGCTGAAGTAAAAAAGAGGTGGCCCCTCATTGCACATTTCTCCCATTATTTCTCCACTCTGTTTGCCAAACTAATGAAAGACATTTTATCAAAACGAAGACCAGGGCAGTCTCAAACAGCTGAAACAGAAATGTGAAATCACTTACTTTTTCAATCACTGCTTTCGCTTGTGCTTTGTCCAATCTTTTCTGATCCCTCAGCATCATATTTGGTAGATTCCATAACCTTCCAGTCATTTTTTATTATTAAAACTCAGTCTGATATAAAACCTCAAACTCAATCTAAATCCCATCAGCTCCAAGCATGGGGGCAGACATAGACTGCCAGGGGTAGGGATGAGGTGGGGGTGGAAGGGAAGTTTGTATATCTATATTCTTCTTGTCCCTGGGCCACCCTATTTCTTCAAGACCTACCTCCTTCAGTTGTTGGGGGCAGGGAACACAGAAACAGGAACAAATGCCTCTTTGTATAACTATGGCTGTTAGAAACGTCTTTCTATTGGTTTTCTCTGCTTCTCTGGCTAGACATTGACACCCTACGTGAGGCAGCCATCCAAATGCTGACTGTCTTGAGAGGGCTGTGAAAGTTCTTGGGAAAGCCTTAAGGGGTTCCCTCGTAAAACAGTTCTGTATTAAGGGAGATTAAGCTCCAGGTCAACCTCATTCTCCACTCCCAACTCCCTCCCTTGCTAATACATTAACTGCCTCTTCCTGCTGGGGCCTCCCTGTCCAGCAAAAAGCCTTTTAATCAGCTCAGACCAATGTAATCAATACTACAGACTGTGTGGCTTAACAAACATTTACTTCTCACAGTACTGGAGGTTGGAAGTACGAGACCGGGGTAGAGGCATTGTTGGGTTCTAGCTGAGGTCCTTTTTTCTGTTTATGTCCTCACATGACCTTCTTTTTAATGCATGTACACAGAGAGAGAGAGAGACAGACAGAAAGAGAGACTTTGTGTCTCTTCCTCTTTTTACAAAAGGACATGAATCCCATTATGGGACCTCAACCCTCATGACATCGTCTAAACCTAATTTCATCCCCAAACTCAAATACCATCACCAACATATGAATCTTGGAGGGCCACAAACATGCAGCCCACATCAGTAGGCAGGCAGGCCTAAGCCAGCTTACATTCCTTGATATATGCCTGAGCTCATCTTTACCACACCAGATGGTGAAAATACAGGCTCTCTCCACTCTGCCAACAATCTCTCATTGTGTTCTCTTTTGCTGAAATAGGCCATGAGGTAGACTAGCAAGTTTGCTGGCTAAGCAAACGTTCCATCAAGAAATACAGTGCCAATCAGTCTCTCCTGGTAAGAGCCCCCATTCTTTAAGAGAAATTCTCATGGAGCCCCTCCTATTCCCAATTTGGCCTTAAAAAGGAAAGCATCTCTATTCCTCCCCAAGGGAAGGGAGAGTGAAGCTTCTAACACAATAGCTCCATTCATGGTGATTTCTGTCTCCCCAGTCTAGTCATTTTCTATAAAAAGGAGGGTGGGGGGGGGGGTGACTGATGCAGAAGGATTGGTTCTGTCACTTATTATTAACTCTGAGAGAAGTGCTAATAATTCCATCTTTGGGGCAGTTCTATTTAAATTGGGATACTTAACACCTCAGAGTTTTTAAGCTCTGACCCTAAACAATAAACATTGAATCCCACTAAATATCCTGGGCAGAAACACATTTTCATGTTTTTAATTCTACTCCAGAGCTTTCAGCCATGATTTTCTTAAATTTTTTCCAAAAGTAGTCAGAGTATTGAGCCCATGGCTATGACACACAATTAACACTAGAATTTTGCTCCTTACTATCCAGGAAGATATATCTTTAAACTAAGGCAAGGTTTAAACTAAAGCTTTAAGTTAAAATCCCTAAATAATTATTTTTTAATATTCATTTTCAGACTGCAACTCTATTGGCTTCAGAAACTTCATTAATTCACTGAGGTCTAGAGTACTCGGAGGTAATCACCTAAAATCATTCTGCATTTTTGTCCACTGGAGATATCATCCAATCTAGGAAATCTCTGCACCCTAAACCCATGAACCCATGTTGCTACATGGCTCAATTCTATGTGACCTCCATGGAAGACCTACCAAAACTTGGTATCAACATCCTGCTGATAACTTGGGGAACGCACATATTTCAATATTTTAAAAGTATATTCCACCAACTTCACAATATAGTCTTTTAAGCCATTAAATATGATGGGTCTTTGATAAATGTTGTTTAACAATACCTACATGTTACAGGGAAGACATCATTGCCACTGACAAATAACTTGTGTTTTGAAAGACAGCAAATGCCTTCTGGTATAATCAGCTTGTTTCAATTCCAAAGTAAGTCATGGTGTTTCCATATTATGTTGAAGTGCCTGCTTAAGCACAAACTTAATAAAAAGCAGCCCTAAATAAAGATCTTTCTTAATGTAGATGAGACCACATGAAACCTAGGAGAAAGAAAAAAAGCAACACCCATAATTTTTAAGGACTAATTCCAAAAGCAAGATGGAACCAGAGGCTCAGACAAGGATGTCTCCTATGGCCTTTATAGTTCATTGTAAATAAGGATATGTTGACAACAGTTCTCATGGTAAACTACAGTACTAACCTTGCTCATCAAATCTTTCCATACTGTGCATAAATCTCCAAGTGATGCAACCCCTTTCAGTATATATAGATACTATAGCCAAGCAAGGTCAAGATTCTGATGATTTAATAAAAACACTGTCTTCTGACTTAAAATACATATCCCTTGGTATGTTTTATATTATACTTCTTTACATTGTGTCTTTTATCCCTGCATGCAAAGTTGTGTGGAAATATCTTCCTGTGTGTTTCTGTCTTTTCTTTTGTGGCTGTATTTTTTTAAAATCTACTATCTACATTCTCAGAAGAAAGTCAGAACTACAGAAACCTGAGACTACACAGAGACTTCTTGAAATTAGGAAACCTTGAATGTTCCCAGATTTTCTATATTTTCTCTACATATTTAGAGGCAAAAATAAATAAATAAAAAGATTCCACATTTGTCAGCTAACTTGGAGAAATAAAAATAACTCCGTGCTTGAGGCAGCAAGAAAGGAAGAAGAGTGAAACTACATCCCACTCTTCAGCCAGTCTTGGGAGGAGAAGAATCCCGAAGAATAAAGTGATAACCCACCTCAGGAAAGAAATGTAGACATGTCCTCAAGAGCCATAGGTTACAGCCTGCAGACTGGGTGCATTTGAGAACTAAGTGCTAACAGGGTTAGTGGTAGAATGCCTAGATGGTTCCAGAACATGCAAAGTGGTATTCAATATTGAAATAGGCAAGGATTATGGTGTCAGACATGGGGTTTTCAGTCTAATGCTGTTCCAAAGACTAGAAATATGACTTTGAAGAAGTCATAGCTTCTGACTCTGTTTCTTCTCCAGCAAAACAGGCATGTGTATACCACCTCGAAGAACTTTTTGTAAGGACTTAAAAAGATGATCTATGAGCACATCTATCTCAGTGTCTGGAACATTAAACGCTTATGGAATAAAGGAAAATATAAATGCAATACTGCAAATTACACAGAACAATAACATGCTCAAAATATACCTTTCTGATGCCCTACCAAGCTCACTGAGCCAGTTTAAACCCAGTAAAATAATGTATTATCTCCTAGAATCAAAATCATTAAATATTTAAGATGTAAGAATCCATATAATTTTATATTTGAAGTTATTAAGCTTCTATGTATTTGTTTACATTTTCAAGGGAAAAATGGTTAATCATCTTCACTATTTCTTAAAGTGAAGTGAATTATATTTGATTTATATATCTATACAAGATCATTGCCAAAATTTTATGCACTATCATCTTATTAAACTCTATGACAAAAGAAATGGCTAATACCATAGTTAAACAGCTCCTAAGTTTGGCTTTACTGTCTGAGTAACTCAGAAAACAGAAATTTCACCAAATATTTAATTAATTCATCAAGTTTAAATAGAAAATTCCTCAAATCTGTAAAGAACCACAAAATAAAACATTCTCCATACATACTTATTTTGCTGAATATTTGCTTCAGGAGAGAGCTAAATAAAGCCTAAAAACACAGTGAAAAGCTTGAAAAAGAACTAGAAAATATTTTAAAAGAATCATCAGAACTGAAGAAAAATAACAATGAAACACACACTAGAAGGAATGAACAGCAGACCAGGTGACACAGAAGAACGTACAGATGATCTGGAAAAATAGAATAGTGGATATCACACAATCAGAACAGCAAAAATAAAAACAAATTTTAACAAGTGAAAGGGACTTTTGGGATACCATCAAGCATACCAAAATTCACATTTTAGGAGTCTCAGAAGCAGAAGAGAGAGAGAAAGGGGCCAAAAATATATTTAATGAAATTATGGCTGAAAACGTCCCAAACCCAAAGAAAGAAATAGAGATCAAGATACAGGAAGCATAGAGGATCCCAAAAAAGATGAACCCAAACAGACCCACACTAAGAATATCCTAACAAATAAGGCAAAAGTTAAAGAGAGAATTCTAAAATCATCAAGAGAAAAACGGAGTCATAGACAGGGGAACTCCTGTAAGGCGATCAGATGATTTTTTTTTTTGCAGAAACTGCAACAGGCAGTGGCATGATATACTTAGGGTGCTAAAAGAGAAAAATTTGAAACCTAGGATATTCTACTCAGCAAGATTATCATTTATAATTAAAAGATAAATAAAGAACCCACCTAAGCAGAAACTAAGGGTTCATCAATACTGGCATACATACTTTGAGACACGTATAAAACAGGAACATGTGAACCAGAATTAAAGAAAAATGGTTAGTAGAAATCAGCTTTCAGAAGACACAGATGTCAGAACCATACAAGAATTTTTAAATAATGTAATAAATATATTAAGGGATTTAGGACCAATTTATGAGAAAGTGTAGGTAATTTGCACCAAAAATGTGGAAAGTATAAAAGAACCAAATGAAAATTGCAGAATTGAAAAATACAAAATCAGAAATGAAGAAGTCATGTGATGATCATAGCAGCAGGATTTATATAACAGAGAAAGGATCAGTGAACTTAAGTACAGGAAAAATGAACCAACTGAGCAAAAAGAGAAAAAAGAATTTTTAAAACCTAAAGAGAGCAAGCAAAATGTGGACTAACAGCACACATCATTCAGTATGTGTAGTTTGAAGTCCCAGAGGGATTCCCTGGTAGCTCAGCTGGTAAGAATCTGCCTGCAATGCAGGAGACCTGGGTTTGATCCTTGGGTTGGGAAGATCCCCTGGAGAACAGCTACCCACTCCAGTATTCTGGCCTGGAGAATTCCATGGACTGTATAGTCCACGGGGTCGCAAAGAGTCAGACATGACTGAGAGACATTCACTCACTCACTTGAAGTCACAGAAGAGGGGAGAAAAAAATAGGAAATATTTATTTTAAATAATAATGGTTAAGAATTTTCTGAAATAAGTGAAAGACGTTGTAATGGTTAATTTTATGTGTCAGCTTGACTGGGTCATGGGGTGCACAGGTATTTAGCTAAATATTATTTGTGGGTGTCTGTGAGGGTGTTTCTCAATGATATTAGCATTTCAATCACTAGACTCAGTAAAGCATATTGCCTTCTACAGTGTGAGTGGGCACTATCCGATTCCTTGAGGGCGTGAATAGAACAGAAAAAGGAGGGCAGAATTCATTCCCTCTCTGCCTGACTGCTTGAGCTGGAACATTCATCTTCTCCTGCCCTCAGACTGCAATTTACACCATAGCCTCTCCTGATTCTCAGGCCTTTGAACTAGGACTAGAATTACACCACTAGTTTTCTTGGATATCCAAATTGCAGATGGCATATTTTAAGATTCTCAGCCTCCATAATCATGTGTGTCAATTCTTTGTAATCTCTCTGTATCTATCGACCTATCTGTCTGTATATCTATCTATATATACATTCTATTTTTGGAGAACCCTACCTAATTTGGATAAATCCAAAAGAATAGCACTCATCTCAATATATTCAAAATAATCAAAAATTTTTAACACTAATTTGAAATTTAAAATTCTCAGTGAATAGTAATAGATAGGAATTCACCAAATAAAAAAAAGAGAGTTATGAAAAGAATTAACATTTTTCATAACAGTGAAACACTGAAAGGTGTCCCCCTACAACTGGGATTAAAGATATCTCACCTCACCACTTCTTTACAGTACAAAACTGGAAGTCTTTAGTGCAAAAAGACAAAATAGCCAGAATAGAAAGAAATTAAAAGCAACCAACATTTACAGATAACATTGTGGTATATGAATAAAACCCTAGAGATCCTCCAAAAATTTATTAGGACTAACAGATGAATTAGCAAGGCCTCAGAATATAAGATTGGTATACAAAAATTGATAATATTTAAATACTATAAGCAAATAATTAGAAAGTATTATTTTAAAACAATACCTTTCACAATAGCATCAAAACTATCACATACCTGAAACTAAATCTAAAAAAAAAAAAAAAGAAAAGAAGATCTTTACACTAAAAAATAAAAACTATTCCTAAAATTAATTAAAGATCTAAATAAATGTGAAGATATACTATGTTCATAAAACAGGGAGATAAATTTGTATTAATAGATTCTCTTTATCTTCAAATTGATGGATAGATTTAGTGAAATTTCAGTTAATTATTCAGTAGATAATTTTGTAGAAAATGACAAGGAATTTTTAAAATGTGTATGCAAAGACAAAGGACCTAGAAGAAACTAAGCAATGTTAAAAGAGAAGAAAACAAAATTAAAATCTTGCATTATCTGATTTCAAGGCTACAAATATCATGTAGTATTCACGTGAAGACAGACATGTCTGTCAATGGAACAGAATGGAGTTCAGAAATGGAACACACACATACGGTCAACTGGTTTACAAAAAAGGTCTCAAGATAATGTAATGGAGGAAATTACAGTCTATTCAATTAACTGTACTACAACAATGTGATATACATATGGAAAAATAAATAAGCCTCTACATTTACTTCACACTATATGTAAAAAATTAACTCATCACTGATCTAACTATAAAATATAGAGCACAAAACTTCTAGAAGAAAAAGTGAGAGAATATATTCATGACCTTAGGGAGACAGATATTACTTACCCAAAACATATTAACCATAAAAGAAAAGGAAAAATTAAAATTTTATCTTAGTTTCATCATAATCATCAAAAGTTAAAGATTCATCAAATTAAAAATGTCTAGCAAAAGAAACCATTAACACAAAGCTAAAGTAATCAAAGGGGCTTCCCTGATAGCTTAGTTGGTAAAGAATCTGCCTGCAATGCAGGAGACCTGGGTTCGACCCCTGGGTTGGGAAGATCCCCTGGAGAAGAGAAAGGCTACCTCACTCCAGTATTCTGACCTGGAGAATTTCATGAACTGTATAGTCCATGGGGTCACAAAGAGTTGGACACGACTGAGCAACTTTCCCTTTCAAAGTAATCAAAACTGTATGGCCCTGGCATACAGATGGACATACATATCACTGGAATAAAATTCAGAGTCCAGAAATAAACTCATATTGCTCATATTTATTGCAATTTATTGCTCAATTTATTGCAATTGATTTCCAACAAGGGGACCAAGACAATTCAATGAGGAAAGAAATAATCTATTCAATAAATGGTCCTGGGACAATTGGATAACTACATTCAAAAGAATCAAACTGAAACTGTGCCTCATACCATGTAGAAAAAATAATTCAAAATGGATCAATGACCTAGTTTTAAGAGATAAGATAAAACTATGAAACTCTAGAATAAAACCTAGATGTAAATCTTTGTGACTTTGGATTAGGCAATGGTTAATTAGACATAACATCTAAAATACAAGCAACCAAAGAAAACTAAGCTTTATCAAATAGATTCAAGGGATTGGATCTGATAGAATGCCTGAAGAACTATGGACAGAGATTCATAAAATTGTATAGGAGAGTATGATCAAAACCGTTCCAAAGATAAAGCAATGCAGGAATGCAAATTGATTGTCTAAGGAGGCCTTACAAATAGGTAAGAAAAGAAGAGAAGCAAAAGGCAAGGAGAAAGAAAAATATATACCCAACTGAATTCAGACTTCCAAAGAATAGCAAAGAGAGATAAAAAGCCTTCTTAAGTGAACAATGCAAAGAAATAGAGGAAAACAATAGAATGGGAAAGACTAGAAATCTCTTCAAGAAAATTAGAGAAACCAAGAGAACATTTCTTGCAAAGACAGGCACAACAAAGGACAGAAAATGGCAAGGATCTCCTAACAGAAGCAGAAGAGATTAACAAGAGGTGACAAGAATACACAAAACTGTACAAAAAAGGTCTTAATGACCGGGATAACCATACTGGTATGGTCTCTCACCTAGAGCCAGACATCCTGGAGTATGAAGTCAGACGGGCCTTAGGAAGCATCACTATGAACAAAGCTAGTGGAGGTGAAGGAATTCCAGCTGAGCTATTTCAAATCCTAAAAGATGGTGCTGTTAAAGTGCTGTACTCAATATGCCAGCAAATTTGGAAAACTCAGCAGTGTCCACAGGACTGGAAAAGGCCAGTTTTCATTCCAGTCCCAAAAAAGGACAAAGTCAAAGACTGCTCAAACTACCACACAACTATGCTCATTTCACACGCTAGCAAGGTAATGCTCAAATCCTTCAAGCTAGGCTTCAGCAGTTCATGAACCAAGAACTTCCAGATGTACAAGTTGGGTTAACAAAAGCAGAGGAACCAGAGATCAAATTGCCAATATCTGTTGGATCATAGAAAAAGCAAGGAAATTCCAGAAAAACATCTACTTCTGCTTCATTGACTACACTAAAGCCTTTGATTGCGTGGATCACAAAAAAAACTGTGGAAAGTTCAGAAAGAGATGGAATACCAGACCACCTTCCCTGCCTCCTGAGAAGCCTCTATGTGGGTCAAGAAGCAACAGCTAGAACTGGACATGGAACAATGGACTGGTTCAAAACTGGGAAAGGAGTACATCAAGGCTGTATATTGTCACCCTGCTTATTTAACTTATATGCAGAGGACATAATGGGAAATGCCAGGCTGAATGAAGCACAAGTTAGACTCAAGATTGTGGCAGAAATATCAATAACCTCACATATGCAGATGATTCTACTCTTATGGCATAAAGTGAAGAGCAACTAAAGAGTCTCTTGATGAAGGTGAAAAAGGAGAGTGAAAAAGCTGGCTTAAAACTCAACATTCAAAAAATGGAGATAATGGCATCTAATCCCATCACTTCATGGCAAATAGGGGAAAAAATGGTAACAGTGGCAGATTTTAATTTCTTGGGCTCCAAAATCACTGCAGACAGTTACTGAAGCTATGAAATTAAAAGGTGCTTGCTCCTTGGAAGAAAAGCTATGACCAACCTAGGCAGCATATTAAAAAGTAGAGACATCTCTTTGCCAAGAAATGACCATATAGTCAAAGCTATGGTTTTTACAGTAGTCATGTACAGATGTAAGAGTTGTACCATAAAGAAGTCTGGGCACCAAAGAATTGATGCTTTCATCTCCAAACTGTGGTGTTGGAGAAGACTCTTGAGAGTCCTTTGGACTGTAGAGAGATCAAACCAGTCACCTAAAGGAAATCAGTTCTGACTGTTCCTTGGAAGGACTGATGCTGAAGCTGAAGCTCTAATCCTTTGACCACCTGATGCAAAAGCCGACTCACTGGAAAAGACCCTGATGCTGGGAAAGAGTGAGGGCCCAAGGAGAAGTGGGCAACAGAGGGTGAGATGGCTGGAAGGACATGCGTTTGAGCAAGCTCCGGGAGGGAGTGAAAGACAGGCAAGTCTGGTGTGTTGAGTCCATGGGGTCACAAAGAGTCAGATATCAGCTAGTGACTGAACAACAACAAAGGCTTTATCAAAACTAACACTTTTGTGCCTCAAAGGGCACTATAAAGAAAACAAATCTACAATCCAAGAATGGGAGAAAATATTTGCAAACCATGGATCTAACAAGGGTCTGGTATCCAGAATATATAAAGAAAACTCTCATAGCACAATAATTTTTTAAAAAACTTATAAATAAGCAAAAGATCTGGATGGATATTCCTCCAAAGAGGATACAGAAGTGGTTAATAAGCACATGAAAAGATGCTTATTAGTCATTAGAAAAATGAAAATCAAAACCATAGTAGTAACTATAATTTTAAAAAACGGTCAATAGCAATGGTTTGCAAGGGTATGGAGAAATTAGAACCCTCATACATTATTGGTGAAAAGGTAAAATAGTACAGTTAGTGTGGGAAACAGTTTGTCACTTCCTCATAAAGTTTAACAGACAGTTACCATATGGAATTGCTCGTAATTCAATTCTAAGTAATTGTCTTAGTTCAGGCTAATATAACAAAAATACCATAGATTGGTTGGCTTAAACAATAAACATTATTTTTCACAGTTCTGCAAGCTGGGAAGCTCAGGATCAAGGCACCAGCAGATCCACTGTCTGAAGAGAACCTGCTTTCTGGCTTGGAGACAGCCAATTTTGTTCCATATCCTCTCTGGATAGAGAGATAGGAAGCAAATGCTTCCTGGAGGAGAAGACCTGGAGGAGAGATAGGAAGCAAATGCTTTTATGAGGGCATTAATGCCTCATAAGAAAGGCTCCACCTTCAAGAACCAATCACCTCCCAGAGGCCCCATTTCTAAATGCCATCATATTAGAGATTAGGATTTCAACATATGAATGTTGGGGGAACACAAATCAGTCTATAGTAAGAATACACTCAGGAGAACTGAAAATATATCCTTACATAAAACCTTATACATGGATACTCATGGCAGTATTATTCTTAACAGCCAAAATAAGTAGAAACAACACACTATCCATCTACTGATAAATAGAAGCCACACACAAGAGGCCACAGATTGTATGATTTCATGTATATCCTCTGTCCAGAACAGGCAAATCCATAGAGACAAAAAATATATTAGCAGCTGCCAGGGCCTGAAGGAAAAGGAGGAAATGGGGCACAAATGATAATGGATATGGGATTTATTCTAAATTTTATGCTATGTGAATAATTTCTCAGTCAGTAAAAGAAACCAATAAGGAAAGAGACAATACAGAAACTAGAAGAAAATGTTCAGAAAATATTTATCTAACACAGGGCTTATAGAATATAAGGATAAGTCTAATCAAAAAAGGATATTGATACATGGAACAACATGGATGAATCTTAAAAACTCATTGGGTCAAAGAAACCAAACCCAAAAGACTCTATACTGTAAGATTTAATTTATATGAAGTCCAGGAACATGCAAAATTAATATGTTCTTTTTAGTATATGGAGGTGGGTAGGAAAAAAGCCTAGAAAGGGGCACAAGGAAGCTTCGTGGGTGATGGAAATGGTTTATATTAATTTGGGTGGTAATTACACAGAGTTGAAAACCTTTTGAACTGTAAACTTAAAAATGTTCATATTAAATAAAGTATAACTCTATTTTAAGAATTAAAAACAGAAAACATCTCTAAGCAATATATCAATTTTACAAATTACTCAGACTCCATAAAGTATCAAAGAATTTAGATTCAGGATTTTGAATTTAGATTCAAAAGAATTTTTAATTTATGGACTAAGGATTAGGTACTCTTTTTCCCTGGCCTATTTTTTGGTTCATTCTTAACTTTGATAACTATGTTTATATGATATGTATTTGTGCTTCCATTTTGCCAAATTCAAACAACGATATTTAAAACTAGATTAAATAACCTCAGTACACACATGCACATACTCACAGAAATACTCCTTTCTAGCAACATGAAGTGCTTTTGACATCCTTTTTATAATGAAATGAAAGCATATGTCTGCAATTACTAGTACTATAAGCTTTCAAAATTATGGGAGTAATGTGAACTACTTTCTTCAAAGACAACTGAATTAAACATACTCACAGAGGAATCACAGATATGGATCCTGATTTTTATCTGTTTTAAGAGAGTAGAAAAAAAGAAGGAGTTACAATCTTGTCATATTGTGCAACTCTTCTGCTACAATATATCAAAAACTTGATGAACTAAGGTCATGCAGGACAGCTGAGAAGCAATCAAAGTAAACAATGTACATTGTCGCCAAGAAAGCCTGCCAGTTTGAGATTAGAACTCTACATTTTAGCAAAAAAAAAAAAAAGTCTTTGGAAAGTTCCTTATAACATTTTATGACTCATAGATATTCCCAGAGGTTCCTGTTTCCATTCTGCAGTAGACAGTGTTTGAAGACGTGCAGTTCTAGTCAACTGTTGTTCTTAGGCAACTTGGCTGAAAGATCTGTTTGAAAAACATTTGTTGGAAAGATGGTATGTTTGGATGTTTTCATTTTTTAAACAAAATTCCAGATATTAAATTTGTTTAACTCCTAATTCAACATTAACTTAAAGGATATCCAATGAAGAATTACTATGTTACATAATATGTATTATGAACTCAACAGTTTTTCGCATTTGAAAACTCCCATACCAGGGGGTATATATTCCTGGCATAGTCCCTCTTGCAGATCCTTCCAAACTGCCTCCAGATCCCTGGCTCTGTGTTCAATAGTTCTGGCTCTGATCTTGGCCACCCAGTTCAGTATCTCACCTTGGCTTCTACTTTGACGAAAACTGCCAAGTCACCTCCCAGCCCACCAGGACTTGATTCCTGGCTATTCTCCACTTTTGTCTAGCCCCAGTTCTCGCTTTCTCTTCTAAGTATTGAATGTCACTCATGAGATATTTTCTCCCCATACTCATCTAAATCTACTTCACTCCATTTACAGATCAGTATCTTCACCTCTAAGGCTTATTCTCTATTCCCAACCAGCTTACACATTCTTGTCTTTTCCTCCCCATGTCCCAAACAATAAGCCACCTGGTCCTTAATAATTTTCATCATCTATATATGGTTCTTGTTGGTTTGTTTCCTGACAATAACTATAAAGATATGGACATGAGAAAAGGCATAATATCATAAAACATTTTAGCACTATCCAAATAAAAGTTATTCCTTCATATAGTAGGTATGTTAATAGAGGAAGGCCTGATCTCCCTTGACTCCTTAAGTGACTCATCAGTACTCTACTCCCAAGCTCAATTTCCATCCCTCCTTTACAGATGGCATTTCCCTCACACATGGTCTCTTTGAAAATGTAGTTCCTTTCCCCTGTTCCACACACATCTCTCCCTTGATTCTTCTGCAGATCAGACTCTGCACAGATATGGTAAACTGGGTCCAGACCAAACACATGTTCAGTTTGACGTACACACTATTTTAGACTTTTTGCAGTTAGTTTCTAACATTTAAACATGGGAAAAGTCAAAAAGTAGAGATTTCCAAAGGAAATGAACAGATATCAAAGGTATATCTGCATTCCCATGTTCACTGGAGCAATATCCACAACAGCCAAGATGGAACAACTCGAGTATGCATCAATGGAGGAGTGAATAAAGAAGATATGAAACAGATAGACAGATACACACACATGGAGTGGAATATTATTCAGCCATGAAAGAAGGGAATCCTGCCATTTGCAACTATGTAACTATAGGTAATTTAAAGGCACTAGGCTAAGTGGTGTAAGCAAGACAGAAGAAGACAAATACTGCATGGTATATTTACATGTGGAATCTTGAAACATAAAAAGTCAAACTCATAGAAACAGAGAATTCAAAAACAGTCACCAGGAGCTGGGGGGTGGAGGATATAGAGAAAGATTGGTCAAACAGTATCAACTTTCAGCTAAAAATTGAATAAGGTCTGAGGATCTAACATGTAACATGGTGACTAGGGTTGATTACATGGTATTGTATAAATTAAAATTTGCTGAGAGAGTAGAACTTAAATGTCCTCATAAAAACGTAAATATGTGAGGTGACAGTTGTGCTAATTAACGACATAGATGGGGGAATCCTTTCACAATGTAAACGTGTGCCAAATCACCGCAGTGTACACTTTAAATACCTTACCATTTTAAACGTCACTTATACCTCAATAAAGCTGAATTCCTTTTTAAAAAATGAGAAGTTATTTGAGATCAGGGGTCAGGAAGCTATGATTTCAAACTTGTGTTCATAAATAAAGTTTCATTTGAACATAGGCATGTTCATTTGTTTATCTGTGGCTATTTTTGTGCTAAATGGCACAGCTGAGTAGCTGTGACAGAGTTCATAAGGCCAAACATATTATAGATACTACCAAAGCCGAAAATATTTACAATCCAGTCCTTTACAAAAAATATTTGCCAACGTCTGTTCAAATGGTCCTCAAGCCTGGGTGCCTCACGCACAGAGATTACAATATGATTAGTCTGCAGTGGGTATTGGTGTCAATGCCCAGAGATTCCAATGCCACTGATCTGAGTGGGTGCTGACACAGGCATTTTCAAGTTCCCAAACGGTTCTAATGTACATACAATGGTTTGCGAACCACTGAGTTAGGTAATCTGGATGTCTTCAACAGTCTATCATTCTTTTCTCTCTCTCCGGGAATAGCTCTAAGACAGTCAAAAGTGATACTAATGCACTGACACATGTCGTTACCTCACATTATTATATATTAAAAGTTAGTACATATATCATAAGCTAATTGATGGAATATAAATGAATAAATGTTCAGTGTAAAGAAGTAATTGACTTTCATCAGAAGGCAGCAAGTTCTCCAACACTGTCCCTTCCAAATGAAAGTTCTCAGTATAATGTGTTAATATAATTATTAACTTAAAGAAACCCTAGATTAATTACTTTATTTATGCTCATTTCTGGCCAGAAGAAAACAAAAAAGGAAACAGAAAGAAAATCAGGTTCAGTTCTGTTCCAGGTTTCTAACCACTCACTTGTATGACCTTGAGCAAGTCTCTTCATCTCTCCTGGTCTTGGTGTGCTTTCTGTAAAATGGAGTATGAACTAGGATAAAACCTAATTAGAACCCCACTAGCAATGATTAAATATTTTTGCAAGGAAGTATTACTGTCAATGTTAACACCCACTTTTGCTTTTGACTGTGGAGGTTTTATACGTTTTACATGGAGTGTTTCATACCACATAGTGAAAATATATGTGATATATTTAATATGTGATGTGTTTGTGATGGTACATGTGATACATGTGATACATATATTATATGTATGATGTGTGCGATATATGTGTGATGATGCATTGGATATACATGGGACTCTTTGCAACCCCATGGACTATAGCCTGCCAGGCTCCTCTGTCCATGGAATTCTCCAGGCAAGAATACTGGAGTGGGTAGTCATTCTCTTCTCCAGGGGATCTTCCCAACCCAGGGATCAAAGCCAGGTCTTTGGCATTGCAGGCAGATTCTTAATCGTCTGAGCCACCAGGCAGGTAAAGGATATATATGACGTATATTTTACATATATATGTATGTGTGTGTGTATATATATATATATCAGTTCAGTTCAGTCGCTCAGTGGTGTCCAACTCTTTGCGACCCCATGAACTGCAGCACGCCAGGCCTCCCTGTCCATCACAGCCCGGAGTTTACCCAAACCCATGTCCATTGAATCGGTGATGCCATCCAACCATCTCATCCTCTGTTGTCCCCTTCTCCTCCCGCCCTCAATCTTTCCCAGCATCAGGGTCTTTTCAAATGAGCCAGCTCTTCGCATCAGGTAGCCAAAGTATTGTAGTTTCAGCTTCAAAATCAGTCCTTCCAATGAGCATCCAGGACTGATTTCCTTTAGGATGGACTGGTTGGATCTCCTTGCAGTCCAAGAGACTCTCAAGAGTCTTCTTCAACACCGCAGTTCAAAAGCATCAAATATTAGTGAAAAAAACCACACAGAAGGAATTTCAACAGAAGGGATTTAATGGAAAGACTTGTCTTCACATGTGTTGGAGGGCAGAATAAGTAAAAAGGTAACAGTGAGGTAACCCAGGAGGCAGCTACAATGCCTGAGATTAGGGGACCAAAAGAGGAAAGGAGGGGAAAACCAGAACCTAAGAACTAGAACAAGTCCCTAGATGTGATGTTTTAAGGAAGGGGCTTGGTCTAGCTGCTGCTAACCCCTCTGAGGGAACACAACGAGACTAGCTCTGGGAGAGCCACAGGGAGCTGGAGCCTGGGGCCACCTCCACAGCTGTGGCCATGGCTGACACCCAGGAAAAGTGCCTCCCTGGAACTGAGGCCAAGAGAATGGTTCAAATTCAGAAACGGAAAGTCTTACCTCCTTTCCTGCTACTCACCTCCAACACCTTCAAAGTCCCACCCTAGTGCCTTCAAGAATCCAGCAAAGAAATCTGAGGAATGAAGTTTGCAGAGTCATAGCCCTAGCATCACAGAAAAGAGTCCAAAAGGTGGACACAGAGACGGTAGGTAAATGACTGACACAACTTCTTTACTCAGAAAAGTGAATGTCAGTTGCACTGTAGTTAACAGCATGAATATTAACGTTGAAGAAAGTATCTTAGAGAATATAAGACTACGGAGATTTCTACGTGAACAGACAAGCATGTTTGAGCAGAAAAGTAAAAGCTATCCCATGCTTAGGGAATGACATGCAGAAAGAGGGAAGAAATAAAGAAAATTTGGACATTGTGGAAAAGATCTCTATTAAAAAAGGAAAGTGGCACTGGTATAAATATCATAATCATAACATTAAAAGTCTAATGTAATCGACTATATCTCAAAAAAAAAAGTTCTGTGTAATTATACTAGGTTCCAAGGGTAAGAAATTGGCCCTTATGTTGGTGCTAAAAACAAGCATGAAGAGTCCCACAAGACCATGGGAACTAAAATTTAGGATTACTGGGCTCATGTGCTCATGTGCAAACACTACTCGTCAAGCACCCCAAAGTTAAAATAGACCAACAGTGACATCTGCTGTGGACTTACTTTGAAAATGGCCAGCCTCAACGTTTTGAAGTTAAGTCTCCTGCCAAACCACTGGACTTGTGCTGTGATGAGTCAGCACTTCTGGAACTCCTGTTTGTCATTTGTGCTGTTAGAAGCTTTGCTTAAGTGAACACAGAACATGGGAAAAATGAGAGAGTATTTGGAAAAGTAACTAAAACAAATAAAAAACAGTGGGGGTGGAGGCATAAGTGATGAGAAAAAGAGACTTCATATTGTCTTTTCTCATCCTGTTTTTCCTTGAGCTAAGTAAATCCAAATTAATTTTGTAGCTGTCAGCAAGCATGAGCATGTCCTCAGTAAAAAGAAGGATTAACTGTTGCCAGCTTCAGTGGACTCCAACACAAAATTGACAGCATAATATCCATACCAGGAAAAAAACAAAAAAACAAAAAAAAGGTTAAATGATCAAAGGCGAGTATGTGGAAAATATTTGGAGTTTCTTTTGCTTTGGAAACCTCTTCTTAGTTATCTAATTGTTTACATTAATTATACTTCCTTCAACATCTGCTGACCCTCAGGCTTTTTCTTTTCTGAAAGCCAATAGAACAGAAGGTTTGAATCAAACAGCATGGCTTTTAAAAATTACATATACTCTCCAGTGTAAAGTGGTCAGTGGGGCTCATTTGTGTAAACAAATAAATATGAAAATCATGGGTCAATGTACTTGCTCAAGAAAAAAGATGGCAACTGATACTGAATCCCAACTCTGGTTATTGTAAAAGAAGATGAATGCAAAGGCCTTGCAGTGAGAGAGAACTGAATTAAGAGTTCTGACTTCTAATGTAGGTTCTGATCACTCACTAAATGTGTCACTGTGAGGAAATTGCATAGCCTATCTGAGCCTCAGTTTTCTCTTCCATAATACTAAAGGCCTGAGCTACATGAGAGATGGAAAGTGGATTTCAACTCATTTTCCTTCTTTGGTTAACTGGCAATGGTTGCTTGTAAGTAATCCTAAAGCTGCATCTAGACACAATGGAAAAGCTGCTGACCAACTAGCAGGGTCTGCAATAAGCAATACAAATGTGAAAGGGCAGCGTGCATGTCACATATATACCAAGCTCAGACAAAATTATTTCTCTCATTTTCTTGCAGCTGTAGATTTTGCTGTTAGCTGCCATTTTTAGTGCCTAGTCTATTTCAGCTTTGCAAGATGCTCAACAGATATTATTTCTAATCCTCACCATATTTTAAGGACATGGAAACTCAGAAACACAAAATAATTTTCTCAAAACCACCCAACATAGCAGGACTCAGTTACTAGCAAAATAACCCAACATTCTCTATTGTGAATAAAATCTTCGCTTCTCATGTTTTAGATCACATACCCTAGCCCTCTTGCAACGTAAACGCTATAATACCATTATGTCTTAGCTGGTGATACCCTAATACATCTATATTTTCCCAGAAAGAAAGGATGGTTTGGATATGAAACTTGGCTAGTTTGTGTAAACATGAAAGGGCAAGGCAGGGAGAAAGTATCCAAGAAAATGTTTTTTTCAGGATTGCATGGTAAAAATTAAAAGTGACAAAGGAATGGACAATAACTAAAAGTCATATTCAATTTTAAACCAAATAGAATTATAGATGAATAAAATAACAGAATTGAAAAGATTCCTGAAAAATAGGGCATTGTGTATTACATCGATTGGGTCTGTGTAGGTATTGTAGCTTAACTGGTATAGTACTCGGGGATGTACTCAGATATAGTACTCATACACACTTTTTGATGATGATGGTTTAAAAATAATTAAAAAAAGAGATTCCTGGCAAGAAACATTTTTGAAGCTTCCTTAATTTGATACACCATTGTGGACATTCTTTGGGTTACAATCTCCAGACACAATAGAAAACAAGGCACTCTAAACTTGTGGTTAGAACAAACTGACTCCATCATATAGCAGAAACTTTGAGACTGACATCACAAAATCGGTCTACCCTAACTATAGAATTACATACTGATGCTCTCAGAGTATATACTCAGAAACTTATACTTGCCTTTAGAAAATAACCCAGAAATACCGATTAGTTAAAAAAAATTTAAGGAAACCAAATGCAGTATTGCACCCATAGGAGAAAAATTATTAGTAGTAGTCAAGTTGAGTTTCATGTCAAGGTATCTCATGGCCTATGATTAGCTGGCTGATTCATTCATGTTATAAACATCTTTTCTTTACTTACTATGAACCTAGGCACTCCGGAATAAAAAATAAAATAGTCCTGAGGAGTAGAGGTCTAATTTGAAACAGCTACATAAATAAATTAAAATACAGAATGGCATGTAAATCAACTGGGTAATGTTTGAGGTACATATGTATTGCATGAAAGTGGAATTACTAGTTTTCTCTCATGGGGCCAGAGAAGGATCAGAAAGACACATAAGTACAAGGCTGAACGGAAGATCAATATATTTCTTAAAATCCCATAATTTTCAAGTTTTTAATGATATTAAGACAGTTAAAAAAAACATTAAAACCAGAGGCATAGACCCTGAGACTGGCCTCACTCACAAGATAGCTCTGAAAAGAACAGTCAATAACCATATGGAGAAAATGGCACTTGTATACTTAAGTAAAACAAAGTGTTGTGTATTTTTCATCCTACTATTTTAAGGTAATAGCATTCCAAGGCATTAGGGCCCAACATCTTGTCATGCACGAAGAAAGTCAACACAAGAAAGTCCTGCAAAGAGTGTTGCTCCACATACAGTCCATGACTAATTCTGTTTGTGGAATGAACTGCGCTGTGGTCATGGGTCACATTCAGCCAGCCAAGAGAATGTTTCCAGAGTGTAATTGTTCTGGGCATCAAGGCACTTTACAGCATGTTCCCATTGCTTTTTGATACTCTGTGGCCAGGAGACTGCTGAGAAAATATTATTCACCCGAATTAGACTGGAGTAGTCAACCGCCTGGGTATTACATCTCCATGTCAGCACAAGCGGTGTCTGCAACCGAACTTAACAGATGTTTCTAATTTCTCTACCTTCTGAACTACAACTTGGTTTTCTTTTCCTGACTTTGAAATATTTTAAACAAAGGACTTTCTGTACTGCCTCGGGAAACTTACAAAATTAAAATCCTGGGGTTAATATCAGAATAAGAGCTCTGGAACTCCTGACACTGCCACACTGAGATTTCCACCTTGCGACTCACTACCTCAGTTTCTCTCAAACGCTCTTGAGCTGCATGAGTCTCATTCACTCTAGAGATTTCCCCCAGCTAACAAATTGAAAAACACTGAATTCTGGCGGCAACTACATGTCCCCTGTTGCTATATTACCTAAAATAAATGCTACTTCAAATTAAGGCCTTCATGTTAATAAAAATGATCAAGCTTTCAAATCAGCAACTGCATCTCTAGAAAGTTATCCAAAGATTTTCACACATGTTCACAAGGAATCATATATAAAGATATTCATTGCAGCATGGTTTGTCAGACATCGAACTTGGAAACAACTGAAGCATCTTGCAGCAGAGGACTGGTAGAATATTTTATGCTATATCCACACAAGAAATAATATGCAGCCCAAAAAGACCTTGGCAGTTCTCCACATATGATAAGAAGGGAAATCCCCATAATAATTGTTAGGGAAAGAACTAGGCCAATATGTATATGTAAAAATACAATACATACTGTGTAACTTTTTGTAGCTTTTGGATTTTAATTTTTGCCGTGTGCAAGCACTATTTATTCAAAAAAAATAAGTTTGGTGAAAATAAAGTAAAATCAAGATAAAATGAGGTCTTGAGGAAACAAAACTAATGGAAAAGGAACATGGTAAAAGAAGGGAAGGAAGAAGGAAAAGAAAATTGTGAGACTTCAGGCTTCTAAAACCGTGGAAGGGTCTATCTCATATTCTCAACAAAATTACCAACTTGTGACAGGTTGGCCTGACTCAGTTCTCATTCTTTACAAGCGCTCCGGAGTGCATTTGACTCATGATCGGAGACTCTCCTCTTCCATGAACTGCCTCACCCTGATTCTCTTTTTTTTTTCTTTCTTTTTTCCTTTTTTAAAATTGAAGCATAGTTTATTTACAAACTTGTTTAATTTCTGCTGTACAGCAAAGAGATATACATCCTTTTTTAAAATGTATTCTTTCCCATTATGGTGTATCATAGGGTATTGAATACAGTTCAGGCTTCCCTGGTAGCTCAGTGATAAAGAATCCACCTTCAAGGCAGGAGACCGCCTGCAATGCAGAAGACACAGCTAGATCCCTGGGTCAGGAAGATCCCCTGGAGAAGGAAATGGTAACCCACTCCAGTATTTCTGCCTGGGAAATCTCATGGACAGAGGAGCCTGGGTGGGCTACAGTACATGGAGTGGCAAGACTCAGACATGACTTAACAGTTAAACCCAGCACCACCACTGAACATAATTCCCTGTGCCAAACGGTAGGATATTGTTATCTACTCTCTATATAATAGCTTACATCTGCTGACCCCAACCTCCCACTCCATTCCCCCTCCCTCTTGGCAACCACAAGGCTGTTCTCTATGCCTTGAGTCTGATTCTGTTTCATATATAGGTTCCTTTGCGTCATATTTTAGATTCCACATAAGTGATATCATATTGTATTTGTCTTTCCTTTTCTAATTTACTTCAATTAGTATGATAATCTCTAGTTACATCAGTGTTGTTACAAACGGCATTACTTTGTTCTTTTTTATGGCCGAGTAGTATTCCATTGTATATATGTACTACATCTTTTTTATCCATTCATCTGTTAATAGACAATATCCATTCATCTGTTAATAGACATGGAAACATTGTTTCCTTGTCTTGACTAGCACTGGTGTGAACACAGCAGTGCTATATCTTTCTGAATTACAGTTTTGTCTGGATATATGCCCAGGAGTAGATTACTGGATCATATGGTAATTCTATTTTTAGTTTTCTGAGGAACCTCCATACTGCTTCCCACACTAGCTGCACCAACTTACATTCCCACCAATAGTATAGGAGGGTTCATTTTTCTTTACACCCTCTCCAGCATTTGTTATTTGTAGACTTTTCAATCATGGCCATTCTGACTGGAGTGAATCGATACCTCATTGTAGTCCTGATTTTCATTTCTCTGGTAATTAGCAGTGGTGAGCATTTTTTCACGTACCTGTTGGCCATCTGTATGTCTTCTTTGGGGAAACAGCTGTTTAGGTCTTCTGCCCATTTTTCTATTGGGCTGTTTGGTTTTTGTTGTTGAGTTGTATGAACTGTTTGTGTATACTGGACATTAAGCTCTGTTGATAATATTGTTTGCAGATATTTTCTCCCATTCTCCCATTCTGTAGGTTGTCTTTTTGTCTTGTCATGATTTCCTTTGCTGGCAAAAGCTCATGAGTTTGATTAGGTCCTCTCACCCTGATTCTCGACATGGTCATCGGTCACTCCTCTCTGCTCTCAGGCGGCTCTTCATCCCCCTCCACCCTGAAATCTCCCTTCAAAGCTTTGGTTCTGGGCATTTCCCAGAGCTTAGTGACTAGACCTCCCTTGATGGCATTTTATTTGTAGGTGATTCATAAAACTGTATCTCCAACATTTGCCTACATTTTGTCATTTGCCTCTTGTCTTCCCTTTCTCTTTTCATTCTCAATGCGTTCCAACCACATTTTCTGAAGTCTACAGAAAACTCCCAACAGTTGCTATTTAAACACTGAACTTGATCTTTCCCAGTCTCTCTTGCTCTCATGTTTTATGTATGTGCATGCATTGCCTTCAAGATGAAATGCCGCTTTATCCCAGGAATGCAAGGATTCTTTAATATCCGCAAATCAGTCAATGTAATACACCACATTAACAAATTGAAAGATAAAAACCATATGATTATCTCAATAGATGCAGAGAAAGCCTTTGACAAAATTCAAAACCCATTCATGATTAAAACTCTCCAGAAAGCAGGAATAGAGGGAACATACCTCAACATAATAAAAGCTATATATCACAAACCCACAGCAAGTATCACCCTCAATGGTGAAAAATTGAAAGCATTTCCCTGAAATCAGGAACAAGACAAGGATGCCCACTCTCACCACTACTATTCCACATAGTGTTGGAAGTTTTGGCCACAGCAATCAGAGCAGAAAAAGAAATAAAAGGAATCCAGATAGGAAAAGAAGAAGTGAAACTCTCACTGTTTGCAGATGACATGATCCTCTACATAGAAAACCCTAAAGACTCTTCCAGAAAATTACTAGAGCTAATCAATGAATATAGTAAAGTTGCAGGATATAAAATTAACACACAAAAATCCCTTGCATTCCTATATACTAACAATGAAAAAACAGAAAGAGAAATTAAGGAAACAATACCATTCACCATTGCAACAAAAAGAACAAAATACTTAGGAGTATATTTACCTCAAGAAACAAAAGACCTATACATAGAAAACTATAAAACACTGATGAAAGAAATCAAAGAGGACACAAACAGATGGAGAAACATACCATGCTCATGGATTGGAAGAATCAATATTGTCAAAATGGCTATTCTACCCAAAGCAATCTATAGATTCAATGCAATCCCTATCAAGCTACCAACGGTATTTTTCACAGAACTAGAACAAATAATTTCACAATTTGTATGGAAATACAAAAAACCTCAAATAGCCAAAGTAATCTTGAGAAAGAAGAATGGAACTGGAGGAATCAACCTGCCTGACTTCAGACTATACTACAAAGCCACAGTCATCAAGACAGTATGGTACTGGCACAAAGACAGAAATATAGATCAATGGAACAAAATAGAAAGCCCAGAGATAAATCCATGAACTTATGGACACCTTATCTTTGACAAAGGAGGCAAGGATATACAATGGAAAAAAGACAACCTCTTTAACAAGTGGTGCTGGGAAAGCTGGTCAACCACTTGTAAAAGAATGAAACTAGAACACTTTCTAACACCATACACAAAAATAAACTCAAAATGGATTAAAGATCTAAATGTAAGACCAGAAACTATAAAACTCCTAGAGGAGAACATAGGCAAAACACTCTCGGACATAAACCACAGCAAGATCCTCTATGACCCACCTCCCAGAATATTGGAAATAAAAGCAAAACTAAACAAATGGGACCTAATGAAACTTAAAAGCTTTTGCACAACAAAGGAAACTATAAGTAAGGTGAAAAGACAGCCCTCAGATTGGGAGAAAATAATAGCAAATGAAGAAACAGACAAAGGATTAATCTCAAAAATATACAAGCAACTCCTGCAGCTCAATTCCAGAAAAATAAATGACCCAATCAAAAAATGGGCCAAAGAACTAAACAGACATTTCTCCAAAGAAGACATACAGATGGCTAACAAACACATGAAAAGATGCTCAACATCACTCATTATTAGAGAAATGCAAATCAAAACCACAATGAGGTACCATTACACGCCAGTCAGGATGGCTGCTATCCAAAAGTCTACAAGCAATAAATGCTGGAGAGGGTGTGGAGAAAAGGGAACCCTCTTGCACTGTTGGTGGGAATGCAAACTAGTACAGCCGCTATGGAGAACAGTGTGGAGATTTCTTAAAAAACTGGAAATAGAACTGCCATGTGACCCAGCAATCCCACTCCTGGGCATACACACTGAGGAAACCAGATCTGAAAGAGACACATGCACCCCAATGTTCATTGCAGCACAGTTTATATTAGCCAGGACATGGAAGCAACCTAGATGCCCATCAGCAGATGAATAGATAAGGAAGCTGTGGTACATATACACCATGGAATATTACTCAGCCATTAAAAAGCATTCATTTGAACCAGTTCTAATGAGATGGATGAAACTGGAGCCCATTATACAGAGTGAAGTAAGCCAGAAAGATAAAGAACATTACAGCACACTAACACATATATATGGAATTTAGAAAGATGGTAACGACAACCCTATATGCAAAACAGAAAAAGAGACACAGAAGTACAGAACAGACTTTTGAACTCTGTGGGAGAAGGTGAGGGTGGGATGTTGTGAAAGAACAGCATGTATATTATCTATGGTGAAACAGGTCACCAGCCCAGGTGGGATGCATGAGACAAGTGCTCGGGCCTGGTGCACTGGGAAGACCCAGAGGAATCAGGTGGAGAGGGAAGTGGGAGGGGGGATCGGGATGGGGAATACGTGTAAATCTATTGCTGATTCAAGTCAATGTATGACAAAACCCACTGAAAAAATTTAAAAAAAAAAAAGATGAAATGCCAAATTCCTCAAAGTTAGGAAGATTTTTACAATTATCTTAGTACATACCCCATCCTTCTGTCCTTCCTCCAGCCAAGAACAGTGTTCTAACCAGGTTGTTAGCCAATAAATTCTTATGTAATATTATATTTTTGTGAATAAACTACTCCTCATGCAACCACCAGATTTAATTCATAATTATACATATGGTATGTATAATAGGATACAGGAATTATATCTATTAATTATTAATATATTTTTTAATCTATTCCACAGTGGGTTATTATTACACAGTGGATCTGAAACAGCCTATGTTAGAATCGTTGTTTACATTTTCCTCCTCATTTAGCTTTTTGAGGCTAGTACCTGTGTGTTATTTGTTTCCATATTGCTAGAGACTGTCTCCCACTAGGAACTTATCATATTTGTCAAAAGAATAAATATTTTTTTAAAAGAAAATACATGAAATATTTTCCAAAAAGGATTTTAACATTTAGTGCATTAATCCTTTTGTAACAAAGTCATGACTTGTATTCACAAGGAATAAAGTTAATCAGAGCAGGGAATAAATAGAGGCCATAAATTCAGATATGCAATTAATGCAAATGTATTTCCCATGACTCCAATGAATTGTTATTGTGAGTCTGAATGTCAGGCTGAAGCTTCCCCTTGAGTCTTTTTGAAGCCTCCCCCAATTCTGCAGCATTTTGTTGAGGTTTAAAGAAGAGTAAAGGATTTGGGGGAATTGGGGAAGAATTGGGGAAGATGGGGAAACTAACACAGCCCTAACACCACTTCTCATATAAAGGTTACAACAGAGAAGTCCCTTAGGCCATGGAATTATGGTCTTTCTGATGCATCTTCCTTTCCATTCTTAGAGCATAGGAATGTGTCCACAAAGTTTCCCACTCCCCATCTGCTAAAAGCCTCATGTTGCTGTTTCTTTGATAGCATCTTACCAAATCCTGTCCTCTCAAGGACATTGCCAGAAAGCAGAATTGGACGGTCAGATCTGTAGGATGCCATGAATCTCCCAGGTTTTCTCTTCCTAGCCTAATCTATTTTCTTCTAGTCTCAAAGCAATTCTCCCTTCAGAAATCCAGCCAAGACACTTTCCTTTGTATTCACATTCCCTTTGTTGTACCAACTTCACAAAACCTTACTCCATTATGAGGTTTAGATTTCTAAAACAAAAGACAAGTTGTGTGGCTCCAACCAGCCATATCCCTTCCCTTAGACAATGATCTCAGAACCAAATACTTACTTGACTAGGAAAAGAAAAAGGGAAAAACACAATGCAAAGTTTAAAACTAGGTTACTATATCAGTATATTATCCCATTCTGTTTTTCCCCAATCTTTCCATTATTTATCTTCTCTTTCCCTTTTTCATTCTCATTGCATTCCCACTTCATATCACCCTTTTCTGGGTGCTTACCTCACACTTGGATTATGTCAGTATTCTCCTTGAGTCTCCAGTTCATCCCAGCTTCCACCATTTCTGTCCTCTACAAAACTGATTATCGTGCCTCTGTATAATCTTCTGCTCTCTGTGACAGAAAGCATAAATTCTCCTGCCAACTTGAAATACTTGCATGTTAAGTTATTAATATTTCAACCTAACTTATTTTCACCTGATTTGGAGCAATCAATCTCTTTTCCGACAAGACCAATCTTTTCATTACTCCCTCCATGCTTACAGTACTTGTTCCTGCTTCTGTGCTTTAACTCACATCATTTGTCTCATCTTAAAGGCCCTAACTGTTTTCTCCTCTCACATATATTTCAGCCAACATTTAGGACCAACTCTAAATTCACTACCACAACCCAGTCTCTCTCATGCACAGTAATTTCACCCATAGGGCATGACTTGCCTAATTTAAAATTTAATTATTATGTATTTTTGCACTGCACTTTAATTATTCCACATTTTTTGTTTTTTGCACACTCCACTAATTACATGCTCCCTGTCAACAGGGAGCATATATTCTCATTTCCTTCATTATACCCAAAGCAGAGTCTGACATGCAATAAATTCTAAATCAATATTTGTGTGCTGGAAATATCATTTTAATTACTTACCAGTGTGGTTCCTCTCAACCTCTGCCTATGCCTCCTTCCTCCAACATGCACACAAACAACACTTCCTTCTAACTGATCTCCTTCCTCAAATTAGGAGGTGGCAAAGGAATTCTATAATTCTCAAAGTAGAGTTGTTCCAGCAGAAATGCAGAAAAAAATAATAATAAATGATGGAACCAATTCTCAGCTCTTGACTTTCAAAATAAAGTTTTATAGCCCACACAGAGACAGCAAAAAGTCATAAAGTCTATAATACAGAGCACGAAATGCATGCTTTAAACAACTGAAGGATGATGAAGAAAGAAATTAGCTCTCCAATCTAGGAAGAAACTTTTAAAAAGAATAATAGCATGAGATGCGTATGTGAGTCTCTTAGAAGGGACTCTGCCCTCACTTGTTTCCATTCCAAGGTGTAAATAGAATCTCTAGTAAATTTAAGTACTGAAAGCTTATTCTTTGTTTCCCATCTGCTGCCTTGAGAAGAAGCAAGCTAACAGGCTCCAAATATTCACTGGCATAAGGTTATAGAAATGACTTCATGCATATTTGGATGACTTAAGGGGTTCAAAAAGTATGGAGAGCCTTGAACTAAATGGGTGAATAAACTTTTTCACTTTTTGAAAGAGGCCAAGCAAAGAGAAAGTAAGTGCACTGCAAAATGACTAGATTAAACTTCCTGCCCCTAGATAGAGCAGAAGTTGAAAATGAAGCTTAGGTTGAGTCACAAAAAAATAAAGAGAGCTACTTTACACATTCAAAATTATTACCTAAGAAATATCACACCCAGTACTGTATTTATGCTTAAGTGATTAACTCATTGATCAATTCATGATGAAATAAAAGTTTGAGCTAGACTTCGTTGAAAACAAAGTTGAAAACACAATTTCTAAAAGGTCTTAGGTCCATTTTAATAAATCTATTAAAATATCCATAAAATTTAAATAATAATATAATCTCATAAATAAGAAAAACACCCTCAGAAAAGTACAAATGGCTTCCCTGGTGGTTCAGACAGTAAAGAATACACCGGCAATCTGGGAGACTCGGGTTCGATCCCTGGATTGGGAAGATCCCCTGAAGTAGGGCATGGCAACCCACTCCAGTATTCTTGCCTGGAGAATCCCTATGGACAGAGGAGCCTGGAAGGCTACAGTCTGTAGGGTCGCAAGAGTCAGACACGACTGAGCAACCAAGCACATGTTTATACCAATAAATGTAACATTTGAATGAGAAAATGAAAATACAAGCCATCACATAGTATTATATAAATATCGTGACAGAATAAGAATATACTGGACCATCCTTTTAAGGCATTTGTCTGTTTTCACTTTTATACCAATAAATGTGACATTTGAATGAGAAAATGAAAATACAAGTCATCACATAGTATTATATAAATATCGTGACACAATAAGAATATACTGGACCATATTTTTAAGGCATTTGTCTGTTTTCACTTTTACATGGGCTAGGATACATAGAATGAGAAGTTCATGATTTTTAATACTACAGAATAATTTATGCTGAAGTCTTTTACTAATCTATCAACTGCCACCATTCACAAAGCTTGAAAAGCAAGAATTTTATCTATGGAATCTTTAGGTAATTATATAATGAGTTTATAAGGTTACCAGGCTATTATTAAAGAAAAGTGTAGAGTGTTAGAATGTTTCAAACCAGTAGGAAAAAAAGTATCCAACTTATGTCTTAACTAAATAGACCATTTTTCCCTTTACTCACAGCTTGTCTCCTAATTTTACCAACAGCACTCTGTCAACCCCATACACTAGAACCACGATGATGGAAAATATTGGTCCTTTGTCTCCTTCTTATACTTGATGAGTTACTAACCCAGAGCACAGCTGGATGATGACTAACTATTTGTCTTAGTGCAAAATATTCCAGTTGTGTCCTCACTGTCAGAATTTTTTTCATTTTGATTTATAACTTTCTTGGCAAGCATATTATTAACTTTACATCTCTGTAGTTAACTGCCAAATGTGAACAATAAGTTATTCAACATATTAGCTTCCCTATTCTGAATAAGCCCGGGTTCTACTTGGTAAGAAAACATTCAGCAGAAACTACTAATTATGGTAAGAAAATACTCCATATTTTGAAATTAGGAATCCAAACTCACAGGTCAATAATTGAATGTTATTAATATAAGCCTGATTTAAGTACATTTTGACTTCAAACATTTTTGAACTTGTTTTCAATCTCACTGAATAATGTTTAGATCATGTTTTTTAAGTATCAATTTTAAGTCATTAAGAAGGGAAAACAAAAATCAATTTCTTATACCATGTATAATCTTTGAGGAAATAGGTCTTCAAAAGAATACTCTGAAGCAGATGGAAACAAATTCATTTCTTTTAACACTGATTTCTAAATTGTAGCCGAAAGACCGTGTAGAAGCCTCAACGGAGGCAGATGCCTTGCTAGAAAACACTGACCACCTCTGATGTGCCTTTCTTTACTCTCCTGGCCACTAGATCCATGTCGAGGGCTGTGTTACCATACCTGACTTGGGAACTGTTGTCTCTACTAAGGGGAAGGGGACTTTTCCACCAAAGCTGCTATCAGTCAGTCAGTTCAGTCGCTCAATCGGGTCCAACTCTTTGCGACCCCCATGAATTGCAGCATGCCAGGCCTCCCTGTCCATCACCAACTCCCAGAGTTTACTCAAACCCATGTCCATCGAGTCAGTGATGCCACCCAACCATCTCATCCTCTGTCGTCCCCTTCTGCCCCCAATACCTCCCAGCATCAGGGTCTTTTCCAATGAGTCAACTCTTCACATGAGGAGGCCAAAGTACTGGAATTTCAGCTTCAGCATCAGTCCATCCAATGAACACCCAGGACTGATCTCCTTTAGGATGGACTACTTGGATCTCCTTGCAGTCCAAGGGACTCTCACGAGTCTTCTCCTACACCACAGTTCAAAAGCATCAATTTTTCTGCGCTCAGCTTTCTTCACACCCATACATGACCGCTGGAAAAACCGTAGCCTTGACTAGACTGACCTTTGTTGGCAAAGGAATGTCTCTGCTTCTTAATATGCTATCTAGGTTGGTCATAACTTTCCTTCCAAGGAGTAAGCATTTTTTTTTTTTTTTTTTTTTTTAGCATCTTTTAATTCCATGGCTGTAAGGCCATGCTAATATGAACTGGTAAGAAGCAGGACAGCATGCCTTGAAAGTCCTGAACCAGAAGAGGATCTGAACTTAAAGCTGGATTTGTTTGTTTTTGGCTGAGCCTGTGAGGCATGCAGGATCTTAGTTTCCCAGCTAGGGATTGAACCCACACTGCCTGCAATGGAAGCACAGAGTCTGAACCACTGGACCATCTGGGAAATCCCAGGAAGAATTTGTTGATATGGGGGTATGCTCTGTGACTCAGGATTTAATGCTCTGGCATGTTCTGATATCCTGCTGGGATGAATCTTGGAAGCTTGAAAAAAAAAATATAATGATGGCTTTCCATTAAATCTGAGATGCCAGAACTGACAGGCTGCTGAAGGAAAGAAGAAAATGAACCAGAGAAATGAACATGGCAAAATGAGTCTATTACATAATATGTGAGAACCCACCAGCTGACTTTTCCTGGAAGGGGCCAGAGAAGATATTAACTGTGGTGATAAGGAATGCAGTAGAAACAGAAATGCCACCATTAATGAGAAGCTTAGTAGTGGCTGGCCTCTGCAGGCTGAGGCTGATGGCAGAACATGCTGCTATGGAATCTGGCTCCCCAGGATCAGCAAAGAAGATGGGATTCCAGAGTAGTATAGGCAGCTGGTAGCACTAAATTGTCAGAGAAAAGATGCATGTAATAACTGTAACTGACAGCATAGTTGAAATGGTGGCATCCAGGGCATCCTGTCCCACAGTGAACTATCATGATGATGAATAGTCCATAGTTCTAAAGAGCAAGACAAATAAACAGTAAATAGGGAGTTTCTTCACATAATTGATACATGCATATATACATATACACACAATATAAATAGATTCAAGGAGATCAAAAATGGACGAACAGAAAGATGATACCAGCTGCCCCAATGGAACTAATCAAATGCTACAATCTCTCACCAACATTCTATACCTGAGCCAGTTCTTAGACAAGAACTCGTCAATTAAAAAAGAAATCAGATCTCTGTAAGGAAAAACTCTCAAATACCATAGTAAGTGAAGGTAGCAGTCCCCTCAGTTTTTCCCCGCAGTGGCCTAGGATCATTCATCATTTACATATACATTTTTCAGATTATTTTCCACTATAGGTTATTATAAGATACTGAATATAGCTCCCCGTGCTGTATAATAAATCCTTGCTGCTTATCTATTTTATGCACAGTAGTTTGTATCTGCTAGTTCCAAACTCCTAATTGATCTCTCCATCCCTTTCCCTTTTGGTAATCACAAGTTTGTTTTCTCTGTCTGTGAATATATTTCTGTTTCGTACATAGATCCATTTGTATTTTTTATATTCATATTTTTATATTCCACCTATGCGATATCACATAATATTTGCATTTCTTTGCCTGATTTACTCTAGGCATTCTCTAGGTCCATTCCTGTTGCTGAAGTGTCAATATTTCATTCTTTTCTGTGCTTGAGTAATATTCCATTTTATCAAATATATGTATATAATATATACACACATATAATACATATGTTATTAAATAATGTAAATATTTTGCATAAATATATATGTATATATTTATAAAATATATATAGTATAAATATATGTGACAAATAATATATATTTGGATATAATTATAAATATATATTTTATATATATATAAAACATATATATCACATATATTTATAAATTACATATATTTGTGTATAATATAAATATAAATATATATTTTATCAAATGAAGTGGCAACCCCTCCAGAATTCTTGTCTGGAAAGTCCCATGGACAGAGGAGCCTGGCAGACTACAGTCCGTGGGGTCGCAAGAGTCGGACACGAATCAGAGAAAAAACCAGCTCCATATATAAAACATCTTCTTAAACCGGTCACCTATTGACAGGCACTTGGGTTCTTTCCAGGTCTTGGTTATTGTAAATAATGCTGCTATGAACAGTGCTGCTTCTGAGTTAAAGTGTTGCTCTTTTCTGGATACATACCCAGGAGTAGGGTGTCTAGACCCTGTGGTAACTCTATTTTCAGTTTTTTTAAGAAACCTCCATACTGTCTTCCATAGTGTCTGTACCAATTTATATTCCCACCAACAGTGTCTGTGTGTTTGGAGAGGCGGGTAGCCAGGATCTTTTGAGGTCTACCAAATTCAGAATCTAAACTGACTCTGATAACAGAACTACAATGGATACCCCACCCAAGAAAAATAGAAAATCAAGAACAATACTGAACAATACTGCATTCCAGATAGAAGGGCAGTTTAATGCCAATCTCAAATGCCTGAAAAAATGCATTGAAGGTGTTTGCTATTAACAATCAATTTAATTCACCAATTTGGCCATAAAAAACTAAATGGAGCATGGCAGATGACAGTGGATTCTAAAATTTAATTACACATGAATCCCAACTTTAGCTTTTTTGCTAAATGTAGTGTATATGGCAGATCAACATGAATGGCTGTCCTCTGCAGGCTGAGGCTGAAGGCACGACATGCTGCTATGGAGCCTGGCCCCAGCATCAGCAAGGAGGATGGGATTCCATCTAGTATGTGATATGGAGCTCTGGTCTGGTAAATAACTGGTCAGGAAAGAGGCTAAAAAGCAGTTCTCACTTACCAGAGATAAATAACATGATACATTTATGGCATTGCCCAGGGCTATGTTGAATCGCCTCTCTTCTGTCACTGTATAGTCTTAATGTATCTCAATTACCTGGACCTTCCATCGGTCCTTTAATGACTTTCTCATTGGTCTAGTATATTGATAACAACATGGCAAATAGAACTGATAAGCAGAAAATGGCAAGTACTCTGATGGCAAAGAAAATGGCAAATAACATACATGAGCTCCTAAAAATGGGCATTAAGTCCTACAAAGTCCCAATTTATCAGTCAACTGCTTAGAAGTCCAGCAGTATGCTAAAATATCCTTTTCAAGATAAAGAACAGGTTATTGTGCCTTGCACTTCCTACTGCTTAGAAGCATAGCACCTGGAGGGCTTTATGAACAGTGTTTCAACTCACTTATCATGTGACTCAAAAGAGGGCTTTACAGTAAATAGAGGCTGACATACAAATAGTCCTGCCACTTGGGCCACACTGCCCATCAGACCCATAAATCTAAAGGAATTTATGTTAATCTACATAATCAACATTATGTAGAGTCTCTGGGAACACCCAATGGGAGAGCTGCAGCAAAGAACTCTAGGGTTCTGGATCAAAGTCATTCCATCTACAGTAGAGAACTGTATTCTATTTAGAAATCTGTTCCTAGCATGCTATAGAGTCATGGTGAAAACTAAGCATAAGACCACAGGATAGCAAGTGACCATTGACTATAGCGTCCCATAACAAACTAGATTCTGTTAGACCTAAAGATGCCGTAAGGTTCAACTGGCCTGTGTGTGTGCTTAGTCACTCAGTCGTGTTCAACTCTTGTGAGCCCATGGACTGCAGCCCGCCAGGCCCTGTCCATGGGGATTCTCCAGGCAAAAATACTGGAGTGGGTTGCCATGCCTTTCTCCAGGGGATCTTCCCAACCCAGGGATCAAACCCAGGTCTCCCACATTGCAGGCAGAGTCTTTAACATCTGAGCCACGAGGGAAGCCCTCAACTGGCCTAGCAAGGATATGTCTTTCAAGATAAGCTTCATACAGGTACATCTAGGACAGAATGAAGGAAATTTAGAAGACACAGTAAGCTTCATGATTAGGTTTATTATGTACCAATAACTCATCCTTTTCTTATACCTATGGGCTCATGGAACAGTTTTTACAGCCAGCTAGCAAAGGGTAAAAAACAAGAACTGGTTCACAGATGTCTACTAGATATGTTGAGGCAAGATTAAAAATAGACTGTGGCTGTACCAACTCAAGGGTGGAGCCCAACTCAAGAGTGGCCCTGAAAGACAGTAATGAGAAGAAATTCTCTCAATGAGCAAAACTTGGGTCAGTGTATCTGGTCATCCAGTTCATCTGAAAAAACCAACTGGCCAAAAATAAGGACGTACATGGACACATGGACAATGAAAAGGTGGTTTGACTGGTTGGTCAGAGGCCAGGAAAGAGCAAGACTGGAATATCAGAGATAAGAAAAAAAGTCTTAGAAAAAGTGTTTAGATGAGCCTGTAGCAGTGGGTACAAAGATTGCTGCTGCTGTGGCTGCTAAGTAACTTCAATCGTGTCCGACTCTGTGCGACCCCGTAGAAGGCAGCCCACCAGGCTCCCCCGTCCCTGGGATTCTCCAGGCAAGAACACTGGAGTGGGTTGCCATTTCCTTCTCCAATGCATGAAAGTGAAAAGTGAAAGTGAAGTCACTCAGTCATGTCCAACTCTTTGCGACACCATGGACTGTAGCCCACCAGGCTCCTCCATCCATGGGATTTTCCAGGCAAGGGTACTGGAGTAGGGTGCCATTTCCTTCTCCTGGACAAAGGCTGAGCATCCTTGAAACACACTAAATGCCTTTATAGAGCATCAACTGCAAAAGACATCCTAAATAACAGGTACACAGGATTACTTATCCAGTGGCTGTCTGCCAGCCTCTGCACTTTGGCACACAAGTACTTTTTCAATGGGCCAAAGAATGAAGTAGTGGTGGTGGAAGAGATGAACCTATACATAGGCTCAATACCATGGAGTCCCATGTGTATACACACACTCACACACACACACACACACACACACATCACATGCTCTTTATCCATTCATCTATCGATGGACATAATTTAGGTTGTTTCCATGTCTTGGCTATTAATTAGTGCTGCAATGAACATTGGGATGCAAGTATCTTTTCAAATTATGGTTTTCCAGATATATGCCCAAGAATGGAATGCAGAATCATATGGTAAATCTATTTTTAGTTTTTTAAGGAACCTGCATACAGTTCTCCATAGTGACTAACCAATTTACATTACTACCAACTCTTTAGGAGGGTTCCTTCTTCTTCACACCCTCTCCAGCATTTACTATTTGTAGACTTTTTGATAATGGCCATTCTGACAGAGTGAGGTGATATCTCATTGTAGCTTTGATTTGCATTTTTCTAATAATTAACAATGGTGAGCACTTTTTAGTTTTTTGTTTTTTTGGCCATCTGTATGTCTTCTTGGGAGAAATGTCTATTTAAATCTTCTGTCCATTTCTTGATAGGGTTGTTAGTTTTCTGATATTGAGCCATATGAGTTGTTTGTATAATTTGGATATTAATCCCTGTTGGTTACATCATTTGCAAATATTTTCTCCCATTTCATAGGCTGGCTTCTTTTTTTTATGGTTTCCTTTTCTGTGCAAAAGCTTTTAAGTTTAATTGAGCCCCATTTGTTTGTTCTTGTTTTTATTTCTATCACTCTTGGAAGTAGATCCAAAAAGATAACAGCTGCAATTTGTATCAAGGAATGTTCTGTCAATATTTTCCTCTAAGAGTTGTATAGTATCCAGTCTTACATTTAGGTGTTCAATTCATTTAATTTTTATGTATGGTGTTAGAAAATGTTCTAATTTCATTTTTTTTAATGTAGCTGTCCAGTTTTTCCAGCACCACTTACTGAAGTGACTGTCTTTTCTCCATTGTAAATTCTTGCCTCATTTATCATAGATTGATTGGCCATAAGTGCCTGGGTTTATTTCTGGGCTCTCTCTCCTGTTCCATTGATCTATATGTCTGCTTTTTGTGCCAGTACCACAGTTTTTTTATTACTATGGCTTTGTAGTATAGTCTGAAGTCAGGAGGCCTGATTCCTCCAGTTTTGTTCTTCTTTCTCAAGATTGCTTTGGTTGTTGAGGGTCTTTTGTGTCTCCAAACAAATTTTAAAACCTTTTGTTCCAGTTCTGTGAAAAATCCCAATGGTAATATGATAGTGATTACACTGAATCTATAGGTTGCCTTGGTTAGTATAGTCATTTTGGCAATACTGATTCTTCCTATCAAAGAATATGGTATATTTTTCTATCTGTTTGCAACGTCTTTAATTTTTTTTTTATAAGTGTCATATAGTTTCTGGAGTACAGGTCTTTTGCCTCCTTAGGTAGGCTTACTCCTAGCTATTGTATTCTTTTTGATATGAATGTAAATGGGATTGTTGCCTTAATATCTCTTTCTGATATTTCATTGTTAGTATATAGAAATGCAATAAACTTCTATATATCAATGTTGTTAAAGAACTGATATTTTAAAATGAATTATTTCATGGTTCTACTTCAAGTTTATGTATGTCGAGTTTTTTAAACTACTTAATATTATTTAAATTTGCATACTTTATATATAAAACATTGAAAATGAATAAAAGTCTTTTTCTTGTTGTTCTGTCACTATGCTATGTCTGACTCTTTGTGACCCCGTGGACTATGGCATGCCAGGCTCCTCTGTCCTCCACTATCTCCGGGAGTTTGCTCAAATTCCGTTGACTATGAATAAAAGTCTATCTTTCACTATTTGCTAATACATATGAAAAAGTTCTGTAATTATATACAAGAAACTATAAATGACAATATTTATGCAAATAAATTAGCAGGAGACTTTTCACTTTTAATTTTTAGTCTCTCTGAAAAGTCTGAGGGTTTACAAAGACCATGAATTACTCACAAAATCATCAAATAAGCACATACAGATTTTTCCAAAAAAATACACTCATTATAAAGAGGAATTTTCCCCTTTTTTCTTCTGAGGAAGCATTTTTGCATAAGCTTGCATATTTTAAAATTACATTTCTAAAGGTAAGGTTTGTTGACTTGTTTAGCCATTACTTCAGCTTTGGTGTGTAGATTTTTATAATATGTATACAAATATATTTTTTAATGCTTTTCATGAAATTACACCTCTCACATTTGATGTTAGGACTGTTCCAGAGGGTGAATTTTGCAAGCCAGTCAGTTAATATAAAAGGCAATGACTTCATATTTTGGGAAAGTTGACATATGTTTTAAAAGTTTTTCACATACTACGTTTGGCACAACTTCAGAAGGCCCTATATTGTTCTGAATCATTTCGTAGCAAAATTAATTTCTGTATTACTTCACTTTTTCCTCCAAAGGATGCCATTTTTTTTTCTATTCCAGTTAAGTAGATATTAATATCTCAACAGGGAGAGTATGACTTTTTAAATAATAGCTTTTTTACTCCCAAACATTACATTATTGGTTACAGTTACTATTTACTAACCAGAAAATGTTCTTTTCAGTTCAGTTCAACAAACATTTATTGATCATTTTATATACCACAAACTGGATAAAGCTCAAGACTAACAAAGAAAACTATGTTCTCTGCTGTTTGAAATATTCATCAACTAAAAGAGATATCTAAAGAGAATTTCAATACAATCATTGAGGACTAAGGACCCACAACAGACATGAACTTCTCTCATTTCTACTTTTCAAAATAGGTATATACTCTTTAGTTTAAATTTACCAATTTAAATTTAATTCTAATTCAATTATACATTCCTGCTTGGTAAAAATCCCTTTAGACCTTTCTTTGTGCTAGACTTTCCAAATAGATATGAATAATCCGACTCAAAATAACATTCCTTGTGAATGACAGCAATGAGAAAGGTCTGGGAAGAAATATGGCAGGGACATAAGAGTTTCAGTTTCATGTGAAACAAAATTTGATATGAGAAGATTAAATTATGAGAGAACAAGAAAGGAAATAGCTGATACAGAAAAAAAGGGAAAAGGAAAGAAGTGAGGTTAAGAATATGAAAACTAAATCAGTTCTGTAATTCCTGTGCACTACACACGGAAGTATCTCCAACTCAGAAAATGCCTTTAATCTCCCACATGACTAAGGTCGTGGCATGGCTTACAGATCCTATTTTGAACTTTTTTTTAAGCAATGGGACAATATGTCATTGATTTTTGCTGTGAAAACACACAAGTGAAAAGAACTCATCCTTGAAACTGACTTTTCTTTTTTTCAAGAAAATGTCCCATGAAGAAATAGAAAGTAACCTGCACAAACTCTGTCTAAGAAAAAAGCCATAAAAGAAGCATCAGGTCATTAGAGGAGAATACTGTAAAGAAAGCATAATATGAAAAGTGAAATGACAATTGCATAGTGCATGAGTGATAAGGTCGGGCTGGACACAAAATTCACTAAATATTGAATTATTAAAATATCATTTTCATATATTTTTTCTTACCTAGGGAAATCTCAAAATTTACATATCTTTATTGAGGGGGAAATATTCAGATTCCTATGGTTGTTGAAGTCCAATTTTACTGTTTTTTAGTTTTATAATCACTCTTAGGAAGAAATTGATCATGACCTCAAAATAATCTTTAATAAATTTTACCTATCATATTTAAATAAATGACTACTAAAGAATCAATTTCATGGAATAACTCAAGAGCTATATTTATAGAAAACATAACTGTTAAAAGATGCATTGCTTCAAAATAATTATCAAAGATCCACTTTTTTCTTAGTATTATATGATATATTCTCCACTGAAAGTGTGCATTCACAATGAAGGAAACTATAAGCAAGGTGAAAAGACAGCCTTCAGAATGGGAGAAAATAATAGTAAACGAAGCAACTGACAAAGAATTAATCTCAAAAATATACAAGCGACTCCTGCAGCTCAATTCCAGAAAAATAAATGACCCAATCAAAAAATGGGCCAAAGAACTAAACAGACATTTCTCCAAAGAAGACATATAGATGGCTAGCAAACACATGAAAAGATGCCCAACATCACTCATTATCAGAGAAATGCAAATCAAAACCTCAATGAGGTACCATTTCACACCAGTCAGAATGGCTGCTATCCAAAAGTCTACAAGCAATAAATGCTGGAGAGGGTGTGGAGAAAAGGGAACCCTCTTACACTGTTGGTGGAAATGCCAACTAGTACAGCCACTATGGAGAACAGTGTGGAGATTCCTTAAAAAACTGGAAATAGAACTGCCATACGACCCAGGAATCCCACTGCTAGGCATACACACCAAGGAAACCAGAATTGAAAGAGACACGTGCACCCAAATGTTCATCGCAGCACTGTTTATAATAGCCAACATAGAAGCAACCAAGATGTCCATCAGCAGACAAATGTGTTAAGAAAGCTGTGGTACATATACATGATGGAATATTACTCAGCCATTAAAAAGAATACATTTGAATAGGTTCTAATGAGGTGGATGAAACTGGAGCCTATTATACAGAGTGAAGTAAGCCAGAAAGGAAAACACCAATACAGTATATTAACGCATATATATGGAATTTAGAAAGATGGTAATGATAACCCTATATGCAAAACAAAAAAAGAGACACAGATGTACAGAACAGACTTTTGGACTCTGTGGGAGACGGCGAGGGTGGGATGTTTCGAGAGAACAGCATGAATATTATCTATAGTGAAGATTCTTCTTAAACACCACAGTTCAAAAGCATCCTTTCTTTGGCACTCAACTTTCTTTATACTCCAACTCTCACATCCATACATGACCACTGGAAAAACCATAGCCTTGACTAGATGGACCTTTTTTGGCAAAGTAATGTCTCTGCTTTTTAATATGCTGTCTAGGTTGGTCATAACTTTCCTGCCAAGGACTAAGTGTCTTTTAATTTCATGGCTGGAATCACCATCTGCAATGATTTGGGAGCCCCCAAAAATAAAGTCTGTCACTGCTTCCACTGTTTCCCCATTTATTTGCCATGAAGTGATGGGACTGGATGCCATGATCTTAGTTTTCTGAATGTTGAGCTTTAAGCCAACTTTTTCACTCTTCTCTTTCACTTTCATCAAGAAGCTCTTCAGTTCTTCTTCACTTTCTGCCATAGGGTGGTGTCATCTGCGTATCTGAGGTTATTGATATTTCTCCTGGCAATCTTGATTCCAGCTTGTACTTCATCCAGCCCAGCATTTCTCATGATGTACTCTGCATATAAGTTAAATAAGCAGGGTGACAATATACAGCCTTGATGTACTCCTTTCCTATTTGGAACCGGTCTGCTGTTCCATGTCCAGTTCTAACTGTTGCTTCCTGACCTACATACAGGTTTCTCAGAGGCAGGTCAGGTGGTCTAGTACTCCCGTCTCTTTAAGAATTTTCCATAGTTTGTGGTGATCCACACAGTCAAAGCCTTTGGTATAGTCAATAAAGCAGAAATAGATGTTTTTCCGGAACTCTTGTTCTTTTTCAATGATCCAGCAGATGTTGGCAATTTGACCTTTGGTTCCTCTGCCTTTTCTAAATCAGCTTGAACATCTGGAAGTTCACAGTTCATGTATTGTTGAAGACTGTCTTGAAGAATTTTGAGCATTACTTTACTAGCACGTGAGATGAGTGCAATTGTGTGGTAGTTTGAACATTCTTACAGTCCATGTAATTCTCTAGGCCAGAATACTGGAGTGGATAGCCTTTACCATCTCCAGGGGATCTTCCCAACCCAGGATCGAACCCAGGTCTCCCACACTGAAGGCAGATTGTTTACCAGCTGAGTCACAAGGGAAGCCCACGGGTACATGCAACTTTCCGACTCAGAGTTCTTATTTTCTTCAGATGAATACGTGGAAGTGAAATTGCTGGATCATATGGCAGTTCTACTTTAACTTTCTAGAGGAAACACCACAGTGTTTCACACAGAGATTGCACCAATTTACAGTCTTACTAACAGTGCATGAGTGTTCCCTTTTCTCTGTATCCTTGTCAAAACGTATATGTGACTTTTTGATAATAGCAGTTCACAAAGAGATGAGATCTCATTTTGGTTTTGATTTGCATTTCCCTGATGATAAATGATATAGAGGATATTTTTATGTGTCTATTGGCCACCTATATTATCTTGTTTGGTTTTCTTCTAAGAGCTTTCAGGTCTTTCATTTAATTCTTTAATCCAGTTTGAGTTTATCTTTGTATGTGGTGTAGAAAGTACTTCAGATAGATTCTTTTACATGTAGCTGTGCAGTTTTCCCAGCACCATTTATTAAAAAGGCTGTCTTTTCCCTACTATATATTCTTGCCTTCTTTCTTTCAGATTAATTAACCATACTAGTGTGTCCTTATTTCTAAGTTCTCTATTCTGTTCCACTGATTTATTAGTCAATTTTGGTGTCAGTGCCATATGCTTTCATTACCATAGTTTAATGTATGGCTTGAAATCAGGAAGTGTAATACTTCTAGCTTTGTTCTTTTTTTTCAAGATTGCTTTAGCTATTTGTGTTCTTCATACACTGCATGGGGTCACAAAGAATCAGAGAAGACTTACTGACTAAACAACAACAGGTATTTCCATACAGATTTTAAAATTATTTGTTCTAGTTCTGTGAAAAATGCCATTTTATTTTGATGGGATTTACACTGAATCTAAAGATTGTCTTGGGTAGTAGGGTCCTTTTAACAATATTAATTCTCCCCATTTATGAGTACAATATAAATTGTTTTTCCATGTGTTTTTAATACTCTTCAGTTTCTTTCATCAGTGTCTCATAGTTTTCTGAATCTTTTACCTCATAGGTTAGATTTATTCCTGATTTATTCAGAAATAAGAACAAGAATAGTATCTTATTCTTTTTGATGCAATTATAAATGGAATTGTTCCCTTAATTTCTCTTTCTGTTAGTCTGTTGTTAGTGTATAGATTTGCAACATATTTCTGTATATTAATTTTGTACCCTGCAACTTTACCCTGCCTCCTGAGAAACCTGTATGTAGGTCAAGAAGCAACAGTTAGAACCAGACGTGGAACAACAGACTGGTTCAAAATTGGGAAAGGAGTATGATAAGTCTGGATATTTTCACCTTGCTTATTTAACTTATATGCAGAGAACATTATATGACCTGCTGGGCTGGATGAATCACAAGCTGGAATCAATATTGCTGGGAGAAATATCAACAACCTCAAATATGCAGGTGAAACCACTCTAACGGCAGAAAGTGAAGAGGAACTAAAGAGCCTCTTGATAAGGGTGAAAAAAGAGTGAAAAAGCTGGCCTCTTGATAAGGGTGAAAAAAGAGAGTGAAAAAGCTGGATTGAAACTCAACATTCAAAAAACTAAGATTTTGGCATTCAGCCCCATTACTTCATGGCAAAGAGAAGGGGAAAAGTTGGAAGCAATGACAGATTTTATTTTCTTGGGCTCCAAAATCACTTCAGTTGATGACTGCAGCCATGAAATTAAAAGAAGCTTGCTCCTTAGAAGGAAAGTTATGACAAACCTAAACAGCGTATAAAAAACAGAGACATCATCTTGCTGACAAAGGTCTGAATAGTCAAAGCTATGATTTTTGCAGTAGTCATGAATAGATGTGAGAGCTGAATCGTAAAGAAGGCTGAGTGCCAAAGAACTGATGCTTTTGATTGTGGTGCTGGAGAAGACTCTGAGAGTTCCTTGGACTGCAAGGAGATCAAACTAGTCAATTCTAAAGGAAATTAACCCTGAATATTCATTGAAAGAATTGATGCTGAACCTGAAGCCCCAGTACTTTGGCCACCTGATGTGAAGAGTTGACTCACTAGAAAAGACCGTGATGCTGGGAAAGATTAAAAGCAGGAGGAGAAGGGGGCAGCAGAAGATGAAATGGTTAGATAGCATCACCAACTCAACAGACATGAATTTAAGCAAACTGCGGGATACAGTGGAGGACAGAAAAGTCTGACATGCTGCAGTCTGTGGGGTCACAAAGAGTCAGACATGACCTAGTGACTGAACAACAACAACTTTACCGAATTCATTGGCGCATTTTAGTAGTTTGTTGTTAACATTATTAGGATATTCTATATATAGTGTCATGTCATCAGCAAACAAAGACAGTTTTACTTCTTTCCAATTGAGATTCCTCTTAATTTTTTTCTTCTTTTCTGATTGCTGTGGTTAGGACTTCAAATAATATGTTGATTAAAAGTGGTTAGAATGAGCATCCTTTTCTTATTCCTGATCTTAGAGGAAAGGCTTTCAGCTTTTGATCATTGAGTATGATGTCAGTTATAAATTCGTCATTTATGGCCTGATTAAATTGAGATATGTTCTCTCTATACCAACTACATTGAGAGTTTTTGTCATAAATGAATGATAAATTGTGTCAAAAGCTTTTTATTCTTCTATTGAGATAATCATGATTTTTATCTTCAAGTTGTTAATGGGGTGTATCACATTGATTTGTAGATCTTGAACCATTTTGCATCCCTGGGATAAATCCCATTGGATTGTGGTGTATGATCCTTTTAACATATAATATTATTGAATTTACTAATATTTTGTTGAAGATTATTGTATCTATGTTCATCAGGGATATTGGTCTGTAATTTTTTGTGTGGTGTCCTTGTCTAGTTTTGGTATCATAGAGATGCTGGCCTTATATAATGAGATCAGAAGCATTCCTTCTCCTTCAGTTTTTTTGAATAGTTTAAGAAGAATAGGTATTAACTTTTATTTAAAGGTTTTGTATGACCCACCTATGAAACCATCTATTCCTGGAATCATGCTTGTTTGGAGTTTTTTTATTGCTTACACAGTTTCACTACTGGTAATCAGTATGTTCATATTTTCTACTTTTTCTTGATTCAATTTTGGGAGATTGTACATCTCTAGGAATTTATCCATTTCTTCTAAGTTATCCAATTTTTTGGCATATACTTGTTCATAGTACTCTCATGATCCTTTGTATTTCTGTGGCATCCATTATAACTTCTTTTTCATTTCTGAGTTAATTTGGCGGGAACTTTCTCTACTTGCTTACTGAGTCTGGCTAAAGGCTTATCAATTTTATCTTTTCAAAGCTTTTAGTTACGTAGCTTTTAGCTACGTTGATCTTTTCTATTATTTTTTAGTCTCTAATTCATTAAATTCTACTCTCAACTTTAGTATTTCCTTCTCTCTACTAACTTTCAGGTTTGTTCTTTTATAGTCCCTTCAGGTATAGGGTTCGATTGTTTGCTTGAGATTTTTCTTACATCTCCAGATTTTTGAAAGTCATCCCTAGTAACTGAAAGTCCTTCAATGCCCTTACTCCTTTCCTTTACAGTTCCTACCTACTTGTCAAGACCCAGGCCAAAATTAGCTCCTCTAAACGCTTCTCTGAACTTGAGTTGCCAATTATTCTCCTGTGTTCTTAGAGCACTTTCTACACAGTTATGTTGTACTCACTGCTTCATGACACTATTACTAATCTGCCATAAACTACACATATGATCCTCACAGGCAGGAAACACTGATATTCTCATGTTTGTGGCCCATTTCTTGAATAATACCTATACAAAGTAGAGACTCGAAAAAATATATTCTGAATGAATAAATGCACATTTGAACAAATCATCGACTGTATAAAATGAATTCAGGTTACAATCAAGAACCTTTTGTAGGTTCACACCAGTCTCGCTGCTCCACTACCCAATTCTTAATTGTGTTATTTTTACAAGGGTTCACTCAAAAGTGGCAATCCTGCAGCTTCTGTATTTCTCTATCATAGCCTCTCCACCCTCTCCTCATCCCTGGAAATGGCAAATACCATAGGGAGAAATTTTTTTTTTTATTTGAAAGACTCATACATCATTACAGAATAAACATAATAGTTACAAGATTTTTTCCCCATTGTGAATCATTTATTCAATAACTTTTATTGAGTACATGAGCCAGATTATTCTGAGGATTGAAATATGTTTATAAATCACAACTGACTCACTGTTTAAGGATATAGGAGGCACCCACCAGCTAATCAAATCCCTTTTGAGAGTTATCTGAGTTAAATCTGAAGAGAAATGATTTATATTATATTTTAAAATGTTATCATTTTTGCCGTTTTTCTCTCTCTTCCTTGAAGAATATATTTTCCCTGGTCACTGTGATAAGGGAAATCTTCCCCTCCTTGAATTCTACATGGCCAGTTTCAGAAGAAATTTCTTTTTTAATGCACATCCATTTATATCCTACTGTTTACATAAAATATTTGAAGCAGTTTATAACAAAACACATAAAATAAAATTAGAAACAGAAAAGAGTGCCTTGGAATAGATAAATATGATATGAATAAGAACAATGTAGATGCTGTCATTTCAATTAAATTCTAATTTTGGGCTGCCTGAAAGCTAAGGTACAAAGGAAAGATAAAATGAGTAATCTATTTTGATTATTTACAAAGGAAAAGAAACTAACGTGATAGATACTAAGAGTAAGCAACGGTTTTTCTGGCACTGAACTCTCAAAGTTCTCATGTGAAATTTGATATATGCAATATATATATATGAAATTTCATATGCTCAAAATTCTCCAAGCCAGGCTTCAGCAATACATGAACCGTGAACTTCCAGATGTTCAAGCTGGTTTTAGAAAAGGCAGAGGAACCAGAGATCATACTGCCAACATCCTCTGGATCATCGAAAAAGCAAGAGTTTCAGAAAAACATCTATTTCTGTTTTATTTACCATGCCAAAGCCTTTGAGTGTGTGGATCACGATAAACTGTGGAAATTTCTGAAGGAGATGGGAATACCAGACCACCTGACCTGCCTCTTGAGAAACCTGTATGAAGGTCAGGAAGCAACAGTTAGAACTGGACATGGAACAACAGACTGGTTCCAAATAGGAAAAGGAGTACATCAAGGCTGTATATTGTCACCCTGCTTATTTAACTTATATGCAGAGTACATCATGAGAAACGCTGGGCTGGATGAAGCATAAGCTGGAATCAAGATTGCTGGGAGAAATATCAATAACCTCAGATATGGAGATAACACCACCCTTATGGAAGAAAGTGAAGAGGAGCTAAAGAGCCTTTTGATGAAAGTGAAAGAGGAGAGAGAAAAAGTTGGCTTAAAGCTCAACATTCAGAAAACTAAGATCATGGCATCCAGTCCCATCACTTCATGGCAAATAGATGGGGAATCAGTGGAAACAGTGACAGACTTTATTTTGGGGGGCTCCAAAATCACCACAGATGGTGATTGCAGCCATGAAAAGGAAAGGTATGACCCACCTAGACAGCATATTAAAAAGAAGAGACATTACTTTGTCAACAAAGGTCCATCTAGTCCAGGCTGTCGTTTTTCCAGTAGTCATGTATGGATGTGAGAGTTGGAGTATAAAGAAAGCTGAGCAACAAAGAATTGATGCTTTTGAACTGTGGTGTTGGAGAAGACTCTTGAGAGTCCCTTAGACTGCAAGGAGATCCAACCAGTCCATCCTAAAAGAAATCAGTTCTGAATATTCATTGGAAGGACTGAGGCTGAAGCTGAAACTCCAATACTTTGGCCACTTGATGCGATGAGCTGACTCGTTAGAAAAGACTCTGATGCTGGGAAAGATTGAGGGCGGGAGGAGAAGGGGATGACAGAGGATGAGATGGTTGGATGGCATCACCAACTCAATGACATGGATTTGGGCAGGCTCCGGGAGCTGTTGATGGACAAGGAGGCCTGGCATGCTGTGGTCCATGGGATCGCAAAGAGTTAGACACGACTGAGTGACTGAACTGAGCTGAACTGAACTGTATATGCAATATGAAATATTGATTGCTATATTTAAAATGGATAACCAACAAGAACCTATTGTATAGCACATGGAACTATGCTCAATGTTATGTGCCAGCCAGGATGGTTGAAGGGTTGGGAGAGAACTGATACATGTATATGTATGGTTGAGTCCCTTCACTGTTCACTTGAAACTATCACAACATTGTTAATCTGCTATACTCCAATACAAAATGATTCTGATGTTTAAAGATTTAATTTAATTTAAAAAGAAAGTGAACTTTACCCTCAACAAGTATGTATATAATATTTGCTAGAAAAAATATATCACTGTTATTTATTTTATTGTATTTTATGGGTATATTATTAAAACAAAACTCAGTGAATATGATTGTACAACAGGCTAAGCTATTATGATACAAAATATAATCTTCCTGTGACTCAATTTCTCCAAAGACATTTGTCACAGTATCTAGGAAAGTGGTTCTTAATTCCATTTAAGCTTTGAATACTTTTATGAGTCTGCTGAATACTATGCTATTCTCAGCACAGAAATGCACATGCACACCCACTTGCTTTTGTATACAATTTCAAGAAGCTCATTGACTCTTTGAAACACAACCATAGATGCCAAGGACAAGTGTAAAGATGGATTAGACAGCCTTTAAATAATTTCTCGATATATTTCAGACATGACTTTTGATTAAAGATGAGAAGTAAATGATTCAAGGCTGCAGCTTCACTGAAATTCCTAAAATATTTAATCTGAATGACTCTGAAAACCCCCAGGGCAAGATTTCTTCCTCTGATAACAACTTTCCTTATAATAACAGTATATTTCTCTGCCCAGGCAACATCACTTTTGTTTCTGCAGGTATTTTTTATGGCTGGATGAAAGGGGATCTTTAGCCTCTGGTAACTGAACTGATTGTAAAGTTGACTTTTATTATTAAAGGTTAAAGGGGAAGACAGAGGATGAGATGGTTGGATGGCATCATTGACTCGATTGACATGAGTTTGAGTAAGCTCCAGGAGTTGGTGATGGACAGGGAAGCCTGGCATGCTGCAGTCCATGGGGTCGCAAAGAGTCGGACACAACTGAGCAACTGAACTGAACTGAACAGAGAGGCAGGGTACAGAGGTACCTAAGGCAAAACAAGTATGTCTTCAAAGAGATATTTGAGATTTATTGCAGCTGAAGAAATGGTAGGTGATACTGAATGCTTTTTATGTCCTTGATACTTTACAGACATTATTTCATTTAATTAATAAAACGAATCAGGCAGTATCATATTATAAACATGAGGAAACCAAGGTTCTGAGATTTTAGATAACTATTCAAGTTTTCATAGTAAGTGACAAAATCAATATTCAATCTGAGGTTGTTAATTCTAAGCTTGTGTATGGTATGCTACAAAGCATACCATATTGACAATCCTCCTTACTCTGCTTTGCACACTAAGATTGGAAGGATTTGGGAAACCCTACATTCTAACTCTCCCCAGAAAGGCAAATAAGATCAGGTTTTTGGTTAAAATTATACTTTTGGCATTATGCTAGGAGTTTTCCCTTAATGGAATCTCTCATCTACTTCCTCAGTAGTTAAGTAGTTATTTATTTAACCTGATTTGTCAGTATGCACTAGTTCTTCTTGGATTTTAGAATATGGGACTCTTCTTAAAAGGAACCATAACAAATGGTGAAAGAAATAGTCTCAGTATTTAAAAGTAGTGATTATCATTATTGCAAGGAATTTGGCCTCTAGGTTTTCAGAATTGCTCACATGAAATATTCTAGGAATGTCAGTGATAAATGGAATAAGATATGGGATCTAGGGGAGGTAAATGAGCTGTTCCAGAACCTACTAGGGTGAAAAAGAGCACTGAGTCTCCCTTATTTGGAATGTAAACTGTGCTTAAATTAAAAATTGTCACACAAAACTTTTCCTCCCTACCTTTACATTAGCTAAAAAATAAAAATACTAGACTATTTTAAGCTACAAAATTTTAAAAATAAACTCAGAAAAAATAACATTAAAAATTATAAAGATTTAAGGCAAATCATTCAGTGTTGTAACCAGTGGGGTGAGAATAATCCTGGCAACAGAGTTTTGCAAAGTACCTTGGTCATATAGTGCATTAAAATCTAGGCGTATATTTACTAGTTCTTTCATATGTTTCCAGGTTCAGAGAATCAAGAAAGCTGTTAGAAAGTTCTGGTTACCAAAGGGGAAGGGGTGGAGAATAGATAAATTAAGAGTTTGGGATTAGCAGATATAAACTACTAGATATAAAATAGATAAACAGCAAAGCCCTACTGTATAGCACAGGGAACTATATTCAATATCCTGTAATAAACTACAATGGAAAAGGATATGAAAAAGAATATATATACACACACACACACATATATATATATGCATATATATATATATCTGAATCACTTTGTTGTAACCAGAAACTCATACAAGATTGTCAATCAACTGTACTTCAATTAAAAAAAAAAAAGATTGTTGTTAGAATGCCAAAAAACAAAAAAGATTTAAAGCAAATCAGAACTGAAAACTAACAGTATGAAATAATCAGCACACCAGGAAAAAAATCATGTAAAAAATAAGAGAAATTTGCCCCCATTTTGGCCTTACTTTTTAAATGAAAATTATAATGGTATATTACATATTAAAAAGCAGAGACATTACATTGCCAACAAAGGTCCATCTAGTGAAAGCTATGGTTTTTCCAGTAGTCATGTATGGATGTGAGAGTTGGACTATAAAGAAAGCTGAGCACAGAAGAATTGATGCTTTTGAATGTGGTGTTGGAGAAGACTCTTGAGAGTCCCTTGGACTGCAAGGAGATCCAACCAGTCCATCCTAAAGGAGATCAGTCCTGAATTTTCATTGGAAGGACTGATGTTGAAGCTGAAACTCCAATACTTTGGCCACCTGATGTGAAGAACTGACTGGAAAAGACCCTGATGCTGGGAAAGATGGAAGGCGGGAGGAGAAGGGGACGACAGAGGATGAGATGGTTGGATGGTATCACCGACTCAATGGACATGAGTTTGAGTAAACTCTAGGAGTTGGTGATGGACAGAGAGGACTGGCGTGCTGCAGTCCATGAGACTGCAAAGATTTGGACACGACTGAGTGACTGAAATGAACTGAACTGATATTCCATTTTAAAAACTAGAGTTAATTTTTAAAATAATAAAAGCACAAGTAAATAGTTAATATAGATCCTGATATAATTATATAATATGTATATATATGACATCTGATGACTTTTCCATATTAAATATGGAAATTCATTTCTGAATAAATCCACCCTTCCAGGCAGAAAATGAAAGGAGTTACCTCTTGGATATTTTTGGATTGCTTAAATGTTTATAAATAGTATTATCAATTCTGTGAATAATAATAATTCTATAACATTTTACTTAAAATCACAAAAACATTATAAAAGAAGATGGAACAGTAATTTTAAAATAATAAATTGTTGAGGTATCTCACACATTCTTCTATATATAGAAAAGATTGCACAGTAATTTCAGAAGAGAAGATTGAATGAGAAAATTTGAAATAAAATTGCATTGTTTCAACCACTTGAATAAATTTGTAAGATGACATATCTTTCCTACTTCAAAGAGTCTAAATAAATTTCAAAGTTGAAATTAAAACTAGAAAAGTACTATGATTTTCATTTTTAGTAAAACTGATTTGAAAAATATGCTCTTATTATGTGTATTACTGGATAATCAAATTAGACTATAACAAAAATTATTTACTTTCAGATTGATTTTCAGAAACTGATAAAATTTAGTGAAGTGAAAATGATATTATGCAATAATTTTCTGCTAATGTTCAATATTTTTTTCACACTGATTATACATAATATGAATAAATAACCATTCAACAATTAACATTCTGAGTAATTTAAACTTTTCCTTTCAATAATTAAGGAGACAATTATTTACATGCCTAATGATTTCAGGTAGCAATAAATAGAAGGTGGAATAAAACTGAGTGTCTTTGGGTTGAAGTCAAAGAATTTCCTTTTAACAGTCATAAATAGTGAAATGATAACCAATGTTTACCCAAGTAGTTAAAGATCAAGATATTAAAATTTTGTCTTCATCATATAGTTAATTACATTTATGAATTTTTTCTAATTTCCACTTAGAGGTGGCCATATATAACATTAAGAAAAATTTTGATTCAAGTATAATTATCTTCTATGCAGCCATCTTACCAAATTCACTTATTTTAATTTGTAGATTTTTATTATTAATAGGATGAGTATGTCATGGTTTTCTGTATTCGTTTTCTAAAACTACCAAAACAAAATAAGACAGACCCTGTGGTTTAAACTCCAAAAATTAATTTTCTCACAGTTCCGGAGCCTAGAGTCCAAGACCAAGGTGTCAGAAGAGTTGGTTTCTTCTAAGACTTCTCTCCTTGGCTTGGAGAAGACAACCAAACTTTCGTGCTGTGTCTTAGCATAGTCATCTGTGCTGTCTGTGTCCTAAAAGACTCTTCCTATAAAGATGCCCATCATGTTGGATTTGGGTCTCACTCTTATGACATTATTTTCACCTTATTTACCTCTTTAAAGGCTCTATCTCCAAAGAGCCACATTGGGGGTTAGGACTTCAACATATAAATTTAGAGGGGGCATAATTCAGTCACCAGAAATTTCTAAGAATATTAAGATATTATGGACAAAAAAAGAAAGAAAAAAAATTTTATGTTTTTGCTTCCAGTATTTCAGTTGTTATTTCTTTTCCTATCGCATTTTAGAGAACCTCCAAAATAATGTTTAACACTAATAAAATACTGGTCATCTCTGCTCTTTTCCTAGTTGTGACAGAAATATCTATGTTTCATCATTTAGAATAACATTTGCTATTTACTTAAAAAATTAAGAAATCAGTTAAGATAGGACTCCAAATGGGCGGGTCCCCCCTTCCAGTGTGTTTTGTATTAAGTACAGCCTTTAATGATTTCTCCACCCTTTTTTAATATTTATAGGAAAATTTATAGATTATTTATAAAAGGAACATAACTGGGGATTTCAACTCAGGAATTCTCTGGTTTTGTACATTAGGAGATCTGTAAGTTTTATCAGTTCTCAACAACTTTTATTTTCAGAACAGTCTCTGGTTTTGAGAAACAAAATCTTCTGTAGTTTTGTGTATTTATCCACTTTCTCACATTCTCTTTCCTATGGATCTCACAGTATGTCCTGTCACCCCAACACTGTGTAACAGTATGCTACCTATTTTTCAAACTAAAAATATAGCTTTGAACCGAGTAGGGAAGTAAGCAAGCTTTCTTCCTCTGGTTTCTTTTGAAGCGTTCTGGGATGTCAGAAAGATTTATTGGATTAAGTAGGATGGAGACAGCAACAGAGAGGAGGGAAATACTTAACTTGGGAGCTGGGGGTCTGCTATCACAAACCCTGTAATAAGCCTCCCATGCCTGGTGGGATGATGCTGGAAAGAAAGGTCCTGAAACGACAGGCCACGTAGTGCCCTGGTTTCCCCAGGATTAAGACTGCTAGGAGAACATGAACAATGAGACTGCCATTGAAAACACTAGCCTTGAATCCTACCGATGATTCAAAAATTCAGGCTTATTTGTGTTTTCTCAGGAGTGGGATTCTGTGTCATGAGAGAAATCTATCTCCTTATTCCTTTTAAGTGTTTCTTTAGGCCTGGGAAGTTTCTTCACTATGTTAATAGCTGTCCTGTGTCCCTCTCCCAGGGAATAATTTTTGTCACCGATGCTGAGGAAATAAATATTTTCTGTCACAAACGGCAGCACCAGTTTGGATCGATATGTTCTCCAAGACATCAACGTGTGGCCACAACTGTCACTATCACATCCAACTATAAGTCACCTGAAAAACACTTCATACTTATGAATTGCTAATGACACGGGACACTGCATAAATTACTATTCACTAGTATACGTGCCTCAAAAATTATAATAAACAGACTATTAAACACATCTTGAAAGATGTAGAAGCCCCTCTACATTCTAGTATAGTTTACGATAGTGTTGTAAGAAAGAAAACAAAAGCAAAAAATCAAACTCATTGTTCTCATACTGGAACCTCCTAGGTAGAACCTGCTAATGCCAGGTCAGATGGGACGCTCGGCGTGCTGACCGGACAGTGGGGTGGTCCCTCAAGTGAGACTGTTTTGGCTTCCTTCATGGCTCAGATGGGAAAGAATCCACGTGCGGTGCAGGAGACCTGGGTTCCATCCCTGGGTTGGGAAGTTCCCCTAAAGAAGGGCATGGCAAGTCACTCCACTATTCTTGCATGGAGAATCTCATGGACAGAGGAGCCTGGCGGGCTACAGTCTACGGGGTCGCAAAGAGTCAGACGAGACTGAGCGACTATCACTTTCACTTCACACTTACTCAGTTCAGTTCAGTTCAGTCGCTCAGTCGTGTCCTACTCTTGGTGACACCACGGACAGCAGCACACCAGGCTTCCCTGTCCATCGCCAACTACCAGAGATTGCTCAAATCCACATCCACTGAGTCGGTGATGCCATCTAACCATCTCATCCTCTGTCGACCCCTTCTCTTCCTGCCCCCAATCCCTCCCAGCATCAGGGTCTTTTCCAATGAGTCAACTCTTTGCATCAGGTGGCCAAAGTACTGGAGTTTCAGCTTCAGCATCAGTCCTTCCAATGAACACCCAGGACTGATCTCCTTTAGGATGGACTGGCTGGATCTCCTTGCAGTCCAAGGGACTCTCAAGAGTCTTCTCCAACACCACAGTTCAAAAGCATCAATTCTTCAGTGCTCAGCTTTCTTCACATTCCAACTCTCACATCCATACATGACCACTGGAAAAACCACAGCCTTGACTACATGGACCTTTGTTGGCAAAGTAATGTCTTTGTTTTTTAATATGCTTCCTAGGTTGGTCATTGCTTTTCTTCCAAGGAGAAAGCATCTTTTAATTTCACTGCTGCAGTCACCATCTGCTGTGATTTTGCAGCCCAAGATAACAATCTGCCACTGTTTCCATTGTTTCCCCAACTGTTTGCCATGAAGTGATGGCACCAGATGCCATGATGATAGTTTTTTGAATGCTGAGTTTTAAGCCAGCTTTTCACTCTCCTCTTTCACTTTCATCAAGAGGCTCTTTAGTTCTTCTTCGCTTTCTGCCACAAAGGTGGTATCATCTGCATATCTGAGGTTATTGATATTTTTCCCAGCATAAACTTTGATTCAACAATGTCACTTCTAGGCCTCTAGCTCACCAAAAGAAATCACCAACAGGTGAAGACTTTTATGCTTAAAGATGTTAATTAGCAAATGTTAAGTAGCACAGTTTACAATGAGAAAAAAATTTTAAAGAGTTATCCTATAAAGAAGTCCATTTTAAAAATTCCATCTACTGACTAGATAGATGATGTTTTCAGCATAACACCAGTAATTTTGCAGCAAGGTTGGATTGTAACTGATACAGAAATAAAGGAATTTTTTGTTTATTTGTTTTATTTTGCTGTGCCGGGTCTTTGTTGCTCCTCGGGCTATTCTATAGTCGCAGTGCGTGGTCTTTTCATTTTGCTGGCTTCTCTTGTTGCGGAGCAGAAGCTCTAGGATGCTCGAGTTTCAGTAGTTGCAGCACATGAGCTCAGTAGGTGCGGTTCCTGGGCTCTAGAGCACAGGTTCAATAGTTGTGGCGCACAGGCTGAGTTACTCCGAAGCAGGTGGGATCTTCCTGGATGAGGGATTGAACCTGTGTCTTCTGCATTGGCAGGTGTATTCTTCACCACTGAGCTACCAGTGAAGCCAGGAAAGGGTTTATTTAAATGTTTACTGATTAAAATCCCAGTGGCCCACTTTTGTAGAACTTGATAAGCTGATTCCAAAATTCACATGAAAATTGAAATTACATGAATACCCATAAAAAATTGAAAAACAAAGTTTGGGAACTTAATCTGATTTAAAGACTTATAGTAATCAAAACAGTTAAGTACTGGTGGAAGGATAAATTCATGGCCAGTGAAATAGAATATAGAGCCACATCCATGGTATATTGATTTTTAACACAGATCTCAATAAAGAAAGGTAACAAAAAAGAAAATAAAGCCTTTTCTACTAATAATGCTGAAATAATTGAATACATATATGAAAAAAAATGAACCTTTCTTTATATAAGGCTGTACACAAAAGTAATTTACAATGCACATAGTCCTGAACATAAAAGCTAAACCTAAAAATTTCCAAAAGAATGTATGAGGAAAATAATGAAGGAATGAAAAAACAAACTGATATATTCAGAAAATGTAATATTACTCAGAAACTTAAAAATTAATCAAGTAGCATGGAAGAACCTAAACAACATTAGACTGAGGAAAGAAAGCCAGACACAAAAGAGCATAAATTTCATCAGCCCATTTGTGTGAAATCTAGAATAGACTAAACTAATGTACAGCCACAGACAGTAGAATAGTTACTGCTTGGGGCCAGAACTGGAGATGGTGGTTAATTTTAAACAGACTTAAAGAAACTTTCTTGTGTGTGAAGAAAATATTTTATCTTTTAATTGCAGAGACCAAAATACTTGAAAGTATACATTTTATTTATTTTTTGCATATTATTTTATTTATATCCCCACTATTTTATATGTACATTTATGAATTTCCCAAAAGCAGTATTCTTTTTGCAATCTTGGAAATTTTAAATATTCTAGGTTACTCTTGAAGATTCAAATTGTCAGATTTCTCACCAAGACATCCATAGGTCATCTTTGTGCTCCCAGAAAGTAAATAAACCGCAGGCAGCAGTCTATGTTCCAAGCGTCATTCTTTCACCTGTAGAGCTGGTGATGCTTATTTGATCTCTGCGAAGTTCTTCAGCACAACACAATAATCAAGATCTAAACCTTAAGTGGCACTTTATTTCTGCCGTTGACTGGCTTTCACATCATGACAAGGTAGGCATACATGCAGTTATACAGTGAGGCCTTTCCCTTTCACACACATGAAAACCCTACTTCTATTAAAAATTCCCTAACATACAATCCATGGCAAATAAACTCAGAAGCCCTCGCCCCCATCGCCTCATCTCCCGGTGTGTGAATGCAGACCTGGGGCCACTTCTGGGCCTCCTGGGGTCTCACCAACAACATGGTGGAGGCCAGGCCAGACCACTGCCCTCAACTTGTTCAGGGCCCAGCAGCCTCCGAAAGTATATGTTTTAAATGGGTGTATTTATTATATGGAAATTATTTCTCAACATGGTTGATTAAATAAAAGGCAAGAAATATATTGATTTTTTTAAAAGCCTTATCGGCAAACTATTTAGAAAAATGCAAAACAAAAAAAGCAAGAATTCAGTAATCAAGTTGCTGAAGCATCCAAGCTCAAAGTGGGTGAAATAAGCCCTTTGTGGGACATATGGAATCTATGATTACATCGTCCAACAGAATTGTCTGTGATGATGTAAACGTCTTCTATCTGGACTATCTGACATAATAGCTATAAGCTATTTTTGACTATTGGTACTTAACTGTTATTAGTACACCTGGAAACCTTAATTTTTAATTTTAATTAATTTCTATTTCAATAGTTACACGTGGTCGTTTGCCACCATACAGGAAATCATAGTTTTTCATATGCAATTACTAAAGCTATTTCCAGTTTTTTCAGGAAGAGAAATTAAAGAAAAATAGTAAAACCCACTATGTGTATTACTTATATTTAGTTGTATACAATAACATAACATACTCTAGAAAGCCTTCATTTTTTTAAAAATCATTTAAATATTATTTTTATTTTAGAACAAGAATATAATATGACATCCTTTGAAAGCAGGAATATATGCTAAATGCTCTGTCAACATTCTTGCATCTCCTTGCATCTTCTCCCTTCCAAAACTCTTATGCTGGAGGGGTCAGAAAATGTGGTTGGTGAGATAGAAAGATGGAGTAAAACAAGGAAAAAGCAAGGAGCAGACCATAACCCCTGTCTTCTCCTCAAATACCTGTCTGAGTATTACTAGTGCTTGAAGAGGTGAAGAGACACAAATACAAAATAAGACTGAAATTTTTTTCTTTTTTTTTTAATGTTGTTTTTTTATTTATTCATTTGTTAATTGAAGGATAATTGCTTTACAGAATTTTGTTGTTTTCTGTCAAACCTCAACATGAATCAGCCATAGGTATACATATATCCTCTCCCTTTTGAACCTAACTAGTACAAGAGACTGGGCATTTTAACAACTAAACTACAACTCTGATATTTAACTTCAAATAACCAGAACATATTTAAAGGGCAAATAAATTATGAAAATTAAGTCCCTTTGCAATTACACGTGTGAAGGGATTTAAAGAAAAATTATAGAAAAATGAACTACATATATCACCCACTACAGTATTTTTTTGCAGCAAATAAAAATGTGTGTCCAGCATCACTGAGAATTGAATTGTTTCCAGGAAATTGAAACTATAATGAGGGCCTAATCAAAAGCTGCTGCATCAGTGTGAAAAAGGAAAGTTCTGAGCATAAACCTGAAAAACTTTAAGGAGGACAGAGCTGACTTTTAGAAAAGAAATGCAAGACCAGGAGAATCAACTGTTTTCAACATATGGTAAATACATTTGATCCTGCAAAGGGCCTCGAACAAAACAGACAATAGGCAATGTTAAGATCCCTAAAAGGAGTTTTAATCTGTTCCAAGACACTGTGCTTCAGAGCAGGGAAATCATATAAATAAAGAGGCATTTAGGAAAGTGTGTTCCTGTTCCAACCCAGGTGACAGAGTATGGAAGGAAAGATTATTGGTGAGAGGAAAACCTCTAAGGAAGCTGCTAGAAGACTTTGACAAATAATGCAAATATGCTGAAACCTTAGTATTTAAAGCTAGAAGGAACCCTAGAGGTTTTCTCGGCCAATATTTTCCTTTTGAAGTCAAGCAAGGAAAATAGGTTTATAAAATGTAACAGACGTTAAAACTCAGATGTGCAGCAAAAACTTAAGTTCCTTATTTTGTCTAAAAGTAATCTGTCCTGCTTCCTTTTTCTGCACGTAATACCTAGTGGGTTTCTGATACAATTGGGTCATTTAACATTCCCTTCAAGTAATGCTCAATCTCCATATGGATAAAAATTCTGTCTCACAAGAGCCTCTTATCTTACTCAACCCTCAGTGAAGTCACATCATTTTAGGCATTATAGTCTCCTGGTGTTGGGATGAAGTGACCACCAGCCTCATCAGTCCTTGCACTGGCTCTGCTGGCATCTGAACGGAGGTCTTCTGTCCTCTGGGTGATGGGTTGCTGCCCTGGCCTCTGTTGCTACAAATTACAGCCAGAAAATTCATGGTCTATGTCTTTGGTTTGGATTTTGTTCCCAGAAGAAACAAGCTTCTTCCTCTTTCCAGTTCAGCTTTCCCGTGATTTCCATTGACTTCACGCTTGCAGTTTTCCCTACTGCCTGCATACAGTCCCCTGGCCTGAGGGCCTTTTCTCAGCCCTTGCTGTGGGCTCAATCACCTCACCTCACTGTCTCTCATGTTAGTGTCCAACCTACTCCCTTCTCCATATTGATCAGGATCCCTCTGCTCAGCCTCCTCCTTCAGTCCCAGTCAGGAGAACAAGGAAGAGTCACAGGCCACTGATATCCTAGTTGCCCAAACTCAACCCAGGCTAAAGCCATGCAAGGGGAAATCAGGCCACATGTTTATCAGGCTCCATATTCTCTCTGTCCACCAAAGCTCAAGGCCAAAAAGGGGGTTAGTTCTTCTTCTATTTTCCTAACTTCATTCCTCTCTTCTTTCTGACTTGAATATCTCTGTTAACATTTAGAGGAGATTAGGGGAACCGTCTCTAAACAGTATGACAAGAAATACACACACCTAAGAACTCCAGGCTAATCTTAAAATAATAAATGGACTTGAAGGGTTAGGGATTCCTAACACTTCAAAACCTGACTTTCAAATCTATTATCTTGAAAATTCATCAAGTGTCCGCCTGCTATTAGTAAAGTGTTAATCATCAGAGAAATGAAAATTAAAGCCACAATGAGATATCACCTCACACCTACAAGAACGGCTATCATCTAAAAGAACACAAATAACAAATGTTGGTAAGGATGTGAAGAAGAGGGAATCCCACTACACTGCTGGTGGGAATGTAAATTGGTGCAGCCACTATGGAGAACAGTGAAAAAGAGTTAAAATAGAACTAAAAATAAAAATAGCTAAAACTAGAACTATCACATGACCCAGCAATTCCACACCTGTGTATATAGCCAAAAAAAAAGAAAACACTAATTCGAAAAGATACATGCTCCGCAATGTTCACAGCAGCCTTATTTACAATTGCCAAGATACGGAAGCAACTTAAGAGTCCATCAACAGATGAATGATAGAGAAGGTATGATGATGGAATACTACTCAGCCATAAAAAGAATGAAATTTTGCCCTTTGCAACAAAATGGATGGACTTGGAATGTATAAGTCTGAGTGAAATAGGTCAGGCAGAGAAAGACAAATACTCTATGAAGTCATGTATGTGGAATCTAAAAAAATTAACTAGTGAATATAACAAAAAAGAAATAGGCTCACAGAAGTAAAGAACAAACTAACAGTTATCAGTGGGGAGAGAAGAGGGAAAAAAGATGTAGGATACGGATAGGTGATTAGGAAGTACAAACTATTATGAATAAATAAGTAAGCTACAAAGATGTATGTACAACACGGGGAATTCAGTCAGTATTTATAACTATAAATGGAATGGACTTCCCTGGTGGCTTAGACAGTAAAGAATCTGCCTGCAGTGTGGGAGACCTGGGTTGCATCCCTGGGTCAGAAAGATCCTCTGCAGAAGGGAATGGCAAACCACTCCAGTATTCTTGCCTGGAGAATTCAATGAACAGAGCCTGGCAAGCTACAGTTCATGGAGCACGAAGAGTTGGACGTGACTGGGCAACTAACACTTTCACTTTATAAATGGAATGTGTTGTGTGTATGTTCAGTTGCTAAGTCATGTCTGAGTCTTGAATACAACCTTTTAAATTGTGATCACTATGATGTACACCTGTAATTTATGTAATATTGTACATCAACTACACTTTAATTTAAAAAATGAAAAAAAATGATAATATTCAAAAAAGAAATAATGAAAGTCACTAGACCAGCTATATTCAAAGGATAGGGAAACGGACCCCACCCAGTAGTGAGTGAAACTACAAAATATTGTGGCCAAATTTTTCAAGCTACCATGGTACAATAAGAGCTGAATGAATCCATTAAATACTTTTTCCAAAGTTCCACTCAACATCATCTATTTGCACATCATTGTCTATACCTAGCTACAATGGAGGCAAGGAAAAGAAACCTTTCCATTGGGCCCATGATTATCCAAAATAAAACCAGGATGTTGATAGAAAAGTAGAAAGGGAAAAGGGATTGGAGAGGTAAGCAATCAGCATTCTCTGGCACAATGATCATTTCCCAAGGTTATGTGTGGCTTTCTGAGTCTGTGTTCTTTTTTTTTTTTTTTCTTTTTTTGAGTCTGTGTTCTTAACCCTTAAATAAACATGACCCAAAAGTAACATCTGCTTTCATTGTATGTTGTGGCATCGTTCTCGTGTCATCATCACTCAGTCATGTCCAACTCTTTGTGATCTTATGCACTGCAACCCTCCAGGCTTCTCTGTCCATGGGATTCCCCAGGCAAGAACACTGGAGTGAGTTGCCATGTATCTTCCCCAACCCAGGGATGGAACCCACATCTCGTGTGTCTCCTGCACTGCTGAGCCACTGGGGAAGCCCTGGATGTGGCATAACATATGTCTAACAAATTTAAGCCTATCTTTTTTCAAATTAGCTTACTGAACTCTGGTATGACCAGAATCTGAAACCTACTGACATGAGATGCCAGAGATCATCCCAAATAGGAGATTACAATTGATGAACAAGAAGGTGAATAAGTGGTAGGATGTACGGTAACGCAGTAACTACCCATATACACAGAGAGCACCGAGAGCTCAGACAAGGAGCAAAATCAATCTTCAACCATCTTCCTGGTAGAGATGTTTTTTAATGGAATAAAAAACACTTCATTCTTAAAATATTTGTTTATCTACTTATTTATTTGGCTGCATCAAGCCTTAGTTTTGGCACATAGGATCTTCATTGCAGCATGCGGGACATGCATCTGAAACTAGAATAATGTTGTATGTTGATTATTCAGTTCAATTCAGTTGCTCAGTCATGTCCAACTCTTTGAGACCCCATGGACTACAGCATGCCAGGCCTCCCTGTCCATCATCAACTCCCAGAGTTTACTCAAACTCATGTCCCTCGAGGCAGTGATACCATCCAACCATCTCATCCTCTGTCGTCCCCTTCTCCTCTTGCCTTCAATCTTTCCCAGCATCAGGGTCTTTTCCAATGAGTCAGTTCCTCACATCAGGTGGTCAAAGTAATGGAGTTTTAGCTTCAACATCAGTCCTTCCAATGAATATTTGACCTGACTTCTTTTAGGATGGACTGGTTGGATCTCCTTGCAGTCCAAGGGACTCTCAAGAGTCTTCTGCAACACCACAGTTCAGACGAGATCGGGCGCTTTCAGGGTGATATGGCCGTAGACAACACCACAGTTCAAAAGCATCAATTCTTTGGCACTCAACTTTCTTTATAGTCCAACTCTCATATCCATACATGTTGATTATACTTCAATTAAAAAAAAAAACAGCATTTAAACAACTTAAAAAATAGCATTCAGCCTGCACCAGCTCCTGTTCTAGACAGTGAGGACACAGCAGTAAAGATGGCTCTCCTAGGAGATAATATCATAAAGTAATTACTGCTCTATGAAAATAGAGTGACCTGGCAGGAAGTGCTACAGGAGGTTCAGGAAATGGGTGAGTGGTCAAGACAGACCTCTTTATCATGATGACTTTTGGTGAAAACTATATAATGGAGAGAAGCCAGGTATGCAAAGGTCTGCCTTCCAGGCAGGGGTAACAGTCCTGAGGTGGAAACCAGCTACAAACAGAAAGAGGGACAATGTGACCACTGTGCAGTAGAAGCGGAAAAGAGCCATGGAAGATGAGCTTGGATATGTTTGGGTAAGGATCAGACTAAATATGTATTTGTAGGTCATGATAAATGGTTGAACTTTGTACTAACTACAATGAAAATTAGAAGAACTCAAAACATAAGTGTGACATTATATCATTTATGTTTTTTAAAAGTTACTGTTTTCTACAGGATAAATATGTGAATACCAGGGGGGAAGGGAGTTTGGGGGATTGATTGGGAGACTGAAACTGGCATATATACCATACTATGCATAAAAAAGGTAACTAATACTATTCTATATAAAATAGCTAACTAATGAGAACTGACTGTATAGCATGGAAACTCTACTCAACCCTGTGTGACAACCTAAATGGGAAAGAAATTCAAGGAAGAGGGGATATATGTACATGACAGATTTACTTTGCCGTACAACAGAAACTACTAGAACATTGTGGAGCAACTACACTCCAATTAAAAATAATAAAAAAAAATAAAAGTCACTGTTCTGTAAACAATAGATTATAGGTATAGAAGGTTAAAGGAGGAAGAACACTAAATTAAGAACTAGGAACCTAGTACATTCACAAGCTGAAAGGCAATTATGCTCCCTTCGTTTTCGTATCATTAAGTAAGAGTAATGCTAAACAGAGAGTAGCAGTCTCTTCAGTCTCTCTAGTATATACATCCTACTTTCCATTCTTCTCTTATTCATTCATCCTACAGACATTTTAAAGGACATTTTATGTTCTAGGCACTGGTACTAATCAACAGAGTATAAGATTATCCCCAGTGCCTTAGGCAATCTGATCCCAGGAAATACGAATGGAAGAATTACCTAAAAATACCTAATATCCTATCTTAAGCTATATGGAATAGCTGTGATCAAATATTGTAAATCAGATATCTTCTGGCTCTAATATTCTATGACCCTATGATCAGTCCAGTTCAGGTCAGTCGCTCAGTCCTGTCTGACTCTTTGCAGCCCTATGCATTGCAGCATGCCAGATCTCCCTGTCCATCACCAACTCCCAGAGCTTACTCAAACTCATGCCCATTGAGTCAGTGATGCCATCCAATGATCTCATCCTCTGTCGTCCCCTTCTCCTCTTGCCTTCAATCTTTTCCAGCATCAGGGTCTTTTCAAATGAGGCAGTTCTTTGCATCAGGTGGCCAAAGTATTGGAACTTCAGCTTCAGCATCAGTCCTTCCAATGAATATTCAGGACTGATTTCCTTTAGGATGGACTGGTTGGATCTCCTTGCAGTCTCAGGGACTCTCAAGAGTCTTCTTCAACAACACAATTCAAAAGCATCAATTCTTCAGCTCTCAGCTTTCTTTATAGTTCAACTCTCACATCCATACTTGACTACTGGAAAAACCATAGCCTTGACTAGATGGACCTTTGTTGGCAAAGTAATGTCTCTGCTTTTTAATATGCTGTCTAGCTTGGTCATAAATTTTCTTCCAAGGAGCAAGTGTCTCTTAATTTCATGGTTGAAGTCACCATCTGCAGTGATTTTGGAGACCCCAAAATAAAGTATGTCACTGTTTCCACTGTTTGCCCATCTATTTGCCATGAAGTGAGGGTACTGAAGGCCATGATCTTTGTTTTCTTAATGGTGAGCTTTAAGCCAACTTTTCACTCTCCTCTTTCACTTTCATCAAGAGGCTCTTTAGTTCTTCTTCACTTTCTGCCATAAGGGTGGTGTCATCTACATATCTGGGGTTATTGATATTTCTCCCATCAATCTTGATTCCAGCTTATGCTTCATCCAGCCCAATGTTTCTCATGATGTACTCTGCATATAAGTTAAATAAGCAGGGTGACAATATACAGCCTTGATGTACTCCTTTTCCTATTTGGAACCAGTCTGTTGTTCCATGTTCAATTCTAATCATTGCTTCCTGACCTGCATACAGATTTCTCAAAAGGCAGGTCAGGTGGTCTGGTATTCCCATCTCTTGAGAATTTTCCACAGTTTACTGTGATCCACACAGTCAAAGGCTTTGGCATAGTCAATAAAGCAGAAACAGATGTTTTTCTGGAACTCTCATGCTTTTTCAATGATCCAGTGGAGGTTGGCAATTTGATCTCTTGTTCCTCTGCCTTTTCTAAAACCAGCTTGAACATCTGGAAGTTCACGGTTCACGTATTGTTGAAGCCTGGCTTGGAGAATTTTGAGGATTACTTTACTAGCGCGTGAGATGAGTACAATTGTGTGGTAGTTTGAGCATTCTTTGGCATTGCCTTTCTTTGGGATTGGAATGAAAGCTGACCTTTTCAGCCCTGTGGCCACTGCTGTGTATTCTAAATTTACTGGCATATTGAGTGCAGCACTTTCACAGGATCATCTTTCAGGATTTGAAATAGCTCAACTGGAATTCCATTGCCTCCACTAGCTTTGTTCATAGTGATGCTTCCTAAGGCCCACTTGACTTCACATTCCGGGATGACTGGCTGTAGGTGAGTGATCACACCATCATGACCGTCGTGGTTGTGAAGATCTTTCTTGTATAGTTCTTCCGTGTATTCTTGCCACCTCTTAATATCTTCTGCTTCTGTTAGGACCATACCATTTCTCTCCTTTATTGAGCTCATCTTTGCATGAAATGTTCCCTTGGTATGTCTAATTTTCTTGAAGAGACCTCCAGTCTTTCCCATTCTATTGTTTTCCTCTATTTCTTTGCACTGATAGCTGAGGAAGGCTTTCTTATCTCTCCTTGCTATTCTTTGGAACTCTGCATTCAAGTGGGTATATCTTTCCTTTTCTCCTTTGCTTTTGGCTTCTCTTCTTTTCACAGCTATTTGTAAGGCCTCCTCAGACAGCCATTTTGCTTTTTTGTAGTTCTTTTTCTTGGGGACGGCTTTGCTCCCTGTCTCCTGTACAATGTCATGAACCTCCGTCCATAGTTCATCAGGCACTCTGTCTATCAGATCTAGTCCCTTAAATCTATGATAGTTTTATGGTATTTTAAAAGAGTTTTTAATAAATTATTTTTGGGAAGTAACATGCCAAGAGAAATATGGAAACTCAAATATGGAAACATTTTATTCATCATACTATAAAAATAAACTTTTTAATGAAATCATTATGGACAAATTGGCAAAGATTCTAGGAATGTTTTCCAAGATTTCTTACCTTCTCCCTCAGAGAATTTATCTGATCTGGTGTCTTTAGAATGCCCAAATCCTTACTGTCGGTCCAATATTTATAAAACTCTATAAATTTTAGGTTGGGAAAACATAATTTGGCTTTACAACCAAGTACAGTCTGCTCAAAATTTGTAAAGGGGCTGTGACATTATTTCTTACTCCTCAGGAGAAGAAAATACAATCAGCTAGGGCTCCTAATCCTCACACCTCAAACACATATGTATTGTGATCATTAACTGAATCATTAATGAAAACAACTGCTATTCCAATCTAAAGTGAAGATCACTGCAATGGGAAATTTTAACTTCTAATGATCTGCCAACATTAATGAGTTTTAGTAATTCTAAATATATCTGAAAAATAAATAAATAAATAAATATATCTGAAAACTGAAAAGAAGATATTATTGCATTAAGAAGCTAGATTTCATCAACACATTTTGTCTCTCATTAAATTTCATGAAACCTGGAAATACTGTGAAATATTTTGAATTGTGAAAACACCTTCCTCAGTGGAGGCAAACTGGTCTATCTATTCTAATGAACAAGATGACAGAGCCGTGGAACAGATGTGAACTATTATGAACCTCCTGATTCTCCGGGGCATGCCACAAATCTGTAAATTCCAGCCCAAAACATTGCCTAAATAAAGCATAATGTTGTAAAATGTGTCCCCAGAGGATCATTCTGTGCTTAACTACAGGTTCACCACCTTAGAAACCCCAGGCCTAGGAACTCACCAACACAGACCGCAATAGCACATACCCAGATGGCTTGGTCCTTCAAGCTAAAATATGCATGGTCAGGACAGAATGTAACTATGTGGCATGACTCAAGAGTCACCAAAATGGTTTGCAGAAGGACAAAAACAGATCTAGTAAATAAAATATTTATTTTAATTAAAATGCCAAGATGATTGAAACTACCAAATTTGAGCACAATTTCTGCTGGACCAAAGAGTAAAGGTAAACTGGACTGTCCATGTGTCCTAATGGAGAAAAGACCCCAAAAGAAGGGAACAGAAGACAAGTTAGAATTAATGTGAATAAAGTCAAATCTTACTGCTGCTGCCTAGCAAAGCAGGGCCATGGGGTTGGAATAGAGGAAGGGGGCAAATAAGGTTATGAGGTAAGGGCTACAGACAGAAAAATCAGGCAAAAAATTGGGGGATAATAAGGTATCCAAATACTTATTGTTGGCTGCCTTGCTCTCAAAGGGCACAAGAGCATGTGGTAGGGACTATGCTCACCTATATCCAAGATTGTTTAATGATCTAAATAACCAGTTTCCAACTGCAGTCTTTTCTTTACAGTCTAAATGAATACAAAAAAATTAAAAAACCAAAAGACTAGGTATTCAGTACTTGGAAGCCATTTCCTGGATTTATTTAGCAAATTGAGCCATTTATAACAAATTAATAAAGCACTGGTAATTGATTTTTGGAATTCATTAAAACTGAACTATTGCCATGCTCTGAAACCATCACCTGGGGGTAAGATACTCACTGTATTAATAGAAGCCAATTTCTTAAAGTAATAAAGTTTTCCTTTTGGTCAAGTCTGTTTAGTTTAAATGTGAGTTTATTAAAGTTGGCTTAAAAGGTAAGTCATTAGGAAAATTGATGGTTGCTATTTTCAAAGATTTTTTTTTAACTACTTTGAAATTAACAAATGCTCTAAGACTCAAATTTGGTTGGATCATTTAAGAGAGATTGAGGTTTCGATCTGAAATGGAGGTAGGATGGTGGGACACTGCCTGTGTTCTACATACAATATCTGACAGACAGGCTCTACAGGACGTTCAGTTTGGAGCTGAAAAAGTTCCTAGGCTGCATGACAGTGAGAAGTATGGGGAACATCACTGACTGTGGCTGTCATCCCACTGATGATGACAAACTTAAAATGAGAACCTGTTTCTCTCATTTCATAAAAGTAACGAATTGGGTAGCTCCTTAGACAAAGGCTCATTGTTTGGGGTCAGAAAAAGCAGAAGTAGGGTGACTGGGGTGATATAACTTCTTGTTGATGCTATTGCTAATAGGTCACTAAGATTTACATTTAAACAGATATGTTTTCCTCACATTAATTGTACATCTCAGTGTTACTAAGTTTGACATCATGTGGAAATGGTGTCCCCATTAGGTAACTAGTCTATGTAAGTTATTAATGCTCAGCTGAGATATTAGCTTAATCTTTATTAAAAATTTCCTTGTCATGTCAGTACATTATAATATTCCTTTATTCTCATCTTAAAAATAAAATGATTTGAGAAAACTTAATATTGGAAAGTACAGAACCAGTTGTACTTTTATGTTATAAAAATGTTTAACCTGTTAAAAAAAAACAAAACAGGTTATAAGATGTCTTAAAAGTTAGGCACTGAGCTTGATTCAGTCACTCAAAATTCCACATAAACCTGGAAAGAAAAATTCGCAAATGTGAAAAACCAGTGCAGTACCAAGACAGAGTTTGTTTACAACTCTGTTGAGAGATCTTTGGATTCCAACAGAACTAGAAATTTGTGTAAAAAATTCAGGAAATACTTCCTCAAACATGTCATACTGACTTTGACCGTATCCTCAACAGTCCAGGTATTGTCTTCCTGTGCTCTTGGTTGTCTCAAACTTCAACATTCATATCAAATGATTATCTCTCCCTCTTCTTTAACTCTTAGAAAACAAAATAGGGGGACTTCCCTGCTGGCCCAGTGGTTAAGATTCTGAGCTCCCAATGCAGGGGGCCCAGGTTCGATCCCTGGTCAGGGAACTAGATCCCACATGCTGCAACTAAGACCTGGTGCAGCCAAATAAATGAATAAAATTAAAAAAAAAAAAAAAAGAAAACAAAATAGGGGTTTACATTTTCCTACCTCTAATGGTAAAGACTGTGTCTTCCTTGGCCCTTCAACTTCACAGGACCAGTGTGCTTCCATATCTCCTGATCTAAAGAAGCAAACCATCCTAGTTTACCACCAGGAGAGTAGTCCCCCTCCCTCCCATCTCTTCCAGACTGTAAACACCTTGGACCAAGCCGTGCAGCAGAGTTGGGGGGAGGAAGGGGTAAGGCAAAGTGAGAACTCACTGCAGTGTTAGTAGGAGTCATCAGCAACAATAAATCTCACTTTTCATGTGGCCCAATCTGCTGGGAATCATTTGAAGCAGCAACTATTTTCTAGCCCTGCTCAGAAGCTTTGTTTAGCATCCTCTCTTTGTATTTATTCTGATCATAAATTACTTGCTCACCTGAACAACTTAAGCACCTACCTTGAGAGTACTGTCACCAAGCAAGGGGAATTAATTTAAGACAGGCCATATCTATCTATTAAAAAAAAGAAGAAGTGGGGTACTGTATACTAGTTACATCTGGGTTGCCCTTGTAGTCTTATTACTCCTGTTTGCTACATAGAACTCTACCACAAATGAAAATTTTAATTGTACGAATAAATAGACTAAAACAAGTCAAATTTGCTCCCAATTAGCAATGCCAATTTAGCACCATATGTGTGCCCCTGGAACTCACAGTCTCCCACATTTGGGACACATTTTTGAAATCTTCCAAATTTTTTTACAGAAAAATACAAAAGAAGTTGGTTCCAGCTGGGACTTCACTCCCTGTAAAGGTACGATGATTTTCCAGTCTTGGGTCTGGCAACATTGATGTTTATTCATAATATTAATTGTAAATTGAAATAAAACTAATAACAAGATAGGATTAGACAATGTCCTATTTTATAGTAAATGAAAATTTTCATATTTTAAAGGTTTTACACAGTCCCATTAATTCATTTTTAAACTCTTTTTATCAGCTTAAACACTGGCTAGAACTACAGAGACCTATCTTTCTAGTCTAACTATCTTCTTAAATTTTACAAGACTTTCATTTCTACCCAGAAAGGGAATGTGAGTCATTGTCAAAGTAGTATCTGTATAATGTCTGATGGTTGATGGGCTGGAATGGCTTAAGGAATGTTGTTTATAGCAGGGAGATTTGAAGTTGAATTCCCCTGGACAACAGTGATGCAAACAAACTCCTAATCTACAAAAAAAAATTAGTCATAAAGTGATAAGTGGTTCTTTTAATAACTAGTTCTTACCCCTCCATTCTTATAACTTCTCTTTGGTCTGCCATTCCTAGAATGCCAAAAGAAATGAACTTTGATGCAAAAATTCCCTCAATATTTCTCAGTTACAGTGGCAAGAAATATTATTTGACTTTTCAAGACACCTTCACCACACACTAGCTCCACCCTGCTTGCCTGCTGTTCATGCATGAAAAGACATTCTGTCCACTTAATTTTCACTCCTTCTCAGCCATATTTTTTACATTTCCCCATGCTGAGTAGGCAAGTTCCCTCTGCTGAACTATATTAATCAGAAACTATGTTAGACCTCCTCTTGGGCACACCTCCCAATCACAAGCAACCAATAATCAATCCTTAACAAAGCAAAGACTGATAAGCAATCAATCCTTATAACTGCTACTATCATCACTGTGCTTTTTTTCCCAAAGGTTCATCCCTCTTGCAGAAAAGTTAAGTTGTTCTTGGACAATGTCAACCTTAAAGCAGCTATAGAAGGTGATTCTCTAAGAGAGATATTTATGTAATAAGACTAAGGAATATCAAGAAGCTTCTAAAGAAAAAATTCCTTTAAGGTTCTTCATACAAATGTTCTCCTTTAAAATACAAATAAGCATGGAAGGGTTATGCAATGGATGAGATGATCATGCCCCCACCCCAAACTTTATTAATTTATGTTGAAACTCCTAATCCCCAACATGATATTATTTGGAGATGGAGCCATTAGGAGGTAATAGGTCATGAGTGTGAAACCCACATGATGGGATTGGCGCCCTCATAACGAGAGAGAGGAGAACCTGGATCCCCTCTCTGGTCTCTGCCATATGAAAACACAATGAGAAGATGGTTGTCCGCAAACCAGGAAGAGGACCTTCCCCCAAGAATCCAACCATGCTGGCACACAGATCTCAAATTTCAGCCTCTGAAACTGTGAGATATACAGGTTTGCTGTTTAAGCCACCTGGTCTAAGGTATTCTGTTACAACAAACCAAACTCAGCAAACTAATCACATGACAAAGTCAGAGACTTGTAAAACATTTTCCTCTTTTACAGGCTTACAAAGGCACAAAGATTGAGGGGCAAGGTGGTAAGGGGGAAGGTATTCAATAAAATGAGATGAAGCTCACAGAAAGCTAATTCTACCTGATTAAAAATGGTTCCCATCACACATAGTCACAGTTTGTTCATGACACTGAACCTACTCTAAACTACACAGAACAGTAACTAGCCTTGATTTACACACTTTATTTTAGTCACTCATTTTAGGTTTGTCTTTTCATGAAATGGTTTATAGCAGCTCCGGAATTTGTTATCCTCTTAGAGTACAATGTTTGTTATTGAAGTTTCCACAAAGCTCTTTAAATTAAAAAGATACCAGGGAAATTTGAGTCACTATAAGCATGATCATCTAAAAAGAATTTCAAAGTCAATAAAATTACTTCCACATTAACACTATGAAAGTAATTTAATTTAAATAAAAGATGAGAAACTATCCAAAAGTGCCTAAGATGCTGACAAGTTCTATGTCATACTTTTTTGAACACTTTTTAACATCCCTTAAGATTTTTCCACACTTTTCATGACTCTATGAACAAGAATAATTTTTACATAATGAATTAGAATAAAATGAATTTATAAAGAAAAGCATAATGTAGATATAAGCTGAAAAGCAAAGAAAGAATTTTCATCAATTAATAGTTTCAATTTTACATTACAATTTGTAGACCAAACTTTAGTGTCTTCTCTTCTATTTTCCAAAACCACTTCTAGGTGAATACTTGTTCTTCATCACACACACAATAAAAGTATCAATAAGCTCCAAAAGTTCTCCTTTGCTTTTTATCTTAGAGATGCCAGGTGCAACTTGGAACTTACTGTCACTACTAAATTATTTGTTTTAATTAACAGTTTTAGGAAAATAATAGCTGATAGTACATATCTCTAAGTAAAAGTTGAGCAAAGGCAGTATAGAATGCCCTCTTAAGAGGTTAGTGGTTAATTTCACAATTTTGCATGAAAAGTGGTAGCTACATGTTTTTGTTGCTGTTTTGTTGGTATTTAGAATATACTAGTAACAAAGAATATGTATAAAACATCTACTAGATAGGAATTAGGATATTTGAGTGAGAAATATACTCAAATATCTCTTTTTGATATTTTGTCCTACTATAGGATTCTTTTTAACCATTTGGTCCCAATTTCTTACTGGTATCAGCTTTGTGTGTGTTAGTAGCTCAGGCATGTCCGACTCTTTTCTACCCGATGGACTGTAGCTTGCCAGGCTCTTCTGTCCATGGAATTCTTCAGGCAAGAATACTGAAGTGGGTTGCCATTCCCTTCTCCAGAGGATCTTCCCCAACCCAGGGATAGAACCCGGGTCCCTGGCATTGCAGGTAGATTCTTCACCATCTGAGCCATCAAGGAAGTTTTATTAAACTCTTTAAAATTTAAGAAATGTATAGATATGTTCTTAATGGTAAATGTTGTTGCTGTTATTTAGTCACTAAATCATGTCTGACTCTTTTGCAACCCATGAACTATAGCCCGCCAGGCTGCTCTGTCCGTGGGATTTCCCAGGCGAGAAAATTGGAGTGTGTTGCCATTTCCTTCTCCAGGGGAATCTTCCTGACCCAGGGATTGAGCCTGTGTCTTCTGCATTGGCAGGAGGGTTCTTTACCACTGAGCCACGAGGAAAGCCCAACCGGAAGTATACCAGGTGAAAAGGCTAGTGTGTGATCTCAGGTTATTTAAACCTCTCCCATTCTCAGTCTGTGCCTTTCTAAAATTTTCTTTCTTTGGTTGAGTACCCCACTAGGGTACATGCAGTAAATTTGGAAACCACTAGTATAGTAGAAAGAAATGGGCTTTCCGCCCCCCACCCCACCCCTTTCTCCACAATTATGTCTCATAGATACAAGGTCCATAATTAGCATATAATTTCAAAAGCAAGATGGAAAGCAAGCTAGTAGATACAATAATTTGGGTGAAAGAACTCTTTGGAATAAAATAAATATCCCCAAATTGTGTATGTGCTTGTTATAAAACTTTTATAATACTTTGTATTGTTGTTCAGTCGCTTAGTCATGTCCAACTCTTTGTGACCCCATGGACTGCAGCACGTCAGGCTTCCTGTCCTTCACCATTTCCCAGAGCTTGCTCAAATTCTTGTCCGTTGACTTGGTGATGCCATCCAACCATCTCATCCTCTGTCATCCCCTTCTCCTCCTGCCTTCAATCTTTCCCAGCATCAGGGCTTTTCCAATGAGTCAGTTCCTTGCATCAGGTGGCCAAAGTAATGGAGCTTCAGCTGCAGCATCAGCCCTTCCAAAGAATATTCAGGACTGATTTCCTTTAGGATGGACTGGCTTGATCTCCTTGCAGTCCAAGGGACTCTCAAGAGTCTTCTCCAACAACACAGTTCAAAAGCATCAGTTTTTGGCGCTCAGTCTTTTTATGGTCCAACTCTCACATCCATACATGACTACTGGAAAAATCACAGCTTTGACTAGATGGACCTTTGTCAGCAAAGTAATAGCTCTCCTTTTTAATATGCTATCTAGGCTGGTCATAGCTTTTCTTCCAAGAAGCAAGTGTCTTTTAGTTTCATGGCTGCAGTAAACATCTGCAGTGATTTTAGAGCCTAAAACAACAAAGTCTGTCACTGTTTCCAGTGTTTCTCCATCTATTTGCCATGAAGGGATGGGACCAGATGCCATCATGTTAGTTTTTTGAATGCTCAATTTTAAGCCAACTTTTTCACTCTCCTCTTTCATTTTCATCAAAAGGCTCTTTAGTTCCTCTTTGCTTTCTGCCATAAGGGTGGTGTTATCTGCATATCTGCATAAAATTTTTTAACACTTTAAGTATATTAAAATGTTTTGCATTTTTCAGATGTTTTCACATATATATCATTTTAGTAATTAATCACACTTTTTGCTATAATAAAATTAAAACAATCTAATTAGTTAATAGAGGTATAGTAGATATAAAAATTCATCTAATTATCTTCCATATAAGATACAATCACCATCTTGATCTCATGTAGAATAGAACCACAGTGGTGTGCAGTAATGAAAGGCACTCCAGTTAAAGATTAACACAATCAATTAACCACATTATCCTAATTTATCCAAGTTTACGTATCAGTCTGAGCTGTTCTGACATAATGAGAAAATACTGTAAATTATAAAACATACATGGCAAGCTTCTGCATTTGTAAAACATCAATAATATATAAAATATATACATATACAGTATCTAGAGAGATTTGTACATGTGTGCTCAGTCATGTCTGATTCTTGGCAACCCTATGGACTGTAGCCCACCAGGCTCCGCTGTCCATGCGATTTTCAGGCAAGAATACCAGAGAGGGTTGCCATTTTCTCTCCAGAGTTTCTTCCCAACCCAGAGATCGAACCCGTGTCTCCTGTATTGGCAGGCAGATTCTTTACCACTGAGCCGCCTGAGAAGCCCTACAGAGATACAGTATTTGCAATTTTTGTTAAACGTCTGGTTTTTCATTTACATGTATGTTCTGCCTTTTTTATCCAAAAGAAATTCTAAAAAGAAATGTAGAACTTGGGTGTTCTGCTTTTTACAAACGATTTTATTTTAAGCCAAATTACTTGCTTTTCTTGTTTATGTTTTGTGCCTAAGAACACAGGTGATTCACACTGATTTCATTATCAAATATTTACTTCCTTTCCGTTTTTTCCTATTAACAGAGCCTAAGCAAAGGCTCTGGAGACAGACCATCTGGATACAAATATTGGTTCTGCCATTTGCTAAGTATACAATTTTGGATGAATTATTTAATATCTGTGTGTCTGTTTTCTTGCCTACAAAATGATAATAACGGTATCTACTTTATAGGTTCGCTGTGAGAAATAAATCAGATAATCCAGCAAAATAAATCTGCTGGCATACAGGAGGTTTCTCTATAAGTATTAGCCATTTTTATCAATATATTTATTACTAACTAGAAAATATTCAAATTAATTGAATAGAAATGAATAAAAAGAAGCACAAACCAAAAAAAATGACATAGGATATTCATTTGCAATTAAATTACCCTTTAACAAAGTTTAGTGTCACAGAACTAAAGATTATTGCACTCTATAGAACATTCTACATATTGGCCAGTGAGGAGACAATAGGCAGGAAATAGAAACCCAAAAAAAACCTGGTTATAGTATAACACAGAGAGTATAAAGTATAAAACAACTACTGTGCTAAATTAAAACAAACAAATGCTTGCACATGATTTCATGCTCACAGTGCATATAAAACCATCTGGGTATCTATAAGCACGAACCTAATGTAGAACTATAGTGCATTTGAGTCAAAAATCTCTGCTGTCCCAAGGTTTTTTTGATAACTTCTAAAACTACTACCAAAACTTAGTCAACACTTATGACCCTTTAGGAACTATTTTTTGGACTAATAAATTAGTTGCATCATTTGAAAAATTCTTAATTTATTTTCAAAGCAATGAATATGAGTAGCTTAGTTCTTTCTAGAGCATTTGCAACCACATCATACAATGATTAAGGGAAAATGTGCAGATAACTTATTTCAGCTAAGATCAAAGTATATTCACAAACTAATTAATTTTCATATTTATAAGTGCTAATGCTATATCTTTTAAAAAATGAATTACTAATTAAAGAAAAAAGTTCAATGTAACAAATAAAATCTGTTAACAATAATGTGTTGGAAATTGCCAATTTTAACTTCAATCTCTTTGTAATTTTTAAGCTATCCTTCTAAAAACACAGAATTAGTGCTTTTAAAGATATATTTCTCCTAAAATACTGTACTTTTTGGTAACAATATATTTCACAAATAAAATGAAGACATGGTAGACAGCACTGTTGAAATAATTTTATCTCATACACTACTAATAGCTGACTGTTCAGAAATATCCAAGACCATCAAAAAAGCACATATTGCTAAAATCTTAAAAATTAGCTTTATGCCTATTTCCTGCCACAAATTACAATGTTATCCTTGCATTCTTCCTTAATCTAAAATCAAGTTCATTCCCCTCCTTAAGCATCACAAGAAAAATGTACTCCTTGAGATATTGGAAGAAAATTTCAGTACAGAAAAAGTTCCATAATTAAACATGATTGACCCAACTCTGACCTCTAGCCATGTGACTAGGAACACTGCTTGAAAATTGGTTTATACTGGATTGCTTATATATTAAAAATCACTTGTGCATGATGTTATTCAAATACAAGTTGCCAAGAAAAAGCTATTAATTTGTTAACACAGTTTCTAAGGTGTGGGAAATTCATCAATGATGATGTAAGATCTCAATATTATTCAGACAAAGAGCCCATAGACAAATCATCACTAAAGCAAGAAAGATGGAGCTATAATTTATAGGGGTTAAAGAAACTGGATAACTTCCTGCAAACCCAAAGAGAAAAGAATTATAATTGGTTTGCCTGCTTCAACCCAAATGTCTATTGAACAGGTCTTAACTTGCATTGTCTATGCTGGCCAAGTTCTTCGCCAGAAGAAAATGCATTTGAAGGTTTATTAATATCTATACTATAGGAAGATGCTTTAAGATCACACTAAATTGTCAAGAAAATGATTACATTTTTCAGTCATTTTTAGGTTATTTTGCTTCAGGTAAGCTTTCAAATGAGCCTGGTGGGCTGTAGTGCATGGGGTCGAAAAGTCGGACACAACTGAGCATGCAGCATTCAAACTCCATCTCTGCAAAAGGTTCTTTATAAAGGTTTATTTTGTTAAAAAGGCAAATAATTGTAGGAAATGCATCATGAGAAGAAACTGAAAAGTTTTAAAATCCTTTGCCTTGTGCCTGAAAAGTGTAAGAATAAGGAGGTGAAGTGGAATATTTATATCACTCAAAACATAGCTACAACTGTTTTATATTATTATGTACTAAAAGCCAATTCAAATACCTAAAAAGAGGTTCACCATATATTGAATGGGATAGTCACCTTCTCCAAAACTTCATTTTCTAAGGTATTATATTGCTTGGTATTGGTTTAATGGACCATGATCTAACATTTTAGTTGAAGAAGGTAAGATTTTTTCTGCTTCTGAAAAGTGTAAAAATCCTGCATCAACTCAGCAGCTGTGTACGATTAAGAATGCAAATAGGCTCAAGAGACTGAATCCACTTTCAGGTCCTCTGCTTATGAATCACCTACCCAGAGACATAATTTTAATGGAAGCAGAATTTCTTTCTAAAGCAACAAATAAATTATCTTTCAGATATACTGCAGCAAGGCAACACTTTTTTTTTTTTGGCAACACTTTTTTACTGGCATTATTGCACTGAACAAAGACAGGCTCCATTTTCTTTGCTTTAAGACATATAGTCAGGAAATGAGTTCTGTTTTTCATTTTCTGGAGGAGAAAAAATATTAGAGTTGCCTTTCTAGTAATAGCAACATAAACTCCAAATCCTGTTATGGCAGATTAAAGATCTTTCACTGAGGATGGACACAGCATATGGGATGGAGAAAGTAGAGTACGTTAAGACTGTTCAAGACTGGTTCTGTTTACATGCCCACCGTGTGCTCAATTTGCTGATCAAGATGAAATCCACTCTAATGCCTGGAATTGTAAAAAATGTGCTTATTATCTAGTCAATTATTTAGCACAAGGGGTTGATTTCAAGTGAGGAAGCCAACGTTCTTTCTGAGTGAAGGATAAAGGTGAGTGAATACAAGTCTGAGTAAAAGTAATACTAATACTTATTTGAAATAAGAGGCAACAGCCAAAGCTGACAGTCAAGGAAAATTAACTCAGTCTCACAGACATTCACATGCTGCCCATTGTATTACAAACTAGAGTGTGCGTACATGGGCGCAGTTTTGCTTTTGGCCTCTCAATGGTGTGATGTCAAAACAAAGTACAAAGCACTATTATGTAAATAGACTTGACATATTTTATTCAAATTTGACTCAAAAAAACATGTGTGACTATCAAAACATCAAGTTGTATACCTTAAATACATATACTTTGTCTATTATACCTTTATGAAGCTGTTCTTAAAAAATTCTGTGGCTATCAATTCTTAATACTGTTCTGATATAAAGGATATAAAGCCTAAGAAGGAAAGCAACCCAGAGTACAAAATTCAGTGACCACAGTGACTCTTAATAGTCATTCTTTAAATTGGAATATAATATAAATGTATCCAATCACACTGCGCATTTTAAATGTACACAATGTTACATGTCAATTACATCTCAAAAAGTAAATAGGAATTTTTATATCAATAGGCATTGGAATATAATAAAAATTATTCAGATACACTAATTTATCTTTTTATCCCTAGTCTTACTTTGAATCATCTTTCTAAACACTAGATAGAAGCCATACAAGAAACAATCACCATCTCTGCTATTCCTCTGACCTCATGCAGATCTGAAGCACAGTGGAATATAGGGATGAAAGGTACTCCATGTAAATCCAGACATAATCATTTAATCATGTTATCCTGAGTTATCCAGGAATATTTGTAAATCTTTCAGATGTTTTTATGTAATGAACTGGATTATTTATTCAACTGGTCTTCTTGACTTTGATTTTAGAAGCCCAAGTTGGAAGCAATCAAAGGAAAATTGAAATAACTGAGGGTATCCATGGTCTGAGTACTTCAGAAGCTTAATTTTTTGACTACAGCCTTTCACTTGAAAAACAGCATGCATCCGCTCTTATTTGATGCTGTGTTTATAAAATTTTCACTTCATGGCATTTATTCTTATTTAGTAAAACTTGTTTCTGAAAGTCACCGGTATTTCTTTGTTTCAACAGAAAATTACACTCACAAAATGACACAAAATAGACTCTGCTCAGAGAATTATAGAAATACCCTTACATTTTATTGATTTTTTTAATACTCCCTCAATGCCAGGACATATGCCCTAGTCAATCAGAAATGCAAGTTTAATTGCTCAGTTAGCACTGTTCATCTTACAATATTGTGCAAGGGGTTAATGAAACAAGGAAATTAGCTTTAGTTTCTCCTTAATACTTTCTCAAGAAGATCTAGAAATGAGATTTACATTCTACTAATTGGGAGGTGAAGTGGGAAAGCTTAAGTAACCGGAAAACTTCAGATTAAAACTACAACTTAATTCCTTAAAAACTATTAACTTTACTCTGAAAATAGAATTGTTTTCATATTAAAATAAAAATACCATCTTTATAACACCCCTTTATAAGGCTGAATTTGTGACTAAATTATTAGGCAATTATTTTTTCAATTGACTTCCATAAATGAAACTACTGAAGTTTTACCATTTATGGTCTCTCAAACAGACTAGAAAACATAAAGATTGTCATAATAGTTTTCTGTTCACTCCCTAACCACAGTTTGAGGGAAACTTTAAAATGGAAAATAAAAGACTAAGAATCTACTTGTTTTAGAACCATAATTCAGGCTGAAAAAAGAGTAAGTTCAATATCAAGCATTAAATGTAAGAGAGAAATATGAATGATTCCCTCTTAAATTAGAAGTATGTTTTATGCTGTTCCAGTAGGAAAATAATATACATAAAATACTTTCAGGGCAGATTCCAATATCTACATACGTCCCAATAAATAACATCATTTATTTCCATGCAATTATAGACTATAATGGCAAGACCAAAAGATGTATATTTGAGAATAAAACAAATACTAAAAGCAAAATTAGGAAAATTTAACTTATTTTTATAGAAATAGTAAAATAGCATTATGTGTCAAAGAAACACAGAGGTCCTGAAATACTGCTCAATGATTCTAAAAGCTAGCTCGACAAAAATAGCATAGAATTTATTTTCTGAATATAAGTTTCTCCACATTCATTTTTAATTTGTTTCTGTGAGGAAAACACTATCCAGAGAATTGTTATTTCTGTTACATTTAATATACACGAGAGCTATCATTTAGCCATCTAAGTTGGACATTATTAAAGACTAAATTATCAATTACCAACAGAAAAATATAATTATACATATGTTTCATAAGAATAGACTTCCCTGGTGGCTCAGATGGTAAAGAATCCGCCTGCAATGCAGGATACTGGGGTTTGATCCTGGGTCAGGAAGATCCTCTGGAGAAGGGTATGGCAACCACTCCAGTTTTCTTGCCTGGAGAATCCCATGAACAAAGGAGCTTGGCGGGCTACAGTCCATGGGGTCACAAAGGGTCAGACACAAGTGAGCGACTAACACTTTTCTACATTATAAGTATACAAATGCATTATACACACTTTTCACTAAAGCTTCATTTTTTAATCTAGAAGCTAAATATCTATGGACTTGATTAAATACAATTACAAATTCAATGATGCTTTTTTATGTTTACTTAACAAAGAAAAAATATATGAATATACATGGAATTGCATAAATTTTTAGTCAATGATGTATTTTACTGGTTCACATAGAAGGTAACTCACTAACTTTAAGACTATCAGCTGTCATGTTTCACCCATCTCATTAGAACTGATTCAAATGAATTCTTTTTAATGGCTGAGTAATATTCCATGGTGTATATGTACCACAGCTTCCTTATCCATTCGTCTGCTGATAGGCATCTAGGTTGCTTCCATGTCCTGGCTATTATAATCCTATTAAATATTTACTATGCAAAAAACAGTCATATATTATTATGACCTTAAAATAACATAAATCAAAACTTTTCATAAATGAAAACATATATCAAAACTTTACAATTATAATCTCTAATTTTTTGTTTAAAAAGTGTTTGCATTTATATTTCCAAATCTTTAAGTATAGCTTAAATCTAGTCTCATGCTTCCTTTCAGTTCTCTTTTTTCGTGAGGGAAGGGGTAGCACCAAGTAGCGTGGGCACTTTGGGGCATTTTCTTTTTGCATTTTTGGTTCTATTTTGTTTGTTTGGCTGTACCTTGGAGCTTATAGAGTACCCCAACTAGGGATTGAACCCCGGCACCTGCCAGCGAGTACAAGGACAGAGTCCTAACCACTGGACCCCAGGGAGTCTCCTTTCCTTTCTATTCTTTCTCACCACCTATCCTTCCATGTATCTGAAAGAAAACCAAATGAGTCCTTATGTCCACAAACCCACCATATTAGTGCTCATTCCATTCTGCTGCCTCAAAAATCTGCTTTACCCTTCACTGCCTAGAGAAATTCCCTTCTATCATTCAACACTTACCTCCAATAACATCTCCTCTATAAAGTCTTCTTTATTTCCCCTAGCTTATGTTGTTGGCTCTTCTGTGTGGTCAGAAAAGTTTTTAATTAATTAATTAAATTAGAGGATAATTACTTTACAATATTGTAATGGCTTTTGCCATACATCAACTTGAATTGGCCACAGGTATACATGTGTCCCCCCCCCCCCCCCGCCACCCGCCCCATCCTGAACCACCCCCATCTCCCTTCAAACCATATCCCTCTAGGTTGTCCCAGAACACTGGCTTTGGGTGCCCTGCTTCATGCATCGAACTTCCACTCATCTAGTTTACATATAGTAATATACATGTTTCAATGCTATTCTCCAAACCATCCCACCCTCACCTTCTCCCAGAGCCCAAAAGTCTGTTCTTTACATCTGTGTCTTCTTTGATGTGCTGCATGTAGAATCGCTGGCACCATCTTTTTGAATGCCATATATATGTTAATATACAGTATTTGTCTTTCTCTTTCTGACTTATTTCACTCTGTATAACAGGCTCCAGTTTCATCCACCTCATTATAACTGACTCAAATGCACATTTTTTATAGCTGAGTAATATTCCATTGTGTATATGTACCACGACTTCCTTATCCATTCATCTGCCGATGGACATCTAGGTTGCTTCCACATCCTAGCTATTGTAAATAGTGCTGCAATGAACATTGGGGTGCATGTGTCTCAGTTCTGGTTTCCTTGGGGTGTATGCACAGGAGTGGGATTGCTGGGTCATATGGCAGTTCTATTCCCAGTTTTCTAAGGAATCTCCACACTGTTCTCCATAGTGGCTGTACAAGTTTGCATTCCCACCAACAGTGTAAGAGGGTTCCCTTTCCTCCACACCATCTCCAGCATTTATTGTTTGTAGACTTTTTGATGAATGGCCATTCTGACTGGTATGAAATGACATCTTGTTGTGGTTTTGATTTGCATTTCTCTAATAATGAGTGATGCTGAGCATCTTTTTATGTATTTATTAGTGATCTGTACGTCTTCTTTGGAGAAATGTCTGTTTAGTTCTTTTGCCCACATTTTGATTGGGGTGTTCATTTTTCTGGTATTGAGCTGCATAAGCTGCTTATATATTTTGGAGATTAAGTGTCAGTTGTTTTGTTGCTATTATTTTCTCCCATTCTGAGAACTGTCTTCTCACCTTACTTGTAGTTTCCTTTGTTGTGCAAAAGCTTTTAAGTTTAATTAGGCCCCACTTGTTTATTTTTGTCCTTCTTTCAATTACCCGGGGAACCTCCCACTGGGTCATAGAGGATCTTGCTGTGATTTATATCAGAGAGTGTTCTGCCTGTTTTCCTCTAAGAGTTTTATAGTTTCTGGTCTTACATTTAGGTCTTTAATCCATTTTCAGTTTATCTTTGTGTACGGTGTTAGAAAGTATTCTAGTTTCATTCTTTTACACATAGATGACCACTTTTCCCAGCACCACTAATCTGTGCTTCTTTCCTGTTATATTGAATGTTCCTTAAGAAAAGGATCTGTCTTATGCATCCAACCTGGGCTGGTGATCTGTTTCACCCTTGATAGTATACTTGTTTCAATGCTATTCTCTCAGAACATCCCACCCTCACCTTCTCCCACAGAGTCCAAAAGTCTGTTCTGTACATCTGTGTCTCTTTTTCTGTTTTGCATATTGGTGCACTGGGAAGACCCAGAGGGATGGGATGGGGAGGAAGGCGGGAGGGGGGATCAGGATGGGGAACACATGTAAATCCTTGGCTGATTCATGTCAATGTATAGCAAAAACCACTACAATATTGTAAAGTAATTAGCCTCCAACTAATAAAAATAAATGAAAAAAAATTAAAAAAGAAAAGAAAAGGATCTGTCTTAATCCTGTTTAAGTTCCCCTGGTGCTTCCCTGGTACCTCAGTTGGTAAATAATTCACCTGCAATGCAGGATACCCAGGTTCAATCCCTGGGTTGGAAAGGTCCCATGGAGAAGGAAATGGCATACCACTCCAGTATTTTTTTTAGTTTATATTTTTACTGAAGAATAATTGCTTTAGAGAATTTTGTTGTTTCCTGTCAAACCTCAATATGTATCAGCCATAGGTATACATATATTCCCTCCCTTTTGAACCTCCCTCCCATCTCTCTCCCCATCCACTCCAGTATTCTTGCCTAGAGAATCCCATAGACAGAGGAGCCTGGTGGGTTACAGTCCATGGGGTTGCAAAGAGTCGGACATGACTAAGTCACTAACGCGTGCTCACACACACACACACACACACACACACACACACACACACACACACAAATTTAAGGTAGGCCTTTAACAATTATCCTTGAAAAGAGAAGTGGGAGTGGGGAAAGAAGAAATAAATTAAAAACAAACAAAAAAGTAGTTCATAACTAATAACTACCTTTTGGGGGGAAACAATTAGAAGCATCAATTCTGTGTGGCTAGAACTCTACAAGCAATCATCAACATAAACCAGATATTAGAATACTTTTAAATACAGTACTTAAATACCACAGCAATGAAGAGGTACATAGGCATTACACAAAAATCTGTCTTTAATACTGCCAATCTTTAGGAAAATAAAAGTCCAGAGTTATTACTAAATGATAACACAGTGAGATTTAGTTTGGGTTTAAGAAAACTTGTATTATTAGTGAATATCTTTCTAAGTAAAGAATAAACAAAGCTTACAGAAAAGGAGATGAACTCATATGGTTATCAAGGAAGGAGTTTAAAGCAAAATCCAACATTTATTTGGTGCAACGGTTTCCCAGGAATGAACTGCTACTCACTAATAGGGTCAAAGACACTAGATGGCTCTCCAAAATGCCCTTTTCTATTCAAAAGGGATTTCAAAATACAGTGGGGGTTGAATGAGAGGCTAAGGAACTGTTCTGTGCACCGAATGCATTCTCAGAGTACTAACATCTGTTTCAGTTTACATACTTTAAGTATGACTTTACACATGGAAATTAAACTTAGGCAACATGCCTAAGAAGCCTGTCTGCAAAAGAACTGCATGTACCATCAACAGCTGGAATTTGTATAGGTCCACATTCTACAGAATATAATGTCCTGTGAGCAACCAATGACCCCCATCCCAAAACCCAAATGTCAAGTAACAGCTTCTAATGCTCATGACATTTTAGGGTAGAGAGGGATAAGATGGTGAAGGAAGAGGAATCTGGTTTCAAAACAGTATAGAAGAATTCTAGAACTTAAAGACATCTTCTGTAAATAAATACAAGTAAAGATACAAAGATCTTTTTGAAAGTCTCTATGCTAAGAAATGCTCATCCCATAACACTCTACTGAGCTAAATATTAGCTAGATAGATGTTAAAAATATTTTTCTATGTGCTAATAGGGTAATTATAATTTCTGGTAGACAGAAGTAAAATACAGTCTGAAAAAATAATGATGTGTCTTTGGTGCCACCACGTGGTATATTGGTATTTTTGCAGTCATTTTTTAAAAATCAATTTTCATACCTAATTCTGAAGTCATCATCAGCTCAGATTTCTGGCATGCAAATAATATTAAATACTTTAGGAATATAAGGTCGGTTCCAAGATAATTTACATACTAATAAATCATCAACCAATAAAGGGTAATTAGGAACCCACAATGCAGGAAACACTGCATTATGATATCCAAAAGGACAATATATGGTCTTGACCTCTAAGATCGTACATCTGTGAACACCAAAACACAGACAAACCAAGAATTAACTTGAGACAACTCAAGCTACTATATAATTAAATTGCAATAAGTCATAAAGAAAAGTTTACCTGCTCAGATTAGAAAGTAGGAAGATAAATGAGAATATTCATTGAAGAGAACTGAGAAGGTTTAAAACTCTTGGAAAGGATTTCAGTTTTTAGAATGAAAATAAGAAGGTATTTAAGGTAGAAGCAACATAAGAAAAGGTACAGCTCTAGAATCATGATGGAATGCTAGGAGCACCATACCCACAGTGAGGTTCATAAAAGCGAGAAAAATAAGATAGATTTTAAAAAGTTAGGACAATTTGTGTCAGTCCTTCATTGCCGGCTGCGCAGTGCCAGAGCAAGCGGCAGGCTCAAACAAACCCTGTAGGTACCAGGACCCAGGGACCCCACAGAGACTGAGACAGAACTGTGTTTGAGCATTGCCTGTGGAGGAACCAGAGATCAAATTGCCAATATCCGCTGGATCATAGAAAAAGCAAGAGAGTTCCAGAAAAACATTTATTTCTGCTTTATTGACTATGCCAAAGCCTTTGTGGATCACCACTGTGTGGATCACCACAAACTGTGGAAAATTCTGAAAGAGATGGGAATACCAGACCACCTGATCTGCCTCTTGAGAAATCTGTATGCAGGTAGAAAGCAACAGTTAGAACTGGACATGGAACAACAGACTGGTTCCAAATAGGGAAAGGAGTACATCAAAGCTGTATATTATCACCCTGCTTATTTAACTTATAAGCAGAGTACATCATGAGAAACGCTGGGCTGGATGAAACACAAGCTGGAATCAAGATTGCCGGGAGAAATATCAATAACCTCAGATATGTAGATGACACCACCCTTATGGCACAAAGTGAAGAACTAAAGAGCCTATTAATGAAAGTGAAAGAGGAGAGTAAAAAGGTTGGCTTAAAGCTCAACATTCAGAAAACTAAGATCATGGCATCTGGTCCCATCACTTCATGGCAAATAGATGCAGATACAGTGGAAACAGTATCAGACTTTATTTTTGGGGGGTCTCCAAAATCACTGCAGATGGTGACTGCAGCCATGAAATTAAAAGACACTTACTCCTTGGAAGGAAAGGTATGACCCACATAGACAGCATATTAAAAAGCAGAGACATTACTTTGTGAACAAAGGTCCATCTAGTCAAGGCTATGGTTTTTCCAATAGTCACATGTGGATGTGAGAGTTGGACTATAAATAAAGCTGAGCACCGAAGAATTGATGCTTTTGAACTGTGGTGTTGGAGAAGACTCTTGAGAGTCCCTTGGACAGCAAGGAGATCCAACCAGTCCATTCTAAAGGAAATCAGTCCTGAATATTCATTGGAAGGACTGATGCTGAAGCTGAAACTCCAATACATTGGTCCCCTATGCAAAGAACTGACTCATTTGAAAAGATTGAAGGCAGAAGGAGAAGGGGACGACAGAGGATGAGGTAGTTGCATGGCAACACCAACTCAATGTTCATGAGTTTGAGTAAACTCCAGGAGTTGGTGATGGACAGGGAGGCCTGTTGTGTGGCAGTCCACTCAGACACGACTGAGTGACTGAACAGACTGATCTTCATCGCCACATAAAGAAGCCTAGATTTTACCTATAGATCATAAGAAATCATTGATTCAAAATATCATGCTTTTTTTTTTACCACTGTAGAAATAATCCCTCTGCCATATGAATGTCTACGACTTCATATGAAAATAATCTATTTCCCAAATTGAAAATAATCTAACAATTCAGGCCCTTTAATATTGCACTCTGAATAGGTAATTTGAGATTACAAAGCCCTGAAATCAAAGTCAGCCAATAAATCACTCCAGACAGAAAAAAATTAATTAATACTAAAATGGACAGTGACTGAACCCAATGAGATATGAAACCTTCCTCCTAGTATTTTACAGAGATCTGTTCTGAGTGGATGGGTGAGCGTTGGGGGAAAGAGAAGAAATTTAGACTCACAGGCCCCTTTGGAAGCAGAGTGTAATGCAGTATATATTGGGGAAGGGCAGAGTCAGGTAAAGGAATGAAGCACTAGGACAATTGCTAGGTGAGACTTAGATGGCCAGGCAAAAGTGAACATTCAGCACTGGGTCAGTTTTCTTCAAATGGTTGATGTAAAAATTTTTTAAAATAGAAAATTTATTGTGATATCACTGATGAACATAGATGCAAAAATCCTTAACAAAATTCTAGCAAACAGAATCCAACAACCTATTAAAAAGATCATACATCATAACCAAGTGGGCTTTATCCCAGGGGTGCAAGGATACTTTAATAGCCACAAATCAATCAATGTAATACACCACGTTAACAAATTGAAAGATAAAAACCATATGATTATCTCAGTAGATACAGAAAAAGCCTTTGACAAATTCAACATCCATTTATGATAAAAACTCTCCAGAAAGCAGGAATAGAGGGAACATACCTCAACATAATAAAAGCTATATATCACAAACCCACAGCAAACATTATCCTCAATGGTGAACAATTGAAAGCATTTCCCCTAAAATCAGGAACAAGACAAGGGTGCCCACTCTCACCACTACTATTCAACACAGTTTTGGAAGTCTTGGCCACAGCAATCAGAGCAGAAAAAGAAATAAAAGGAATCCAGATAGGAAATGAAGAATTGAAACTCTCACTGTTTGCAGATGACATGATCCTCTACATAGAAAACCCTAAAGACTCTTCCAGAAAATTACTAGAGCTAATCAATGAATATAGTAAAGTTGCAGGATATAAAATTAACACACAGAAATCCCTTGCTTTCCTATACACTAACAATGAGAAAACAGAAAGAAAAATTAAGGAAACAATACCATTCACCATTGCAACAAAAAGAATAAAATACTTAGGAGTATATCTACCTAAAGAAACAAAAGACCTATACATAGAAAACTATAAAACACTGATGAAAGAAATCAAAGAGGACACAAATAGATGGAGAAATATATCGTGTTCATGGATTAGAAGAATCAATATTATCAAAATGACTATACTACCCAAAGCAATCTATAGATTCAATGCAATCCCTATCAAGCTACCAACGGTATTCTTGGTAGAACAAATAATTTCACAATTTGTATGGAAATACAAAAAAGCTCGAATAGCCAAAGCAATCTTGAGAAAGAAGAATGGAACTGGAGGAATCAAGCTACCTGACTTCAGGCTCTACTACAAAGCCACAGTCATCAAGACAGTATGGTACTGGCACAAAGACAAAAATATAGATCAATGGAACAAAATAGAAAGCCCAGAGATAAATCCACGTACCTACAGACACCTTATTTTTGACAAAGGAGGCAATAATATACAATGGAAGAAAGACAACCTCTTTAACAAGTGGTGCTGGGAAAACTGGCCAACCACTTGTAAAAGAATGAAACTAGAACACTTTCTAACACCATACACAAAAATAAACTCAAAATGGATTAAAGATCTAAATGTAAGACCAGAAACTATAAAACTCCTAGAGGAGAACATAAGCAAAACACTCTCTGACATAAATCACAGCAAGATCCTCTATGACCCACCTCCCAGAATATTGGAAATAAAAGCAAAAATAAACAAATGGGACCTAATGAAACTTAAAAGCTTTTGCACAACAAAGGAAACTATAAGCAAGGTGAAAAGACAGCCTTCAGAATGGGATAAAATAATAGCAAACGAAGCAACAGACAAAGAATTAATCTCAAAAATACACAAGCAACTCCTGCAGCTCAATTCCAGAAAAATAAATGACCCAATCAAAAAATGGGTCAAAGATCTAAATAGACATTTCTCCAAAGAAAACATACAGATGGCTAACAAACACATGAAAAGATGCTCAACATCACTCATTATCAGAGAAATTCAAATCAAGACCTCAATGAGGTACCATTACAAGCCAGTCAGGATGGCTGCTATCCAAAAGTCTACAAGCAATAAATGCTGGAGAGGGTGTGGAGAAAAGGGAACCCTCTTGCACTGTTGGTGGGAATGCAAACTAGTACAGACACTATGGAGAACAGTGTGGAGATTCCTTAAAACACTGGAAATAGAACTGCCATGTGACCCAGCAATCCCACTCCTGGGCATACACACTGAGGAAACCAGATCTGAAAGAGACACGTGTACCTCAGTGTTCATCGCAGCACTGTTTATAATAGCCAGGACATGGAAGCAACCTAGATGCCCATGAGCAGATGAATGGATAAGAAAGCTGTGGTACATATACACAATGGAATATTACTCAGCCATTAAAAAGAACACATTTGAATCAGTTCTAATGAGATGGATGAAACTGGAGCCCATTATACAGAGTGAAGTAAGCCAGAAAGATAAACACCAATACAGTGTACTAATGCATATATATGGAATTAGAAAGATGGTAATGATAACCATATATGCAAGACAGAAAAAGAGACACAGATGTATAGAACAGACTTTTGGACTCTGTAGGAGAAGACGAGGATGAGATGATCTGAGAGAACAGCATTAAAACACATATATTATCAAGTGTGAAACAGATTGCCAGTCCAGGTTGGATGCAAGAGACAAGTGCTCAGGGCTGGTGCACTGGGATGACCCAGAGGGATGGGATGGGGAGGGAGGTGGGAGGAGGGTTCAGGATGGGGAACACATGTAAATCCATGGCTGATTCATGTCAGTGTATGGCAAAAACCACTACAATATTGTAAAGTAATTAGCCTCCAACTAATAAAAACAAATGAAAAAAAAATGAAAAATGAATTTTAAAAAATTAAGTCACTAGGATAGTATACATTAAAACACAATTATATACTGGGCTGGAGGAAGCACAAGCTGGAATCAAGATTGCCAGGAAAAATATCAATAACCTCAGATATGCAGATGATACCATCCTTATGGCAGAAAGTGAAGAAGAACTAAAGGGCTTCTTGATGAAAGTGAAAGAGGAGAGTGAAAAAGTTGGCTTAAAGCTCAACATTCCGAGAACTAAGATCAAGCCATCTGGTCCCATCACTTCATGGCAAATGGATGGGGAAACAGTGGCTAACTTTATTTTTCTAGGCTCCAAAATCACTGCAGATGGTGACTGTAGCCATGAAATTAAAAGATGCTTACTCCTTGGAAGTAAAATTATGACCAACCTAGAGAGCATATTAAAAAGCAGAGATATTACTTTGTCAACAAAGGTTCATCTAGTCAAGGCTATGGTTTTTCCAGTAATCATGTATGGATGTGAGAGTTGAACTATAAAGAAAACTAAGTGCCAAAGGGTTGATGCTTTTGAACTGTGGTGTTGGAGAAGACTCTCGAGAGTCCCTTGGACTGCAAGGAGATCCAACCAGCCCATCCTAAAGGAAATCAGTCCTGAATATTCGTTGGAAGGACTGATGTTGAAGCTGAAACTCCAGTACTTTGGCCACCTGATGGGAAGAACTGACTCATTTGAAAAGACCCTGATGCTGGGAAAGATTGAGGGCAGGAGGAGAAAGGGACAACAGGGGATGAGATAGCTGGATGGCATTACTGACTCAGTGGACATGGGTTTGGGTGGACTCTGGGAGTTGGTGATGGACAGGGAGGCCTGGCGTGCTGCGATTCATGGGGTCGCAAAGAGTCGAACACGACTGAGTGACTGAACTGAACTGAATACACCTATTAAGATGATTTTTAAAAGATTAACTAGATGAACTATTTTATATAATAGACCATCACAATTTCATAATTGTTTAATGTTTTTATATTTTCACTTGTTTTTCAAAAAGTAATTGTCAAATTTCTAAACCAAATTAATTCACAAAGGTTGTATGTCTACTCTAAGGTGTAAAAAACATTGTATCTTAAAAAAAAAAAAAAGGCCTTAGAAATTCATCACTTTGGATAATGCAGAAATGCAATTTATTTTCAGACAACTCATCTCACATGTCGAATTAAATTTCATGATTGCATGTATCAGAGGATAATTATTTAATATGATTTAATTCAGATTTTATGAATTATAAATTAATCAACATAATTTAATTCAAAAATGAGGAAACAAAACAGATTAGACATCAGTTGTATGTAAACAAGAACTTTTTAAAGTTCTGCAGTATGTGGGAAACCAATTTAGAATGCAGGTTTAAAAATAATAAATACTGTATTAAAGATGTCAAAAGTGTCCTCCATATTCACATTCATTTCTTAGCAACCAGGTTCTAATCTTGTTAAATTGTGCACCCTAACAGTTGAAGAAACAATTTTAGTATGCATCCCCAAATATATGTATACACATAGGCTAGGGATATGTGCGCGTGTGTGTGTGTGTATGTGTCCATAGTAGTGTACTAAATTCTTATAAACACAAAACCAAAATAAACATGAAAAGGAACGAGATCAGAGAAGTTCCAAAAAAAGATTAAAGAAATCAGACCCTCACCAGAGGCGGTAGTTGCTGTTGTTTAGCCGCAAGGTTATTCTTTAGTGACCCCATAGACTGTAACCTGCCGGGTTCCTCTGTCCATGGGATTTTCCAGGCAAGAATACTGGAGTGGGTTGCCATTTCCTTTTCCAGGGGATCTTCCCAACCGAGGGATCAAACTCACATCTCCTGCATTGCCATGTGAGTTCTTTACTGCTGAGCCGCGATGGAAGTCCATGAGTAGCTAATTACATCTTTATATATAGTAAGGAAAATTTAGTAAAAGCTTGTAATGAATAGCTAGAATATTCTTGGGGATATAACTAGCATAAAATATTATTAAGGCCAAGTACTTAAAAGTATAGTGTTTTGTATAAGTTGATTTTTATGTGGGTAGGACTTGAGACTCTACTTAATGGCTTATTTTGCACTTGTTTCATCACTAAGTCATGTCTGAATCTTTGTGACCCCGTGGACTGCAGTACACCAGTCTTCCCTGTCCTTCACTATCTCCGGGATTTTGCTCTAACTCATGTCCACTGAGTAGGTGATGCCGTCCAACCATCTCAACATCTGTCACCCGCTTCTCCTCCTGCTTTCAATCTTTCCCAGCATTAGGGTCTTTTCCAATGAGTTGGCTCTTCACATCAGGTGGACAAAGTATTAGAGCTTCAGCTCCAGCATCAGTCCTTCCAATGAATTTTCAGGACTGATTTTCTTTAGGATTTACTGATTTGATCTCCTTGCAGTCCAAGGGACTCTCAAGAGTCTTTTCCAACACCACAATTCAAAAGCATTAATTCTTCGGTGCTCAGCTTTTTTATGGTCCAACTCGCATATCCAAACATACTGGGAAAGCCATTGCTTTGACTGTATAGACCTTTGTTGGCAAAGAGATGTTTCTGCTTTTAAATATGCTGTCTAGTTTTGCCATAGTTTTTCTTCCAAGGAGCAAGCATCTTTGAATCTTATGGCTGCAGTCACAATCTGCAGTGATTTTGGAGCCCAAGAAAATAAAATCTGCCTTTGTTTCCACTGTTTCCCCATCTATTTGCCATGAAGTGATGGGAGCAGGTGGGATGATATTCAGTTTTTTGAAAATTTAAACCAGCTTTTTCACTCTCCTTTCACCTTCATCAGGAGTCTCCTTAGTTCCTCTTTGCTTTCTGCCATTAGAGTGGTATCATCTGCAAATCCGTGCACAGTCGTCATTAAATTATGGAATTTTTTTAGCTTTGTCGACTGAAAAAACATACACACAACCTAAAAGTTGAGAGCTGTATGTCTATTTGGTGGAAATTGTTAGGACTTCAAGCCTGGGAGACAGCATCTCAAGTAACCTAAGAAACTGCTCCGAGGAGGCAGAGGAAGAAGTCAGCTTATATAGAAGTTTGCAACAAAGGGGGCAGATAGTCAGAACATCAGATTATTGTTAATTAAGAAAACTAGATATCTCAAGTTAAGGAATTTAGCGCTCTTCTATGTATCGGAAGATGCAAGCTCTGGGCTTGCATCCTTTTCATATGCATCTCAGCTATCTGAGGCCAGCATCCTGCTTCCTGATCATTCACATCCTTCATTCTACCTTTGTTCACCATAGAGAGTGGAGGATGCGGTGGATGGCTGGCACTTGTGCTTTCTCCCCCTTGAGCTCCTCAGTGCTAACCATGGGGAGTGGCTGATGGCTGCTGGATAGCTGGCATTGTTCTTCCTGGGCTCAGAAATTTACATTTGGAAGGTTGGAATCCCCAGTGGCTGTGCTATCCTTGTATACCGCTAAGGCAGGAAATATTCCATTTCACAGCTTTATGAAGCTATTCCCTATGGCCTAGCCTCTCAAATTGAAATCTGAGAGTTCAATATGAATTTTTAATTTTTGAGATATCATTTTAATAATCTGAGAAAATTACCACAAAAAATAACAACAAAAGTTCTCTTTTGCAGTGTTGTTTCCCAATTGAATTATATCCTCAATCAGTACAAAGTAAAATAATACTCTCCATGTTTCCAGTCTTCACGGACACTCTCCATTCTCCCTTCCTAGCTTACTGTTGACTAGAAACTTTGGTGTTGGTGATCTAGTCACTGGACCCACAGTTCAAGACTGGTCCATGGCATATAAGTGGACCCATAGTTCAACAACAAACCCATGTTGTTCAAGTGTCAATTGTATAAAACTCTTCACATTAAACATAAGAGAATATGTTCATAAACGTGGAATAGATAAAAAGAGTTTTTAAATACAACAACAAAACATGATCCATGAAAGAAGAGAACTGTACTTCATCAAAATTTTAAACTTCAGTTCTGTGAAAGATACTATTAACAGAATGAAAAGACAAGCCACAATCTGGGAGAAAGTATTTACAATTCACATATCTGAGAAAAGAATTGTGTCTAAAATATATTTTTAAAAATTTTAAAACTCCAAAATAAGAAAATAACCAATAAAACAATGGATAAAATATTTGAAGACAATGCACCAAAGAAGATATTAATATATAGATAGGAAATGAACACATGAAAAGATGCCCAACAGCAATTGTCATTAATGAAATGAAAATAATAACAATGAAATCCCACTATAAACTTGTTATAGTGACTTAAATTAAAAATACTGACAACACAATGCTGACAAGGATGTAAAGCAACCAAAACTTCCATAACTAACTGATTAGCATGCAAAATGGTACTGAAACTGGAAAAACAGTCTGGCAATTTCTTAAAAACTTAAACATTATTTGACTCAGCAGTCCCACTTACTGGTGTTTATTCTAGAGAAATAAGACTTCCCTGGTGGCTCAGATGGTAAGGAGTCTCCTGCAATGCAGGAGGCCCAGATTCAATTCTGGGCTGGGAAGATATCCTAGTAAAAGGAATGGTAACCCACTCCTGTATGCTTGACTTTTAAATAAGATTCTGGAGAGAACAAGAAAGAAAAGACAAGCAGTGAAGAGAACCAAGGACTTGTCAAAGAAGCTCAGTTCTCAACAAAAGAGCCAAACTTCCCTTGTTCTTTTCTGTGAAATGGCTAGGGAAGTACCTGACACTGTGTGCAGGGAGTGCATACCCACCTTCTATCACCCTTAATATTCTATTAGTTCTTTCCAGTCCTCCAAACACTTAAGAAAATTTTGCTTTTATTTTAGTGTTTGTAAACCAATCAACAAAGACTGTGGTGTGATATATGAGTGTCAGTATACTAAAAGAAATATTAAGGAGCAAAATTCATTATACTTCAGTTCAGTTCAGTCAGTCAGTCATGTCCGACTCTGTGACCGCATAGACTGTAGCATGCCAGGCTTCTCCGTCCATCACCAACTCCCAGAGATTCCTCAAAATCTTGTCCGTTGAGTCAGAAATGCCATCCAACTATCTCACCCTTAGTCATCCCCTTCTCCTCCTGCCTTCAATTTTTCCCAGCATCAGGGTCTTTTCCAATGAGTCGGTTCTTCGCATCAGGTAGCCAAAGTATTGGAGTTTCAGCTTCAGCATCAGTCCTTCCAACGATTATTCAGGACTGATTTCCTTTAGGATGGACTGGTTGGAGCTCCTTGCAGTCCAAGGGACTCTCAAGAGTCTTCTTAAACACCACAGTTCAAAAGCATCCATTCTTCAACACTCGGCTTTCTTTTTAGTCCAAACTCTCACATCCATATATGACTACTGGAAAAACCATAGCTTTGACTAGATGGACCTTTGTTGGCAAAGTAATGCCTCTGCTTTTTAATATGCTTTCTACGTTGATCATAGGTTTTCTTCCAAGCAGCAAGCATCTTTCAATTTCATGGCTGAAGTCACCATCTGCAGTGATTTTGGAGCCCACCCCAAATAAAGTCTCTGTTTTGATTGCTTTCCCCTCTATTTGCCATGCAGTGATGGGACTGGATGCCATGATGTTAGTTTTCTGAATGTTGAGTTTTAAGCCAGTTTTTTCACTTTCCTCTTTCACTTTCATCAAGAGGCTCTTCAGTTCCTCTTCGTTTTCTGCCATAAGGATGGTGTCATCTGCATATCTGAGGTTATTGATATTTCTCCCAGCAATCTTGATTCCAGCTTTTTCTTCATCCAGTCTGGGATTTCACATGATATACTCTACATATAAGTTAAATAAGCAGGGTGACAATATACAGTCTTGATGTTCTCCTTTCCCAATTTGGAACCAGTCTGTTGTTTCATGTCTGGTTCTAACTGTTGCTTCTTGACATGCATACAGATTTCTCAGGAGACAGGTAAGGTATTGGTATTCCCATCTCTTTCAGAATTTTTCACAGTGTGTTGTGATTCACAGTCAAAGGCTTTGGTGTAGTCAAAAAAGCAGAAGTAGGTGTTTGTTGGGAACTCTGTAGCTTTTTATGACCCAACGGATGTTGGCAATTTCATCTCTGGTTCCTTTGCCTTTTCTAAACCCAGCTTGAACATCTGGAAGTTCTCTGTTCACATACTGTTAAAGCCTGGCTTGGAGAATTTTGAGCATTACTTTGATAGCATGTGAGATCAGTGCAATTGTGCGGTAGTTTGCCTTTCTTTGGGATTGGAATGAAAACTGACCTTTTCCAGTCCTGTGGCCACTGATGAGTTTTCCAAATTTGAGTTTTCATTATACTTAGAAATTCCTTTTTTAAAAATACTTATTTGGCTGTGCCAGGCCTTAGTTGTGGCATGTGGGATCTAGTTCCCTGACTAGGGATCAAGCCTGGGCCCCCTGAATTGGGAGCACAGAGTCCTAGCCACTGGACCACCAGGGAAGTTCCTACACTTAGCAAATCTTGAAAAAGTGACTCAACAATACACTTAGTTGTAAACAATGAACTACCCACACTTGCTACCCTTCAATTGGTGCTCATTGATGCAGTATTTATAGGCAACTTTGTTTGCCTTGCACTATTTCATCAGTCCTCTTCCTTCCTGATTTCTTTTTAAGAAATCATACTCTCTTATAATACTCCCTCTTCTTATGGACTTCCCAAAACTTTAGACTAAATAGTTCCCTTTTTTGGCTGTTATTAGTTATTCCCCTTGGTTTTCCCAGTAACACACATTTCTATTCCACAAAACACTCCTTCAAAATAAATTTTAAAAAAAGTAAATATCCTTCAACTCCACAATACCTATCCTATGAATATCTCCTACAGCAATACTGTCACAAATTTATGTCAAATTTATGTGCCCTATAGCACTATGTGCCCTTTTAAAAAAAAGGGGGGGGGAGGGGGGAAATGACTAAATGTCCACTTTTGAGGGAATGATTTAATCAAGTATGCTACATTTACTCTGTGAAATACTATGCAGTTATTAAAAGGGGAGATAAAATTTTTATACACTGCAATGAAAGCATATAGACGGGGGTGGGGGGGGGAACTTCGTGCATTGCAAAGCATTGAAGAATAATGTAAGATATATGTATGCTTATAAAAATATCAGGCAGCATATACACCAAACTTTTCATGGCAGAGATATTAGGGGATACACACTGACTGAAACCGCCCACCCTGGCCAGGCACCATAGTAACTACTTCCATGCCTTATTTTATGACAGAAGGTCCTGCTAAGGACCATGGAACTGATAAGCCATCAACTGGAAGAGTTTAGGTAAGGGCAAAAGGAGATGCCATGTGTCCTCTGACCTCCCAGAATACTTCTCACTGGCATCCATCTTGGCTGAGCAATACATGTGCCAACAGGAAGGACCCTGAGCCAGAATGATGGGACAGAGAAAACCATCAGCCATGTGACCGAACAGTCCTCCCAGTTTCCCTTACCTACTGCTCTCCACCTGGGTACCTCTCCCCAATAAAACCTCATGTGTGTTGCCCAAACCTCATGTGTGTCTCCTCAGACAATTCATTTCTGAGTGTTAGACAAGAGCCCCCATTCAAACCCTGGAAGCGGTCCCCCTTTCTGCAACAGAGAATAGGATCAACAGGGCCATTCTATATCTGCACTGATTTTATACCAAATTTGTATTACCACTGAATTGTTAAAATGTTACCTTTTAAACTACACAACCTTAACACATATTCATCAGGTCAAGCCTAAACCTCTTAACACATATTCCTCAGGTCAAGCCTAAACCTCCTCAGAGAAAGCTATTCTCTCTCTTATATTCCTATTTTATTTTCTTCAGTATACAATCTGTGATCATTTCGTTTGTTAAACATTTTTGTCTTTCTCCCATAGACAGGGATCACATATGTCTTGAATTGTGTCTCACATATAGAAGGCTCTCAATAATTATTTGCCTCCAGAAAGACACGGGGGTGTGGTGGTAATTTTCTACACAATCAAGGCAGTTACTGTTCCTGTTCCTGGTATAGTTAAGCTGTCCGTGGCTCTTTACACTTAAGAGAGTTACAGAGGAGATTGGTAAATGTTTATTGAATGAATGAAACAATGAATGAAGAGAAGCACCCCCTAATACATAGGGACCACAAATATGTAACATATAAGCTTACAAAAGGGAATGGAGATGGAGGCATAAATATTCTCAGTTCAAGGATTCGGTTGACTAGCTGGGGAAGCTAAAATCACAGAAACACATGCAAAACAGCAGCAACCAAGGGGCAGGCTAAAGCCCTAAGCCAGGGTAGAGCCGAGAAGATCCAATGAACGTGGGAGAGATGGAGTAGGAGCCAGGTGCCCAAAGGAAAAAGCCAGTCTCTTGGAGCTATGAAGGTTCTGTAGGAATGTACGCTCAGAGGAACACAACTACGGGACGGCTAACGAGAGGTCCTAACAGATGCGCAAAATATAGAACGTTACCTTTCCACCCAAGAACTCAATTTGTGCGACCAAGGAAGCCGTTGCCTCGAAACGCTGGCGTCATCTTGCAGCGCCCAAATCAGAGGTAAGAGAAAGGCAAAGACTGGAGGGGTTTGGGAAAAGACTGGAGGTCAATTGACACCTTGGGCCGCCTTTCCCTTCCGGCGGAAGAAACTATAGAGTCGGGTTAACAAGGCAGGAGAGAAATGTCTCTATAATAAACAAGAGTTTAGAGGAATCTAATATAAATACATTATGTCTATGGCTCTGTTTCGCTTTTACCTTTTACAAGTGTCCTAATGTGACATTACTCCAGCTGTTTCTTGACTTCCTACTTTTGCATTCCAGTCCCCTAGAGTGAAAAAGACATCTTTTTTGGGTGTTAGTTCTAAAAGGTCTTGTAGGTCTTCATAGAACCGTTCAACTTCAGCTTCTTCAACATTACTGGTTGGGGCATAGGCTTGGATTACCGAGATACTGAATGATTTGCCTTGGAAACGAAGAGAGTCATTTTTGAGATTGCAGCCAAGTACTGCATTTTGGACGCTTTTGTTGACCATGATGGCTACTCCGTTTCTTCTAAAGGATTCCTGCCCACAGTAGTAGATATAATGGTCATCTGAGTTAAATTCACCCATTCCAGTCCATTTTAGTTCACTGATTCCTAGAATGTCAACATTCACTCTTGCCATCTCCTGTTTGACCACTTCCAATTTGCCTTGATTCACAGACCTAACATTCCAGGTTCCTATGCAATATTGCTCTTTACAGCATCGATCCTTCTTCTATCACCAGTCACATCCACAATTGGATATTGTTTTTGCTTTGGCTCCATCCCTTCATTCCTTCTGGAGTTATTTCTCCACTGATCTCCAGTAGCATAGTGGGCACCTAGCAACCTGGGGAGTCCCTCTTTCAGTATCCTATCATTTTGCCTTTTCATATTGTTCATGGGGTTCTCAAGGCAAGAATACTGAAGTGGTTTGCCATTCCCTTCTCCAGTGGGCCACATTCTCCAGTATACCACCTAGAGTAACAGGCAAATTTGGCCTTGGAGTACGGAATGAAGCAGGGCAAAGGCTAATAAAGTTTTGCCAAGAGAATGCACTGGTCCTAGGAAACACCCTCTTCCAACAACACAAGAGAAGACTCTACACACGGACATCACAGTGTTCGATGGTCAACACCAAAATCAGATTGATTATATTCTTTGCAGCCAAAGATGGAGAAGCTCTATATAGTCACCAAAAACAAAAGACCAGGTGCTGACTGTGGCTCAGATCATGAACTCCTTATTGCCAAATTCAGACTTAAATTGAAGAAAGTAAGGAAAACCACTAGACCATTCAGGTATGACCTAAATCAAATCCCTTATGATTATACAGTAGAAGTGAGAAACAGATTTAAGGGACTAGATCTGATAGACAGTGCCTGAAGAACTATGGATGGAGGTTCGTGACATTGTACAGGAGACAGGGATCAAGACCATCCCCATGGAAAAGAAATGTAAAAAGGCAAAATGGCTGTCTGAGGAGGCCTTACAAATAGCTGTGAAAAGCAAAGGAGAAAAGGAAAGGTATTTGCTGGGAGCCATTATAGGAGGTCCCGCCTGTGACGAGGTCATGAAAAAAATACCGGGCAGGCAAGGCCATCCGGGACCCCATCCATGACGAGGTCACGAGGAAAAAACCTGACAGGCAAGGCTGTCTAGGATAAAGGACCCTCCAGGTTGGCCTCGGCCTCTACCCTACCCTATATCCTCCCCCCCTTATCTGCTGTTCTTCTTGTTTACCCTGCTGCAGATTCTTGTGTTGCCTGCCGAGAGCTCTCCTGCCCTTCTTTCACTGAATAAAGACCAACTTAAAACCCTAATTAATAAATCTCCTGGATGCTGCTATCCTATGAAGGGGCCAGGGATGAAAGAAATGCTTCAGTTCAAACCCTTTTGCTGGCATTCTGGCTTGTTTGATAAATGTATGCTATTGCAAAATATGCTCTTGATTGTTCTAAACATCCCAAGCACAGTATGCTAACAAAGGAAACTATTAAGCATAGGTCCCTCCGTGGGATGGAAAAAAGCTCCACAAAAATAGCCACAAATATGCCTAATAGAAAATAGTTGAGATAGAGATTAGCTGGCGACTTCTTGCACATAGTTAACTTTTAGACTAAGAGCCTGTTTTGTGCCATATCTGCTGTTTTTGCAGTCCTTCACATTTCTGTTCTGTAAAAATGTAATCCTATCTAGTTCCCATAGAGATGACGCTTATTAGAAAGAAAATAGATTAATTATAAAAAAAACAGGGTCGGCTACTGAAGTTGCTTAAGTCACACCAGGTGCAAGCCATAAAATGTTAGCAGGCCTGAAGGCCAAATGATAAAAAAGACTCTTGTGAACGAAAAAGTATGTGGGTGACATGCTGTTTCTGTTGAAGGTCAAGTTGCTGTAATGTTTTGAGATGCCCTGTGTGTAAGCAATATGCACTTCCCCCAAAAAGATGTTGTTAAGAGTATAAAGGGGCTGTGCAAAAATAAACTTCAGACTTAGCCCCAAGCTTTGTCTCACTCTCTCTCTCATTCGCCGACGCCGTTCATCCTGAGGGTTCCCCTGGATCCTACTGGGGCTGGACCCGGGCAGATATTCCCATTTGAATGCAGAGTTCCAAAGAATAGCAAAGAGAGATAAGAAAGTCTTCCTCAGCTATCAATGCAAAGAAATGGAGGAAAACAATAGAATGGGAAAGACTAGAGATCTCTTCAAGAAAATTAGAGATACCAAGGGAACATTTCATGCAAAGATCGGCTCAGTAAAGGGCAGAAATGGTAGGGACCTAAAATAAGCAGAAGATATTAGGAAGAGGTGGCAAGAATACACAGAACTGTACAAAAAAGATCTTCATGACCTAGATAATCACAAAGCTGTGATCACTTACCTAGAGCCAGACACCCTGGAATGTGAAGTCAAGTGGGCCTTAGAAAGCATCACTACGAACAAAGCTAGTGGAGGTGATGGAATTCCAGTTGAGCTATTTCAAATCCTGAAAGATGATGCTGTGAAAGTGCTGCACTCAATATGCCAGCAAATTTGGAGAACTCAGCAGTGGCCACAGGACTGGGAAAGGTCAGTTTTCATTCCAATCCCAAAGAAAGGCAATGCCAAAGAATGCTCAAACTACCACACAGTTGCACTCATCTCACACACTAGTAAAGTAATGCTCAAAATTCTCCAAGCCAGGCTTCAGCAATATGTGAACCATGAACTTCCAGATATTCAAACTGGTTTTGGAAAATGCAGAGGAACCAGAGATCAAATTTCCAACATCTGCTGGATCATCGAAAAAGCAAGAGAGTTCCAGAAAAACATCTATTTCTGCTTTATTGACTGTGCCAGAGCCTTTACTGTGTGGATCACAATAAACTGTGGAAAATTCTGAAGGAGAGGTGAATACCAGACCACCTGACCTGCCTCTTGAGAAACCTGTATGAAAGTTAGGAAGCAACAATTAGAACTGGACATGGACCAACAGACAGGTTCCAAATAGGAAAAGGAGTACATGAAGGCTGTATATTGTCACCCTGCTTATTTAACTTATATGCAGAGTACATCACGAGAAACGCTGGGCTAGAAGAAGCACAAGCTGGAATCAAGATTGCTGGGGAAAAAAAATCAATAACCTCAGATATGCAGATGACACCACTCTTATGGCAGAAAGTGAAGAGGAAATAAAAAGCCTCTTGATGAAAGTAAAAGAGGAGTTAAAAAGTTGGCCTAAAGCTCAACATTCAGAAAACTAAGATCATGGCATCTGGTCCCATCACTTCATGGGAAGTAGATGGGGAAACAGTGGAAACAGTGTCAGACTTTGTTTTGGGGGGCTCCAAAATCACTGCAGATGGTGACTTCAGCCATGAAATTAAAAGACGCTTATTCCTTGAAAGGAAAGTTATGATCAACTGAGATAACATATGAAAAAGCAGAAACATTAGTTTGCCAACTAAGGTCCATCTAGTCAAGGCTATGGCTTTTCCAGTGGTAATGTATGGATGTGAGAGTTGGACTGTGAAGAAAGCTGAGCACCGAAAAATTGATGCTTTTGAACTATGGTGTTGGAGTAGACTCTTGAGAGTCCCTTGGACTGCAAGGAAATCCAACCATTCCAGCCTAAAGGAGATCAGTCCTGGGTATTCACTGGAAGGACTGATGCTGAAGTTGAAACTCCAATACTTTGGCCACCTCATGCGAAGGGTTGACTCATTGGAAAAGGCCCTGATGCTGGGAGGGATTGCGGGCAGGAGGAGAAGGGGACGACAGAGGATGAGATGGCTGGGTGGCATCACCGACTCCATGGACATGAATTTGAGTAAACTCCGGGAGTTGGTGATTGACAGGAGGCCTGACGTGCTGCGATTCATGGGGTCGCAAAGAGTCGGACACGACTGAGCGACTGAACTGAACTGAACTGAATGTGACGTTGCCCAAACCAAAGATGGCCGCACAGGCGCGGGGTCTTACCATAGACACCTACCATAGAGACTGAGTCCTAGAATGCCCCCGCGTGGCGGCCTGGGCCGGGGCAGCTCCCTACCCACCGGCTTCCGTAGAGGAAGCTCGTGGTGGGGCCAAAGATAGAGCCCTTGCGCGTGCGCCAAGATGGTGG